>NC_135885.1:95470179-96718572 GCF_964194155.1 Cetorhinus maximus
ACCAAGAATGACGCCACCCTGAGAAAACTACAGCAGATTGTGCAAACTGGCTGGCCCAGACATCGGAGCAGAGCCTCTTCTGCTGTAGAAGGGCACTGGAACTTTCGTGAGGAACTTCATGTAGCAGAAGGAATACTTTTTAAGAGAAAAAAGATCATAATTCTTGCAACACTGAGGAAAGAAATGCTGCTGCGCATAAACAAAAGTCACCTTGGCATAGAAATATGCAGGAGAAGAGCTCAAGATGTAATGTATTGGCCGGGAATGGGAGCGTGTTTTGGGTTGATTTTCCAGGCAATGTTTCTTGGTGGACACAATTAACTTTATTTACAAGACAACAGGAGCTACATGTGTGCATCAAACTCTATAACTAAAGAAGAACTCTCCCCGAGAGGTTCTCTGCACTGCTAACTCATTGGTTTACACAGATCATGTGATCTTACAACACAGGATTATTCTTAAAGCTACAGTCCTACAATTATCAAAACTATAATTATTACATTCCTCCCCCTTTAACTTTTCTGTATATTTTGTATTTACAAGGATATTTATCTCATTGCATTACAATATTTACACAGGTCATGAAATTACAAGTTCAGTCTTTCAGGTGGCTTCCTGATGTGTGTGGAACATCGGAGCTCCACAACTTCCAACTATTTTGCAGGAACCACATTCTCTGGAACCGTAATAACATCAGATACCTCATTAGGCACAAGCAGCTCAGTGTCTTCTACTCTGACAGAGACATCGGGCATATTTGTTTTTGTTGAGCAACTTCAACAGGAACCACAGGCTCAACAATGGTTACAGGTGGAACATCATTTTGTTGTGGTATTTCCCTTCTTCTTAAATGATCTACATACTTACGGGTGATCTGGGCCCTCCACTTCCACATGGTATGACAATGGTTTGCTCACAGAATTGACTTTACCAGGTAACCACTTCGATCCTCCACTGAAATTCGTTACATATACTGCTTCTCCAACAGTAAATTGTCACTCACGACTATGCAAATCATGAGTCGTTTTTTGGTTCCCCTGACTTTTCTCCACCTTCCCCTCCAAATTGGGAAATATAAGGCTAGTCTTGTTCGAAGACTGCACCTCATCAATAATTCTGCTGATGTTTCCAGTCGTAATGTGTGGGGAGTTGTTCTGTAGTGAAATAGGAAATGAGCAAGTCTAGTTTCCACCGTTAACTTTTTCATTCCTGCCTTAAAAGTTTGTACTGCTCTTTCCACCATTCCGTTTGATGACAGATGATACAGTGCAGTCTTCAGGTGGTTGATACCACTGGGGCTGATAAATCATTGAAACTCAGCGCTCATAACTGCAGTACCATTATCTGAGACGGTTACCTCTGGCAATCCATGGATCATGAAGCTCTGCAATAGTTTTTCGATAGTAGTGCTTGACATTGGCGACTTTATCTCATAAACATCTAACCACTTGGAATGAGCATCTATAATCAGTAGAAACATGGTTCCAAAGAAAGGACTGATGTAATCAATGTGTAATCACACCCAGGGTCCACCAGGCCACTCCCATGGGTGTAATGGGGTTGCCACCGGCAACTTTTGTAGCTGTTGGCATTGCACACAGTGTTTTACCATCTTTTCAATATTGCCGTCCATCTCCAGCCACCAAAGATAACTTAGCACAATCGTCTTCATTCGTGAGATTCCTGGATGGGCACCATGTAGCTCTACTAAGAATGGCTCCCTTCATGTGAAGGAACTGCTACTCATGCACCCCATAATAGAATATCATCCTGACGCTCATCTTGTGTCTTCAGTTGAAAAATGGCTTCAATTCATCGGAGACTGTTTCCTGGGACCAACCATGTAACACTTGGTCTCTCACTCAAGACAGAGCTGGATCACGACTTATCCAGTTTCTTACCTGCCTGGCACAGACTGGTGAGGAATCCAGGAAATTCAACACTAATACGAATATGGAATAATGGAATTGGGACATGGTCATTGTTCTCTTGCAAAGGAGGGTAACTTTGGGCATCAGCAATTGCTATATGAATCCCTGTTTATGATCTATGCACAAAGGTATATTCATATGCCGCCAAAATTAGGCCCCATCTTCATATCTGTGCAGAAGCTATGGGAGGTATAGCCTTGCCCTCACTAAATAGACCCAAAGTGGTTTGTGGTCTTGCACATGTCGCCCATGCATGTATTGGTGGAATTTTTTTACACCAAAAAATAATTGACAGACTTTCCTTTTTGATCTGATAATATCCCTTTTTAGCTGTGGTCAGTGTCTTGGATACGTAGTCTATCGGCCTCCCTGTACCATCGTCCATCCTGTGAGATGGTACCACTCCCACTCCATAGGGGGACACATCACAGGTTAGCACCAATTCCTTTGTCGGTTGTAGTGCATCAACAAATTTGAAGAGTGCAAGAGCTGTTTTACTTTTTTGAAGTCTTCTTCTTCAAACCCAACACTCGTTTTTCTTTAACAGTGAATGTAGAAGGCCTAAACCATTGATAAATTTGGTAGAAATCAGCCATAATAATTTACCATCCCTATAAATGATTTAAGTTCAGAGATGTTCTTAGGTGTAGGTGCCTCCCTGATCGCTTTACCCTTCTCTTCAACAGAGTGTAACCCTTGGGCATCTACCTGGTGGCCCAAATAAATAACTTAATTTGCCTAAAAAGTGCATTTTTCCTTCTTTAGGCGCACTCCTACTTCTAAAAATTAATTCAGGACTTCCTCGAGATTAGCCAAGTAAGTGTTTCTTTTCTGTGAATCCAGTTATCAGTCCATCATCCAGGTAGACCACAGCTTGAGGTAGTCCTTGTAGCAAGCTCACCATCGTCCTCTGAAAAATAGCACAGGCCGAAGAAACGCTGAAGGGCAGGCATGTGTGCTGATATAACCCTTTGTGGGTATTTATGGTCACAAATTCTCGGGGGTCATCATCCAGCTCCAGTTGCTGATACATGTGATTCATGTCAAGCTTGTTGTCCCTCCTGCAAGTTTGGCATAGAGGTCATCAATCTTGGGAATAGGGTGCCTGTCCAGTTTGGCTGCTTTGTTGACCGTTAGTTTATAGTCCCCACAGATCCTGACAACCTGGTCTAGTTTAAGGACAGGGACTATGGGTGGTGCCCACCCTGAGAACTGAACCGCTTTTATGTCACCCAGTCTCTCTAGCTGATTCAACTCAGCATCAACCTTCTCTCTCAGGGCGTATGGTGCCATTCTTGCTTTCAAGAAGCAAGGGGGGTTTCTTCTGGGTCCACGTAAATCTTGGCCTGTAGGCCTTGGATTTTTCCCAGTTCATCCTTGAAGATGGTGTCATTTTTTTTAGCAGCTCTGGCAGTCCCCCTGCTCACAACTGGAAGTTTTTGGACCGGTTTAATTTAATCTCTTTCGACCAATCATGACCTTGAAGGCTTGGTCCTTAACCTTCCACCACCATCAATGGGAGCTGTGCCAATTGGTGTCTATAATGAACAGTTACTCTGGTGATACCTTTTACCTGGATTTCTTCGCCTGTGTACATTTTCAACTTGGCAGATGTTTGTTCCAAGTTCAATTGTTGATCACCTTTATTTAAATATCTGAAAGTGTGTTCTCCTATTACAGTGGTAGAAGCACCCGTGTCTACTTCCATTTTTAAGGGTTTACCATTCACTTGCACTGTGACGATAATTGGCTCTGCCTTCCTAACTTCCATGCTGAATAATGAATAAATGTCAGAATTGGTTGTTTCTGGCTCTTCTACACTATATACTTCATTGGACTTCGATTTTTGCCTGGAAGCCTGTTTAAATCTCACTTTGCATGTTTCAATATGTGTCCACTTCTGTGACAAAAATAACTCTCTACCTTTTTAAATTGACAATTGTTAGGAGAATGATTGTTTCCACATAGATAAAAATTAGTTTTTGACTTTGCTGCTCCAAGTTTTCAGTTAGCGGGTGTTGTTCCCACTTCGTGGCAGAGTCCCGTCTTTCCGCACCACTTTCGGCTGACCATTCCCGCCCAACTAGGAAAATGGCGCCATTTTGTGCACATTGAATCGCTTGTTCATCCCTTACAGCACTTTCCATCTCAAGCACTATTTCTAACACTTTCTTAAAATCAAGATTCACTTCAGCAAGCAATCTTCGCTGAATAGCATCCTCCTGCACAGCACATACCAAATGATCCCTGAGCATGTCATTCAGGGTTTCACCGAAATCACAATATCCCGTTAGTTGTTTTAATTTCTCCACGTAGGTAGCAATGGTCTCTCCTGAGGCTCTATTCCATGAATTGAATCTGACATTGTGACTGAGGGCTTGGGTTGAAAATGTCCCTTAATGAGTTCTACTAATTCACTGAAGGTCTTCGAATCTGGGGCAATGGGAGCCATCAAGCTTCGAATTAAACTGTATATTTTGCTCCCACAAGTACTCAGGAGAATTGCTCTCCTCTTTTCCTCCCCTGTGATTTCATTGGCTTGAAAGTAGAATGCAAGACGTTCTATATATTGAGAACAGTCATCTGTGACTGGTTCAAAGGGATCAATTCTGCCAAACAGTGGCATCTTGGATGAGTATATTTTCCATTCTTTTTAATGAACTTAGGTACTCACAATCATTGGGTGAGCTGCACTACTAGATCTGATTTATCCTCGTCATCAGTTTGTTAGAGAGCTGATTTTCCAGACAACTTTTTTGGTGGACACATTTAATTTTATTTACAAGACAGCAGCAGGAACTACATGTGTGCATCAAACCCTATGGGCAGGATTTTAATTGTTGGCGAGCAGGGTAAAATGACGGGAACTCCCGACATCACCACGCCCCATTTAAGTTTTCAGGAAGATGGGAGCGCAGCGAAATCAGCTCCGCGCCCGCCGACCTGTCATTGGCCAACTGAAGTCATTGACAGAGGCTATTAATTAAAGAACCTGCCCGTCCAACCTTTAGGTTGGCAGGCAGGCCAGGAGCCCCGGCACGAACTAGAAAAAGCATGAAACCTCATCCACGGGCGGGATGAGGTTTCATGTAGCTTTTAAAAAATTTTAATAAAGTTTTTTTGAAAATTATGGACATGTCCCAACTCATTTGACATTGTCACATGAGGGGACATGTTAGGGGAATTTTATTTTTCTATTTTAAGGTTTTTTAAATTTACAGCCGATCTCCCTGAGGCAGCACTTAGCCTCAGGGAGATGAGTGTGCTCTTTCGTGCGCATGCACAAAAGAGCATACTCTCAATTTTGGGATTCCACCCTCGCCCGCACAGGGAGTGCATAGCGTTTCTGTGCGGACAGCATGTAAAATGGCGCCATGCCTCTGATCAGGTGCACCATTCGGAAGCGTGCCTATGCGCGCCTGCCATTCAACGTTACCCCACCCCTCACCCGATGGGGGGAAAATTCAGCCCTATAACTAAAGAGAGACTCTCCCCTAAAGGTTCCCCGCACTTCTAACTCATTGGGTTACACAAATCATGTGATCTTACAACACAGGATTATTGTTAAAGCTACAGTCCTACATTTATCAAAACTATAATTACTACAGAGCACAAATCGGGGATAAGGTGAATGCGTGTGCAGTGTGCCAAAAGTACAGTAAATCACAAAAAAGAACCACTTCAACTACACAGTGTTCCAGAGAGGCCCTGGCAGAAAATTGGAGTGGACTTCTTCACATTTGACAACAGTCAGTACCTACAACTGTGGATTATTACTCAAAGTTCCTTGAGTCTGTACTGCTGAGAAATGACAGTTAGAGCATCACTGTAATAAATCATTTAAAATCATTTTATTCTCACCACGGCATACCTGAAGTGCTCACCTCAGATACAGTCCACAGTTCTCAGGCAATGAGTTTCGCAAATTTTCACGGGACTGGGAGTTTTGCCACATTATGTCAAATCCCAATTATCCACAATTCAATGGAATGGTGGAACATACCATGCGAACCTTAAAACACCTGTTGAAGAAGGGAAAGGTGGACAGAAAAGAACCCTACCTGGCTCTGCTGGATTTCAGGAATACTCCATTAGAGGGCATTGGATCATCTTCAGCACAGCTCCTGACGGGAAGAAGACTAAGAGCCAAAGTTCCAACTGCACCCCAACTTTTATTTCCACAGCCAGTGAGCTGCAGTGTGCAGGACCTGCTCAAACTGAGATAGCAGAAGCAGAAACTGTACTTTGATCGAGGTGCCCAACCTCTGCCTGACCTGAACATGGGAGAGACAGTGAGGATTCAGCATGAAGGGATCTGGAATCCCGCTGTTGTCACAGGAATCACAGGAAAACCAAGGTCTTACACAGTGCAGGCTCCAAACGGACAACAGTACAGGAAAAAACGGAAATTCTTACGGAAAACAAATGAAATGCAACCCTGCTCTGAACCAGAAAGTGTAGCTGAAGATCAAAAACCAGAATGTACCAGTGAAGCAACAGGTAACCAGACAAAGCCTGAGAGTCCTGAGAACTATCCAAGGGGTGATAGTGACACAGAGCTAGAGAAGGCCCCCTGTCCTTCAAAATAACCCCTGTCACCATTCAGAACATCCAGTGGAAGAATTGTGAAAAAAGACCACAGTGATACAGAGATGAGTAAAAGACAAAACAGGCTGATCACAACAGAGTGAGAAAGAATAGATAAGAGACTTTGTGTACTTGAGTTTATAAAAGCCTTTTGATAAAAAAAACTGTCATGACAATAGCTAATTGTGGGCGTGGACTCTCGTTTTAGATACTATACAGTACCCTGTACTATATACATGGTCACCTGATCTGGGGGTTGAAGGTCAGATAACACATGTTGGAGCCAGTCTTGATAGAGTTCAGACACTGTGGGTAGGTGTTTGTGTTAGGAAAATGTGTTATCAATAAAGTTAGCTCAGCTACAATGTCAACGGCCTGTGTGCATCATTAAAAAAGGAAACAAGAAACAAAACAATCTCCTCCATCAAGGTGTTCAGTGCAGCATCAGAGAACCTTGGATCATGCTCTCTGCTTTGCTGTTCCTTAATTCAATGCTCCTCTTCCTCACATTCTCTTCTGCAACCAGTTCCAATGCCTGTCCTGGCCTGAATGCATCTCCCCTTTAGGTAGGGCAGGCTAGTTTTATGTGGTGCTAGCATATACTTGAGTCCCTTGCTGAAATGTGCAACAACTCAGCCACACATTTAGTGCTGGCTGCACATAACTGTCATGCAAATTAGCAGGAAACATGAAGGCTGCATGCTGCCTGCATTGAAAACAATGGGCAGGATGAATTGCATATTGTGACAGCCTCACCCATTTTCAGGCTCTATATAACTGCAATTTATGTAATAATAACCATTTCCAAAGCTCTAGCAGAGGAAGTTAGGTAAAGCCGAGATTGTTTCAGCTATGATTTGAAATGTTGCTATAGTTCTCCCATATTGTTTAAGTTTCTAAAAGTTGAACATAAAATGGACAGCCCATCAACATTCTAATTTTATGCTGTAAGGTGCATTATAAATGATGCTATCATGCAAGAAATTGTGATCTTAATTCTGTGCATAGTCATGCTGTCTCTGCACCCCTGACCACACTGAGGTAATTCTGTGAAACTTTGGCTCAAGTCCAGTTCATTGAGACATTAAGCTATGAATAAGAACTAACTTATACAGATGAGCATTCAGGTTTCTTAGGAAGCTGCCCCTTGAAAGCATAAAACGTGTATATTGTGAAGCTGAAACCAGAGCTCTGATCATACCAGATGGCGTGGGGATCTCTTGACTTCTGCGGAACAGGGAGTGAATCTCTTGCTCACGGAAAATAGATGAGTGTTCATGGCTTGATGACCATGGAAATACTCGCTGTTGGATCAGGGAAAACACAACTATACAAACTGCAGGATGGCAGGGGAAATGAACACATGTTTGAAAGGGCACTGGAAGCAGATTCAAGAGTAACTTTCAAAAGGGAATTAGGTAAATTCTTGAAGAGGAAAAAATACAGAAAAAACATGGAGAAAGAGCTGGGAAAAGAGATTAATTCAATTTCAAAGAGCACAGGCACAGTGGGCAGATACCCTGTGCTGTATAATTCTATGATATGCCCATTGAAGTGATGGGCAACTTGACTTTGAAACTGTGCAAATTAAGCTTTACCTGGACAGTAAAATTGAACCCGAGTTGGTCTAATTCAACTCGAGTCATTATATTATGACAGTGGCTACATTTCAAAACTGCTTCATTGGCTCTGTAGTGTCTTGGGATGTCCTGTAGTCAAGTAAGGCACCATTTAAAGCAGGTTTTTTGTTCTTATTCCTCCTGTGTGGGGGTCCAAGATGACAGCTGGAGAGATAGCGTATATTTTGCAATCACTACTTTGTTTACACTAGCTGGGGATGTGACATTTTCATTGACTCAAAAAATAAGCGATTATCTTTAAAGAGCCTTCAGCATCATGGAGAAATAAAGAAGTAACTAAGATCTTGACTGTTAACTCACACTTGATAGCTAGAGGCCACTAGCCATGACAGGGTAGCTAAAAACTGGACAGATGAATCACAACTGGTATTTGATTGCCTGCTTACCCACAAGCCAAAAAATTACCACCCACGTCATTAAACAAAAGAAAATTTATGAATAGAGACCAAAGAAATGTACAATGAACATGACTGATGCCTGTAATGTGCGCACACTAATTTATAACCCATCAAGTTTGTCTAATTCAATGGTACTGCTGATTATTTACTAGCATCCGTACGTATTGAAATATTGGATGACACATTCTGGGTTTTGAACCAGTAAAATGTGAGAGAAGATTTTGTACCATAATATTTGGAAAATCCTAAAGTACATAAAGCAGCTTTGAAAGCTGCACGTTGCTAAGAGATGGGCTGTTAATCATACTGACGGTGCAGGGGTGGGGATGATGGCTGCCCAAGGCTCCGCTTGAAATGTTAAATCCTAGTGCTTTTGCCTCAGAAATGTCACAGCAAAGGAAGCTTTGATCAGAAAGCCTGCCTCTTGCAAAGTGTTTTTTTTTCAAATTTCATTTCTGCTTAGCCTTGAATGACATAGGGGTGAATTTTACGTTTAGCACTGGGTGTTGACCCAGAAGCGCGTGGTTCGCTGGCTCCCGCCCCTGCCTTTTAAAGATGTTGCATAAGGCATTTATCGGCCACCTAGTGGCCACCTGGCAGGAAGCTGGCCAACAACTCATGAGAAGGGGGAGCAGTGCACTCTATTGGGGCTCCGGGGGAAGAGACCTGGGAACACAGGGCTCAGGCTATGAACCAGAAGTCGGTCACAGTCACCCATTTAAAGGCACCCTGGCACAGGTTGGTGGCAGAGACCTCCCAGACAGACCACACATAGGCCTGGACGGAGGTTGCAGAGGTAATGCTGAGCAGCCGTGGGATCGCCATCCAAGATTCCAGTCCGCAGAATACCCCTGCAACTGGGATATTGGCATCATGACTGCTGCCAGGATAGCATGCACACAGCTGCGTTATCCTTTGCTTGTGGTCACAGACAAGCTATACGTTGAAGGAATAGAAGCCTTTTCTGTTAACGAATGCCCCTGGCTGTCCAGATAGAGCTTTGATTGCCACATGTGTGCAATCTATTACCCCTTGCACTTTTGGAAATCCTGCAATTTTATCAAAGCTTCTGGCGCTGTCTGCTTGATGGACGTTGCTATTGTAAATTAAATAACTCATGGGCATGACTGAACAGTACATCTGTAAAAACCTTTATGCAATGATGGGCAGATGGCTGCGATATCCCACACGCGTCCTCAGATGATGGCTGGAAGGGCCCTGAGGCGATAAAATTCAGGTCCACTGAGACCTCTGACGCTGCAGGAATAGGGTGTTCACTAGCACAATTTGAGGCAATCTTCATAGTCAACATGTCACACAGGGTTGTGACTACCTCCCTGGAGAGACGCATCTCAGGCACTGGGACTCTGACATTAGGAGGTATGTCATCCTTTGCCAGTATGCTTGTTGGCAGGATAGTGCCTTCACTTTCCTCTGCCTGCCTGCTGCAGGTGTCTCCCCTCTTCAGGCTCTTGCTCAGCAGCAAGTTCCACAGCTTCCTACACCAAAGGGTGCACCTGTCCTTGGCCAACTTCCCTCCTCCTTCTCCTCTCCGCCTCACTGGAAGAGGAGCTTCCTCCGGAATGTACAATGTCCATTGGGATACTGGTCCCAGGATCCCACACTGGGGTGCAGAAAATTCACTTTATACCTGCTTCTAGGCACCTATCCCTGACAATATGTTCCAGCAAAGGTTCAAAACAATTATTAAAGTAACTTGCAAAAGCAAACTCTCCTACCTTCTGCAAAAGACTCTTCTGCTAGAGTCAGCGATAATCCCACCTGCAGCTTTGTTATGTTCTCATCATGTGCTCATGTTCAGACTGCCGGTGGATGATCAAGCTGAAGCAGCACCTGCTTCCAATACTGCCGTCAGGATCCACTGTCATGCAATAAAATTCAGCCCTATATATCAATCCTATCAATACCTAAAAGGCAACTTTACCAGAAAGCATTTATAATTAATGAAATTATAACCTACATTTGTTTATTATTGAGGTGAATTTTACATTTGGAGATCAGGACTGCTGACCCCCTGCACTTACATAAAATCCAGCATGACAATGTCGGGTCACTAATCTGATGTCACCATGCCAGTCTCCGATAATACAGAAGTTCGGCGAATGCCTGCGTTTTTTAAAAAACGAATCAACAAGTTATTAAGCTTGTTAACAGGCCAATAGACCAAAATTTTACATTGTCCATTCCATTTTCCAGTACGAACACAGAAAAACTGTTCAAAGGGAGTTATGGTTGGTCTGAGGATGAAGCAGGTCTGCATAAAGGTGAGGCTTTATTGCACTGATTGTGAAAGGGCATCAGGGTCACAAGAAATGGATATGTATGGGATTATCCTCAGCTTCCCTTGGGCATCTCTCATTTCCCCTTGCCTCTGATCCAAGGAGTTCCTCATTTTGTACTGCCTGCTTAGCAGCCTCCTCCACATCCTCCTTATTCTTGCAGGGGAATTGTGCAGGGCTCCACCTAAGCAATCTAGGCACCTGAATCTCATCAGTTGCAGTCCAATGGTCTGCTCGATGATCACTCGGGTGGATCCTGGGAGCTATTGTATTTCCTCTGTTCCAGAGTGAGGGCTCCTCACAGGCATGAGTATCTTCAATGGGTAACCCTTGTCTCTGAGAATCCGTCTCTGAATTTGGGTAGGGGGCTGGAAAAGATCTAGCACCTGAATCTTTTGTTCATCTAGCACACACCATCGGCAGGCCCAGAAGCGGATGGGTAATTGGCCTCCGGCCGTGATCGGCCCCAACCGCAATTTCATGCTGGCTGGTTAATTAACAGCCAGCCAGTGTGAAATGCGCGCTGACATGCTCAGCGCTGCTGGGGTGGGGGCGGGAAGAGGGCGGGTGCCAACCTGACTGAGGGTGTGGGTGGGTCGCTTCTCGTAGACAGCTGCCCCAGGGAGCTGGAGAGCACCACAGAAAAACACACACTGGTACATTTTTGTCCAGAATCCAATAGCTGTCTTAACCATGGAACTCATGTAGCCAAACTGAAATCGCACTTCTGAGCCAACTACTGTGGTTCTATTACATCTGGGTCAAAACCTACATCCCTTGGAAATGCTAATTCCAAAACTGCTTCAAAGGGTAAAACTCATGTATCAACCTTTTGATGCTGATAAACCCGGAACATTTCCCATCAAACTGTTTCCTGTTGCTGCCAAGCTTTGTTGAGATTTTACTGTTACAATGCTTTCTTGCCTTATCTTGATGGTCAGTATAGTTTTACTTGAAACAATTTATTAAGGACTATTTACAAAGACCTCATGGTAAGCACATCGTATTCAGGACACAGACTATTCTGTGCCTAGGTCCCTTGGAGCCTCTTGGTCACCTGACCCTTAATGTCACAGTTACATAATTGAAATCATCATGGTCTCATTAAAATATCCATTAACCCATTACTCTCCATGTCCCCCCAAGTATAATCTCAAACTATTATATTCTTTTGTTAAACGATTTACATTACATTTCAAACCTTGGTAAACCTCCTGTACTGCTTACAGTTTCTATCCAACTCCTACCCTTCTCCCTCTCCAAGTCACTGTCATGAAAGGCTCCAATCTCCAACAGTGTTGTTGGCTGTCTTGGAGGACATTGTGGACATATTCCCTTGTTTTCTCCTTAGAATGCAAACACATTTGTGGTGTGGGATTGCAGCTTCTGAAGACTGCTGATATCTGGGCTGCGATCTTTCCAAAGACTTGACTCTAAAGGTTGTGAAACCCATTCAATGAAAGACTGATTCAAGAGAGAAATCCTCAGGACATGGACGATCATACCCTCTTGAATAGGAAGAGAACAAATTAACATTCTCCCTGGAATCTTCTGCTTCCTCTTTGCACACTGGAGAAAGGCCTGAGAATATGAAGCATCTTCAAATCCGACAAAGATTTTCGCAGCTGTATCATGGACGATGAAAGAAGTATTCAATACCTGAGACTTGAATAACTCTGGTAAATGAGAAAAAGAATGACGAAAATCCTGTAGACATTGCAGGATATGAAGAAAAGGCGACTTCCCTACTACTCTTAGGGTACGACATACACTTTCTGTAGGCAGTGGTAACATCTCCGCAATTGTAACAGCATAAATCTGCTCCGTTGTAGGTAATGGGATGATAGTGTCAGCAGATGAAGGTAGGGCTGCACCATCTCCAACAATAGACTGAACTCCAGACCTAAATCTAGATGAAATACCTGTGTAAGACTCTGCAGCTG
This sequence comes from Cetorhinus maximus, assembly GCF_964194155.1. Classification (NCBI taxonomy): domain Eukaryota; kingdom Metazoa; phylum Chordata; class Chondrichthyes; order Lamniformes; family Cetorhinidae; genus Cetorhinus; species Cetorhinus maximus. Next base: position 95,482,979 of record NC_135885.1, read on the forward strand.
TAGAAGCTCTGTAGTTTGGGCCTCTGCTTCTTCACTGAAAGATGATTTAAGTGTAAGCATGATTTGCTGATGGCAGTCAAGTGTGGGCTGTAGCTTACATTTGTTCAAACTAATAAGCTCTGCACTTCCTCTAGTGGTTTGATCCAACTTGGAATCAAGCATATCTGTCTCCCTGGGTAGCTCACTGTGGTCTGACAGCAATTGTTGATGCATCTCATTGGTGGGTTCAGTGGGACAAGTAGACAAATTCAGGTCTTTCATGCCTTCTTCAATGAATAGCTGTGACCTCTTAAAAAGAACTTCAGAGATTTCAGCAGTGTTGGCAGTGGAGTCAAAGAGTGTAGCAAGATCTAAGGCCTCTTCTTCCAATGGATCACCCGCTTCTGCAACGGCTTTATTTTCATGAACTCTATAGGAAACAGCCAACCAAGGTCTAGAAGCTCCTCCAGTGGATGGTCTCCATCTTTTTCGGTGCCTTCTATTTCCACACCTTCTGGCCCATCTGCGAAAAGAAGTGAGAGATCTACAATCTCCTCCTGTGGTCCAGGGGATGGTGTTGCTTTAATAAAGAGTGACTCACTGTGTAATGAATGAACTTCAACCAACTTTGGAAATTCCTCCTTGAGCTTTAGTTCACTGTCCTCTACTGATGCCTTGTTGAGCTTCTGTAGAAGACCAAGTCTTAAACATGCTGACCTGCTGAAAGAGAAATTGGCTGGTTCTGTAAGATATAAAGGGTTTGGTTAATTTATTTTCCTTCACTCCCAAGGGTTTTGAGAACTGCCCCTTCACTTGGAGATCTGTACGTCCAAGCCCTTGTACCTTTAAGTCAGATGGTTGGATTTTTACTCCTTTAAGCCAGTTCTGAAGGCAAACCAATCTGTCCGATAAGACAGAGACCCCTGCCCCAGTGTCTAGTTTAAATTCCATTCTGCATCCTTGGACATCCAACTCTACAGACCAGAACTGTTTATCAGCTTCTTTGATTTCTCCTAGGAAATCATCAGGTTGGAAATGTTAATCTCCTATTTTTTGGGCCTTAAAATGGTTGGGAACATGTGCTGTTTTAGATTTATAAAACTGTTTAAAATGTCCTGCCCTACCACAGAGAAAGCATTCAGCTCCTCCTGCAGGACAATCTTTGCGATGTTTTTACCTGGTGATGCCACATCTGGAGCATTTGTACACAGATGGAAGAATTCTCCCTGCCCCTTCAGTGGTTTTGCTGGGCTTTTTGGTGGGCCAGGTCCCTGACCTTGTGCTTACATAATGAATCAACTCCTCCCAAGCCTCAGCGTCACTCCAAATTAAACCCTGATTCTGATGTCGCAATTCAGCCTGCCTTGTGATATGTTTGCCCTTCTTTAAGGTCATATCCCCTTTGGGTTGTAACAAATCGGAAAGTGCATTGTTCAGCTTGCTGACCACGATGCAGTCTCTGATAAATTTGTGTTTTTAGGCTCTGTAATCACAGATATAAGCCAACTGAGATAAATCAATAGTGAAGGAATCAATGGATTCACCTGGCCTTCGACACCTCTTGTTGAATTTCGCTCTTTCTATAGCCAAATTCTTCTTGGGGTGTAATTTGGTTCAATGTCGGGAGGGGTTCATCTAGTATGTATGCCCAAGGTATTTATCGAAGGCTCCCATAACCCTGTTATATGACACTGAAGGTTCCTCAGTGCCTTGCCACACCAGGCCATTACCACATATGGCCCCCACAGCATACAAAAGTATACAACCCTGGTATTTCTGAGTTTTCTCATGTAAACCCACGGCCATTCAGTACCTTTAGAACTGTCTCTCCCAGAGCTCCCAGCATTGTCCTTGCTGTAGACCCTTGATGTTGGAAAGGCTGTGGAAGGGGTAGTGGCTATTCAGTAGCAGTTATCTGCATTGTGCGTAAGTCACAATCTCCTTGACACGTACTTTTCAGTTTTGATCTTCATTACTGTGAAGTCAATTTGTTCTCTAGTTGCACTCATGTGTCACCGACCTATGGCCCCAGTTTGCTAAACTATAGCCTCCAGCACTGCCATCATGCTTTGTGTTGCTGCCAAGCTTTGGTGAAGTTTTGCTGTTGCCATGCTTTCCAGTCTTACCAATTTTTGAGGCTTTGCTTCTCCTATGACAGTCTTGAGATAATCAGGATAGTTTTACTTGAAACAATTTATTAAGAACTATTTGTGAAGACCTCAGGGGAAGCACATATTAATTAGAACACAGACTATTCTACGCCTAGCTCTCTTGGGGCCTCTTGGCCATCTGACCCTAATGTCACAGTTACATCATTAATATCATCATGGTCTTCTTAACAGAACTACTAACCCATTACGCTACAGTTATGATCAAAAGGAAGGAGGAGCTTGCACCAATCATTGTCACAGGTGTGATTTCTGAACTCCGAAAAGCGCTTGTTAAAAAACAAATCAGTGACTTGCAAAGATAACCGTGGATAACCAAAGATTGATCATCTGCATAGATGGGAACATGCTTCCTTGAGTGAGCATCAGGGTGAGTATCGGTTTATATTAAGAAGGTTAAAAGGGAACAACACTTGTGGGTATGGTTTGAAAATGAAGGGAACAGTGTACTGATGTCTGTATGTTATCCATGGCAGTGTAGTGCTATTATCACTGGATTGGTATTTCAGAGACCCAGGGTAATGCTCTGGGGACCTGAGTTTGAATCCCACCATGGCAGATGGTGAAAATTGAATTCAATTTTTTTTTTAAATCTGCAATTAAAAGTCTGATGATGACCAAGAAACCATTGCCGGTTGTCACAAACACCCATCCAGTTTGCAAATATCCTTTAGTGAAGGAAATCTGCCACCCACCCTTACCTGGTCCCAGACTCCAGACTCACAGCAATGTAGTTGACTCTTAAATGCCCTCTGAACAAGGGCAATAAGTGCAATGTCCACATCCCATAAATGAATTAAAAGAAAGTAAACAGTTGAAAGAATATTATGTTGTGAGACTTAACCATTTTGCCCCATCCAAATGTGTTCAGGTCGGACTCCGGATTTAAAGTGCAGTTAACCTACCTAAACCACCAACCCCCATGGTTTGCAGCTTTTCCCGAAGCATGACACAAAGATCGGTGACCGCCTCCCTGGAGAGTCTATGTTGACACTGTCATTCAGACATTTGGAGATAGATAGCCTTGTAAGTTAGAGTCTCTCCTGGTGATAGGCCTTTCATCTTGGAGGAAGGAGATGTTGTGTCCCCCTGTGCCCTTCTCTGGTGTTCCCAACTGGAATCCTCTTGCTGGTCCTGACATTCCTGATGTGCCCTGCTGGAGCCTTGGATCTTTCTCCCTTTAAGTTGCTCATATTGGGGTTGGGGTGGGTGGGGGAGACCAAAAGACTGTGTCGATTAGGCCTACGGCAGGTGGACTCTCTCCTAGTTCCGCCCACTCGACCACTAACCCCAGCCCCCCACCCCCCACCCAAAACCTTTCCTTGTCTAGTCCTTTGGGAGCAAGTGCAGTGCCTCTAGGTGACCCTTGCAACACGCCCCTTCAACTCATGCACCTCTACCCCCCTACTGCCGTCATCTATCAATGCCCTCTGCAGACTTTGTGGTTTCCATGCTCCTTTGGTAAAATTACACATGCTGTAAAATCCACGTTAATTGCCATTTTAGATTCCTTAATTGATGTCCTACCATATCATTATTAGAAATCCACCCCCCATAGTTCCTGCCACTGTTAAAGTCGGGAACTGACATCAAAATGTTGGACTTTTGGCTGAACATGTTCCGATCATATTTTATGCTCTCCCCGCATCTGACCTCTTAGTAGCCCGGTAAAATTCCAGCCAGATTGTTGCCAACTGATCCAAGGCCATTAACGTCACAGCTCACTGCTATCTCCATGGTTATCCCTCATGGATCACTGACCAATCCTCAAGATGAATTGAAACAGTGCTTCATACAACTTTTATCATGGCATCATCTGTTTTATTCTCAACTCTTAGTTACACTGCTAGGTCAACTGAATCATTTTCAACAATATAATTTAGTATTCCTTAATAATGATTTGACAGTAAAGCCAAGGAGTCATAGAAAGTCATGCAAAATAACTAAATAAGTAAATGAATCAAACATGCATAAATAGAGACCTGAATGAGGAAAACAAAGAATAGCTGTTAGAGTGCAAGTGATGAAACCAAAATATATAGAGCAAAATAATAAAAGTACAAGCTTGAATATGGGCTGAAAAGTTCCGTTTAAAACAATCAAAAGTGATAAAATATAGAATAGATTCTAATAGATTAGTATCTACTGGTAATCCTTTTTTCTAAAGCACCTTCTCAGTTTGTACTGAATTCTGTTCTGCATATTGCACCCTATGTGGATGTCAGGAAGATATAATAATTGTCATATTGTTATTGGAATTTATTGTTAAGTAGAGCAATAGTGGGGTCCATGTCTATGTATGTGCGCGTGTGACTTAATTGAATTAAAGGCAGCTGGTCTGAAGGCATTGATTTATTAGAAGATAAGTTAGGTTTGAAATGCTAAGTAGGTAAACACAGGAGCAAAGAGAACATTTGCATTTTTAAATAAACTAGACTAGATTGTTCTCAAAGGAGGGGATGAAATGTGTCACCTAGCCAGGTGAAGTTCAGAAACAGTGTTTGTTTTTCCCAAAGATTACTGGTAAAATTAGTACTATGAGAGATTTTTTATTATCAGAGAGGTAAAGTCCAAAGACATAGTGGAACAATGGGAATTTTCATTCAAAGGGGGAAATATGTATAAAGGAATGAAGGTTGTGTGTAAGGGGAGGCATTTTAAGATCTAACAAGTGTGAAACACCTCCAGCATCTCAGCCTCAAGCTGCTGTCTACAAATAAATGAAGTTAAGAAATTGGATTTGAATTGGATTGTTCAGGGTATCATGTTTCTTTGTCTGGATCTTTTAAAATCTATTGGATGAATTTTCTATTTGGTGAGGGGGTGGAGCAGGAGTGGGCGTGGAGCAGCAGTGGACAGGGACCCAATCGCCGCCTAAGATCAGGTCCACGCTGCCATTTTACATGGGTGGGCCAATTAAGGCCCACCCAGCGTAATGCGGGACTCCCAAGGACAGTGGGAGTGGGCGGGCAGCAGCGAGAGTGCTGGAGGGTAGGGAAGCAGGACAGGCCGAGCCAGAGGGTAGGGCGGGGGGGGCAAGCGTGCCCCTCGTATTTCAGATGACTGCCTTACTGCCCTCATTGAAGAGGTGGCAGCACGGTGGGAGGTGCTGGTTCCCCAGGATGGGAGGAGGAGACCCCCCTCATGACAAAACATGCCTAGTGGCGGTGGTGGTGAGCTCCCGCGACGTGGTGCAGCGGGATCCAGCATCACAAGTGCTTCAATGACCTGTTGCGCTCTGGCAGGGTGAGTACCATATTGGCATTGGTCATTTAACCCAAAAGGCCGGCTTACCCCCCTGCTACCCCCCCCACCAAGTCTGAGTGTAGTGACTGTATTGAATCATTGACGGCATTTGTCCTTTGCTGGGTGGGCCAACAGATACTGCCCATGCTGAGGTCAGCCTGAGAGGGTGATGACGAGATGTGTTTTTCCCTCACAACATGTGTAACACTAAGTCCCACATGACTGGTTTGGGGGCAACCTAGAGGAGCTGCATCTAGGCGCTGTGTTTGAACTCCAGGACATGTCTAAGTCAGGGTGATGACATGCTGGGAGGGAAGCTTCAAGGTGGCGTGGCAACGAACCATCTGCTGCGCACTGCGCTCCACGTGCTTGTGCCTCCTTGCTATGGAAGGATGTATCGTTTGGTGCCTAATGTGATGTAGGCAGCATGTGCCCAAGTTGGGGGTGGGGGGGTGGGTGGTGGGGGGTGGAACAGGCCTAGCATCTTCATGTGAGTGTTTGGCAGCAGCAGGGTGAGGAAGCTCTAGAGCCCTGATATGTCCCACTCTGGTTGGGGTGGGCCGTGCGCGAAGAGAGTCCATGTGCAATTTGCACTAATCAATGCTCTTTTCTCATTTTCAGGAGAAGAATGCTCATAACGTGGTAGGGCGTGTGAGGACTGGCAGCAGGCAGGCGCAGATTGACATTCTTAGCTGCTTCCAGCAGGAGGCCCTGGGTCTGGAGAGGCGCCATGCGCTCAGGTCCACTGATGTCGGTGAGGCTGGGGTGCCACGGCCAAGTATTTATGCCCAACAGTGAGGTCAGCATTGTTCTCCAACAGCCATGGCAGTGCTGAATGTTAATTGATTTAATTTTGCAACATGGCTTGACCATTGGTTATGGAAGGCTAAGCGCATAATGATCCGGGGAACAGGGATGCATATTGGCATTGTCTCCACGTTAACTGATCCAATGTCCTAGTTCTTCCTTTCAGCATCAGTGGAGCAGGGCCTGGAGGAGGAGCAGCGGGGGCCCCCTCTCACACCTGAGGGCCCTGAAGTCTCACTGGCGTCACACCATCTCTGCCAGGCAGGCACCAGCGCAGATACTAGCACCTCGGTGGGAATTCGAACATTGGCTAGTGTCCCGGGGCACAGCGGTGAGGGCACTTCACAGTTGCTGGAGGAGCTGGCAGAGACAGAGAGTGCCCATGGCGCCAGCAGTCGGAGGACTGCAAGGGACCAGGCATATGCTCAGTTGGTGCCTGATGATGTGCCTCTGGAGTCGTCCGCAACGCAGCAGGTGTGGGAAATGCGGCCGGGTGTGCGAAAGCATCTGGGTGAGATACATGAGGCTATGCTTGGTTTGTGTCCGTGGTGGAGGAGTCTACATGGATGATCACCAAAGCAATGAGCCACATGTCTGAGCGCCATGAGTCCTCCATGGAGAGAGTGGTGATTCTGGTGGAGAGGCTCCTCCAGGAGACCCATCAGGGCTTCCTGCGGATGCGCTCTGACCAGTAAGCCCTCACATTGGCATTGACCTCAGCTGGTCAGTGCCAGTGTGGGAGATGGTCTGGGCATCAACTTTCCCAGCTCGGCAAGCAGGGGTGTCCGAAACGACCTCTGCGGGCGCCTCTCAGGGCGCTCTGGATGAGGGCGGGGCCTGAAAATGCATCCCTCGGTCTCACTCTCTTTCACTGCGATACCTGTGTTCTTGTACGCAAAGCGATTAAAATTACATTAAATTGATGACACTATACTAAAACATTTTAAATAAAAATAGAAAGTACTGGAAATACTCAGCAGGTCTGGCAGCATCTGTGGAGAGAGGAACGGAGTTAAGGGGCTGGGTTTTACAGCCGCAAGCCGGATGGGCTACCCCTCACCAGCCCCGTGCGATGGTAAAATATGGTGTGATGACATCGGCTCGGCAATACAATATCATCACACAAGTCTCAGAAATTATAGAAGGTGAGAGCGCACTGAAATCGGAAACCCACCTGCCATTTTGAAATGACCAATTAACAAATTATTGAGCTTGTTAACAACCCTCTAGTCTGCAAAAGAGTTTGGGAGTGCTTTACAGCAGGTATAATGAGACAGCACGAGGTCAGAAGAAAAGGCCTGCCACCGGGACCATGGCTGAATGTAGCAGCAGATTCTGCTGGCAAAGGTACCAGAATCTATATGATTTTTGAGTTCAATTTTTCATTTTTTTGAACCTTCAATAAAAAAGTAAAGACAGGTTGAGAGAATAAGGGCCTTTAAATTTGTAGCCATGACTGACTTCCTGTTTGCATGACACCCCCCCACCCCTCAAGGTCTAGACTCCCGATTGGGCATGGAGCCCCACCCCCTTTACACCTCTAATTAGCTGCCTTCCTGCCGGACTGCCACTAATTGGTTGCCTGTTGCTTGATTCGCCATCCTGAGATGGCGGGAGCAAGTGGACCGCTCACTTTCCATTCAGGCTCCTTCACCCTGCTAAAAAATGTCAAATCTGACCCTATTTTTCAAGTCATGACATTTCAGCAAACCTTTTAAATGTTTCCTTGAGCACTCTGTCCTTTCCCGTTTCTCCCTTTATTCATATCTCTCACTTTTCAGGTCACTCTGCCTGTTTGAGCCTTTGATATTTCTGAGGAAGATCTGTGAAAATTCGTACGCGAGTGCAGCCAGAATGCCAAAGCGATGAAGAAAGCTTACAGTTCAAGGGAAGTGATTGGGGTAGTGTGTGGTGAAACATTCTCAGGAAAAAATGTAAGTGCTCACAATAGTTTCAAAACTTAAGTGCCACAGTAAAATACAAAGATCTGGCAGTCAGCAGAAGGAATTGGGCAGTGTGGACAAAGGAGGCCAAAGAGTAGCTGAGAAAGGAGGCACACAACATCAGAAGGAATAGGACAGCTTGCAAATGTCAGGGTGTGGAAGAAGAGCTGGATGGGGTGAATAACGATCAGCAAGTCCTGAGCAAATGTGCAACTTGGATCAAGTGCCTATTGTTGGGAGGCCTGTACTCAAGTGAAATAATCATTTTAAATTTGACAAGTAAGGCCATTGGCTTTACAACGCAGACATTAGTAAAAGTCACTCAGGTGTAACACAGAAAATAACAGGAAGTACTTGCAGTTATAAGACTTTGATATATTGTACAGGGGCGCATGCTGAGGAATGTTCCAGAACTTTAGATCACTGGGCGTCGTACCCAGGAGGTATCCCAGAAGATGCGCTGGGAGACCCCCACCTCCACCGGAAGTCCCCATGCAAGGACTGCACGGAACTGCGCAGGAATTTTAAACTGCCGATGGGCAATTGCCCTTCACTGGGAACCATCCTATACTCCAATTTAAGTTGGAGACTTTGGATGTTTCCAACTCTCTTAGCAAAATAGATACCCAGGAAAAATTAGAAGGATTAAAACCATTTCTAACTCCTGGGTAACTCTGGTCCTGACCACTCCCCACTCCCGGCTCCCCACTGGACCCCTTGACCAAGCCCCCATCCACCTGACCACCCAACACCAGCATCCTCCACGCCCTGACCACCACCTGCCCAAGCCTCCCCAACCCTGACACCCCCAGACCCTCCCGACCACCTAACCACCCCCCCCCCACCCCAGCCCCCCCACCCCACCCCCACCCCCCTCCACCCCTGAATCCCCTCCCGAACCCAGACATCCCCCCCATCCCCGGACTGAACACCTGAACATCTGACCCGTCTACCCACCCCAACCCATCCTACACTTACCTTACACACTTACCTTGTCCCTGGCTTCTCAAAGTGTATTTAAACACAGGGACCTTTAAACTTACCTGGTTTATGGCAGATAATGGTTTATGGCGATGCCGCTGCTCTGCACTGAGGCCTTGGGACCAGGTACATTGCATATTTCTTACCAGGCCCTAGTCAGAAGGGCGGGCGAGAAATGTGCAGCTCCCGACCTGGGTAAGTAAAAATGAGCAGACTGGCAATCCGACAGTGATTGCCACTCAACAGAAGTTCTGGCCCATAATATCTGGTTCATCTATTCCTAACCAATAGGAAAATTCCAACAAGAAATCCTGTTTTTTAGCTTTCAAAATCCATCACAGACCAATTACTTCTTCCAAAGTCTAAATGGAAGATAATTTTTAAAAGTCATGCAATATAAGAAGTAATAAAAGCTCCCATAACCCAAAAATTTCTCTACAGAATGATATATTGAATGATAAAGTTATAGAGAGCTGTATGCATAAATCAAAACAAGTGAACAGCAGCTAGTTATGTGGAACTGTAGCTGGAATTTCTTCTGATAGATTAATAATAATGTGGTAGAAATAAAGAGATGCCAAAAGAGGGAGAGACAGTGTGGTAACACTGCTGTAGCTCAATAACATTTTATTTTTACAGTTCTGTGAATTATTTTTTGAGCAAACCAAAATAAAATAAGATTATTTTTACATTTGAAAGCTGTACAATTAGAACAAACATTGGCGACAGGTTTCCTCAAGAGAATCTGACATTCATTTTAACAGTAACATAGGCAATGCTCATTAATACTTAATGCTCAGGATTTATTGAAATAAAAATTGCTTTTGATACAAGGGGTCAGGGAAACCTTTCTTCTTAAAAGTATGCAACATGCTCATTATGGCCATTTACAGCTAATACATCTTATAATAAGGCACATACTATAGTTAATTAAGCAGTGTGCATTATAATGCAGGAGCTGGAAAAGGAAAGCAGTAATGGTATGCCAAATAAACACCAAGGGTGTTTACTGCCACAAGAACCATTTAGTGCTAATTAACTTATTGAACTCCCAAATATATTGCTGTTCTAATGCATAAACAAGAAGTGAGGTGAAGTATGACATGTCACTATGTTTGCTTTGATGTAAAACTCAAATGCAAAGTGATATATTTCAAGGGCAGGATTTTTGGGTCGTCAGGCGGGTATGGTGGGCGGGCCTGGGAGTAGCCGAGAAACGGTCCACCACGGCCCCTGGCCGCGATTTCACACTGGCTGCCCAATTAATGGCCAGCCAGCATGACAGGCGCACTGAAAGGCTCAGCGCTGCCAGGGTAGGGGTGGGAGGAGTGCAAGCGCAAAAGTCTGCATGCGTAGGGTGCATGCACTGAAAGCTCCCTGAACAACTTTAAAATCAACAATAAAGACTTTTAAAATTACAAAAATAAGTCCCGACATGGGGCTAACTCACAATAACATAAGCAGGATAAAATTTCTGCCCCAAAATTTATATTTATTTTTCATTGAATTACGGAAGCCTCATCCCGCCCGCGGACGAGGTTTGCTAAAAAATCAAAAGGCCGCCTGCCCGATTTGCATGCCTGCCAACCGTAAGATTGGACGGGCAGCAAAAAATAGCTTTCAATTAATTGATTAAGGGCCTTATTAGGCCTTTTAATTGTCGGCAGCGTGCCCGCCGTCCAAAATATCGCGCGAGTGCGCGATGACGTTGGGGCAATTGCCCAACGCCATCGCGCAATATTTTACACCCAATCGGGTTGGGCGCCCGCCCGCCGCGGGACATAAAATCCTGCCACCTTACCTGAAAGAAAAGAACTTACACTTAGAAAGCACATTTTTTTTAACAGTCCAGGCACAAGAATAAATCTATCCTGTGAAAAAAAGGAGAGATGTGAGCAACTCACAGAAGTTCTTGATTATTTTCTTTATCTGACACCACGTCCATAAAGAGTTACAGAATGTTGTAAAGATGGCACAGAAGCAATAAAAAAAGTGGACAAATGTATATTTGTTTCTCAATATTAATTTCAGAACATAGGAACAAATTGACAATGGAGGAGCAGGACTGCTTCCTTCAAGTAAACGCCCCTCCCCAACTCCTTGATCTGTCTGGTCCCCACTCCAACCACCATAGGACCCTTGACCACCATCAGGAGCTCTCAGCAATGATCAAGACCCTCAGGGCTATCATGTGACCCTCCCTCATGATCGGGTCCACCTGGGTCAGAGTCCCCATACAATCCAGACCCCTCCCTGGAATACCATAAGACGACCACTCCTTACCCCAAACAAGCCGGACTCTCTCCATGATCCAGTCATGCGCTCCACGGCCGGGATTTTCCGTGCCCACCAGCGTCGGGCATGTTCAGTGGCGTGAGCAGGCAACGTGGTGAGAAGGCCAAAAATCGGATTCACAACGTTGTGAAACTAGCTGAGTTGACACCCAGAGAGTGGTGAGCCTGTGGAATTCATTACCACAGAAAGTAGTTGAAGCCAAAATATTGTATGTTTTCAAGGAATTAGATATAGCTCTTGGAGCGAAAGAGATCAAAGGATATGGGGAGAAAGTGGGAGCAGGCTATTGAGTTGGATGATCAGCCATGATCATAATAAATGGTGGAGCAGGCTCGAAGGGCTGAATGGCCTACTCCTGCTCCTAGTTTCTATGTTAGTCTGCGATTTTCTGCTCTACCCACCAATGGCGGGCCACGTTTTCCACCTTTGGACGTCAGGAACTTCATTGTAATACATCTGTATATCATTATAAGGCCAGGCTGTCAGACTCATCCACACCCCCTACAGCTCCACACCCCCCACGCTGGATCGTCCACCCACATTGGAGGGAAAGCACGACAACATGTTTCACAACAGCATATACAAGGCGTGCACTTGGCGAGCTGCACTTTACTCGGGACTTCAAAGTTTGTTTGCCTACCTTGCTTCATTCAGCACTCGCAGTCATCAGCGCCAAGCTTCACAGACAGCACAGCATCACTTTTAGGGAGGCTCACAGGTTGGTCTCTACCTACCAGGTCAGCCATATGTGGGTGGCTTTTCAATGGCTGCAGGGCTAGGGCTTACTTGGGGAAAGGGGAGGAGTGGCCTCAGGCAAGGGCTGTACTAGGGAAGGGGGTATCCTAGGGTGTGTGGGGGGCACATGTTGATCTGTGCAAATGGCCTCAAGATGAGAGTGGTGAGAGTGTGGAATGAGCTACCATCTGACGTGGTAAATGCGGGCTCACTCTTAAGTTTTAAGAATAAATTAGATAGATACTTGGATGGGAGAGGTCTGGAGAGTTATAGACTAGGTGCAGGTCAATGGGACTAGCTGAATAATATTTTGGCACAGACTAGAAGGGCCGAATGGCCTGTTTTCTGTGCTGTAGTGTTCTATGGTTCAATGGTTCTATGATGAAGGCACAGGAGGCAGTCTCCAGAGGAGATGAGGCCAGATGGAGATGTGAGGGTTTGTGTGTGAGAGTGAGTGATGATGTCCCTTGAGCTGGCAGTGAGTGAGATGCCTGTGAATGTGTGATGGGCTTGATTGTATAAGTTTAGAGTAATGAGACGATTACCTTACCCTGGCTGTGTGGATGAGATCATTCATCCTCTATCTGCATTGGATGGCCAGCTTCTTCTGTGCAGCATTGGCACTGATGATAATGACCATCGACTACCAAGCTAGAATGGTAATGTCGCTGCCCCTCCTGCAGCCAGAGGGGGGGCAGAGGACATCACAGCAGATCTCCACAGCGTCCAAAAGGTGCTCAAGGGCTGCAGACTTCTTGCCTTTCGGGGCCATGTCTTCTTTGCTGCAGTCCTAGGCTAGGACCACTGACTGCGGCTGTACTTTAAATGTGGTGCCTGGTGTGATGAAGCAGCGAGGTGATGGCGTGGCAGGTGAATCAGAGCCCGCCCACTATGGAAACAGCATGTAACGTGGGAATGCATAATTACTGTGGTGGGTTTGGGATGATACGGCGTGAAGAGCTGCCATTGCGGCTGGCGGGTAAAACGTCGTTTTACCTGCCCAATACCGCACTTATTGCAAATCTGGGACAATTCCGTCCTAAGAGCCTCAAGTTCCACCAAGCGAGAAGCTGGGTCTGTGTTGCCCAGATATAAACAGGCTGCCAACCTGTGCAGTAAATCGGATTTGGAACAAGTTGTATACAACAACAATTCAAAGTAAGTTCCACTTTGCAATGACAACGTCAGATATCATGGCTGGGATTTTCCGTGCCTGTTGGCATTGGGCTTGTTCAGTGATGCAAGTGGACAATATGGCACGATCGGTTTCACAACGGTGTGAAACCAGTTTGTGATCATCGGCTCTGCCCGCCGACGATGGGTCGTATTTCCCGCCATCGGACGCCGAGAACCTCATTGTAATGCATCAGCATATCATTATTAAGCCTGCCCACCAGAATCGTCACCCAACTGGATCGTCCGCCCACGTCGGCGGGAAAGCACACCGGTGTAGAAAACGTCTTGACAACTGTGACATGCAGAAGTTGGGACTTACCCACCAGGGCTTTGCTCATATCACGGACATCGGAGAAGCAGAAGATGCTAGAGCCAACAGCAACGGCACACTGGAGGATGGCCCATGGCATGCTGGGTTGATTCTCATGGACATGGCGCTGCTGCGATGCAGCGCACAGAAGTTGGAGAGTCACCGTTGATACTCACAGCTGGTAATGGTCGAAGGGGTGGGAGAGAAAGGGCTAGGATTGGCTGGGAGAGGAAGAGGTGTCGGGGGGGTGAGGTTGAGGTGGGGGCGATTGAGGCTATCGGAGGGGGGTGAGGTTGGGAGGGGGAATGAATGTGTCACGGGGGTGAGGTTGGTGGGGGGAATGAAGGTGTCAGGGTGGTTAAGTTTGGGAGGAGGGAATGAAGGTGTCAGGGGGGAGGTTGGGAGGGGCGAGGGAGAAGAGGAGGAGGAGGGGGTAACAGGGGAGAAGATGGCAACTGGGGAGGTAGGTCTAAGGGGGGTGGAAGGTGTTAGGGAAGGAGTGCAGAGAGGGGAAGGAATGTGGGGAGGGGAGTGTGTCCAAGAGGAGGAAGGGTTGCAAAGAGAGAAGGGTGTTGGGGAAGAAAGAAGGGGTTCAGAGAGGGGAGGGTGTCCAGGGAGAGGAAGGAGTGCGCAGAGGGAAGAGTGTCCAGGGGGAAGAAGGGATGCAGAGAGTGGGGGAGTAAGGGTGGAGGAAGAAGTAAGAGTGGAGGAAGGAGTCAGAAAGGGGATAGGAGTAAGGCTAGAGGAAGAAGTCAGGGTGGGGGAAGAGGTATGGCTGGAGGAAGGAGTTGGGAGGGACTAAAGGTGGTGGAAGAGGTAAGAGTGGAGGAAGGAGTCAGGAATATAGAGGGTCTAAGTGGGGGGGAAGCTTGGGGGGCTGGTTGCAGGGCTGGGGGATAAGGGGTTGCGGTGGGGGGAAGGGGTTGCAAGGGGAAAGGGTATACAGGGAGAAGGGGTGCGAGGGGAGGAAGTGGTGCGAAGGAGGGGAGTGCAGAGAGGGAGGGATGTACAGGTGAACATGCACAGGAGGTGGGGGATAGGTCCATGTCTGCCTCCTGGGGAGCAAAATAAAGGTGGGCATGGTATGGAGGAAGGGTGAGAATGACCGAGGGCAGAGTGAAGCGATAGGGTGGGAGGTTGAGGGTACAACTGTAGCAGTAGAAGAGATGGCAAGGGTGGTTGGTGGGTACCCAGGGGCAGACACAGACCCTGGGGGTGGAAAGGAGGAGGTCGGGAAGGTGAGTGTGGATGGGGGTGGGATTTTCAGGAAGGAAGGGAATGTATATGTTTACCTGGACATTAAGGCAGGAAAAGGGTTGTGGCTGATAGGTAAACGAGGGGAAATGGAAGGTGATGCCAAGGAGATCAACTGTGTTGTGAGAAAGAAAATGGGTGACTGGCAGAGGGGGAAAGGTGGGGGAGTGATGATAAAGCAAATCCATGCTGTCCAAATTAAAAGTGGAATGACGGTTGAAGTGGGCATGATCGGGTGCTGCATGGGGGTGTGATCATTGGATGGGCGGAGATGCAGGTCAGCTCAAATGGACAAGTGTAAAGGATCTCCAGCAGGCAGCATTGAAAATGCCCAGGACATGCAGATGAGTGTGAAGCATGAAGGATTCGTATGCTTGTGAGAGTACTTGTACAAGGCTCTGAAAGGCCCTGCCACACACAAACCTTTCCCTCCGGAATCACTCGTGGGCCGGCTGCTCCCTCTCTGGTGACAGAGGATGCGGTTGAGGGGGTCACAGGCAAAGGGGATTCGGAGGGAGCAGACAGCCTCTGACATTCCTGAGTGGATGACCCGGGGTATCCAACAGCTGCTTCTCCTCCTTTTTGGGTGCCCTGGGGCCCCAGCCTGACTCCTTCAGGGGAAGGAGCACCTGGAGGGACATCAAGGTGCCCCATTTCCCTCTCACATTGCCACTGCAGGAACTCACCCATGGCTCCCGTGATGAGCGCATGTCTGAACACATCTCCGCGCTCTGCTGGACCAGGGTCTCCATGGCATCCACCATCATCCCCATGGAGACCTCCGTACATTCACATTTGGACAGCACTGCATCAGAGAACAGGCAGACACACTCCTCCGACTCGCATGCCACTCGGTTGAGGGCTTTCAACAGCTCTGCATGATGTTCCTCTGCCATCTGCTGACTCTCCAGGATGAGTTGGAAGGCCATATCCAAAGGTTCATCTTCTGGCTTGAACCTTACAAATGCCTCCTCCCCACCAGTCCTCCAAGTGCCGGAGAGCTCGGCTGAATCTGCCTTCTCCTGCGCAAACACTTGTCCGTGCCATGACCATGACCAGATTGTGAACCTGAGCTGGCTCTAAATCTAGGTCTCACCAAAGTGTGTGCCTCTGCGCAGGTGGAGGGTGTGGGTAAGCACTGCAATGGGTCTTCTGGGCTGCTTATTTCCAGCTCTTCATTGGAGGAGGTGTCCTCTTAGCTGGAGGTGAGGACCTGGATGGGGCTGAGGGACTGGTTGGCTGTGGGTGTCAGTTGCTTGGCAGAGCTCCCTGTGGACCAAAGTAGAGATCATTGGTGCATGGCAGCAGAGTCAAAAGCAGGAGAGAGAGCACTCACAGTTGCATTGAGAGAGGGATGATGTGGTGCAGGATCCTCAGGTGGGTGTTCGCCACCGACCTCACCGCTGCCACAGGCAGGGTCCACATCCTCACCAGTCAGTGCAATGGCACACTCCTCAAAGTGAGTGAGGGGCCTAAAGTGGGCCATTCCACCTCTGGTCTGGGACCTCACCCTGCTGATGTGAGCCAGCTTCTCCTGCATGAAAACAGATGGAGAGAGTGTGAGCAGGACACATGTCACTGCGTGGAGTGTTTGTGTGGTCAGTGGAGACATGGATGGGGTGGGAACACAAGCTCCAGAGGATATGAGCCCGATGGAGATGTGACGGTGTGTGGAGGTAGTGGTGACGTTCCTTGAGATGTGAGATCCCTGTGTATGTGTATGGTGGGTTTGTGAGTGTGTGAGTTGTGAGTGATGAGGAGAGTGAGTTACCCTGGTGGAACGGATGAGACCATTCATCCTCTTGCGGCATTGGGTGACCATCACTGGCACCGCCTGCCAAACTGGATTGGGAATGCCACTGCCCATCCTGTGGCCAGTGCGGGGGTAGAGGACATCACGGTGGGCCTCCAGGACATCCAAATCGCACTCCAGTGATGTGTCATTAAACCTGGGGGCTGCAGTCTTTTTTCCTTTCATGGACACCTTCCCTACAGCAGTCGTGGGCTGGAAATATTGAGAGGTGTGCGTGCAGCTGGACCTTAAATATAGCGCCCGGCATGATGAAGCAGTGAGGTGAATGCGTGGCGGGCACGTCCACCGTGGAAATGACGTGTTTCCCAGGAAAACATTAGTAATGTGGTAGGTTTGGGAAGATAAGGCGTGAAAACCCGCCATCACGGCCACTGTGTAAAACACCATTTTACCCGCCCACTACCGCACTTAGTGCAAATCTGGGATGATTCCGCCCCACATGATTCAGATCCCCTCCCACAATTTCTCTTACTTCACCAATAAATGTAACTCCTCTCGTAGGCTTCAACTCCGTGAAGCAGGTTTCCCACCCAAAAGGCAGTCTGTCTATTAGGCTCCCTGTGCACAGAAACCTGATGGAAAAATACTTAAATCAGCCTGCAGATAAATTTTACAGGACATTCTGGAAATTCATCATTCCAGATTTCCCAATCTCACAGCAGCCACCTCACGCACAAAACTTGCTAAAATCAAGGCCAATGTATCCTCAACCTCATTGAGTTAGTTTTATACTCCTGAACCATCTGCTGATGGAACTCCCATCAATGCTTTATACCATCAGTATAACTGATGACTGTTCCATCACTCTCCTGATCACCCTTTCATCTTTCATTTTCCATAAGCTTGATTTCATCCAAAACTCTGCTTCCCCAATTTCCTTCACCTCACCAGTCTTGTCTTCAGCTTTCTAGGCCCCAAGCTCTGGAATTCCCTCCCTTGACTTTCTCTACCCCTCTCTTTACCATAGTCCTTTAAACCACCTCCTTAACCAACCTTGTGTCATTTATCCTAATATCTCCTTCTGTGGCTCTGTGTCAGTTCTTTGTCTGATAACACTCCCATGAGGGCCTTGAACAGTTGCTATATTAAAGGCCTATATAAATGCACATTCTTGCTATTTTCAGTTCTGTGCTCATTCTCACAAGCTAACCTGCTTCAAACCATAGTATTGAGTTCTTTAAGCCTGTTAAACAGCTGGCCCATGTATGCTGTTCCTCCAAATTTGCTTTTCTCTAATAAGAACAACTTGACATCTGTAAATCTTTATTTCAAAATAAAATGATAATATAATTTGCTGATAACTCCAAGCTAAATGACAAGGTGATTAATATAGAAGAGATTGATGGCATTCAAAGGGCTATGGATTAATTGCAAAGGTGTGTAAATAGATTTCAGTGTGAATAAATATAAGATCATGTATACTGGACAGGAAATGTGCCCCAACAAATGAATTTTCATTTGTACATATGGTGTTTATTGGTCAAATTATCCAGTCAATGTGGCAGTTATTGTAATAATGCTTAAATTGTACATGAGTCTACAGTCAAAATTGCTTTGTGCACCTTATATTCACAATAGCATCAATGCATTGCAGAAGTCGCAACACCACAACAATAATTTGTCTTTATAAAGCGCTTTTTTCATTATATAACATCCCAAGCCACTTCACAGGAGAGCTATAAAGCAAAATTTGACACCAAGATGTTTAAGACGATATTCGGGGAGGTGACCAAAACCTTAGCCAAAGAGGTAGGTCTTAAGAAGCAACTTAAATGAAGAAAGAGGTCCAGAGGCTGAGAGGTTAAGGGAAGTAATTTCAAAGCTTAAGATCTAGGCAGCTAAAGGCACCAATGGTGGAGCGATTAAAATCGGGGATGCTGAAAAGGCCAGAATTGGAGTGCTGCAGCTATCTTGGAGGGTTGTGGGGCTTGGGCAGGTTACAGAGATAGGGAGGGGCAAGGCCATGGAGGGATTTGAAAACAAGGAAGGGAATTTCTGAGAAAAGCTAAAGATGTAATTTCAAAACCCATCTATCTTTCATCGTTAAGGATTAACATGTTGAAATGAAACTCTTTTCTGCTTTGAGTGTAGAAGAATGGCTGTAACAATGACTATCATTTGAGTTATTTAAAATGTCATCTCACCACTTAGTTTGCAAATGGGGTTGCTGCATTACACCTTAAGAGATTGGATTAATTTCACTATATGTGAAATTCCATGGAACATGAAGAAACACAGAAAAGGCCCCTGGGTATATATACATGAAACACAAACACTACAAGATTAGTGCAGAAAAAAATGGGACTTGGAAGACTTAAATGTGAACTGCTATTTTACACGTAAAAGAGATTTGTCACCAGCTGGCAGTACACAGCATTACTGTCATCATAATGCACTTGCATCTAAGGATGCCTCAGGCTTTGTCTTGGTGTATCTATTGAATTGCCAAAGCAGTTCTAAATCTTCTGAAGCAGAGGCAGAGATTCTTATCTTACGGTATGAGAGAGGAATCATACTGATTATCAACATGGGACCATTTAATGGTGAGCCATCATATCAATCCAGAATTGTTTTTCTGTTGCCTATAATTTTATAAACATTCTTTGTTATTATGCCAACGCACCATCACTGGAACTACATCTTAGATTGTTATATTACTTTAATACATAGGAGGATCCGGAGAGAGGAAAAGGAACGGAAAACAATCAAGAAAGGAATGCAGATTAGTTATATTAGCAGTCTGTTTCTTCTTTAACTACATTTCCAGTGTCAGAAAAGAGGTGAGAATGAAGGAAGGTAGAGTGAGCAGCTCACAGAGCTGAAATTATCGTGATGTCATTCCTGAGTCGATAGGAATCGGCCATCATGACAAGTATCTGGCAGGAGTTAACAAATGGCACTCACATGAGATAAACTGAAAGATGACCTTCAGCCTTGTGCGCCTGCCCTTCAGTCATTGGTCAGATGAGATTGAACAAGTGATTGACAGGGTAGGCCACCAGTTGCTAGAAATAAAGAACATAAATGGGTATAGACGCTGTATTGAATCGGGAGTCTACAACAATGGGATGATGGCAGGAGATATGAAGGGACAGCCTTTCCAGCAGTAAGGCAGGAGGCCCAGGAAATCTCAACCTGTATATGAATATGAATCTTTGAAGCAGGTCTCAGGCCAAGTGGTTAATCTTCCAATTTCTGTGAAGTGTCTATGTAATAAACTTAGAATTCAGGACTAGCTTCTTGTAAGAAACAGTAAACTTTATTTGCAACCTCCAGATGAGGCTACATGCTTGTTCCAAGACCAAGGCTAAAAAGCTCCACCTCTAAGATTCCCCCCGCTTAGGTCTTATTTGCCTATACAGTCACATAATCCCCATAACAGTAAGAAATGGTTTAACTTATAATTACTACAGTCCTCCCCTTTTAATTTTTGTTTTACCTTCTTATTTACAAAAAAATCTTAACCCATATTCTATACTGTGATGTACAGTTCATGCCATTATAAATTTAGTCTTTGAGGAGGTTTTCGGATTTGGGTAGAGCAACGCAGCTCTGGAGGTTCTTCCATTGGGTCAGCTTGAACAGGAACTGCAGCATCAGGGACACCCCTAGACACTGGCAGTTCAGAATTATTTATTTCAACAAAGACATCAGGTATGTCTATTCTTTGTCGACCTGGCACCTCAGGGGTCAAAGTTTCAATTTCAATTTCAGATGGATTAATTGGTTATTGGAGGGTTTCTCAACTTCTGAGAAGATCCACGTGTTTCCTAAAAATCCTGTTTACCACTTCTACCTGATACGATTACGATCATGTTTCAGAGACAATTGTACCAGGGACCTGTCTCAGTCCAGTTGCACAATTTTGTACAAAAACTGTCTCTCCCACAGTAAACTCTCGACCTTTACTGTGAACGTCGTGATTCACTTTCTGACTATTCTGGTTTCTCTCCACCTTCCCCTCTAAATTAGGGAATGCTAGACTCAATCTTGTATGAAGTCAGTGCTTCATTAATAATTCTGAAGGTGTTAAACCAGTGGTCACATGAGGAGTTGTACAATAGGTAAACAGGAATCTTGAAATTCGTGTTTCTTATGGTCCGTCTGTTAGTTTCTTCAATGTTTGTACTGCTCTTTCTGCTAACCCATTTGACAAGGGATGATACGGTTCTGTTTTGATGTGTTTAATCCCATTTAGGTTCACAAACCTTTGGGATTCAGTGCTAGTGAAAGCAGTACCATTGTCTGACATAATAACTTCAGATAAACCATGAACACAAACTCTGGTGCAGTTTTTCAATGGTTGCAGATGAAGTAGGTGATCTCACTTCAAACACGTACATCCATATGGAATGTGCATCAATAATAACAAGAAACATGGGACCTAGAAATGGATCTACATAGTCTATATGTAGTCTAACCTAGGGTCGACCAGGCCACTCCCACCAATGCAGTGGAACTGAAACGGGCAACTTCTGCTGTTGCTGACATGGAGACAGTGTTTCACCATTTTTCTATATCACTGTCTATGCCTGTCCACCAGATATAACTTCGTGTAAGCATCTTCACTTTCGAAATACCAGGATGCGCACTATGGAGTTCTTCCAGTAATGGTTCCCTTCCTTGCACAGGGATAATGACTCTTGCTCCCCATAATAAGATACCATCTTGTTAACTCAGTTCAGATCTGCATTCAAAGAGTGGTTTTAATTCTTCAGGGACTTGTGCATTTGACAATCCTTGTAATACTTGTTCACGGACTCTTGCTAAAATTTGTCCAATTCTTTACCTGCCTCGTGCAGATTAATGAGGAATCCAGGAAATCAAACACAAGTATTACCTCTTGAGGTACGGAACATGTCTAATACTGTTGGGCAAAAGGAGACGACTGAGGGCATCTGCATTTTCTATATGCACCCCCGGACGATGCATAAAAGTGTACCTGTATACTGACAAAATTAAAGCCCAGCTTTGAATTCTAGCAGAGGCTACCAGTGGGATTGCTTTATCTTCACTAAACAATCCTAAATGTGGTTTGTGATCTGACACTATGGTGAAGTGTGGACCATGTAAATATTGATGGAACTTCTTTACTCCAAATACGATAGATAAGCCCTCTTTTTTCAATTTGTGAGCATCCTTTCTCGGCTGCAGAAAAGGGTTCTGGATCCATATCCTACTGGTCTTTCAGATCCATCCTCCAGCTTGTGCGGCAACACCGCTCCTACTCCGTGGGGAGATGCATCACAAGTGAGTATCAATTCCTTGGGCAGGTCATAGTGCACTTAGCAGACACGACGAGCGTAAAAGCTTCTTAACTCCTGTGAAAGCTTTCTCTTGTCCTGCTTTCCAGGACCTTCTATTGTTCTTCTTCAATAATAAGTATAAAGCATCTAACACTGTAGATAGATTAGGCAAAAAATCAACTGTAATAGTTTACCCCAAAAAAGACTTGAGCTCAGTGATGTTGGTAGGAGAGGGTGCTTCCTTGATTGCCCTGACTTTCTCCTCTAATGGATGCAACCCTTGGATACCCAATCGATGACCCAAATATGTGACTTCCTTTGTTTGGAAGGTGCACTTTTCTTTTTTTTAATTGAACACCAGCCTCTAAAAATCTCTTCAGACCCTCTTCCAGGGTTTGCCTCATGTTCTGTTTCTCTGGATCCTGTGATTAGGACTTCATCCAGGTACACTATAACTCGGGGAAGTCCTTGTAGAAAGTTTTCCATGGTTGTTTGGAAAATCGCACAGGCAGAGGACACACCGAAGGGTAAGCATGTGTATTGGTACAGAGCCTTGTGCGCGTTTATGGTGACATAAGTTCTTGATGTGTTGTCCAGCTGGAGCTGTTGAAATGCATGACTCATGTCCATTTTAGTGTAGGACCTTCCTCCTGCAAGTTTAGCATACAGATCTTTAATCTTTGGGATTGGGTATTTGGATAATTTCACTGTCTGGTTTACTGTTATTTTATAATCCCCACAGATGCAAATGCTTTGGTCCGGTTTTAGCACAAGAACTGTGGTTGCTGCCCATTCTGAAAATTGAACTCGTTGTATTATTCCTAACTTCTCCAAATGACATAACTGCATTTACCTTTTCTCTCAGAGTGTAAGGCACACGTCTTGCCTTAAAAAACCAGGGTGTTTCTTTAGGGTCCACCTATATTTTAGTTTGTTGACCATTGATCTTCCTAGCTCATCTTGGAATACTCTGTCATACTTTTTCAGCAACTCTGGAGTTCCTCCTGTCCTGACCTGAAAAATTCTGACCAATATAGTTTGAATTCTTTCAACCAATCACAGCCCAGGAGGCTAGGTCTTTCTCCTGTTACAACAATTATTGGCAGCTGAGCTGTCTGTTGTCTGTATGATACAGGTACAGAGGTGGTGCCTTTCACCTGTACTGTTTCTCCTGTACATGTTTTAAATCAAGCAGTGGTTTTCTCCAGACTCAATGGCTGGGCACCTTCTCTGAGGTATCTAAAAATGTGTTATCCCACCACTGTGGTCAATGCTTCTGTGTCAAACTCCATGACCAGAGGTTTTCCTTTTGCTTGAAGGGAAACAGATTGGTTCAGTTTTCCTGGCCTTCAGGTTGTGTGTGGAATAAACATCAGCCTCAGTAACTTCTGGCTCTTCTATGTTGTGCACTTCATTTAACTTGACCTGCTGTCTGAATGGCTGCCTTGATCTAGTCCTGCACTGTTTAACAACATGCCATTTTTTGTGACATTAGTACCATTCTACCTCTTTAAATGTACAGACTTCGGGTACATGTTTACCCCCGCAACAGTAATACTATAACTTCTGGGTGACTGGTGAGCTGCTTCCAGTATTTCTTTTTGTTTTTCTAGCAGTAAGGACTGTGTCCCACTTCGTGGTAGCCTCCCTGATATCTGCCATGCCCAGCGGCAGGTTCCCACCCTAGCTGCAGAATGGCGCCACATTGCACACTCTGCAAAGCCTGTGAGTCCCTCTCAGCACTCTCCATTGCTAGCGCTATCTCCATGGCGCGCTTCAGGTTAATCTCACCTTCTGCAAGTAAACGGTGCTGAATGGTGTCGTCATTTCTGCTGCAAACTAAACGATTCGCAAAATGTCATTTAACGTATCACCAAAGTCACAGTGCTCCACTAACTGCTTTAACTTCACAATGTACGTTCTCATTGACTCACTGGGGGCCCTTATTCGAGAGTTAAAACTTGAATCTTTGCATGATCACTGAGGGTTTAAGCTGAAAATGCCCTTTCATGAAGTCTACTAGCTCAGTGAAGGATCTGGAATTTGGTGTGTTCAGAGCCGTCAAGCTACGGATTAGGTTATGGGTTTTGCTCTGCAGACATTTAGGAGAATTGCCTTCTGTTTCTCCTCTGCCGTTATTTCGTTAGCTACAAAGTAGAAACCTAATCGTTCAATGTATTGACTCCAGTCCTCAACGGATGAGTCGTACAGGTCAATTCTGCCAAAGCGAGTCATTGCTGGTGAGTATACTTCTTTTTGTTCTTCCCTTAAAATATTGGACTACTCACAGTCACAAGGTGAGGTGCTGCTTTGGCGCTGTTTATCCTCGTTGCCGATTGTAATAAACTTGGAGTGCAGGACGGACTTCTTGTAAGAAACAGTAAACCTTACTTACAGACTCCTGATGAGGCTACATGCTTGTTCCAAGACCAAGGCTAAAAAGTTCCGCCCCTAAGATTCCAAGCACTTAGGGCTGATTCATCTATACAATCACATGGTCCCTATAACAGTAAGAAATGGTTTAACTTACAGTCTGATTTCAGTTATTGGACGTGTAAGTCAAATGGGTATAGAAGGAAATTTGAGTTAAGAAGTTATATTATAAGTAACTGTTCATTGGACCTTTATTGTCTTTAACATAACTGACTATTTAAGATGGTTATTAGAATTAATGTTCTCTGATTTTTGGTACAGTAAATTTCTTTTGTTTTAAACTGTTAACCTTGCAACTTCATTGTTTTAATAAATATCTGGGTTTTGGGTTTTAAAAAGATATAAATATTTTACTGGTCTCTACCGAGATCATAACAATATTGACTTTTAGATGGCACTTAACAGGGTTCCACATAAGAGACTGTTTAGCTAAAATTAAAACCCATAGATTTGATGGCAAATTATTGGTTTAGTTAGGAAATTGGTTAGGAGTTAGAAGACAGAGTACGGACAACTGGTGCATACTTGAATCAAAACGAAGCAGCTAGTGGTGTCCCAGGAGGATCTATGTTGGGCTCTCAGCTATTTGCTATTTTATTAGTGACCTAGATGACATAAAAGAGTGTCATATATCCAAGTTTTCCAATCATCAAAAGATTTGTGGCACAGTAACCGGTGCAGGAAAGATTATAACAATACAAAAAGACATTAATAGGCTAAGTGAATGGGCAAAACTGTAGCAGATAGATTTTAGCATGGCTAAGTATGAGGTCATCCATTTTGGACCAGAAAATGATTGATCCAATTATTTTTGAAATTGAGAAATACTCGGAACAGTGGAGGCACAAAGAGATTTAGGGACCCACGTGCACAAGATTCTAAAATGTAGTGGTCAAGTAAAAAAATTAAAAAGACTAATGGAATGTTAGCTTTTTGTATCTGGACAGCTAGAATATAAAAAAGAGAAAGTTTTGCTACAGCTATAGAATAACTAGAATACATCTGGAATGCTGTGTACAGTTCTAGGTACAGCACCTTAAAAAGGATATTTTGGCCTAGGAAGGGGGGGCGGCATAAATATACTCGAATGTTTCCAGGTTTCAAAGAATTCAAGTATGAGGAGAGATAATATAAGGTAGGCTTTAATTCCCTGGAATATAGAATGTTAAGGTGTGATTTGATGAAGGTTTTTAGGCAGTTGATATGAATTAATAAGGTAGCTGGAGAGAATTTTGCTCTTTTGGTGGGAGAGACTAGGGCAGGGGGACATAAACTTAATTCCAGAACCAGGCTCGTCAGAAGAGAAGCAAGAAAATAATTCTTCACAGAAAGAATGGGAGAACTGTGGAAGTCTCTTTCACAAAAAGCAATAAATGCTAATGAATTAATACATTTAAATCCTGAGATGATAACTTTTTACCAGTCAAGGATGTTAAGGGACATGGAGCCAAAGCAGTTTGATGGAGTTAGGGTACAAATTAGCCATTGAACAGTGGAACAGGCTTGAGGGATTAAATAACCTACTCCTGTTCCTATGTTTCTACAATATCCTATGTTGACTCTGTGGATATTTGTTTTATTGTTATTATATTTTACTTTTCTCTGTAGAAAGAAGACTTTCATGTTCAAAATCAGTTAAACTAAGTAAGCTGACCTGAATAAGTCTCATTTTTCACTATCAAATCGAAAATAACAAATTTGGACTTGTTTAATTTTCCATTTGTTTTTGCCCAGATCTTTTTCCTTCTGTATTAATTGAGAAAGGCTTCAGTGAGCATGCAATGTTGCTGCTTCATTACAATATAGGGAGGCTTAGGCACAAATAAGTGGTGTATGCTTTGAAGCAACCATCATTGGAAAGAATAGTAAATTGAAGTTCACTGCTGTTCTACTCCATATGGATATTTAATGAAAATGCTATTAAGTTTTCTACTCATAATGGAAATGTAATAGAATAATTCAAAACTCAACCGCAGTATGACATGGAAGAAAGTCCCACAGATTTTGTTTTTTCCCTTTTGTTTACCAATTTTTCCTGAGTCCTAGAAGAACATGAACAAAGCTTGATGTGACAGGATATTCATTTAAATGCTCCTTAAAACCCACATCTTTGACTAAACTTTTATTTTGATTATTTGTCCCTATATTTCCTTGTATGGCTCGGTGTCAAATTTTATCGGATACTACTCCTGTGAAGCGCCTTGGGATGTTTAGGAGCTATATAAATACAAATTGTTGTTGTTGTAGATAAGCAAGTGTGTCTTGCATGACACAAACAAAAATATCCAGTTGTTCCAGATAACTGAGTAACTTTCATAAATACATTTGACCCAGAATTTTCTGGAGCGAGGCATCATGTGCACAAATTAAATATTCTTCCTCATCATTTAACTCAAAAATTATTCTGTACCGCAAATTACAGAAAGTGAATCTAGTAATGGCATGGAGAGGGTAACAGGGCATATGAAATCTTGATGAATTATGGGACCAACAATCTAGCTCCATACCCAAAGAGATTTAAGGATACACAAAGAAACAAAGGAATGCAAGAAATAAAAACAAAATATGTTGCAATTACTTATCAGGTCGGTGGGAGAGATAAATAGATTTAATGTTTCAAGTCAATGACCTTTAATGAGAACTGGGGAAGAAATCAGGTGAATTAGAGCCAAATTAACTACAAAAAGAGAAATAGAGAGGGAACTAAAGATTGCTTAAAGAAAGGAAAAAAAAGACAGAAATAAAAAGTAAGAAAAACGTTCAAAATGTAATGATTTAAAAGTTGGAATAATTTACCACCTGCAGTTTCAATTCTTCACCTCCTGGACTGGAGAGGTTGAGTGGCAATGCAAGGATATGATTCTTTTCATTAAAATGAGCCTTATGCAGTTAACTACCAGCCCTAACTTTCTGTGGCAAGTTTAATTCACTTTTAATATGCAAATGTAGCAACTCCTCAAAACTCATGGGGCAGAATTTTGCCCTTGGCGTGCGGGCTCGGCGGGGGTGGGCAGGGGCGGTCGGGAAGCTGATCGCCACCCGCAATCGACAGCGCACCAATTAAGGCCCGTCCAGCGTGATATGCGAGCGGCAGCACTGAGCACTGCCTGTACAGGCAGGGGGAGAAGGATGAGCAGGCCTAGCGCATAGCTCACGCATGCACGTGAAAGAGCTGAGAAGAATATATTGAACAAATTATTGAACATCAGAAAAAATTAATAAAACAAGTCCCCTCATGTGACTCTGTCACATGAGCAGGGACATGGTTTTAATTAAAAAATAAATTTTAAAGTTTTTATTTTATTTATATGGATGAGGTTTCCAAAAAAATGCAAAGGCCGCTTTGCCTTTTCGCCTGCCCACCAACCGTTATGTTGAATGGGCAGTGATAAATGAAACTCACTTGATTACTTAATGGCCTTAACAGGCCTTTTAATTGTCGGAGGGCACGCTGCCGGCTCCGGCGCACACCCACCAACTGAACTATCGCACGACTGCGTGTTAATGTCAGCGCGCTTGGCCGACATCAACACGCGTCATTTCACGCTCAGTCAGGTCGGGCATGCGCACACCCACTGAGCATGATTTTCTGCCCATGGGGAGGTTGACAGTGAGCCGTCATTTTCCAAGGCTAATGGTGAAGCAGCACAAATTCAGATGAAATTGATGGCAATTCACAATTTACAGGCTATTTCTTCCTTGCCACAAATTGCTGGATTATTACACTTTGATGGCACATTAAACTCAAAGTTATTTTGCATCAGCTGACGTGTAAGGTGAACTTAGATGGAAATGTAGAAAATACTGTGAATCTGTGCAGATTTTAGCAGAAATTAGTTAAAGACTTTATCAAAACGGAACGATAAATGCAGTGCCAAAAACAAGGTAGTGGAAAAACATTAGAACACATTGTGCACCCCTGAAGAGAATCTATTCTTGCTTTAATACAATGGTTTTATCCCCTTTTCACGAATGTGACACCAATTTTAGATACCATCATGGGGAAGAAATTTGTTGAGATAGAGCTTCCAGTGGCACTTCATAGACCTATGTTGATTCCCCAGGGGTAGGCAACAGTACATGCTGCTACCTGCACAGCCCAAGTGGTGTTCTTCAACGTTATCAACAAAGAAACCTGCCAGAAGTGGCGCTATACAAATGAATTTCTCCACCGCCCCCAATAATTTTAAAAGTGCAACCATTTTGCATGCCCTAGTTTTTTTTTCATATATATTTATGTGCTGAGGCAAGGTAACTATTCAAAGCTCCCTTCAGTACTAAATTAGTAAGTACCTATAATTGAATTGAGAGACATTGAAGATTCCTCAAACTGACAAACAGCTGCCATTTCCGACCACCTGCTTAGACTTCATAAAACAGATAACTCACAGAATTCTTTCTGCAGAACAAAATTGGCCAGAACATTAAACAGTCAGGCATTACTGACTCTGCTTCATCTTTTCTTGGATAAAAATAGCAAAGAAAGAATAATATATTATATATTCATTGTGGTGTATTTAAAATTTCTTTGTGCATTTTGTCCACTTGGGATGTCTTACAATATTCTTCACTCACACCATACTTTTCAATACGAGAAACTCAACTTTGGAATCAATTCAGCAGCTGAGGGATTGCAACACATCATTCAGTCTGCACTTCAAGGATTGAAGGCCCACCGAACATCAATGATAATATTCTCATCTACGGTTGCACTGAAAGTGACCTTGAGACATGCCACCATGCATGCCTACAGTGACTTAGAGAATGTAACCTCAGCTTGAACAAAGCCAAGTACTTGTTCAATGAAAGCAGAATTGAATTCTTTAGTTATGTGTTCAGTGGTGAAGGACTATCACCTGTTCCAAATTGAAACCATTGCAAATGCTGTGGATCCTATAAATGTAAAAGGAAGTCCGGGGTCTGCTAGGACTCATCATGTACTGCAGTCACTTCATGTCAGGAAGAAAGTAGAGTAATAGTGGGGTCTGTGTCTATGGGTCTGTGTGTGTGGGACTTAATTGAATTAAAGGCAGTTGGTCTGAAGGCTTTGATGTGACAGAAGGTAAACTAGGTCTGAAATGTTAAGTAGGTAAACATAGGTGAAGTTTTAGAATGTGAGGTGTATAGGGAACATTTGCATTTTTAAATAAACCACACTAGCTTGAATTTAAAAGAGGGGGTGAAATGTTTCACTTAGCCAGGGGAAGTTAAGAAACAATGGGCAGAATTTTGCCGTCGGCGAGCAGGGGGCGGGGCCCGCTTGCCGACATGTAAAATGACGCGGGATGGTGTTGGGTGGAAGCCCCGGCGTCACCCCGCCCCTTTTAAATTTTCAGGAAGGCGGGGGCGCAGCAAAATCAGTTGCAGGCCCGCCAACCTGTCAATGGCCATTTGAGGCCATTGACAAGATCACTTAACCAATTAAAGGACCTGCCCGGGCAACCTTAAGGTTGACGGGTCAGCCAGGAGCCCCAGCCGCAAATAGAGAAAACATGAAACCTCATCCAGCGGCGGGATGAGGTTTCATGTGAGGTTTTAAAAATTGTAATAAAGTTGTGCTGTAAATTATGAACCTATCCCAACTCATGTGACATTGTCATATGAGGGCACATGTAGGGATTTTTCTTTTCTCTATTTTTAATACTTTTAAAACTCATAGCGATCACCCTGAGGCTGCACTTAGCCTCAGGGAGATGTGCGCTCTTTTGTACGTGAAAGAGCACACTCTTGCTTTCAGGGATCCCCCCCCCCGCCTGCACAGGGAGCACATAGCACTCCCCCGCAGATGTCACACTGGGTGGGCCTTAATTGGCCCGCCCATGTAACATGGCGGTGCAGCCCGCTTCGCTGACGGGGATCAGGTCGGGCCCGCCCACCCGACAGGCAGAAAGTTCTGCCCAATGTGTTTATTTTTCCCAAAGATTACTGGTAAAATTGGTACTATGATAGATTTTTATTATTAGACAGATAAAGTCTAAAGACATAGTGAAACAATGGAAATTTGCATTCAAAGAGGGATATTTGCATAAAGGAGAGAAGGCTGTGTGCAAAGGAAGACATTCTAAGATCTAACAAGTGTGAAAAGCCTCTAACCTCTAAGCTTCAGACTGTAGTCTGCAAGAACTCAAGTTAAGAAAATTCACTTTGAATTCGATTGTTCAGGGTATCATGTTACTTTGCCCAGGTCTTTTAAAATCTGTGTGTTTTACTGTTGCCTTAATGGAGGTGTAACTGGGGGTTAGATTAACTAAGGGAGCTAGGAGTTATCATAGTAGTAATTCGTAAACCTATGTACATGCTTAAAATATTTTTTTTTCGATTTAATAAAGGTTTAATTTAGTTTTGTATGAAACCTATAAGACTCAGTGGTCTTATTACTACTGAATTAAAAGCATACATCTCAAAATATATACAAATTGCAAAACAGTTGTGGCAGTTGTTTCAAGTTTCCCTTTGGGATTTGAGCAGCTCAGCACTTACCATCAGCTGTGCCATAACACTTCATTCCTGACCTTGTTACGTTATCTGCCCCCTACATGATCTGATAAAAGAGACCACTAAGTGGGAGTGGACTAAATCACACAAACAGGCTGTACACCAGATCAAATGACAGGTGCACAAATGCTTATTTTGACCCTGAGAAAACCTCCCAGCTACTCATGGATGCAAGCCCAGTTGGCTTAGGTACAGTTCTCATGCAGAAAGACAAGACAGGTAACCCATCAATCATTGTGATGATAAGTAGATCACTAACATCTGTAGAGCATTGTTATTTGCAAACAGAGGGAGAAGCACTCTCAGTCACATGGGATATTTTAAGCTTTCATCTCTTCATGCATGGAAGTGAGTTTAAGTAATTTGTGAGGTTATATTTTTATTGTTTGTTTTACAGAACATGTGCTACAGCATCACAATTAAACTATCAGCTGAAGAAAGCTGTCACCACACAGATAGACAGTCATTGAATTGAAATAATTTGTTTTAAGCCCTCACCCTACCTACTCACCCCCTCCCCCTCACTCCCTCACCCCCTCACCTTCCCCCTCTCAACCATTACCCACTTTATGAACATGACTCATAAACCCTTTTGTAAGAATGGGAAGCCTTTGAATGACCTATAAAATCCTGGATTTTCACCAAGTCAGGTTGACCCAGAGCCCTTTAAAAACGATGGGTGGGTCCCGATTCCAGGATTCCCAACCCCATTCCCGGGCGGTCTAACTTCCAGGAGTGCCTTTAAATGGTGCAGGCTAGTTTCTGTCAAAACCCCAAATCCGGCACTCCCGACCTGGCCAGTTCCATTGCAAGGATAGGCATTTCCTCCCCTCCACAATTTTCATGGTGGCAGGCCAGGGTTTTAAAAAGCCAAGGGGCAGGATTTCCCAGTCGGTGAGCGGGAGGGGGTGTGGGGCCCACTTGCTGATGCGTAAAATGATGCGGGATGATGTCGGGCAGAACTCTTGACGTCACCCCGCCTCATTTCAATATTCAGGTGGGCGGTGGCTCAGCCGAATCAGCTGTGCGCCCGCCAACCTGTCAATGGCCAATTGAGGCCATTGATAAAGTAATTAATGTAATTAGTGGACCTGCCCATCCAACCTTAAGGTTGGCGGACAGGCCGGGAGCCCTGGCGGGCATTGGAAAAAGCATGAAACCTCATCCATGGGTGGGATGAGGTTTCATGTGGGTTTTTAAAAATTTAATAAAAGTGTAACTAAAAGTGATGGACATTTCCCAACTCATGTGACAGTGTCACATGAGGTGACATGTCAGGGAATTTTCTTTCCCTGTTTTTAACATTTTCTAATGTGGAGCCGATCTCCCTGAGGCAGCATTTAGCCTCAGGGAGATGAGTGCACTCTCTTACGCACATGTGTGAAAGACCGCACTCTCGGCTCAGGGAACCCCCACCCCCCACCCCACCCCCCTGCCTGCACAGGGAGCTCATAGCGCTTCCTTGCGGACGTCATGCTGGGCGAGCCTTAATTGGCCCACCCACGTAAAATGGCAGCCCCCCCCCCCAGATCGGAGGCGCACCTCCACGCGCCTGCTCCTGAACGTGTCCACCCCCCCCCCCCCCCCACCCCCACCGCCCCTGATGGGGGGAAAATTCTGCCCTTGGTTCATGGCCCCTTAGCCCTTAGAGGAATCATGAGCCATCGTCTGCATGTGGCAAGATCTGCCACATTTTTTAAAAGGTAAATTCAAAAGACCCCGCTCATGCCACCTATGCCAAGCTCTGCCCATCCACCCACTCCCTATGCCCCCTCATGCTCCCTATGCCAAGCTCTGGCATTTGCATGCCCATTGATTCACTGTACACGTTCTAGAACCAATGAACACCATTGCACATAGTGATATGTGTGAGAAAAAGCTTTGAAAAAATGTAATCCATTAATAACTTCTCCTATGCTTGAAAAAAAAGCTTGGAGTGCAAGCTAATAAAAGTGCCAATCATTCAGACTCTTGGAAGTTTCAAAAAACCACAAACCCTTGAAACCACTTAACTTGTGTCAACAAACATTGTGAAATTGGCCGCTGAGATCAGAGATCCTGAGCTGCCAATCCAACAATGTTTTCCCTTGGCCACAGGTGTTCACGTAATGAAATAACTGTCTGGGCTCTCAGCCAAGCCCTTGCATATGGAGCCTGGCATAGGGGCATGTGGGGATATATGGAGTGGGTGGAAGAGCAGAGTTTGGCATAGAGGGCATGAGGGGACATAGGGGTGGGTCAAAGGGCAGAGCTTGGTATGGGGGTATGAGGGGACATATGGGGTGGGTGGAAGTGCAGGGCTTGTCATAGTGGGCATGGGGGATATAGGGGGTAGGTGGAAGGAAAGCGCTTGGCATTGGGGGCATGAGGGGACATATGGAGTGGATGGAATAGCAGATCTTGGCATAGCAGGCATGAGGGGACATAGGGGGTGGGTGGGAGGCAGAACTTGGCATAGGGGGCATGAGGGGCCTGAGGGGTGGGTGAAAAGGCAAAGCTTGCCATGGAGGGCATGAGGGTACATGGGAGTGGGCAGGCAGCATGAGGTGGCATGGATGGGGCATGGGTAGTATTTGGAGAGTGCAGGGGGTGTGAGGGGTGAGGGATGGGGGGCTTTTGTGTTTTTTTCTCACTGGGACAAAGTCTCACGACATTGAGGCGGGCCTGTTAAACAACCTGCCTCCTTAATGGGCAGCCCCTTTGGCTGCCTCCACATTTCTTCCAGGATCAGCTGACTGGCTCCAGTCTGCACCCGGCTCCCAGGAATGAAGATCCTGCCTTTGCAAGCACTTTCCCCTGAGGCTGGTGGGCTGAGCCGGGAACCTTCCCAACACCCCCTACCTGCCTCAAGGATCAAAATCCAGGCCTACAAATCAGCTGTGTAAACAGAGTCAAGCATTCGTAAAACATTTGGGCAGATGGATTGCAATGAAGAGGCAATAAAACCCTTCAAGTAAAGAAACTGACCTCAGAACTGCTATTGCAGCAGATGTCTGTGGTAAAAACATAAAATTATTGGGAAAATATTAAATATTTACACCCTTTCAATAGTGTGAAATGTATTGCACCTTTTTATCCATTAGATGAATTTTTTTTAACTCATTGGAAGACTTTCCTACATGTATGATGTTGATCTTTTACTTGACAGCTTGTCAGCTGGCCAAAATAACAATTTGGCAAACATATTATCTCAGGGGTAGTTACCTCTTCCAATCACAGTACTGCCAGGAAGCACCTTACTGAACTCAAGTGCAACTTATGCTACAACATTTCATGATGAACTGTCAAAGAGACAAAACCATTTTGCTTACTTTTTAAACTCTTCCCAATCCATGGTTCATGCCTCCGTGCAGTTGGTGCAAAACCCGACAGCTGCTATAGTCTGACTGCCCCCATAAGAATTCAAAAACTGACCTGAAATAGGATCTCGATGAGCCCATAGCACGCTCAGTTACCTCCTTAATAGGAGCAGATGTGTTCCAAGGCCTGATCCCTCTCCTGCCTTTGTGAAAATGGCTGACGGTGGAAATGAAAGCAGGACCTCCAGCAAAACTAGGACCATGAAAGTTCAGCCCTAGGTATTTCGTGATGGCAGGCAATTTTATTGACCCTTGACCTTTGGCTAAACAGTAGAGAGCTCAGCTTTCCACAGTAAATGAATAATAATTTGGGAAGAATGCAATAGCTGCAGCAGGAGTTCTAGACCTATGCACAGCCATCTTCCAAACACAGTAGAGTACACCCTTCCCGGTTAAGGTTGCAAAAGTATTGGGTTAGCTGAGCATAATATCTTTCGGGCATACCTGCATTTTAGTCTTCTCTATGAATTGTCTTATTTATATGGACACTGTCACATTGAGATGCTATTCACAGTATGTGCACGGTCCTTATGAGTTCTGATGAAATTAAAGGAAATATCCTTTTTTAAATTCTTTCTTGGGACGTGGCTGTCACTGTCTAGGCCAGCAATTTTTATTGCCCATCCCTAATTGCCCTTGAGAAGCTGGTGGTGAGCTGCCTTCTTGAACGACCATAGTCCATGTGGTGTGGGTACACCCAGAGTGCTGTTATGGAGGAAGTTCCTGGATTTTGACCCAGCAACAGTGAAGGAACAGCTATATAGTTCCAAGTCAGTGGTGAGTGGCTCGGAGGGGAACTTTCAGGTGATGGTGTTCCCATGCATCTGCTGCCCTTGTCCTTCTAAGTCGTAGAGGTTGCGGGTTTGGAAGGTGCTGTCGAAGGTGCCTTAGTGAGTTGCTCCCAGCTCTCAGTGCATTACTCACAACATGCATGTAAGTTCCCAAAAGTTTCACGTCAGTCTGTAACCTTATGCTTGAAGTAAAAATATGCAGTCATTTCAAACTCATTTGTTTGTGCTTTGCAGAATATAATTTGGTTCTTTGCATTTCCACAGGAACTCTTTTCTATTCGTGAAATAGTTTTGGTCACAAGGAAAGGAAGCTGAACACAAAGAATACAGAGACATTAGTCAAATATGAAAACCTACCATGCAACAGATCATTAAATGAAAATTAGAGGCAGGGCTAAGGGAAAGTACTTACAAAAGCAGCTAGACTTTCATACTCAAATGTAACTTGGCTTTTGGAATGACCATTTACCCTTGAGTCGCAGAGAGAAACTTGTCTTGAAGTCAGACTAATCCGAATTTAGATCTGTTTAATTTATGTTAAAACATGTTACAGCGATTATTCCCTCATAGAAGTATAGTTTATGTTTTAGAGTTCAAAGGAAAGTAACTTTTTGCACTTGGCTTGTTTGCAAATATAAGTCAACCACACAATCTAGTTAGTTAATTTTACTGGTATACCATTTATTATTCACAAGAGTATTTTTGAGATCAAAGGTGTCTGTTTTTCACATGCATGGCTTACAAATGTTAATGAGATATTATTAGCATAACTGATTGGTGATAATACAACTTTTCTGATTTTTGTTTCATGAATCTGTCATCACTAGTGAAACCTGAGAGGACTTAACTTTCAGATATTTGTTCTAAAAATGTCTAATATTATTTTCCTTCAGGTCAAAGTTGTTGTGTTATGGGTATTGACCAATGAGAAATTTGTGAGTGAAGTGATATTGTGCACGTGCAGCCAAATACATAATAACATTGACTGATAAATAATATATTTATAATACATCCATAAAAATTGATTATTTTATTTCTAGAAACTCTGTACCTTCAGGAGAGAAAAATGTAATAATTTGCAGGGTATAATCAGCTGCAATGTTGGTTGTTCCTGCAAAGGCAACATATCTGGTGTTGGCTGACCAAATCTGGTTTTATACAGATACTAAATAATTCATTGTGCGAAGGAAGATGTCTGATTTCATGTCTATAGGCATTAAGATTTCACACATATTACTTGTTACTGCACCATTACGAGTGATCTATGTGCGCAGGGAAGAGGGATATAGGCAATTACTGTGCAATACAGTTTCTAGTAGATAAATTTTGTTCAATAACAAATGAGTATGTACGGGTTATATTCGAATGCTTGTTTCTGAAAACAGTCATTTTCAAGAATTTTTTACGGCATTTTAAACACGGCCTTGGCTATTACAGTTTATATGCATGGGAATGACCAGGTCAGGCACTTAAGCCAGTCCTTTATGCTGATTTCTGGTTTCACTGCCGCAGTGGTTTTCATGGGTATAGTGGAATCACTATAATGTTGCCTTCCACTAAGCTATTCTATAGCCTGCTAGTCTATGTACTTGATCACTTGATTTCTTACCAGACATTTACCAGCTCAAGTCATTCAAAATTCATCTTTCTATGTAAGGCCTCTTTTTCTTTAAACTAGAAAGGGGTTGCTCAATGAAATAATCACAAAATCAGAGAATTGTTTTGGTGCAGTAGGAGGCCATTTGGCCCATTGCACCAGCTCTCTGAAAGAGCAACTCACCTTGTACCATTCCCCTGCCTTTTCCCCATAATCCAGCACATTCTTCCTTTTCAAATAACAATCTAATTCCTTCTTGAATGCTTCGATTCCACCAAATTATCAGGCAGTGCATTCCAAATCCTAATCACATGCTGCATAAAAAAGTTTCTCCTCATATCACTTTTGCATCTTTTATTAATTACTTTAAATCTGTGCCCTTTCATTCTCTATCCTTTCGCTAGTGGGAACTGTTTCTCCCTATCTACTCTGTCCAGACTCCCCCCCAAGATTTTGAATACCTCTATCAAATCTCGACTCTGCTTTCTTTTCTATAAGAAAACAGTCCTATCTTGTCCAATCTATCTTCATAACTGAAGTTCCTCATCCCTGGAACCGGTCTCAAGGATCTTTTCTGCACCCTTTCCAATACCTTCACATCCTTTCTAAAGCGCGGCACCCAGAGCTGGACGCAATTCTCTAGCTGAGGCCAAGTAATATAAGGAAGTGAGCTCTTTCATAATGAAGAAAGGTATAATTAATGTTTCTACATGTAGAATTATATTAAAGATATAATGACAATCAAAGAGCTTTTCTGGAAGCTAGATACTTACTAAATATGACAATTTTTGTAAATTTAATAATTTGCTATAATTTGGATTTTAGCCTGACTTAGAGGTAGAGACTTTCACCTCTGAGTCGGAACATTCCCACTCCAGAGACTTGAGCACACAATCTAGGCTATCACTCAATTGCAGTACAGAAGAACTGCTACATTGTCAAAGGTGCCATCTTTCAGATGAGACATTAAATCAAGGCCCTTTCTGCCCTCCCAGTGAATGTAAAAGATCCCATGGTTCTATTCAAAGGAGAGCAACTGAGAGTTCTTCCTGGTTTCCTGGCCAATATTTATCCCTCTACTAACACTTAAAAATAGATAATGTAGTTATTTATTTCCTTAGTTTCTGTGGCATCATGCTGTGTGCAAATTGGCTGCTCCATTTCCCTATTTTACAGCAATGGCTATACATATTTGTAAAGCCCCACGGGATGAACTGAAGTCATGAAGGGTGTGTTAAGAAATAGAGATAGTTTAAATAAGTTATATTTGTATTTGTGGGTGTTAGGAATGAGTTTTAGCTTTAAAATTTAAGTTTGATTTGTATTTCTGTATCTGTGTTAAGAAAAGGTCAAATTGAGTTTTAGTTTCACTTTATAAGGTGCTTGCATTTCTAATGAAAGTTTTACAATTGTTGCAGCTAAGTTAAACAAACAAGAGTAGAAAAAACAGTGCTGTTGCCTAGCAACAGGGGTCCAGAGAAGCAGGTCCCTCCCACAGACACACACAGAAAGAGCTAGAAAAGCAGTTTTGAGATCAGTTCTGAAGACAGCTGCCAGGCAGAAGCAACCTAGAAGGGGCAGAAAGACAGTTCCAAGCTAAAGTTGGTTGAAAGTAGCTGCCATAGAGAAACTGGAGCAAAAAGAGCCAGTCCCAAGCTAAAGAAGAAAGTCCCAAAAAAATCCAGAGGAGTGGAACAGGAGGAAGTCTCAAGCAGACCGTTTAGTCAAAGGAAGGACAGGAACATGGAAAAGGTCCTGTCAAGTGACATTAAGAGTGAGGGGCAGAGAAAAAGGCTCCAAGCTTCGGATTTAAAGAGACAAAAGGTGCAGAAATCAGATTTAAAGCGAGAACAGCTTGCAAGAGGCAAGAAGGTTCAAAGAGACAATTAAAGGTCTGTAACTTTTTGCTATGAGCGTGCGAAGCAGTGATACTGTTGACAGATGAGAGAGACTGCATGGAAGACAACTTGAATGATGTGCTGACCCAGGGAAGAGGAACATCAAAAGGAGAGTTTGAAACTCTGCAGGTGAACACTTGCGGAAGGAGTCTGAGAGAAAGCATCAGTTAGGGAGAAGATTCCAAGGTGAGGTCTTGGAGAGTGTAGATTGGAAACCCTCATGTGAAAGATGGAATGCAGTGAGACTGGTTGGCTCACAGTGTGAAAGCATCTGGGGGGAGTTGAGGACAGATCCATAGCATCTGTCCGTGGTGGCATCTGTCACCTGGTTTCAGAATGTGGTGTGTCTGACCACAGAGTGCCTATTGGTTTACATGGACTGTGTACTTACAGTGAACATTAGAGTATAAGATAGTTTTTGTAACTTGCGTTATCCTTACAAATCTGTATACATCTGTAAAGGTGTAGTTGTGGGTGAAGGAGTATTGTCATATAGTTCATCTTTCCTTGTTTAATAAATGTTTTATGTTTTTGTTACAAGTTAATTAGCTGACTCCACTGTCTCTGTTCAGTAGCTACTCTCCATGTATCTAAACAAGCAAATAAAAGTTAGGATCTATCAAGCCGGGTTCCACCTGGGATCAGGCTTGTCCAGTAGTAACCTCAGCTGGGGATCATAACAGATGTTATAAATATGAAAGGTTTTTTTCTCTCTGCCAAGCCAACTCCATGTATGCAATTTGCTAGCTACTAACAACAGAACTATGCCATTGAATGTAGGATTAGCGTAACATTGATTTTTTTTTTCCCCTCAATGTAGATCACGAGTAAACAGAGAAAAAATAGATAACAATGAAATCCAGTGCTCCTGTGATATTTCTTAATGGGCCAGAAAATGCAGGTTATGTATGCAAATGAATCCAGCATTCTGGGACTTTTGCTTATGTGACCTAGAAAAGTACAATGAAGTTAGATTTATCTTAAAATTGTTAACTCGCAGTGATGCAGAAAATATTTTGAATGTTAATTAGGTTGAGTCCTGCAATGAGATACAAGCCAACCCAACCAGAATAGATGTCAAGTTGGTAACTTATGTATGTCACATTTGTTTGGAACAATGGGATTAATAATAATCAGCTCTAGAAACTTTTGGCCATTCGGATAGAATGATTTACACTGAGTAGGGAGTTTAGGTGCAAAGACAATACAGGTCTTCCACAAAGCAGTGGTGGGAGTTTGCTCAGAGTGAAAACTTTCAATGGCAGCATGTAGAACCAATCTTCTTCATACAAAGTTGAAAGAGAGGTTCAAAGACTTCTGTCATTCTCTGCCTAACGAAGGCAATATGATACAATGAGTAACGCAGAGAGATCCAAGTCTAAGTGGTGAGCACAGGTAAGTCAGGCATACACTTCAATATGGCATAATGCATGCATATTGTTACAACCAATATTTAGTGCCAGTTAATTTAGGAATAGCTAATTTACATAGGAACAGCAGAGGACCATTTAACCCATCAAGCCTGTTCCTCCATTCAATGAAATCATTACTGATGTGTTCATTAACTCCATATTCCCACCTTCGATCCGCATTCCATGCCTAATAAAAATCTACCAATCTCCATTTTGAAAAATTCAATTGTCCCAGGATCCACATTCTTTTTGGGAGAGTGTTCTGGATTCCATTACGCTTTGTATGAAAAAGTTCTGGTTACTTTCACTCCTAGCTAGTCAAGCTCTAATTTTAAGATTATGCCCCCCTTGTTCTGGATTTGTCCACAAAAGGAAATAGTTCCTCTGAATCTACCCTAAGGCCTTGATTAGATCATCCCTCAACCTTATAAATTCAAGGAAATACATGCCTGCTTTGTGTAACCTATTCTCATAATTTAACTCTCTAATCCCTGATATCATTCTAGAGAATATTCACTCCACTTCACCCAAGTTCAATATATCTTTTCAGAAGTTCAATGATCAAATCTGAACACAATACTCCAAATAAGACCTAACAAAACTGAAGCATCACTTTCAATTTCTAACCCCTTTGAGATAAAGGCCAACAATCCATTAGCCTTTTTGATTACTTTTTGTACCCATGCCGTAGTTTTTATTGATTTGTGTACATGGACACCTAAATCCCTTTGTTCCTCCAAAACTCCTCGGGCAGAATTTTTCCCCCGTTGGGGGGGAAGTTGATGGGCTGGCACGTGCAGGCGCGCTTCTGATCGGCGCCCCTGATCGTAGGTGCGGTGCCATTTTATGTGGGCGGGCCCGATGTCACCCCGCCCCATTTAAACTTTCAGGAAGGCGGGTGTACAGCAAAATCAGCTGCGCACCCGCCGACCTGTCAATGGCCAATTGAGGCCATCGACAGGTTCAATTAAGCAATTAAAGGACTTGTCTGTCCAACATTAAGGCCGGCGGGCAGGCCAGGACCCCCGGCGACAACTAGAAAAAACATGAAACCTCATCCACCAGTAGGATGAGGTTTCATGTAGGGTTTTAAAAATTTTAATAAAGTTGCTATGGAAATTATGAACATGTCCCAACTCATGTGACATTGTCACATGAAGGGATATGTAAGGGACTTTTTTTTTCTCTATTTTTAATATTGTTGAAAGTAAAGCCGATCTCCCTGAGGCAGCAATTAGTCTTTCGTGCGAATGCGTGAAAGAGCGCACTCTCGATCTTAGGCATTCCCCCGGCCCACACAGGAAGCGCATAGCGCTTCCCTGTGGATGTCACACTGGGCCGGCCTTAATTGGCCTACCCACGTAAAATGGCGGTGCGGCCCCAATCGCTGGTGGCGATCGGCTCCGCGGCTTCCCGTGATTGGGTCAGCTCCACCCGCCTGACGAACAGAAAATTCAGCCCCTAGAGTTTCAGCCTGTAATAGAAACAGGGATTCATACTTTGTTATTTTATGCAATTAGCAGTCATTGAAATAAATTTGTCTCACTGAAAAAACTACAAAATAGATCAGTCTGTATGTTTAAAATC
The DNA here is from genome assembly GCF_964194155.1 of Cetorhinus maximus. Classification (NCBI taxonomy): domain Eukaryota; kingdom Metazoa; phylum Chordata; class Chondrichthyes; order Lamniformes; family Cetorhinidae; genus Cetorhinus; species Cetorhinus maximus. The sequence continues at coordinate 95,524,504 of NC_135885.1, forward strand.
AGCCTTGTCTCAGTACAGTATTTTTCAGTCTGCCTTCCAAAAGGACAGGAGAATGCATATTACAGCATGTATGAAATCATAGCCCCTAGTATGTGCAAAACAATGTTGTATTGTTATAGCCCCAGGCTTGTTATACAGTGTAACTGGATGCTGGATGGGAAAACAATACTGTTTACCCTCAGAGATCTGGAGCTGGATTTTCAAAGGGTTGCGGTGTCAGGACCTGGTCCATGTGGACTTTGAAAATTGTGGTCCTGGAGGTTGTCTTGGACAGTTTCAAACTTCCAAAGTGCTGGCGGGGGGCAGGGAGTGGGGAGCAAATTCACCACCAATTAACAGCTCCTTAAGCTCCTTAAGGAGCTTGTTAAGGGGCCTGTCCCCTTAATTCCCTTAATTGCATTTGTGAATGCAATTCTCAACATTTTTCTGACAGGCCCACACAATTTTATGAAAGTCAGGGCATAGCTGTTGGGTTCACTGTGGGGCTCAATCAATTTCTTTCATTATGATCTCGGTAGAGACCAGTAACATTTTTATTTTTTTGGAAATCCAAAACCCCAGGTGCTTACTAGAAGAATGAAACCATTAGGTTCACTGGTTAAACAAAAGTCTTTAATACCAAAAAATCAAAGAGCACAAATGCTAATAATTATATCCTATCTTAACTAGTCAATTATGTAAAAGATTTTAAATGCACAATAAACCAAACTTCTTCACTCAAATTTCTTTCTACACCCATTTGACTTAAACCCTCAAAAAACTCAAGTCAGATGCTCATCAGAAAATGGAAAAGTTAACCACTTTGGCTACCTACTGTTCCAAAGATTCATATGAGGGTTAAGATTTCTTGGGCCTTTCTCTCATTTCTGGTAATGTTGTCCTTTCAAATCTTCTTCAACTGTCCCAGAGTTGTAAACTCCCAGTTCAACATAGGTGTCGCTAGTATCTTAAGTGTAGCCACCTCAGGTCAGAACTCCCCTGGTTCTAATATTCTTTAACTCTGAAGTCTTGCATATAGAAACTCTCTCCTCTCAGCTTGGCTATCCCAGAAGTCAATCTTACTGGTAGTAGCATCCTTTGGTTATCGAGGGATTAAACCCTTTTAACCAGCCCACAGAATTTCAATTGATTCCTACTTGAAAGAGATGTTTCCTGCAGCCAGCTTGTTCTAACCAAAACTAAACTAAACTGACTGAAAGAGAATATCAGAAATCTAATCCCCCTGTAATTAACTTTTTGTTGACCCTTTTCCTATTGTTTATCTCCCAGGCAGCTTGGTCACATGATCAGATCCTTCAAGCCAGTTACTTCAGACAAGAAATAATTTTCCAGATAAACCTAGTTCTTAAAGGGACCATAATCCCAACATAAAAGATAGGTTTTTTCCCCAAACCACATGGGCCATCACACTTTGCAGTTGTCTTTGAAATAAACATGTGGGACAAACTAGCGCCAGGACAAACGCTGGTTCTAACCTTGTCATACAAGGCCATTGTCTGTCTTTCCCACATTCTGGCCTTGCAAGGAGCTGCCAGCTCTAATTCCCAGGCAGCCCCCAACATACCTGCCTTTGCTGCTGTCACAAGGCAGACAGCTTCCACTTCCTTGAGGCACTCGGCATCACTAATTTGGTACCAAGCATCCCTCCTGGCCAACCCCGCATTGAAAATCTGACCCATGTGGCCACTTATGGGAGGGGTCAGTGAAACCAAATTCAAGAGAATATTTACTGTGGTTCTGAAATTTGTAACACTAAAACTTGGTGAAGCATAAGCCCTTTTGCAAAGGTGGTCAATAATGGAAGAGGGCAGGTAGCTATGACAGGATGGGACGAATATTGACTTTTCACAATAGTGTTAAATAGGTGATAACAAGACAGCAGCCCATTTATATTGCATAAATTAAATGAAAATAACAATCAGAGGAGACGTAAAACAAGCTGCCAAATCGCGATCACCTATTTTACATTATCACATAAAGTCAAGATCTCCTCCATTAATACCTGGTATTAAATGGGAACTTTCCTAATGTATCTAATTGGTATGATATTGGACCTCTTCCAATGTAAGTCATTAAAAAGAGGAGAGGTATTTAACACAAGATGAAACCTGATGACCCATTAATAATCTCCCCATGTGGGTGATAGGCATATCAAGGAAAGTCAGCTAATAGATGTTAAAACTTGAATTAAACAATCAATGTAGGTAATGGTAACAGGTATCTAACATAATATAAATGCTGATACTATTTTAAATTTTTTTCCAAAATAGGTCACAAAGCAAGAGTGATAGCTAACGTAATTAAAACCCATCACTACATAGTACCCTTGCTTTAATTGCACCGCCAGACATCTGATCACAGAGCAGCACTGCCAATAGCTGTGCAGAAGTCCATGGTCTGAAGATTTTGACCTTACTAAACTAAGAAGAAGGGACAAATAGAAAAATAAATCTTGCATTTTACCTATTTCAAAATACTATCAGGGCATCAGATTTGTTATAGGGCTCTGTAACAAGTCCCACATTATTTGGAAATTTTGATTTTAGGTAGGAATTAATGTTATTGTACAAACACTTAAAAGATTTTCATCAAAATAATTTCAATACTATTTTAATGTAGACGTTAACCCATTTAATATATACATGTAATGCTTTTATTGTTTGGGTGTGTTAATTGTTCAACTCCTTACAATCCTTACAAATTACTAATAAAGTAAAATAGCAATCCTGTTAGATTTAACAGACAATGAGGAAACCTCTAGGGTGGAATTTTCCGCTCCCACCAGCGGTGGGAATCGTGGCAGGCAAGGGCACTAGATTTGGCATGATGGCAAAAGTCAGTTTCTCGCCGGTGGGAAACTACTTTGGAATTTTGTTCTCCCGACTTTGATGGCGGGTTAAAGGCGGCTCGGGTTTCCTGCTGATCTATGCCGGGAACCACATTTGCATTGATTTACATCTCATGAATGCACATTAAATGGCTAACTCACCGGAATCACGTTCTCCCTCCAAATTAAGTGCCCCGCCAGCAGATAATTAAAACGGTCTGATTCCTGACAGTGTATAAGTGGCATGTACCTGACGAGCTTTAGTTCATCAATGGCTTTGAGGTACGTAGATGCTGCTTTTGCCTACCTTTAAGACCATTGCTGCGAGATTTCAGAATCAGAAACAGCGCCAAGGCTGGGCACGGGAGGCAATACCAGTGGGAAGCGGGAAGATGGAGGCAGGACTGGGAGCGATGGTGGAACGCGGGAAAGATGGGGGAGGATGCAGCTGGGATGGGGATTCAGGAACAAAATGGAAGACTGTCTTGTGGCAAGAGTTCCAAGGAGAAGTAAGAGACTGTCCAGGGTTTGAGGCCACACTGTCAGAGGCATATTGTGCAGACTGTCCTGGAGATGTGTGGGCCATGTTAGAGGGCTCTGCATGGCACCCATGTCTTGGTCCCAGTCTTGGGCAGGGGAAGGCTTTCTGGGCAGTGATGGTCATGCACAGTATGATCAGTGGAGGCATCTGCATTTAAGTCAGAAGCTGAAAAGCCACGGGAGGGTATTGGATGGCCTCATGGTGGGGGCGGGGGGTGCTGCTGTCTGGAAAAATCAGGGTGCATGTGGCCTCGAGAAGAGGAGGGGTCAGAATGACAAAGGGCATGGGGACATCAACACTAAATGGCTCAAGGGGAAGGACAGGAATCTGAACATGGATAATAATGATTTCAAGGATAACGGGGGAGGCCAGATGATGCTAGGAGGAAGGGGAATTAGGATGGAGGGGGATGGAAGAGGCTTAGTGGGTAATAAGGGGAGGTTTGAAGTTGGTCTCCTTCACAAATCTTTGCAACACCAATTTCGAATTTACCTTCCAATGACACAGTTCGAAGATCAAGTTAGAAAAGAATCTGTTGGGGAGGAGTTCAGCACAGTAATTCTTGACCGATTGAAGGGGCACCCTATAATTGCCCTGCTCAAACCATGGAGAGCAGCTGAGTGCGGGACTCGAGAGTATAATGCACAATGAGTGAGCTTGGTTCCTTTTCTAATAGTGTGCATTCAGGCGAGAATTTAATAGGTTAAGGTGTTGCGGTACACATGGTTCCAATCGGCGTCTGATCCTCACAGAGGCATGTCAAAATGGATTCAGGCTCCAAGAATCAATAGCCACATCAACTGCACAGAAGCAGCATGGGCCCTATAAGCATCCATATTCAAGTGCACAAAAGCCATTCAAGGCACCATGCTTGCAGTCAGGACAGAAGTGCAAAGACTGGGTATCCATAGTTGTTGTAAAGGCCGTTGGAGGACAACCAGCACAAGGCTGACTGTGACTCCTAGGACTTGGGTCTTTTGACCCTAATGAACACCCTCATTGTGAATGTGCAGTCACATGTGAGGGGAAAGATCAACCACCTGTCATCCTCCAGGGATGATATCATCCTGCAAGAGATGGCCTTGGTATGCGATGTGCAGACTAAACGAAAGTCAAGGGCTGGAGAATGCATAGCTGCGTTGTGTATGAAGGAAGACAAATCTATGGGAACTAACATTGATTGCTCATTGTTCAGTTCACAGAGACAAGGAGAAGTTGAGAATGCAGGCTGCAGGCAACGCTGCCTTCTTGATAGCTTTGATGCGAATGAGAAGAAGAAGGGCCCGTCACAGTTCATGGAACACAGTTGCCCTGAGGAACAAGTGCCAGCAGGGCTCCGCAATGACCAGATGCTGATAAGGAGGGACCAAATCCACCAAGAAATTTGGCACGACATAGGGTCTACAGAAGACATAGAGATGAGCGAAATACAGTGCCGCAGCCACTTTGCTTGCTTAGAAATGTGGTAGTTCATATTTGTCACATTCTCCATGAGGAACTCACACCACACAGACTGGGGACCTCTGTGGAATCACACATTGCAGTCAATGCATAAATGCATAAGGGAGGTGACAGGTGCCCCTTTCAATAAAGCTCACCATCACGTGAAGTTCAGCATGGATGAAGCAAACCAGGCTGCCAAAGCTCTGAGATTCATTCCGATCTCAGGTTTTCCACAAGTGCAGGACACCATTGGTTGTACACATGTGGCCTTGATAGCGCCCTGGCAGCAGCCCGGGAGTTTCATAAATAGAAAAGGATTTCATTCTCTAAACATCCAGCTAACCTGTGACCACAGAAAGCAGACCATGCATGCTCTTACATCTTGAGTCACTCACAGGTACCACAGATCCCTGAGGGCCCTTGGCACTGAGTGGGTTGGACCCTCAATGATAAGGGATACCCCCCTAAAGACATGGCTAATGACATCAGTTCACCATCCACAGAGTGCCTCTAAGGAGAAATACAAAGCTGCACATTCAGCCACAAGGTCCTTAATAGATCCAGCTATTGGCCTCTTAAAGATGTGTTTCAGGTGTTTGGACCCATCAGGTGATGCTCTCCAATACTCACCAGGGAAAATGTCCCACATCATCATTGTTTGCTGCACCCTGCACAACCTAGTGCTGTGAAGGGGGATGTTTTGCCACAGGGAGACATGGAGGAGCTACACATCTTCTCAGATGAGGAGGAAGTTGAAGGGGATGAATTTGAAGAGGGCATGAATTCAAATGAGCCACATGAGGATGCCATTGCAAGATGTGGAAGTCATGCCCATGACAACCTCATAGCTACAAGATTCCAGGAGGAATACGGTTAAGACAAGTTAACATGAGCGCAGGGCCCCTCCCTGACTCCTTGAGGAGTAGGGCACCTGGAGAGAAGTCGAAGTGCCCCACCCCCCTCTCGACTAGCCACTGCTGGATCGCACACATGGCTAGAGTTATGGAGTGCAGGTCTGAATGTGAATCTGGCAGAAACTGTGCTGTCTGCTGGGCCTGGGTTTCCAAGGCAGCTGCCACCCTTCCCATGGAGACTTCAGTGCGCTCGCATACCAGAACCACGAGATCAGACAGAATATCGACAGACTCCTTCGTCCTTTGTTCCAGTCTGCTGACGGCCTCTGACAACCCTGGTTGATGTTCCCCTGCCTGTCTCTGCATCTTCAACATTTCTCACAGGGCCGATTGCAGAAGCTCATTATCAGACTCAGACTCTGCAGGGGCCTGGTCTTCAGCAATCTTCCGAGTGTCAGAGGCCTCGGCTGTCACTGCCTGCACCTGCTGTGACAGTGAGGTGATCATCAGATTGTGAATCCAATCTTAATCTAAACCTAGGACCCACCAAGGTGTGTATCGGTGCTGGTGGAGGGTGCAGGTGAACACAGTGACATATCTCCATCTGATGGGTGTTCAGCATCCTCTTTTGAGGTGGTCTGGGAGCCGGGGCTGAGACAGTTGCTGGAGGCCTTCCTCCGCCGTTTCTTTCTGGTGGCTGGAATAGAGAAAGGGGATAATTAGTGAATGACTAGGCAGGCTCCCACACTATAGGTCATTCATTGTCCTCATGCGGCTGATGTATACTGGATGGATACTAGTTGGCTTGTTGGGGGAAGCCGATCTCGCCTTCTGCACAGGAATGATATCTGTCCTCACCACCCAGCTCTGCAGCCTGCTCCGCATGGGAAGCGAATGCCTTCAGCTCCGGGATACCCCCTTGGGTCTTAGCCCTATCATGCCATTTATGGGTGAGCTTTTGTCCTGCATAAAGACAGATAGATTAACTGTGAGCACTACAGATAAAAGAGCAGTTCAGAAGCATGCGTAACTGTTGTGTGTTGAGTCCTCCCCAGTAAGGGATGAAGATGCCGTTTGTGCAGGATCTAACATGAGATAAGGATCTTAAAGTGGCTTGCAGACTTACAGTGCTGATGTCCCATCTACCAATCCTGTGTGACACCCTGTGGACTCTAGCCCTTAGACTCCCTGATGCCCATATGAGAGTGTGAGTTTGGAGTGAGGAGGAGGCACATCAGATCATTCATCCTTTTCCTGCAATGCAGGGCAGGCTTTTTTTGTTGGCCACAGCGCTGACGTCCTGGCGACCTCCTCCCAGGTCGGTGTAGTCGGGTCTGTGGACCTCCTGCTCCATCCCTCGGCAAGAGGACCTCCTGTCTTTCCTGTATGGCCTAGAGGAGAATCCCCAAGGGAGTTTCGCTAAACTGTGGTGCAGAGGGTTTGTTTGTTTTCAGGGCCACTGCTTCACTGGCCACCACAACACCCGGCCTGCAGTGACTGAATATGCGTACGGGTGCCATTTAAATATGGCAGCAGGACCTTCGACCCCATGAGATAACGGTGAGGTGGATGAATCACTGCCCACCCTGCCGCCAGATTCAACAAACTCCTCACATGCATAATTAATGAGCTGAATAGGGGAAGATCTGGCATAAAAATCTGCCCTACCACCTAGTGGGAATCAGGCCGACTTTCCCGCCCGCCACTGAACTTAGTCTCCAGAAGGGAAAACCTTTGCTCATAGGGACCCATTATTTGCTATTAGTGCTGAGCTTTTGCTTGACTTGTAGAAACCCAGGAGGGAATTTCAAAATCATAGCAAGATCATAGCATAGAAGCATCTCTATTAAATCATGTTGTGAACTGTTCCATTGGCCAGGATTTTTCTCTGAGCAGGGGGTTGCGCACCCGACCCCCTCGAGCATAGAATAATGCATGATGCAGCACGCGACTCACACTGGGCGGGTCTTAATTGGCGGCCCGGCCCCGATCGCGGGTGGCGGGTGGCTTCCTGACTGCCCCCCCGCTGGCCCCCGCCAAACCCGCCCGACGAGGGCAAAATCCTGCCCGTTGTATGCGATATAATTCATAATTATACAGTTAAATGTTTCTTGCTCTGACATACAATTTGTACTTTAATAATTTATCAAACATATCATTCAAGGATGAAGAAAACAGAAATTGGTAGCAATGTTCTAGGACTAAAACTACTGAAATAATGTATTTTAATGTTATGCCTTCATTTTCATAGTCTGTACCGTGACTGATATTTGTAAATGTATGCAATGCCCCAGTCCTTATAGAGTGATGTCCTTTGCACAATCCTCCGCTTGATGAACTCAGAGTTGAGCTGTAAATATTGAAATATAACATCCTGAGCAATGAAATAATGTCAACTGACGAGGAACCAGGACTAATTTTCCAACAGAAAGCAGAAGATTTCAATTGTGACACTTCACAACCAAAAAGAGATGAACCACCGAGCATCTCAGGGCTAACACATTAAATTTAGATCTCTTATACAAGATCACCCGAAACTGTCAGGTGTTTGCATTAGTGTTTAATTCACTGTCACCCTGATAAAAAGTCATTGACCCTGAAACGTTAACTGTTTCTCTGTCCAGGGATGCTACCTGACCTGCTGAGTATTTCCAGCATTTTCTGTTTCTGTCAGGAAGCATTCCTATTCCATCCATCTTGGTGCTGAATTCATGTGACTGCTAATATGAGAATGAAAAATATTCAAACTACTCATTCCATTTGTTCATTTTTGGCTGCAATCCCATTCTTGGTAACTGATTAAATCATGAGCACATTTAATTAATCATGATAAACTACAATAAGTCTGCAATTATTACATTAACAATTGCTATTGGTATCATATATGAATTTATAGTATATATTATTTACATAGATAGTTAGATATAGATATGTGTGTGTGAATATATGTGCAATTACATTGATATGGCTTTATCATAAGCCAGAAACAAGAATTTAATTGTGGATTGTAGCAGTTGCCATGGCAGCAAGCTGCTGAAAACTCAGAGTGTGTCCAGAATCAGAATATTTGATTATGGAAGGTCAAAGAACGCTATCAGACTATCTTTGACCCAATTTATGATGCATCTGAATAATGATATTATTTAATCAATGTTATTGGAATTAATGATGACACCAGTATGAACAGAGAGAGTGTTAGATTTGCATTGTAACTGTTGTCTGTGTGTTTAAGATTATTAACTAAAAGCCAAATGGAATTCAGAAACCATTCTGGATACAACAATTTCTACTTGAACTGCTATGTATTTCAAATAAATAAATACTGGAATTTAACATTTCAGTTGCCTCCTTGCCTACTGGTATGAAGAATTAATGGTTATTGCTTCTAAATAAAAAAAGAACTTTACCAAATTACTGGTTTGTTCATCATTGCAGTGCAAGTCCATTCTGATCTATTACCAGTGCTTCTTGTGATTTGAACACAATGAAGCTGTTTAAATTAATTCAATGCTCCAAATCTTTTTACTGCAGTCAAACAGGCAACATATAATGTTAATATTCTAAAGAAAATATTATTGAAAAACAAATATGATTGTAGCAAAATGTGACTAATTTGATAAATCCCTACAATGTCCAACATAATCAATCAGCGATATTACACCTAGAATAATGGATGCCTTGGTGTGATTACAGGATTGTAATCTAATTGAGAGGCTCAAATGGTGCCATAAACTGCAAGATTGAAGCCTGAGTGATTTATAACCACCATCTAAACCTTCTTGTTAGGTTAGTGGCTGGAAATAACTCTTGGCCACTGCCTTCTGTTTTTCCACAATATAACTAATTCCAAAGGGTTGCTTTATTCAGCTATGGGTCTGTTCTTGTGCTGCAAACAGGTGTTGGCATGGGTGCTAGACTACTCTATATGGTTAATACCGACATCCCCACTGGAAAATGAATGATTGCAATATTATTAATGTAGCCTTAGGCAGAAATAGTTAGTAATTTATATCCCGTGGCCTATGCATATGACAGCTCCATGCTGCATCCAGTAATTGAAAGACCGCATACCACAGCAGCTGTTTCATTCTCCAGGAGGGAAACCTAAGCCTAAAAAGGTGGAAACCAAAGTATGTTTCTTCAAGGATCATTTAGTCATTATTCCAGATGAGTGCTCAAATTTTCAGATAGAAGTTCTAATATGATATGGGAAGTAGTTTTTTCTTTGATCTAGTCATTTGTTTTTCCCTTCCTCTCTTAGGTACATAGGAATTGCTAGATGATAAAAGCCCAGGACTCATTTAGTTTACCTTCTACCATCTTCGTAATCAAATGATTCAATGAGAATGGAGCTTTTGCAATCAATATCCACCAATTATTTTATAACAGATCCAGATATGAGATGAGGAAAACCCTCAGCTGAAGCTGTTGATTCAGAATGGCCTAAAGTTTCAGAAAGACCAGAGCACTTCACTACCTCATTTAAAGAACTATTTTGGCAGACTAGGTGACTGTGCAAGGCATCATAAATAAGACAAGCGTCTTCACCCAACAGCCTCACTCTCTAGCACTTGACACAGATTAGGCAATTCTGAAAGATCATCCAGTCTTGGCCCATCCCCATGGAGCCTGGTGACCAATTATAACACTTTGTTGCCACATTAGCTGAGGTCAACTCTTTTGTCCCTGCAGGAAAAATGAGCTCACCGCACCTGCAAAAGGGCCCAGACTGGAGGTGAGGTTCCCTCCTTACATTGAGCCCTTTGTGGGCTAGCATGTTACCATGTCAATGGCTGGGGATGGGATTCTTTCTTCTTCTTTCATGCCTATGGTAACTTTTTAAATATATGTTTTTTGTTTCTACTGGTGGCAGACATCCAAACATTACCTTGACATTGGTGTATGTAACACAAGTCATTCCACATGTAGATGGAAAAAATAGAAGGAACGTTGCTGCAGGATATCATCCGACCGCTCAAGGCACCAGAACCACATCTTCAGAAGCCCAATAACCTGCTCGATGGTGCTCTTTGTTAGCACTTGGCTTCCTTTGTAGTACGTCTGTGCCTATCTTGGGTACTATTAGAGGGGAGAGTAGCCATCTCTTCAAGGGACATCCCTTGTCCCCAGAATCCATCCATGGAGTTTGGGGAGTGGAATAAAGAGCTGCAGCAGCCTTGACTGGCAGAGGATGAAGAAGTCATGGCATCTATGAGGAAAATGAGTGCACACATGCAAGAAGCTCCTGTTGCAGTTGCAGACTAGCTGAACATTGAAGGAGTGTGATTCATCAACAGGAAATGGTGCTGAACGTTGTGCAATCATTAGCGAACATCTCTACTTCTGACCTTATGATGGAAGGAAGGTCATTGATGAAGCAGCTGAAGATGGTTGGGCCTAGGACACTACCCTGAGGAACCCCTTTCCTGTTGATGAATCACACTGGGCGATCACTCGGTGACTTGAAGGCCACATAGGCACAATTGGTGTTGCCCTGCACCTGGAATCCAGCGATGGAGGCAAAACCAACTGCCCTCTGTCCTTTTGAGGCTATATCTGTCTGGGATTGAATGCACCATCCAACTCTCACAATCAGGGCATCAGTGACCTGCGAGGTGTAGTGGTGTGCAGCCATTTGTGAGGCACCACCAAGGTCTGCAGCTGACCCTGGGAAGAAGCCAAAGACAAAGAATTTCAAGGCATCAGGGAGTTTGGTGGCTACTGGCAGGGCATAGCGAATAGTGCTGCAAGCTGTGAGGTCTTTGGCAATGAGGTCTCAGATCTCTGACTCTCTGCCTGGAGAGCCGCAGTCTCCTCTGGCACTGGGTCTCGATCATCACAAGGTACCTCCGTCTTTGGCAATAGATTCTATGCTGAGAGAATGGACTCCATTGTCTTACTGCCCCTCGTCCCTTTTCTCTCTCCTGATGCCTGGGGCTCTGCCCTTCCCGCAGAGGGTGCTGTTCCTCATGGCTGGATCCAAAATTCGCCAGCTGCTGCCTTCCTTGTGCCCAGGTGGCACCCCCAATTGTGTCTGGGAGTCTCGCCCCTGATTTCTTGGTCGTCATGATGGTGATGACCCCTGCACTAACAGATCGCTTACTGATAACTTTCCCAGCCGCCTGTGTTGAGGCAGTAGCACCTGTGTGTTGAGTCACCCTCTGAGCCCTTCATACTTTTATGCACCCACCTAATTTGTTGGGGCGACCATGACTTGCTCCCAGCAATGTAACTACCTCCATGCTCCTGGTAGGCCCCAGGCCCAGCATGGAGGCTGTGCACCCCCATCAAAATCTGAACATGGCTGTCAATGAGCTCTCATTAAGTTCTTTAACACTCTTATTTACACCCATAGCTGGATTGGGTGGGTTCTTGGGACAGCCCTTCCTCATTCTGGTGAAACTTGCTGGTGATGGCAACAGCAATGAGAAGCTGGCATGCCGGCCGGCACCACTATTTTCATTACCTGCCCACCACCGTTCCCACCCTCACCGAGACCTAAAAACCCAGCCCCAGCTTTCATCAGAACAGGAAAAGATTAGAGATGTAACAGGTTTAAAGCAAGTTTAGGGCAGGGATAAGGTAGAGGGGAGGATTTTTTCATGTTTGATCAGAATTCCATCAAAATGCTTGGAATCCCCCAGGCAAGCTTTGAGAAGCTGAATAGATGCAGCCTAGTCCATCACTAACAACCTTTTGAAGGAGCAATGTTGTAAATGAGATCTAACAAGGCAGAAAGAAATGCAGAGATGACTAACAGTAATAAGTCTACCATTTATTGATTGTCACTATAAAGCCTTGTCACTACAGTACAAAGCTTAACAAGTGCAAAGTCTAAACACCCAAGTGCAGGTAGGTGCTCTTCTTATGAAGTACTGACAACTGGCATGGAGGCAGGCTGCTGATCTTGCTGCCCCATGGCTTGGGATGACCTTGGTGGCCATCCTCTGGCTGCCTGAAGCCTGGGGAGCCCCTGCATGCTGACGGGCTTTTGCACAGATGTGGGGCCCTCATTTCTTGTGGCTACTGGAGGTGCTGAGGTCACAGGCAGAGGGGCTGAGGAACTACTCTCCACATAGAGCACCCTGAGGGAGGTCCCCAGATGCAGAAGGCAGCTGTTACTTCTTCCTTTCAAGGGACACTTGCACCTCTCTGGTGACCAGAGAAGGACAAACAACTAGTGGAGACTCCAGACACCTCATCTCCCTCTCCCCTTGCAACTCCTACATTGAGCCCATGTACAAGGCCATGGCGTGCAAGTCAAAATGCCTGGCATTCACTGACTGGTCTGTCGGATATGGTTCTCCATATGCGTGCACAGGTCTGAGACAAGGTGCACCATATGAGGTGCTCCTCCTGTGTTCATAGTCTGTCACTGTCTGTGACAGCTGTTCGCTTCTGTGATGTGCTCAGCAGTTTGTGACCCTGGATTTAATCATAAGTGTATAGCCACCTGGTAACATTCTGGTGAACCTGAGCTGCACACAATTCCAGGTCAATAAATACTTTCTAAGATCTAGTGCTCACATTAGATGTGGTCTAACCAGGGCTCTGTAAAGCTGCGGCAAAACTGCCCCCCTCCCCTTTATATTCTAGTTCTCTAGTTCTAAAGGCTTACATTCCATTTGCCTTTTTAATTGACTACCTTTGATATCAAGGGAGCATTTGACCGAGTGTGGCATCAAAGAGCCCTAGCAAAACTGGAGTCAAAGGAAATTGGGGGAAAACTCTCTGCTGGTTGGAGTCATATCTTGCACAAAGGAAGATGGTTGAGGTTGTTGGAGGTCACTCATCTCAATTCCAGGACATCACTGCAGGAGTTCCTCAGGGTAGTGTCCTAAGCCCAACCATCTTCAGCTGCTTCATCAATGACCTTCCTTTCATCATATGGTCAGAAGTGGAGATGTTCGCTAATGATTGCACAACATTCAGCACCATTCGCGACTCCTCAGATACTGAAGCAGTCCATGTCCAAATGCAGCAAGACGCGGACAATATCCAGGCTTGGGCTGACAAGTGACAAGTGACAGTCGCACCTCATAAGTGCCAAGTAATGACCATCTCCAACAAAAGAGAACCTAACCATCAATCCTTGATGTTCAATGGCATTACCATCACTGAAACCCCCACTATCAACATCCATTGACCAGAAACTGAACTGGACTAGCCATATAAATGCTGTGGCTACAAGTGCAGGTCAGAGGCTAGGGATCCTGCAGTGAGTAATTCATCTCCTGACTCCCCAAAGTCTGTCCACTACCTACAAGGCACATGTCAGGAGTGTGATGGAATACTGTCCCCATTGCCTGGATGTGTGCAGCTCCAACAACACTCAAGAAGCATGACACCAACCTGGACAAAACAGCCCACTTGATTGGCACCCCATCCACAATCATTCACTCCCTACACCACCGACACACAGTAGCAGCAGTGTGTACCATCTACAAGCACTACAGGAACAACCAAGGTTCCTTCCAAACCCATGACGTCTATCATCTAGGACAAGGGCAGCAGACACATAGGAACACCACCACCTGGAAGTTCCCCTCCAAGCCACTCACAATCCTGGCTTTTTTTTTATTCATTCATGGGATGTGAGCTTCTCTGGCTGGGCCAGCATTTATTACCCATCCCTAGTTGCCCTTGAGAAGGTAGTGGCGAGCTACCTTCTTGAACCGCTGCAGTCCACGTGGTGTAGGTACACCCACAGTGCTATTAATCCAGTTCCAGGATTTTGACCCAGCAACAGTGAAGGAACAGTGATATATTTCCAAATCAGGTTGATGAGTGACTTGGAGGGGAACTTCCAGCTGTTGGTGTTCCCATCTATCTGCCCTCCTTGTCCTTCTAGATGGTAGTGGTCATGGGTTTGGAATGTGCTATCGAAGGAGCCTTGGTGCATTCCTGCAATGCATCTTGTAGATGGTACACACTGCTGCTACTGTTGCTGGGTCAAAATCCTGGAACTCACTCCCTAACAGCACTGTGGGTGTACCTACATCACATGGACTGCAGCGATTCAAAAAGGCAGCTCACCACCACCTTCTCAAGAGCAATTAGGTGATGGGAAATAGATGCTAGCCTAGCCAGCAATGCCCAATATGAATTTTTAAAAAATTATTGTGCCTTACTGCTACATAGTATACATGGAACCCTAAAATTCTTTGGATGTCTCTGTTCCGAACTTTTCACCATTTAATACATGGATCTATTGTCTTTTTGTCTAAAATGGATGCGTACCTGCATTGAAATGCTCCTGCTACAATTTCGAGCACACGTTTTTCTGCCAATATTTCTTTGTAATGTTATTCTCCTGCCTACACTACTTATCATACGACCCATCATTGTGTCATTAGCAAACTTGGATATGTAGCTCCTCTATTTTATTGCCCAAGTCATTAATAAATATAGTGGGCTGAATTTTGAGGTTATTGGCGGGTGCAGTGGGTGGGCCCAGGAGTAGCCGCGAAACGGCCCACTGCCACATAATTGGCCCCCAAACGCGATTTCACGCTGGCTGGGCAGCCAGCGCGAAATGCTCGCTGAAAGGCTCAGCGCTGCCGGGGTTGGGGGGGGTGGGAGAGGGCGAGTGCTGAAGTCAGTGCAGGTGCTCGGGAGTGTGCAATGAAAGCTCGCTTAAGGCAGAGAGGTGCCTCAGGGCGCTGAAGAATTTAAATTCAATAAAACAGATTTTAAAAAATGCCCATGTATCAGAATGAGGCACCTAAACATATGGATGCTGAAACTTATGTCCAAACATTTTAATTCTTTTTAAATTAATTTCGGAAACCTCATCCTGCCCTTGGATGAGGTTTCCTCAAAAATTCAAAGGCCACCTTGCTGTTTCGCCTACCCACCAACTGTAACGTTTGACGGGCAGCGAAAAATCTCCTTAATAGGCCTCTTAATTGTTGGCGAGTACACTGCCAACTCTTGTGCATGCCCGCCAAGCGAAATATCACGCGAGTGTGCGATGATGTCAAGACATTCACCAGACGTCATCGCGCACTATTTTATGCCTGATCGGGCAGGGTGCATGCCCACCCACGGGATGTAAAATTCTGCCCAGTGAATAGTTGAGGTCACGACACAGAGCCTTTTGGGACACCACTAGCCAAATCCTTCCAATTCAAGTCTGTATCCATTATCACCTACTCTCTGTCTTCTAACACCTACCAATCTGATAAACAGGTGAAGAAGTTGCCTTCAATTCCATGAACTTTAATTTTAGTTAATAGTCTCTTATGTAGAATTTTATCAAATGCACTCGGGAATTCCACATAGTCAACATCTAAAGGGATTCCCTTGTCTTCTACTTTAGTCACTTCCTCAAAAAAGTCAGTTAGGTTTAAGCAAAATATTGCGGATGCTGGAAATCTGAAACAAAAGCAGAAAATGCTGGAAAAACTGAGCAGGTCTGACAGCATCTGTGGAGAGAAAGACAGCATTAACGTTTCGAGTCCGTATGACTCTACAGGTCAAATGGGTCATACATCCGAGTGATATGGACTCGAAACGTTAACTCTGTCTTTCTCTCCACAGATGCTGTTAGACCTGCTCAGTTTTTCCAGCATTTTCTGTTTTTGAGTTAATTAGGTTTGTTGGATATATCTTACCCTTTACAAATCTAATTCGGTTCTCTCTAATCAACCCAAATTTCTCAGTACTCAGTTACTCTGTCCATAAATATAGATTCCAAAAACTTCACCATAATGGGCATTAGACTAACCAATCTATAATGTCCTGGTTTCTATTTCTCTCTCTCTATTTCTCATTAAATAATAAAGTTATCATTCCAATTTTCAACCTGAGGAGCCAATTCCTGATTCATGAGGCTTTTGAAAGATTATGGTTAACGCATCTGCCATTTTCGCAATTACTTCCTTTAAAACTCTGTGGTGGAAACCATCCAGATCTGAGGATTTGTCAGTCTTTGATGGCATTATTTTTTTCTGATATAATTTGGACCTACATTGGCTCCCATTGAGCAATGCCTCAATTTTAAAATTCTCATCCTTGCTTTCAAATCACTCCATGGCCTTACCCCTCTGTACCTCTCTAATCTCCTCCAGACCTGTAGATCTCCAAGATTTCTGTGTTTCTCTAATTCTAGCCCCTTGAATATCCCCAATTTAACTGAGCTCGCCATTGATAAATGTATCTTTAGCTGCCAATGCTGTAAGCTCTGGAGTTCCTTCCCTGAACCTCTCCACCTCTCTATTTTTTGTTCCTTGACTCTCCTTAAAATCTATCTCCTTCACTTAGCTTTTAGCTAATTGCGCTAATACCTTCGACGTGGCTCAATGTCAGATCTTGCTTCATTACATTTCTGTGAAGACTTTGGAATGCTTTACCATGTTAAAGGTGCTATATAAATGCAGGTTGTTATCGTTGTTGTTAAAAAAATTGTGTCAATCTTGATATTCTTGCAACCTTCTTTGTATTTACATTTACAGCTCTTATTATCTGTATTGTCACTTTTTGGTGTTCTTTATATCTCTCCAAGTCCACTGGATTTATATGATTCTTTGCACTTTTATCTGCTCCTTCCTTTATTTTTAAGTTATCTCTCAACTATTTTGTTGTCCATGTCTGCTTTATTTGGTAAATCAAGCTCTTTTGCTTTAAAGGTATCAGTCCTAGATTAATCTACATTTCCTTTGAATACGTCTCATTTTTCATTTGTGGTTACACCTGATAATTTTAACCAATTTGCCAGCATCAGTCTCTGTCTCATGCCATTGATGTTCATCTTACAAAACTCTATTCTTATGGCGGTATTTAATGGAGGCAGTGGGAGTCTCGTCTGCCAGCTGGGAAGGCTTCCCTTTAGGGAAGGCCCATTGAATTAAGTGCCACTCAGGGATTTATCTGGACAGCAGTGGGCAATCCCTGGGATCAAGGACCCAGGAGTGGAAATCCCACCCACTGGGTCCCAGGCTACACAGGCTACAAGTGAATGATAGCGGCTGAAGGTTGCAGGTGAGGAGGGTGAGCGAGAAATGCAGCAAGGGCAGGAGGGTGGCACTCAATGGGCTCCCCCCCACCGCCCACCGCCCCCCCCCCCCCCACCCCCCCCCCCCCCCCCCCCCACCCCCGCCCCTCAAACACCCACTTCCTGATGTCTGGTCCCTTATTAGGCACTGAGTGCTTTTGCTTGAGGGATCCCTTGGGAAGCCAAGAAGCAACCCCATACAGGTTTTCTTGTCATACCGCCTGCATGGCAAGCACCCTGCCTTCCATTGGGTTAACACCAGCAGTGGCAGGATGAGGCCTTTAAGTAGGAATTATTCCCCTTTAAGGGCCTCAATTTACGAAGGGGTGGGAAGGCTGTTTAAGTGTTACTTCAATAAGACATGAAAAGAAATCCAAACCTATATCAAAACTTTATTGTTTTTGCTATTTTTAAAATGGACTTTCTGATGAAACAAAAAAGATGGCTGCTACAAGTCACATGACCACAAGATGTGCCCTTTGTTCTGGAAGCTGCCAACAGGAGTTACAAGAACAAAAGGCTCCTCCTCTCGTCATTATGGAATCTCACACCCAGTTGCAAGAACATTATATTCACAAATCCAAGGGACTCAGATTGAAACTCGTTTTTCCTGCAGAGCTGTTAACAGACCCATCTTACAACTGGGCTGTCCAGGTCCATTTCAAAGGAGGGCAATGGACAACATTTGTTTCTTGTTAAGCTTAATCCTCTAGCAGAATCAGAAGATCTGCCAAAACAATGACATCCTGCCACAAGACCCTCAATATGGATGATAACTCTTTCAAAAGCTAAAAGCTGGGACATTATCTGTCCTGAAATCAAAGCCAGTTCGAGGGACTGGATAAACATCCCTTTTGAAATCATTGACTCAAATAACCATTTTGAAATCTCTATATTTCTTTGAGATCTGGAAGACCCTCAGTTAGATGTTTAACATCCAACCAATGAGCTACCATGAAGCAGAACTCCAGGCTGAACAACAGCCTACTCCTCAAAGCCTGTCTCTGCTGGAAGATTTTCTACCACCATCTGTAGAACTGACCCAATCTCTGTCCACTAACTTCATCTTGCAGTATCAGCATGAGCTACGAAGAGAAATCTACACCTCTGGTCTTCAGCCAGCTGAACTCAAGCTCCTACGTGAAAGAACTCCTCACTGGACTCTGACTCTGGACTCTGATAATCACGTGTACTAATATTAGTTTCTGTGGTTGTACTGTTACTACCCATAGTTGTAAACCTTTCTTTTTTTTCTATCCCCCTTAGCGTGTGTGTGTGTGTGTGTGTGTGTGTGTGTGTAGTGAAGTGGGATGTGGCAAACACTCCTCCCCTGGGTTATGAATGTGAATAAACTAACCTCCTAAGTTAATCATAACGAGAGTTTGCTGCGAATTATTAGTAAATTGAATCCCACAAACTGAGGGTTTGCTAAAACATGCCACAGCCTAATTTAAAGATAATTCAAAACATCTTCTGCTTAAGGACAGTTGGTGAGAGGAAAGAAGTGCAGCTTGCCTATCTCTCCTGTGCATAACAAATGATCTTCCCACCACTCTCCCACCTTATTAAATGCCCCCCCTATACCAAACCTGCCAAAGGACAGAGCATTAAATCCCACCATTAGTAACTGTTTTACCTTTCTCCTTTTCAAGCCTAACTTTAGAAAGTTAGGCATGCTGTTAGATTAATGTTCCTGTACTGTTACATTATTACTCAGTATTAGATCAGAGGCCTGCCCTCATTTTACTTTTAGAACATATTGCTCCAAAAATCAAGCTTGAGTGCACTCAAGAAATCCCCAAATTTTCTGACTTGAGCTACTCTGCTTTTCCCAATCCATAGGAAAATTAAACTCTCCCATTGAAGCAACTTTGGTTTTGCCACATATCTTTCTAACTTCTGAATTAATGCATTCTACCACTTCTTTGCTATTTTCAGGAGGCTTGTACATAAGTCCCATTACAAATTTATGTTGCCTCTTATTCTCAATTTTAACAATAGAGTTTCTGTTGATTGCTTTCCCTCGCTTTTTTCTTCCACTAATGTTTTAACCAAGAAGGTTACTCCTCCTCCTCTTTCAGTTTCCCTATCCTTTCTATAAACCTTAATGCCAAAGGGTGAAAACAGGCAGCAACAGGTACAATGTTAATGAGACTTGCCTGTATGAATGTCTGGATTCAGCAAACAATTTTGGTCCTAATTGCTGTTTACCATGGCCACGATTTTTAAGATGCCAGGGTTTCCTTTCCAACCATCCGAAGAGACAGTGACAATACATCACCGCCAAAATTGGCTGCTCCACAGTCATTTAATGATCCAACAAGCATTAATTGACTGGAGATGGTACTTACGCCCCTCATTTGGGAGGAAGTCCCACCTCAGAGGGCTGCGAGCTGATCTGATTGGGCAGCATCCCTCTAGCCCCAGCAGTGCCAGAAGCTGCAGTGAACAGGAATGGGGCTACAACCCCAACAAGCAACCTCCCCCAGAGTCAAAATCCCAGGAATTGAGGACCAGTTAGTGTGTGGGTCTCAGGACAGGGAGAGGAGGTGAGGCCCAGGGGGGTGGGGCTGTTGTTGAAGAGGCTGGGGGAGCACCCACAGGGGCCAGACCTCATTGGGGGGTGTGCCTGATGTTGAAATGAGGCTGTTGTTGGTGGAAACACCCACTTGCACCTAAGGCATGATCAGGGTCAAATTTCTGAGCTTCCTCCTGCCTCTGAGCTCCTCCCACCAGCCTGAAAATTGAGGCTGGGCTTAAGCACTTCAATTGGGGCAAGGTCGGGTGAGCTGGCCTGGGCCTCGTCTGTCCCACCATAAAATTGCGGAGAAGTCGGGGCATGCAGGACCCTGGTGGGAAGGTCATCTGAGGAATTTTACAGTGGTCACTGGTATAATGTAGACAATGTTATCAAATGGTGGAGCAGGTTCGAAGGGCCGAATGGCTTACGCCTGCTACTAATACATATATTGGTATGTCATTCTGGATAGACGAGATGAGCAGTTTTGAGGAATGAAACATCATTGTAAAGTTGTGTTGCATAGTAGACATTGAAAATATATTGTAGTGAGGAGCAGCAATCAGCAGAGTCTTCAGACTTGCTGACCAAGAAATCACAGATACAATTATGAACCATTCAGTCTTTGTCCTCTGGCCTCTTAAAAGTTGTGTCGCACAGAGACACCTGAGGACTCCAATGATTCACAGAGAAGACCAATGGGCTGGGTTTTCAGCTCAGCGTGTGGGTGCGCACCCTGCATGCACAAGCGTAAAATTATGCGCGATATTTCGGTTGGCAAGTACCAGCCGACCGAAATATCGTGCAAATGCACGATGACGTCAAAATGCTCGCCCAACATCATTGCGCTTCATTTTACGCTAGTTCGGGTCAAGCGCATGCCTGCCCGACGAGCACAATATTCTGCCCCATGTAAGTGTGGGCTGAGGCAGTCACTGGAATCAGTGTTATTGTCTGCACAATGTTATAAATAACTAATAGGACTTTTTTTGTCAAATGAACAATTGTGCACTATGCTGACAAAGTATAATTTGTTTGATGGTCATGGTGGGATCACCTATAGGATGCACACAAGCTAACACTGCATTATATCGTTGCTGCTCTTAATATTAATGACCCATGCTGCATGTATATCACAGCCAGATGCCAACAATGGGTGTATTCATTTTACTAGTACCTTTCTGTGATCGGTGAATTGATTGGTGAATCTTGAAAGGAGGAAAAATATCATGCATTTTTGAGGGGGAGGGTTAAGTGGGGGGGTGTGAGGAATAAGGGGCCCAGACAAAGGAGAAGCACAAGGGCTCATGATTTCTCTTCCTGGCCCTGGCAAAATTTGTAGGCTCCTTGCAACCACTTCCCTGAAGCTGTGAAGCTCTGGCAGGCACAGTAGCAAATTGCCAGATGGCTCAGGGTGCACAGGTTCTTAGATAAGGCACTTGAGGCCCTGGTAGACAAGGTGCAGAAGAAGAGAGATGTCCTGTACCTGCAGGAGAGGACAAAACTCATTGCCCTCCTGTCACTCGCTCTCTCCTGTCACTGCTGGTGATGGTCTGCCTGGCCTCATGTCCCACATCTGTTCCTCATCCAGACCAAGGGGTCCCTAGCAAGATGTCATGATCAAGCATTCTTGTTCTCCTGCTGATTCTTATAAGGTGTCCAATAAGTTGAGGTAGCACAGCACTTACTCTTTTTGGATGAAGTTCTCAGAGAATATCTGGAATAAATGTTGCTGGAGCATTGGTCGGGTCATGATAAAGGACCCCAGGATGTTTCCTTATGTATTTCAGAGATTCTTTTCATAGTTTTAGAACATTGAGCATGAAATGATGACTATCTCTTTAAGTAGCACTTGAAATTGTCATCCATCCCAAATAACTGGCTGTTAGCTGTTAGCAGAAGGTGTTATAGCGCCAGTGCTGACTTCCAAAACGTTATAGCCTCTTTAATGAACAACAGGAGACTTCTCAAGTGGCAATCAGCTGCAACAAGCCTCTGTGCAGCAGTTCCTAGCACTCACTTCAACTCCTGTACCAAGATGGCATCTGTACTAAATCCGAGCTAAACCGGTGTTGCAACTGAAGACCCTATCTTAGCTGCCCTGGAGGCTGTTTAGTGCCTATGGTATTTGGTGAAAATTGCCCACAGAATATTTAACTCATAATCATAACCAATTTGCAGTCACATCTTCATAATGATCAGGATGCTTTTAACTATTTTTAACCCTTTAACTATATTTGTGTCTTTAATTCACTCAATTTTATTTGTTATATTTCATGTATTAATATCTTATTTGTTAAGTGACAAACAATTGTTAATTAAATATTTTCTGTGTCAAGGTCGTTCATCCAACATTCTTCAAGACATGTTCTAAATAATTAATTATGTGTTGAATTAATGTAGCGATGCGTCTATGAGAAACCCCTGTCTCTCATGTGCAGAGAGGAACATAGGAATATAGGGACAGGACTACGCCATTCAGCATGTTTCATTATTTAATTCAATTAGATCCTTACTAGTCTGTATCTCCACTCTTTTGCCCACCTTTGAACATTTATCCCTTCAAACTCTTACTTAATAAAGACTTGTTGATCTCAGATTTTTGATAAAGTCAATTGACTCAACAACCTTTTGGGGAGAGAGTTATACATTTTCACTATCCTTTTGGCAAAAAGAAAACCTTCCCGATTTAACTCCTGAATGGCCTAGCTCCAATTTTAAGGGCAGGATTTTCCTGTCGGTGACTGGGGGGGGGCGGGGCCCACTCGCTGACGGGTAAAATGATGCACGGTGATGTTGGGCGGAACTCCCGACGTCACCGCGCCCCATTTAAATTTTCAGGTAGGTGGGGGCTCAGAAAAATCAGCTGTGTGCCCGCCGACCTGTCAATGGCCAATTGAGGCCATTGACAGAGTCATTACACTAATTAATGGACCTGCCCATCCAACCTTAAGGTTGGCAGGCAGGCCAGGAGCCCTGGCGGGAATTAGAAAAAGCATGAAACCTCATCCACGGGCGGATGTCCAAGGAACTGTAGGTTTGTAGGTTTTTAAAAATTTAATTAAAGTTTTTTTTTAAATTATGGACATGTCCTAACTCATGTGACAGTGGGGACATGTCAGGGAATTTTTTTTATATTTTTGACAGTGGAGCCGATCTCCCTGAGGCAGCACTTAGCCTCAGGGAGATGAGTGCGCTCTTTCGTGTACATGCGCGAAAGAGCGCACTCTCAGGTTTAGGGATTCCCTCCACCGCCCGCACAGGGAGCGCATAGCGCTTCCGTGCGGACATCACACTGGATGGGCCTTAATTGGCCCACCCACATAAAATGGTGGCGCGCCCCCGCGCTTCAACTTCACCCCTGATGGGGGGAAAATCCTTCCCTAAGATTCTACTCCCTTGTACTGGAATTCCCCCACAGGTTATAACTTCCCTGCTTTTATTCTATAGAATCTTTTTATTGTTTAAACAGTTCAACCCCTCAATCTTCTAAACTTAGGAATACAACTCAAGTTTATGAAATCTGTACTCCTAATTAAAAACTTTATAGTCCCAGACAAAAATAGTCTTAATAATTGCAACGTATTCATTGATGATTTCCTTCCATTGGATCATAGTAAACCATATTCACCGAGAATAGTGCAATATATACTGCAGATTTGCAGCAAAATATTTCGCTTGCAGTAGACAAGGTACCAAAGTAGCCATTTAGCTCTAAGCACTAATTGGATTCTAATATCCCAGGATGAATGTACCTCCCATTCTTCCCCTAAGCTCCAGTCCTTTAAATGCTAATTGCAACACATTAGACTGGCTATTCTGGCTACAGTCAGTGTGCATCAGTGTAACATCCTAGGCACCTCATTCCATCTTCATTGCCTGAGGGCTTCTGCTCACCTGCTGTTAAGCTGAAGTTCAAATCAGAATTTTGCGAGGACACTTAAGTGAGAGATTAAAATTTTGCAAAAGAACAGACTATGGCCAGGATATTTTGGATGGTGGGGTTTCCCATCCTATCATCTGAAATCTGCCAACTCTGCTTGCTCCGCAACCATTCCACGCTCGAAC
This sequence comes from Cetorhinus maximus, assembly GCF_964194155.1. Taxonomy (NCBI): domain Eukaryota; kingdom Metazoa; phylum Chordata; class Chondrichthyes; order Lamniformes; family Cetorhinidae; genus Cetorhinus; species Cetorhinus maximus. The sequence continues at coordinate 95,548,750 of NC_135885.1, forward strand.
GAGCATCAGTTGGCTGTGCCCCTCACTTGGGAGGAAATCCCGCCTTAGAGAGCTGCCGGCCATTCTGACCTCTACTCCCTGCAGTGACAGAAACTGCTGTGGCCAGAAGTGGGAATTCATGAAGATGACGGAACCTAAGTCCAGGGACCAGGGCGCAAGGTAGGTTTAAGGGGCCCCAGGGTGGGGAGGGTAGGGAAAGTCCTGGGAGGTGCAAAGGGGGTGATTGGGGTGTTGGGGGAGAGGCCAGTGTGGAAGGGAGGTCCAGCGGCCCACCAGACCTTAGGTGGGGGCAAAGTCAGAAGGGGGCTTCTGATGCAAGGGCCCCCCTTTCCTGTCCGAGATCTAAGCCCGTTCATTTTTGGGCTTCCCCCACGTCACGTATATCCTCCTGCCAAGCTAAAAATTGAGGCTGGGCAGGAAACACCCTTAGGTGGCCAATTATGAGCCTCAATTGGGGCGAAGCCTTGCCCACCCCAGTGTAAAATTGCTGTGAGGTCGGGGTGGGCGGGAACCCAGAGAGAATCCCATTTCTTCATTTTCATAATCCCCCCACCCTGCCTAAAAAACACGTCAGTGGGGGAGGGTTAAATTCAGGCCTATCTTGGAAATGGACTCATATTTCAAAAGAGACTGAAGCTTACATTGAAGTCCACAATTAACATTCAATTTAAAAAGAAAATCTGAAGCATTCAAAGGAATGGCATTCCTTTCAGCTACATATCACTTCTATGGCAATTTAAGAATGTCAGGCCTTAATAGGCATGAGAAAACAAGCAAGAATCATTCATATTTCATTACTGTAAGTTTACTCCAAAGATTTGGACATGTAACATTGGCTGACACTTAAGTGCAGTATGAGGGAGTTCTTCAATTTAGAGGTATTATCTGTCGGATGAGGAGTTAAACCAAAACTCCAGCTGCCCTCCCAGGTGGATATTAACAACTCCATGGCATATTTCGAAGAAGAACATGAGAGTTCTCTCTGGTTTCCTGGCCAGCATGCATCCTCAATGAGTACCTAAAACAGATGTTATTGTTGTTCATTCCATTCCTGTTTGTGGTAGCTTACTGTGTGGAAACTGCCTGTCACATTTCCTACATTATAACCGTGACTACACTCAAAAGTACTTCATTGCCTGCTAGGCACAATGGGACATCCTGAAAGTGAAAGGTGCTATATAAATGAAAGTTCTTTCTTTTTTCCTTTATGGCATTCAATTCATTAAGCAAGCAAACTACTTATGCATCACTGCCCCAGATTTGCAGTTCTCCATAGTGATGACTTCCAGCAGACTTTCACTGAAAACCGGAAGTTGCAGTGGGCCTCAAGGGCTTCAAAGGAGCACATACTGATGGCCCTACCGGGCCACTTTGTAAAGTGGCAGGGACCAATTGTTTGATAATTTAGACTGACCAACCAGCTTTGCTGATTTTCACGCAGATCTACTTAGGGCTGGCATCACTAGGTGCATAGCCTGCTAGGGAGTGTATCCACATCTGTAAACAACATTGAAAGGAATAGTCTGCTTCTGTTTAACTGTTACTTCACTTGATTTTCCCTTTTCAAAATGTAAACGCAAGATTTTAAAACATTATTCAAAACAAAATAAAAATCAGTAATATTTGGACATATGCTTGATATAATTCTAATTCCTCCTCTTGCAATAATATGCATTTATATGTGTTCAATAATAAATATGAAAATTAATAAATTCACAATTTTAAGATTGGCCAGGCTGTGTGATTGCTAATTTACGATTAATATGGATACTGTAGTAGTTGGTTTACTGTGAATGGGGGTGGGATGGATAATTATTGTAATCCAGTCTAGTCTGTGGTGAGACAAACCATATACATGCAATTCTCTTGAGGTTCTAGAAAAGCCTACTGGAAACAGTGCCATAATCTTGGATTTTAGACAAATTTATACAACAAAAAAAATCTCGAAAACGACCTCTTAAATAAACATAAATTTGTTTAAGCTTTCTGTTACCTTCTCTTGACCATTGATCATAAGTACTTATCTAATCCACATATTTTGGAATGTTTTCAAAAATTTAAATATATAAAACATTAATTACACATGACCGTTGAAATGGCTAAAATTGAAATGGCTAAAATTAATAGTATTCAATTGTAAGATGTAAAATGTTTAGACGTTACAAATAAAGACTTGGCTTTATCGTTAGCTTGTAAAATTGAAAACAGTCTTATTTTTCAAGGACCAAAATCTAAACCGATGATTTATTCTTTGTGTTCCTGCACTACATTATAAGATTTTTAAAATAAGGCAGTTCTGAATCACTGTTTGCTGTCAGGTAAGGTACATGCTAATTGAAATAATTTCAGAAGCCTGGGATCAGAAAACATATTATACTCTAACAACTTCAGGAAAGATACATTGAATAAATCTATGCTTTCATTACCTTTAGTCACAAAATAAACATACAGTAAGTTGAATTAAATCATCTTTCACATTAGTTTGTGCTGCAATCAAGTCTTAAGTAAATAGCTGAAAAACAGAATATTCACTCTTCCAGAAAGCTCAACATTCAAACACGCTTTAGGGAAAAACTTTAAAGAATGTGGAGTAAGAAGGCGATCTGGGCATTCTGGAGCATATGTCTGTAGATTGTGATAGCTAAAACAAATAGGGTGTTGGGTCACACTATAATACGAGACGTACTAGCCCGACCTTCCTATCAGAGGGGTGAAGTACACCACTTCTACATTTAAAAATATATTGGCTGGACTTTTGAAGGTGGGGTGAGGAGCTCATGTAAAATCCAGCAGCTGGCTTTCCCACTGTCTACCCTCCCAGCCCCAGCCTGTCTGAATTTTACGGGGATGGCCCGCCCCACCCTTGCGTCTATTGAGGCCCTTAAGTGTCAATCCTGCCCCCACCAGTATTTACCTGCAGCAGGAGAGGGCCCATGCCAAGCGGGAAGCCCGGCAGCTTTAGCTGCGTGGCTGATGTCAGGAAAGGGGGCGGCACCTCCTTTGCAGGTCCCTTAGGCCTGCTCCCCCCACCCCTCCCCCCTAGGTCATACCATCCTTTAACTCTTCCACAATTGGACTGGTTAGGGAATTTGATATTAGAACTGTGATGACAGCTTCTGCTCCTAAAGCCATACAAAAGCACGCCCTCCCCCTGGCCTCTTGAAACCCACCTCCCACCCCACTTGCTGAGACACCCGAATTTACCTAGGCCCCTCGGCATGTTGGAGCTGCCTGTAGTCCCAGCCTGGCTACCGCTCCTGGCCGGCACTACTGGGACTACAGAGCTCCCGGCTATCTGATTGGTGGGCTGCTCCCCAAGGCGGGGCCTCCTCCCAAGAAAGCGGCAGAAGTCTCAGCTTAAAGCAATACTGCGGAGCAGCCATCAGAATCGTGGGTGGGCTTCCTACAACCACACCATCCCTCCCCCATCACCGCCCACGACATTTTAGCCGAGAGGTCGGTGACCACGGCTGTGTAAAATCCAGCCCATTGTTACCATTTTGGTAGGCTGCAGGGGAACTTGCTCTCCCAGCTGCAGCATGCATCCAGCAGCAGGGTAAGTGGAGAAGCCCTGTGGTGAGGTGCAATTCCAGTGGAGCCACACTACCCTTTGATGTCATGAGTTGAAGATACACCTCTTGAGGTTTCCTCTCAATTCAGATAAGTGTTTTTAAGCATTTTTAATCTTATCTTTAAACTATTTTTAATTCTAGTTCCATCTCTCCCCCACCATCCATCACCTCCACCTTACTCCTCTCCTCCATCACCCCAGCTTCCTCTGACATTCTCCCCCCACCCCCCCCTCTCGGCTATCCCACCCCACACCTCCCTAGCATCACAGGCTCTGCTCCCCCCCCCTCCCCCCACCCCACCCCCTGTCACCCCTGGCTCTGCTTTGACATCGGCAGGACTAAGAAGCTGAGGAACCAGGATGGGGGTGATGTTGAGCGGTGCCTGGGGTGCAGGAGTGTTTTAACACTCCTATTGATTTAAAGGGCTGAGCTCTTGAACAGGCTGTACACCAACTAGGAGCAGTCGTAAATAAACCCTTGTAAAAACTAGGGGGAGTACCAGTCTGACAGCCCAAAATGACATGCTGACAGGAGCCGGTCAGATCATCGGCGTGGGCTCACCCAGAGCCCAAAAAGGTGCACTGCAAGCCCCAGATTTGAGCGTGTGTGTGCTCCTGAGCACTCGCTGCTATTGGGCGCGCAAGATCCAGCCCGCTATATTCTCTTTGGCCAGGATTTTATAGTCCCTCCTGCCCGGCAGGATTTTACGGTCCCGCCGAACTGAATGGGGATTTAAATGGCTCACCACGTCTGCCAAGGGGAGACACGCCACAGCGGGGCTGTAAAATCCTGGCCTTTGTGCAAGGCTTCAGTCAGGCCTCATTTAGAACACTGTGTCAGTTTTGTTCTCCTCACTTGGTGGGTTATTAAGACTTTGAAAAGGGGACAGAAGAGTTCAGCTGGAATAATTGTACACCTTAGAGAAATGTGGAGTTGGGGTGATCTAATTGAGATTTATAAATTGATGAAGGGAATAGATTGTCTCGCAGCTGGCAGTTTATTTATTTAACTGGGTTAGGAAGGACTGGGAGTGGGGGTGGGTCACAATCTTAAATACCATAAAGCCAGATTTAGATTAGATTTCAGGAGGTGATTCTTTCCTGAGACAATAGTGAACCTTGGGAACAGACTATCTGCTTGTGTGGTGGGTGTTGACTCCCTGAATCCCTTCAAGTAAAAGCTGAACCTATTTGTGATTGGGGACATCACTTCTTACAAAGTGCTGGTGCTTCAGGGAATTTAGGGCAAGATTGAGTTCATGGTCTAGGTTTGATTGCCTGGAAGGGTCAGAGAGGAATTCCCCAGACATTCTTTCCCCACAAGTTAGCCTGCACTTTTATCTGGTTTTTCGCCTCTCCCTGGAGATTGCACGGTTTCAGATGGGATAAGGAGTATTTATTGTAAAGCATAAGGTAGCACAATTGAGTGGACACACTGGATGGACCAGAGGGTCTTTGGATGTCCTTCATTGTCCGCATGTCCATTTGTTCGCAAGTCCTAAGAATGGGTACCAGGCATTTCACATTCCAGATGTCCAAATATCTGTGGCTACAGGCTCAGGCACATATACCTGATCACATTAGAAGAGATTTGCTTATATGGACTTATATGCTTATATTTCCCTATAAGAGTAGAGAAAGTAGCTACCCTTCTATACCATCTGTTGCAAACAAACTTGCAGACAAACTCAACCACTAAAGCAACAATGCCAGTGGCAGTCGAGGTCACCAGTACCTTTAACCTTTATGCCTCTGGCTCCTTCTAGGCAGCCACAAGGTACTTCTAATTCAAATCACGTTGGGCACATGTCACCCATGAATTATTCAGCAAGGTCAACATGCCCACTATCAACTTGCTATGAAGTCTAAAAGGAATGAAACCAGATTGACAACCTGACATCGACCTAGGCACTGGAAATGACAATGGCACACCCAGCCCTGTCAACCCAGCAAAGTCCTCCTTACTAACATCCGGGGGCTTTGTGCCAAAATTGGGAGACCTGTCCCACAGACGGGTCAAGCAATAAGCTGACATAGTCTTGCTTACGGATGCATACTTTACAGACAATGTCCTAAACACCACCATCACCATCCCCGGGTATGTCCTGTCCCACCAACAGGACAGGGAAATCAGAAGTGGTGGCACAGTAGTTTACATTCAGGAGGGAGTTGCCGTGGAGTCCTCAACATCAATTCTGGACCCCATGAAGTCTCATGGCATCAGGTCAAACATGGGCAAGGAAACCTCCTGTTGGTTACTACTTACTGCCCCCCTCAGCTGATGAATCATTATTCCTTCATGTTGAACATCACTTGGAGGAAGCACTGAAGGTGGCAAGGGCACAGAATGTACACTGGGTGGGGGACTTCAATGTCCATTACCAAAAGTGGCTCAGTAGCACCACTACAGGGCAAGCTGGCCGAGTCCTAGAGGACTCAACTGCTAGACTAGGTCTGCAGCAGGTGGTGAGGGAACCAACAAGTGGGAAAAATGTACTTTACCTTGCCCTCACCAATCTACCTGTCACAGCTGCATTTGCTCATGATGGTACTGGAAGGAATGACCACTGCACAGCCCTTGTGGAGTTAAAGTCCCATCTTCACATTGAGGATACACTCCACTGTGCAAAATGGGATACATTTGGAACAGATCTAGCAACTCAAAACTGGAAACCCATGAGGCGCTGTGGACCATCAGCAGCAGCAGAATTGTACACAGCCACCTTCTGTAACCTAATGACCCGGCATACTCCCCACTCTACCATTACCATCAAGTCATGGGATCAATCCTGGTTCAATTAAGAGTGCATGAGGGCACACCAGGAGCAGCACCAGGCATACCTAAAAATGAGGTGCCAACCTAGTAAAGCTACAATACAGAACTATTTGCATGCCAAACAGAGGAAGCAGCATGTGATAGGCAAAGCTAAGCAATCCCACAACCAACAGATCAGATCTAAGCTCTGCAGTCCTGCCACATCCAGTCATGAATGGTGGTGGACAATTAAATAACTCACTGGAGGAGAAGACTCCACATATATCCCCATCCTCAATGATGGAGGAGCCGAACACATCAGTGCAAAAGACAAGGCTAAAGCATTTGCAACCATCTTCAACCAGAAGTAACGAGTGGATGATCCATCTTGGATCCTCCTGAGGCCCGCAGCATCAAAGATGACATTCTTCAGCCAATTCAGTTAACTCCACATGGCATAAAGAAATGGCTGAAGGCATTGGATACTGCAAAGGCTATGGGGCCTGACAATATTCTGGCAATAGTACTGAAGATTTGTGCTCCAAAACTTGCCGTGCCCCTTGCCAAGCTGTTCCAGTACAACTACAATACTGGCATCTAGCTAGTAATGTGGAAAATTGCACAGATGTGTACTGTCCACAAAAAGCAGGACAAATCCATTCTGGCCAATTACTACCCCATTAGTCTACTCTTAATCATCAGTAAAGTGATGGAAAGTGTCATCGACAGTGCTATCAAGCAACACTTACTCAGCAAGGACCTGCTCACTGATGCTCAGTTTGAGTTCTGCCAGGACCACTCAGCTCCTGACCTCATTACAGCCTTGGCCCAAACATGGACAACAGAACTGAACTCAGGGCGTGAGATGAGGGTGCCTGGGTGTCTACCCTTGACATCAAGGCAGCATTTGACTGAGTGTGGCATCAAGGACCCCTAGCAAAATTGGAGTCAGTAGGAATAAGGGGGAAATTTCTCCACTGGTTGAAGTCATACCCAGCACAAAAAAGATGGTTGTGGTTGTTGGAGGTCAATTATCTCAGTCCCAGGTCATTGCTGTAGGAATTGCTCAAGGTAGTGTCTAAGGCCCAACCATCACCAGCTGCTTCATCAATGACCTTCCCTCCGTCATAAGGTAAGAAGTGGGGATGTTCGTTGTTGATTGCACAATGTTCAGCAGCATTTGCGACTCCTCAGATACTGAAGCAGTCTGTGCCCATATACAGCACAACCTGGACAACATTCAGACTTGGGTTGAGAAGTGGCAAGTAACATTCCTGCCACACAAGTGCCATGCAATGACCATCTCCAACAAGAGAGAATCTAACCATCTCCCCTTGACATTCGATTGCATTACCATTATTGAAACCCCCACATACAACATCCTGGGGGTTACCATTGACCAGAAACTGAACTGGACCAACCGAGTAAATATCATGGTTACAAAAGCAGGTCAGAGGCTAGGAATTCTGTGGCCAGCAACTCACCTCCTATAACTCTCACTTTCTGTGAAAGAATTTTAAAAAATACTTTTCCCACAAGTACAGCAGCATGACAGTTCGCCGAATTTCATTGCATTGCTGGACTTCTTTAAGTGCAAGGGCTGATTGATTTGCCTAAGTGAATCAAGAGTCGCACACCAGCCACCAAGAAAGTATCTTTCCTTCCCTAAATTCCATAAACATTAGTGAATCAGTTGAGTTTATATGATAATTTGACAGCATTTTAGTTCCAGATTTGTTAAACTGAATTCAAATTCTCAAACGAACATTTTAGGATTTGAAATCCATTTCAGCTGGATAATTATTTCAGGCCCCTGGAATACTTCTGGTGAGATGCAACATTAGCCGTAGGCATATCATTAAAAATCCAAAGCAGAGGCACATGTTTGAGCTCTCATTAAGTGCAGCTCCATTTATGATTGTGTGCATTTTGGTTGAATCGTGACACAGGAGGCGAACGACAATCAAAATAATTGTAATTCCTATGATATGACTAAATATGAAAAACATATGTCTCATTTGGATGTTTGATAGAAGAAGTGTGCCAAAGCTGTAGTAACATTCAAATACATTATTTTCCTTTATGAGAATTAAAAGAACTTGTATCCATTGCAGCTACTACCATATAATATCATTCATATTCTTAATTAGGGGGTAATTATGTTGAGTTTTAGTAAAATAGAGGTATTAGACTTTAAATTTCCATAATATTCCAATAAGGAGTCTGGTTATGTCCACAGCGGCATTCAAAATGTAGCTTATGGGCAATAATAATAATACTCTGGCTACCATTAAACAAGCATAGATCAATTAAGCAACTGTTTCTTTAACTTAGGTTAAAGTGTCATGCGGATTTACTCCTTAGACTGCAAGTCATCACATTTTGAAAAATCTTTCTGAACATAGTTCCAGAAAAGTTCAGCTTGCAGGATGTGAAGGACCCTTCAAAAATGGCAGACACCAGTTCAACCAGACTTACAACAATAGTGGCATTTGTCTAAGAATGAAGAAGTATCTTTTGCCTGAGCCTCCATATCATGGTAGCAGTTTGAGGCATGTCTGAGAGGGTACTTCAGCTTTTCTAGCAATTCTATCTATGTTGTCTCCATTAGGGTCAAGGATCAAGCTCCCTTGATGTCTCTCTTGAAGATGTAGGACCAAAGATCTCAGAGGGATTGAATATTTACTGCTGCCCCACTATTCCATCCAGGGAATGAAGGCCTGTTTTTACTTACTTCTTTGGTCAGACAAGGGCCTTAAGTCATTCCACCCCTTGGAGTGGGATGATTCTACACTGTAAAGGAGCAGGGTCCTCTGTTTTGGGAGATGCAGCAGTGTGGTGGCATTGGGCCGCATGTTGCGAGGAAAGGGGATGAGAAAGCTGACCACACTGTCAGTCAATTGCTTCATATTTGTTGGAAAGCAGATTGCCTGGGAGCACATATCTGAGATAGATAGGTTCTTGATTGGTAAGGGGATCAAAAGTTACGAGGAGAAGGCGGGAGAATGGGGTTGAGAAACTTATCAGCCATGATTGAATGGCGGAGCAGACTCGATGGGCCGAATGGCCTAATTTCTGCTCCTATGTCTTATGGTCTTATGGTCATAGAATGTCCACAGAAGGAGAGGGAAAGAAGAAAGTGCAATGTGCTAGTGACCTTCCCTGGCAGTGTCAAAGCTGGCTTGGATCGATTGCTTTTATGTGGCACAAATGTTATTACTACCATGGGCAATCACAAGCACAGGTTAAGTATACTTGTCGCAATTTTGGCATTTTTATACTTCAAAGTCTCTCGTGGCTTGGAGTCAGCTACCATCCCTATTAACTGATCTTATAATTCTGACAGGCCAGAATGTGCCTTTTCCAGTCCAATAGGTAGGTAAACGTAGTGAGGTTCAAGGATCAAACAGGAGATTCTCGCCAAGGAATTCTGGTATACTAGAATGTATCTTTCAGTCTCCTTGACAATAGAAAATGAAGAATATAGGAGGTTATATTGGGGAAAATGTAAAAATGAGAGTTAAATGGGTGCTGTTTAAAAATATTATTTTACCTTGCACTTTTGGAGTTAATTGCTGATGACCAAGATTTAAATGTGCCTGGAGGCACTAAAGTGGAAATCTGCAGGTTTAGCAGTATACTTAGTCTTCACAAGCACACATCCAATGAAGGTATAGAATGTGCTGGTTGTCAGACAACAGCATGGCCCAGATCTTCCAGTCTCCAGATGGTCGTCCCGAGAGGTGCCCCATAAGATGCGCTAGGGGACCCCCAATGCAAGGGCTACATGGGAATTGCACATGAAGATTCAAATGTAATGATGGTAACTGGGTAGTGATGTAATTCGTGACCTTTTTTATTGTGTTCTTCTTGGGGAAGAGGTCAGATGGCTCTTAATGGTTCCTGCGTCATGGAAGGTAAGAAAGGTGGCAACAGTGCCTCAAAGTCTACCTCAAATGGTAGAGGTCATCCCTTAAAAAGATTGGATGTTAGGTGACGGCGAGTGTCCTTTCCCAAGTGCAAGCTGTCTACTTGGAATTTTATGATGCTGTCCCGGACCCCCTTATCTTTCTCCTCCTCCTCACCCCCCTCCTCTTCTTGTATCTCCTGAGATTGACTCTCTTGCACAGTTCCTGGTGGTAGCAGCTGGCCTCCCATGATCACCAGATTGTTGAGCATGGAATGAGCCAAGATAAATGTGGAGCCCTCAATGCTGTCCTGGTTTTTCTAACTCTCTCTTTCCTCTATTAACTGGTCCTGCTCTGCCTGGCTTCATCTCCTCCTCCCATTCCTTCTCTAGACCTCAGGGTCTAGAATGCTCCTAAAACCTTTTTCCCTGGTGACTCCTAGAAGGTCTCCAATAAGGTAGAATAGTACAGCATTCAATGTTTTTAAGTAAAGTCCTCAGGGAATTTCAGGATAAATACTGAATGTTGGTGAAGTCTTGGCATAGTGCCCCAGAAAGCCTCCTGATGTGTCTCAAATGTCCTCTTCAAATGAAGTGCATCTCCAATAGCAAGTGAGCCTTGAAAGCTTCTTTTGAGTATGGCTTTAAGTAGCATTTGCAAACCTCACAAATTATTTCCTCCTGTTCAACTGGTCGTTGTTAGGAGAGGCTGTTAATTGCAGCACTAGTCGGCAGACCAGCATGTATTCTCTTTAGTGATTGACAAGATCCAATTTAATTGGTCATCAAAGCCTTAAAAATCCTCCAAGCACCCGTTCCTACTGTAAATTCCTTTTATCAAGCTGGCGCCTTGGGCTAAAGGTTGATTAATCAGGCATTGTCACTCAAGACTTCATCTTGACCACCTCAGAGACTCTTTAGCATCTAAGATATCCAGGGAAAATATCACCCATACACTTTTATAAGACTGTGGCTTAGTTATAAGCCTTTATAAAAATTTAACAAATATTCAACAGGTAAATGCACAATACTTGATGCAAACAGCATACTTACTGTAATTACAAACAGTACTACTCTCAGTTATAAAATTTGAAACCTTTAACATAAAATTGATCCTTGAAATACATGTGGGTACTTGTTACATAGCTAGCTGCTCCCCTGGAGAGTTCTGACCTGCCATGTACACTGATTGCTCCAGACTGGATGCTCTCTTGCTGCAATTCAACCAAGATACTGTCCCAAATCATTTGAAAATAGACCAGAAGAAAGGACATTAAAATTGTATTGACATTCATTAAAACAACATTGGCACACACAACTACAGATATAATTGAATAGGTGCTGTAAGCAGTCCCACAAGATGCTTGCAATTGAATACAATGGCTTGATCCATTGATCTGTTCCAAACATCTTAATCAATCTGTGATTTTAGGAAACTACCAATTTGTTCAGACAGTGATCAGGGCCTCTGCTGGAGAAAATGGCTCTGCATACAATAGATATTAGCATATTAAAGCCCCCAGTGTTCCATGAGAATGAACTACAAATACATGTTAATGTCTTTGGAATGCCAGACCATTATGCATTTATTCCCTATTGCCTTGAAAAAAAATTAGGGACGAGAACCAATTTTAGCCCGACATGTAACATGACCAAAGGAAAGGGAATCAAGTTGGCAAAGCACATGAGTTTTGGCACACTACCTCAGCCTGTAGGAATGGTATGGTGATTGCAGTGCCTATAGGCAGTTCTCTTCTGGTGCAATGCCACCTGTTGCCTTGCCTTCTTCTCTTCTACCATAAATGTTGCTTGATTCTCATAGGGTAGTCCCCTCTCTACATTTCCAGAAATTAAGCAAAGTATATCTTTGTCAGAAGCCTGAGGCACAAAACCTTTGGAAAAGTCAGTTGGGAATAGAAAATGGAGAAACAAAACATTCCAAAACCTTCTGTAAAGTATTGTTCAGAATCATTGCTTTGACATCTCTTTGTGCTTTAAATCTTCACTTGCACTTTATTCCTTAGTAAATCTGGACAGCTCCTTGCTATGAACATGTAGGTGATTCAGCTTAGGTCCAACCTGTAAATAGAGGAGACATTCTTATGGTGCCACTCCCATACTATTGCCAAAATATTCAGCTGAAACTTCAGCTTATATCCATTAGATCTTCTTGCACTAGTAGTACAGACGATGTGTAATGTGTACTATGCACATGTAGACACAGATCTGGCTTAAATGGTTTCCCCCATATTTCAGCTTCATTGTACCCTGAAATCATCTGTTTATAGGGTGTAATGAAAGAAAGACTAAGATTTATTTAACACTTTTCATAGCCTCAAGACATCCCAAAGCACTCTTCAGCCAATAACATACATTTGAAGTGTGCTCACTGTTGTAATGTAAGAATCTCAGCAGCCAAATGCAGACAACAAACTCCCACAAATAGCAATGAAATCAATAACTTTAGCTGTTAGCTGAGGGTTAGCTCCAGGGCACCTTTCCTCTCTTCTTTTACCGTGGGATATTTTACTTGCACCTGAGAAGGCAGACAGGACTTCAGTTTCAATGCCTCATCTGAAAGATGGAATCTCCAACATTGCAGCACACCCTTGGTACTGCACTAGAGTGTCAGCCTGGATCACGTGCTCATGTTCTGGATTGTACTTTCACCTCTTTAACTCAAAGGCAGAATGCTGCAGTGACCAACACCCAATGGAGCCGATGTTCTTTTTAGGTTGACCAGGGAAATCCCTGAAACTCAACTGCTTAATCTGGTAGTGGCCCAGGAATGTTAAATTGACTCCAATAGCCCAAGGTTGAGTGAATTTGTTAATTTGATGGATGTAAAATAACATGGAATACATTGAACTGTAATGGTGTTAGGCTTTAGTTTACTGCTAGTTGCAAAAAGAATGATATGCTTAGGGCTAGAGATATTAGAGGGATGTTTTTATGTCTTGGGTAAATGAGTTAGTTAGCCAACTGAACTCTAACTGCACGCCTTCCTATGTTCTTCTCAATTGCTGCTTGCAGCCAATAACGGGGAGAGACTGATGTAAGAATAAACAGTGATGGTTTATTGAGACTAGGGCAGAGCACCAGATCATACGTGCTCACTCAGAAACCTCCAGAACTAGACTTACAGATACTAGTTGCCCACATTGTACAGTGATTCATCAGTGCTGTCACATGATCAGTACACTTGCATTCTTTTAAAGGGATGGGGTACCTCACTTTACCACATCCCTCCCCCTTTACTTAAAAGCACAGCTAAAAAGCTGAAAACACATTAATTATTTACGCAATAACTATTTACAGGTCAAGTCTCTCAGGAGGCCGTCTTTGACGGGTTGAGCGTCATAGCCCAACAATCTTGGTGTTTCCGAGACCTCCTTTTCAGGGGCAGTTGCCCACTGTGTCCCTCAGTGGATGATTTCATCATCTTCTGGGTGCAGGCACATTCACTCCTGCTGCCCCTCTCCTCCAAGCTGAAACAGATAAAGGGCAACAAGCAGAAAGCAATACAACAATGAGCTACATGATATGTGAGGAGAAAGAGGAAAAGGGAAAAAAAAACTATTTGTTTTTCTTTCCAAGAACTGTCAATAATTTCTCTTTTCCTTCCTGTGTGTCCTATTTCTTGGTAGCACCGACCTGGATCTCTGTCTTCTCTTTAATTTCGCTGTTGGCTGGACTAGACGCAGGTGTGAGCTGAACGTGAATGAACTCAGTAGCTGGGTTTCCCAACAGCTCTTCTGAGAATTCAGGGCCTTCTAGCCTTGAAACTTCAGGGCTTTTACGCAGCTGCTGCTTCAGCTCTTCCAATTCTTTCCTGTTCTCATTAATAGTTTCCTGGAAAATCGCATATTAATGCTCTTCTCAGCTAATTCATTCCTTAACTTAGCCAGGGACAGGTTTGACTGTTCCTTTTCTTCTTCATATCCTTCTTGTGGCACAAATTTTTTAGCGCACGAAAGTCCTTTAATATATTTTCCATTTCCTTTCAAAGGATGCTGACTTCAGCTTGAACTCTGTCCCAGTGTAACACTTCTACAGGCTTCTCCCTTTGGATCTTTGCGTACTCATTTTTTCTTGCAGCAACACTTCTGGTTTCGAACTGGGAACTTAGCGGACCCATAAGATGTATCTCTCCCAGCCAGTCCCTTCCAAGGAGACTCGGCTCCCAGCCTGACATTTTTTATTTGTTCATGGAACGTGGGTGTCGTTGGCCAGGCCAGCATTTATTACCCATCCCTAGTTGCCCCTAGTTCAGGGGACATTTAAGAGTCAACCACATTGCTGTCGATCAGGAGTCACAGACCAGGTAAGGGCAGCAGATTTCCTTAAAGGACATTAGTGAAGCAGATGGGTTTTTACAATAATGGTTTCATGGTCATCATTAAGCTTTTAATTCCAGATTTTTATTGAATTCAAATGCCATCTTCTGCCTTGGTGGGATTCAAACCCAGGTTTCCAGAGCATTACCCTGGATCGCTGGATTACCCAGTCTAGCGACAACACCACTACGCCATTGCCTCCCCACACAGTTCCTCATAATGCACCTTGACTTGACATAACCCTTTTACATTTATTTCTTGGCCTGTGTATGTCCTCAGCCTTGTGTCCAAAACTTCTAACTTCAAAGGGTGAGTTCTTTTACTCAGACATATAAATGTATGCTCTCCAATGACGGACATCGACACGCCCTGTATCAACTTCCATCTTAATGGGTTGCCCATTAACTGTAATGACTACTTGAATTGGCTTGGCTCTACCCACTTTGAGGTTATATAATGAATGGATGTCTGATTCTATTTCTTCTGGCTTTTCCATGAAGCATACTGCATGATTTTTCCTTCTGCCTTTATAGTGTTGTTTTAGCCTTTCTCTACAATGCCACCTTATGTGACCATAGCAATGGCAGAAAAAGCACTTGACTTGTTTGAGCTGTCGTTCACTCACTGGAGGCCTGGATGTATCTCTCTCATTCATTTTGTGGGTTTTCACTGCAGTATCATTGTTTTTCAATGGCCTGGGGCTAGAGAGCATTTCCCACCTTTCCGTGGAGCCTGAGGTTTTCGCGACTTTTGTTGCAAGATTGTCCCACTCAACTGGATGGACGGCGCCATTTTGTGTCTCTTTTATAACTTCGGAATTTCTAACAGCACTCTCCATTGCGGTAGTTAATTCTAATGCCTATTTGAAATATAGACTAGGTTCGGCTAGCAAACGCCATTGGATAATATCATCTCCAATCCCACATATCAGTCGGTCTCTCAACATATCACTAATGGATGTTACAAATGCGCAATGCTCAATTAATGCTTTTAAAATGGCCACATAGTCTCCTCTGGAAGCCTGTTACTTGAATTGAACTTGAAGCGCTGCATAGTACCTAAGGGCCTTGGTCTCAGGTGGCTCTGTACAATTTTTAACTCGTTGAAAGCCTTTGAGTCTGGGGCGCTAGGTGACGTGAGGCTGCAGATCAGCCCGTATGTTTTGTTCCCGCATTAGGACAAAAGAATTACCCCTTCTTCTCCTCCCCTGTGATGTTGTTAGCGGTAAAAAAGAACGGTAGGCATTCAACACACTGAGACCAGTCACCTGGAATGGGGTCAAATGGATTGACGCACTCGAACTGCGGCATCGTGAACGACTGCTTCTCAGTTAATAACAAACTCAGGTGTTTGGCTTATCGCAGCTTTCTTGACTGCCGTTGATCAATTTGTGTTTTGCACTCCGCAGAGTTGCACTCTCTCTGGGGTGTCTTATAATTTTCTGTCAATAGCCATTTTTCATATATTTACCAATTGTAATGCATTGCTGCTTTAAGAGCAGTCACCATTTTTTAAAGCTGTCTCTGCAGCTGTCGGCTTTTCTCTGCTAGGTTTCGCACTCTCTTTTTGAGTTTTGGCGGGATCCCCGTGTTCGCGATTCTACAGGGTTTTTTCTAAATTTTAAACTGCAGCACTGCTTTCTGCTCCAATTGCCAGCTGTGACCTATTTTATAAGTAAGTACAGATGCTCTTTCCGATGCTTTGCTCACCCATCTTGAAATTTATTTTCTTTTGTTTTTTATCCTCATCGCCACTTTTGTGTCATGGGTAAATAAGTTAGTTGGTCAACTGTACGCTTTCCTATGTTCCCAATTGCTGCTTGCAATCAATAATGTGGAGAGAGTGATGTAAGAATAAACAGTGATGGTTTATTGAGACATAGGGCAGAGCACCAGATCATACGTGCCCACTCAGAAACCTCCAGGACTGGACTTACAGTTCCCAGTTGCCCTCGCTGTACCGTGATTCATCAGTGCTGTCACATGGTCAGTACACTTGCATTCTCTTAATGGGACAGGGTACTTCAATTTACCACAGATATATTGTATAGAACTTTTGTGGATTAACAAGCCATAGCTAATTTACATTATTAAGTCAACAACGGAGAGGTATCAGAAAGTATTGCAAACATAGAACTATTGTATTAGGAAGGTTTACGTATTTTCAGGAACACAGTGTCATGCATTCCCTAAGGTGTTATAGAAACATCTGAGAGGTTTATATATAATGTCAGAAGTGAAGAAATAAGAAAAAGCTGAATTCCAATTTGGTAAAAGTCATAACAGATCTTGTTATGATACTGTTTGTTCAGTCACAAGTCAAAAACTTGATCCTGGACAGAATAAAACACAAATGATTAAAACAAATACAGAAATAGGGACAGGGAACTGACGGTCTCCCGAACCTTCACAATGAATATGAGAAATAACAACTTTTGGAAAAATGAGGGGTGGAATAATAGATGCTGTCTAAGGCCACTTCTATCTGACTATACAGGTGAGCTAAAGTAAAAACAGGGCCAGAGGATATTATTTAAAATGATCTGTTCTGCAAAATATAAAGTGAAGGGTTCTCTCATTTCCAAAGTCTAAAACCTGACCAGGAGTGTGGTAGAAAGAAGGATTGTGACTTGAATTTTGATCTTTGATGTTGAAAATTCAAGGAACATCTTAAAATTAAATGCCTTCTCACCACAGGACTCAAAATTAAATACATCTATTTTTAAAATCTGACTGTTCATGCCTATTTCCATTTTAGAAATATCAGAACACACCATTCATCTAATCCAGAGCCAGATGAGTGGGCATCTTATAAGTGTTACAGATGTCCATCTTACAGCTCACTGTTTTAGATAACAGGGGAACTTATGCTGCATGAAATCAACATCATCGATGTGCATGAGCCTGTGTTAGCGAGCAGGACAATTTATAACAATGAGATGCCACCCAGTGGCTGCTTTGGATGGATGATATGATGCAAGTCAGGTTATTCTCCATGCTAATAAGCAGTTTTATTTTTATGAGTTATAAATGTGCAAACAATGCAAATAGGTCAAAAGATGTAACTTCATCACTGCTCTAGATGAGCGTTGCACTTTTCGCTGCACTGTAAATTGTATTAAATATTCATTGCTATTCAGAATCTACCTCCACACTTAGATTAACAGCTTGAACACAATGACACAAGCAGACAAATCCTCTTTGGGAAATGCAAATGTTTTATTTTTGTAACAGTAGTAGTACTTTATCTAGCATATTGAAGGCACTGGAGTGCGTTTGGATAGAATATGCCTTGAAAATATCTCCAGTGTCAGAGTGTCCACAACAGAGTTAGAGCACTTTAAATGTAGCCATTTCTTTATGTATTCTTGTCACAGAATTATTTCTCCCTGCCACATCCATTGTAGGCAGCTCTAATTCACACCGGATTTTCAGTTGTGTGAATCATAATTAAAATGAAATGGGCAATGTTAAACTTTTTAAAGCTCTTGAAATATATCGTGTTTTGCGTTGTGATTTAACACTACACTTAACTGGCACTGTTGAGGCAGTATGTGTGAGTTTATTGAAGATTATTTCAGCTGCTGTTCTACTCCATCACCGTGATTGAAGTTTCAGTAAATGCACGCAAAAAAAAGTATAAACAGAAATAAATTTTTTAATTCACTTCTGCACTTGTCTCTATGAGGAGGTAAGCTATTGGATTTCTAACACCTGGAGCAGATAGTGAGCCAACCTTAGTTGACTTGGTTAATATTATACCTCACTGCGCTCTACAGTCCCAATTTGAATTGGGGGTGAGCAAAGAACCTGTGGAACAAGTGTCAGGCACGGAGCAGCTTGAACCCTCTGAACATGTTTAAAGAAACATCAGGCCCCAATCTGACCTGTACCAGGTGTTGGTTACATGAGGTCAGCAGGTGGACAGGAGGTTGCTGCTGGGGATCCATCTAAATGACATCTGACACTCAGGGAAGCGGGTGGGTGGGGTACAAAGGAGATTGTGAGCAGAGGGGTGGCTAGAGCTTTATTTCCCTATGATTATTTTTGCTCCTTCCAGCCAAAACCTGAAATAAAACCTACCTTTTCAGCATTTTTCTGGGCCTTCTACTCCTTGGCACCAAGACTAGCACCTGATGTTGACTTCACTGAAAACTAGTCAAAATAGGCATCCAAGTGGCATCATCAGACCCCTACATCTGCATGCAAATGAAACCCTCGTCTGTCTGGGCCTCATATGATGTCTTAAACATGCTTGCTAAAATGGCGCCTGGCACAACTTAAACAGCTGATGAATTGCATGCTGCTGATGTTTGACTCCTTTCATGTCCTATTTTTGTTTTGTGATAGTTGAAAATCAGGATGATACATGCTGGCATATTTTACAAGCACTAAATTAAACTTCACAATTCTTTTCTCAAAAAAATCACACTTTGGACCTCATTTCTATCTATGTTCCACATATCGCACTGGAACTCACATTATAGGAAGGATCTCAAGGGCTTGGAAAGCATAAGGGGCGACACTAGAATGGTACCAATGAACAGGGAGATCAGTTATGTGGAGAGGCCAGAGCTAAATCAGAGAATGTTAAGGGGAAAAGAGGTGTTCAAAATTATGAGAGGATACAGATAAGATTAAGATAATTGGAAAAAGAACCAAGGAGGACATGAGGGGAATTATGTTATGATGTGGAATGCACTGCCTGAAAAGGGCCGTGGAAACAGATTCAATAGTAACTTTCACAAGGACATTAATTATAAACTGAAGATGCAAGATTATAGGGAAAGAGCAGGAGAGTAGGACAAATTAAATAGCTCTTTCAAAGAGCTGGCAATGACACAATAAGCTGAATGGTCTCCTTCAGTACTATATAATTATATAATTCCATGATTCTAACACTGTAAGTGCTATAATGATGATGCACAATTTTAAGCTGAACTGTCAACATTAGTTTGGTTTCCATTCATGAAGTGGCTGCACAACTATGGCATTGCCTTGCACCAAAACACATAAACAGTATTAATTGCATTTATTGCATGTATCACACCAAGAAGAATAGGCATTGACTGTGATATAAAAGCACCATGTGTCAAAACCTTCCAAAAATGGTTGGTTTATAAAATTAAAATAAACTCTGCTGACCTTTTGAATCACTGATCGATTTTAATAATTGAAGAGAACTGACTGAGGAGGAATTTCCTCTGGACATTAAGTAGTTGACTAGTTGAAGCAAGTAGAGGAAAAATCAGGTGTGGGGAATTGTAAACCCATTGCAATCCTCCATTTAAATAAAGGAGTGGAAGATGTGGATAGTTTCTTTCCCGCGAGTGTGAGCATCCAGAAAAAAGAACTTGCTTTCATGTTCACAACCTCAGGACATCCCAAAATGCATTACAGCCAATGAAATACTTTTCAAGTGTAGCCACTGTTGTAATGTAAGAAACATGGCAAACAATTTGTACACAGCAATATCCCATAAACAGCAAGGAGATAAATGGCCAGTTAATCTAAGTTAGAAAAATTGGCAGAGGGTTAAATATCGACCAGGACACAGGGGCTAAATCCCCTATTCTTCTTTGAAATTCTGCCATTGGACCTATTACATCCACCTGAGAATGCAAGTGAGCTTCAGTTTCTCATCCAAAGGGAGGCATCCTCATTTTGCACTGAAATGTCAGCCTAAATTACATACACAAATCCCTGGAATGGGCCACAAACTTACGTCCTTCTGGCTCACAGGACATCTTTGTGTTCTGACCAGGCAATTATTAGATGCCCAAGTGGAAAAGAAGCAAATCTGTCTCATTAGCGCTACAAGCTATTTTTAAATAAAGTGGAAATGGGATACATATATGCAGCATTACATAAATGTGTTTGAGTATCATGTATGAAGACAAGCCTTCACCCAAATGATTGTAACAAGACAACTTGCATTTACATAGCACCTTTAATGTAGTAAAGTGTCAAAAGGCGCTTCAAGGAGCATTGTCAGATAAATTTAATATCAATTCATATAATGAGATATCAGTAATTGAAAGCAGAAGAAAATTTCTGCTAAGTTCAAATTGGCAGAAATCTCGTGGTAGTACTTACAAGGACAATTGGGGAGGGACCTTATGATTAATAGATGTTTATTTTATTAGCGAAGAGCAGTAGGAAACCAGGGGATTAGAAAGCCTACAAAGACCAACAGAGGACAACTAAAAAAGAAATAAGGAGGGAGAAGATTAAATATGAGGGTAAACTAGCTAGTAATATAAAAGAAGATTGCAAGAGTTTTTTTAGATATATAACGGGTAAGAGAGAGGCAAAAGTGGACATTGGGCCGTTGGAAAATGACACTGGAGAACTAGTAGTGGGGAACAAAGAAATGGCGGAGGAACTGAATAGGTACTTTGCGTCAGTCTTCACAGTGGAAGACATGAGTGACATCCCCAAAGTTCAAGAGAGTTTTGGGGCAGAGGTGATTATGGTGGCCATTACCAAGGAGAAGGTGCTAGGAAAACTGAAAGGTCTGAAGGTGGATAAATCACCTGGACCAGATGGATTACACCCCAGAGTTCTGAAGGAAATAGCTGAAGAGATAGTGGAGATGTTAGTGGTGATCTTTCAGGAATCACTGGAGTCAGGGAGGGTCGCAGAGGACTGGAAAATCATTAATGTAACCCCCCTGCTTAAGAAGGGAGTGAGGCAAAAGATGGGAAATTACAGGCTGATTAGCCTGACCTCGGTCGTTGGTAAGATTTTAGAGTCCATTATTAAGGATGAGATTTCAGAATACTTGGAAGTGCATGGTAAAATAGGGCAAAGTCAGCATGGTTTCATCAAGGGGAGGTCATGCCCGACAAATCTGTTAGAATTCTTTGAGGAGGTAACGAGTAGGTTAGACAAAGGAGAGCCAATGGATGTTATCTACTTGGACTGCCAGAAGGCCTTTGACAAGGTGCTGCACAGGAGACTGCTCAGTAAGATAAGAGCCCATGGTGTCAGATGCAAGGTACTAGCATGGATAGAAGATTGGCTGTCTGGCAGGAGGCAGAGAGTGGGGATAAGGGGGTCCTTCTCAGGATGGCGGCCGGTGACTAGTTGGAGTTCCGCAGGGGTCAGTGTTGGGACCACAACTTTTCACTTTATACATTAATGATCTAGATGAAGGAACTGAGGGCATCCTGGCTAAGTTTGCAGATGATACAAAGATAGGTGGAGGGACAGGTAGTATTGAGGAGGCGGGGAGGCTGCAGAAGGATTTGGACAGGTTAGGAGAATGGGCAAAGAAGTGGCAGATGGAATACAATGTGGGGAAGTGTGAGGTCATGCACTTTGGTAGGAAGAATAGAGGCATAGACTATTTTCTAAATGGGGAGAGAATTCAGAAATCTGGAGTGCAAAGGGACTTGGGAGTCCTAGTCCAGGATTCTCTTAAGGTTAACTTGAAGGTTGAGTCGGTAGTTAGGAAGGCAAATGCAATGTTGGCATTTATTTCGAGAGGACTAGAATATAAAAGCAGGGATGTGCTGCTGAGGCTTTATAAGGCTCTGGTCAGTCCACATTTAGAATATTGTGAGCAATTTTGGGCCCCGTATCTCAGGAAGGATGTGCTGGCCCTGGAGAGGGTCCAGAGGAGGTTCACGAGAATGATCCCAGGAATGAAAGGCTTAACATATGAGGAACGTTTGAGGACTCTGGGTCTACACTCGATGGAGTTTAGAAGGATGAGGGGGGATCTGATTGAAACTTACAGAATACTGAAAGGCCTGGATAGAGTGGACGTGGGGAAGATGTTTCCATTAGTAGGAGAGACTAGCACCCGAGGGCACAGCCTCATAGTACAGGGAAGACCTTTTAGAAGAGAGATGAGGAGAAACTTCTTTAGCCAGAGAGTGGTGAATCTATGGAATTCATTGCCAAAGAAGGCTGTGGAGGCCAGGTCATTGAGTGTATTAAAGACTGAGATAGATAGGTTCTTGATTGGTAAGGGGATCAAAGGTTATGGGGAGAAGGAGGGAGAATGGGGTTGAGAAACTTACCAGCCATGATTGAATGGCGGAACAGACTCGATGGGCCGAATGGCCTAATTTCTGCTCCTATGTCTTATGGTGCTATGGTCTTATTCAGTGTCCTGACACTCAAGTTTGGGACAGTTTAGCTTGAAAGGTAAGTGCTGCTCAACTTAAGTGATGAATTATAAAGGGAATGGGATTGTTAGGGTTAACATTGTCAGCCATAATTTGATTCTATTTGATACTTAAACCAGTGATAGTGAATTGGAAATGTGTTTTATATCTCTCTTAACTTTTACTTACATTTAATTCAAGTCAATGCTGATTTGTGATCACTCATTTTACAATGTTGTCCAAAGTTACACCCATTGTCTTATATTGGTTGCAGGGAAGCAAGTATTGTGCTGAAACCTGCTTCAACCCTGCCATGGAGGCTTGGCTCAGAAGGACACTGTGCCCTTCTCTTCACAGTAGCAACAGAGGCTCACAATGACATTCTGGGTCACTGTTGACTTCTTACACTACTTGTATTCACTATATGCACATGCCCTGCCTGGAGATATAGAGAATATGTCTGTCTGCTATAACTGGAACGGCTTCCATTCTATTAACCTGAGTGCTATGAAATGCCACCAATATCATCTTGGCAGCACTTGTAACTCTTTTATTGTTGCTAATTCTGAACCAGACAGGATGCATAGAAAAGAGTTGGAAAAATGTGAGATAAAACATTAACCTATGCATCTCAGTGTCTGTATGCCTGTTAATTGATTCCAGTCCCTCTTTGCCAAGTGACAGATTCTATGGTTTAAAACTGTGACTGCTGATTCCGATGCAAAATCCTCTGAACTGTACACAAGAGTGCTATAATGCAACTCGTAGTACCACAATAATAGTCGTACAGAGCACATTTGGCATTTTAAAAATGAGATTTTGATGTTCAGCCTTCGCATGGGAGAGATAAGGCAACAGCCGTGGGAAGGTCTGTGAATATATTTGTTGGCTGCTCCATAAGCAGCAGAGCAACATATGCTATCGCTGTTGACCTCTCAGAAAGAAAGATACAGGAGCAAGATCACAGAGGGCCACCAACTATCTTGTAATGCATTGTCTATAATCACCATTTCTAAGGGTATTTTCGCTCCAGTGCCATTGCAGCTTATTTTAACTGATAAAAGGCAATGCTACATTTCAACAGTTTCAGTTTCCTGTCTAGCATTTTGATGTGGTGTGACTTTGAGACTATTTTGCTGTTTGATACAATTCACCAGTCATTGGGCCTATGTACCTGGCATCACTCCAGCACTAAAATCCATAGACCACTAGACACATTTGTGTGGTATGCAGAACATCCTTTTGGTTTCATGGCAGCATCGCTAATGGAAAACACCACTCATGCTGCGACTGCATAGTAGCAGCGTGAAATGGCTAGCTTCACCTCTTGCTCAAAATTTTGATATACTTTAACTTTCCAGGGTAATTTGAGGTAGAATCAGGTCTGAAAGTGATGGCCTTAGGCCCATTCATGATAATGCATGATACAGAGCAAGTAATGATCTGATTGGATTATAATTGGGAAAGCTATCCTGTGGGATAATGGCTACCATGTTAAGATCATTGCTCACTGCATATCATGCGTTCTCACAAAAAGACATTCCATCTGCCACACAGTCGTATGGTATATGAATTTCAGTGCTGGTGTGATACCAGGTACATGGACCGTATATCTCAATGGCTGGCAGACTGTGTCAAGCAACATGTCCCTTCAGCTGTTCACAAGCATCAGAGTACTAACCGAACTCAACTAACCAGTGTTTGCAAAAGTCAAAACATAATGTCTGTCATAATAGATGTGATTCTGTAATTGGACAGTACTTGCTGAACAATCCTGACTGTGCCAATTAAGATTATCAATTGGGCTTACAATTGTAGCTCACTTACGCTTACTAGAAGCTATATATATTCATATGCAGGGACCTGTCCTCTGCAGGCAAAAGGAATATGTCCAGACATTGCACTTTTTTGAATAAACAAAAGTTTGGGGAGCAATGTGCATTTGCCAGGACTACATCTCAACCAATCAGAGCTGAATTGCTAACCAATTGGCCCTCCTTTTTTTATGCAGTATAAATTGTTGTTCCTTTTGAAATTTGGCATTCTTGCATCTGTCCTGAGGAGTGCGAGATGTAAAGCTTTGACGGCAGGTCTCTTTTTCAGCAACACAGCTTTTATCAGTCATTTTCAACCAGTGCGACATTCTATAGATATCCACCTTTCTACTTTATAACATTGAGTAGCTAGTTTTAATGTAAGAATTCAATTTGTATACTTTTCAATACAACTTGAACACATAGGCTTTGATGTAATATTTATCAGTTCAGAGAATATCAAAAATTCAACATTACATAGATACTAACTGAATTCAGCTCATCATATTTTTTTAACTCTCCAAATAAATAATAGAATTTAACCAAATGTACACAGCAAGTTTACTATTTCAAATGATTCTGTGTCAGACGGAAAGGCTTGTAACATTTTCAGAATGGGATATGTCTATGTATTCCTGTGGATTATGGAATCTGGGTGACTTGCTTCCTTATATTGCAGTCACTGACCATTCTTTAAGAAGCAACGTCAGAGGAAATAAAGGATCTTTTAATCCTTCCACCACATCTGCAGCTTAGCAGGGTGCAGGAATGGGAAGAAATATTTTATTGCCAGCTGCTCCCCAGGGTTCTCTCAACAGCTGCCAAAGAGAATGACTGCTGTAGCTTTGAAGGCCTGTTCAGAATATATCAGCATTTTTAAAAATTAATTTCCAGAATGTGGTTCTCACTGACAAGGCCAGTGTTTATTGTCCATCCCAAGTTGCCCTGAGAAGAGGGTGAAAGACCTTCTTCTTGAACTGCTGCAGTGTAACGGTTTGATCCAACTGAGTGGCTCACTAGACCACATCAGAGGACACATAAGAGTCAACCATGTTGTTGTAGGACTGGAGTCATGGGTCAGTCAAACTGGGTAAGCACAGCAGGTTTTCTTTCACATAAACTGAATTCATATTCATGATCTATCACAATGGGAATTGAATGTACTAGATTACTAGTCCAGGCCTTTGGATTATTAGTCCAGTAACATAACCACTAAACTATCATAACCATTAGTGCTATGTAATTTTAATAACTTCATCCATCAAAATGCAAATGTTCGGTAATAGTTGATTTTTCAAATCTGGCAGAAAGATCAGTTACTGCCAAGGAAATTACAACTCTGCTCTCCAAAGCTGTTTCAGAGTGCAACCAGAGCAATTTATGGTGTAAAGGAAGGGCTTGTTTCACTCTGAATTTCTAAGCCCAATGGTGCAAATCAAATGGCAGCAGTTGGATGTGAATTTCTTCTTACAAACTAAACAAAATTTATTGAGATCATCATAGGTATTTTCTCTAACTAACTTCAGCCCAGATGTTACAATTTAAGTTCTCTACAGATAGCTTTTCCTCATGCCCAGCACAAAAGTCTACTTCCATAGAGAATCATGCACTCTGTGTGAACCTCAATATGACGTTATGCATAAAGGATTTTGAGATAGCCATGGGGTGAACTGTGAACGCTTTCCACCACCAAGGCATGCACTGGTGATAGTATAGAATCCCAGCATACACCCTTGGGACTGGATTTCCATGGAGGAGGCAGGAAGGTCAAGTCGGGAAACTACCCAACCCAGCAGAAATGTCTCTTTTACAAAATGCCCCACCCACCAAATATTCATTCTGGGGAGGCAGGGGGCAGCATGGGGTTGGGCTCATTGCCTCTGGAGGTAGGGCAGATGGCAAGGACAGCAGGCTAGAACACCCCCCCCTCCCCCACTTACTGGGACATTGGGTCATGATGAATGTCCAACCATCAAATGCTCAAGCCTCACCCTCTTACCCCCACCTAGCCCTCATTCCCCCATTCCCCTTATGTGCCACCTTTTAATCCCATGACCCCCATATATCCTCCATACTCACTCATCCAGTATCCACTATGGGCAGAATTCAGGAGCCATGTCTTTGAAATGGAGAGATTAAAAACAAACTTCCAACAGTTTAATAGAATACTTAGTCTGACACACTTCATACTGAAAAAACTCTCATTCCTAAAACCCATTCAAAAGTTTTCAATCCCCTTGTTGTAAAGCCAAACAAATATCTATTTCACAGCCAAGTACTGGGAGATTTAAACAATGGAGTCTATTGAAACTGATATCCTTTTTTTGCTAAGCTATACCAGATGTCCTGTCAATAAAAACAGTCCAGGGGAAGGTTTGTTTTCCCCGTTAAGCTGCTGCAGCTTTTTAAAATTTAAATGGGATCTGAACATTTAAATCATTTCATATCATTTGTTCCTAGCCTTTTGCAAGTTAGCGCAGGTAGGGGTCCAATGTTCAGGGTTACAAGCCATGACCAATAACAGAAACAATACATTTTTAGTGGTGATGACAGGAAAACTATAGACCACCTACTAGTGGGAAAGGTATGGAGAACCATACTTGCAAGGAAATTACAGGGAAGTGCAGGAATTATAGTGTAGTTATAATGGGAGACTTTAATTATCCTAATATAGACTAGGATAGTAATTGTGTAAAGGGCAGAGAGTAGCAAGAGTTTTAAACATGTATTCAGGAGAATTTTCTATATTAGTATGTTTCCAGTTCAACAAGGAAGAAGGTATTGCTGGATCTGGTTCTGGGGAATGAGGTGGAACAAGTGTCAGTAGGAGAACATTTAGGGGGCAGTAATCATAGTATCATAAAAAAAACTTGCATTCATATAGCTTCTTTCACGACCACTAGACATCTCAAAGTGTTTAATAAAACACTTTTTGAAGTGTAGCCACTGTAATATAGGAAATGTGGCAGTTAAATGGCACACAGCAAACTCCCACAAACAACAATGTGATAATAACCCGATGATATTTTTTTATGACATTGATTGAGGGATTATTATTGGCCAGGACATGGGATAACTCCACTGCTCTACTTCAAAAAAGTGCCATGGGATCTTTTACATCTACCTGAGCATGCAGATGGGGTCTTGGTTTAATGTCTCACCTGTAAAACAGCACCTCCACCAGTGCAGCACTCTCTTCATACTGCTCTGGAATATCAGCCTTGATCCCTAGGGTGAGATCTTGTGACTCAGAAACAAGCATGGTACCAACTGAGCCACAGTTGACTTAAAGGTTGGATATGAAAAAGGACAAGAAGCAATCCAAAGTAAAAATGATTAATTGAGTTGTGTGGGGTGAGGGGGCCGGGGGGCGGGGGGGGGGGGGGGGGGGTGGTGGTGGTGGTAGTTGGGGGGGTGGGGGGTGTGGGGGGGTGGTAGTGGAAGAAACTACAGTGGGGTGAAACCAGATATATGGCTCAGTTAATATCAGAGATATCAAAGACTGGCAGACAAAATTATATCAGGATAATGGGCTGGCTTTAAATGGAGATAGTTTGGGTACAGCCAAGGTACATTCCCATGAGGGGGGAAGGTAGGGGAAACAAAGCCAGAGCTCCTTGAATGGTGAAAGAGATAGAGAGTAAGTTACTGTGAATTGGACATTCTAGGGCAATTACCAACACAGCTGAGCAGATGTCAGTGTCATAGCTGTAACGTCAGAGCTCCGTTGGCTCCGGTAAACCAGCCTGCAGCATTACATATCAAACAAGAGCAATGCTATCAATCAAGTGTCCTCCACTGAGATATCAGGGCAGATTTTGCAAATAAAGAATACTCAGGAATTTTGATATGGAATTGGGCTAATTTTCTGGAGGGAAGTTACTCTTTTGTGAAACTCCATGCGATTCCAAGTGAGGACGTTCATCAAGTTTATGCTGCCATGCGATGACTTTTTGTTACTGTTAAATGCTTCAGAATATGGAATTTCCCTTTTAACTTCTAAAATTCACATTTGTTCAACAGTAATGCCTTCGACAATTATTACAATGCAAAATATCTAAAACGTATCATTGTAAGGCAGAACAGAAAATATGGATTTCAGATTGCTTAACTTACTTATTATTGAAAATGCTGAAGGAAATTAAAAGCAGGTTCTAACCTCTAACGGATGAAAAATCCCACAGTCTTCAACAGAGCTAAATCAAATAATGTAGCACTGTAAAAGCCAACAATAGCTGTATTAATGATCACAGAAAAACTACAGGAGTAGACATGATGTTATTTTAATAAGGCCTGGAGCTTGTTATCTAGGAGCTCAGCTTAAAGATTGATACTATCATTTGATACTAGGGAATAACAGAATAACCTAACAGATGAGACTTTACAGGTTAAACAATATGAGCTGTGAGCTGGGATGTAAACAATTTTCAACAATCTTTTAAAATCTAGGTTCTTGGGTATAATTCCACACTGGATTAATGTTTATTAAGGTGTTCTTTCTGTTATTTAGACTTAGGAATACTTTCAATAACCAAATCGTATTTTTTCTCAGACTCTTCTCAGCAGATTTTCTTTAAAGGAAAGCTGGAATCGATGCACTAAATTTTGGCAGATAAGAAAGTCTGCTTAAAATGTATGTCAAATAAATGTCCTGGAATGGAGGAATATATTAAATTAACCAAATAGTCACATTGGTTCTATACAACTCACCAGTTCAATAGAGATTGATTGCAGAGCAAGTCACAACTGTATTACTTTATATATTCACGTGTTTCAAAGTAGTGATCATAGTTCATTCTAGAAATATAGTAAGCAATGTATTCCTTTGCAAATGTAACATTTTTTCTATCTCAGATCTGTTTCCTGTGGTCACCAGGATATATTTTTGTTCACCTCTGGCAAAATTAAATCAATTAGGAAACAATTTTAACATCTAAATAATCTATTAATTAAAATTAAAACAGCTTTGTTTCCAGTGGTTGGTCAAGTTTCACTTGTTATTTTTAATAATAAAAATTGTGCTCCTGTGTGAATACAGTGCTTTGTGTTGTAGCGTCACAGATCCATTTAATCACATTGCTGCTATAGACACCAGAAAAAAGGAAAGATTTGCATTTGCATTTCATCTTTCAAGGCCTCAAGGTATCCCAAAGCACTTTACAGTCAATGAAGTACTTTTGAAGTGAAGTCACTATTGTAATGTAGGAAAGGTAGCAGCCAATTTGCACACAGCAAGCTCCCACAAACAGCTGTGTGTCTTTTTAAAATTCATTTATGAGATGTGGACTCTTGTTGCCATCCATCATTGCCCTTGAGAAAGTGGCAGTGAGCCACCTTCTTGAACTTCTGCTGTCTGTGTGGTGGAGTTATACCCATAGTGCTATTAGATAGAGTATTCCAAATTTTGATCCAATGACAACGAAGGAACAGCACTATGTAGCCATGTCAGGATGGTGTGTAACTTGGAAGGAACTTGCAGGTGCTGGTGTTCCCATGCACTTGCTGCCCCTGTCCTTCTAGGTGGTGGAGGTTGTGGGTTTGGAAATTGCTGTTGAAGAAGCCATGGAGAGTTGCTGCAGTGCATCTCGTAGATGGTACACACTGCTGCCACTGTGCATCAGTGGTGAAGGGAGTAAATATTTAAGGTTGTGGATGGGGTGCCAATCAAATAACTTACTTTGTCCTGGATGGTGTCCAGCTTCTTGAGTGTTGTGGGAGTTGCGCTCCTGCAGGCAAGTGGAGATTATTCTATTACACTGCTGACTTGTACTTTGTAGATGGTAGATAGGCTTTGGGGATTCAAGAGATGAGTTACTCGCTGCAGAACTCCCTGCTCTTGTAGTCACAGTATTTATATGGCTGGCCTAGTTCAGTTTCTAGTCAATGGTAACTCCCAGGATGTGATTGTAGCGGATTCAGAGAGGGTAATACCATTGAACATCAAGGGGAGATAGTTAGATTCTCTCTTGTAGGAGATGGTCAGTGCCTGGCACTTGCGTGATTTGAATGTTATTTGCACTTATCTGCCCACACCTGAATGTTGTCCAGGTCTTGCTGAATATGGACAAGGACTGTTTTAGTTATCTAAGGAGTCATGAATGGTGCTGAGTATTGTGTAATCATGAGAGAAAATCGCCACTTCTGACATTATGATAGAGGAAAGTTCACCATCTTTTTTAGGAACATAAGAGCAGGAGTAGGCTATTCGACCCTTTGAGCCTGTTCCACCATTCAAATAGGTCATGGCTGATCTTCTACCTCAATGCCATCTTCCCGCACTATCCCTGTATTCCTTGAGATCATTGGTATCTAGAAATCCATCAACTTCTGCTTTGAACATACTCAATGACTGAGCCTCTGTAGCCCTCTGGGGTAGAGAATTCCAAAGATTCTCCACCCCCTGACTGAAGAAGTTTGCACACTTCAGGGAGGTCACCTCTTATTCTTCTAAACCCTAGAGAATACAGGCTCAGTCTCCTTAATTTTTCATAGCACAATCTTGCCACCACAGGGATTAGCCTGGAGAATGTTTGTTGCACTCACTCTATGGCCAGTATATTCTTCCTTAAGTAAGGAGACCAAAAATGCACACAATACTGCAGATGTTGTCTCACCAAGGCTCTATACAACTACAGCAAGACTTCCTTACTCCTGTATTCAAAACCCCTTGTAAAAAAAGCTAACATATCATTTGCTTTCCTAATTACTTGTTGCATCTGCATGCTGGTTCTCAGTGACTTATGAACAAGAGCACCCAGGTCCCTTTGGACATTAACGCTCCCCAATCTCTCCCCATTTAAGAAATACTCTGCATTTCTGTTTTTCCTAACAAAGTACATAGCTTCACATTTTTCCACCATATATTCCATACTGCAAAGGCTTTGGGCCCTGATAATATTCCGGCAATAGTATTGAAGACTTGTGCTCCAGAACTTGTTGTACCTCTAGCCAAGCTGTTCCAGTACAGCTACAACACTGGCATCTAACCAGCTATGTGGAAAATTGTCCAGGTATGTCCTGTACACAAAAAGCAGAACAAATCCAACCCAGCCAGTTACCGCTCCATCAGTCTACTCTCAATCATCAGTGATGTAATGGAAGGGGTCATCAACAGTCCTATCAATTGGCACTTGCTTATCAATAACCTGCTCACTGATGCCCATTTTGGGTTCCGCCAGGGCCACTTAACTCCTGACCTCATTACAGCCTTGGTTCAAACATGGACAAAAGAGCTGAACTCCAGAAGTGAGGTGAGATTGACTGTCCTTGACATCAAGGCCGCATTTAACTGATTGTGGCATGAAGGATCCCTAGCAAAGCTGGAGTCAATGAGAATCAGGGGGAAAACTCTCCGCTGGTTGGAGTCATACCTAGAACAAAGGAAGATGACTGTGATTATTGGACGTCAGTCACCTCAGCTCCAGGACATCCCTGGAGGGGTTCCTCAGGTTAGTGTCTTCAGCCCAACCATCTTCAGCTGCTTCATCAATGACCTTCCTTCCAACATAAGGTCAGAAGTGGGGATGTTCGCTGATGATTGCACAATGTTCAGCACCATTTGCGACTCTGCAGATACTGAAGCAATCCACGTCCAAATGCAGCAAGACCTGGACAATATTCAGGTTTGGGCTGACAAGTGGCAAGTAACATTCGCACCACAAAATTGTCTGGCAATGACCATCTCCAACAAAGGAAAATCCAGCCATCACGCTTTGATGTTCAATGGTCTTACCATCACTGAATCCCCCACTATCAACATCTTGGGGGTTCCAATTGACCAGAAACTGAACTGGACTAGCCATGTAAATACTATGGCTACAAGAGCAGGTCAGAGGCTAGGAATCGTATGACAAGTAACTCACCTCCTGACTCCCCAAAGCCTGTCCACCATCTACGTGGCACTGGTCAGAAGTGTAATAGAGTATTCTCCACTTTCCTGGTTGAATGCAGCTTCTACAACACTCAAGAAGCTTGACACCATCCAGGACAAAGATACCAGCTTGATTGGCACCCCTTCCACAAACATTCACTCCCTCCACCACCGACGCACAGTAGCAGTAGTGCGTACCATCTACAAGATGCACTGCAGGAATTCACCAAGGCTCCTTCAACAGCACCTTCCAAAGTCACGACCACTATCATCTAGAAGGACAAGGGCAGCAGATAGATGGGAACACCACCACTTGGAAGTTCCCCTCCAAGTCACTCACCCACCCGACATGGAAACATATCACCGTTCCTTCATTGTCACTGGATCAAAATCCAGGAACTTCCTTCCTAACAGCACTGTGGGTGGACCTACACCACATGGACTGCAGGGTTCAAGGCAGCTCACCGCCACCTTCTCAAGGGTAACTAGGGATGGGCAATAAATACTGGCCCAGCCAGCGAAGCCCAAATCCCGTAAATGATTTTTTTGAAAAATTGCCATGTTCTTGCCCACTTACTTAGCTTCTCTAAATCTCCATGAAACCTCTTTGCATCCTCCTCACCACTCACACTCCCACCAAGCTTTGTATCAACAGCAAACTTGGAAATATTACATTTGGTCCCCACATCCAAATCATTGATATAGATTGTGAATAGCTGAGGCCCAAGCACTGATCCTTGCAATACCCCACTAGTCACAGCCTGCCAACCTGAGAATGATCTGTTTACCCCTGCTTTCAGTTTTCTGCCCGTTAACCAATCCTCAATCATGCCAGTATATTACCCGCAGTCCCATGTGCTTTAATTTTGTTTACTAACCTCTTGTGTGGGACCTTATCGAAAGCCTTCTGAGAATCCATATACACCGCATCCATTAACTATCCTGCTAGTGACACCCTCAAAAAATTTCAAAAGGTTTGTCAAACATGATTTCTCTTTCATAAATGCATGTTGACTCTGCCCAATCATATCATTATTTTCTGAGTGCCCAGTTATAACATCCTTTATAATAGATTCTTTGTGCTAGGTGCGGCTCCAACCAGTGGAGAGTTTTCCCCCTGACTCCCATTGACTTAAATTTTGCTAGGGCTCCTTGACACCACACTCAATCAAATGCTGCATTGATGTCAAGGACAGTCACTCCTCTCACCTCTTGTGTTCAGCTAGTTTTGTCCGTGTTTTGACCAAGGCTGTAATGAGGTCAGAAGCTGAGTGGCACTGGCAGAATCCAAACTGATTGTTAGTGAGCAAGTTATTGCTGTGTAAGTGCTGCTTGATATCACTGTCGAGAACACGTTCCACCACTTTGCTGATGATTGAGATTAGACTGATGGTTGGGTAATTGGTTGGGCTGGATTTGCCCTGCTTTTTGTGTACAGGACATACCTGGGCAATTTTCCACATAGCCGGGTAGATGCCAGTGTTGTAGCTGCACTGGGACAGCTTGACCTGGGGCACGGCTGGTTCTGGAGCACAAAGTCTTCAGCGCTTTTGCTGGAATGTTGTCAGGTCCCAAAGCCTTTGCAGAATCCAGTCCCTTCAACCATTTCTTGATGTCACGTGGAGTGAATCGAATTGGCTGAAGACTGGCATCTGTTATGCTCGGGACCTCTGGAGGAGGAGGCCAAGATGCATCCACCCGATACTTCTGGCTGAAGATGGTTACAAATGCTTCAGCCTTATCTTTTGCTCTGGTGTGCTGGGCTCCTCCATCATTGAGGAGGGGGGTATTTGTGGAGCCTCCTCCTCCAGTGAATTGTTGAATTGCCCACCACCATTCACGGTTGGATGTACCAGGACTGCAGAGCTTAGATCTGATCTGTTGGTTGCAGGATCACTTAGTTCTGCTGTTTGGTATGCAAGCAGTCCTGTTTTGTAGCTTCACCAGGTCGACACCTCATTTTTAGGTATGCCTATTGCTGCCCCTGGCGTGCCCTCCTGCACTCCTCATTGAACCAGGGTTGTCCCCTGGTCTGTTGGTAATGGTAGAATGGGGGACTTGCCAAGCCATGAGGTTACAGGTTGTAGTTGAATATAGTTCTGCTGCTGCTGATGGCCCACAGCACCTCATGGATGCTGAATATTGAGTTGCTAAATCTGTCCGAAATCTATCTCATTTAGCATGGTGGTAGTGCCACACAACATGGTGAAGGGTACACTCAATGTGAAGATGAGATTTCATCTCCACAGAGATTGTACGTTTGTCACTCCCACTGATATTGTCATAGACAGATGCATCTGTGGCAGGTAGATTGGTGAGGATGAGGTGCAGTAGGTTTTTCCCTATCGTTGGCTCCCTCACCACCTGTCTAGCGACTATGTCCTTTAGGACTCAGCCAACTTGGCCAATAGTGGTGCTACTGAGCCACTCTTAGTGATGTACATTGAAGTCCCCTACCATTCTGTACCCTTGCCATCTTCTGTGTTTCATCCGATTGGTTTTCAACACTAATTCATCAGCTGAGGCATGTGGGGTGGGTGAGGGTTGGGGGGGGGCGCATTGGGGGTTGTGTGGTAGCCACTAATTAGCAGACCTTATTGCCCATGAGACTCTATGGGCTCTGGAGTCATTGTAGAGGACTCCCAGGGTAACTCCCTCCTGACTTAATACCATTCTGCTGCTATCTCCACTAGATCTGTCCTGCTTTTGGGACAGGACATACCCAGGGGTTGTGATGATGGTGCCTGAGGTATTGCCTGTAAGGTATAATTCACTGAGAGTGACTATGTCAGGCTGTTGCTTGACTAGTCTGTGGTATAGCTCCTCAAATGTTAGTAAGGAAGACTTTGCAGGGTTGACTGGGTGTGCTGGAGGCCAATGCCTGGTGCGCTGTCCGGTTTAATTCCTTTTAGGCTTTGTCGCACGTTGTTACAACTGAGTGGCTTGCCAGGTCACTTCGGAGGGCATTTAAGAATCAAAGACATTATTGAATGCCTGGAGTCCAAACCAGGTAAGGATGGCAGATTTCCTTCCCCAAAGGGCTTTAGAGAACCAGATGGGTTTTTACGACAATGGACAATGATTTCATCATCTAGCTTTTAATTCCAAATTTATTAGTTGAATTTAAAATTGAACAGCCACCATGGTGGGATTTGAACGCATATCTCCAGAGCTATGACCTGAAACTCTTGATTACTAGTCTAGTAACACTACCACTATGCCAGCTGTAGCTGTATGAAATACACCAGCCAACATCTTTAAAAAACACAGGTAGGACTTTTAACCCCCCAATATCTGATGGTTTTGGGTCAGGTTGTACGCTAAAATTTTAAAAATCTCAAACCTGAATCCAACCCTGCTTGAATCAATCTGGTTTAATAAGAGGCTGGATGGTGAAGCAGGCAACCATTGGCAAATGATTTCTTTAAATATCTTATGAGGTTGCTGCCTCACAATTTTCTCCATTTAACGTTTAACCCTGGCCAACCAGGTTTCTCGGATGTCACAGCTATAGGGGCAAAGGCTGCTGGGTCCAGCAGTTAAGTGCCTTTCCACCATAGATTGTGAGCCAGGAGTATCTGGAATGCATCCCCTCAAGCTTCCCAGTAAATCATTCCAGCAATCAACAATCCCCTATCCCTTGATCAGCTGCCTACTGCGTCCCCCCCTCAATGTGACAATGGTCCCTACCTTTGTGATTGGACACCACTCCTGAACTCCAAGCTACAATGGTCTCCCGTGATATAATTGGGCTTTTCAATTGCCTGTAGGGTGAGGTCAGGTGCTTTGAAAATAATGGTCTTATATGATATGTCATTGTCCTGACATCTCTGGGGCCCATTGGTATTTTCAAAGAAAGCGCTGGGGCGGTGGGGTTGCCAGCAATCCATTTTCCTCCAATCAATTGCCTATTGAGCTCTGTGAGGAGATTGTTAATGGGCTGGGGAGGGCCAGATGACTATTTTCAAGATGCAAATTGGCAAACCCGAATAGTCTCTTGCATGTTAGTGCACAGGTATCGGATACAATGTTGGGAAGCATTAAGACATGTTCCTGCTGAATACATTTTTGTAAAAAAAGGTATTCTCTAAGAGCAGGTTTACTACCTTTTAACTGACCCTTTAGTCACCTGTCTGCAGCGTGACACTGTAGATGCTCTGAGTTCATGCCTCCTCTATTCCACAAGCTCTTTCATGGCGGCCGTCTGCCTTTGAGGAATGTACTCTGGAGTCAGTTCCCGCCCACTGTGCTTGGGGCAACTAATTGTGCATTGAGTTTGCTGGCCTTTTTAATTTCCTCTACCTTTGTGCTCCCCAACTGCAGTCACTGATCTTTCAACTCTTCCCACTCCCCAGCCTTTCCAATCTCCCCTGTGCACTTTCTGATCTCCCCCTGGTCTTTCCTATCTCCCCTATGACCACTAATCTCCACAATGCCACCACTCCCCCAACCCCTGCCAATCCCCTTCCCCAGCCTTCATTCATTACAGCCCCCAAATTCCCCACTCCAGCTTCCGATCCTTTGATCTCCCTGGCTTCTGGCATCACCTGCTCTCCAGTCCCCCAATTCCTCCCCCATCTGGCTTCAGATCCCCCATACCTCTAGCCCCCAATCTCCTGGCCCTTCAGTCTCCAATCCTCCCCCTTCCAACCTCCAATCCCTCTCCCTTCTGGCCCGCAATCCCTCCTCTGTCCAGTCTCTGATTTCCACTAATTTTCTGAGTCCCCCCCAACCTCTCTCTTCTCTACTATGCAGCTGTGCCTTGTTGCAGAAGACCTCCCAGCATGATAGCTGGTCTGCCTCCTAAGCTGGCTGACTGTACAGGAAATAAAGACAAAAACATGTTAATAAAGTCCTGGCATTAAATTCAGAAGGACCTGAGAGAAACCCATTCAAATGTAAATAAAAGACCCCAGCCCCAGCCATTTCCTCCCTGCTTCCCTGTAAATATTGGAGATAAGGGCAGTAAATCAACTCTCAACCTCTAATATGCTTGCCAGTATTACCAGACATAAGCACACTGACTGTACTCTTGGACCAAGGTGCCTTGCCTTAACATGAAGATCAGACATGCAGATACAAAAGACTAAAGAAATGTTTAAAATCCTGTTACCCTCTGACCACCAGAGATGACTCTGATTGCTCCCCATTCTCTTCCCTGTTTTATGCTGTCCCATCATTCCCTTTCTCAGCTTTCTATTGGGTACACACTTGATATTCACTGTACTGCCCGGGTGCAGCCAGCCTCCGAGGGTTTCTTGATTCCAAGAGCAGTGGCTCATATAAACTTGCAGCACAGATGAAAACCAGTCAGCCAATAATGCCTGTGCCACTCTTTGAAAGAGTCATTCATTGGTCCCACTTCCCTATTCTTTTTCCTGAAATGCTATTTTCCTTTTCAAAAACATATCAAATCTCTTTTGAAGGTTACTGTTGACTCTCCTTTCTCAGTGTAAGAAACTATTCTCCTCATCTCCCTTTAGGTTCTTTTGGCATTTATTTTAAATTTGTGTCCTCTGGTTAGTAACCTTCAAGTCAACTGAGAAATTTCTCCTTATGTGTCTGTCAAGACCCCTCATAATTTTGAACACCTCTATTAATTTCTCCCTTAACCATCACTTTGCATTCTCAGTTCTGCTCAAAGAGTCACAGCTTAACCTTGTCTCACATTTTCCCAAGCCAATGCTTCCTGAGTCCTGCCTCAAGCTCAGTTCAACACATTCTCCACCACCCCCATGCCAGATTCAGACTCGGTCAGCTATGTACATCACATGGTCTCTGCAGTGCCAAAGCCCATCGATAAATGAAGCTGTTACTCTAAGAAGATGAACATTAATTTTCCATGAGCTATAAAATGCGTCACTGAAATAAATGTCATGAAGCCTGTATGATTAGAATGGCACAATTCACAAAACAGGGTCTCAAGTTGCAACAGAAATCTTTAAGTATTTATAACCATCAATACTGATCCATCCAGATGGCCTGCAAAAAGACTCTGTGAGGGAGGGGAATCATTTTAACTTTGGTTGACGGCACAAAATTGGCAATGTCAAATTGTTTGGCAATTATACAGCAAGTCAATGGAAGTGAAAATCAGGCAGGCTGCATAATGAATGGTTAATTTAATACGGCTTGTGTTACACCATCCTCCAAAGTCATCATTACCCCCAGGAGGTGTATTATGTCTATTTGAAAAGGAATAAAAATTCTGCAAACTCTAAATTATGTTTTGAATTCTGTAATATTAATCAAAAATGACTAAAAGGAACACTGTAAAATATTTTTTTAAAAATATGTAGGACGCAAACCTGTATGGATGAGATTACCAAAGTACCCTGAATGTTAAAAGTATTACAAATAATAGCAAGAGAAAGTGTCTGAAGAAACAAAGAAGAACAAAGAGAGCAAGTGGAAGAAAAATAGAGTAGGAGACAAACAGGAAGACAAAGAGAAGTGCACAGGCAGAATGAATGGGTGGAATTCCACCCAAAGGCAGTGGCCCCACCCCTTGGCTGAAATGTCAGGCCAATCCTGCTTCTGTGTGACTGGGAAGTCCCCAGACAATTTAACAATTTTATGGCTATCTGCAAACCCACCCCACCCCCCACCACCCCCACCACACTCCTCCCTCCGCCGCCCCAAATCTGGGAGGAAGCCCTGCCTTTAATCAAATGGCCAGCAGCTCTCCAGTCTCAGCAGCACCGACGGGAACAGTTGGCCACCGCTGGGACTGCATCCGCACCCCAACGACAATCTTTGCTGGAGCAGGTTAGAAGGTGGGTGGGGAGGTTTCCACTGGGGCCAGGATAGCAGGAGGGGGCACTGGTGGCCAGGGTTGGGAGGGCAGGGCAGGAGAACATGCAGGCGAAAGTAGTGCCATGGGGAGAAGGTGGCGTTGGGTGTTGCCTCCATTGGGCAGAGGGTGCTTGAATACAATGGAAACCTCACAGGCAACAAGGCCACCAGGTTCACCATGTGGCATGGGTCCCCCAGCCACTGGTGTCTGGGCAATGTACATGCCACCTCTGCCCTGCTACCCAATTTTGTGCCACCACTACCCCCCCCCACCCACCCCCAACCACTCCAGTCTCCCAGCTGCTCCTGGGTTGGGCGAATAATTCCACCCAAAGAGTAGAGTGAGAGCCAGTTATAGGAAGATAGGTACTTTTTTTTTTATCTATGAGTAATGCCATGTGTAATTAACTAGTTAAAGTAAATAAAAGTCACCAGATTAGAATAGTCTTGATTTAGCGGAGCTCATTTAGCCATTTCAGTTAATGTTAAAGTTAATGCGTAGGCCAGAGATGGCTGTACTAAAATGTTCAAAGTCATGGAAGATAACTTTGGTCTACCAATGTTCAACTTAGAATATTCTGGTCAGCCAGTTGACGTATTGGAAATGTGAGAACCTATCAGCCTTAGATTCAATGAACTTTACTACACAGTTGTGCCAGATATCCGTCGGCCAAAACCTTTGTAAAAAAGGTAATGGAGAAACTAAGCTTCCTCTGTGATGAAATCTCAGTTACAAAGACAAACATTTGAAAACCTCAAACAGTGGAGAATCTTCCATGCACATCTGATTTATTCAAAAGCATGCCGACTGCTGAGAAGAAATAAGTGAAAGCCTAGAAAAAAGGGGGGAGTGAAGTGAGGTGGGGGGGAAGAAATGATGAGCTGGAAAAAATTCAAATTACAGGCGTCTCCAGGGTGCAAAGAGCTTCTAGCCAGCAGTATCCTCTTCACAAATGATCAAAGTCAAGCTGAACATTTCACTTGAGTTTCTGCTTGAATAGAAACAGGTCTATGAGTTGTCTGATGGCCCACTGGAAGGTGCTTTATTGTGAAATTACTTTGCTCAAACATCTTCATCTCTTCAGATTTGTTTATTAAACTTGATCAGTGATGTAAGATATGTGATGCTGTGAAAAGATTCTGAGGAGAAAGCAATCCAAATGTGTCCTGAGGCACTTGGTTTGGCTCTATTGCAAATAATATTTGTAGCTGATTTAGAGGTTGCATGCTTTGCAGATACGGTGGCTGTTAAGGAGGTAAAGGAAGTATATGTACATGAGTAACTTTATTTAGTTTCCACCGCTGTTCTTTGATCTCTCATTGAGGAATATTTGTATGATACACTTTGATTTACTGTAACACTGCTGTTGCGTTCACTTATTCAATTGCCATGGCAGCTATTTTAGATGTTATTATTTTATGACAACCCTGACCATTATCAATGAAGACCCTGAGGCACTGTGGTGAGATTTGTTAGGCCCCTGTGTACTGCTGCCAATTTAGTATTTTACTGTTTCTAGACATTGGTGACATGAAATAGTAAAGGTTTACTGGTGGCCTGAATTGCTTCAACCCAGGTAACTGTAGGAGTTGATATCTGATCAAAATGTGATAGCCGTGACTCCAGGAAACAAGAGTAATTTTGACAGGCTGACTTAGTTTATTTCATGAGGTACAGGAACTTAAATACTACTTAATGCTGAGCAGTCAGTGAAGAATGTGTGAAGCTGATCCCAAAGCTACTGTGTCCTAGTTAAGAATCCCAGGGTTTTTTGCCTAAAGTTTAAAATTAACAGTTACTTCGACAAGTATGGATTGATTAAGGTGTTTTGATGAGGTAGCAGAGAGGGTTGGTGAGGATAATGTGGTTGGTATATATGGACTTCCAAAAGGCTTTTGATAAAGTGCCACTTTATCAAAGTGCCTACTTCGATAGGTTTGCCAGCAAAGTTGAAACCCATCGAATAATAGGGATTGGGCTGAGTGACAGGAAACAGAGAGTAATGATGAATGGTTGTTTTTGCTGGAAGATATACAATGATGTTCTCCAAGGGTCGGCTATAGGACCACTGCTTTCCTCAACATATATTAATAGC
Organism: Cetorhinus maximus; assembly: GCF_964194155.1. NCBI lineage: Eukaryota > Metazoa > Chordata > Chondrichthyes > Lamniformes > Cetorhinidae > Cetorhinus > Cetorhinus maximus. Next base: position 95,590,011 of record NC_135885.1, read on the forward strand.
TTAGAATTGGACCTACAGGCACAATTTCAAAATTTATAGATGACACAGAAAGTATAGTGAACTATGGGGAGGATAGTGATAGACTTCAAGAGGATATAAACAGGCTGGTGGAATGAGCAGACAGGTGTAGATGAAATTTACCGCAGAGGAGTGGGAAGTGATACATTTTGTAACAAGGAGAGGTAATGGAAAGTAAAGGGGACAATTTTAAAGGGAAACAGGTAGACCTGGGGTATATGTACACAAATCATTGAAGGTGGCAGGGCAGAGAGAGAAGGTGATTATAAATTATAATTTAAATTATATTATAATTATTATAAATGATTATAAGGCTTTACAAATAGAGGCATAAGGTACAAAATCAAGAAAGTCATGATGAACATTTATGAAACACTGGTTCAAATGCAACAAGAGCATTGTGTCCAATTCTGGATAGTGAAATTTAGGAAGAATGTGAAGTTTTAGAGAGGGAAGAGAAAGATTTACAAGAATGGTTCCAGGGATGAGGGACTTCAGTTACATGGGTTGATTGGGGAAATTGCGTTGTTCTCCTTGTAGAAGAGAAGGTTAAGAGAAGATTTGATGATAGAGGTGATCAAAATTATGAGGGGGATAGACAGAGTAGATAGAGAGAAACTGTTCCCACTAGCAGAAAGGTTGAGAACCAGAGGACACTGATTTAAGATGAGCTGGTCAAAAGAATCAACAACAAAATGAAAAAAAAACATTTTCTTTATGTAAAGTGAGTGATTACAATCTGGAATGCAATGGCTGAGTGTGTGAGAGACAGATTCAATCATAACTTTCAGAATGGAATTAGAACAGCAACTAAAGGAGGAAAATTGCAGGCTATGGGGATGGGGAAGGGAATGGGGACTAGCTAAATCATTCTCTCAGACACCTGGAATGGGCTCAACAGGCTGAATGTCCTTTTTCTATTCTGTAACTGCTCAATGATTATTTCTATGATTCTAAGTTACCTGAACTAGATTGCTCATTATTCTAGTATTTCCACTTTTGGTTACATTAGGCCATTGGTGAAACCTATTAGAATTCTGTTGCACCATATCAGTAATGAGTTAATCTGTGACATTTCTCCGTGGCTTTCTTCAGTAACTCAAGAATCTTTAGTAAAGTGCTGCTGTCTGATTCTGGTTCTGTGTTGGGATTGAAGTGACACCTTTAAAATACTGAGATAGCAAATGATGCATTCTTTCTGGATCTTCACGCCCTCTTTAATTCTTTTGAGATGGACAAAAGTTCAGGGGCAGAATTTTTCACTCATCGGCTGGGCGTGCACCCGACCCAAATGAGTGGGAAATGATGCGCGATGACGTCGGGCGAGCGTCCCAACGTCATCGCACACTCACACGATATTTCAGTCGGCGGGCACACGCGGGAGTTGGCTGCACACCCGCCAATGATTTAAAGGCCTATTAAGGCCATTAACAATCCAGTTGATTTAAATTTTTCGTTGCCTGTCCAACCTTATGGTTGGAAAGGCCAAGTAGCCTTTGCATTTTTTGCAAAACCTCATCCATGATGGGATGAGGCTTCGAGCTGTCATTAAAAAAAATCAAAAATGTTCACACTAATTTCTAACATGTCCCTGCTCATGAGGGGGCATGTTTTTTAAACACTTTACAATGCTTTATTCTTTGTTTTCAAAACTGTTCATCTCTCTGAGGCAGCTCTGTGCCTCAGGGAGCTTTATCAGTGCGCACTCGTACGCACGCATGAAATTGCGCCGTCGCCTTCTTTCCCCCCAACCTAGGCAGTGCTGAGCGCTGCAGCTCGTGCTTCACGCTGGACTGGCCTTAATTGACCCGAGAGTGTGAAATCACGGTCCGGCCCCGATCACAGGCGGCGGTCGACTTCCCGATTGCTCCCGCCCGCCCCCTGCTGAGACTGCCCGACAAGGGCAAAATTCTGCCCCAGGACATGAGGAGAACTCGCCTGCTTTTCTTTGAATAGTTCCACGCGATATTTCACATCAGCTTTAGAGGGCAGTTGTGGCCTCAGTTTAATGTCTCATCCAAATATGGTACCGTCGACAGTGCAGTTCTCCTTCAGTGCTATAGTGCGGTATCCAGCGAGATTGTGTCCTCAAGCCTCTAGACTGGGATCTGAACTTACAACCTTACGTAGCACTTTTCATAACCACCAGACATCAGAGTGTTTTCCAGCAAATGAAGCACTCTTTGAAGTATAGTCACTGGTGGAATGTAGGACATGTGGCAGCTAATTTGAGCTCAGCAAACTCCCACAAGCAGCAATTTGAGAATGACTAGATAATCTAATTTTTGTGATGTTGATTGAGGGATAAATATTGGTCAGGACACCAGGGATAACTCTCCTGTTTTTCTTCAAAATAATTCCATGGAATCCTTTACAGATCAGCCTCAAGGGGCCGAATGGTCTACTCCTGCTCTTAATTTGTATGTTCGTGTGTTCATACATCCATCTGAGCAAGCAAACAGGGCCTTGTTTTATTGTCTCATCCAAAGGACAACACCTCCACTACACTGGAGTGTCAGCTAGACTTTTGTGCTCAAGCCCTAGGCCAAAATTTTCCAGTCCCACTTCTGTATTTGTTTTGATCATTTGTGTTTTGTTCGGTCAAGGATCAAGTTCTTTACCTGTGACTGAACTGAAGATATGCCTACCAGATCTGTTATGCCTTTTACCAAATTGGAATTCAGCTTATTCTTATTCCTTCAACTCCTGACTTTATAAATAAAACTCTCAGGCTGGAAACTTGCAGCCCTATTGACATCGGCCGTCATGGGGGGCGGGGAGGGACAATATGGCGAGATGGCCAAAAATCGGTTTCACGCTGTTGTGAAACCAATTTGCGATCATCTGCTCCACCCGCCAATGGTGGGCCGCGTTTCCTGCCACCGCACATCGGGAGCCTAATTTCAATACTTTAGCATCTCATTGTAAGCCCTGCTCACCGGAATCATTCACCCCACGCTGGATCACCCGGGCACATCATGCCGACATGTTTCACAACTGTACATAAGCAATGTGCACCTGGCGAGCTGCACTTCGCTCAGGGCCTTGCTCACATCGCGGACATCCGAGGAGCAGGAGATGCTGGAGCCCTACAGCAACCAAACCCCGGAGGAACATGTCCATTGCATGCTGGATGGATTCTGACAGATTCTGCTCCACCACAAAGCAGCTCACGGAAGATCACCATTGAGGGTTCGCTTCGGGATATTAGTGTCTTGGCCATGGTCTGCTATGGATGATCATCCATTGGGTGTAGAGGAAGGGCCAGCTGTGAATGGGAGAGGAAGATGGAGCGGATTGGGCTGGGGGGTTGCGGGGTGTGGTGGTGGGAGAGGAAGCTCTAGGTTTGACTGGGAGAAGAAGGTGTACAGGCTGGGGGGGAGGGGTGAGGTTAGGAGGAGGCAACAATGGTATCGGGGAAGTAAGGTCGGGAGGGGGGAAACAATTGTGTCAGTGGGGGTGAGGTGGGGGGTGGGGAGAGAGTATGGAGGGAGGAGGGTGCAACAGGGGACAATGTGGCAACTGAGGAGATAGTTGTAGGGGGGAGGAAGGTGTAAGTGAAAGAGTTCGGAGGGGGGAAGGAGTTCAGAAGGGGGCAGGAGTCCAGGGGGAAAAAGAAGTTCGGAAGAGAGAAGGGCTCCAATGGGAGGAAGGAGTTCGGAGGGAGGAAGGACTCCAAGGGGAGGAAGGAGTTCGGAGGGGGGATGGAGTCCAAGGGGAGGAAGGGGTCTGGGGGAAGGAGGAGTCTGGGAGGAGGAAGGAGTTCAGAAGGGGGAAGGAGTCCCGGGGGAGGAAGGAATAAGCAGGGAAAAAGGAGTAAGGGTGAAAGAAACAGTAAGGGGGAGGAAGTGGTGGGGATGCCCAGGTGAATGTGCAAGGGAGGGGTCTGTGGAGTCAGTGACTGCCTCCTGAGTAGCAAAATGAAGGTGGGCAGGGTAGGAGGGAATGGTGGGAATGAGAGAGGGCAGAATGAGCCGGTAGAGTGGGAGGGTGAGGGTGTGATGTTGTGGTAGAAGGGATGGCAAGGATTGTTGGTGGGGACTCAGAGGCACACAGGGAGTGGGAAGGAGGAGGTCAGGGAGGTCAGTGTAGATGGGGGTGGGATTCTCGGAAAGATAGGGAATGTGCACATTCACCTGGATATCATGGAAAGAAACGCGTCCTAGCTGGTAGGTGATGATGGGGAGGTGGAAGGTGATGCTAAAGGGGTCAGCAATGATGGAGGAAAGGAATGGGTGACTGGGGGAGGGGAGCCTCATGTTGGGTGGGAACTGGTGCTGCATGGGAGTGTGATCAGTGGGTGGGCGGAGATGCAGGTCAACTCAGATGGACAAGTGAAAGAGAATCCCAGCAGCAGCATTGAAAATGTCTGGGACATTGAGATCAGTGTGAGGGGGGAAGGTTCCATGTACATGGGAGAGAGAGCTTCCGTGAGGTTCTGAAAGGCTGGACCACACACACACACACACACACACACACTTCTCCTTCCAGAATTGCTCATGGGCCGGCTTCATGCAGCTGAACTGCTAGTGGGGTGTCGGTGGGTGCGGGGGCAGTGCAGTGGGAGGCCTTGCGAAGCCTGTAAATGAAGCTGAAAGACACCATTACACAGAACTCAGTGAAAGTGAATATATTTTTCAATTATAAAGTGACAAAATGTGTTCACCTATGCAACTACTTGTGATCAAAAAATCTTAACTTTTCTATGACTACCACTTTTTCTAGGTGCTGCCCTGACATCCACAGCAGGGGTGGAGACAGCCTGTGCAATGGCTGGCCCTGTTGCCTCTGATGACTTCGGCATGGGTCCTCTGGAGAGCTGATGCCTTGGGTGCCCCGGATTGCTTTGTCTGTTGTCCTGTGGGCCAGCTTCTCCCTCTGCGGTGACAAAGAACGAGGTTGAGGAGGTCACAGGCAAAGGGGACTTGGAGGGAGAGGACAGCCTCTGAGATTCCTGAGTGGATAGCCCGGGGTATCCAGCTGCTGCTCCTCCTCCCTGCGGGTGCACAAGGGCCCCAACCTGATCCTTGAGGGAAAGGAGCACATGGGGGGATGTCAAGGTGCCCTGTTTCCCTCTCGCATTGCCACTGCAAGAATTCACTCATGGCTGCCGCAATGGAGTGCAGGTCTGTGCGCATCTCCTTATTCTGTTGGATCAGGGTCTTCATAGTGGTCAACATCCTACCCATGGAGGCCTCCATATGTGCATATTTGGGCACCACTTCATCAGAGAGTGGGTGAGCACACTCCTCCAACTCATGTGCCCCCCCTCTCTTGAGGGCTTCCAACAGCTCTGCGTGGTGTTCCCACACCTTCTACTAACTCTCCATGATGAGTTGAAAGGCCGAATCCAGAAGCTCGTCACCGGACCCGGACCTCACAGATGCCTCTTCCCCAGCAGTCCTCCGAGTGCCAGGGAGCTCGGCTGAACATGCCTCCTCCTGCTGCCATTACGTGTCCATACAGTGACCACCAGATTGTGAACCCAAGATCTAGGTCCCACTGAAGTGTGTGTCTCTGCGCTGGTGCAGGGTGTGAGTAAGCACTGTGATGGGTCTTCCAGGCTGCTTATTTCCAGCTCTTCAATGGAGGAGGTGTCCTCTTGGCTGGAGTGAGGGCCTGGATGGAGCTGAGGGACTGGCTGGTTGAGTGTGTTGGTCTCTTGGCAGAGCTGCCCGTGAACCAAAGTAGAGATAATTAGTGCATACTAGTGCATAGTGCAGGAGAGAGAGCACACACATTCGTGTTGAGAGGGGGGTGATGTGATGCAGGATCCTCATATGGGTGTTCACCACTGACCTCACCATCACCACAGGCACAGTCCACATCCTCACCAGTCAGTGCGATGGCACACTCCTCAAAGTGAGTGAGAGGTCTAATGTGGTCCATTCCGCCCCAGTCTGGAACCTCTCCCTACTGTTGTGAGGCAGCTTCTCCTGCATAAAAACAGATGGAGAGTGAGTGAGCAGGACGCATGGCAATATGTAGATTGTTTGTGTGGTAAGCGGAGCCGTGGACAGGATGAGAATGTGAGCTCCGGAGGATATGAGCCTGATGGAGATGTGAGGGTGTGTGTGAGTAAGTTGTGTTGTCTCTTCAGCTGTGGGATCCCTGTGGATGTGTGATGGGTTTGTGAGTGTGTGAGTTGAGAGTGATGAGAAGAGTGAGTTACCCTGACGGAATGGAGGAATCACTCATCTTCTTGCGGCACTGGGCGGCTGTCCACTTTTGCAGGGTGTTGGTGTTGACCACCACCTCCTATGCTGGATTGGTGAGCTTGCTTGCTGGTCTTCACCTAGAGCAGGGGTAGAGGACATCGCGGTGGGCCTCCACTGCGTCTAGAAGGTGCTCGAGGGAGGGGTCGCTAAATCTGGGGGCAGCATGTTTCCTCCCTTTGGCAGCCATCAGTTCACAGCAGCTTCCTATCCCTTGAAGAGTGCTTGGTCTTTGCAGGGAGAGCTTTTAAATATGGGGCCCGATTTACTGAAGGACTGAGGTGATGGCAGGGTGAGCGAATCAGAGGATGCCTCCGCCCGTGACCCAGCATGTTTTCCGGGAATGCATATTTATTGAGGCGGGATTGGGACGATATGACATGAAAAGCCGCCATTGTGCCCAGTGGGTAAAACATCCTTTTTCCCACCCGCTACTACACTTAGTGCAAATCTGGCATGATTCTGCCCTCAGAGTTTTTTTGTCTGTGCTGTTGGAAGCACTGACATAGAACATCTGAATAAAACTTGAGCACCAGGAGGATGGTGAGACTTCCTATTCAGAGAAGTGGCTGAATCTAGTACTGGGAATATCTAGTGTGCACTAAAACTTCTCAATTGCTATTTAGAACAAGCACCAGTACTTGGTCATTATCATTAAAATGTATCAGCACAGAACATGGCCCTTATTTGTGGTTATGTTTGAATCTCAAACACTGGCATTTCACCACATTGTACAAAGAGCTCTGTTGCCTGGAGTGCTATTTTGTGAAATCTGACAATGCCTGAAGGTAGTTGACAAAACTTGTATGAATGCATTAATGTCTAGGATTTGTGCCCTTAAATGGAGTAACTTGCATTTCAGTCATACATAACGTATGTTGATTATTCTTTTCCTTTAAAAGTCAATTAAAATCTTGATTGATGAAAGAAATTTTTTCTTGTTTATATGTTCTCTAAGATTTCATCTGTTGTACATGATCTTCATTCTTAGGCAACTTTGCAATGTTTCATTGGACAAATCTTGAGTGGTAATGGAAACCTAAGCATGGATCTTTTAAATCTATTAATTGAATTAAAAAGAATTGAGGTGTCTTTTAATTATATATGTGTTAAAAATATATCAAAGACTTTGTTCACTTATTTAAACTTAAACAGCATAATTCACGAGCTATATGTGAGTTTATTGATTTTCAACATTTTATCTTTGATCTTCCATGTTGAGTTACTTTATATTTATCTACTTTATTGTCTGACAAATTATAAGGTTTTTAAGTAAAAAATAAAAGAAGTCTTTGTGCAGAACTAAATGTGATGAATTCCCATCATAACATCATACTTAAAATACTAGCTGGGCAGTCTCAGCCAAATCAGGTAAGGTAAGAACTTGCATTTGTATAGCGCCGTTCACAACTTCAGGTTGTCCCAAAGCGCTTTACAGCTAAATAAGTACTTTCTAATTTATAGTCGCTGTTGTGCTATAGGAAACATGGCAATCAATTTGCACACAACGTTCTACAAACAGCATTGAAAAAACAGTCAGATAATGAGTTTTAGTGATGTTGGTTGAGAGATTAATATTGGCCAGGATACCAGGGAGAACTCTCCATTTCTTATTCAAATAGGGATGCTTTACATGCACCTAAGAGGGCAGACAGGGTAAATGTAAGGTCTCATTTGAAAGATTGTATCTCCAACAATGTAGATCCTCTCAGTATTATGTTGTAATATCAGCCTGGCTGATGTGTTTAAGGGACAGTTCTTCCCATCAGAGACAGAAAATGGGAGGTGGGCTGGATACCAGATCGACAACCTGCCTCCATTTTGATGGGGTTGGGGCCCTAACTGATGGAAAGATGGGTCTGCTGCCCAACTAAACAGAGCCAAGGCGGGAACTGAGGCAGGCCGACTCTGGAGTGGACAAGATAAAAGCCCTGCCTCAGCCGCTAGCGTTGTGCCTGCCAATTTGATTGCTGTTCGCAGTGGTGGCAAGTGTATTTAAGGTGGATATAAAAATTGTCCTGCAGCCTCTCTATGCTGTATTCCATCTGAAACACCCTCTACGAACACCCCTCCCTAATAAGCCAAAAAATGTCAGTGAAAAGCTCTGCACAGTTCATTGCTTTGGACCATCATTTTGCTGGCTCAGAGTTCAGTTGAAAATAAAGTGAATGAATAATAGTTCTCTGCTTCCCTCTCCTCTCCTGCATGTGCGTGCACTCTGTGATTTTCAGATAATGCAGGTGTCAATAAAATGGTGCAATTGAGCTGACCGGTCTTCAAATCTCACCTTGAATTCAATAGCCTCTCCAAATGACCCTATGTGAACATCCTAAAGATGTGAGATCACTGAGTAAGCAATGCCTTGGACATTTCAAACTTCACACCATCCCATGAGGTCAACTACTTCATAATCTTGCCACACGGCAGGAAGCCATTCCATGATGGATGGCCTGCATATATTGGCTGTGAGGCAGCCAAGCCTACATACCAAGCACCCATCAATACCGAGAGCTCACTATCTGCCCATATTCCTGGAATATTTCCGAGCTGATGATATACTTAGGATGAAGCAAACACACATTTGATCTCTGTAACTCTTCCACTCCAACACCAGGATGTTCAAGCACCCAGGAGAACCAGGGCAGGACTGCTCCTAAGTGTTCAGAACCCGACCTCCAGGCGCCCATTGATGCAGATAGTGAGCTCTCGGTTACATACAATTGATGAGTGCTTAGTATGTAGGCTTGGTTTAATAGTTAGGATCACTGTATAAATAAACTCACTTTTTGTTCCCACAAGATGGATGATTTTATGAACTTTGTGCTATACAGTAATAACAGTGTATGTACAAAACAGTAGTTCCTCACCGGCAACAATTAAGGCGTTGTATAGTCCAGCTTTCTGTATTGGTAGGATTGCATACTGGCCTACCTCCATTCAGGATCAACGGGGCCAGGCTGCCTCTGTAGTGAGAGTGTGCTAAAAACTGAGCTAATATTAAATGGAAAGAGCAGCTGGGGTACGCTTTTTGAAAAAATATAGAAAAAAGTTTATTGCATTGTAAATATGGTGTGGTTCACAAAAATAACTTACATTTGGCAGATTTACAGCAAGTCAGGGAGTAGAAGTTTTAGTTCCTTACATTATCACACCTCTTGATAAATTTTGCGTCTCCCTGAAGTGTGAGAACAACTTTTTGCTAATAAGATATATCAAGATATCTGTTGAAAAGAATCAAAATGTGATAATGTTTTCACTTGGTTTGTTTTTTTTTCTCTCCACACATTGCTGAGAAAACTCAGGTGCCTGAGGCTAGACAATGATGTGCTGCTGCTGACATAGAGACTATGTAGGTTACATTTTCTTTTCCAACTGTAAATCTAGTATCTGGGGGCGAGAGGTGGTCTGCTGTTTCTCTTTGTCAGAACAATTTTATCTATTTTAGCACTTGGCCCTCAAATTTATAATTTCCAGCAGTCACGGGAAGTACTTGTCCATTTTGTCCACATGCAAATGAGCCAGTAATGACATGGTGACATCACTGGCCTGATTTTCCCAAAATTCCACCTTACTGCCGCCTCTTTCTTTTTTGTTCTGTCATAAAAGGAATGTCTTGGGTCTCTAGACAAAAGCCCAAAAAGAAGCTGCCTCTTTTTCTTATTTTTCCCAGGAGAGAGTGCAAACGCACTCCCCCACTATCACAACAACACATTCCTCAACCTAATTTAATGTTTCTTCAATGTGTTGCCTGAATTGCAAGACTGAAAGAAAGCTAAAGAAAAGAATGAAATTGTATTTATAAATGCTGTTTCACAACTTCAGGATGTTCCAAAGCACCTTTGAGGCAATGAAGTACTTTTGGAGTGTAATCACTGTTGTAATGTAGGAAGTTTGATAACCAATTAGCACATAGCAAGCTCCCACAAATACCCAATATGATAATGATCAGATAATCTGTGTTGGTGATGTTGGGTGAGGAATAAATATTGTCCAGAGTTCTGGGGAATACTGCCTTGTGCTTCTTCAGAATAGTGTCAGATGACTGGCTGAGATAAAAGCAGAATACTGCGAATGCTGGGAATCTGAAACAAAAACAGAAAATGCTGGAAAAACTCAGCAGATCTGACAGCATCTGTGGAGAAAAAAAAACAAAGTTAATGTTTTGAGTCCGTATAACCCTTCTCCAGATGACTGGCTGCTGCAAACCGAGTGACTTGGGAACGAAGAGGCCATTTTCTCACACCACCTTTGTGTTAAAAAAGACTTTGAGCAGATTGCACTTGATCAACTGCTTCCAGGATAGCCTGACCCTGCATTCTTTCTTTCATGTGTGCAGGCATTATAGGGGTCTAGTGGGGGGGACAAGCATGTTCTGCTACCTTGGGACACTGCATTATCATGCGCTTTCCTCACGTGCCATTAGTTGTGAGCACTGATTCTGCATGACTACTGATTTCCTTATGGTTCAATAGAAATAAATGGAGCTCTGCCTTCTGATTGCCTGCAATCAGTCACCAAGCCTGCAAAAGCATAAGGAGACCTTCTGCTTAAATCTCACAACCAGGCCTTTTTGGCAGCAGTTTGTTCATCCATTGAAGACATGCAGACTGCTTTAAAGTCCATCATGGAGGCTTCCGCTGCTATATGTTCAATGGTAGGCTGCTGGTTGATCTGCCCTATTGAATCTTTTTATCATTGTAAGCACCTTGATCATATCACCCCTCAGTCTTCAATACTTAAGACCCCCTGATTCTTCAGCTGAGAGATGATGTAATTTCGTCTTCCAGCCAGCAATGTCTTCCACCTCATGCACCACCACGAGCTGTGACTGGTCACCTGTGGTCTATGCATCTCCCCATGGCTGTCCACTCTGGCTCACTCTTTACCTTGAAGGATTCGGGGGCAATCTTCGACTCGCAGCTGAAACAGGCAAAAAGCTGATGTGCTGCTTGTCCAGAGCTGGCAGCAGGAGGCCTGAACCATTTTCACTCTGGGTCTCATTTAAATGCTGCTTTGTGCTGCAGGCATCAAACAGATGATAGCTTGCAGTTCTGAAGTTATAAGAGAAAAGGAACTTGGGCCCTCCAGCATGTTGATCTGGTGGTGCGCCAAGTTTGGGGTGGCATGAGGGAGGGGATTCAAGGAAAGTGTGGGGGAGGATGTTGTCAGTAGGAATGATTTATTTTTGTGGACTCTAAGAAGCGCTCGATCTCCACCTGACCCCAGAAATATTAACATTTCCCCAGGCAGGTTAGGGCTATACTCGTTGGAGTTTAGAAGAAGGAATGGTGATTTTATTGAAACATAAAATATTTTGAAGGGGCTTGACAGGATAGCTGGTGAAAGGATGTTTCCTCTGATGGGGGAATCTAAAACTGGGGGCACGGTTTAAAAATAAGTGGGCCAGAATTTTCCACCCCCTTTGGTGTTGGGTGTCAAGACGGGCTGAGCAGGCAATATGGTGAGAAGGCCAAAAATTGGTTTCACGCCATTGTGAAACCAGTTTCCGATTGTCCCCTCCACCCATCAATAGCTGGCCACGTCTCCCACTGCCACATGTCAGGAATGTTATTTTAATACATTTACATATAATTATAAGCCCTGCTCGCTGAAATCATCCCCCCATACTGGATCTTCTGGGCATGTCAGTGTGATTGCATGCCAACGTGTTTCACGGCTGTATGTAAGCAATGTGGACCTGGTGAGCTGCACTTCACTCGGGACTTCGAGGTTTGTTTGCCTACCTTGCTTCGGGCAGCACTCATGGTCATGAGTGCTAGGCTTCACAGAAAGCACAACATCGCTTTTAGGGGGGCTCACAGGTAGGTCTTTACGTACCAGAACAGCTGTAAGGCAGGGGTGGCTTTTCAATGGTGTGTGCTGCTTGGTGAAAGGAGAAAAGTGACCTCAGGCAAAGGAAGAGGTTACAGGTCAAGGGACATATTGGGCTGCACAGAGTGTGTGCGGGGGACACATGTTGATCTGTGCAAGTGGCCTCAAGATGGTGACTGCTGAGGAGGGAGTCTCCAGAGGAGATGAGGCCAGATGGAGATGTGAGGGTGTGTGTGTGAGAGAGTGAGTGGTGATGTCCCTTGCGCTGGCAGTGAGTGCGATGCCAGTGATGGGCTTGAGTGTGTGAGTTTAGACTGATGAAATGGTTGCCTTACCCTGGCGGTACAGATGAGATCATTCATCCTCTTTCTGTACTGTGGCAACCTCTGCTATGCAGCATGGACACTGATTGCCACTGCCACTGTCTACAAAGCTGGAGTGGTGGGATTACTGGATCTCCTGCGGCCAGAGCAGGGTTGGAGGACATCACGGCAGGGGTCCAAAAGGCATTCCAGTGATAGCTCACTGAACTTTTCTTGGCTTTCACTGAAGCAGTCCTGGGCTGCAAGGATTGAGAACTGTGTGCATGCTTGCAGTTTAGATGTGACACCCGGAGTGAGGAAACGGTGAGGTAACAGCATGGCGGGCGATTCAGAGGCCGCCCGCCAGCAAGACAGTTTCTGTGCTGCATAATCAATGGGTCGGGAAGCAGATGATAAGGCACGAAAACCCACCATTGCGACTGGCGGGTAAAATGTCACTTTTTGCACCTGCGACTGCACTTAGTACAAATCTGGGACCATTCTACCCATTAACTCTACTTCCCTCTCCACAGGTGGCCTGCCTGATCTTATGAGTGTATCCAACTATTTCTGTGTTTTTTATACGAGAAATTGTTAGCTTGTGTTTTTTGAGGGAAAAGGACCACTTGTGACTTATGGTAGGAGGAGTGACTTGAAGCTTTCCTCACATATTTCACTGGCAATGATTACAGGGAGCAATCACATATGAAGAAACAGAAGCAAAATATCATGCTGAACATACAAGTGGCTCATGCCTTCCTACCTCTTCATGTGGCCTCCCTCATGAGGATTTGCTATGCTTCTTCCACATAACACTTTGAAGTTTGAAGGTATACACACCGGTTGCAACTTTTGCTCGAGGGCTAAAATTGGTTACAGTAGTGTAATAGTTAACACTGGCTAAGTAATTGTAAACCCCTCAGTAATAATCCAGAGATTATGAATTCAAATCCCAGTGTAGCATTTTGGGAATTTAAATTTAGTATTTTTTTATAAGTTCAACAAGAAGGCATGCATGGATAATAAATGGTGACTTTGCTAGTGATGCCCACAACCCATGAACAAATAAAGAACAAAAAATGATGGGTTAATTTATCTTTTAAGAAGAATGCAAAATATAAGAATTGCCTTTTGTTGCTATATTCATGCCGTCAAACTCAGGTGTCAACATTCACCCTAAAAGGGATGTTACAATGAGTGAATGTAATAAATGTAAATGCATTTTAGCATTTACAATGTGTGCAAGGATATGAGTGAAGGGACACTTTTTCTTGAAGGCAGGTGTGTAAATGGCACCACACTACCTCATTGGCATTGATTGCAAACAGCTCAAGCACTTTCATGTAATGAGGGGCAGATCATTTCAATTGGCTGACTCCTTCTACATTGCATTACTCTGGTAAGGTCATTACAATTTTTTGTCAGTGAGTGGCTGAGCACAGGGGTTTGGATTTGGCTGTCTCTATCTTGGTAATCTCCACAGATTCTGAACAGATCCAATTGGGACTTTTATCTTTCTGTTCTAAACAACGCCTCTGTCCTTCACGTAAACCACAACAGAATCCAGAAAGCTGGAACTCACTGCCCTATAGCAAACATTACCCAGATTTGTAGACGAAGACATCCCTTTGGTGCAAACAAACTAATATGATGGGGCCTTGCCTAGCTTTTTAATCCTGTTCCTGAACGGGAGGACTTCCAATCCGTGTTGTTGTTGAAAATCTCGAAGCTAGTGCAAATTAAAATTGAGCCTGGCCCTAATAATGATGGTGACTATGAATGGTATTCCACTCCACTTCTGCTTCGGCCCATGTCTGGTTTGAAAACCCTAGAATTGTAGTTTGAGCAGCCTAATATCTAGCAGCACTTAAAGGGGAAGAAGGCCAGCCTTGCAAATTTCGAGTGAGTGCTGTATAATGCTTTTCCCACGATTAAGGATCTTGAGAATTCTTGAGCCATAATCCATGCATTAATTTTATTGGAAATCATTTTTCTCTGTGGAGGAGTACGTTCCCTTCTTGGCCTTGCTGAGAATATGGTATCTGATGTTCCAGCGAGATGATAGTAACTTTGAAAAAAATTGACCGTGAACTGGAAAATGCCCTTAACTAATATGAGCAATCTTAGTTGAATTGTAGGTAGCGTTGAGTGGGTTTAATCACAGTATGTGACTTAATATTTCATTTCCTTTGGAATTTAACTTTATACTTGGATGCACAGTACACAAGTTCTACTTCGTGAGCTGACATGAGTGGCATATTTTATAAGCTTAATGACTCATCACCATGCATGCATGTATGAGGTAAAAGGCAAGCATATTCTAGATTAATATTGTCAATAACAAGACAGACATGGGATAGGGGTTAACTCTAATCTAACCCACCTGGCAGGAGACCGACAGATTTGATTTGGCTGCTCCTTTTGCACCTTCTCCAGTTTTACTTTCCATGATAGGTGATCCATCCTACCAGTTTCTCACCAGTTAAACTGTGGTTATCCAATCCATCAGTTTCCCTCTGGATGGTCCAGGTTGAACTGTGTTAATCCATTCTGACAGCTTCTCACCAGGTGGTGTAGGTTGAACTGTGTTGATCTTGTGTGTCAGTTTCCTGTCAGACAGAAGGGGCTAAAATGACCCCTTTGAATACACCAATAAAGTTTTAAAGAAATCCAGTGAGTTGTTCCTTCCCATGAAAATAGTTTTTATTTCAATTTTTTATTATTTCTGTGATTTTAACCTCACACATCAGTTATCTGTTTGCCACTTCGAATGTCAAAAGGAAGCGAATAACCACTGAGCAATGGTTTGTGCCTTAGCCATCATTTTCCTCTTCTTTTCCCCTTCTCTCAACAAAATCTTGGAACTCCCTTCCTAACAGCACTTTGGCTGTACCTACACCACATGGACTGCAGTGGTTCAAGAAGGCAGCTCACCACCACCTTCTCAAGGACAACTAAGGATGGGCAATAAATGCTGGCCCACATCCCATGAATGAATAAAAAATTAAAAAAATTTTAAAACTTGCATTTATATAGTGCCTTTAATATAGTAAAGCATCCCAAGTTGCTTCACAGGAGAGTTTCCAGTCAAGATTTGACCACCAAGGTACATCAGAAGAGAGAAAACCAAAAGCTTGATCAAAGAGGTAGGTTTTAAAGAGAATCTGAAAGGAAGCAGGTTAGTTAGAGATGCGGAAACTTTTAAGGGATAGAATTCTAGAGCTCAGTGCCCCAGCCAATGAAGGAAGGGAAATGATGGAGCGATTCAAATCAAGGTGCTCAAAAAAACAGAATTGGAATAGCTTAAATATCTCAGGGTTGTAGGGCTGGAGGAGGTTAAAGAGTTAGGGAGGGATGAGCTAGGGAGGGATGTGAACACAAGAATGAAATTTTTAAAAGTGAGGTATTGCTGGATTGGGATCTAACATGAGCACTATGGTGATAGATAATGGGACTTGGTGCAAGGTAGGATATGGGTGTCAGAATTTTTGACGAGTCCAAGTTTATGGAGGGTGGAAGATAGGGTGCTGGCCAGGAAAGCATTAGGGTTGTCAAATTTAGAGGTAACAAAGACATCAATGAGTGTTCCAGCAGAAGGTGAGCTGAAACATTGGGTGGTGGGGGGAATCCATTTACAAGATTTTCATTATCATGGCTATCATATCAGTAATACATCCCCCCATATACTCTTAACTCTAATTCTGACCTGAAGTCGGACATATACCAAAAAGGCATTCTGCTTAACATACAAACGAGTAACATTGTGTATAAATTTGTGTATAAATTTCAGCCAGTGTGATACCAGCTACGTAGGCCAGCAATTGGCAGATCGAATCAAACAGTATGTTCCTTCAATTATTCATAATAAGCAGAGTACAGACCGTAGTCAATCAGCCCACACTTGCAAAACCCAAAACAAAACATCAACTGTTAGATGTGATTCCGCGATTCGGCAGCATTGCTGAACAATCCTGGGTGTGCTAATAACTACACCAACAGCCAATTTAAGATAATCAGTTGAGCTCATAATGTGGTTCATTTATGGTTGCTAGAAGCAACACGCATTCATATGCAGGGACCCACTCTCTGCAAACAAAAAGAATATGTTCAAGCCTTGCTCCTTTTTTTGAATTACCCTGAAGTGTGCGGAGCGTATAGTTTGCCATTGCTTTCCTCGTGGCAATGCCTCAACTAATCAGAGTCAATGTGCCACCCTTTTCTCCTGTAGTATCATTTGTTATGATTGTATGAAATTTGGCATTCTTGCATTTGTCCTGACGAATACCAGGTGAAAAGTTTCAGTAACATGCCTCTCTTTTCAAAAATATTCCATGTAAGTCACTGCATTCTAATGGAACAAACCAATTGGAAACTTTGGAAACTTCCACTTGGCGTAAACTCTTTGAGACAGTACTAAAGAGAGATAGCTCACAATGCAGGATAAATACTACCGGTACCTTTGAGGTGAATTTTGCAAGGTGATCCTCCCAGCGTGCTCTCACTCCAAATTTAAGCAAAGCAGAGAATCGTGCATGTTTTGTGCCTGAGTCTCCAAATCATGTTCCCAGTGAGCAGGACTGTGTGCTATAAACCTTGCCTCACAAAACTTACCCCACAAAGTATAATAATAGCTGACCTAATTTCTCAAATACAGAATAATGGGACAGATAAAAGCCATCCCGTTGCCAATGCATTACAGATAGGTTACTCAAACCCTACAAATATTCTACTAATGCATGCTTGAAAGAACAATTTAGAAGGCAGATTTATTGTACAGCTCATTAAAGAATAAAGTCTGATCTAGAATCATTCATCACAGAACCAGAAGATGTTCTTTTATTTTCACTTGTTAACATACACTAACCAAAATGGTACAGCACAGCAGAGACCACGGATGACTTGTAGACTGTCTTTTTTTTGCCTTTCATCGTTCTATTAACAGAAGTGATAGAAAATTTCCAGAAATTGCCGTAAATCCAGATCACCAACATTATTCACAGTAGAATTACCCCAAAGATTAGCTGCAAATTGCTCTCTAAATTAAATTTATGATTTCATTATTCATGACTGGTGTATGGTAACTGGTTAGAGAAATTCCCGGTGCATCTGACAGCTCTGATCCTCAATGAAAATAATTACATAGAGACATGTATAAAATATAAGTATTTTATTTATCTATATATAGTTATACATGAACAGGAGTCACTGGGTCGAAATCCTGGAACATGCTCCCGAACAGCACTATGGGTAAACCTACATCAGATGGACTGCAGCAGTTCAAGAAGGTAGTTCATCTTCACCTTCTCAAGGACAATTAGGTATGGGCAAAAAAAGCTGGCCTTTCAGATGATGCTCACATCCATGAAAGAATAAAAAAAGCAGGCCATTTTATTCCCTGAGCCTATTCTGTCACTGAATTACATCATGGCTGAACGGTACTTCAACTCCAAGTACCGGCCTTAAATCCATATCTCTCACCTCATGAAAGTTTATTGATTTCAGACTTGAAAATTTCAATTGAACCAGAGCTCCACTATCCTTTGTGAAACAGTGCTTCTTGATGTTAAGCGCTATTGGCCGAGTTCTAATTTTAAGATTACAATCTCCTGTTCTGTGCTTCCCACCAGGATGTAGACTTAAAAAGAGTAGCAATTTTTGGGACTAACAGAAATCCGCCAAAGATTCTCCTCTCTCATCAGCTCCTCAAGTCACCTCTGAAGGACCTGTGGCAGATCGATGACGAGTTAGTGGTGACATCGGGAAAGGTTGAAAATTCTACATTGTGCATCTCATGGCACTTCAGTTAGTGGTGACATCAATTCAACATGAGTGGCTGTTAAGTGCCAAGTGGCAGTTTGATATCTAATTCTGTCACTGGATCTTTTGGTCAACCCCATCTCTCTATCATTAACAGTTAATGTGTGCACTACCCTGCTGCTCTCTAAGGCATCATCCTCCATTGTGGTAGGGATGACTATGACTGCAGGTCCACCTCCCCGCCTAGGTCTCTTCCTCCCCTGGAGTTATGCCCTCTCTTTTCTTGCAGTGAGAGAATGCAGAACAATGAGTGTGAAAAGTGCAAGAGTGCATTAAGGATGGAATGATGACATTTATGAAGGGTAACTGTGAGGAATGGGTGCAAGATCGTGACAGGGTGAGGGTGATTGTGAGTGTTGGCTGCTCAGATGGAGGTTTGAGGAGGTACCGGGAGAGAAACAAATTTGTGGATGTGTCAATCAGAGGAGTGCTGTACAGGAGAATGCTAGGGAAGTCAGAGACTGATGTATGTCACCTGAAAATGGTATGCCACTCATCTTTCCTTACTGAATAAGGTCATTAAACCTTTTCCAGCATTGATTCCAGGTATTGGCTACTTCACTCCTGTTGCTGATACCATCCATACCTTTCAGCCACTCCTGTTTATGTTGGCTGCTTGGCCTCTTGCTCCCATCCAGACGAAAGAGCACATACCATCTGGCCCTCACCACCTCCAGCATAACCTCCAAGGAAGGTTCAGAGAAGCAAGGTCAGCTTTCCCATACTTCCTGCCATTTTTATGCCCCCAATAACCTCCACAAGCGAGATTTCTTGCAGCCATTCTGATGCCTGACAGGGTCCATTTAAATAGAGAGCCTTTATTCACAGAGTGCAGGTCATCATCACTCTCACACTCTGAAACCCTGAAGCGGGATCGTTCCAGATTTGCACTAAGTGCGGCAGTGGGCGGGTAAAGTGACGTTTACCTGCTGGTCACAATGGCGGGTCTTCATGCCATATCATCCCAAATCTACCACATTATTTGTGCATTCCCGGGAAACACACTGTTTCCAGGGCAGCAGGGCTCTCATTCGCCTGCCCACCATCACCCTGCTGCTTCATCATGCTGAAGACATATTTAAAGTGCAGCCGCACACACACATTTCATTGCTTCCAGGCCACGACTACTGCAGGGAAAATGTCCATGACAGACAAGAAGACTGCAGCCCCAAAGTTTAACGACGCATCACTGGAATGCCTTTTGGATGCCATTGAGGTCTGCCGCAATATCCTCTACCCTGGCTCTGGCCGCAGGATGGGTAGCAACTTGGCCAAACAGGCTTGGGAAGCGGTGGCAGCTGTGGTCAGCACCAATGCCCTTCAAAAAAGGGCAGTCACCCAGTGCCACAAGAGGATAAATGATCTCCTCTGTTCCGCCAGGGTAAGCCACTCTCCTTATCACTCTCAACTCACACACTCACAAATCCATCACACATCCACAGGGATCTCACACACTTCCAGTTCAAAAGGCATCACCATTCTCACATACACCATCATTGTCCTCATCCAATCCATGGGATGACTCATCTCCCACACATGCCAGGCATACTTGTCATTTGGCCTGGCAGGCATCCTGCTTACACTCTCTCCATCTATATTCATGCAGGACAAGCTGGCACACAGCAAGAGGGAGAGGTCACAGGTCGGTGGAGGAGTGCCTGAAATCAAGGTCCTCACGGACTTTGAGAACAGAACCATCCAGCTGGCCGGCGAGTATCTGGACCAGTCCTGTGCTGATGGTGAGGTCGGCGGTGCTCTACCAAGTGAGGATCCAGCAGTGCAACATCCTTCAGGCAACCATGCTGTGAGTGATGTGTCCTGTTTCACAGGCCACTGCCAGGCACTAATTATCTCTCCTTGCTTTCGCAGGCGCATCTGCCAAACAGCCAACAGAGTCCATGACCCAAGGCCTCTAATCAAGCCCCAAAGAAACCTCTGAAGAGGAATCTGAAGGACCTTCCTTGAAATCCCATCTCAGCGCTCACCCACACCCTCCACCAGCGCAGAGACACACACCTCAGGTGGGACCCAGCATGAGAATAACCCCGAATCACAATCTGGTGAGCACATCATGCCGTCTGATCCACAGCAGGCTGCAGCAGGGACTTCCCAGGTGTCCAGCACTCGAAGGATTACTGGAGGCCAGAAATTTGTTGATTCCAACTCAGGTGACAAGCCTCTGGACTCGGTCATGTCACAGTTTCTGGAGCTGCAAAGGCAAACTCGGGAACATCAGGAAGGGATGTCTGCTGGACTCCTCAGATTGCAAGGCATAATGGAGGAATCCGCCCGCCTTCAGGCTGAGGTGATAGCACCGGCATGCCAATGCACCGAGGTCAACACAGATAGGATGGTAGCCGCCATGGAGACCTTTTTCTAGGATGTCACTCCTGCACTGCTGCGCAGGCTCAGACCCATCGCTGTTGCCATAATTGACCTCCAGCAGTAGTGTATACGTGAGACCAAAGCAGGGCAGCTCGATCTCATTCCATCTGTCCATTCTGCTCAAGGAGCCAGGGGCCCTTGGGCACACGTAGGGAGGAGGATCAGCAGTCCCCCCACCCCTGGGCCATCCATCCAGGTGACTTTGGGAGTGTCCGGTCCAAATTTCCTCTCCCTGTGACCTCAGAAGCTCCAGCTCCCCAGGCTGAGGAGGGTGCCACTGCCACACAGCAGGATCCCAAAAGAAGACAGGGGCCCTCCAGGTCTCAGCCCTCCAGAGGACGCCCGTCAAGGTCATCACACACAGGGCAGAACAGCCAGCAGGCTGCCTCCATCTCCGCTGTGAATGGCCGGAGAGCACCAAGACGTAGCAGCATTGTTAGGACAGTTAAGAAGGTGCAGTTGAACAGCCTGGGCATGAGGGTTAATCACTCACACATACTGTTCACTATTGTCAATAAACTCCTGTTATGACACAGCAGTTGGTAAAGGCTGAGTTATTTAAAATTCCAGAGGGAAACTTTAAACAACTGTCATAATCTATATTTTCAATTGGTATGTTTCAGCTGCAACTCTGAATTCAGAAATGAACCCACCAAGCTTCCAGAGGTTTTTATGTCAAACTAAATGAAACATTTATTAATTTAAAACTAGGTATTAAACACATACACAGGTCTACAAATTACTACTATCACAACCTTTAACAAATTCCCAAATTAAACTCCACCGAGGCAACAATAACCCAATAGACTTAATCAGACACCAGGCAAAGCATTTTTCACTTTGCGAATTTATAATGAAGATAAAGGCAAAATACTGCGGATGCTGGAAACCTGAAACAAGGACAAAAATTGCTGGAAACACTCAGCAGGTCTGACAGCATCTGTGGAGAGAAAGACAGAGTTAATATTTCAAGTCCGTATGACTCTTCTTCAGAGTTAAAGAGAAGTAAAAATGTGGTGGAATATACACTGTTTAAAGGGAGTGGAACAGATGAAGCTGGATAGAAGGATAGCAATAGATAGAGGCAAAGGAGAGGTTGCAAAAGGTGTCATAAACAAAAGGTCAAAGGGGTATTAATGGTGGTGGTACTGGCTAAAGGAGGTGCTAATGGTGACATTAAGAGTAGAAAGCAGAATGTGATAATAGCCAGACTAGGGTAAGCACTCTAGAAAAGACAACATGAGCAAATGACAGATGGCCCTAGTGAGGGTGGGGTGGTGAGGAAAAAGATCAAAAATGGGTTAAAAGGTGGAGATAAAACAATGAAAAAAAATGGAAATAAATTTTTAAAATAATAATGAAAATAAGTGGAAAAAAATAAATAAAATTTAAAAATAAACATGAATATAGGAAAAAGGGGATCAAAAAGGAAAGGGGATGGAGGAGCGAGTTCATGGTCTAAAGTTGTTGAAATCAGAGTTAAGTCTGGAAGTTTGTAAAGTGCCTAATCGGAAGATGAGGTGCTGTTCCTCCAGTTTGCATTGAGCTTCACTGGAACATTGCAGCAGGCCAAGGATGGACATGTGGGCATGAGAGCAGGGTGATGTGTTGAAATGGCAAGCGACAGGAAGGTCTGGGCCATGTTTGCGGACAGACCAAAGGTGTTCTGCAAAGCGGTCACCCAGTCTGCGTTTGGTCTCTCCAATGTAGAGGAGACCGCACTGGGAGCAGCAAGTGCAGTAGACTAAATTGAGGGAAGTGCACGCGAATCGCTGCTTCACTTGAAAGGAGTGTTTGGCCCTTGGACGGTGAGAAGGGGGGAAGTAAAGGGGCAGGTGTTACACCTTCTGCGATTGCATGGGAAGGTGCTGTGGGAGGGGGTTGAGGTGTTGGGGGTGATGGAGGAGTGGACCAAGGTGTCCCGGAGGGAATGGTCCCTACGGAATACCGACATGGGAAGTGAAGGGAAGATGTGTTTGGTGGTGGCCTCATGCTAGAGTTGGTGGAAATGGCAGAGGATGACCCCTTGAACACGGAGGCTGGTGGGGTGAAAAGTGAGGATAAGGGGGACCCTATCATGGTTCTGGGAGGGAGAGGAAGGTGTGAGGGCAGAGGTGCGGGAGATGGATCGGACATGGTTGAGGACCCTGTCAACCACCGTGAATGGGAAACCTTGGTTAAGGAAGAAGGAAGACATGTCAGAAGCACTGTTTTGGAAAGTGGCATCACCGGAACAAATGTGACGGAGGCAAAGGAACTGAGAGAATGGCATGGAGTTCTTAAAGGAAGCGGCGTGTGAGGAACTGTAGCCAAGGTAGCTGTGAGAGTCGGTGGGCTTGTAATGAATCTTGGTGGTCAGTCTATCACCAGAAACTGAGACAGAGAGGTCAAGGAAGGGGAAAGAAGTGTTGGAGATGGATCATGTGAAAGTGATGGTGGGGTGGAAATTGGAAGCAAAATTGATAAAATTTTTCCAGGTCCAGGCGAGAGCATGAAGTGGCACTGAAACAGTCATTGATGTACCGAATGAAGAGTTGTGGGAAGGGGCCTGAGTCGGACACAGACACATCCACAGACTTAACCTCTATTTAGAAAAAAATTTCCAAAAACATTATACATATTAACATCTCTTCAAGACACTCCTAAGAATGTCACCCTGCCTATGGCTCCTTGTTCTAAGGAACAGTGTTTGTGTCACTCAGATGTGAAAACTTTCTGCACAAAACAAAGGCAGGTGTCTCAGTCCAGTCCACTTCCCTGTGCTTTGTGCACCCTTCAGACCAAAGTGATGGTCCAGCCTCAAACTCCCTGGATACATTACTGATGCCTGCAGCTCAATGGTGCTTGTCATTTCTGCCAGAATGTCATGGGCAGGTGCCACAGAGTTCCATCATTCTCTCTGTGTGCTCTCAGCACCTTTAAGGTGGGGCTGGCCCCCATCTCTTCAGCATCTGTGACCAGTGACGCTGTGCTCCTGAAGGGGTCAGGTGCTGAAGGTGGACAAAGGATCAGATGCTTCTAAAATTTCATGGCTGCATCTCTATGGTATGACCCTGATCACAGAGAGCAAGCAAGCTGCCCTCGGCCAGACAGGAGTCAAATATTCTCAGAGGCTAGGTGAAGGTCTATGGAGTGTCCTCACTGCATGTCGTCATGATCCTCCTGCAATCGAGTGACTATTAGGGCCTCCACTGCATCTCCATGACAGGAGCAGAGGGTATGTGCGATGCTATAAGCCAGACTGGAGTCAAACGTTCACAAATGCCAATTGAGGATCTATGGAGTCTGCTCACTGCATGTAATCATCATCATCCTCCACAAATCTAGCAGCTATGAGGTCCGCCTGAGCACGCGTGCCTCGTCTGGCCAGTGCGACGGCCTCATCGCTGACATCGCCGCCTTCGAGGACCTCCTCACCCTCATCCCCATCGGTGTCCTCCTCATTGGAGGAGACCTCCAGCTCCTCCTCAGCCAGTTCCTCTACCCGTTGCAGTGCTAGGTTGTAAAGGGTGCGGCAGACGATGGCGATGTGTGACTCCCTCTGTGGACTCTATTGCAGGGCTCCACCAGACCGGTCCAGCACTGGAGCCTCATTTTTAGCATCCTGATGGTTTACTCCACCAAGTTGCGAGTTGCAGCATGATACAGTCATTATACCTTCGCTCTGCTGCAGTCTGAGGCTGCCGATGGGTGTCATCAGCCACGGCCTCTGCAGGTAGCCCTTGTCCCCGAGGAGCCATCTCTGCAGCTTCTGTGGGCCCTGGAAGGTGTCAGGGATCTGTGACTGGCTGAGAATGTAGGAGTCATCCACACTCCCTGGAAATCATGTGCAGATCTGCAGGATGTGTTTGTGGTGGTCACCAGCTGCACATTCAGCGAATGGAATCCCTCGCGGTTGATGTATTTGCCCGTGCATTGTGACAGAGGCCTGAGCACCACGTGAGTGCAGTCGATGGCACCCTGCACCTGTGGGAAACCCGAGATATGGGCAAATATGGCTGACCTGGTCCCAGGCGAAATGCACAAAGTTATTGCCCTTGCGAAGATGGCATCCGTGACCTCATGGATGTATTTGTGGGTGGAGGCTTATGATAACCCAGAGGTCACCTGTGGAGCCCTGAAAGGAGCCATTGGTATAGAAATTGAACGCTGCGGTCATTTTCATGGCCACTGGCAGTGGATGCCCTCCATGTCCCCGTGTCACCAAATCCTGCAGCAGCTGGCAAATATGACTGACCAGTTCCCTTAACATGCACAGTCTTCAGCAACACTGGTTCTCAATCATCTGCAGGAATGAAAGGTAGCGTCTATAGACCCTGAGTGTCACTAAGCGCCGACCAGCCACGGCTCGCTATGGCTCTTCGGTGGCATGTGCAGGAGCCCCAGCCATCTCATCTTCCTGAGAGTGCTGTTCCTGGCCCTGCACAGCCAGGCACCTCTGTCGCTCTCTCCTCCATCATCTCCGCTCTCTGTACGTCACAAGACAAACAGTTAGGTCAGCAGGCTCCATGATCCTGATGTACCCATCCTGCAAGATGGAAGAGAGAGATGCGTGGGTTAGCATGGATGTACTAAGAACCTGTCCTGGTTAAGTGTGAAGGCCCCTTAACGCATTGCAGAGAGTGCTGGCCACCACTTGGATGGCCAGAGATTAGTGCACTGCGTGGGTGCCTAAAACCCCACTCACCTCCGCCCCACTCCACCCGACCGATTGGCTGCAGCTTTGCCCATTGGACTGCATGCTGTGCTCTCAGCTCAGGTGCAGGCATTCTCCTAACCCACACTGCAAGGCTGCACTGTTAGCTTGAACCATGGGGAAGACTGGTCCAAACCGGGATGATGACTTTGCAAGGGGCTGTGAGAACCTCCACCAGTGACTGCTCAATGGCCAGCTTTAGTGAGAAGGTTGTACAACGTGCCCAGTCATCCAACTGTTCTGCAGTCCACTAAAATGCTCATTACTTTGCAGTCGGTGCTTGAGGGGTGAAAAGCTCTGGAGCACTTGGTGGCACTTTGATGACTCTGCATTGCTGGAGTGGGCAGAGAAGCTAGAAGCCAAACTCTAATCATATCAATGGATGTGCGTGAACTGTCTCGGTTGCAGGGGAATGGTCATTTTATACACGTGTTGCAAATGCATGGCCACCTCCCTCACCCACCCTAACCCCCCATCCTGAATGCTTGTGCGCTACATTCAACTGCAAGGCATGCCTTGACCCCCCCCACCCCCCATCCTCCCAAATGTATCTCAAGCTTGAAGTCCAACAGCTGACCCTGGCGAGCGCTGCACATCGTTGCTGTGTACTCACCTCCAAGCTCCCCTCAAAGTGCAGCCCGCCAAGTGCACGCCTTCTATATGCTGTTGTGAAACATGTTAGTATGCTTTCCCGCCGATGTCTACGGACGATCCAATGGCGGGGGATGGGGGAACGATTCCTGCAGGCTGGCCTAATTATGATGTGCAGATGTATTACAGTGAGCTTACCGACGTCTGCTGGAGGGAAACGTAGCCTGCCGTTGATGGGCTGAGCGGACGATCGCAAACTGGTTTCACGCCGTTGTGAAACTGACTGCGCCATATTATCTGCTCATGCCATCGAACACACCCGATGCCGGTGAGCACCGAAAATCCCGGCCATTGTGGCTGAATTAAAGAGCCACAATAAAACCCATTGACAAAACAAACAATGCAGGGAATTCCTGACCTACTACCAGCCTCCCTGCTGCATGTTGGTCTTTCCAGATAAAATTCTGCCCAAAGTTTGCACTCCAAAGCCAGTCAAACATCTGTGAGCAGCTGCCAGTGATGTCAACAGTAAGCGTCATTCCTTCATCCTGACCGCAAAACCTGCAGAATATGTGGCTTGGCATCAAATTTTGCATGATAACACTCCTGTGAAGCACTTTTTACTAAAGGCACTTTATAAATGTATGCCGTTGATGTATACCTGAAGTAATTTTACTTTTCTTACTATATTCCCTTTCACTCTGTCTTGGAGTTTCTCAAAATTCATAGGCATCTCATTGGGAAATTAGATTAGATGAATCAGCATAAAACATTGGGTGAAGCACTGCTGAGCAGAAACAACAACTATCCGTCCATTCATCATGAGCTTCACAGGCTGCTGTGCTTGAGGCCCTCACACACCAGCTTTATCACGGCAAACTGAGCAAGGGCTTCATTCCATAATTAAATTTAAATTTGTCTTGACCTTAATGGAATCTTTAGGAATAATATTTTTACCCCGCTGAATTGAGCGACAACTTCAGGATTTAGTGCAAGCCCAATTATCGCAGAACCCCTAAAGTTTCGATCTGTGATTTGCTGCTCCACCACAGTATGTGCTGTGGACCCACCCCAACCAACCGTGAGAGCTGGAAATCCACTTCCATATCACTGTTAGAAACCCCATAAAAAGTTAAGCCTTGTTCAGTGAGGTGTAACTAGATTTTTAATGACCACCCCTGAACAATGGATCTAGCCCTGACAAAATAATGTTATATGTGTAGAGGTTTTTTTTCAAATGCCTCCATTATGATTAATTGCTAAACATTTTTAAAACTAGATTTTTAAAAATAATTATCTTTTCAAAATTTGTTCATGACATCTCAGCTTCTACTTTAACCCCATGCGTATGACCCAGCTTTATTTCACTCTCTTTAAAATCTTTTTAAAGTGATTTTCATATTAGTGCATTTCATTTCCTGGTTGGCTCTCTGTGAAAAATCTTTAATGTGATTGGCTGCTTGGATAATTTGACGGCACTACTGCAACTCAATGCTGGGAATCCCCATTAAAGAATTTCAAGAGAGTTAAAGTTCCTACCACAGAGCTCACTAGATCTCTCATCTTTCTTTGAGGTCAACGATAACCATGCTTGATTTGCCACTGACTGCAAAATCATGACCATTTCATGTTCTGACAGTCAGGCGTTGTTTTTATATTAATAATTATTGAATGCCTGCATTAACCACAGGTTGCACTGGTAATGAAATAAGGCAAGAAATCTCTAGCAGTTTGCAAGACAACTATTTGTGTTCAGATCCCTTCTTAATACATAGATATATATATATATGTCTGTACACACTCCAAGTACACTACGATTGGAGCACTTACATACACAGCAAACACTTAAGAGGAAAAAAACAGATTAATCCAACTTTAAATTAACTTCATCTAAAAATAAATGTAATACCGGACATGAGACCTGTTAAATGCCAGTGACATATAACGTTCCTGTTAATTATCTTGCCTTATGACATAGTTTGGAGGCTCCCACCAATTCCCCAGGTTTAAATTGTTGACGGAGAATTAAACGTAAATGCAGCTATTATGGAGCATGATTACATGCCGAGGGATTTTACTGATTTATTTAAAAACATGACAGTAGTAACAGGAGATGCAAGGACTTCCTGACATTGCTGGGTGTGCATTGAGAAGAATTTCCTTTCATACTAATCCATTTTATTAGGAAAGGAAATATAAACAAAAGGTTTTGCCAGTACAATTGATCTTTATTAGAAGTGCAGTTTGTAAATAATTGAATCATCAGCATTTGGCCAAAGAAAAAAGCATTTGGCACAGTAACCCTGAATCAGATCAAGTATCCACCCTATCTTAGTAGATTGGGAATGAAAGGTAATATGAGTGTTTGTGTTGTATGTAAGAGGAGTAATAGGTTTCTTCTTCCTCTTTGAAATGAGCCACCTTTAACGTCATAACTTTATTTAAAATAAAACAATCAGGCCCTTACTGAAAATCAGACTTTCAGAAGTAAGAGACCACAATTCACAACAGCAATGAAGGGCCATCATTTTGACAGGCTGGTACCCCTTCACATTTGTCCTTTATCTTCCAGCTTTGTCATTGGGTGTCAGCCTTGAGTTGTTGGAATGCTGCCTTTTTGACTTGCAACCTTGGGTTGTTCCTTTGTCTGGAAGCTAAAGGACAAGTGGTGGGAAGTGAAAGCCCAAGAGATCCAACAATATGCTGACCATCATGACATGTGAAGCTTTTCTGAAGCCACCAGGGCCATCCAGAGGCCAAGGTCAAATAGACAAACTCCCCTTCACTCACAGGATGGTGTCTCTCTTCTTAAGGATGACAATGCCATCTATAAAGCTGGAAAGAACATTTTCAACAACTCCTCAACCACAAATCCACAGTGGCAACTGACATTCTCCAAGCTATCCCTCAGTACCATATAGTAAAGTTCATGGATGAACAACCATCAATGGGAGAGCTGCAACAAGCAATCAAATGGATGAGAAACAACAAAGCCTGTAGCCTCTATGGTATTCCAGCTGAGGTCTTCAAAGTTGGTGGACTTTTACTCACATCAAGACTCCATGCACTCATCGGGATTTAGGAGGAAAAAGAACTATCTCTGTAGCTTTTCAGCTCTGAACAAATGGCTGAAATACTGACACTTACTTTTCTGGATGTCACTTTATAGAGTGCAATTTCAAGCACCTCTACATTGGCCTTGTGGTCTATATTTGCCATTCTTCACATACGACTCAGCAAGCATATTTCAAGGGCCTCTATTTTCTTCCACAAATCTTTATTTATTGTCCATGTTTCTGAGACATATAGGAAAGTGGATAGAATGTTGCATCTTATGAGTTTTTTTCCTTGTTACAAGGTTGAGTTTTCTTGTTCTTAACACATCCTTTATCTTCACAAAATTACTTTTGGCTTTCTCTATCCTTCTAACTATCATTGTTTTTGTCTTTTTGGTGTTCATACTCAATCCATATTCTAAACTTCTAGATTTTGCTCAATCTACGATATTTTGTAGGACCCCTTCTGATGGTACAGCGCTGCTTGCAGTATTAGCAAGTTTGTTCTGTTCTTGCCTCCAATTTTTACCCCTGGAAGTACATCTAATTCTCTGAATGTTTGTTCTGTGTACAGGTTGAGTAATTCTGATGATAGTACACAGTCTTGTTGTACTCCTCCCTTCACTTGAAACATTCTTGCCCAAAGCAGGGAAAATATTACACACATTCACCTGAATCACCTACTTCCTGTGGCTGAGGAAATCCTCCCAGAGACACAGTGTGGCTTTAGGCCTTCCAGGAGAGTCTCTGACATAGTCTTTATTGCCAGGCAAATCCAAGAAAAATGTTGAGAACAACACCAGGAACTTCATTCATCAGCCTGACGAAAGCATTTGGCTCAGTCAATCACGAGCTTCTGAGGATTGTGCTCCTGTGACTGCTTCATGATGATATGACTGCAATTGCCTTGAGTGGGAGATCTGAAGCAGACACCTTCCAAATCCAGATTGGGTCAAACAAGGCTGTGAGATAGCCCCCATACTATTTACAATCTACCTGACAATGGCTATTCACCTCATTAAAGATCAACTGCCCTCTGATGTGAGTATTAAATGCCATCTCAGTACCAAAATTAAACTAACTGCCATAGACATACATGATCTACAGTTTATGGATCGTTGCAGTGTTGTTTCCAACTCTGCACCAGGTTTGAAATCCACTTTCCATTTCTTCAGTTGTGTATACTAGACACTCAGCCTGTCCTTGAATGTTGCTAAAACAAAACTCAATATCAACTCAAACCTGGTCTGCCAAATATTCCACCTCCCATATATGTTGAAGGAGAGACTGGAATATGTTGAGCACTTTCCATACCTTGACGGCCACCTCTCTTAAAAGGCCACCATTGTCGAGGAGATCCAACATGGGATCAGCTGCACCAGCTCAGCTTTCTACAAACTATGGCTGAAAGTGTTTGCCAACAAAGACCTCCGCAAGTCAAGGTAAGTCCTAGGGCACAGAGCAGTTGTTATCATCACACTTCTGTACTGCAGTGAGACCTGGACTGTGTATCAGCAACACATTAGAGCACCAGAGAAATTCCATCAGCAATGCCACCGCTGTATCCTCCAGATTCAATGGGAGGACCATAGGACAAATGCTAGTGTCCTTCTTGAAGTCAGCTGCACAAAACATTTAGGAAAAATTCCTGCAAAATCAACTACACTGATCTGGGTACTGTGTCCAGATGGCTGAAAAGCACCTCCCCTGACAGGTCCTGTTTTCTCAACTCTCAAATGGCCAGTCTTCCAGGGGAGAACAAAGAAAACACTTTGAAGATGCTCTAAAGCTTTCCTTGAAGCTTGGCACCATTGACACTAATGATTGGGAGGAGCTTGGTGCCAATTCATCAATTTATACTAATTAATATTTAATATATTATAACGTGTACAAATCTTTTACTTTTGTGGAACATCAAGGGCCAGAATATGTTGCCAAAATAGTGCATAGTTAATGCAAACAATCATTCAGTAGTTATGGCAAGGAAGAGATAGATACCTTGTGAACTGTAAATCACCACCAGTTGCTGGTTGATTTGCACTGTTCTGTTTTAGCCTCATAAAAATATCAGCTCACCCTCTATCGCCCCATGATTTTAAAGGAATTGCTGCCTTTGTGTTTTAATTTTCCATGAAACTCAGCAGAAAGCTGAGGCCAGTATTTAACAGCCTAAGTAGCTATTTAATGCGGAGGCTTATACTCCTCCAATGCTACTTAATCTCTCCAACACTGAAAGGGAACAATTGAAACTGTGGACTTTCATTCCAACAGGAAGCAAATTGTTGGTAGAGATTTTTAAAATTTAAAATGGCCTTTTTGTTATTGTCTCTTGATTTTCTCTTTTTCTTTATCCAACTTTCTCTCTATTTCTCTATCTGATTTTAAATCTTATTCTTCCACCCCAATTCATGCTTCTTTCACTGTTCTTTCTCAGCTGTTAACTGGTTAACCTTAATCTCGTTGGTTAAGGAGATAGATTGTTTGGTCTTATTCACCAAGGACCTATTGCCCTCACTGTGTCATTATCGGCTCATACTTCCAACAACTTTCAGCACAATCATTTATTGAATTAAAAGGTGAAGGGAAAAGTCTAACTAACAGGGGACACTCCAGCAAAATTTGCATCCATTTAACCTTTTGTGCCATTTTGCGTCTGACCTTGACACCTTAAATGTGTATCAGACATGGGTTGCACTGCTTCAATCGATTGCACACGTTGCAGGGCATTCTAATTAGTTATCCCAACTTTAAACAGGCAAGGGCAAGTCTATATATAACTACTGGCTTAATTTTGCCACCTGAGATTCAGGCAGCACAATGTACTAACTTTTTACATATGGTGCGAAGTGCATTATTCTGGGTCCTTGTGCAAAAATCCCTTTAAGGCCTCTCCCCTCCATATTACTGTATCCTCCAGCCTGCAACTCCCACCCTGGCTTCCACTAGTAAACTCTCCATTCCCCTGAATCTGGTTTCTTGTGTATCCTCCTCCTCTACAGGTCATGGTTGATGGGCATACCTTTCAGCTGGAGACTCTGGGGCAGAATTTTACGCCCCGCGGTGGAGCATGCCTGACCGGTCAGGCATAAAGTCACGTGAGATGACGTCAGCCAAGCGTCCCAACATCATCGCGCACTCACATGATATTTCGCTCAGCGGGCATGCACAAAAGTCAGAAGCGCGCCTGCCGACAATTAAGAGGGCAATTAAGCCCAGTAACGCTGCAATTGTCTCCAATTTTTCATGGCCCGTCCAACCTTATGGCTGACGGACGGGCAAATTGGCCAGATGGACTTTGCATTTTTCATCAAACCTCACCCAATGGCAGGATAAAAGCTCAGTTATGAAATGAAATAAAAATCAATATCTGTGGACAGCATTTTTATGAGGTATATTTTCAGGTGCTTGATTGTGATGCATAGACATTTTTTGGCAGCTTTTTAAGCCTTTATTTGATAATTTGAAGGTCTGCAACTCCCTGAGGCAGCTTTCTGCCTTCAGGGAGCTCTCTCACAGCGCTCGCCTGTACCCACAGTGACATCATCGCCCGCCCTCTTCCCGCCTCCACCCCGGCAGCTCAGCGCTTTTCAGCACACGTTTCATGCTGGTTGGCCGTTAATTGGCCAGCCAGCATAAAATTGCAGTGGGTGGCTGATTGTGCTCGTTGGTCCATTTTGTGACCGGTTCTGGGCCTGCCGATCACGCACGCCGGCCAAGGATAAAATTCAGGCCCTGGAATTGCAACCCTAAACCTATCCACTTCTCTAAGTCTATCTCCTCCTTTAATACCATCCTTGAAAGCCAACAAGCTTTGATCATCCTCCTAATATCTGCTTTTTTGACATGGGGTGATATTTAATGGAGGCGACAGGGTCTCACCCGACAGCTGGAGATCAGATGAGACCCCCACATTGCCTCTCTTCAGGAAGGCCACTCAGGCACTTAACTGGGCACCAGCAGGCCTTCCTCAGGATCAAGAACCCCAGGGGGTGAAAGTCCATCACTGAGAGTTGTCAGCCAACAAGAGGCCAGAGCTCTATTGAATGGCAATGCCATCGAGGAGGCAGTGGCTGGTACTAATGCAATAGCAACTCGAGGCCTAGTAATGCCGTTGGATCTAAGGCCACAGGTAAGTGAAGACGGGAGGGAAGTCATGGGGTAGGGGTCGTGGGGTGAGAGGGTTGGTGGGCGGTCATTGGCAACGGCTCTCAGTGGGCCCCCTAATTCTCAATGCTGGACCCCTTGATTTGGCACTGAGTGCCTTTGAACGAAGGAGCCTGCAAGCGACGCCACCAGGGTTTGCTTGTTCCCACATGGCGAGTACCCCTGTTTGCCATTAGGTTAATGCCAGTGATGGCTGGATGAGGCTCTTAAGTGGGCATTAATTTCCCACTTAAGGGCCTCAACTGGTGATCAGGAGGTGGGTCATCACAGGCCTTTGTGCCATGGTCTTAAATCGGGGACAGGCGTGAAGATGGAGGGTCTTCACTTGTCTAATTAAATGCCCCACCACAAAATACATCACAGTGGAGGGGCATTATTTCCATTCATTGTGTCTATTTTTTGATTCCATCTCCATCAAGGGCCTTGGGCCATTTTTCTATGTTTAAGGTAAAAAATAAATACAAGTTGTTATTGCAGGAGCAAGAGAACTCGCTAATCTTCCCCAAACAAAGCAAGGCTTTGGATCCAACCATTCCCATGAGCCAGACTGGAGTATCTTATTTTGAATGAAAACAGATAATGTAGGACAGAATTTTAGTGGACAGGGAGAGACAGGTTTGGATATTGGTGTGGAATTCAAACTCCTGAAATTAAATTTGAATCAGGATCTTGACATCATCCTGCCCTCTTCTGGATTTCACTGGGGCAGAGTTGAAGTTGAGCAGGGATCAGTCGGATAAGTATATAAAAAGCCAAAAAAAAAGTTTTCACCCTCAATGTTAGTCAGCAGCTCCTCAGGGTGACCAAAGCAAGTGCACAGTGGGAAGAGCTTCTTCAGTGAGACTGACAAGCTGTGAAGACTTGAAGAGCTCCAGCCATGGCCAGGTGAAAGGCTGCTGTGCATAACACTTCTTCGATCAGAGAGTGCTATCACTGCTTGACAAGTGATTGTCAACTTCTTGGAAGTCACTTCATCTGTTTAGTACTTCACTCGCCTTCAGCTGCACTTTCCTGCTGCCCCATCCTACAGCACACCATGGGAGCAGCTTATTCAGCTGTACATAGCACCTCTGATGAGAGGCAATAGCAAAAGCAACATCATTGCCAACAGCAACAGCATCAGCAGCAGCACCAGCTGCCTTCTCATCAGCCACATGCCACTACACAGGGCAGTAGGGATGGATACTGAGGTCCAGCTGGAAGGTTTTGAGACCCCCAACACAGTGTCTACAGGCAGGGGATCAGTTCTCTCGACAGGTGTAAGCACCAATGTCTCAGGAGGCTCAGGCTTTCTTGCCAGGTCACTGATGGCATCTTCAGCCTTCAGGAACATGGCCTTCTTCCCAGTGGAGCAAGTGTGCGCTCATTGCCAGTTGTCAAGGTGATGCCTGTCATTGGAGGGCCAGCCCTCCCCACCCGGGTCCCCATGTCTCACCCAGTTGTGTGCTCTCTTCTCCTGCAAAGAGAGAAAGCAGAGAGGTGTTTGTGTTCAAAATGGCTTGTGTGGGGAGGAGGGGGTGGGGGGGGGGGGGTGGGGGGGGGTGCAATATTGGCACAGGGTGACTGTGAGGCATGGGTATGTGAGGGCAATAGGATGAGGGTGAGCATGAGCGTTGGCTGTTCAGTTGGGGATGTGAGGAGATGCCTGGAGAGATGAGAATGAACGGAGGTGGAAGGTATGTTGACCCGAGGAGTACTGTGCAAGTGAATGCTGGGAAAGTCAGACTGTGAGGCGCGGTTCCTGAAAATTTTATGCTGCTCTTGCCATGCCCTCCTCTTGGTGCACAGTTTCCAGGTTGGATAGACCACATTTTTGCTGTTGCATTTCAATCTATGCCTGCCTGGTTGGGGAGACTGCCACCTTACCCCTGCTCTTGGGGGAGCTCACCTCATTGCAGCCAATTAAGAGTGAGAAACCCAGGGAGGGGCATTTACAAATCTCCTCTCCATTGCTATAGTTTCTGCACCCTCAAAAATCCAAGTGCTAGAGCGACCTTGTGAATCATGATACGGTTCCTTTAATTAGAAATTCTTCCTTTGACAGAATTAATGCATCATCCCCCTGCCCTCCTGAATTGGTCACACAATCCAGAGGCAGAATGATAATGACTGGCTCAGTTAAAGAGCCTTGGGAAATCCGTCCATTCACCAGTCAAATTCCCAATCCAATACAATTTGTCCTGTCATTCCAGCAGAGACTAACTTGATAAAATTTTACCCTCACTATAAATAAAGGCCCAAAAAATTGCTGTGAAAATAACAGTGAGGTTAATAGCGCTCACCCATATTTATGGAGGAAATGATACAGCAATTTCAGGCAAGGGCAGCTGCACGATTAAATGTAGAAATCCAAAAGTTTCTGGCCAACTTTAGCTCTGTCATTAGCTTTGTGAAAATAGTGCCTTGCCATCTGGCATCCTATTTCACAGAATTGTTAAGATGCAGGAGGCCATTTGGCCCACCGTGTCTTTACCAGCTCTCCAAATGAGCATTATGACTTAGTGTCATTCTCCTGCCTTTTCCCGTAACCCTGCACATCATTTAAATAGAAACAATCATCTAATGCCCTCTTGAATGCCTCGATTGAACCTGCCTCTACCACACTTCCAGACAGTGCATTCCAGACTCAAACCACATGCTGTGAGAGAAAGTTTTTTTCTCACATCACATTTGCTCTTTTACATATCGGTTTAAATTTATGTCCTCTCGTTCTCAATCCGTTTACAAGTGGGAACAGCTCCCCCCTTTCTACTCTATCCAGCCCCCCTCATGATTTTGAACACCTCTATCAAATCTCATCCTAACTTTCTCCTCTCCAAGGAGAACAGTCCCAGCCTCTCCAATCCATCTTTGTAATTGAAGTTTCTCATCCCTGGAATCATTCTCGTAAACCTCTTCTGCACTCTCTCCAATGCATTCACATCCTTCTTATAGTGTGGCTTCCAGAACTGTACACAATACTCCAGTTAAGCTCATAATAACCTCCTTGCTCGTGTACTCTATGCCCCTATTAATAAAGCCCAGGATACTATATGCTTCATTAACTGCTCTCTCCACCTGTCCTGCCACCTTCAATAATCTATGCATATACACACCCCCAAGTCCCTCTGCCCCTGCATACCTTTAAGAATTGTACCCCTTACTTTATATTGTCTCGCCACATTCTTTCTACCAAAATGCATCACCGTACACTTCTCCACATTGAACTTCATCTGTCACCTGTCAGCCCACTCCACCAGCTTATCTATGTCCTTTTGAAGTTCTATGCTGTCCTCCTAATAGCTTACAATGCTTCCAAGTTTCATATCATCCACAACCTTTGAAATTGTCCCCTGCACACCAAGATTTAGATCATTAATATATATCAGAAAAAGCAAGGGTCCCAATACCAATCCCTGGGGAACTCCACTAGAAACCTTCCTTCAGCCTGAAAAATATCCATTGACCATTACCCTCTGTTTCCTACTACTCAGCCAATTTTATATCCACTTTGCTATAGTCCCTTTTATTCCATGAGCTATAACTTTTCTCACCAGTCTGTTGTGTGGCACTGTGTTGAATGCCTTTTGAAAGTCTATGTACACCACATCAACAACGTTACCCTCATCAAGCCTGTCTGTTACCTCTTCAAAAAACTTCAGCAAGTTAGTTAAACATGATTTTCCCTTTAGGAATCCATGCTGGCTCTTCCTAATCAGCCCACATTTTTCCATATGACTACTAATTCTATTCTGAATAATTGTCTCTAGCAGCTTCCCCACCACTGAAGTTAAACTGACTGATCTTCACTTCAACACCCTGACAGCATTCTGCAGGGATTATTCCCTCCGGGACACCCTGGTCCACTCCCCCATCACCCCCTACACCTTAAACCCCTCCCATGGCACCTTCCCATGCAACTGCAGAAGGTGCAACACCTGCCAGTTTACTTCCCCCCTCCTCACTGTCCAAGGGCCCAAACACTCCTTTCAAGTGAAGCAGCACTTCACTTGCACTTCCCTCAATTTAGTCTACTGCATTCGCTGCTCCCAATACGGTCTCCTCTACATTGGAAAGACAAAACGCAGACTGGGTGACCACTTTGCGGAACACCTTCGGTCTGTCCGCAAGCATGACCCAGACCTCCCTGTCGCTTGCCATTTCAACAC
Organism: Cetorhinus maximus; assembly: GCF_964194155.1. NCBI lineage: Eukaryota > Metazoa > Chordata > Chondrichthyes > Lamniformes > Cetorhinidae > Cetorhinus > Cetorhinus maximus. The sequence continues at coordinate 95,627,235 of NC_135885.1, forward strand.
ACCACCCTGCTCTCATGCCCACATGTCCATCCTTGGCCTGCTGCAATGTTCCAGTGAAGCTCAACGCAAACTGGAGGAAGAGCATCTCATCTTCCGACTAGGTACTTTACAGCCTGCCAGACTTAATATTGAGTGCAACAACTTCAGATCATTAACTCTGTCCTCCATCCCCACCCCTCTCCGATCCCCCTTTTTCTAATTATTTATATTTTAAAAATATTTTTCTTTTCCCACCTATTTCCATTATTTTTAAATGTATTCGCATCCATTTTTTCAGCTCTACCTTTTAGCCTATTTCGATCCCTTCCCCCCACCCTACCCCCACTAGGGCTATCTGTCACTTGCTCATCCTGCTTTCTACCCTTAATGTCACCATTAGCACATTTCTTAGCTAATATCACCGCCGTCAACACCCCTTTGTTCTTTTGTCTATGACACCTTTGGCAATCTCTTCTTTGCCTCCACCTATCACTGGCCCTCTATCAAGCTCTAGCTGTCCCACCCCTCCTCAACCAGCTTATATTTCACCACATTTCTATTTTTCCTCAGTTCTGATGAAGAGTCATATGGGCTCAAAATATTAACTGTATTCCATTCCGCAGATGCTGTCAGATCTGCTGAGTTTTTCCAGCTATTTTTATTTTTGTTTCAGATTTCCAGCATCCGCGGTATTTTGCTTTTATCTTAGTGCTATTCACAAAGCTCTCAGCCTCAGGGATGTACCACAGTGATTCCAGTCACCCCTCGAGCTCCGAAACCTGGAGCTCAAGGTTCTGCAGCTGGCAGCACTTCCTGCATATGTGGTCGTCTAGGACATGGTAGTTTCCATGACTTCCCACATATTACATGACATACATTCCACTCGGCTGAGCTGCCCTGCCTTGTCTTAGCTTTATTTTACTTTGGTTTATTTGTATTACTGGCCCTGACTTTCTCTTATTCCTGGCGTTTCTCACTTAAATCCAAATATAGCTACTTCTTTAAAGATAAAGCACTTTTCTAATTTACAGCAATTTAAACACAGTCCCTAACAGCAATTTCTTACCAACTAATGAACTTAGGTTTTCCTGTGATGTCACTATTTGGCTTTTCTCACTCTCCTTTCGAAATTAGCACAGGCCAGTTCCAAGCAGCTGACCTGTATGTCTCTCTGACTCCCAGGTAAGTGCTGTAGGCCTCAAGCTACTGTCCTGACTTATAGTTCCTTGGTCTGAGTTGTTCCCTCAAAGGCCCACTGCCTCTCCAACTCCCAGGTAAGCGCATTGAGCAGTCTGACACTCCTGCACTTGAACTACAAATTTGAAGCCAAGTTATTTCAATTCTAAATACCCTTTTAATGACCTGATAAGTATTAATTACTGCCAGTTGAAACCAACTCGCCTCGCCCATTCCAGCACTGAAAATTAATTGTGGACTTTCATTTTTTCAGATTTTAATTGTTGTTTGAGATTCAGATTAAGCTAAAAAACCATTTTTTTTTTTACTTTTGCTTTCCATTGCTTCTGTCTTTCTTAATCCAATCTTTCTTTCCCTCTGTTTATTTTTTTTTCTGTACCTGATTTCACATGGAATTCACCAGTCTGATTTACACTTTTTTTTTAGACTAATTGGTGCTGTTAATTGTTCAATGCTTCAGACTGATTGTGTGTCTCTTTAACCAATCACTTGACCTCCCATTACAGGAGTCCTGAAGTAGGTCCCATGCCACTTCCACCTTGCACTTCCAGGTCCTTGCAGAACAAAATGTCTTCAATATTTAATAGGCAATTGCAAGTCCATAACTAATGATAGGCACAATTCCTTGGTCAATCACAGCAAATTTGGGCCAACATGCTTTTAACAGACTAAATCACCACTAAAACCAAATGATATATTTGAACTCTACAATTCTAAGAAACAATTTTAACTTGAAAATGAAACGCCTGAAAATGACATAATGAAAATTGAAAGCGTAGAGAAGTAAGATGTATAGTAATAATTAGTAGAATTATTCTTGGCACAACATGAATAATTATGATTTTAATTATCATTATGAAAAACTGTTTAGTGTTAGAATAAATTGCCCAGCAAGTATTTGTAGTTAAAGAAATGAAACAGAGATTGACCTTCAACATAATCAAGGAAGAGAGAGGATAAAATGAGCAAATGCTTAAGAATGGAAGTGTGTAGGAGGATAAAATAAAGAAAAAATGAGGAGCCCACCACAAGAGCTATATGGAACAAGATTGTAAAGACATTAAACAAAATGTCACAATTACCTTCCATACTCACAATAGCTTATATATAAGTATAATTTCCATAAGTACTTTATTCAAAGTACTTCAATACCACCAGCTATAGTTGATAGTTCAAGTGTGAGTATTGGAAGCTGTTTTAGATCTGTCAGTAGTCTGAATTTATTAAATATTCCACCAGCATAATTATAATCCTTCACTACACAGTTAATGAACCATATTGACATCCAAAGACACTTCAATTAATCTGCCACTAACATTTTACATACCAAAAAATCTTTATCAAAAAGACCCCGAATCTGTTTCCCTCAGACCTATTTAGTCTATATTTCAAAGCTGTCAAAGAACAAATCACTCAACCTACCATTTGCAAGCAGGTACATTTTTTTCTAAGGAAAAAATTGAACGCTGCAATGTAAGGCTGTTTAACCTTAGTAGATTTTGATGGTCCTATTAATGTCACTTTGGAAATAGTTGCATTGTTCTTTTTACACGTATGGCAGTAGATTTGCATGAAAAAAAAAATGCAAATTAAAATTTTTGTCAGGTTACACTGCAAGTTCCTCTAATTCAATATTACAATATTCAATGTTCAAAATTTGCATAAAATAATTTCTGCAGACAGAGTTTGAAAACCCAGGTGTTATGTAAATGCTGCAATGGAACCTTTGTATTTTAAGGTTCAAGTGATTTGTTCTTAATGTCACAGTGAAGATAATGAACTGATGATCGAATACCAGATTTTTTTTAAATCAAGGTCTTTTCTAATTTCGTCTACACTGAAGGCCTAACATGAAATCACATGAAAATTATACTTTTTCAAAACTTAATTAATCATTTACATATTAATATGCTGAGTATGTGATCTTGCTACTAAAATATTTTACCTTCCCTCAGAGTGTAGTTTAATGGAAACAATTTCAAAATAAAAAATTGCCAGCTAACAATAATGCCCATGTCTGGCATAATCTGCCCCCAACTAACCTCATAGCAATTTGATTCCTCAATTATTCCCTTGCTCTAATGTACTCATCTGTTGACATGCCTTCCCCATGACAGGTCAGATGAGTTGTGAGAAATGAGACCCAGAAGCAGCTGTAAAGCTAAGGCACTGAGTGGACATAGTTTATTCCATTGGCAGCTGTTCAAATGACTAGTCTGCCCATGAGAACTTGCATCAGTGATTTCATCTGTCAATTACCAGACAGTTCTAGCAATGTCAAGAGATACAAAAGCTCCAGTAAAATTGTTATCTGGAACTGATGCCCTGCCAGGGAAAATGATGCCACCGGCTTGCTTGAAAGGACATCAGAACCTTAAGCTGTTCAAACTCCATGCAGTATCCCAATGGAAGTTGCCCCTGAACCAAGAAACAGCTGAATGGAAACATTATGAGTGAATACAAAGAGGTGCCATCGAGTTTGTGAAGTTATTTAATATTTACACAAACTTTACCGATTAAAGTTGGCAGCTTTCGAAAAAAAATTAATAAAACAACCTGGAACTTATTTAAAAATCAATACACATTTTATATTTGTCTAGAAACTTAATCAAAAAGGAATTATTTACACTGAATTGGAAGATCACCCAATTAATAAAATGAAAGACTTGCATATATTTCACGTTTGTGCTTATATAGTCCTCAGGACATATCAAAACACTTTATAGCTACAGAGGTATGTTTGATGTGTATGACTGTTGTAATGTAGGAAATACAGCAGCCAATTTGCACACAGTAAGGTCCCACAGCAGCAATGTGATAATGACCAGTTAATCTCTTATTAGATAAAAAACAAAAAACTACTGCGGATGCTGGAAATCCAAAACAAAAACAGAATTACCTGGAAAAACTCAGCAGGTCTGGCAGCATCGGCGGTGAAGAAAAGAGTTGACGTTTCGAGTCCTCATGACCCTTCAACAGAACTGAACGTCAACTCTTTTCTTCTCCGCCGATGCTGCCAGACCTGCTGAGTTTTTCCAGGTAATTCTGTTTTTAATCTCTTATTAGGTTTTTGTTGAACCAGGACAATGGGAAGGAATTGCCTTCTCTTTTTTAACATAATGTTCTAGGATCTTTTATGCCCGCTTGAGAGGCCAGATGACCTTAACAACAACTTATATTAATATCTCATCCAAAAGTCTACTTATTTCAGTTAGAGGATCTTTGTAGTTTGTTTCGTTGCAGTTCATTGTTTTAAATAGAAAAAAGGAAACACTAATGTAGGCCATATCATCTCATTTGAACTACAAGTTCCCTGAAATGATCATAGAACAATCTGGAAACTCACTGCTTTCCAGTTGGAGGGAAGTGACACTTTCTGGGAGAAAGTGGAGGCAGACAAACAGGGAGGATAAATTCTGAATACACCGCACTTGTGTTATTTTCTCACATTCCTATAGCAAGATGATCTTATCACATTTGCTTTGACTCGATTTATGTATCTTTGGTGGGGGCTGGAGGGATGCAAAACTAAACCAACCATAGAGGATGGCCTGGAAATATCCTGGGTCCCGATGGTTTCTTGATGGTATGGTAAGAGGAGGAACTTCTAACCATCCCTTTCAAGGCCAGTGACATGGAAGAGCAGAGATTTGCTAAAGTGGGGGTTCCCACTTCCCCAGCTCATATGACGCATGGGCAGAAGGGTAAATGTTAGTATGCCTGATGGGATGAGATATACCTGTCTCCAGCAGGATACATGGAGAGAGGTGCATCCAGTCCATTGCAGATGATTTCGGCAGTCTCTCCCAACCCAATTTAGAAAGGCAAATTTTTCTTGTTCCTCTTTGTAAGGAAGTCAAAACAGGAATAGAAGAAGATTCTCTAGTAGGAGGTAACTGGGCACCCCACTGCTTGGCAGACAGGCACTGGAGTGGCAAACACTGTGAGGTCAATGGGTGCCCATTGGCCCATTTCCATGTCATGCCACTGCCTTTATATATCGCAACAAAATATGCAGACAGCAGGTCAAGCTTAATTTTGAAACATCACACCTGCTATTAAGTACAAAATTTACAGAATAAGATGGTACTATGTGCACAAGCTTAGGTGATTCTTTGCAAAATAAAATTAAACCTGGCACAATTTGTGTTGCAAATTATGAGGTACAATAGAGTTTATATTCAAAACACAGGATTTAATTACAGAATACTGATATCTATTATTTCCCTAGCAAGATAAAAGAAGAACATTTCCCCATAGCACGTAATAAATCATGCCCCACAAATACTATAAACATTACACAAAATAGTATTGGCTGCTTCAAAAATACACACAGCTCAAGGCTTCTCAATCACAAGATCTGCTATTTCCCTGTAATGTGTTGCAGCTTGGAGCAAGGAAATCTGAACCACAATGCCATTTGATATTCACAAACCATTTTTAGGTTTGCTTTTGCAGCTCAAGATCCCAGCTGAATCCCCTTGAATGTATTACAACCTTGTAATATGTTCCAGCCTAATTGTTATTCTATAGGGTTGATAATGTGTTTCTGGCGCAGAGATATTGGGATGGCTACACATGCCCGTAATGCAGTAAACTATCCTCACTCTATAACACAAGGTCAGCTCACTTGAACAAATTGATGGTACTCCCAACACACAGTACAGGTCACACTGGGAGTGCCCTGTGGTCAAGTTGTGGGTTCTCTGGTTCCAGCTCTCAAAGGACCTTTGCTTGTCGCCAGTTCCTAAAAAGGGGAAGAAATGACTGAAGACTGAAGAAAATATGAATGATCGTCTTGTTGTATTTACAGGAACAGCTTTGAAGATGCTTCAGTAGGAAGTCCTGCAAAGAAGAATGGAGCCTTTTTTGAAGCTAACTCCTTATGGTGAAGAGCAGTGTTAGAATTGCCTGGGTAAGATGTGGCTGAAAGAGTCAATGTTGCTTCATCTGGAAGCAAGTGATGAAGAAATTTACTGACCCCCACAAAGGTTGCTGGCTGCCATAGATTCTAGCTTCTGCAGCAGTATTCAAGGTACTTAACTCCATACCCTCACTGATACATCTTTCACTGTACTTTTAGTTCAAGGGATATACTGGAAGTCAGGGTGCAAATGTTAATTATTGCCATTGAGGGAAAACTTTTCCTGTGCCTTTTTTATACACCCATCTTGTTTGGATGCAGATAACTGGGTGGCAATAGCCAAAAGTAAAATTACATTCTGCTCAGGTGCTGCATAATGTTATAATGTTGCCTTCAAGACATCTTGATAGCATTGTAGTTAAAGTTTGGGGCAGCAACAGCTCATGTATTTTCTACAAGCGCAGGCATACTCACATATTACTTGGACAATGTGTATTGTTGCCTATTGTTTACCCTCTGTCCCTGTATCTATGGCAAGCAAAATCATGCAGACTGTCAACACAAGGTAGCTGCATGCTGAACATTCAGATTCACAAAGCCTGGGCTGCTGGTCTGGGTAAGGGTGGCACATAACTCTCACATTTTCAACGTCATTCCCTTCTTGACTATTTGCAGGAAAAGGCCGCACACAATAGGAAGCAGCACATACAGATAGGAAAAGTGGAATATTCTCCAGTTCATAGAAACAATTGAGGAAGTGGGTAAGGGCAGGTAGATATAATTTTAGCAGAATAAAACCCGAAGCCCTGGGGCAAAATGAGATTTTCATAAAAATATAAAATCCTGATAGATGGCTCACATTCTGAGCACTTCAATCCTAAAAGCCCCAAAGCAGTCTCTGTCCTTGTGTGTGGGTATAGTTTGCTCCTTTCTTTCAGCATGTACTCACCTCCGTGTGCACATGTGGTTTGCCTCTCTTCCTGTATACCCCAGTGTGAACCTATTGTTCCCTTCTATCTAACTTTAGATGTGTTTTATTTACACCTGTCTTTCTCTTTCTCTCTATCTATTACTGCATGCAACAGTAATTTTATGTCACTATGTTTGAGCATCTTCCAACTCTCTCTTTGCTCCTTTCATCCCCTTTAATGGAAGGGAAATGAGATGGGCCATATAATGCACAGTCAATTCAATATCCCCTAAAATTAAAATTACCCCCAATCAATGTTACTTAGCAGCGTGCTAGCCCTGAATGCTCACACATGTTTCTTCTTGGGGCAACCTGAGAGCCAGGAGGTGCTGGCAGCTCATACCCTACAAAAGTTTCTTGGGACTAAGGTGACCTGCATCTCATGGCAGCTTTTGATGGGCAGACAGCAGCTAAATGTCTGCTGCTTTCTCCCATGGAACCTGACATTGCTTCCCAGGCTTCACTGATAGTGTGGTTTGAAGCAGAAGACTAGAGGCCTGGAACAGGATGCTGTCCTGAGGGACAGGTGGCCTTCAACTATCACCATTCCACTTGGGTCCTAGATCTGTAGCCCAACTGATTAGCAGGTTGGCTGATTCAGCAAGGGTGAGTACCAAGTTGGCATGGATCTGTTTGGAGAAGTGTTAATGGCTGGCCGTCCCTCTGTGGCACTCGGGTATAACAGCACGAGTGTCAATGACATCGGCGCCGGCCAAGGTGGTGAGTTCTGGCTGCTTGGCCTGATTACTTTGCGGGTTGTGGGCCATTATTCAGATGTGCCCTGCAAGGTGTTCCTCAGGTGGGGTTGACCAGGCTGCAAAGGCTCTACGGGTAGAGAATGGACTAATCAATGCTCCTCTGTCCTTTCAGAAGAGAAGCCATAACAACACTGAAAAGTCATGGACAAGCGGAGGCCCCCAAAACCTGCTCATATTGATGAGGAACGAGATGGATGCCTTGGAGATGGAGTGCCGGCGCCCAGCTCAGTCCACTAGTCGTGGAGAGGCCGGGGTCTCTGACGAAGGTAAGAGTGTACTGCACAGATGTGAAAGTGTCAGGGTGTGTAAACATTGATGTGTTGTCTCATCTGTAATGGAAACCTCAAACCTGGAGCCCCCATTGTCCATTGAAAGACAATGGCACCATAATGCAGATCTCCATTGTCTCAACAGCCTGCCTAGCTTGCACAGTGACAGTGTGATGAGGAATACTAATGACACGTCGTTTTTCTTAACTAGGATCCCAACCAGGACCCCAGTGACTCACCGTTAACACCGGAGGACCAGTGCTCATCAGATGCATCTGCATCACACCCTCTCTCTGCACCAGGCACCAGCGCAGATACAAGCACCTCAGCGGGCTACAGTGTTGGTGCACAGCGGTGAGTGCACGGCACACTCGCATGAGGAACAGGTGGAGTCAAAGAGTGCCCAGGGCACCAACTTCTGGACAGAAAGACCATGTTGTGTCTGAGGCAAATGATGAGCCTCTGGAATTGTCTATCAGGCGGCAGATGCTGGATGCCTATCGGTATGCGCAGGAGGATCTGGCAGAGATTCCTGTGGGTTTGAGTGCCATGGTCTATGCCATGGAGGAGACCATGTGGAGCATGAGCACTGCGTTGACCTTCAGCACTGAGCGCACTGCCTCCTCCATTGAGAGAGTGGCGACTCTGATGGAAAGGCACCTCCAGGAACAGAATCTGCTTTTCGGGGTGGCACTCGGACCTGCAAGCCCTCACAAAGGCACTGACCTCAAGAGGACTCTGCCAATGTGAGAGATGGATGAGGCACCTAGTATCTCTTCTAGGGGCAGAATTTTCTGCCTGTTGGGCGGGAGGTGTGGGAGCGGGTGCGGGCTGGCCAATTAAGGCCCGCCCAGCGTGAATCGCGGCTCCTGAGGGCAGCGGGAGTGGGCAGGCGGTGGTGGGACTGCAATGACCGCTGGGTCCAATGGCAACCCGGCAGCCTGTTTAAAAAGTTACTGCAGCCTTTTGTGTTGGCCCGCAATGAGGTCTCTATGGGTTGGTGTGATTTTTAACACCTTTGTCATTTTGTTTTCTTAAGTTTCTTTGGTTGTAATATTAAATTCAGACATGTCACCATGGCTGAGGGTGCCTCTTTCCTTCTGCAGGTGGATGGTTATGAGTGATTTGTGGGACATTCCGCTTTATTAACAAGGCCCTTAGTTAATGTTCCTAACCTGGCAGATTTTGCACTTAGGTATTGAGAATGGAGCCTAGAGCCCAGGCTTGTCCTGGAGATCCATATGTGTTGTGCTAGCTGAAGATTCTTTGAATTAAAGCCTCCCAGGTGTCCCTGCCTCCCTGGAGTATGCCCGGGTCAGCGTCTACCCCTCAGCATTTCCCTGTGCATGCTCATCCTCGGACTCACTGCTGAACTCATCATGTGCAGCCGCAGCCACTGCATCTACATCTTCATCGTCCACTGCGTCGCCCCTTTCCAGCGCAAGATTGTGGAGAGCGCAGCATGCAACCACTCTCAGCGACACACGATCTGGGGGGTACTGGAGTGCGCCCCCTGAATGGTCCAGGCAATGGAAGCGCATCTTGAGAAGACCAATGGCTCTCTCCACCACAGCATTTGTGGAGGCATGGCTCATATTGTACCGCTGCTCAGCTTCTGTTCTTGGATGGCAGAGAGGCGTCATGAGCCACCTTCTGAGGGGATAGCCCTTGTCACCCAGCAGCCATCCATCCAGCCAGGCTGGAGCACTGAAGAGCCCCGGCACCTGGGAGTGTCTGAGGATGTAGGCGTCGTGGGAGCTGTCTGGGTACCTTGCACAGACTTGTAGAATCAGCATCCTGTGATCACACACTATCTGCATGTTCTTGGAGTGGAAGCCCTTCCTGTTGAAGGCACCGGGCTCACCTGCTGGCGCCTTGATGGCCACATGTGTGCAGTCTATAGCACCCTGGACGCGGGGGATGCCAGCAATGGCCGCAAAGCCTCTGGCTCATTGTGTCTGGCTTACCTGGTCCCAATGACTGTGGGTGAAAGTCAATACACGCCAGAGTGTCTGTGACCTGCTTGACACAAGTGTGGACAGCTGATTGGGAGACACCACAAAGATCAGCCACTGACCCCTGGAAGGAGCCAGAGGCATAGAAGTTGAGGGCAGCTGTGACCTTCAGAGCCACTGGCATGGAGTGTCCACCCACACAGTTACCAGAGATCTCCGGCCCTATCATCTGACAGACATAGTTGACTGTCTCCCTTGAGAGATGGAGCCTCCTTTGGCACTGCACCTCAGACATATTGAGGTAGCTGCTTCGCCACCTGTATACCCTGGCAGCAGGATAGTGGCATCTTCTGCGGCCCCTTCTGCCTTGGACTACCTGCTGGCCCTGCGCCCCTTGTGCCTGCGCCTCTCCTCCCAAAGGTGGCTCCCCTGGAGGCTGAATGTGTACTCCTGGCCTCCTCCCCCTCCTAGCCCTTCCTTCCTCCTCAGAGGAGGTGCCTCCAGTGGAGAGTTCAGCTCCCATTCCCAGGCTAAGGGAAGGCTTCCTGAAACTTGCAGGCCCAAAAAAGATTCCTCATTGCAGAGTGCTGACCTGAATGTTGTGAGTCCAGTGCAAGCAGCTGGTACGCGTTTTGAAGTATTGCAGATCACACAGGCAAGTATCAGTAACTTTGATAAATCAATATTTGACAGAGTACACTCATGACCCCACTGAGCCCTCTTATCCTGCCTGTGGATGAGGTTTATACAAATGTGTCCTACCCGCCTGCCCATTGCGCCCGTGTGCCGACCTGAAGATTGCACGGGCGCCAAAAAAATCGCCTTTGATTGGCGCCTGAAGGGCCTTAAGTGGCCCGTTAATTAATGGCGGGCGCGCATCAGATATCGTCATGCGCGCGCCCGATGAAATATCACGATGGTACACGGTGACGTCCGGACGCTCGCCCAACATCACTGCGCATCCTTTTATGTGCGGGCATGCAGGTCCCACCCCCGTACGCCAACGGAAAAATTCTGATCGAGTCATCAATGGCAAGCAGGGAAGTCCAGACTGACCTCACGTTGGCTGCTTGTCGTCTCTGCGGGCTCCTCTCACGGCGCCCTGGATGTTGGCAGCACCTCCACCCCTCTGCCAGTGACCGTGGCATCTGATGAAGATGACAGAGGAGTGCCCGGCCATGGTGCTGGAAGATCTGTCCCAGGCTGGGCCTGCACAGGTTCCACTGGCCAGAGGATAGCCGTCAAGGTCATCAAGGCCAACAGGAAAGTAGAGTCAGCAGGCTGTCTCCAATGCCGTTGCCAGTGAGGGGGGCGGGGGAGGGAGGGGGTGGTCACCAATGCGCAGCATTTGCAAAAGTAATTTTAAGGCATCATGAGCACAAAGGAGACTTTTAACGGGTGATCTTCAGTTCTGCCATGTTTTGTTAATTTGTTTACTGGTGTGACCATTAACACCTTCTATTGTTATGTGCATTTTCTGTGAGTGCCAACATTATCTAAATTTTGCTTTTGTGTTAATGTCCTGAGTATGTTTCACTTGTATTGTAGGTGTAGGGCACACCAGTATCTCATGCTGGACGTGATTGGCTCTAAACTTTATTGCACAGCTACTGAGTGGACTTTGGATTTAATGGAATGGGACATTTCAAACATCCGGTAAGGAGGCAGCGCCCCTGGCTTGAGGTGTAAGCAGTGCCCTGGCAGCCGAGCTGAAGCAACGTTGAATCAAGCCCTCCCTGAAGGTTCCTGATGTCTGCCTCCACGTCTTCAAAGTGTTCTTCCCAGGCACCGCTTCTGATCCGCCACTGGAGTCATCATCTGTAGCCTGTGGAGCTGCCTCAAGATCCTCTTCCTCCAGTGGGTCCCCCCTTGCCAGAGCCAGATTGTGGAGAGCGCAGCATGCAACCACGTTCAGAGACACCTGCTCTGGAGAGTATTGTAGTGTTCCCCATGAACGGTCCAGGCATCGGAATCTCAACTTCAACAGACTTATGGTCCTCTCTAACACTGCCCTTATGGAGGCATGATTCCTATTATACCCTTGCTCTGCTTCTGTCCTCGGGCGCTGGAGGGGTGTCATAAACCACCTTTTCAATGGATAGCCCTTGTCACCCAGCAGCCATCCATTGAGTCAAGCTGGAGCCATGAACAACCTTGGCAACTGTGAGTGTCGGAGGATGTTTGCATTACGGGAGCTGCCAGAGTACTTTGCACAGACTTGCAGAACCTGCGGCCGGAATTTTCTGCACCTGCTGGTGTCGGGCTTGTTTGGTGGCGTGAGCGAACAATATGGTGAGAAGGCCAAAAATCGGTTCCATGAAATTGTGAAACCAGATTGTGACCATCCGCTCCATGTCAGGAAATTGGGAACCTCATTGTAAGACATCAGCATATCATTATAAGGCCAGCCCACCGGAATCGTCCCCCTTCCCGCTCGATCAGCCACCGAAATCGGTGTGATTGCATGCCGGCGTGTTTTACAACAGCATATAAAAGGCGTGCACTTAGTGAGCGGCACTTTGAGGGGAATTCGAAAGTAACACAGTAACTTTGCAGAGTGCTGTTCCAGGTCACCTGTTGGACTTCAAGGTTGAGGCACGTTTTGGGGGGGGCGGGGTAAGGGCTGCCCTGCGATTGAGACGGCTTGGTGGGAGGGACAACAGCTGGCCTGTGGTTCAGGTGACTTGGTGGCGGGGGTGGGGGGGGAAAGGGCTGCCCTATTGTTGAGGCGATGTTGACGGGAGTGGCCAAGGGCTGACCTGCGGTTGAAGGTGGCGCACAAGCACAAGGCATGAGGGGGGCTGGGCGAGGGAAGTGGCCACGTTGCTAGTCTACGCCGAGCTAAACCCAGGGTCTATAGACACCGCCTTTCATTCCTACAGATGACTAAGAACCAGCATCGCCAAAGATTGCGCATATTTAGGGAACTGGTCGGTCACACCTGGCTGCTGCTGCAGGATTTGGCGCCACGGGGACATGGAGGGCATCCACTGCCAGTGCCTGTGAAAGTGACCGTGGCACTCAATTTCTACACCAGTGGCTCCTTTCAGGGCTACACACGTTGACCTCTGTGTGGTCTCACAGCCTCCATCCACAAATGCATCCATGAGGTCACGGATACCACCTTTGTGAGGGCACACAACTTTGTACATTTTGCTCGGGACCAGGAGAGTCAGGATGCAAGAGCGATTGGATTTGCCCAGATCTCAGGTTTCCCACAGATGCAGGGTGTCATCGACTGCACTCACATGGTGCTCAGATCTCCATCGCAACACGTGGTCAACTATGTCAACCGCAAGGGATTCCATTCACTGAATGTGCAGCTGGGGTGCGACCACCACAAACACATCCTGCAGGTCTGCGCACAGTTTCAAGGCGCTGTCCATGACTCCTACATTCTCAGTCAGTCAAAGATCCCTGAGGTCTTCCATGGTCCACAGAGGTTGCAGGGATAGACCCTCGGGGACAAGGGCTACCCGCAGAGGACGTGGCTGATGACACCCGTACGGCAGCCTCAGACTGTAGCAGAGTGAAAGTATAACAAGACTCATGTTGCAACTTGGAACTTGGTGGAGCAAACCATTGGGGTAGTGAAAATAAGGTTTCAGTGCCTGGACCACTCTGGTGGAGCCCTGCAATTTAGTCTGCAGAGGGTATCACGTATCGTCATTGCCTGCTGTGCCCTTTACAACCTGGTGCTGCAACGGGGAGAAGAGCTGGCTGAGGAGCTGGGGATCTCCTCCAATGAGAGTGAGAAGGTCTTCGAAGGTGCTATGACAGGAATGAGGCCTGCGCACTGACCGACGAAGCAAGGGCTCTCGGGAGGCCCTCATAGCTGCTAGATTTGTGGAGGACGATGATGACATGCAGTGAGGAGACACCATAGATCCTCACATCGCATCTATGAACATTTGACTCCAGCCTGGCTTATGGCAATGCGTGCACCGTCTGTGGGAATGCTCCTGTCATGGAGATGCATTTGAGGCCCTAATAGTCGTTCGATTGCAGGATGACGATGACATGCAGTAAGGACATTCCCGTAAATCTTCACATAGCCTTGGAAAATGTCTGACTCCTGTCTGGCTAAAGGCAGCTCGCTTGCGCCAGGGTCATATCATAGAGACGTAGCCATGAAACTTTAAAAGCATCTGATCCTTTATCCACCTTCAGCACCTGGCCCCTTCAGGTGCACAGTGTCACTGGTCACAGAGGCTGAAGAGGTGGGGGCCAGCCCCATCTTAAAGGTGTTGAGGGCACTCAGAGAGAATGATGGAACTCTGTGATACCTGCCCACAGCATTCTAGCAGCAATGACAAGCACTGTTGAGCTGCAGGCATCAGTAATGTGTCCAGGGAGTGTGAGGACAGACCATCACTTTGGTCTGAAGGCTGCACAGAGCACAGGGAAGCGGCCCTGGACTGAGGCACCTGCCTTTATCTTGTGCAGTCATGTTTCACATCTGAGTAACATGAACACTGCTCATCAGAACAAGGAGCCGTAGGCAGGAAGACATTCTTAGGAGATTATTGACAATAGTGAACATTATGTACAAGTGATTAACACCCGTGGCCAGACTGTGCGGCTACATCTTCTTAACTTTCCTAACCCTGTTGCTACGTCTTGGTGCTCCCTGGACATCCACAGCAGAGGTGGAGGCAGCCTGATGACTGCTACACCCTGTCTGTGAAGACCTTGGTGGGTGTCCTCTGGAGGGCCAAGACCTGGAGGGCCCAGTCCTGATTTCAGGGTCCTGCTGTGTGGCAGTGGCACCCTCCTTGGCCTGTGAAGCTGGAGCTGCTGAGGTCACAGGAAGAGGGGATTCAGATGGGCCGGACACTCATGGAGTCACCTGAATGGAATGCCCAGGGGGAGTACACCTGCTGATCCTCCTCCCTATGGGTGCCCAAGGGCCCCTAGCTGACCACTTGAGGAGAATGGGCAGCTGGAGTGAGATTGAGCTGCCCCGCACCCCTCTCATAAACACACGGTTAAAGCCTACTATGGCATCAGCGATGGAGTTTAGACCACATAGCAGTGCAGGAGCGATGTCCTGGACTAAGGTATCCATGGCGGCCGCCATCTTACCAGCGTTGACCTCGGTACATTGGCATGCCAGTGCTATCACCTCAGCCTGAAGGCAGACGGACTCCTCCATTATACCTTGCAATCTGAGGAGTGCAGCAGTCATCCCTTCCTGATGTTCCCAAGTTTGCTTTTGTAGCTCGAGCTACTGTGACATGACCTAGTCCAGAAGCTCGTCATCTGAGTTGGACTTAGCAAGTTTCTGGCGTCCAGCAGTCCTCTGAGTGCTGGACAACTGGGAAGTAGCTGCTGCAACAAAAACAGAATTACCTGGAAAAACTCAGCAGGTCTGGCAGCATCGGTGGAGAAGAAAAGAGTTGACGTTTCGAGTCCAACATGACCCTTCAACAGAACTGAAGTATAGTTAGGAGAGGGGTGAAATATAAGCTGGTTTAAGGTGGGGGGCGGGGGGAGAGAGAAGTTGAGGGTGGGGTGGTTGTGGGGACAAGCAAGCAGTGATAGGAGCAGATAATCAAAAGATGTCACAGACAAAAGGATCAAAGAGGTGTTGGAACAATGAAGCAAGCCAAGGACAGACATGTGGGCAAGAGAGCAGGGTGGAGTGTTAAAATGGCAAGCGACAGGGAGGTTTGGGTCTTTCTTGCAGACAGACCACAGGTGTTCTGCAAAGCGGTCGCCCAGTTTGCGTTTGGTCTCTCCAATATGGAGGAGACCGCATTGGGAGCAACGAATGCAGTAGACTAAGTTAGGGGAAATGCAAGTGAAATGCTGTTTCACTTGAAAGGAGTGTTTGGGCCCTTGGACGGTGAGGAGAGAGGAAGTGAAGGGGCAGGTGTTGCATCTTCTGCGTGGGCATGGGGAGGTGCCATAGGTGGGGGTTGAGGAGTAGGGGGTGATGGAGGAGTGGACCAGGGTGTCCCGGAGGAAACAATCCCTACAGAATGCCGCCGGGGGGGTGAAGGGAAGATGTGTTTGGTGGTGGCATCATGCTGGAGTTGGCGGAAATGGCGGAGGATGATCCTTTGAATGCGGAGGCTGGTGGGGTGATAAGTGAGGACAAGGGGGACCCTATCATGTTTCTGGGAGGGAGGAGAAGGTGTGAGGGCGGATGCGCGGGAGATGGGCCGGACACGGTTGAGGGCCCTGGCTTGCTGCATTGTTCCAGTGAAGCCCAACGCAAACTGGAGGAACAGCACCTTATCTTCCGACTAGGCACTTTACAGCCTTCCGGGCTGAATATTGAATTCAACAACTTTAGATCTTAAACTCCCCCTCCCCCCATCCCCACCCCGTTTCTTCCCCCTCCCTTTTTTTTTCAATAATTTATATAGATTCTTCTTTTCCCACCTATTTTCATTATTTTTAAATCTACAACTAATACCTTGTTAGTCTTTCCACCCCACCCCCACTAGAGCTGTACCTTGAGTATCCTGCCATCCATTCTTAATTAGCACTTTTCTTAGATAATATCACCACCTTCAACACCTCTTTGATCCTTTTGTCTGTGACATCTTTTGATTATCTGCTCCTATCACTGCTTGCTTGTCCCCACAACCACCCCACCCTCAACTTCTCTCTCCCCCCGCCCCCCACCTTAAACCAGCTTATATTTCACCCCTCTCCTAACTATACTTCAGTTCTGTTGAAGGGTCATGTTGGACTCGAAACGTCAACTCTTTTCTTCTCCACCGATGCTGCCAGACCTGCTGAGTTTTTCCAGGTAATTCTGTTTTTGTTTTGGATTTCCAGCATCCGCAGTAGCTTTTTGTTTTTAGTCCCTGCTGCAGCCTGCTGTGGATCAGGAAGTGCGATGTGCTCACCAGATTGTGATCCCAAGGCTACTGTAAATCTAGGTCCCACACAGCGTGTTTCTGCGCTGGTGGAGGGTGTGGGTGAGCGCTGTGATGGGACTTCAAGGAGGGTGTGCCCAGATTCCTCTTCAGGTGTTTCTACAGGGCTTGATTGGAGGTCCTGGCTCATGAACTCTCTTGGCTGTTTCCCAGATGTGCCTGTGAAACCAAGAGGAGATAATTTGTACATGGCAGTGGCCTGTGAAAGAGGACACATCACTCACAGCATGGTTGTCTGATGGATGTTGCACTGCTGGATCCTCACTTGGAAGAGCAGCGCCGACCTCACCGTCAGCACAGGACCGTTCCCGGTCATCACTGGCCAGCTGGCCGGCTCTGCTTCAAAGCCTGTGAGGGCCTAGATTTCAGGCATTCCTCTACCAGTCTGCAGCCTCTCCCTCTTGTTGCATGCCAGCTTGTTCTGCATGAATAGAAATGGAGAGAGTGTAAGCAGGACACCTGCCAGACCAGATGATAAGTCTGCCTGCATTTGTGGTAGGTGAGTGGTCCCATGGACAGGATGAGGACAATGAGGGTGAGTGTGAGAGAATGAATGTTGATGTCCTTGAACTGACAGTGAGTGAAGGCCCTGTGAATGTGTGATGGGTTTGTGAGTGTGTGAGTTGAGAGGGATGAGAAGAGTGACTTAACCTGGTGGAACGGAGATCATCCATCATCTTGCAGCACTGGGTGGCTGTCCTCTTTTGAAGTGCATTGGTGCTGACCACAGTTGCCACTGCCTCCCAAGTCTGGTTGGCCCATCGTAGGCCCAGAATGGGGGTTGTGAACATCACAGCAAGCCTCCACAGCATCCAAAGGGCATTCCAGTGACGCATCATTAAACCTGGGGACTGCAATATCTTTGCTTTTTGCGGACATCTTCCCTGCAGTCATTCTGGGCTCGAGCACTGAGATGTGTGCACTAGACTATGGTGCCTGGCGTGATGAAGCGGTGAGGCAATGGCATAGCAGGTGAATTAGAGCCCCCTCGCCATTGAAATGGTGTGTTTCCTGGGAATGCATAATTCATGCGTTGGGTTTGGGATGATACGGTGTGAAAAGCCGCCATTGAGGCCGGCAGGTAAAACGTTGTTCTACCCGCCTGCTGCCGCACAGTGCAAATCTGGGATGGTTCCATCCTGCGTCTTGTGGTTGCACACTATCTGGATGTTCATCCAATGGAAGCCCTTCCTGTTGCCAAAGGCACCCGGCTGACCAGCTGGAGCGTTGATGGCCACGTGTGTGCAGTCGATGGCACCCTGGACATGTGGGAACCCAGCAATCACAGGTAAGCCTCTGGCTCACTCAGCCTGGCTGACCTCATCCATCCGGAAATGAATAAATTTCATGACTGGCCTGAACGGGGTGTCAGTTACCAGCTTGAGGCAACTGTGGACAGCTGATTGGGACACTCTGCACAGATCACCCACTGACCCCTGGAAAGAGCCAGAGCCATAGAAGTTGAGGGCCACTTTGACCTTCTTGCCACTGCTATGGGGTGTCCACCCACACAGTTGGACGTGATCTCTGGACCAATCATCTCACATATGGAGGTCACCATCTCCCTGGAGAGGTGGAGCCTCCTCCGGCATTTTACTTCTGACATATTGAGGTAGCTGCATCACCTGTACACTCTGGCAGAAGGATACTGTTGTCTTCTGTGTCCCCCTCCTCCTTGGACTCTCTGCTGGCCCTGCGCCCCCGGTGCCTGCACCTCTCCTCCCACACGTCACTCCCCTGGACACTGCCTATGGATACCTGGCCTTCTCTCCCTTCTGCCCCTCTCTTCCTCCTCAGTGGAGGTGCCACCAGTGGAGTAGACAATCCCCATTACCAGAGAAATGGAAGGCTGCCTGGTGGCTGGAAGGTTCCACATGGTATAAATCCTCCAGGAGCCTTGGAGACACCAATGAGTCCTGAAATGAAGGCTAGCAATGCAAAGGCTGAAGCTCAAAACAGAGATAAAGCTGTCAAGTTTCACTAAGCAACCAGCAGCAAACTCTATCCTAAGCTCCTCACTACTCACAATGGCAATGCTCCAGACCCTTTTTATCCAGCCCTTGGACGACAGCTTGTTAAAAACGGATTACGCGCCTGCCCATTTTGCCTGTGCAACGGGACACTCGCCCGATGTAATTTCACGTAATTTCACTTGCATTCGGGTCAGGCACGTGCCCGACCTCAGGACATGAAATTCAGGCCTAAGTCTCTGGAGTGAGTTTTGAACTCAGTCTCCTGACTCAGAGGCAAGAGTGCTGCCAGGGGACTGACATACGATCACACCTTTTTACATATGATTAACAGCAATGTCTACTCCAATGGGTAAACATCTGACTTGACCCAGGAAGCCCTTGTCTAAGTACCTGTCCAAACCATAGAAGGTGGAAATATATTTTCATTGCAGTAACAGGGATACAACTCAGTGTAGTTCCCATGCAGTAAATTACAAGCAGACATCTGTTCAAATAAAAAAGATATCCATAGAAAACCAGAGGGAATTGGTCCTTGCATTTAACTATTGTGCAGTGCATTCTTCTGTTTTTGTAGTAGGAGGGCACTGAAAATGAAATTGTCAGTTCATCTACATATTGATGTAGCCTTGCAAAATGAGATGATGAAGGCTAATATAAATTACAAACGGTGCTCCAAGGTGTAAAAACATGCTATTAAACCCACATTAGCATTGATGCCTCCAGCAAATAGAAAATTGGGTCCATTATGCAGCAGAATACAAGAAAAATTAAACTCAGATTTATTCTACACTTTCATATCCCCATGAGAAGTTCCACACAGACAGACATGAGAGAGTGCTACAATACACATCAGTCGTTAAAAGAACTCTGACTACCTACTCATTAAACGGAGTGGACAGGAGGCATAATGTTTTATAGTCCGTTTTATTTGCTCTGTGTGTAACCTGTGACTCAGGGGCCCAGACCTGTTTTCAATTTTAGTGAATGTTCCAGGTTTTTCCTTTCAAAATGTGTTGATCTGTCAGTTTCATATATAAAAAATCCCCATAGTATGTTATTTTCCTCCACAATTTTCTAACTAATGGCCGCTCAATTTACTCTCAGCAGTTTTGACTTAAGCATTTTTTTGGTGAATAACTACAAAAAGCTTGAGCTTTTGAGATGTTGTGAAATAACTTTTAATGCTGTCGTGTAAACTAATGCAAAAGGATGGCCAGGTGACCCTGATTGTTCGACCACTTACTGTGTTGTGCCAGACTTGACGAGTTGTTGATCTCTACTATGGAGGTGCTGTTGGAAAGCAACAAGCAGCTAACAGGGGAAGAGGGGTTGATGAAGGGAAACAAAAAGTCAAAGGGTACAGTCAGCTCTGGATCTCCAAATTTTAATTCTTAGTGTCCCACTAGAAGCAAATGATCTACTTGACAGTGAGAGATCAGGGAGTTGGACAGAAAGAAAAGGAATTGTAGCACTCTCTCATATCTGCCTGTGTGGAACTTCTCATAGGGATATGAAAGTGTGGAATAAATCTGAGTTGAATTTTTCTTGTATTCTGCTGCATGATGGACCCAATTTTCTATTTAAGACAGAGATGAGGAGAATTTTTTTCTCTGAGGGTTGTGAGTCTTTGGAACATTCTTCCTCAAAAGGCAGTAAAAGGAACTTCTTTGAATATTTTTAAGGTAGAGCTGATAGATTCTTGATTAACAAGGTGGTGAAAGGTTATCGGGGGTAGGCAGGAATGTGGGGTTGAGGTTACATTCATGATCTTCCTGAATGGCGGAACAGGCTCAAAGGGCCGAGTAGCCTATTCCTGCTCCTAATTCATTTGTTTGTATGTTTGTATAAATGTTTCTGATACTCTCACGGATACTGAAAGAAAATAACCTTCATCTGTGTGTATTGTTACAGCAGGCTTTGAGTTTGGTCACTTGGAAAAATTTACATTTATATCATGCCTTCACAGTGTCAGAAATCCCAAAGTACTTTACAACCAATGAAGTACTTTGGAAACGTAGTCACTGTTGGAATAGAGGGTAGGATCTTCCAGTTGGCAAGCGGGGGTAAAATGATGCGGGGTGACGTCGGGCGGGCATCCCGGCGTCACCGCACATCATTTAGATTGTCAGTTCGGTGGGCACACAGCCAACGGCCACTTAAGGCCGTTAAAAAAGTAATTAAGGTAATTAATGGACCTGCCTGTCCAACCTTAAGGTTGGCAAGCAGGTGAGGAGGCCAGAAGGCCTTTATAATAAACAAGAAACCTCATCCACGGGCAGGACGAGGTTTCATGAAGGATTTAAAAATGTGAGAATATTTCAAAATAAAAGATATGGACATGTCCCAACTCAGGTGACAGTGTCACATGAGGGAACACGGCAGCCAAATTTTTTTCTCAGCCTTATTTAAAGTTTAGCTTCTGAGCCGATCTCCTTGAGGCAGCTCTTTGCCAAAGGGAGATTTGAGCGCTCTTTTGTGCACATGCGCAAAAGAGTGCATTCCCAGCTGAGGGAATTACCCCCCTGCCCGCACAGGGAGCGCATAGCGCTTCCTGGCAGACGTCATGCTGGGCGGGCCTTAATTGGCCCGCTCACGTAAAATGGCGACGTGTCCCCAACCGGGGGCACTGATCGGGAACCCGCCAGCCCACGCCCGCTGCCGCACATCCCCCAGACGGGGGCAAAATGTAGCCCAGAGGAAATGCAGGAGCCAATTTGCTCACGGCAAGACCCCAAATGACCATATCATTTGTTTTAGGTCTTTGTTGATGGATAAATATTGACCAGGACACCAGAGAGAACTCCACTGCTCTTCTTCCAGGAGTGTAATGGAGTATTTTACATTAAGAAGGCAGATGGGCAGATCAGCATAATGCCTCATGTGATTGACAGTACTTTCAACAATGCAGCAGTGTTAACCTCAGTTATCTGTTAATGTGGGTTTGTCTCAAGATTCTTGAACTCTAGAAGAGATCTCGCTGGCAGCAATGGCCTGTTGTTCAAAATAACTTGCTATTTAGAAGTTTATAGGACATCAGGACCAAAGGGCTACAGTTCCTCTCTAAGGTGCTTCTCACTCATCTTCTCTCAGTGAGTGACATCACTATTGTTAGGACCATAACTTCAAGAACTATATTTTCTTTTAAAATTTGGAAGGGGATTGCATTATTTGGACACCTAGGAGTTGATCTGGATTTTTTTTTTTAAAAAAAGGTCAGACGTTGACCTTGGCTTTTCCAAGAAATCACATGACTTCAGCTAAATGACTAGCATGGCAATTGAGGAGGAGAGTTATTTGCTAATTGGAACTGCAATTACTTTAATTGGTGGGGGAAAAAAACTGCTTTAAAGGCAAAGGCCCTAGTGATTTACTGGACATCAACTAACAGAGATGAGTTATATTTTGAACTTGTTTTTTGAACTCAGTTGGGAATGAACTGACAAGGGGAAATGCTACCCAGCTCAAGCTCTCCTTCTTTGTTTTAAATACTGTGTGATTATCAGTATCTAGCTAGGAATCCACACCTCAGTGGAACTTGGCTGTATTTGGAAACCCAAGAGGCCAAGATAAGAAGGATTGATCCAGCCCTATTCTCCTCCACACTGAAGCTCCATTGGTGAGAACCTCTAGACATCTACTGTGACTAGCAATCAATCCTCGCACAAGACAGCACCAGCTCAACAGTGTCAAAACCCTACGAACTTTATCCTTTTTATACAGTGTTTTTCTTCAACTGCCCATCTTTGCAAAGACTCTTTTTCTTTGTCATTTGTTTGTGTGTGTCTGTCTGTGTGCATGCTGGGGAATTTTAAGAGGGATAGATAGTTACACTTCCAGATTACAAATTGTGTTAACCAGTTCTTTCAACTTGTTTTAAAAAAGAAGTTTTGTTTTATAACAAATCAATCATTTTGAGTTCATTGAAAGAAGCCTGGTTAAGGTCTCTTTTATTCTGGATCTAACAGTAGGGAAGTTGAATTAAACAATTACACTAATGGTATGATCAGAGGAGTAATGGGGCTAGATAAACTGAGCACTCTTGCTATCCTGGTCATAACACTATGACAAAGCTTCTTATGCACATGGTCAGTAGTTATTATTAGAGTTAATCCTTTACTCTACAGGTTCTGTGCTCAATTCACCTGAACATGAACCCTGGATCTTTTAACTCAGACTAAAAAGTGCAACAACTATTGACTGAGACCTTCATAAGAAAATGGAGGACTTGGAAATGACTTATACTGCTTTAGCAGCAACTAGCTAAGCCTATGGGGCCAATTTGGTGAATATGTACTGTAGATTGGAGGTTTTGCCCATTGCAGCTTGTACATGGGGTATTGATATCTCTATTACGTTGAAAGAATTACTGCCTTGAGGCTTCAGCATGGTGGAAAATTTGAAATTAAAGGGTAAATTTGCAAAATGACAGTTTGCATTGGACCTTACCCTCTAGTAGCACCCATTAGGATCTTTTAATCTATGAAAATTAAGCATCAGAAAATTAGGAAAATCCAAATAGGGTTCAACCACGTCAGTGCCTAAGCAAAACCCTGCACTGAGAAAACAGCCTTTCAAAATTTACCTTTATGTCTTTCCAAAAGAGGAAATAACATAAAACTGATTGACAAGAAAGAAGCTGAACCAGCTCAACAGTACATAAACCAGAATAAATAGCACTCTGTGGATCAATGCACTGGGAAATTGTGCAATTACAGTAAGAATTAAAGGGAATGAGCAGCAAGTGTAAAGTAAAACTCGTGGATCAACATCTGGGTAGAGACACTTCTTAAGATGCATTATTTGCTCATTTTAATTTTTGTTATAAAACGCACAATATTCGACCCGTTCCCATTATACACTCTGCCTGATCCTTCTTCACATTCATAAACCAGCAAATTTAACAACAAGGTTTAGGATAATAAAAACAGAAAATGCTGGAAACACCTAAGCAGGTCTGCGAGCATCTATGGAGAGCCAAACAAAGGGTGGTTAGGCCAATAATCAATAATAGGTTAGGTATGATATAATTGATAGGTTAAGTATCCTAACCTGTGCCCACCTTTAATTTTTGGACAGCAGCTCTGGGTATTGATTCTGCTGCTTTCCTTTACAACTCATCTACGCCTATATTTTGTTTCTTTACCAGTCCCATTGCCATCTCCTTTTGCCTTGTATCATCATCCCTTTCATCATTTAATTTCTCCTACCTTCCATCATATTAAAGACCCTCCCTTTCCCTTTCCCTGCCTCTGTGCTTGCTTAAAGCCTTTTACATCTCAAACACTTTCCAGTTCTAATGTAAGGTTAATGACCGGAAATGTTAACTCTGTTTTTCCTTCCACTAATGCTGTCTCACCTGCTTAATGTTTCTAGCGTTTTCTATTTTTATTTCAGATTTCCAGCATTTGCAGTGTTTTGCTTTTGTAATGACCTCAAGAAACACAGCAGAATTTTTAGTTTGGTGTGCAGGCGCGTGCACAACCTGATCAGATGCAAAATCGCGCGGGATGACGTCAGGCAAGCATCCCGACGTCATCCCACGCTTGTACGATATTTCGGTTCGCCAGCGCGCTCCCTACTTTCGGACGCACCCACTGACAACTAAGAGGCCTATTAAGGCCATTAAAGTTGTATTTCCCTCCGATTTTTTGTGGTCCGTCCAAGCTTATGGTAGGTGGATGAGTGAATCGGCCAGGCGGACTTTGTATTTTTCATGAAACCTCATCCAAGGACGGGATGAAGTTTCCAGTGTTAAATTTAAAAAAATCTAGGGACAGCATTTTTATCATGTATACGTTCAGGTAACTGACTGTGATGCTTGGACTTTTTTTTCCCTGATTTTACAAACTTTATTTAACTGTTTTCAAATTTTCAGCTCCCTGAGGCAGCTCTCTGCCTTCAGGGAGTGCCCGCCCTCCTCCCGCCCCCCCCCACTACGGCAACGCTGAGCGTTTCAGCGCGCGCTTCATTCTGGCTGATTGTTAATCAGCCAGCAAGGGCAAAATTGCAGTCGGGGACCGATCGCTGGCGGCGACCCATTTCCCGGCCGATCCCGGGCACGCCAATTGCACCCACCCGCCAACCTAAAAATCCTACCCACAGTTGCTTTAAGTCTGGAATGCCAGTTACCAACTTGCAGAACAGGATGCATTGGTTTTAATCTTT
This sequence comes from Cetorhinus maximus, assembly GCF_964194155.1. NCBI lineage: Eukaryota > Metazoa > Chordata > Chondrichthyes > Lamniformes > Cetorhinidae > Cetorhinus > Cetorhinus maximus. Next base: position 95,652,258 of record NC_135885.1, read on the forward strand.
CAGAATCCCCTAGATTCTAGAGCAGGCCCCAGAGATTGGAAGGAAGCAAATGTAACCCCACTATTCAAGAACAGAGGAAGAGAGAAAACTGAAAATACAGGTCAGTTAGCCTGACATAAGTAGGTGGGAAAATGTTAGAATCTATTATTAGGGACACAGTAACAGAGCAGTTAGAGAATCATAATATGATAAGGCAAAATCAACATGGATTTATGAAAGGGAAATCATATTTGATTACTCTGTTAGAGGTTTTGAAGACGTCAGGGGGACCTGGTGGATGTGGTATATTTGGATTTTAGAAAAGCATTCTCTAAGGTGCCATGCAAGAGATTATTACACAAATATTATTAGGTTCACATGGGAATTCAGTACACGAGAGAAAGAGGTGCTTTAAGTAACATTTATTTCAACTCATAAAGTGCGTTAAGTATTAGTCGGATTTAACAGTACTCCTAAGGTTTATCAATAGTTGTAAAGTTTATTAAGTTAAGGCCAAGTAAAATTAATACAAGTAAACCAAAGTAAACGTAAATGAAGTAAAGTTAAGACATGGCAGGGCAGCTCGGTCACGTGGAATGCATATCCTTTAGTATGTGGGAAGCTGTGGACGTTAACTGTGACCTAGACACCACATGTGCAAGAATTGTCATCAGCTGCAGAAACTTGAGCCCTGGGTTTTGGAACTCAAGCGGTGGCTGGAGTCATTGTGGCGCATCCACAAAGTTGATAGCTACGTGGATAGCACATTCAGAGAGATGGTCACACTGCAGGTAAGGAGCATGGAGGCAGAAAGAGAAGGGATGGCCCCCAGGCAGGTAGGGCCGGAGACCCCTGAGGTCTCGCTCGTTAATCGGTTTTCCATTTTGGATATTGGTGGGGGCATTGGTTCCACCAGGGGAGTGCAGTCAGGTCCAAGGTTGTGGCACCAGGGGCGGCTCAGCTGTACAAGAGGAGAAGAAGAAGACGGGAAGAGCAGTAGTGATAAGGGACTCGTTAGTTAGAGGAACAGACAGGCATTTCTGTGGCCGTAGACGTGACTCCAGGATGGTATGTTGCCTCCCTGGTGCAGGGTCAATAGCGTCACGGGGCAGATACAGGACATTCTTCGGGGGTGGGTGAACAGTCAGAGGTCATGGCTCCTGTTGATACCAACGACTACAGTAAGAAGGGAAATGAGAGGATGCAAGCAAATTTCAGGGAGCTAGGAAGAAGATTGAAAAACAGGAATCTAAAGCAATAATCTCAGAATTACTTCCAGTCCTACATGGTAGTGAGCATAGAAATAGGAGAATTGAGTGATTGAACATATGGCTGGAGAACAAATATAGGAGAGAGGGCATCAGATTTCTGAGACTTTGGGACCGGTGCTGGGGTAGGTGGGACCTGTACAAGATGGACGAGTTGCATCTTAGCAGGACGGGGAGTAATATCCTCGCAGGGGGATTCGCTAGTGCTGTTGGGGAGGGCTTAAACTAGATTGGCAGGGGCCTGGGAGCATGACAGTGAGTTCAGATTTGAAGGAAGCAAAACTGATAAAAGGAAGTAGTAAAGTAGAAAGCAAAAATCGAAGACAGACGAAGCATAGGCAAGCATCAAATAGGATCAGAATAGAGATTAATGTTAAAAAAGCAGAATTAAAGGCTTTCTTTCTGAATGCAAGTAGCATTCGCGAAAAGGTTGATGATTTGAATGCACAAATTGAGGCAATTGGGTATGATTTAATTGCTGTTTCGGAGGCATGGCTACAGGGTGACCGAGGCTGGTAACTGAATATCCTCAGATATTCGGCATTCAGGAGGGATCAGCAAAAATGAAAAGGAGGCACTCCTAATTTTTTTTAATCTTCCATGAGATGTGGGCGTCACTGGGTAGGCCAGCATTCATTACTAAGGGACAAGATCAGTACATTATGCAGAGAGGATCTTGGATTGGAGGTTCAATATGTAGAATAAGTTTGGTTGGAGCTAAGAAAAAGCAAGGAGCAGCAAACATTGGTGGGAGTTGTTTATAGTCCACCAAACCATCGTGCTAATGTTGGGCACAGTATAAATCAGGAAATTAGAGATGCATGTAACATGAATATTACAGTAATAATTGATGACCTCAATTTACTGATGGACTGGGTTAACCATATCAGCACTAGTGCTCTGTAGGAGGAATTCCTGGAGTGTGTACGAGATGGGTTTCTGGAGCAGTACATTGAGGACCCAACTAGGTGCCAGGCTATTTTGGATTAAGTGTTATGTAATGAGAAAGGGCTAATGAATAGACTTGCTGTAAAGGAGCCATTGGGAAACAGTGACCATAATATGATGGAATTCTGCTTTACCTTTGAATGCAATATAGTTTGTTCTGCAACTACAGTCTTAAACCTGAAGAAAGGAAATTATGAAGATATGAGGGACAAGTTGGCTATGGTGGATTGGGAAAATACACTAAAAAATTTGACGGTAGACAGAGGATGGCTAGTATTTAAAGAAATACTTCATGGTCTACCATGATCTATGTTCCTATAAGGCACAAACACCCGTAAGGTAAGGTAAATCGACCATGGTTAACAAAAGAAGTTAAAGATTGCATTAGATCAAAGGAAGTGGCTTATAAGGATGCCAGAAAAAGTGGTAACCCTGAGGATTGGGGGTAATTTAGAACACAGCAAAGGAGGACCAAGAAAGGGAAAAGAGAATATGAATGCAAACTAGCAAAAATCATAAAGGCAGATTGTAAAAGCTATTTTAGGTATATGAAAAGGAAAAGATTAGCTAGGACCAATATGGGCCCATTGCAGATGGGGACAGGAGAAATTGAGGTGGAGAACAGGGAAATGGCAGAAAAGTTAAACAATTACGTTTCATCCGTCTTCACAGAAGAAGATACAGAAAATCTCCCAGAAATACTAGGCGACCAAGGGAGTTGTGAAACTGAGGAACTAAAATAAGTTAGTATTAGTAAAGAGATACTTAAAAAGTTAACTGGATTGAAGGTTGACAAATCCCCTGGACCAGATGAGCTTCATCCCAGGGTGTTGAAGGAGATGGCTAGAGAGATAGTAGATGTATTGGTGGGTATCTTTCAGAATTGTTTAGATTCTAGAAAGGTGCCTGGGGCTCGATTGCAAATGTAACCCTACTATTAAAGAAGGGAGGAAGAGATAGAATGAAGAACTATAGACCTGTTAGTTTGATGTCAGTAGTAGCGAAAATGTTTGAATCTAGTATGAAGAATGCGACAATTGGATATTTAGAAAGTAATGGTAAAATTGGGCTGCGTTGACATGGATTTATGAAAGGGAAATCATGTTTGACAAACTTGTTGGAGTTTTTTTGAGGATATTATTTGTAGTAGTGATAAAGGAGAACCAGTGGATGTGGTGTATTTGAATTTTCAGAAGGCTTTTGATAAAATCCTGCACAGATTAGCAAATAAAATTAGAGCACATGGGATTGGGGGAAACATACTAGTCTGGATTGAGGATTGATTAGTAGACAGAAAGCAAAGAGCAGGAATAAACGGATCATTCACAGGATGGCAGGTTGATGCTAGTCTGGTATCACAAAGATCAGTGCTAGGTCCACAGCTGTTCACAATCTATATGAATGAGTTGGATTTGGGGACCAAATGTAATATTTCCAAATTTGCTGATTACATCAAACTGGGCAGGATCATAAATTGTGAGGAGGATGCAAGGAGGCTTCAAAAGGTCTTGGGCAGGCTAAGTGAATGGGGTAGAACATGGCAGATGGAATGTACTGTGAATAAGTGTAAAGTTACCCACTTTGATAGAAAAAACAGGGAGGCAGAATATTTCTTAAATGGTGAGAGGCTGGGAATTGCAGGTGTCCAAAGGGACCTGGCTGCCCCTGTTCAAGTCACTGAAAGCTGGCATGTAGGTGCAGCAAGCAATTAGGATGGCAAACGGCATGTTGGCCTTCATTGCAGGGGGATTTGAGTACAGGAACAAAGATATCTTGCTGCAGTTATATAGATTCTTGGTGAGACCTCACCTGGAGTGCTGTGTGCAGTTTTGGTCCCCTTATCTAAGGAGGGATATACTTACCATATAGGGAGTGCAATGGAGGTTCACTAGATTAATCCCTGGGATGTCAGGATTGTTTTATGAGGAGAGATTGGGGAGATAGGGTTTGCATTCTCTAGAGTTTCAAAGAATGAGGGGTGACCCCATTGAAACTTAGAAAATTCTTACTGGGCATTACAGGATAGACGTCTGGTGAGTCTAAAACCAGGGGGCATAATCTCAGGATAATGGGTAGGCCATTTAAGATTGAGATGAGGAGGAATTTCTTCACCCAGTATATGGTGAATCTTTGGAATTCTCTACCCCAGAGGGCTATGGAAGGTCAATCATTGAGCATATTCAAAGCAGAAATTGATAGATTTTTGGAGACTAATGACATCAAGGAATATGGAGATAGTGCGGGAAAGTGGTGTTGAGGTAGGTGATCGGCCATGATCTAATTGAATGGCTGAGGAGGCTCGAAGGGCTGAATGACCTATTCCTGTTCCTATGTACCTCAGATATTTACAATATATATTAATGGTTTAGATGAAGGGACACAGTATAATGTAACCAAGTTTGCTGATGATGCAAAGCTAGGTGGAAATGTAAGATATGAAGATGCAAAGAGGCTGCAGAGGGATATAGGCAGATTAAGTGAGTGGGCAAAACATGGCAGATGAAATACAATGGTGGGGAAGTGTGAATTTTTCACTTGGTAGTGTTAGGACTTCATATTTTCAAGAAATATATGTGTTTTAAAAATTGGAAGGACATTGGAATAAGGACACTTTCTTAGGAACTGACCTGGAGTCTTTTTTTTTAAAGGGTTATGAGTCCACCTTACATACATACAAACAAGGAGCAGGAGTAGGCCATTCAGCCCCTTGAGTCTGCTCCGCCATTCAAGAAGACCCTGGCTGATCTGATTGTAACCTCAATTTCGCTTTCCCACCTACCCCTGATAACCTATCACCCCCTTGCTTACCAAGAATATATCCACCTCTGCCTTAAAACTATTCAAAGACTCTGCTTCCACCACCTTTTCAGGAAGAGAGTTCCAAAGACTCACAACCCTCTGAGTGAAAAAAATTTGCCTCATCTCTGTTTTAAATGGGTGACCCCTTATTTTTAAATAGTGACCCCTAGTTCTGGATTTTTCCACAAGAGGCAACTCCACATCCACCCTGTCAAGACATGTTTCAATCAAGTCAACTCTTAGTCTTCTAAACTCCAGTGGATACAAGCCTAATCTGTCCAACCTTATCTCATAAGGCAACTCACTCATTCCAGCTATTAGTCTTGTGAACCTTCTCTGAACTGCTTCCAATGCATTTACATCGTTCCTTAAATAAGGTGACCAATACTGTACATAGTACTCCAAATGTGTACAACGGAAGCATAACCTCCCTACTTCTGGGGCAGAATTTTGCCCTTGGCGGCCGGGCTCGATGATGCCGGTCAGGAAGCCGAACGCCGCCCACGATCAGGACCAGACCGCGATTTCACACTGTGGCCAATTAAGGCCCGCCTAGCATGAAACACAAGCAGCAGCGCTAAGCATTGGCTGTGCAGGCAGGGGGAGGAGGGTGAGCAGGGTGAGGGTGAACTTTGTGCATGCATGGGGTTGAGCGCTTCATAATCTTCCTAAGGCACAGAGCTGCCTCAGGGAGATGAAGCGCTATTAAAAAGAGAAAATGAAGAAAATAAAAATGTAATAAAACATGTCCCCTCATGTGACTCTGTCACATGAGCAGGGACAAGTTATTAAATCAATTTTAAAACTTTTATTTTATCTTTATTTGCTTTTGGAAACCTCATCCTGCCCGTGGATGGGGTTTCCAAAAAAATGCAAAGGCTGCTTGGTCTTTTGGCCTGCCTGCCAACCGTTAGGTAGGACAGGCAGCAAAAAAGTTAAGTTAATTGATTAATTAATGGCCTTATCTGGCCTTTTAATTGTCGGCAGGCACACTGTCAGCTCCGGCGCACACCCAACGACCAAACTATTGTGCGACTGCGCATTGACGATGGTGCGCTTGGCCGACGTCAACGCGCATCACTTCACGTTTGGGTGGGTCAGGTGCCCGGCCTCCCGCCGAGCAAAACTTTCTGCCCCTGTATTCAATTCCCCTTGCAATATATAACATTCCATTGACTTTCCTAATTACTTACTGTAACTGCATACTAGCCTTTTGCGATTCATGCACTAGGACACCCAGATCGGTCTGTACCTCAGAACCCTGCAGTCTCTCACCATTTAGATAATATGCTTCTCTTTTATTCTTCCTGCCAAAATGGGCAATTTCACATTTTCCCATGTTATATTCTATTCGCCAGATCTTTGCCCACTCATTTAACCCATCTATATCTTTTTGTGGCCTCCGTATGTCCTCTTCATAACTTACTTTCCTACCTATCTTTGTGTCATCAGCAAATTTGGCAACCATCCCATTCATCACTTCATCCAGGTCATCTATATAAATTATAAACTGTGAGGTCGCAGCATTGATCCCTGTGACACACCATTCATTAACCTTGTCAACCTGAAAAAGACTCATTTATGCCTACTCTCTGCTTCCTGTTAGCCAGCCAATCTTCTATTGATGCCAATATGTTACCCTTTATATCATGAGCTTTTATTTTCCACAAGAACCTTTGATGAGGCACTTTATCAAATGCCTTCTGGAAATCTAAGTAAAGTATATCCACTGGTTCTTCTTTATCCACAGCACCTGTTACTTCCTCAAAGAACTCCAATCAGTTGGGTAAACATGATTTCCCTTTCACAAAACCATATTGACTCTGCCTGATAACCTTGAACTTATCCAAGTGCCCTGCTATAACTTCTTCAATAACAGCTTTTAACATTTCCCTATGACAGATGTTAAGCTAACTGGCCTGTGGTTTCCCGCTTTCTGTTTCCCTCTCTTTTTGACTTACATTTGCTATCTTCCATCTAATGGGACCTTCCCTGAATCTAGGGAGTTTTGGAAAATCAAAACCAATGAGTCAACTATCTCACCAGACACTTCTTTTAAGACCCTAGGATGAAGTCCATCAGGACCTGGGCTCTTTTCAACCCACTGCTCCAACAATTTACTCAGTATCACTTCTCTGGTGACTATAATTTTCCTGACTTCCTCCCCACTTCCATTTTCTGGTTAATAGCTCTGTATCCCGGAGAATGTTACTTGTGTCCTCTATAGTGAAAACAGATGCAAAATACCTGCTCAATTCATCTGCCATCTCCTTGTTTTCCATTATCAATTTTCCAGACTCACTATCTTTAGGACCAATGCTCACTTTGTTTACTCATTACTTTTTAAAATATTTATAAAAACTCTTACGATCTTTTTATATTTCTGGCTTGCTTTCTCTCGTACTCTAATTTTTCCCTTCTTATTAGTCTTTTAGTCATTCAATGCTGTTCCTTATATTCTGTCCAATCTTCTGACCGGCCACATAGGGACACCTTCACTATAAAATTATTAATTACTCCCATCTCATTGCACAATACCAAGGTCTAGTATAGTCTGCTCACTGGTTGGCTCCAGAACATGCTGCTCTAAGAAACTATCCCTAAAACGTTCAATGTACTCCTCATCTCGGCTATCTTTGCCTATCTGACTTTTCCAGTATATATGTAGATTAAAATTTCCCATGATTATTGCTGTGGCCTTCTGACAAACTCCAATTATTTCTTCCTTTATGTTTCACCCTACCATGTAGGGTGCTCGGCGGGCCTGAATATAACTCCCATAAGTGACTTCTTGCCTTTCCCAGTTCTCATCTCTACCCAAACTGTTTCCACATCCTGGTTTCCTGAACTTAAGTCATCCCCCTCTATTGTGCTCATACCATCATTAACTCACAGAGCCGCCCCTCCACCTTTTCCTCGCCTCCTGTCCTTTCTAAATATCCTGTACCTACAATATTCAGGTACCAATTCATGCCCTCCTGCAGCCATGCCTCTGTAATACTATCAAAATGTAATTATTTATTTCTATGTGCGCTCTCAGCTCATCTGTTTTGTTCAGAATGCTACGTCCATTCACATACAGAGCTTTTAGTTTTATCCTTTTATTCTTTTTATAACCTCTAGTTTCATCTGTTGAGTTACTGTTAGATTTGTACTCTCTTTCCCTTCCTGTCACAGTCTGTTTTTCATTTCCCGTAATAATACCTTTTTTTTTTGCCTTGTTTCTGCTCTTTAATTTACCACATCTTCCCAATTTGATCCCTTGTCCCCACTATTTAGTTTTAAACCCTTTCTACTTCCCTCGTAATGCGGCTCACAAGAACAACGGTCCCAGCACAATTTGGGTATAGACCGTCCCAATGGTACAGATCCCACTTCCCCCAGTCCTGGTGCCAGTGCCCCACGAACCAGAACCCACTTCTCCCACATCAGTCTTTGAGCCGCACATTCATCTCCCTAATCTGATTTGTCCTATGCCAATTTGTACATGACTCAGGTAATGATCCGGAGATTATGGCCGTTAAGGTTCTGCTTATTAATTTGGTGCCTAGGCCCTCATACTGACTATGCAGAACCTCTTTCTTTGTCCTGGCTATGTTGTTAGTATCTACATGGGCCACAACGACTGGGTCCTCCCCCTCCCACTGCAAATTCCTCTCCAGCCCCGAGCAGATGTTCCGAACCCTGGCACCGGGCAGGCAACATAGCCGTCTGGACTCGCGCTCTTTGCTGCAAAGAACGGTGTCAATCCCTCTGACTATACTATTCCTAATCACCATTGCATTCCTATTTTGGTCCCCCCACTTGAATGGCTTCCTGTACCCTGATGCCATGGCCAGGCAGCTCATCCACCCTGCAGCCCCAACTCTCATCCAAACAAGCTGGGAAAACCTCAAATCTGTTGGACAATTGCAAGGGCTGAGGCTGCTGCACTCCTGCCCTTTGAGACCCCTTACCTGCCTCACTCGCAGTCACAATCTCCTGTCCCTGACCACTGACCAAATCAGAAGAACCTGTCCTAAGGGGTGTGACTGCCTCCTGGTATAAAGAATCCAGGTAACTTTCCCCCTCCCTGATGCATCACAGTGTCTGTAGCTCAGCTTCCAGCTCATAAACTCTGAGCTGAAGCTGCTCAAACTTCAAACACTTACTGCAGACTTGTTTGCCCTGGATCAACCTGGCATCCAGGAGTTCCCACATGCTGCAGCTGTGACACATCACTTGTCCTGGCATCCTTAATGTGTTCTAATTAACTATTTAATTATTTTATTAAATTATATATTTTACTTTTGTTTTTATATATTTTATTAACGTTACCATCAGTTGCTAGACTATTTTGAACCTTAGGAACAGGATAAACCTTAGTGACTTACCAAATATGCACCAAATAACTAGCTTCTTCTTCTGTAGCAGAGTACAACCACTTGCTGAAGGCTGAGAAAGTTAGAAAGCAGAAAGCAAACGAAAACCACTTACCCTTCCTTCCCCAACTCCCTTAATTACCCAACTCCCAGCACTCTATTCTAAGACACACTTCTTGCTGTAAACCTTACCTAAAGTACATCTTTCCCTTTATGCACCGAATTCCCACTTTGAACCAAATTCCAAAATATACTCGTTCGGTCTCTGTCTTGCCAAGGCTGAAGTCTCCCCTCTCTGATCTTGCACCTCTTATTGAACCTTGGACCACAACTGCCTGGCTTTTCCAAGAAATCACATGACTTCAGCTAAATGTACCACAAGCCACTTGAGGACATGAGAGTTATTTGCTTATTTGTACTTTAATTATCTTAATTGTTGGAGAAAAAAGAAACTACTTTTTTGTTAGAGGCAGAGGTCCTGGATATTCTGGAAATCACCTGACTGAAATGAGTTCTATGTTTTGAACTTGCTATTTTTGGACTCAGCTTTTGGGAATAAGCCGAGAAGGAAAGCTGCCGTAATTTGCTCTCTCCCTGCTTTGCCTGAAAATCTGTGTTTCGTTATCAATCTCCAGGCAGAGAATCCTCATCTCAATATAACTCATTTGTATTTGGAAACCTGAAAAGCTGAGACAAGAGAGAGATCCTATGGATTGATCTGGCTCTACTCTCCTCCACACCGAAGCTCCTTTGGAAAGAACATCTACACAACTACTGTGACCAGTGATCAGTCTCCACATGTAAGAAAAGCAGATCAACAGCAGCAAAACCCTTTGAATTTTATTCTCTTTCATAAAGTTCCCTGATTGGCCAACCTCTGCTGAGACCCTATTTGTTTTGTCCTTTGTTTTGTGTTTTCATGGTGTGTGTGTGGTGGGATTTTAATAGGAGCACATAGTTACATTTATGGACTAGAAATTGTATGTTAATCAGCTTTTTACAACCTGTTTTTAAAAAAACAATTTCCTACATAATAAATCAAACATTTTGAGAAGTGTGGTTAAATTCTCTGTTATTTTGGTTCTGACGATAGTGAAAGTAAACATTTAGCCATTTTGTTGAGTGATTAAACATTTACACTTATGGTGTGACCTGTGGAGTGGTGGGGCAAGAAAAACTGCGCACTCCTCCCATCCTAGCATGACAGTAGGAAAAATAAAAAAACAAAATATTTTTTAAATGGTGAGAGACTAGGAAATGTTGTTATTCAGAGGGACCCGATCATCATTGTAGGCGAATTACAGAAAGTTAACATACAGATACAACAACCAATTAGAAAAACAAATGGCATGTTAGCCTTTAAAACAGGCTTGCCCAATATATGGCCTACAGGCTGGATGGACCCCGGGAAACTCCTCTATGTGGCCTCTGGAGCCAGTTTTCAAAATGCCTGTCAAACAGGTCAGTTTGAATGGAAGATTCTGCATGGAGCTGCTCCTCCAGTCACAGGCCATTTCTCTCCCGCCTTTGCTCCCTCCCTTCCCTGAGCAGTAAGAACCAGCGGCAGTGAGTTTGGAGAATGAGGAAGTCCAGGGGCAGGGCCTATAAGCCATGGAGAGGGAAGGTGAGGGTAGGGTGGGCTGAGGAGTGGGGCGGCAAGGGCTCAGCAACCAATGAGTGGGAAGGTGAGGGTCAGACAGACAATGAGCAGGGACCAGGGAGCTGACGACCAGGAAGAGGAGGGCCAGCCAGCCGAGGGGTGGGGTGGGCAGGGGCAAAGGGGCGGTGGGGGAATAGGGGCAGGGGGGCCCAAGGGCTGGGGGTGGGGTCAAGTAGCGGAGACAGCGAGGGCCAGGGATGGGTCGGGGGCATCCAGAGCCCTGGGTGGCCCAACAGCAGGAAGGAAAGGGCTGGGCAGTGGAGGAAGGGGAAGGCTAAGGCTGGGCAGCAGGGGAACGGTGAGCCGAGGGTCGGGGGCTGCCGAGAAGTGAGGCACGCAGTGAGGTGAAGCTAAGGAGCAGGGCCCGGGTGGACCAGAGAGGGCTTCAGGCAACTAGCGCCAGGCCCGCTGGCATCTGAATAAGTGAGTGACTGGAAACTGTGTGTGTGGGGGGCGGGGTCGAGGGGTGGGGAGGTTGAGAGAATGTGAGGGGAGGTGTGAGAGTGTCGGGGAGGCGGTGAGAGAGTGTGGGGGGTGAGAGGGGATGGGGGATGAGAGAGAGAATTGGGGGTGAGAGAGATTGTGGGGTGTGACAGAATGAGGGGGATTAGGGGATGAGAGAAAGTGAGGGGGGTGAAAGAGTGTGGGGGGTGGGAGAGACTGTGGGTAGGTAAGAGAGTGTGAGGGAAGCGAGAGAGAGTGAGGGGGTGACAGAGTATGAGGATGCGAGAGAGAGTGTGGGGGTGTGAGAGAGTGTGAGGGGGTGAGAGTGGGTGAGGGGGTGAAAGAGTGTGAGGGGGTGAGAGAGTGTGAAGGGCAGGGAGAGAGTGAGGGGCAGAGAGAGTGTGTCAGGATGGGAGGGAGAAAATGTGAGGGGAGGGAGAGCGTGTGAGGGGGATGGAGAGCATGTGAGGGGGAGGGAGAGAGAGTGAGGGGAGGGAGAGTGTGTAAGGCTCAGTAAAGTGTGTGAGAGGAGGTAGAGTGTTTGAGGGGAGGTAGAGTGTGTGAGGAGGAGGAAGAAGAGTGTGTGAGGAGGAGGGAGACTGTGTAGGCAAGTGGGCCAATTTGAGAGGGGGAGGGAGGGAGTGTGGGGGGGAGGTAGGGATTGTAAGGGTGCAGAGTGTGTCCATAAGTCTGGCTCACTCCCAGTGTCAGGATTCTCATTCACCCTCACCCCCACACACCATCATGTACTCTCATCCACTCTCACAGTGGGTAAGGGTGAGTGAGTGACACCCTGAGAGTGGGAGTGAGCTGGACACACATACTCTCATCCTATTACACTCCAATACTCATCTTTATTTATTTATTATTCATTGTTCTTTTGCTCAGCAGGTTGTTTCTTTTCATACCTCAGCATTTTTATTTGAAATTCATGTTTAATGTTGTGCCAAACTTAATCTTACCGAAATTTGCTCATCAGCCCCTTGAGTGAGAAAAATGTTCAAATGTGGCAACTGATGTGAAAAGGTTGGGTAAGTCTGCTTTAAAACAAAGAAATTGGAGTGTATGAGTGAAGAAGTCTTGCTGAAATTGTACAGGGTATTGGTGAGACACACCTAGAGTACTGTATACAGTTTTGTCTCCTTGCCTAAGGACAGATATACTTGTCTTAGAGGGAGTGCAATGAAGGTTCAATAGGCTGCATTGATCTGGCAGTAGACCACATCCATCACTCTGGAACACTCTATCTGCCCTGGTGTTCAATTTACTATGTTGTAAGTTGTAGCAATTTTGTTCAGTGCAGCTTCCCTTTAAAAGGGACAGCCTGCCTTTAAAAAGAGCAGGCCAGCTGTTCCATGTAGTTTCTGCACAACATCACCTGGCACTCCTGCTGAATGCAGAGACAGCCAGCAGTATTAGGATGAAGGCAGCAGTATGGGATCCACTCAGCCTGGCACTAAAATCATGCCGATAGGGTGGGTACACCAAGTTTCCTTGTTGCCCACCTCAATCTGAACAATTGCGGGCAGATTGTAAATCACAACCTCTGCGCCCAACAGGGCAAACAAATTTTTAGTCCATAAAATCTGCTGCATAGAACCAAACTTATTGTCCCAAAGTATCTTTCTATTCTTTTCTCCCTCATGGGGAGAATTCCCCCCCCCACCCCGTGTTGGGGGGTAAGTGCAGGAGCGGCCGCAGGTAGGCGTGCCTCCGATCAACGCCCCCAATTGGGGGCGCGCTGCCATTTTAAGTGGGCAGGCCAGTTAAGGCCTGCTCAGCATGACGTCTGTCAGGAAGTGCTATGTGCTCCCTGTGAGGACGGGGTAGGATTCCCTCAGCCAGGAGTGCACTCTATTGCACGTGCGAAAGAGTGCACTGATCTCCCTGAGGCTAAGCGCTGCCTCAGGTAGATCGGCTTAGAATTAAAACATTGAAGGTAAATGTTTAAAAAATTCCCCTGGCATGTCCCCTCATGTGACACTGTCACATGAGTTGGGGCATGTCCATCACTTTAACTCAAACCTTTATTAAATATTTTAAAATTCTCAAGAAACCTCATCCCACCCGTGGATGAGGTTTCATGCTTTTTCTTAAGCCTACCAGGGCTCCTGGCATGCCCGCCAACCCTAAAAGATTAGACGGGCAGCCCTGGCAATTACCTAAATTGTTTTATTAATGTCCTCAATAGGCCGTTGACAGGTCGGCGGGCGCACAGCTGACTCAGCTGCACCCCCGCCGACCTGAAAATGGAAATGACACGGGGTGAATTCGGGAATTCCGCCCGACGTCATCCCGCGTCATTTTACACATCGATGAACGGGCCCCACCCCCCGCTTGCCAACCTCAAGATCCTGCCCCATGTATTTATCTAGATTCCATTAAATGCATCTATGCTATTCAACTCAACTTCTGCATGTGGTAACCATTCTAACTGCTCTCTTGACAAAGAAATTTCTCCTAAATTCTCTGATGGGTTTATTATTTTATATTTATGGCCCTACTTTTGATCTCCTCCACAAGTGGAAACATCTTCTCTGTGTCGACCTTATGAGAGTCTTTCATATTTTTTAAAACCTCCATTCATCACCACTTAGCCTCCAATTTTCTGGAGAAAAAATGTCCCGATCTTTCCTGAAAGGTAGATTCTCAAACAAGCAAAACACAATGTATAAAAATCAGGACTCGAACAGAGCTGGCTTCACTGAGTGATGTGGCGTTGTGACAGATATAATAAAACATTTATGCTCAGGAGCACACATTTGTTATTTATGTGAGACTCCTGTTCATGTGAATAGCACACATTGGATTTAATTTTAGCATGCTTTTGCATTGCTCTGAGCAGCCACACTTGAAGAAGTCACATTTTATTTTTCTCTTTAAAATAATCATTCATTTTGTGTGATATCTGCATGCCCTTACTCTTCCTTTATTGGAAATTAAAGCTGAGAGCAGAGCCTGTGAAATCCACAGGAAACTAAAACAAATACAGAATTGTACAGACAAACTGTGGTGTCATCGCATCATAATGGCACAGAAGGTAGCCATTGGGGCCATCGAGTTCATGCTGGCACTCTGTAGAGTGACCCAATCAGTCACATTCCCTGTTTTTCTCCTTAGCACAAAAATTTATTTTCATCATATAGTATATTGCAAAATCTGAGCATTTTGTTATGTTGCTCTCTCTGCTGCCCTCTCTGTCAGGGAGGTGTAAATAAAGTTGTTCAATAATGGCTGTCTGCAGCTCAGCATATGTTAGTCTTAATTAGCACAATACACAACAGGAAGATGACAACAAGACTAGGATGGAATTCTTTTTTACATTTCATTTGAGAAATTAAGGACTGAAGAATGTTGTGACACATTTTCAGAACCCCTAAAATTAATCTTGAGGAAGACTGAGCAACTTGAAAGATTATGTGCACCATGTGTGAACCTCATATTCAGGCACACAATGAGTCAGCTTGGCAAGAATTGAAAAATGTCATTGAAGGCCTAATTGGAAACAATGGGGGAATTCAACACTTACAAAGGGGACTGATGCAATTATGAATGCAGGTTACATACTTGGCTGAAAACAAATAAAATAGGAAATGAGGATAAAGTAAATGTTTTCCTCACAATGATGGGGTCAGACACTGTGTCTCGCTAACATTGCCTGTGAGACCCCAACACCATGGACTGTTTTAAAACTAATGAGATTCTGGCATGACCAAGAATAAGATTGCACTGAGAGTTGCATTCCGTGAAATGAAACGGTTGCCAAATCAGAGTGTTGCAGATTACACACTCTCATCAGTGTGAGTATGACATGAACTTGGAAATCAATCTTCGAGACACAGTTGTAGGAGACCCAAAGAATAATAAAACCCAGGCCAAGCTTTTGAGCAAAGGCAATCAGCTGATTTGGAAGGAGGCCTGCGATGAGGCCAGAACCACAGAAATGGCAGAAAGAGATTGCTACAGATTGCAAGGAAGTTCTTTTCTTGAGCCAGCAGGGAACTCCACCGGATTTCAGCGAGATCCAGGCCACGACAGCCAAGCTAACAGTGTAAACAGAGATTTAGCTGCTACTGTTGCCATGGTAGCCACCAACCATTGAAATGCCTCCATTTCCAGTCAAAGTGCTATGCCTGTGGGAAAGTTGGTCATAGCCAGATGGCAAGTAGGAGTAGAGGAAACAGTAAAAGTTCCAGGTTGCAGTAAAGGTCGCAGTAAAGCACCAGATTGCAGCAATGCACCAGGTTGAGGTTGTGGTAGGTCTAAAGCTAGTTCAGGAATCCCAACATCCTCGAACACGCATTATGATAGATATGGAAACAAAAGTTAACGTTACCAAGCAGGAAGATCAAGGGTTGTACTCTGTTAAAGAGCAAGAAGGACAGCATGTGGAAGTTGAGAGCAATAGGGCTGAAGAAATAATTCCAGTGGCTACGGTAGAAATGAAAGTTGGAGATTCACAACTTACTTCCATTGTTGATACAGGTGCAGCAGTGTCTGTGATCTTGGAAGAAGAGTGCAAGACATCCCTAAATCACATTCTCTAACTCAAAACTGATGTGAAACTGACTAGTCATTCCAATAACAGTATTATGGTGTTAGGTTCTGATTACAGTGGAGTACGATGATACATATTATTACTTGCCATTAGTAGTAGTAGGAGGAAACGAAGTCTCCCTGTGGGAAGAAGTTGGCTTCAGAAAATACAGATTAACTGGGCTGAGTCATTTACAGTAGGGATCAGTAAGGGTATGTCTGACATTCAGAAAATGATATGGGTGCACAAAGTAGTCTTTGAGCAAGGAAAACCAAGTGATAAAATTGGGCATCACAAGGCCAAAGTCAAGATAAAGGGCAATGTACAGCTGACATTTTGCAAGGCGAGTACAGTGCCTTATGCACATTTAGAAGCTGTAAATAAAGAGTTGGATAGATTACAAAGGACCGGGACAATTAACAGGATGAAGTGCAGTAAATGGGTTGTACCCACTGTGGTAGTTCAAAAAGCAGATGAGTTCCTTTGGTTTTGTGGAGATTATAAGTAAATGGTAAATAAGGTGATCAAGAAGGATACTTACCCACTGCCTACCAGTGAAGATTTGTTTTCTAATCTAGCAAGTGAAAAGGTTTCCAATAAGATAGATGTGTCAAATGCGTATTTGCAATTAGAATTAATTGACATGAGCAAGGAATTGCTTATCATTCATACACACAAAGGGCTGTACCAGTGTAAAAGGTTACCATTTGGGGTGATGTCTACTGCTCCCACAGTATTCCAGAGCATCATAGATCAGGCACTAAGTGGGATTAAAGAAGTGTGCTGCCTCTTAGATGACTTTTTAATTAGCAGCAAGACAGAGAAAAAACACATTATAAGGTTGAAGAAAGTTCCAGTTGACATCAAGAGTATGGCATCAACGCTAAGGAGCACAAGTGTTCCTTCATAGTGTAACATACCTGGGTCACCAAATAGGTGGTTAAGGTCTCCAACCAATGCAGGAGAAGGTTGAGGGGGTTTTGAAAGCAAAGTGACCAGAGAACAAAAGAGAACTTTAAGCATTCAAAGGGATTTGCTCCACTTTATCAACTGCACAAAGATGGAATAGATTGGGAGTGGTCTGTGGAGTATCAGAAAGTATTTGAAGAAGTACTGACCAGTGATGCTGTTTTGCAGTACTAATGAAAGTACTGACTAGTGATGCTGTTTTGACCCACTATCATCCCAAGAAACAATTGATTTTTGCGTGTGATGCCTCACCACAGGGGTTCTGTGTGATATTTTCTCACATAGTGGAAGATAGTGTAGAGAATCCTATAGTGTGCTGTATGTACTTTAACAAAGTAAGAGCAAAATTACTCATAAGTTGAGAAAGAGGCATTAGCGACCATGTACGGTGTTATGAAGTTCCACAAATACTTGCACGGTAGGAAGTTCACTTTGTTGACTGACTACTAAGCCCTTACGATCTATTTGATTCAAAGAAGGGTGTACCATTCCTAGCGGCAGCAAGGCTTCAGAAATGGGCAATAGTACAATATTAAAAATTGTAAGTCAGCAGATCATGCTAATGCGAACATTCTTTTAAGATTTCCCAAGAAGACTGATTCATTTTTAGTCATTGAGTTACCTGTAAATTACTTTACATACACAAATGACATGCCAGTGTCGGCCAAATAAATTAGTGAAGGATGTGGTGCTCGGTAAAGTGCCCAATTATGTCATGAACGGCTGGCCTGAAGTTTGTGATGATGGGAAATTGAAGGAGTATTTCACATGCAGAAATGAACTGAGTTTAGATCAAGGTTGTTTCCAATGGGATTTAAGAGTCATAATTCCACCAAGGTTTAGAGACAGATTGTTAGAAGAACGTCATCAAGACCATACAGGGATAGTCTGTCTGAAATCAGTAGCAAAAGCTATTCTGGTGACCATAGGTAGATAGCGATATTGAAGAGTTGGTGAAAAGCTGTGAAGTGTGCCTCAGAATGAGAAATAACCCAATCAAGATTCATTTCATTCCATTGTCAAACACAAGAAAACCATGGGAATGAGTGCATGTCGATTTCTTGAGGTGGATGGGAAAGAGTATCTTGGGTTGGTGTAGCAGAGATTTACAAGAGTGGTTCCAGGAATGAGGGAATTTAGCTACAGGGTTAGGTTGGTGAAACTGGGGTTGTTCTCATTGGAGCAAAGGAGATTGAGGGGAGATTTGATAGATGTGTGCAAGATTGTGACAGGTTTAGATAATGTAGACAAAGAAATGCTGTTGCCATAAGCTGATGGTACAAGGTCTAGGGGACACAGATTAATGTTTTGGGCAAGAAATGGGGAGATGTGAGGAAGAGCCTTTTTATGCAGCGAGTAGTAATGACCTTGATTCGCTGCCTATGAGAAATTAGATAGTTATTTGAGGTGAGATTAACACATGCTCAAATGCAGGCATCCATTGTTGAACAACTTTATTTACATCTCCCCAACAGAGAGGGGAGTAGAGGGGGAATAGAACAAAATGCTCAGATACATCCTAATGTACCTCAGTGGTTCATTTCATTGCAGATCATTCAAATCCCACCTTTCCCATTTATTTAATGTTCAAATTAGTCCCTTCAGTCAAAATGTTGCATTCTTTTCTATAACGAGCCTATAATAGTAACTGAGTTTCAGCTATAATTATATGATCAATAGTTCATTTGAGCTACAATTAATAATGGTTAATTACAAGTATGTATTTTAATTGTTCATTTTAATAATCTGCTGAATTATGCATTCCCTAAGTGGATGCATGATGACCTGGAACATAAGTACACCTATAGCAAAGAAAGCAGACCTTCTGTGCAGTACTGAGGGATTGCTGCACTGACAGAGGTTCTGTCATTTGGATGGGACGTGAAACTGAGGCCACATCTGCCTTCTCAGGTAAAAGATCTGATGGCACATTTTGATGAAGAGCAGGGGAGTTCTCCAGGTGCCCTGGCCAATATTTATTCCTCAAATGCAATCACTAAAGTAGCTTATCTGCTCATCATCAGATTGCTGTTTCTGGGACCTTTTTGTGCACAAATTGACTGCAGTGTTTTCTACATCACAACAGTGCCTACACTTCAAAAGCACTTAATTGACAGTATAGCCCTTTGGGACATCCTGAGTTTGCAAAAGGGTCTATAAATGAAAGTCCTGACATTTTCCTTTGATACAAAGGCATAATGGGTGGAATCTACCTGACATGTCCAATTGATTTGGGTGATGTGGTTGGATAGGTAGAAGGCTTGCCTATGCCACACTCCCAGCACCCCTCACAGAATTCACTGGGCAGTTTACATGAGGTACATTCCCAACACATTCTGCATCAGGCAATCCTGATATCCAATCGGAATTTTAGAATTTTAGAATTAGCTTCATTTCTCGAACAGCCAGATTCACAGCCCTTTCTCTGAATTAATTTGGAATGTAGGTTACTATATGTGGGACACGTTGGAAAGCAATATTTAAAAATCTCTGTTCATGTGTGTGTTGCCTACAATGTAAAGGAGGCTATGCCACATTTTTTTCTAGGGATGGGGAGAGGGAAGAGTGTATCATACCTGTAAATATTTTTTGTGTTAATCACTATATTATAGCCACAACAAACAATGCAGGGTTGTATGGGAAAGCAACCAAAGTCAATGCATCATTGTGTCCACAAATTGTGACACAAAGATAGAGCTCACCAGTAGGAGCAGTTTTTTTTTAAATCCTTACTTCTTTTCTGTACCTTCCTGGAGTTTCTTTATATTTAGAAATATTTCTCCTGTATTTAGATTGGTATCTGTTCAATCTTAGTTAAGGCAGTCTGGCCTGTCCAGATCATTTTAACATCTAAGCCAACTTTTTCTTTTTGTGTAAAGAAAAGCCTATTGTTTCCCTCTGGGCCATCTTGGTTGCAGGAGGAATTCTGCTCAAGTCTGATATTGGGTTTGATAAAGATTGGGATTTCCATCCACTTTACAAAGGAGAGAGGAGGGAGAAGAAAATCCCAGGGAAGTGCCAATACCCTTACTAGCCAGATAACTTAAGGTCCTTTGGAAAGAAATTCCACATTCCAGACCTTTGGGTCTTCCTCAAGGTTGAGAGATGTTACAAATGAGCAGCATTTTAAAAGGACCACAAGAGAAAGAGGGAGGTAAAAAACACAAACATACAAGGAAAGAAGTAGAATTGCCCGAGAAGTACCTGGATGGAGGACAGTTTGTGATTAAATGACAGACATAGTACGAGCAGGAGACAAAAGGAGGTGTAATGAGAGAGACTAAAGGAATAAGACATGAGCCAAAGGCTGGATTTTTCATGCCTGCTGCCATCTGTTTTGTTCGATGGCGTGAGCGGATAATATGGCGCAATTGGTTTCACGACAGCGGGAAACCAGTTTGCGATCATCTGCTCAGCCCACCGATGGTGGGCCGCGTTTCCCTCCAATGAACATTGGGAACCTCATTGTAATACATCTGCACATCATTATTAGACCAACCCACCAGAATCGTCCCCCTCCCTGCTGAATCATCCGCCCACATCGGCGGGAATACACACCGATGTTTTTCACGGCAGCATATATAAAGCGTGCACTTGGCAGGCTGCACTTCGCTCAGGACTTCAAAGTTTGTTTGCCGACCTTGCTTTGTCAGCGCTCGCAGTCATCAGCATCAGGCTTCACAGACAGCACCACAAGACACAAGCAAGTCTATACCTATCAGATCATCCCTATGTGGGTGGCTTTTCAATGGCTGCAGGCCTGCTTGGAAGGGGGAGAAGTGGCCTCAGGCAAGGAAGGAGGCTGCAGGATGAGGGCTGTGCTGGGGAAGGAGCATATCACAGGGTGTGTATGGGGGCACATGCTGATCTATGCAATTGGCCTCAAGATGGTGAGGGCTGAGGAGGCAGTCTCCAGAGGGGATGAGGCCGGATGGACATGTGAGTATATGTGTGTGACAATGGGTGGTGATGCCCCTTGAGCTGGCAGTGAGTGAGATGCCAGTGAGTGTGTGATGGGCTTGAGCGTGTAAGTTTAGAGTGCTGAGATAGTTTCCAAACCCTGGCTGCATGGATGAGATTGTTTATCCTCTATCTGCATTGGACGGCCAACTTCTTCTGTGCAGCATTGGCTCTAATCGCCTCTGCCATCGCTTACCAAGCTCAGGTGGTAAAGTAGCTGCCCCGCCTGCAGCCAGAGCAGGAGTAAAGGACATAACAGCAGGCCTCCATGACATCCAAAAGGTGATCGAAGGCTGCAGACTTCTTGCCTTTCAGGGCCATGTCTTTTTGCAGCAGTGTTGGGCTGGAAGCACTGAGAGTTACGCACGCGGATGTACTTTAAGTGTTGTGCCCGGAGGGATGAAGTAGCAAGGTGGCAGCGTGGCAGGTGAATTGGAGCCTACCAGCCATCGAAATGGCATGTATCCCGGGAATGCATAATTAATGCGGCGGGTTTAGGATGATACGACGTGAAAAGTCGCCAAAACAGCTGGTGGGTAAAATGGACAATTCCGCCCAAAGCCTTGATTCTGTGTGATTTTTATGGAGCCATCCCTGTAACAAGTGCAGATTCAAAAATTTCTTATTGCACCAAGGTTAAATTGAAATTGCCCAGCTCACTCTGACCTCCACCCAGTTGAAGTACAGCAACCACAGAACTGGACAGCAGCACATATTGCGTTAAATTTTAACATTAGTGCAACACTATGGGCAGAATTTTTCATCCCGCGTGTGGGCGCGTGCCCAACCAGAACGAGAGTAAAATAGTGCGAGATGACGTTGGGTGAGCGTCCCAACATCATTGTGGACCTTGACCTGCATTTGTCAGATAATTGGGCCTATGATCCGCTCCATCTTTATAGGTGGACACCCCATGCCAGTGGCTCTGAAGGTCACAATGGCCCTCTATGCCTCCAGCCCTTTCCAGGGCTCAGTGGGGTATCTGTGGGGAGTCTGTCAATCAGCTGTCCACAGTTGTGTCAAGTTGGTGACAGAAACTCTGTTCGGGCGGGTACTGACCTTTATTCTTTACCATACAGACAAGGCCAGCCGGGCTAAGCAAGCTAGAGGCTTTGCAGCGATTGCTGGATTCCCTGTGTCCAGGGTGCCATCGACTGCACACATGTGGCCATCAAGGCACTAGCGAGTCAGCCGGGTACCTTTGTCAAAAGGAAGGGATTCCAATCCATGAATGTGCAGATAGTGTGCGACCACAGAATGCAGATTTTACAAGTCTGTGCAAGGTAGCCTGGCAGCTCCCATGACACTTACATCCTGACACACTCCCAGGTGCCGAGGTTCTTCAGTGCTTCAGCCCGACTGGGTGGATGGCTGCTGGACGACAAGGGCTTTCCATGGAAAGAGGTGGCTCATGACGCCTCTCCACAACCCAATAACAGGGCCAGAACAGCGTTATAATACAAGTGATGCCTCAACAAGGGCGGTGGTAGAGAGGACCATAGGTCTTCTGAAGATGTGCTTCTGATGCCTGGACTATTCAGGGCGGGCACTATAATA
This sequence comes from Cetorhinus maximus, assembly GCF_964194155.1. Classification (NCBI taxonomy): domain Eukaryota; kingdom Metazoa; phylum Chordata; class Chondrichthyes; order Lamniformes; family Cetorhinidae; genus Cetorhinus; species Cetorhinus maximus. Next base: position 95,674,740 of record NC_135885.1, read on the forward strand.
CCCCCCAGAGTGGGTGTCACTGATCATGGTTTCATGCTGCTCTTTCCACAATCTGGCACTGGCAAGGGGGGCCACATGGGAGGAAGGGGACCTTGAGGCAGCTGCACAGACCACAGATGATGTGTCCAGTAGTGAGTCCGAAGATGAGCATCGTGAGGAGAATGCTTAGGGCATGGAGCCAGACCTTGGTAACCTACAGGGAGGCGGGGACACCAGGTATGCCTTGATCCAACGCTCCTTCAGCTAGGCTTCCAAAGATCAGCTCCAAACACATGCCAGGGCTGCCACCTCCATCCCAGACATCTAAAGGACCCTTTCATTTGAACACAAAGAACACTCAGCGCCTGTGAAATAAAGTTCCGAGCCACCTACGTCCAATATTACATACTGGCATTCCCTGCACCAATTAAATGAAAATGTGATGAATACTCAGGCCATGAAGACAAAAACACAATTTATGTCATTCTGACAATTCAATAATATTAACGGAAACATTTCTGATATTTAACATTGGACCAGTAGACATAAACAAAAATGAACATAAAATCACCTGTGACCAGTCCTTCTTGTGCTCATGATGCCTTTAAGTTACGTTTGCGGGTGCTACGTCTAGGTGCTCCCCTCTCGCTGGCACAGGCATTGGATACAGGCTGCTGACTGTGCTGTCCTGCTGTCCTGCTGGCCTTGATGACCTTGGCAGTTGTCCTCTGGCCAGTGGAGCCTGTGGAGGCCCCGCCTGGGAGGGAGCAGCCGGTACCATGGTCACTGGCGGAGGGGCGGAGGGGCGGAGGAGCTGCTGTCGTTATCCAGGGTGCCCTGAGAGGAGCCCACGGAGATGACAGGCAGCTTGTGCACCATCGTGAGGAATCTCTGGACCTCCCTGCACACCATTGATGGACGGTCATCTAGCTGGGATACTGGGTGCCTCGTCCATCTCCCACACTGACACTGACCAGCTGAGCTCAGTGGCTGTGTGAAGGTGGCATGTCCAAGCGCAACCCCAGGAAATACTCAATCTGTTCCTAGAGCTGCCTCTCCATGGGAGTCGCTATTTCCTCAATGGAGGAGGCAGTGCACTTGGCCATGATGGTCAATGCAGTGCTGATGCTCTGCATGGACTCCTCCATCATGGAGACCATGGCACACATACTCTCATGGATCTCCACCAGATCCTCCTGCACATCTCGCTGGACATCCTGCATCTGTGCCTAATGGATGATTTCAGAGTCTCATCATCAGCCTTCTACTGAGCATTGTCCTGGTCCCCAGCAGTCCTCCGACTGCCGGCACCCTGGCCACTCTCTGCCTCCGCCTGCTCCTCAAGCAATTGTGAAGTGCCCTCACCAATGTGCACCAACATACTAGCCGCCGATCTGATGCCCGCCAAAGTGCTGGTATCTGCATTGGTGCCGGCTTCAGAAAGCGGGTGTGACGCAGGTGCAAATGATGCCCGGTGGTCCTCTCGTGTCAGGGGTGGCCCTTCGGGATCCGGAGAGTGAATGCCTACTGGCGAACCTAAAAGGGAGAAGAAGGACATGTCATTAGTTAAAGTCATCACACTGTCACTGATGAGACAACAGAGATCTGCATCATGGTGCCCTTGTCTTCCAATGATCAATGGGGACTCCAGGTTCGAGGCCCACTTCAATAAAAGACTACAATAGAATGGTTGCACAAGCCAAAATTCTCACCTTTGTGAACTGCACTCTTACCTTCATCTGGCACCCCCGCCTCTTCACACCTGGTTGCATATGGGGCGTGCCCGCTCTCAAATTCCAGGGCATTTTGCTCATACCTCGAAGGGATTAGGAAACTAGCCCTGTGCCGGTCCTCGACCTTCCTGTATTGTTGTGGGCAGTCTTTTCCTGAAACAAGAGAGGAGCATTGATTAGTCTATTCTTTACCTGCAGCTCCATTGCAGCCTGGCCAACACCAGCCGAGGATCACCTGGCAGGGCACTTCCGAGTCAAGACCCTCGAACCACAAGGCACTCAGTCCAAGCAGCCAGGACTCACCCCCTAGGCCAGCTAGGGTGAGATTGACAGTTGGCACTTAGGCTCTAGCACCCCTGAGGTCCACGGGGGAAACAGCCAGACCTCAACACACCTGCACACTGACCCATGCCAACATGGTACTCACCCTTCCTGAGCACAGCAGGTCATTGAAGCACTTCCGGCACTGCAGCCAGGAGCGTCGCACTATGCCATGGCTGCTGACCACTGCTGCCACCTCCTCGCATACCCTTGGGGATGTGCGGTGGCCTCCTCCTCCCATAGTGGGGACAAGGGGGATACCCTTAGCAGCCACCTCCTCCAGGAGGACGGCAAGGCACTCATCAGAGCAGCAGGGGGCCGAGTGCCCACCCGACCTGCCCCCACGCCTGCCGTGTCCAGCTGCACTCAGGTCCATCGTGCCGGCCCAGGGAACGTCCTCCTTCCAGAGGCTGCCTTATCGGCCTTTAAACCGGCCACTGGGTCACCATTGGACCTGACGGCTAATAGGCCCCCACCCCCGCAAGGGCCTTCCCGGCCAGTGCAGAGCTGCTTAATTGGCCCGCCAACGTGAAATCCTGGTCGGGGGCCGATCACAGGTGGTGGTCCACTTCCGGCCACTCCTGGGCCCTCCCACTGAACCTGTCCAATGAAGAGAAAAGCCGGCCCTATCATAGGCAACCCATTTACCATCTCTTCCAATTTCTATTTCCGTTGAATTAAAGATCTACCCAAAGAGTGTATGTATAGCTAAAGTGGGTAGGGAAAGAGTAAAGCATGAAAAAACAGCAAGTAGAGCAGTCTCCAGTGGCCTGGGAAATTTGGTGTGAGAAGCAAAAAAGGAGGCAGGTTGACCCCAAGGGTCCCAACTGCCATTCAGCCATGGTCTGACAGATTTACTCATCCAAAATATTAAATTGCTCTCTCTCTCCTTCCCCAGAAATATTGATGCCACATCCACCCCACATTGTTAGCATTTGACTGCCAGAGAGAAAATGTGAATCTTAGTTTTGATCCAAAATCAATGTTATGGCTAGAGGGCTGTAAAGCGTCATGAGATACAGCTCCTCCAGCTTATTTTGAATTCTATCATAACAATGTGCAAGACTAAAGACAGAGAGATTATGATGGAAGTGGGATGGAAAATTTAAGTAGCAAGTGACAAGGAGTTCAGGGTTACGCTTGTGAACAGAGTGGAGGTGTTTAGCAAAATGATGATCCAATCTGCATTTGGTTTCCCAGTACAGAGGAGATCACACCATGAGCAGTGAATATAGTTTACTAAGCACATGTAAACACTATCCTTATTTTTTATTCATTCACAGAATGTGGGCTTCACTGGCCAGGCCAGCATTTATTGCCCATTGCTAGTTACCCTTGGGAAGGTGGTGATGAGTGACCTTCTTGAACCGCTGCCATCCATGTGGTGTAAGTACATTCACAGTGCCTTTAGGGAGGGTGTTCCAGGATTTTGATCCAGCGACAGTGAAGGAATAGCAATATATTTCCAAGTCAGGATGGCGAATGACTTGTAGGGGAACTTACAGGTGGTGGTGTTCCCATATATCTGCTGACCTTGTCTTCCCAGATGGTAGTGGGTTTGGAAGATGTTGTCTTAGGAGCCTTGGTGAATTCCTACAGTAGATGGTACATACTGCTGCTACTGTGCATCGGTGGTGGAGGGAGTAAATGTTTGTGGATGTGGTGCCAATCAAGAGGGCTGCTTTGTCCTGAATGGTGTCAAGCCTCTTGAATGTTGTGGGAGCTGCACTCATCCAGGCAAGTGGGAGTATTCGATCACACTCTTAACTTGTGCCTTGTAGATGGTGGACAGGCTTTGGGGATTCAGGAGGTGAGTTACCCGTTGCAGGATTCCTAGCTTCTGACCTGCTCTTATAGCCATAGTACTTATATGGCTAGTCCAGTTCAGTTTCTAGTCAATGGTTACCCCCAGGATGTTGATAGTGGGGAATGCAGTGATGGTAATGCCATTGAACATCAAGGGGCAATGGTTGGATTCTCTCTTGTTGGAGATGGTCATTGCCTGGCAGTTGTGTGGTGTGACTGTTACTTGCCACTTGTCAGCCCAAGCCTGAATATTGTCCAGATCTTGCTGCATTTGGACATGGACTGCTTCAGTATCTGAGGAGTCGTGAATGGTGCTAAACATTATGCAATCGTCAGTGAACATCCCCACTTCTGACCTTATGATGGAAGGAAGGTCATTGATGAAGCAACTGAAGATCGTTGGGCCGAGGACACAACCATGAGAAACTCCTGCAGTGATGTCCTGGAGCTGAGATGACTGACCTCCAATTACCACAACCATTTTCCTTTGTGTTAGTAATGACTCCAGCCAGCGGAGAGTTTTCCCTGATTCTCATTGACTCCAGTTTTGCTGGGCGCCTTGATGTCACACTCAGTCAAATGCTGCCTTGATGTCAAGGACAGTCACTATCACCTCACCTCGGGAATTCAGCTCTTTTGTCCATGTTTGAACCAAGGCTGTAATGAGGTCAGGAGCTGAGTGGCTCTGGCAGAACCCAAACTGGGTGTCAGTGAGCAGGTTATTGCCACTTGATAGCACTGTTGATGACCCCATCCATTATTTTACTGATGACCAAGAGTAGACTATTGGGGTGGCAATCGGCCGGGTTGGATTTGTCCTGCTTTTTGTGTACATGACATACCTGGGCAAATTTCAACATATCTGGATAGATGCCAGTGTTGTAGCTGTACTGGAACAGCTTGGCTAGGGGCGTGGCAAGTTCTGGAGCACAAGTCTTCAGTACTATTGCCAGAATATTGTCAGGGCCCATCGCCTTTGCAGTATCCAGTGCCTTCAGCCATTTCTTGATATCACGTGAAGTGAATTGAATTGGCTGAAGACTGGCATCTGTGATGCTGGGGATCTCTGGAGGAGGCCGAGATAGATCATCTGCTCGGTACTTCTGGCTGATGATTGTAGCAAATTCTTCAGTCTTATCTTTTGCACTGCTGTGCTGGGCTCCCCATCATTAAGGACGGGGATATTTGTGGAGTTTCCTCCTCCAGTGAGTTGTTTAGTTGTCCACCACCATTCAGCTCACTCTTCATATGAGCAAGAGATTGTGACATTCAGGCCAACAAGCAGCCTGTAACTCTTCAGCCTGTCAGACTGTGACATTCAGTCCATCAGCCTGTGACCTTTGGACCCAGCAAACAGCCTGTGACCCTTCAGCCCATTAGCCTAATCGGTATGGCAGAAGGGAGATCTTGGGTGACCCACAGTTCATAGATGATTTCCCCTCCCCCATCCCCATATGTTCTCCTCCAGGCTACTCAAGCAAGGCAAAGTGGGAGGTCCTCTTCCTCAGGGCTAGGAGGAGGCCTCCTCGCCTAACCAAACAAGTCTGGATAGAGGAGGTCAACAGCTATGGGGTCAAAGGAGAAACCTGACAGCAAGTATATCAGCAACATTTTCTACTCAGCAAGAGTCAGCACCACACCTTGGTTCACTTGAGGTCAGCAAATAGATAATTATGAAGGTGCGGCAGCTGGAGACAGAGAACCCACTATATTGGTAACAGTAGGGTGAGGCTACAGCATCTCCTGTGAAAGGAATGACTGCAGCTCTGACAAGGGTTACGAGACTGGTACTGTCAACACTCACAAGGTGGCACCAGAGTGGACAAAGTCCACAGGTATTCGAATGGCCACAGAAGAAGTAGCTAACATTGTGTCTGCTCTTGTGGGGTGACTAACAATACTCCTCCATGCTCCAGCAGGAAAAGAGGGCCCAAAACACCAAGGAAATAGCCTGGACTGGCAGCAGGGTCAACTACAGAAACAGGGAGCTGCCATCTCCATGCAATCCATCAGAGTCAGCATGATTTTATGAAGAGTAAATTGTGTTTGACTAATTTGCTAGAGTTCTTTGAAGATGTGACAAACAAAGTGGATAATGGGGATCCTGTAAATGTGGTATATCTGGACTTCCAGAAGGCCTTTGATAAGGTGCCACACAAAAGGTTAATACACAAGATAAGATCACACGGAGTTAGGAGTAATATATTAGCTTGGATAGAGGATTGGCTAACCAACAGAAAGCAGAGAGTCGGGTAAATGGGTCTTTTTCTGGATGGCAAGCTGTAACTAGTGGGGTGCCACAGGGATCGGTCCTTGGGCCCCAACTATTTACAATCTATATTAATGACTTGGATTGAGGGATAGAAGATATTATAGCTAAATTTGCAGATGACACCAAAATAGGTGGGAAAGTAAGTTGTACTGAAGAAATAAGAAATTTACAAATGGATATGGACAGGTTAGGTGAATAGGTCAATATTTGGCAGATGGAGTTTAAGGTGGATAAGTGTGAGGTTATCCATTTTGGTCGGAAGAATAAAAAGGTGACTTACTATTTAAACAGAGTGAAACTACAGAATGCTTCAGTGCAGAGGGATCTAGGTGTCCTCATGCATGAATCGCTGAAAGCTAGTATGCAGGTACAGCAGATAATAAGAAAGGCAAATGGAATTTTGGCATTTATTGCTAAAGGAATAGAGTATAAAAATAGGGAAGTGTTGTTGCAACTGTACAAGGCATTGGTGAGAGCGCACCTGGAGTACTGTGCACAGTTTTGGTCCCCTTACTTGAGGAAGGATGTAGTTGCATTGGAGGCGGTTTAGAGGAGGTTCACTAGATTGATTCCAGAGATGAGGGGCTTGTCTTGTGAGGAGAGATTGAGCAGTTTAGGCCTATACTCGCTAGAGCTTAGAAGGATGAGAGGATATCTAATTGAGGTACGTAAGATCCTAAAAGGGATAGACAAAGTAGACATGGAGCGGATGCTTCCCCTTGTGGGGCATTCTAGAATGAGAGGCCATAGTTTTAGGCTAAAGGTTGGTAGATTTAAATCAGAGATGAGGAGGGATTACTTTTCTCAAAGGGTCGTGAATCTGTGGAATTCACTACCTCAGAGTGCAGTGGATGCTGGGACGCTGTGTAAATTTAAGGAGGAGATAGACAGATTTTTAATTAGTAATGGGTTGAAAGGTTATGGGGAGAGGGCAGGAAATTGGAGTTGAGGCCGAAATGAGATCAACCATGATCATATTGAATGGCGGGGCAGGCTCGAGGGGCTGAATTGCCTACTCCTGCTCCTAGTTCTTATGTTCTTATATTCTTATCTTGAGGGACTGTTATCCACCTCTGAGGAAAAGGAGAAGACCTCAGAATGTGTACCACCACATCACTCCCCCAGTCCCCCACCCCAAACCAGCAAAAATTCTTTCACTTTTGTTGGGTATGCGCTCATGAGTAGATTCAGGCTCACTAGCTGGTTTGAGCACCACACATGCACCTGACCAGCTGTCAGAGGCTATGACAGCCAAGGTCACTGGCAATCTGAGGAGTATGGGAGGCCTGGGGTCCAGGCTAATCCCAGGTTGTTGATCTACCACTGGACTCACCTATGAGGTGTTAGATACTGGAAGTTCAGCATGAGGTGTGTGAAGGTCCACCGGAATTTTCAGAGGGGACACACTAGCTTGGATCATGGAGGAGTCCATGCAAACCATGACTGCTGCCGTTTCTCTCTCATCAGCTCAGTGGCCTCCTCCGTTTTATGGTTGGCAGTTCTCATAGAGAGTCAGATCCAGAAGACCAGTTAGTAGATGCCGAAAATCCTGAACTGCATGACATCATCTTCTCCATGAGCTCATGAAAGCAGTGCAAGCAGTTGGCAGGGAGGGGTAGGGTCGGGATTAGTGGGCGAGGCATCTGGAGTCTCCTTTTCTTTCTCAGGTCAGCAGAGAGGTTCAAGCGTGCCTTGCAAGGGAGGAGAAGTAGATGCCTTCTGGCCCTGAGACTTCCTGTTAAGGCACTCCTACTGAAGCCAGTGGTTCCCTCAGCTCCTCTGCCAGCTCAAGCGCCTCAAGTTGCCACAATGCCAGAGGAGGTTCCGCATCCTGTGCAGGAGTCCCCCAGCATGCCGACCCTCCAGGCCTCAGGCAGCCAAAGAATGGCTGCCAATGTCAGCCCAGGCCATAGGGCAGCAAGGGTGGCAGCCTGCCCTCCACTGCAGATGCCAGCGAAGTAGGAGCACTCAGAAAAGGATTAAAAAACAACACAAGATGCACTTAGGTCTCACAGGTGAATTGATATACAAGATTTTTCTGCTTGTGTCTGATGATGTATGTGATAAAGGTCTTATTTGTTTCCTACAAGTTTCCATCTAGTGTTGGTGGCTCTTTAGTAGTGCAGGAGTGTATGGGTCATGCCCAGGGGTGGTTGGGAGGGACCATGACATGTGTGGTCATCTTTTGTACATCCAGAAGTACCAGGTGGCAGTGGGTGAGGGGGGTCTGGGTTTAGAACTGAAATGAATGGTAACAGTGTAAATTGAATGTGGACCTTTATTTGGTTGGATAGCTGCAGTGGGAAGGGTCATCCATATTGATCGTCTCCCTTGCAGCCACATTTTAACACTTTCCATGTGGCCCCTCATGTAGATTAGGATGCTGCAGCTGGTCATCAGCTCCTCATCATCCTCCTCATCTGAGGAGGCCTCATGCTCCATTAATTCTTCAATGGACAGGGATCCCTCCCTCTGCAGCACTAGGTTGTGTAATGTGCAGCAAACTATCACAATCCAGGAGACCTTCACTGGGGCATATTGACGTGCCCCACTGGAATGATCCGGTCACCTGAATCTCATCTTGAGAAGACCTATAGACTATGCAATGATGGTTGGGCTGCTATGTGCCTCACATTGTAGCATTCCTCTATCTCCGTCCAAGGGTCCTCACTGGTGTCAGCAGTGGGTATCTCTCGTTGGCAAGAATCCATGTTACTTTTGCTTCTTTTGCCAATCAGCTTAAATCAGAGTTCTCTGGTTCTCGATCCTTCCACCATAGGGAAAAGTTTCTCCCTGTTTACTCTTTCCAAACCCCTCATGATTTTGAATACATCTATCAAATCCCCTCTCAACTTTCTGCCACACCAGTCTTCTGTGGGCTTCTGGAAGGAGCTTAATGCATAGAAATTTAGGACCACAGTGATCTTGACAGCCACTGGTGACCACCAATACGACTAGAGCTGACCTCCTCTGACAGCATAGTGTAAAGATCAGTCATGGCCTCCCAGAAGCGGGGCAGTATTTGGCAATATTGCCTCTCTGACATCCAGAGGTAGCTCAACCTCTGTCTGTGCATCCATGAGACAGGGCACCATCTTCTCCATGCTAGTGCTTGCTCACAGATCCCACTGTCGCCATCTGCTGCTTCAAAATCTCAAGGCTGGCCCTGCAGTTGGCCAGAAAGTTGCTGCTCTACTGAAGAGTGTGTCCGCACCTCCCGCCTCTCGGGATCTCCTCACTGGAGCACCCACCTCCTGAACGGGCAATGCCCATGGCACTTGGGCACCGCCAGTCTGAAGGGCCACTCTGACAGTTGCTGTTAAAATGCTGCCCACTCCATTCCCGTCAGGCACCTCTCTGATCCCCATGCCAGGAGCTTACTGGCATGATGGGGGATCGAACCCAGGTCACTGTCTCTCAAGTACCACTCCTTCACACTAAATACTCTGGCCACACTTCACTACCCTTCCTGTGCCTGTCCCCATGGCTGTCAATTGCAGTGATGACCTCAGCCGCCACCCCATTGTCACCCTTAAAGACCTGCCAAGGCTCAGATGGCCTGTGGCACTCATGCATTCCTGGCAAAATTCAGAGGAGCCCATGAAGTTTTCCATTATTCTTTCATAGGATGTGGGCATCACTGGCAAGATCAGCATTTGTTTCCCATCCCTAATTTCCTTTGAACCGTGTGGCTGCTCGACCATTTCAGAGGGCAGTTAAGAGTCAACCACATTGCTGTGGGTCTGGAGTCACATGTAGGCCAAGCCAGATAAGGGCAGCAGATTTAATAAAGGACATTAATGAATGTTCCCCAGATGGGTTTTACAACAATTGAGACTAGCTTTTAATTCCAGATTTTTTTTATTAATTGAATTCAAATTCCACCAGCTGCCATGGTGGGATTCAAACCCATGTTCCCAGAGCATTAGCCAGAGTCTCTGGATTACTAGACTAGTGACATTACCACTATGCCACTGTTTCCCCCTAGTTGTGGCTAATTGGATCCTTAATGGTGTTGACTACCTGTCAATTGCGTATTTCGAAAAATCGAGTGCCATTCCCTCACGGGTTGCTCCGTGAAATGCAGCTCTGGTGTGACGATGTCAGAGGTCCACACCCACGCCATCCATTTCAGTGCTGTTAAATTCTGGCCCATGATGCTGTGACATTTGAAAATGAGGCAGAGGCCTGAAACATTGACTGCTGTTTTTTTTTCCCACAGCTGCTGCCAAACCTGCTGACTATTTCCAGCATGTTCTGTTTTTATTTCAGAGCACCTGTGTGTTTTTTGTTGTTTCCAAAGGTTCAATGGTTTGTGGAACGGGTGCCAGCTGTCCCTGCTACATCATGAGATGGAAAGTATTAAAATACACCTACAATTTGTTTTTTCTATGGGGGAACATGAGAATAGATCATTAGAATAGAAATACGAGCAAGTGGAAGCCATTTGATCCTTTGAGCCTGCTTCGCCATTCAATAAGATCGTGGCTGATCTGATTGAGGCCTCAGCTCCACTTTCCTGCCTGCCCACACACCCCCCTTCATGCCACATAACCCTTGACTCCCTTGCAGATCAAAAATCAAATAACCTTGAATGTGATCAATGGCCCAGCCTCCACTTCTCTCTAGGGAAAAGAATTCCAAAGATTAACGACCCTGAAAGAAGAAATTCCTCCTCATGTCTATCTTAAATGGAAGATCCCTGATTTTGAAACTATGCCCCCTGGTTCTAGATTCCCCCACAAAGGGAAACATCCTCGCAGCATCTACCCTGTCAAGCCCCTTGGAAATATTACATGTTTCAATAAGATCACTTCTCATTCTGCTCAACTTCAGTGAGTATAGGCCCAACCTGCTCAATCTTTCCTTACGAGACAAGCCGTTTATCCTAAGTATCAACCAATTCAACCTTTTCTGAACTGCCTCCAATGCAAGTATATCCTTCCTTGAACAAGAAGATCAAAACTGTACACAGTGCTCCAGGTGCGGTCTCACCAATGCCTTGTACAGTTGAAGCAAGACTTTGCTACTTTTATACTTCATCCCCCTTGCAAAAAAGAGCAACATTGCATTTACTTTCCTAATTACTTGCTATACCTGCATGCTGTGATTCATGTACTGCAGCCTCCTGTAGTCTCTCCACATCTAAATAATATTCTGCTTTTCCATTCTTCCTGCCAAAGTGAACAACCTCACATTTTCCCGCATTATACTCCATCTCCAGTTTTTTGCCCACTCACTTAACCTATAATATCCATTTTCAAAATCTTTGTATTCTCTTCACAACTATTCCTTGTATTGTCAGCAAATTTGACTACAATAAAGTTGGGCCCTTCATCCAAGTCATTAATATAGATTGAAAATAGTTGTGGCCCCAGCACTGGTCCCTATGGCACTTCACTGGTTAAAGTTTGCTAACCTGAAAATGAATCATTTATCCTAATGCTCTGTTTCCTGTTAGTTAGCCAATTCTCTATTTGTGTAATATGTTACCCTCAACACCATCTTCTGTAGTAATTTTTTACGTGGCATCTTACTGAATCCCTTTTGGAAATCCAAATACACAACATCTACTGGTTTCCCCTTTATCCGCCCTGCTTTCTTCCCCATAGAACTCAAATAAATTTGTCAAACATGATTTCCCTTTCATAAAACCATGATGACTCTGCTTGATTGTATTATGATTTTCCAAATGCCCTGTTAATAATGGATTGTCCCAATGATGGATGATAGGTTAACTGGCCTATAGGTTTCTGCTTTCTGTCTCCCTCCTTTCTTGAATACAGATGTTATTCTTGCTGTTTTCTAACCCTTTGAAAACTTTCCAGCATCTAAGGAGTTTTGGAAGGTTACTATCAATGCATCCATTGTCTCTGCAGCCACTTCTTTTAAGAACCTATAAAGCAGGCCATCAGGCCCGGGGGACCAGTCAGCCTTTAGTCCCATTCACATTCCTAGTACTTTTTGTCTAATGATTGTTTTAAGTTACCCCCTTCCTTTTGCCCCATGATTTTCTACTCTTCTTGGGATGCTTTTTGTGTCTTCAATCCTGAAGACAGATGAAAAATACTTGTTCAAAGTCTCTGCAATCTCCTTGTTTCCCATTATTAATTCCCCGGTCACATCTTCTAAGGGATCATTGTTTACTTTAGTTACTCTATTCCTTTTTATATACTTGTAGAAGCTCTTATTTTTATATTTCCTTATTGTTTATTCTCATGTTCTAATTTCTCCCTCTTTATTATTTTTTAGTCATCCTTTGTTGGTTTCTAAAATTTTTCAAATCTTCTGTCCTACTACTAAACTTCATGACGTTGTATGCCTTTTCTTGCAATTTGATACCACCCTTAACTTCCTTAATTAAGCACAGATGGTGCATCCTTCTCATAAAAATACTGCTAAAAGAAGTAAAAACTCTATCCTCTTTTTGTAATTAAGTACATTTGCCTAATCGGATGCGGAGAGATTCTATTAAAGGTTTAATTACTTTTTTATCATTATTAAAAGCAGGCAAAAATCAAGATACCATGATCTATTTTGCTTTCAAAGTTTCAGAATAGACGAATCCTTTAGAAGTAGCAAAACAAAGCTAATAACTTGAGCACTATCTGTAATAATATTTTCACATGTTTAAAATATCTAACTTGGAAATTGACCAATATATATAGCAATACTTCATACAGTCCACTGTGTAATGTAGAAAGTTTATGCAAAAGTATTCAACGATGATTGTACAAAACCCATTTCAAAGACTAAGACATGGAGGCCTTATAAGATGTCTTCTTAGCCAGCCCTTCAGGGTCAATGATGACTTGCTTCCATTCTGGCTCGATGGGTTCTGAATGGCTGTTTAGTCCAAAGCATGATCTGTAGGCTCTGCCACAAGCGGGACAGGTGGTGTTTGAAGGGATTGGTAGATGAGTTGTTTGGAGGTTTATGTGCTTTCTCTGATGCCTCGCCTTCATCTCTGCATGTTACAAATGGAGTCTCTTGATGTGTTCACTGTCTTCCCAAATGAACCTTCTCTACTTTGGTCAGTCACAAGCCAGAGTCTTCTGTGAGTTAGCAGAGATGTTTGACCTCTTCGGGGTTGCTTTGAGGGCGACGCTGAAGCGTTTCTGCTGTCCTTCTGGGAGTCTCCTGGTGCAACTAAGTTCCAGCTAAAGCAGTTGCCTTGTGAGCCTGGTGTCAGGAATACAATTGACATGACCTGCCCAACGAAGCTGGTTTTGTGTGATTAGCACCTCAATGCTGGGCATGTTGGCTTGGGAGAGGAAGCTGCTGTTGGACTGCTTTTCTTGCCACGGAATTTGGAGGATCTTGCGAAGGCACCACAGATGGTCCTTCTTCGGAGCTTTGAGGTACCTACTGTAGGTTGTCCAGTCTCTGAAGCCTATAGTAGAGCAGGAATCACTGCTTTGCTAAACCATGACCTTAGTTTCGTGTTTGAGATCCTGGTCCCCAAATATTCTTTCCCATAGCCAGCCAAAGGCTGAGGTGAACATTGAAGGCAATGCTAAACTTCATGCTTATACCTGCCTTCATCGAGAGGAGTCTCCAATGCTATGAAAAGAGGTCCACATTTTCCAGGATCTCCCCGCTGCTCTTAATCGAAGGGGGAGGTATTGTGCTGTGGGAGCTGGTTGCAAGTGGACCTGAGTTTTCCTGCCGTTTAGTGAAAGACCCATTTTCTCATCTGCTTTGGTGAAGGACTCAACAATAATCTGGAGCTCAGATTTTCAGTGAGCATGCACACAAGTCGTCATCTGCAAACTGAAGCTCAATGACTGAGATTTTGGTTTTGGATTGATGTAGCACATGTTGAACAATTTCCCATCTGTTTTGTATGTTATCTCCACGTCTGTGGGTAATTTTCTGGAGGTGAGAATTTTCTGCAGTGAGGAAGATGGAGAAGGGGTTGATGCAATGACACAGCTTTGTTTGACCCCAATCTTCACTGAGATAAGAACTGTGATGGTTCCAATGGTGAGGCTTGTATGTCTTTATGGAGTAGGCGGAGGATGGTGACAAATCTCTGAGGGCAACCAAATTTAAGGAAGATACTCCATAAGCCTTTGTAGTTGACAGAGTTCCTCAAATATTCTTGACAGTGAGCACTGACTGCTTCTCTTAGCTCGGTTCTCAGCAGGGTGAGCCCTTGAGTGCTTGCACCATAGATTGTCTTGGCAGCGCTGAAGAAACCATGGATGTCATTGTGTGGACTAGCGTAGAGCAGAGGTGAACAAACGTCACAGGATACAAAAGTTTTGTCAGCAAATCACCCCAGTGTCACCATATACTAAGATTTGGGAGGGAGACCAGAATAAACCCTTGGTTTGAAAGGGATGACCAAGGTAAAGGAAAGAAAATTAGCCTATTATAATACTAATGGGGGAGGTGGTGGCATTGTCACTGGGCTATTATTCCAGAAAGACCCAGGGTAATTCTCTGGGGACCCGGGTTCGAATCCCACCACGATAGATGGTGAAATTTGAATTCAATAATTATCTGGAATTAAAAGCCTGATGATGAACATGAAACCATTACCAATTGCTGTAAAAACCCATCTGGTTCACTAATGTCCTATAGAGAAGGAGATCTACTGCCCTTACCTAACCTGGCCTACATGTGACTCCAGAACAACAGCAATGTGGTTGACTCTTAAATGCCCTCTAAATAGGGCAATTAGGGATGGGAAATAAATACTGGGCTAGCCAGTGACGCCCATATCCCATGAACAAATTTTTTAAAAATCACCCTTCTGGTGAGAAGTTAAACCAAGGCCCTATCTGCCCTGACCAAAATGTGTCCCTCAAACAACACTGTGTGCAAATTAGCTGCTACATTTCCTATGTCATAAGAGTGTCTACACTTCAGAAGTATTTTACTAACTGTAAGGTACATTGGGACATCCTATAAAAGGTGTCCTATAAATGCAAATTTTCTTTCTTTCCAAGAAGGACATGCACAGTAAGGATGTTGTGAGTTGAATGACGTAATTGTAATAAAATGGTCACCAGGTCAAATAAATGAATTTCTAATTGAAAAATCAGCCACTCTTAATATAGGATGAATGACTTTTATATGCTGGAAGGGAGAAATTTTCAATAAAGCAATTAAATATTCACACACTGGAATGAATAAATGTTACATGAGCCAGCAAATCAGGGCCTTTTAGGAATTCGTATTGCTTTTTTTTAAAATGGAAAACATGCGTCATATGGAAACCAGGGGAGAAGATCAGCCATCTACCTCTCAGCTGGCTGTGAAAGATCACATTGCACTATTTGGAAGAAGAACAGGGGAGTTATATCTCAATTTACATCACAAAAATAGATCATCTAATCATGATCACTTTGCTGTTTGTGGGAATTGGCTGTCAGGGCTCTAACTTTACAACATTGATAGTGCTTCATAAGTATTTCATTGCTGTGAAGCACTCCCAAGGTCATGAAAGGCAGGAAAATAAATGCAAGTCTTTCTTTCTCTCTTTTGTGTTATCATGGCATCAAGCTTGCACTTGTGGAAAATAACAATGAGTAAACGTTCAACGGGAATTAAATCGGATGGTTTCTATAACAGTGGACAAGCAACACCAGTTTCAAATCCAGTTGGCAATTTGAAAATCTACCTCAGTGGGCATCATAGATAGATATCCAATAAGTGCAGTGTGGAGGGGAACAGGGATAAATTGAATAATCATCTTCTCGAGTTGCATAAAATATTCAAGGGTTTGATAGGGTAGATACAGATAAATTGTTTGCTTTGGTGGCGGAATTAAGAATGAGCAGACATAATCTCAAAATTAGGCATAGACCATTTATGAATGGTATCAGCAAACACTTTTTTCACAAAAAGGTAATAAAAATCTGGAATACTATCCTCAAAATGCTGCGGGTGCTGGATCAACATAGTAGGAGGCATAACTTTCCACCCTCGCACAACCGCAGAGCTGCAGTTTGCCATCTAATTTTTTTGCCTGCAGCTCACAGCAGCATTTAAATGAGACCCAAACTGTAAATGTGGCCATTTTACAGGCATTATGGCTTCAAGTCGAAGATTGCCCCCTACCTCTTCAAGTTAGAGAGTGAGCCAGAGTGGAAAGCAGTGGAGAGGTGCAGAGACCACAAGTGGCTATTTGCAGCTGGTGACAGCACGTGAGTGTTCAATCCAATATTCATACATTGAGGAAGAATGAGGCTGAAGCCAGCCTGTACCTTAAGACCTTAAGGTTCATTTCCAAGCCTGCAGAGTAAAGACGCAGAGGGTGGAGTTTTTTGGCCCCACCCATCGCCAGGGTCATCCGATCCCACTGAAAGCCAATGGACTTTTGACTGGGCCGCCGAATCCCCCATGGCTGATCCTGCCATGCTGGGCCAGAAAGTCTTAGCCAGACTCTTCCAATTCCCCCCAAAACCTAGTGTGAACACCTTTTTATATTCTTGTAATGAAGCCCTAATACTTCCCCAGTTTGGGACAGCTGCTCTTGATTACCAACTTAAAACATGTACTCCATTGCAGCACATTCCCAACATTAACAGTGAAGGAAAAATGTTGCTGGCTGGAAGGTGCAGTCATATCACCTCTCAGTTGAAGAAGCAGGAGCTCTTGAATATAGGAGGTTAATGGTGATCTGATCAAAGCGTTTAGATCACTAAAATGATTCATGAAGGTAAATACAGAGAACCTGATTCATCTGGTGAGGAAATAAAGGATAAGGGAACACAGTTTTTAATTTAGAGATAAGCCATTTAGGAGGTAAATAAAGCAACTCTTTTCCACACAGACGGTCGTAGAAATCTGGAACTCGCTTCCCAAAAGGTTGTGGATGCTAGGACATTTGGAACAGTCAAGAATGAGATTGATTGATATTTGTTAGGTAAGGAATATGAAGCTTAGGAAGGTAAATTGAATTAAGGTACAGAATCAGCTATGGTCCAATTGAATAGGCTCAAGGGCCTAAATGGTCTACTCCTGTTCCTAATGCTCTTATGTTCCTAGCATGTAAGAAACATTAATTTCAAGGGCAGTTCTTGATCATCCCATAACCTTGAGCAAGTGAGTGCAGGTGCCATTTCAGAAAGCAATCAGCCCACTGCAACTTCAGAGCAAAACACTCTGGCGCTGGGACAGACAAAGCAGAGTCAGTTACAGGTACAGCCAGTAAACCTTTTGAATCTCAGATATTTTGCTAGTTAGTTCAACAGTTGATGAGCATTGTTAATCTATCAGCTAAGTGAATGTGTAAGGTGTTAATTCTACAAATGGATGCTTCTAACATGGAGCCTTAGCCACTAGGAGTGCCTTTCAAGAAAATTACGGGGGTAGTCCTCACAATTAACCATCCATTAATTTTAATGGGAGCATTTGTCAAGAGTGCTCTCATTGCTGCCATGGATTCTTTGTAGGCAAAGGTATAGGAAACCATTCTGCCCCATTAATTCATTCAAAATTAATCAGAAGGAAATTCAGGACTGAAGAGATGAAGCACTACTTCACACAAAGAGTAATTAATACCTACTTGTCATTTGTGTTGCTGCCTGTATAATGCCAATGACTTTACTCCTGAAAGACAAGATTCCCCATTGGATGCATGACTTCATAAAATCAATACAACTGGGTGCGCAAATAGCGATTAGCAAAATAGAAACATACTTAAGAAATTCACCTTCCTTTAATATCTTAGAGCCTGAAATGCTTTCATCCTACAGAAAATAACTCATCAGTTCACTAAATCCAAAGTCATTGACTGCGATGCAGTCTCTTGGAAGAATTTAAGAGCAGTGCTGCCCTTCAGTCTAACTGGAGAACATGATAAATGGTTGACTGCCCAATTAGTTGGCTCTGTGTTGGTAAAGGCTTATTATGTATTCTTGGCTGAAAGCAGAGAAATCCATTAGATCGTTGAAACACCTGAGCCCCAGGGAAAACATTGCTTATCGGCAGCTCTGGCTCTCTGATCTAGGCTGTCAATTTCACAGTGTTTATTTACACAAGATGTCAAATGATTGCAGTTTCAGCCAATGATATTTTGAAGGTTCTGGATGATTGACAGTTTTATTGGGCTCTAGTTAAAAAGGGGCTTTTTTAAGAAAGTGGAAAGTTATCAGAGAATAACTTTTTTTTAAAAAGATTTATTTACAAATCCTACCATCAGCACAGGGATCATTGCTTCTATACAGTGCATAGAAGGGGTGAACGGGCCTGGAAGTGCCATTGCTTGGCATGGGGGCATGAGGAGTCATAGGGTTGAATGGGGATACTTTGGCATGGGAGGCATGAGGGGCATTGGAGGTTGTTTGAGGGACCATATCCTGGCATGGGGGCATCAGGGTCTATAGGGGGTGGGTGGAGGGCATACTTTGGCATGGGGCATGAGGAGGACATTTTGAACTTACCATTCAAAAGGTTCCCTTATGCAGATCATGGTTCACTACACCTCTTGATGCACTGTGAACCACGATTCTTTGAAAGCCGGCCCAACTCCATGAAAATTTCAAACATGTCTATCTCTGCTATGGATTTGGCTGGGTCGGGATGCAGGGTATGGGTTCATGACCCGAACCACCCCTCCACCCTCTCGAAAATTGGAAACCCCAGAAATGGGGAAGGAAATGTTGGAATCGGGGCCTGCCCGAATGGCCAGGGAGCTGGATGATGGCGTTTTGCTCCTTTTTCGGCGGAGAGTTTTATAAAGATCACTTTGAGGTGGTGATATACATCTGTTTAAAGTGTGAACGTGAATTGTTTTCAAGCCAAGCTAAATTTATATAGGGTGCCCGAGTCATCCTTACTCGGTGAAAATCCAGCCCTTAATTGTGCTTAACAAAGATATTTTAAATGGATTAACTTATGCAATTACATCTTATTAAGACCTGGAGTATCAAAATAAACATTTCTATAGGCCTTGCTCACTAATTTATACCTAGCTATCTTTTACATTGAATTTAAAATGCAGAAACAGGCCATTCAACCTACATTTAAACTCCACACAAGCTTCCCCCCACCCTCTTCATCTAACCATTCACACCTCCTTCTACTACTTTCTCTCTCTCAATGCTTCCTCTTAAATATGCCTGGGCAATCATCTCAAATACTCCTTGTGGTTCCACATTCTTAACACTTTTGGTAAAAAAAATGTTCCTCCTGAAACACATTTTGCATTTATTTTAGTGACTGTCTTATATTTATGACCCCTTATTTTGGTCTCCCCCACAAAAACACTTTTCTGTGTCTACCCAATTGTATCCCTTCATAATTATAAAGACATCTATTAGATTACCCTCAGAGTTCCCTTCTCTAGATAAAAAAGCCTCATCCTGTTTAACCGTTCCTCATGGGTATGTCCTCAGATAAGTATAACCCCTCAGTTCCAGTAGCATCTTTGTAAATTATTTTTGCACGTGCACCAGTGCCTCTATTTCTTTGTTATAATACAGAGACCGGAACCGTGTAGAGTAGGCTTAAAGCGTGGTCTAGCTATGGTTCGATGCATTTTAACATAACTTCTCTGATTTTCAGTACTATCTTTATATAAACCCTTGTGCTTTGTTTGCTTTCTTATTTGGCTTTGTTAAGCTGTATTGCTGCATTTAGTACTTTATGTACCTGTATTCCTAGATCCCTTTGCTCCTCTACCTCATTCAGACTCTTATTTTCTAGGCTGTGTGTGGCCTACTTATTCTTCCTGCCAGAATGAAACACCTTACACTTACCTATACTGAAATTCATTAGCCAATTCCATTCTCATTATGCAAGTTTATTATGTCCTCCTGCATTTTGTTGCATTCTTCCTCAGTATTAACTATACCTAGCAATTTGATGCAGTCTGCAAAGTATGAAATAGTGCTTCTGATTCCTGAGTCAAAATCATTTATATTTTGGTAAACTTTGCACACAAAATGGAATTATCTCCTTATTAAATTGGTATCAGCTGTACCCTCAAGCAAGCACTGAACAAGTAATGTCAAGAACACATCCTACAGAGAAAGAAGGACTGTTCAAGCTGAACAAAGTTATCCAGAAAGCTAGAAAAGAGCACTTATCTAATTGTTTGCTTCAAAACAATGCATATAATTACTCCCTAAATTACTGTCGTGATCTAATGATAGTGTTGTTGGTTTAATTACCCCTTTACCATTCTGAGATCAGGTTGCAAATTCCCAATGACACCGCAGTTTCAAACTGCCACATGTCTGAAGAAATTTGTGTTCATGGCCTAAGAAATTGAGTTATTCTTGGGTGGAAAATATTCATTTTTATCAATGATGAAGGTCATAGATGAAAAAAAAGGCCATGATATTCTGTTCAGCTGATATATGATGATGTCTTACCTAATGGACAGAATTTACTCTGAAGTGGATTTCCTGAGTTGCAACACCTCTAAACATTACCTGGACAATAATAAATACTTTGGACTGATTACAGCTAATTAAATGAACTTTTTGCCTTGCACATCATCAGGACACTCACAATAATGGCAATATAAGGGGAAAGCAACAATTTATACTGTATGTGAAGAGTGTGCTGATGGGTTGTCAATGCCACTTGTGATGTGATAACAATTGATGTGATAACAATTCTCTAAACTGAACGAAAACAAGCTGAAAGAACTAGTTATAGATTTTAGTAAACATTCATTTGGCCATTAATAGGCTGGCCATGGGATTTCCACCCATCAGGAAGTGGAAGTCCCGACTCAGAGAACTGCTGGCCAATCAGAGTTAAAGATATTGTTCCAGTGAAGATTCATGATGCGGACATTGAAATAGTTACTAAGATAAAAGCAAAAAACTGCGGATGCTGGAAATCCAAAACAAAAACAAAAGTACCTGGAAAAACTCAGCAGGTCTGGCAGCATCTGCGGAAATAGTTACAATTATCTAGGTATCAAAGCAGATGATAAGTTGAATTGGAGGGAACAGCATATAGCTGTGATGGCCAAGATAATACATGATTATATTATCTCAGAAAATTAAAATCCTTTTGTGTAGATGCTATGATCATGAAACTCTTCTATATGGCTGCAGTTGAGTGTGCTATTCTTTTGGATATCTGGCCTGTTACTGTTGTCTTAGGAAAGTAGACTCTATAAGAGCACAGAGATTACTGAACAGAACAGGAAGGATACTTGATGAGCAGATCTCCCTTGACAAAAACTGTTCTCAAAGAAATTTGATGAAAGTAAAGAGTGTCATGAACAATGAGAATCACCCCTGTCTCAGTATCACTGTTGGGTGTGTTCAGAAAAATGTCTACAATCCCTCTGATGCAAATAAATCAGTTGCTGAACTCATTTGTGCCCTCTATAAAAACTTTTAACAGGAACTTGATGTATGTATGAGGGTATTCACTCAGGGCAGACTCACTGGCTGATTATTTTAATGCATTGGAATAGTTTTTAATACATATTTAATTAAAGTTAGATCATTGTGGTAGAGTAATTTTCTTTCTTTTATTGTTATTATTCATTTATATATTTTTTTTAATGAATGAGCAAATGTACCAAAAACAAATTTCCGTATGGATAATAAAAGTGAATTCAATTGAATTGAATTAAACAATAGCACTTATTAACATAGAGAGAGCAGCCATGTATGCTGTCTAACAGTTGGTAGCAAGGGATTATGGCCTGATGTCCTGTTTATGGTAGCTTGTTGTGGACAAATTGACTGTTGGGTTTCCTATCTTACAACAGGCTGGATTTTATACACTATCTCCCTCCACCCCACCAACCCCCGCAGACGAGTTTGATGGTGGAGTGGCTCATTAAATTCAGCAAGCGGCTTTTCCACCACCTACCCACCTGGCCCTGTCCCCACCACAATTTTACCAGCAGCAGGAATAACCTGCCTGCCAGTGGGGCAATTGAGGCCCTAAAGTGGGCAATTATGGGCGGAATTTAATGCCCTCCGCTGTGGAAAGTTTGGTAGCAGGGGACAATTAGTTGGGTGGGAGGGTGGTGGCTGGGGACTCTGCCACTTTCCCACCTCCACCCTGATTAAGTCCTGGGTGGGAAAGCCTGTGGATAGCCTTCCCACCCGTTACCAATTGAGGCCCTTAAGTGGCCAATTAATGCCCAATTAAGGTCCTCGTCCAGCTATTGCTCATATCCATCATCATTATCATCTAGCCATAATCCCAGAGGACCAGAGGCATCTCTCTCCATTGGAGAGGGATAATTTGGCTACGCTTAGCATGGGGCAAGGCGAGGAGGCAGGGCCTCCCTGAGCCAGTGTAGGGATTGAGCCAGTGCCATTGGCATCATTCTGCACCACACTCTAGCTATCTAGCCAAATGGGCTAACCACCCCCACTTTCTGGCGTTAACCCAGCCATCCACCCACCTCACCTGGGCCTGCCACCAGGCACCCAGTGAGACCCCCATACATTTACCCTAATTCTGGTTCAACTCCCTACGCCTCTGTCCTGAAGTTCAAGAGATCTGCCAGCCTCTGATTGGCCAGCAGCTCTCTGAGGCAGGACTTCCTCTTCCCGAGGGGTGGAAATTCCATATCCAGCCTATTAATGGCCAAATGAATGTTAAATGGCTGTGTTCCCCTCAGCAGGTTCCCACCAGACTCTTTATCTGGGTCGGGTTTGGTGGTGTCGGGGAGGTGAAATCTGGCACCTCGTAAAATTGTGCATTATATTTCAAAATAAAAGTGCTTTGGGATGTCTCAGGTCATGAAGTGTGCTATATAATTCGAAGTTTTTCTTTCGGTTTCCTTACATACCGCTGTAAGGTTCTTTTGAACTTGCCTGATTCTAAGCTGAAGGGTACAAAACGTTATAACCTTTTCTAATAAATCAGTCCTAGAGGGGTGGTTTTTCTCTGCAATATGTCCTTAAACATAATGCAAACAGACCATTCCAGAAGTCTGGAACTGCACCTCCACTTGTCAACACCAAGTACTGGGTTAACCGAAATTTTTAAGACTGAGACCAATAGATTTTTCTTAGATAAGAATGTCAAAGGATTATGCTATAACTGAACTTGCCTGGTGCCTGCTGGCTGCAAGGTGTGATTCCTGAATGAAGGTACAGAGCTGCAGAATCATTTGCACACAGTGAGGCTTGATTATTGTTTCACTTTTACACCAGTTCTTTTCTTCTGCTGCATGGATACTCCAGTCAAATATTTAAAAACTATGCTGCCACCATGTTATATTCTTCTCTTCAACATAAATGTACCAATCACTCAACAAACATTGGCAAAACATTAATGTGGGTTCTTTATTTGAAGATAAGACTATATATGGATAGAGTTAACTGGAGGCTAAGTATAGTACATTTGACTTTTACTGCTGCTACTTGCAGACTGAATACAAGCCATGGGACTAATATATCACATCCTGCCTTGAGGTGGTAATGATTGATAGCAATTTAAGTTTTTCCTCTTTAAAGGTACTTGTACATCATATCATAACATTTCCCTTTTTCTCTGAATAAAAGTTTACCCTTAAAGAATCAAAATTTTACATGAAAGCAAAGAGAATAACATTGACTGGAATTTTCCGGTCCAGTTGGCATCAGGCAGGGGAGGACAATATGGCAAGAAGGCCAAAAATCAGTTTCTCGCCATTGTGAAACCAGTTTGTGATCATCCAATCCACCCGTCAATGCAAGACCGTGTTTCCCACCACTGCACGTCGGATGCCTAATTTCAATACATTAGTATCTTATTATAAGCCCTGCTTGCCGGAATCATCCCCCCACACTGGATCATCCGGGCACGTTGACATGTTTGCCAACTGCACATAAGTGACGCATACCTGTCAAGCTGCACTTAGCTCGGGATTTTGAGGTTTGTTTACCTACCTTGCTTCAGACAGCACTCGTGGTCATCAGACAGCACCACATCATTTTTAGGGGACTCACAGGCTGATCTCTCCCTACCAGACCAGCTGTAAGGTGGGGGTGGCTTTTTGATGGCTGCAGAGCTAGGGCTTGCTTGGGGAAGCGGGAGAGGTGGCCTCAGGCAAGCGAAGAGGCTGCAGGGCAAGGGCTGTACTGGGGAAGTGGGGCATCCCAGGGTGTGTGTGGAGGCACAAGTTGATCCGTGCAAATGGCCTCACGACGGTGAGGGCTGAGGAGGCAGTCTCCAGCGGAGATGAGGCCAGATGGAGGTGTTGAGGGTATGTGTGAGAGAGTGAGTGGTGATGTCCCTTGAGCTGGCAGTGAGTGAGATGCCAGTGAATGTGTGATGACCTTGTGAATGTGAGAGTTTAGAGTGATAAGGTGGTTGCCTTACCCTGGTGGCACGGGTGAGATCATTCATCTGTTTCCTACACTGGATGGCCGACCTCTTGTGTGCAGCATTGGCACTGGCCATCACTGACACTGCCTCCCAAGCCGGACTAGCGAGACTGATGGGCTTCCGGTGGCCAGAGTGAGGGTAGAGGACATTGCAGTCGGCCTCCACAGTGTCCATAAAGTGCCCCAGGGTAGCATCACTGAATCAGTGAGTTGCACTCTCCTTGGCTTTTGGCACCATGTGCAGAATTTTCCCCTTGTTGGGCAGGCTCGGGGTGGTCAGGAAGCCGACTGCCGCCCACGATTGGGGCTGGACTGCGATTTCATGCTGGCAGGCCAATTAAGGCCAGCCCAGTGTGAAATGTAAGCGGCAGCACTCACCGCTTCTGTGTGCGGAGGGGGAGGGGGAGGGGGGTGCAGAGGAGGGCGAGCATGCAAGTTCGCACTTGAAAATCTCCCTGAGGCACAGAGCTGCCTCAGGGAGATGAAGAGTTTTTAAAATAAGGTCTTAAAAATGTCATAAAACTTGACTGTGGCACATGAGGAGGGACATGTTATAAAAGAAATTTCAAAAGTTTCATTTCATTTTTATCCGCTGTGGATGAGGTTTCCAAAATCGTGGAATAGTGGGCTTGGCCTTTCTGCCTGCCTGCCAACCGTAGGGTTGGACGGACAGTGAAAATTTTCTTCCAATTACCTTGTTAATGGCCTTAACATACCTTTTAATTGTCGGGATGCTCGCCCGACTTCAAAGCGCGTCATTTTACACTCGAGCTGATCGTGCGCGTGCCTGCCCGCCCAAGGTAAAAGTCCTGCCCCATGCCTTCACCGGAGCAGTGCTGGGCTGCAAGCATTGAGGAGTGTGCGTGCGGCTGCAGTTTAAGTACAGCGCCCTGCATGAGGAAGCGATGAGGTAACAGTGTGGTGGGCCAATCGGAGGCCGCCTGCCAGCGAGGCCTGTTTCCTGCGGCTGCAGAATTAATAAGGTGGAAATGGGACAATACAGCACAAAAACTCACCATTGTGGCCGGCGGGTAAAACTACTTTTTTCCCGCCCGCTACCGCACTTTGTGTGAATCTGGGACGATCCCACCCATTGTGTCTGAATGAGCCATTATACAAAAGCAATAAATTTACCAGTCTCTGAAATGTATCGGTGGTTTGCTTATCTGTCAGACTTAGATATGGTGATCTTTGCTGAAGGCTGCTGTCTGTTTTCAGAATGCTGGTTGGTGATACTTTGTGCGTGTTGTGCATCAGACTGTGTTCTATTCACAATAGGATTACTCTGTTAAATGAAAAGCAAAATACTGCGGATGCTGGAAATCTGAAAAAAAAGACAGAAAATGCTGGAAAAACTCAGCAGGTCTGGCAGCATCTGTGGAGAGAGAAACAGAGTTAACGTTTTGAGTCCATTTGACCATTCTTCAGAGCAGATTACTCTGTGTTCCTGGTTGTGGTATTGTTCTGATTTGGCATGTGTTTTGTCATGCCGTCATACCATCATAACTTTTAGTGTTCATACTTGATACGATCTTGGTTCGGGTCATTTTTGATGATTACTGCTGGATTCCATGTACCATCAGTTGGATGCTCTGCTTGAGCTTTTTGTCTGATGTTCATGTTGGGTAATTCGTTACCCAGTTGTGGGTATCTTTCATCTTCCCCTGTTTTTCAATCCCCTGTTTTTCAATCCCCTGTTTTTCAATCCCCTGTCAAGTTCCCTCAGAATCTTATAGGTTTCAACAAGATCTTCAATAAGATCATAGCCTGAATCTTGCATTCCAAAGTCAGGATTCCGATTTTACGTTGCCCGTGCAATTTTTAGCTTTCGTTAAATTTTAATCTTTTCCTCATCCACGGGTGGGATAAAAGGCCCCCGGAGCAGCAGCACTTTCCCTGTCATTGCCAGTCCTTTGCTGTGTGAGCACAGAGTTGTCCCAGAGTTTCATAGCCTCTCGTTTGATTATCAAGGCTGCCTTTCAGCATTTCAGGTCCTCATCTTCCCTGGAAGGTCCCCCTGAGTATCGCAGGACAGCGCTCCTTCATTTTCAAGGTACTGCTCCTCTACATCCCATCTAATGGGGATAGTGAATTCCACTGGTGGAACCTCCCCTGAAGAGGAAGGGAGGGGCAGGTGGGAGAGGAGGCCAGGTGGGTGCAGGCAGCGCCCCAGGGACAGACTTTTAAGAGGGGAGGCAGGGGCCCAGTTGGTGCAGGGCCAGCAGGGAGGCCAAGGCGGGAGGGCACGCCGAAGATGCCATTACCCAGTGTCTAGAGTGTTCAGGCAGCGCTCCAACTACCTCCAGATGTCTGAGGTCCAGTACCACAGGAGGCTTCGCCTCCAGGGACACAGTAACAGCAATATATCACATGCTAGGTCCAGAAATTGCCTCCAACTGCGCGGGCGGACACCCCATGCCAGTGGCTTTGAAGGTCACAGTGGCCTTCAACTTCTAAGCTTCCAGTTCTTTTCAGGGCTCAGTGGGGGATCTGTGCAGTGCATCTCAACCAGCTTCACACAGCTGGGTCAAGCTCGTGACTGATGCTATCTTTAGACACGTCCGCACGTTCATCTACTTCCAGACAGACGAGGCGAGCCAGGCAGAGAGAGCACGAGGTTTCACTGCGCTGGCTGAGTTCCCCCGCGCCCAGGGATTGCTCTCACGTGACCATCAAGTGCCAGCAGATGAGCCTGAAGCTTTCTTAAACAGAAAGGGGTTCCACTCAATGAATGTTCAGATTATCTGTGACCACAGGACACAGATTCTCCACGTTTGTGCCCGTTATCCTGGGAGCTCACACAATGCTTACATCTTGTGGCAATCACAGGTACCAAGGCTGTTCGTGGCTCCTGCACGAGGGGATGGATGGCTCCGGGTGACAAGGGCTACCCCTTGAAGAAGTGACTGATGACCCCATTCCTTTACCCAAGAGCTGAGGCCGAGGAGAGGTACAACAGGAGTCATGCCTCCACAAGTGCGGTGGTAGAGAGGGCCATCCGGCTGCTGAAGATGCACTTCAGATGCCTGGACTGATCAGGGGGAGCATTGTAGTATCCTCCAGAGCGTGTCTTCCTCATAGTCGGTGCATGCTGCGCTCTGCACAACCTGGCTCTGGCAAGGGGGGAGGGGGGGCTGCTATTGGAGGTTGAGGAAAGCGAGGCAGCTCCGCAGGCCATGGAGGATGACTCAAGTGATGGCTCAGAGGACAAGCCTGGGGAGGCGCAGGGCGAGTACCTCGAGGCAGAGGACAGGACCCTTCATGGAGGCAGGGGCACCAGGGATGCTTTAATCCAGCGAACCTTCTGCTCAGCATCCAAAGTATCGATGCCTCCTCAAGACAATGGCTCTGTCTCCTTTGCTGACAATCAATAAATAAGAACCCAACCCAGTACGCCAGCACCACACAACGCTATATGTTTATAAGCCTGTACTGCATCTGGCAACTATTCATATCATCCAGACAACTCAGCACATTTAACTTAAATAAATGTTTCTGTTATTTCACATGAACAAATGAAGAACAGTCAAAGTGTTCATCCCTAACACAAGAGTCAACACAAAATAATTCACACAAAAATTGTCACCCGTGACACGCTCCTGTTGTGCTCAAGGTGCCTTCAACTTATGTCTGTGAGTGCTGTGTCTTGGTGCCTCCCCCACCCCACACTCCCCCTCGCTGTCAGTGGCGTTGGAGGCAGCCTGCTGACTCTACTGTCCTGGTGCCCCTGATGACCTTGGCAGTTGTCCTCTGCTGCCGGAGCCTGAGCAGCCTTCACCTTGGGGGGTGCATCCAGCCCTATAGCCGGGCACTCCTCAATCAACACAGCATCATGAGATACAGTGGCCACTGGCAGAGGAGTGGAGGAGCTGGTGCCCTCATCCAGAGAGCCCTGAAAGAAGCCCATGGAAATGACAAGCAGATTGTCCACCAGCGTGAGGTGCATTTGCAACTCCCTGCTCACCATTGATAGACGGGGATCCAGCAGTGAGACTAGGCGCCTCATCCATCTCTCACACTGGCAGTGACCTCCTGAGAGCTTGCAGGTCTGAGTGCAACCCCAGAAACTCCTGAGTCTCCTCCTGAAGCTGTCTCTCCATGAGAGTTGCCACTCTCTCAATGGAGGAGGCTGTGCACTCCGTGTTAAGGGTTAACGCAGAACTCATGCCTCACATGGACTCCTCCATGACGGAGACCATGGCATGCAGACCCTCATGGATCTTGGCCAGTTCTACCCTATCCCCACATCCCACTGGATATCCAGCATCAGCTGCCTCATGGACAACTCCAGAGGCTCGTCATCTGCCTCGGACGCAGCATGGTCCTGGTCTCCAGCTGTGCTCCCACTGTCAGCTCCCTGGGGCCTCTCTGCCTCTGCCAGCTCCTCATGCGAGTGTGATGTGCCCTCACCACTGTACATTACCAGCAGAGCCGAATAACTAATTCCCACCGACGTGTGAGTATCTGCGTTGGTATCTGATTCAGAGAGATGGTGCGACGCTGGTGCAGATGTGATGTCTTCATCTGAGCTCAATGGGGAGTCCTCAGGGTCACTGGCCGCTCTTGTGGATGGCACATCTGTGGGAGGAAGGCAAAAGCACAGTACATTCAATCATCAAAGTCACTATGCATGCTAGGCGGGCTGAGGAAGACATTGGAGACCTGTTGCATGGTACCCTCTGCATTGGAGCTTCAATGGGCTCTCTGCCCGTGACAGTTCACAGAATCACAGAATTTTAATGGCACAGAAGAAAGCCATTCAACCCCTCATGCCTGCACCAGCTCTCCAAATGGGCATTATGATGTAATGCCATTGCCCTGCCTTTTCCCCAGATGGAGAGAACATTTAATAAAGCATATAATATCCTGGGCTTTATTAACAGGGGAGTAGAGTACAAGAGCAGGGAGGTTATGCTGTATTTATATAAGACACTCATTAGACCTCAGCTGGAATATTGTGTACAATTCTGGATGCCACACTATAGGAAGGATGTGAACATATTGGAGAGAGTGCAGAAGAGGTTTACAAGAATGGTTCCATGAATGAGAAATGTCAGCTATAAGGATAGATTGGAGAGTTTGGGACTGTTCTCCTTGGAGAGGAGAAGGCTAAGTGAAGATTTGATGGAGATGTTCAAAATCATGAGGAGGCTGGACAGAGTAGATATGGAGAAGCTGTTCCCACTCGTAAAAGGATCAAGAACGAGAGGGCACAGATTTAAAGTGATTTGCAAAAGAAGCAAATGTAACATGAGAAAAAAAATTCTCACACAGCGAGTGGTTCGGGTCTGGAATGCACTGCCTGGAAGTGTGGTGGAGGCAGGTTCAATCGAGGTATTCAAGAGGGCTTTAGATGATTATAATTTCTGATGAGAGGAGCCGGTTATGTTTCTAGTACCCACCACACATGCATCTGTCACCTGTACTCTTACCTTCATCCGAGACCCCCACTTCACTGCAACCAGAGGAGCGAGCTGGCCGATGGAATTCCAGCTCCAGTGCATCACTCGTGTGCTTCATGGGGATGCACAGATTTGGCACTTCTCCATCCGTTCTGCGGCATTCCGCAGCGTTATAACTGCTCTTCCCCTGACAGGGAAAAATAGCCTCATTATTGCTCCATCTCTCTGAAGGTCCTTTCCTGGTTCCACCCACCCTCTCCCCCAGTCATTAAGTAGCTATGTCATAATGGCACATCTCACCCTGCAATGCACTGAGGCCAGTCGTGCTGACATCCCAGCCTTGGCAGGGCAGGCTTTTGTGCCAGTTGGCATACACACTTTCAGACCCCTGAACATTCTGAGCAATGGGCACCTGCCTAAAGTTCTCTGCACAGGTCCATGCCATTTCTGCACTTACCCTTGTTGACCACAGAAGATCACTGAAACTTTTGCGGTACAGGAGCCACGTGTTGTGCACCACGTCATGCCCACTGACCTGGGCAGCGACCTCTTGGTCAGTTGGACAGCCTTCTCTTGCCATCACTGGGCATTAGGATATGCTGCCTGGCAGTGACCTCCTCAACCAGCACTCCCAGGTAATCATCTGAGAAACAGGGGGCAGAGTTCCCCCCTGACTTGCCCTCCTGCCTTCCATAATCACCGGGTGCTGAGGCCATGACTGCATACGAGGACATTTGTTGGGCAAACAGCTCCCTCAGCCTTCCCCACAACTCCATGCAGCCTTCAGGGAGCTGCCTCTCCCATTTTTGAGTCCCCATTGGACCCAACTCCTGACGCGATCCCACTCCCATGCATGGAAAACACACCCAGCAGTCGCATTTCACACTGGGTGGGCCTTAATTGGCCACCCAGCGTTAGATCATGTTCACAGTGTGAACTTGGCTGGGAACGGGTTTTACATTTGCTTCCAGCCGTGTCAATTTTGGGTGCACCCCAAGGGTAGATTTCAGGTCCATGTCTTGGTGCTATTTGGTACACGCTCCTGGTTGTTTAGAATGCTGTAGCTGTGTGGCTTTTGTATGTGGCTTCTTCTGACATTGAACCACCTGTTCTGGTCTTTGCTTTCTGTATCATCACTTCCAATGACCTCTGGTGCCACGTGCCTTGCATACATCATTAAAAACTAGGCAATTTCTGGGTGCATGTATGTGACTAGTATTGCTTACTAGGCTTGCCTGTATTGGCTATCATGCCAATGGTGGGCAAACTACACATAGCCTGTTGACTCTGTCTTCCCAGTAGTATGGGTTTGTACTTGCAACCACTTTGCAGCAGTGCTTCCACAGTGTTACCTTTGGCTTGGTCCAAGAGGTCTTTTTGGAATGCTTCCTAAATGCTATCAGGAGCTCGATTATTCTGTCGAATAGCTTTGCTGCCATGAAGTTGCAATCACACCCCTTGGCTGGGATTTTCTGGTGCCGCCGAAATTCCCGTCCAAAGTCAACACACTTTTCGCTGGTCCACCAAATTTTCCATCCCACCTGCAACGATTCCCACTGCAGGTGGGACTGGAAAACCCAGGCCCTTATCTCTGCATCTATTTATGAATTAGTCAATGGTCTCTATGTCTGTTGATGCCTAAGAGACATGATTCCAGATGGTGTATTCGGAAGTTGAGTTTCACTCGTAGTTGATCTTCAAACGTTGACTATATTTTGATTCT
Organism: Cetorhinus maximus; assembly: GCF_964194155.1. Lineage (NCBI taxonomy): Eukaryota > Metazoa > Chordata > Chondrichthyes > Lamniformes > Cetorhinidae > Cetorhinus > Cetorhinus maximus. The sequence goes on from NC_135885.1 coordinate 95,706,233, forward strand.
GCAGATGGTGTCAGACAGATCTGACATATTTAGTCTATGGAGGCCTTCTTTGCCTCAAGCAATTTGAATTTTAATGGCTTGTTTATCTGGTTCAGAAATAGTGAGATCCAGAAAACATAGCTCTACATGTTGTCAGAACAAGTTAAACACAGCCAGGAGGTCTGTTGCTTTCCACTTGAGTGTTAGAGATTTTGTGGTTGTTTCTGGCCTTTTGTAGGGTAATTAGGGCCTCTTCTGAACAGGACAGTGAAGCATTCTGAGAGAAGTCACCCCACCACTGCGACTCAGGAGGGAATCGAGGAGAAGGACTCTTGCACTCAACAGGAGGAAGAGCATCCAACAGAGGGTGCTGGTGAGAAGTGACTGAAGCATTCTGGGAGAAGTCACCGCAGCCACCGCGACTCAGGAGAGAATCGAGGAGAAGGATTCTTGCACTCAATAGGAGGAAGAGCATCCAACAGAGAGCACTGGAGCGGTGAGTATAAATCTAGCTTACCTCGGGGATTCGCGGCCTTGCCTCCAGGGAGCTCGGAGGGAGGAGCACCGGAGCGGTGACCTTGGGGCACAGAGTAACTGAAGCCAAAACTGAAAAATTGACATCACAGGAAAGCTGTGACTTGATTGGTTGGTAGTAAATCTGCACCAAATTTGAAAAAAAAACACTGCAAAGCTAATTAATAAATTAATTATCTAAGTCGAGATGGCTGGGCAGGTGCTGTGCTGTAGCTGTATGATGTGGAAGCTGGCAGATCCCATTGCGAGCCGCAGTGACCACATCTGCAGCAAGTGTTGGTTGCTGGAGGAACTCCGGCTCAGAATTGATGAGCTGGAGTCCGAGCTCCGGACACTGAGGCACATCCAGGAGGGGGAGAGTTACCTGGACACTTTGTTTCAGGAGGCGGTCACACCCGGTAGATTAAGTACCTCAAGCTCGGTCAGTGATCAGGGTCAGCAGGGTGTGACTGCAAGTGAGGCAGGTAGAGAGATCCTGTGTTCAGGACCAGAGGAGCCTCAGCTCTTGACCTTGTCCAACAGGTACGAGGTACTTGCTCCCTGTGTGGATCAGGAACAGGGCTGTAGGGAGGATGAGCCAGCTGACCACGGCACCGTGGCACAGGAGCCCATTCAAGAGGGGTGAGCAAAAAGACAAGTGGTAGTTGTAGGGGATTCTATAATTAGGGGAATTGATAGCATGCTTTGTAAGCAGGATCGAGAATCCCGCACGGTATGTTGCCTGCCCGGTGCCAGGGTGAGGGGCATCTCTGACCGGCTTGAAAGGATATTGGAGAGGGAGGGGGAGGATCCTGTTGTTGTGGTCCACGTCGGGACAAATAACATAGGTAAGACTAGGAAAGAGGACCTGTTTGGGGATTATCAGGAACTAGGAACTAAATTAAAGAACAGATCCTCAAGGGTTATAATCTCCGGATTAATACCCGAGCCACGTGCAAATTGGCATAGGGACGCGAGAATAAGAGAAGTAAACACGTAGCTAAAGGGGTGGTGCGGGAAAAAGGGGTTCCATTTCGTGGGGCACTGGCATCAGTATTGGAACAGGAGGGATCTGTACCGTTGGGACGGTCTCCACCTGAACCGATCTGGGACCAATGTTCTAGAGAAAAGGGTAAATAGGGTGGTCAACAGGACTTTAAACAAGAAAGTGGGGGGGAAGGGAAGGGCAAAACTCCAAGAAGTATGACTAATGGGAAACAAAGGAGCAGGTTAGTGTGTGGGTGGGTGGATTCAACTTCATGGAAAATTATGAAAAAACTGAAAAGAAAGGAGTGCCCAGGAGAGGCTATTAAAGTCTCCAGAACACAAAATAGGACAGAGTGTTTGGAAAGGGCTAGGAATCTAACTTCAAGCACCTCAGATAAAAGGCCAACAATGAGAAAGGGGACAGGAAATACAGGACTGAAGGTGTTGTATCTGAATGCACGCAGTATACGAAATGAGGTAAATGAGCTTGTGACGCAGATTGAAATTGGCAGGTATGATGTGGTGGGCATCACGGAGACATGGCTGCAAGGGGATCAGGACTGGGAGCTAAATATCCAAGGATATACATCCTATCGAAAAGATAGGCAGGTTTGCAGAGGGGGTGGGGTTGCTTTGTTAGTAAGAAATGAAATTAAATCGATAGCAAGAAATGATGTCGGGCCAGATGATGTAGAATCTGTGTGGGTAGAGTTGAGGAACCGCAAAGGTAAAAAAACCGTAATGGGAGTTATGTACAGGCCTCCGAACAGTAGTCAGGATGTGGGGCACAAGATACACCAGGAGATAGAAAAGGTGTGTAAGAAAGGCAAGGTTACAGTGATCATGGGGGATTTCAATATGCAGGTAGACTGGGAAAATCAGGTTGGTAGTGGATCTCAAGAAAAGGAATTTGTGGAATGTCTACAAGATGGCTTTTTGGAGCAGCTTGTGGTGGAGCCCACTAGGGAACAGGCAATTCTAGATTTAGTGATGTGTAAGGAGGCAGATTTGATAAGGGAGCTTAAGGTGAAGGAACCCTTAGGAGGAAGTGACCATAATATGATAGAATTTACCCTGCAATTTGAGAGGAGAAAGCTGGAATCAGATGTAACGGTATTACAGTTGAATAAAGGCAACTACAGAGGCATGAGGGAGGAGCTGGCCAGAATTGACTGGGAGATGACCCTAGCAGGAAACACAGTGGAACAGCAATGGCAGGAGTTTCTGGGAGTAATTTGGGAGACACAGCAAAAATTCATCCCTAGGAAGAAGAAGCATACTAAAGGGAGGACGAGGTAACCATGGCTGACAAGGGAAGTCAGGGACAGCATAAAAGCTAGAGAGAAAGCATACAATGCGGCGAAGAGCAGTGGGAAATCAGGGGATTGGTAAGCCTACAAAGACCAACAGAGGACAACTAAAAAAAAAATGAGGGAGAAGATTAAATATGAGGATAAACTAGCTAGTAATATAAAAGAAGATTGCAAGAGTTCTTTTAGAGAAATAAAGGGTAAGAGAGAGGCAAAAGTGGACATTGGGCCGCTGGAAAATGACGCTGGAGAAGTAGTAGTGGAGAACAAAGAAATGGCGGAGATACTGAATAAGTACTTTGCATCAGTCTTCATGGTGGAAGACACGAATAACATCCCCAAAGTTCAAGAGAGTCGGGGGGCAGAGGTGAGTATGATGGCTATTACCAAGGAGAAGGTGCTAGGAAAACTGAAAGGTCTGAAGGTGGATAAATCACCTGGACCAGATGCATTACACCCCAGAGTTCTGAAGGAGAAAGCTGAAGAGACAGTGGAGGCGTTAGTGGTGATCTTTCAGGAATCACTGGAGTCAGGGAGGGTCCCAAAGGACTGGAAAATCACTAATGTAACCCTCCTATTTAAGCAGGGAGTGAGGCAAAAGGCGGGAAATTATAGGCCGATTAGCCTGACCTCGGTCATTGGTAAGATTTTAGAGTCCATTATTAAGGATGAGATTTCAGAACACTTGGAAGTGCATGGCAAAATAGGGCAAAGTCAGCATGGTTTCATCAAGGGGAGGTCATGCCTGATAAATCTGGTAGAATTCTTTGAGGAGGTAACAAGTAGGTTAGACAAAGGAGAGCCAATGGATGTTATCTACTTGGACTTCCAGAAGGCCTTTGACAAGGTGCCACACAGGAGGCTGCTCAGTAAGATATGAGCCCATGGTGTTAGAGACAAGGTACTAGCATGGATAGAAGATTGGCTGTCTGGCAGGGGGCAGAGAGTGGGGATAAGGGGGTCCTTCTCAGGATGGCGGCCAGTGACTAGTGGAGTTCCGCAGGGGTCAGTGTTGGGACCACAACTTTTCATTTTATACATTAATGACCTAGATGAAGGAAGTGGGGGAATCCTGGCTATGTTTGCAGATGATACAAAGATAGCTGGAGGGACAGGTAGTATTGAGGAGGCAGGGAGGCTGCAGAAGGATTTGGACAGGTTAGGAGAATGGGCAAAGAAGTGGCAGATGGAATACAATGTGGGGAAGTGTGAGTTCATGCACTTTGGTAGGAAGAATAGAGGCATAGACTATTTTCTAAATGGGGAGAGAATTCAGAAATCTGGAGTGCAAATCTGGGAGTCCAAGTCCAGGATTCTCTTAAGGTTAACTTGCAGGTTGAGTCAGTAGTTGCCATTTTGGCATTTATTTCGAGAGGACTAGAATATAAAAGCAGGGATGTTCTGCTGAGGTTTTATAAGGCTCTGGTCAGACCACATTTAGAATATTGTGAGCAATTTTGGGCCCCATATCTCAGGAACGTTGTTCTGGCCCTGGAGAGGGTCCAGAGGAGGTTCACAAGAACCATCCCAGGAATGAAAGGCTTAACATATGGGGAACGTTTGAGGACTCTGAGTCTCTACTTGATGGAGTTTAGAAGAATGAGGGGGGATCTGATTGAAACGAAGAATACTGAAAGCCTGGATAGAGTGGACGTGGGGAAGATGTTTCCATTAGTAGGAGAGACTAGGACCCCAAGGCACAGCCTCAGAGTAAAGGGAAGACCTTTTAGAACAGAGATGAGGAGAAACTTCTTTAGCCAGAGAGTGGTGAATCTATAGAATTCATTGCCACACAAGGCTGTGGAGGCCAGGTCATTGAGTGTATTTAAGACCGAGATAGATAGGTTCTTGATTGGTAAGGGGATCAAAGGTTACTGGGAGAAGGTGGGAAAATGGGGTTGAGAAACTTATCAGCCATGATTGAATGGTGGAGCAGACTCGATGGGCCGAATGGCCTAATTTCTGCTCCTATGTCTTATGGTCTTCTGGTCTTATGGACAGCTATCCAGGCTGTTTGGCTCCTGAGTTGCAGTACCTTTAGTGGCCACTGTCTTAGCTGCTTGTCATTGTCTTAGTGGCCACTGCAATGGTGGCACTATTGAGCACTTTTTGGTTTCTCCTGGGTTAACTGTAAGGGCGGAATTTTCTGTGCCCGCTGGCGTCAGGCATGTTCGGTGACGTGAGCGGACAATAAGGCGAGAAGCCCAAAAATCGGTTTCACAATGTCGTAAAACAAGTTTACGGTTGTCCGCTCAGCCTAACGATGGCAGGTCATGTTTCCCACTGTCAGACGCCAGAAACCTCATTGTAATTCATCAGCATATCACTGTAAGGCTAGCCGACCAGACTCATTCCCCACAGCTGGATTGTCCGCCCGTGTCGACATGATTGCACGCTGATCTGTTTCACAACAGCTTTTACAAAGCATGCACTTGGTGGGCTGCACTTTGAGAGGAACTCGGAGGTGAGTACACAGTAACATTGTGGACCGTTCGCAAGTGACGCCTGTTGGACTTCAAGGTTGAGGCACGTTGCAGCGGGGGTCAAAGGCTGCCCTGCAGTTGAGGTGACTTTGGGGAAATGGGGGGCAAAGGCTTCTCTGTGGTTGGGGCGACTTTGTGGGGGGGAAAGGCTACCCTGCAGGTGAATGTAGTGCACAAGCAGGCGCAGGATGATGGTGGAGGATGGGCAAGGGAAGCAGCCACGCATTAGGGAAACCTCGTATAAAGTGACCATTCCTCTGCAGCTGAGACAGTTCAGGTGCAGCCACATTGATATGATTGGAGTCAGGTCTCTAGCTTATCTGCCCACTCAAGCAATGCAGAGGCATCAAAGTGCCACCATGTGCTCCAGATCTTTTCACCCCTCGGGCACACACTACAAACTAATGAGCATTCTAGTGGACTGCAGAACAGTTGGATGACTGGGCACGTTGTACAATGTCCTTGCTAAAGCTGGACATGGAGCAGTGACTGGTGGAGGTGCTCACAGCCCCTTGCAATGTCATAATCCCAGTTTGGACCTGTCTCCTCCATGGTTCAAGCTAACAGTGCAGCCTTACAGTGCAGTTTAGGACAATGCCTGTGTCTGAGCTGAGAGCACATCATGCAGTCCAATGGCCAAAGCTGCTGCCGATCGGTCAGATGGAGTGGGGTGGAGGAAGGTGGGGTTTCAGACAGCCATGCAGTACATTAATATCTGGCCATCCAAGTGGTGGCCAGCACTCTCTGGGATGTGTTAAGGGGCCTTCACACCTAATCAAAAGAGGTTCTCAATACACCCATGCTAACCCATGTGTCTCCTTCTTTCATCCTGCAGGAGCATTGAGCCTGGTGAACTAGCTGTATGCCTCGTGGTGTACAGAGAACGAAGGCAACGGAGAAAAGAGTGACTGAGGTGCCTGGCTGCGCAGAGGGAGGAGCAGCACCCTCTGGAAGAAGGGGCAGCTGGGGCTCCCGCACACGCCACTGAAGAGCCACTGCGAGCCATCGCTGGTCGATGCCTAGCTAGACCCAGGGTCTATAGATGTCAACTTTCATTCCTGCAGATAACCGAGAACCAGCATCCACCCACAAATGCATCCATGAGATCATGGATGCCATCTTCGCGAGGGCAACAACTTTGTGCATTTCACTTGGGACCAGGACAGCCAGGATGCAAGGGCCATTGGATTCTCCCAGATCTCGGGTTTCCCACAGGTGCAGGGAGTCATTGACTGCACTCGTGTTGTGCTCAAGTCTCTGTCACAATGTGCGGTCAACTATGTCAATCGCAAGGGATTCCATTCGCTGAATGTGCATCTGGTGTGCGACCACCACTAACACATCCTGCAGGTCCGCACACAGTTTCCAGGGAGTGTCCACGACTCCTACATTCTCAGTCAGTTACAGATCCCTGACATCTTCCAGGGTCCACAGAGGCTCCAGGGATGGCTCCTCGGGGACAAGGGCTACCCACAGAGGACGTGGCTTATGACCCCCATGTGGTGCCCTCAGACTGCAGCAGAGTGAAGGTACGATGAGCTTCATGCTGCAGCTCACAACTTGGTGGAGCAAACCATCGAGATGCTGAAAATGGTGCTTGGACCGGTCTGATGGAGCCCTGCAATTACAGTGCAGTCCATGCATCGTCATTGCCTGCACCGCCCTTTACAGCCTGGCGCTGCAATGGGGAGAGGAGCTAGCTGAGGAGGAGATGCAGGAGCTGGAGGTCTCATCTGATGAGGAGGACATTGATGGGGATGAGGGTAAGGCGATGATGACGGGGATGAGAGCCTCGCACAGGCCAGATGAGCCAGATGCACTAGGGAGGCCCTCATAGCTGCTAGATTTGTGGAGAATGATGATGACATGCAGTGAGGAGACACCATAAGATCCTTACATTGCATCTATGAATGTTTGACTGCAGTCTGGCTTATGGCAGCGCACATACCCTCTGTGAGAATGCTCCTGTCATGGAGACACAGTGGAGGCCCTAATAGTTGTTAGATTGCAGGAGGATGATGACGAGATGCAGTGAGGACACACCATAGATCTTCACATAGCCTCTGAGAATGTCTGACACCTGTCTGGCTGAGGGCAGCTCGCTTGCGCTCTGTGATCAATGTCATATAATAGGGATGCAGCCATGAAACTTTAAAAGCACCTGATCCTTTGTCCGCCTTCAGCACCTGAACCCTTCTAGTGCACAGCGTCACTAGTCACAGCTGCTGAAGAGATGGGGGCCAGTCCCACTTTAAAGGTGCTAAGAGCACATCGAGAATATGGCAGAACTCTGTGACGCCTGCCTACCACATTCTGGCAGCAATGACCAGAACAGCACTGCCGAGGTACAGGTGTCAGTAATGTGTAGAGGGAGAGTGACGCCAGACCATCACTTTGATCTGAAGGCTACACAAATCACAGGGAAGAGGCCCTGGACTGAGACACCTGCCTTTACCTATGCAGAAAGGTTTCACAACTGAATGACGCAAACACTGCTCATCAGAACAAGGAGCCATAGGCAGGGAGACATTCTTAGGAGTTTATTGACAATAGCAAACATTATGTACAAGTGATTAACACCCATGCAAAAGCTGTACAATTACATCAAACCTGATCAAAGTCTGGAATGTGGTTGCCTCGTGACGCAGCTGTCCCCCATTTGGAGTAGCGGCTATCGTCAGAGAGCCGCTGCTCAGGAATCCGCCCCTCCGTCCTTTTCAGTGGCTGTCGGAGAGGAAGGCTGAAGCTGCCGGGGTGACCAGGATCGGGGACGTGCTGGGTGGCGGAGGACTCGGCTGGATGCTCCCGCAGGTGTTGGCGCGTCGCGCGTCTGTGGGTGTCCGGCTCGTGGCTGATGCCATCCGAGACCTAAGGACCGTTGTGCTCGGACCCAACGTAATTTTAGGTCTCGAGGTGGCCCAGGTGCACGGTGGTCTTCTGCCTGAACGTTCCCCTGTTCAGCTGGAATTCCTCATTGGCCCCAAGCCCCGAGCCCTCCCTCGGGTGCTGGTGCCCCGCAATATGAGCTGCCTCGGGGACATGCCCTCCGTGTCACTTGGCACGGCACAGAGGAGCTTTCTGTATGGACTGCTGTGGCACACCTTTCATTTTCTTGCCCTCGCCCGCCGCCCGGACACGCCCTGGCGTGCCTTGTTGCCGTCCGGCGGTGGAGGTCCCTGATGGGAGGCCCTCTACGGAGGTGTCCTCCCGCTTTCCATCGGGGACCTGGGGTGGAGGCTGTTGCACGCAGCAGTTCCCTATAATCGTCGAATGTGTCGGTTCACGGACTCCCAGGACACCTGCCCTTTTTGTGGTCTTGTGGAGTCCGTGGACCACGTTTATATAGGGTGTGGTAGGCTGCACCCCCTTTTCAGTTATTTAAAAAAACTTTTATTACTGTTTTGTTTGCACTTCAGCCCCACGCTCCTGATCTACAGACACCCGGTGCGGAAGGGGGTTGGGAAGGAGGAGGACCTCCTCGTGAACCTGCTCCTGGCCTTGGCCAAGTTGGCCATTAACAGGTCCAGGCAGCGGGCGATCGATTGGTTGGTCCCGCCCGATTGTTTGCCCCTCTTCCGCGGCTACTTTTGCGGCCGGGTGACCCTGGAGAGGGAGCACGCAGTGTCTGCCGGCACCCTCGAGGCCTTCCGCTGCCTGGTGGGCACCGCGGGAACTGGGGTGTTTTATCGACCCCTTTAATCACATTTTGGTTTAATATTTGTAAGTTTCCTTTAAACTTTGTCCTTGGTTTTATAGCTGACCTAACTTAGGGGCTGTGTTTATTTTATCCCTTATTTTGTTCATTTAGTTTAATTGTTTAACTCCAAAAGAGTTACATCTTCTTAAACAAAAATAAAAATAAGAATACCTGGAAAAACTCAGCAGGTCTGGCAGCATCTGCGGAGAGGAACACAGTTAACGTTTCGAGTCCACATGACTCTTCAACAGAACTAAGTAAAAATAGAAGAGAGGTGAAATATAAGCTGGTTTAAGGGGGGGTGGTTGAAGAGTCATACGGACTCGAAACATTAACTATATTCCTCTCCGCAGATGCTGCCAGACCTGCTGGGTTTTTCCAGGTATTTTTATTTTTATTTTTGTTTTGGATTTCCAGCATCCACAGTTTTTTGCTTTTTGCTTACAACTGCTTAACTTTGGTGCTCCCCAGACATCCACAGTGGAAGTGGATGCAACCTGCTGACTGCTATGCCCTGTCTGTGATGACCTTGAAGGGCATCCTCTGGAGGGCAGAGACCTGGAGGGCCCTGGCCTGCTTTTGGGGAGCTGCTGTGTGGCAGTGGCACCCTCCTCAAGCTGTTGGGGTCACAGGAAGAGGGGATTCGGATGGACTGGGCGCTCCTGGAGTCACCTGGATGGATGGCCCCGGGGTGTGCACCTGCTGATCCTCCTCCCTATGGGTCCCCAAAGGCCCCTGGCTGACTCCTTGAGGAGAAGGGGTAGCTGGAGTGAGATATAGCTGTCCCATACCCCTCTTGCATACACACTGTTGGAGGCCGACAATGGCGTCAGCATTGGAGTCGCGTCCACACAGCAGTGCAGGAGCAACATCCTGGACCAAGGTCTCCATGGTGGCCGCCATCCTCCTAGTGTTGACATCGGTGCATTGCAATACCAGTGCTATCACATCAGCCTGAAGGTGAACAGACTCCTCTGTCGTGCCTTGCAATTTGAGGAGCACAGTGGACATCCCTTCCTGATGTTCCCGAGCTTGCCTTTGCAGCTCCAGCAACTGTGACATGACAAGTCCAGAGGCTCGTCATCTGACTCAGACTCAGCAATTTCTGGCCTCCAACAGCCCTCTGAGTGCCGGACACCTGGGAAGTTCCTGCCACCGCCTGCTGCGGATCATGAAGTCTGGTGTGCTCACCAAATTGTGACCCCGAGGCTACTCTAAAGCTAGGTTGAGGTGTGTGTCTCTGCACTGGTGGAGGGTGTGGGTGAGCACTGTGATGGGATTTCAGGGAGGGTGCCTTCAGATTCCTCTTCAGAGGTTTTTCAGGGCTTGATTGGAGGCCCTGGGTCATTGACTCTGTCGCTGTTTCCCAGATGTGCCTGCAAAAGCGAGGAGAGATAATTATTGCAAGGCAGTGGCCTGTGAAACAGGACACATCACTCACAGTATGGTTGTCTGATGGATGATGCATTGCTGGGTCTGATAGAGCACCGTCAAACTCACCGTCATCACAGGAACAGTCCAGACTCAATTTTCAAAATGCGAGAGGACTTTGATTTTAGGCATTCCTCCATCGGTAAGTGACCTCCCTTCTTGCTGTGTGCCAGCTTGTCCTGCATAAATAGAGATGGAGAGATTGTAAGCTGGATGCCTGGCAGGCCAGATGATATGCCTAATGAGTGGTCCCATGGGCAGAATGAGGACAATGAAGATGTGTGAGAATGGATGGTGATGTCCCTTGAAATGGCAGCTAGTGAAGGCACTTTGGATGTGTGATGGGTTTGTGAGTGTGTAAATTGTGAGTGACGAGAAGAGTGGCAGAATGGAAGAGATCATTCATCCTCTTGCGGCCCGGGTGGCTGTCCTTTATTGCAGGGCATTGGCACTGACCACCGCTACTACCGCCTCCCAAGCTGGATTTGTGAGGTTGCTGCCCATTCTGCAGCCAGAACGCTGGTAGAGGACATCACAGAGAACCTCCACTGCATCCAAAAGGCGTTTGAGGGGTGCGTCATTGAGCCTGGGGCTGCAGTCTTCTTGACTTTCAGGGCCATGTCTTCTTTGTAGCAATTGTGGGCTGGAAGCACTGAGAGGTGTGTGCATGGCTGGACTTTAAAAATGGTGCCTGGTGTGGTGAAGAGGCGAGGTGATGGCGTGGTAGGTGAATGAGAGTTTGCCCACCATGGAAATGGGGTGTTTTCCGGGAATGCATAAATAATGTCGCAGGTTTGGGATGATACGCCATGAAAAGCCACCATTGCAGCCAGTAGGTAAAACATCATTTTACACACCCGCTACTGCAATTAGTGCACATCTGGGAAAATTCCATCTTAAGTTCCTCCCACAAAGCAGTGAGTCACCATGAAAATGGTTGGAGGGCTTGAAAGATGAAACCAAAAAGTAAAAAAGCTTTTTCACAGGCTTCTTCTGGCTGTTAGGAACTGTTAATAGATGAATTCTTCATCCCAGACCAGCCTTCAGTTGTTAACTTCCCCTGACCTCCTATAGGAGCCATAGCAGCAGTAATGGAGTCTCTTCTGCCTGTGTGTTCTGCTTCAAGTGAGACTTTCCAGAGTCAGCCATTTAATTATGTTCCTGCTTAAACTTCACAGCAGGTAGACTTATACTGATTAAGCTCTCCCAAATCCGAACAATCTTACTGGGACCTGGTGCCTGCGATCCCAGAATGAAGGTATGGTATGTAGAATTTGTACAGAGCAGCAGAATCAGCTACACATGGTAAGGTTTGATAGTTCTTTCTCTTTCACACAAGTTCTTTTCTTCTGCTGGATTGAGGCTTGTATACTCCAGTTAAAATCTTCAAAAACCATGCGGTGTTCTTCTCTTCCATGTAAATGTACCAATCACACAACCAAGATTGGTGAAACAATAATGTGGGTTCTTCATTTGAAGATAAGACTATATACAGATAAAGTTAACTAGGAGGCTAAGTATAGTATTCTGACTTCTATTAATGCTGCTTGCAGACAGAATACAAGGCAAGGGACTGAGACACATCCTGTCTTGAGGCGGAAGCAGTTTAAGATATACCTCCTTATGCATAATGTATCATAACACTACAGTACAGAGCAGCTCTACGTCATTTGCAGTAGGACTGGGATTGGGAACATTTACCCTTTATTAACAAAAATGTCAAGGAAATTGACAGAAGACTACACTCCTTATCTCAAATGGATTGCGTAAGAAATGGTAGCTTTAAGAATCCAAGAATCAGCAGGCATTGAATTATGAACACCCAGCAGAAATTATTTCATTTTCTCCCTCTCTCTTTCTCTCCTTAGCAGCTAAGGGCAGGGATAATAGATAAATAGCAAAGATAATAGCATTAACAATGATGTTCTCAGGGGTCTCATGTTGAGGTCTCCTGATACAGGCTTCCATGTTGACATTCCTGAGTGAATAGGATGGAGTCCTCCACCCTCTTATTGAGACAAGTGTCTGGCAAGTGTTAACAAACAGCATCCAACATGAGATAAGCTGAAAGACGACCTTGAGGCAAAGTAGTGAACAGGGGGATGTTTTACCCTGGATACTTGTCCCTTGGCAGTTGGTCAGGTGGGATCAAGCAAGTGATTGACACAAGGTAAGCCACCAGACCCTAGAAATAAAGTATATAAATAGGCCCTAAGAAGGGAAGCCTGCAGCTTTCTCCAGGTGGATAAAGACCAGGGAAGAGTGAAGATGACTGGGAGAAAAGCTTTCTAACAGCCTGGCTAGGGAACAGAATCACAGAATCACAGAATCATAACGGCACAGAAGGAGGCTATTCAGCCCATCATGTCTGCACCGGCTCTCCAAATGAGCATTCTGACCTAGTGCCATTGCCCTGCCTTTTCCTCGTACCCTTGCACCTTGTTTCTATTCAAATAATCATCTAATGCACTCTTGAATGCCCCTATTGAACCTGCCTCCACTACACTTCCAGAACAGTCTCAACTTCTCCAATCTATCCTCATAGCTGAAGTTTCTCATCCCTGGAACCATTCGTGTAAACCTCTTCTTCACTCTCTCTGCAATGTGTTCACATCCTTTCTACAATATGGTGCCCAGAATTGTACACAATATTCCAGCTGAGGTCTAACGAGGGTCTTGTATAAATTCAGCATGACCTCCCTGCTCTTGTATTCTATGCCCCAATTAATAAAGCCCAGGATACTATATGCTTTATTAACTGCTCTCTCCATCTGTCCTGCCGCCAGCTATAGAGATCAACACTCACTCTATGTCATCTGTTTGTTCACTCTCCAGGACTGGCAAAGAGTCCTTACCTGTCATGGATTTCATACTTTACCTTATGCATCATTTTAAAATTGTTGCTTCTGAATAAACGACTTGATATACTACTGTAAAATCACTTCTGAGCTCAACCAAATTTTTGGAAGAACTCCCAAACTCAAATTTTAAAATTGAATCGATAACCATACTACCAGCAAGGCATTATAATATGAAGATCATTTAGCCCATCATACCCGGTCCTTCCAACCACCACATAAAGAATGAAGAAACAAGCTCAAGGAGCCAAATGGCCTGCTTATGTTTCTTTTTTCATAGGCTTGCATTGCCAGATGCTGGTGGGTGGGTGGTGGGTAACTTTATTTCTGTGACAGCATCGTTTGCAGAGGGTTGATGTGCAAAGGGTCACATATGGTGTCTTGCCACCTCCTAAATCTCACCCAAGCTTTTTCATTGCTTTATGTTTTGTAGCTGCCTTCATGTGGAACTTTAACAAAATCTTTTTTGGAAGTTTAGGTATGGCACATCACAGTGCTGTCCAATGTTCACTTAGGATATCACTTGCTTTCAAAGTCAAGGAAATTGGCTACACAGGATCTTCCTACTCTGCTTTCCCATTCTAACCTATTCTGGTTATTTTTATACATGTGCTTTCCAGCCATGTTCTGCTTTGTTGATTCCATTATGTTGCCAATTGCTGGTGTAAGACTAATGGGTCTGTGATTATTTGGGCTTGTTTTATGTTCTTCTTTGAGAAAAGTTCCCAGATGGACCTGTTTCCAATCCAATGGAGCCTCCCCTCTATTTATTGACTCTCCTAATAACTGTCAGTACTTAGTAAATTGTGTCCCTCATCTCAGTTGGTGACTTATTGATTTTGAACCCTTTAGGTCTGTCTGAGAAAGCAATGTTAATGATATCAGTCATTAGGTTTAGTTGTAGAACCTCCTAAATTTAGTAGCATGCTCCTTGTGTCTGCTCTAGTGAATATTTTTAGGGAGTAATAATTTAAAATTGAAGGTTTTTCTTATTTGATATTAATTAGGAATAAAGGATTACCTGAGTACAGCACATACAGACAAATTGGGTGGAAAAGATTGCACACACATAAAATTCTGCTGGATTTTCTGGCTTTGTGTTCCTTTATTGCCCAGGTTTTTACCTCACTTCATTTGTTATTTGTTAATCCATTTCTTCCACAGCAATAAATGAAGCTCTTTACATATTATTCCTTCTCAGTCAATATTTATACTCAATCAACATCTTTAAAACAGATTACCAAGCCATTGTCACATTGTGTGATAGTTTTGTTGCAGTTTATTAAACAGAAAATTGTTGCTGCATTTACAATAGCAACTACACTTCAAAAATTCTTGATTGGCTGTAAAACTCTTTGGGATATCCTGAGGTCAGGACTGGTGTTGTACAAATGCATGTCTTCCTTTAATTTCACTCAATGGGGCCAGAAGCCTCATTTTCTATGCAGGTTATATGCTGATGATTGTCTCGAGTAGGCCCTGTGAACTGTCTATCTCATTTTCATCCATTCAACTAGCAGCAAAAATGTGCAGCTTATGCAAGTGAAACTTAACAGACTTTAGATAAATTAATTTGGTTGCATTAATTGCACATCATTCTTGAAGCTATTCTGAATGCAATTTTTTTCAATTTTTCAGAATCAGAATAAGGAGGAAATATTTCTTTTAGGGCGATAACATCCTGATTATTGTTTCCAGTCTAAAAGACAGATATTATCTTAAAGCAACTCTCTCCAAGTGGTCATCACGACAGAAATTTCTGTGCAGAGGAAAGGCCTGTGAAGTTCACCTCATACTAACAATGGCTCTGCCACCTCAATTTGCACCAAGGCATTTAAGAAGAAATCATCTCAATTTGGATGTTGGAGGCAAAACAATTTAAAATGAATGCTGGGAATGTTTGTAATGTATCTCAACTACATTGTTTTATTATTTGAAGTAGGACATGATGAAGAAAGGCATAAGCACACACACAAACCATGAGGCAGATCCTGCCCCATCTATCAGGCAATGCCCAAGGACAACTACAATCCAAGCATTGACCCACGTGTACAGCTATGTCATCATCTACAAAACTACCTGTAGCCTAAACCTAATATCAGGACTACAGTCTCAATGATAGCAAAATCACCAGCACTCTCAATGTTTTCTTATTTTTTCTTCCATGCTAGCATCTGCAGTATCAGTTAATGTGGTCACATGTACTGAACAAGTGATTGATGTATCAGTCAGCACGGTCGGCGCTTTCCATCCCTTTTCCTATTCACTTAGCGCCAGAAACATGGTACAGCTGCCCAATGTACTGCCCTACTGCATTTTCCAATCTACAGGAAGTTATTGGTGGCATCCATCTGGCTCTCAATACAGCAGATTCCTGCAATATATCTTGCTTGCAGTAAGTGACTATAAATTATGTAACTGAGTTTTGGTCCAATTTTTGAATATCTTTACCCCCTGAATGATGTGGATGTGTCAAGATTTTCAATTACAATTTGCAGTTTGAATATTTGCCTTACTAAAGTTTGGCTTTGCATGGCCAGCATTGAGTGGGCTGCAAAGCAGTATGTGGTCTTGGCATGAGCCAGTAATAAATGCAGGATAGAATGATGGGCAATACTTAGTGGCAAGCCAACATAAGTCTTCTGCCTTGGCAGCTTCCTTCTTTGCTATCCGTACTGAAGTCTCGCTATACTAAGGGGCTTAGAGAAGAATCTTTCCAGAGATTTTTTTCTGCCAAATTGGCCTCAGTTAATAGTCCTTGTAAATCAGATTATGGTCAATCTGTTCAGGAAATGGCCAGGACCAAGCAGACAGCACGCAAAGTGTGAAGAGAAGCGCGAGAGGAGCCGGGAGTTGAAGAGAAGCGTGAGAGCAATCGGGAGTTGAAAAAGAGCATGAGAGGAGCCGGGGGTTGAAAAGGAGCGCGAGAGGAGCCAGGAGTTGAAGGGAAGCTGAGAGAGCAGAGGTAACTGAGGGAGTTCAGTGAGGAGGGAATGAGGTGATCCTTTGAGTACTGTGAGTACGGTCAGATAAGTATTTACTACTTTAATCGCTTATAGTTTTTAAGGTCTTATTTTGTGGTTCATCATTTGTAAGGGCTATATTCTGTAACAATGAGGAGCAGGTAAGAAGGGCCCTAGAGTAATTGATATTATTTGATATTAAGTATCTTCCAAAAGGTTTAATTTAATTTAAAGGGGTAAGTCATGGCAGGGGAGCTCAAAGCTGTGGTGTACTCCTATTGCTCTATGTGGGAAGCCAGGAACATTTCTAGTGCCCGGGGCCAGCATGTGTGCGGGAAGTGTCTCCAGCTGCAGCTCCTGGAAGCCTGGGATTCGGAGCTGGAGCAGCAGCTGCGAACTCTGTGGAGCATCCGCGAGACAAAGAGTATCATTGATAGCACATATAGAGAGGTGGTCACACCACAGGCTAAGAGTCCACAGGCAGGAAGGAAATGGGTGACCACCAGGCAGAGCAAGAGGACTAGGCAGGCAATGCAGGAATCTCCTCTGATTATTCCCCTGAGAAACAGATATACCATTTTAGATACTGTTGAGGGTAATAGCCTCTCAGGGGAAAGCAGCAACAACCAAATTTGTTGCACCAGAGTTGGCTCTGCTGCACAGGGGAGGAGTAAAATGTGTGGGAATGCAATAGTTATAGGGGATTCAATTGTAAGGAGAATAGATAGGCGTTTCTGTGGCCACAAATGAGACTTCAGGATGGTATGTTGCCTCCCTGGTGCTAGGGTCAAGGATGTCTCAGAGCAGCTACAGGACATTCTGAAGGGGGAGGGTGAACAGCCAGTGGTTGTGGTACACATTGGTACAAACGACATATGTAAAAAAAGGGATGAGGTCCTAAAAGCAGAATATAGGGAGTGAGGAAGTAAGTTGAAAAGTAGGACCTCAAAGGTAGTGATCTCAGGATTACTACCAGTGCCACGTGCCAGTCAGAGTAGAAATAACAGGATATATCGAATGAATACATGGCTGAAGAGATGGTGTGAGGGGGAGGGTTTCAGATTCCTGGGACATTGGGACCGGTTCTGGGGGAGGTGGGACCAGTACAAACTGGACGGGTTACACTTAGGCAGGACCGGAACTGATGTCCTAGGGGGAATATTTGCTAGAGTGGTTGGGGAGGGTTTAAACTAAAATGGCAGGGGAATGGGAACCTATGCAAGGAGCCAGAGGAAGGGGAATCAAGGACAAGAACAAAAGACGGAAAGGGGAATAAGAAAAGTGATAGGCAGAGAAATCAAGGGCAAGAATCAAACAGGGCCTCAGGGAAAAGTAGTGGGACAAGTAATGTTAAAAAGACAAGCCTTAAGGCGAGGAGCATTCACAATAAACCGCACAATAAATTAACCACGCAAATAGATGTAAACAGGTATGATATTGTCAGGAATACGGAGACATGGCTGCAGGGTGACCAGTGATGGGAACTGAACATCCAGGGGTATTCAGTATTTAGGAAGGACAGACAAAAAGGAAAAGACGGTGGAGTTGCATTGCTGGTTAAAGAGGAAATTAGCGCAATAGTGAGGAAAGATATTTGCTCCGACGATGTGGAACCTGCATGGGTAGAGCTGAGAAACACTAAGGGGCAAAAAACATTAGTGGGGGTTGTATATAGACCCCCAAACTGTAGTGGTGATGTTGGGAATGGCATTAAACAGGAAATTAGAGATGCATGTAATAAAGGAACATCTGTAATTATGGGTGACTTTAATCTGCATATAGATTGGGCAAATCAAATTAGTAATAATACCGTAGAGGAGGAATTCCTGGAATGTATACGGGATGGCTTTCTGGACCAATACATTGAGGAACCAACTAGAGAACAGGCCATCCTAGACTGGGTATTGTGTAATGAGAAAGGAATAATTGGCAATCTAGTTGTGCGAGGCCCTTTGGGGATGAGCGACCATAATATGATAGAATTCTTCATGAAGATGGAGAGTGATGTAGTTTATTCTGAGACTGGGGTCCTGAATCTTAATAAAGGAAACTACGATGGTATGAGGCGCAATTTGGCTATGATGAATTGGGAAACGTTACTTAAAGGGATGGCGGTGGATAGGCAATGGCAAACATTCAAACAGCGCATGGGTGAACTGCAACAATTGTTTATTCCTGTCTGGCGCAAAAGTAAAATAGGAAAGGTGGCCAAACCATGGCTTACAAGGGAAATTAGAGATAGTATTAGATCCAAGGAAGAGGCATACAAATTGGCCAGAAAAAGTCCTGAGGATTTGGAGCAGTTTAGAATTCAGCAAAGGAGGACCAAGGGATTGATTAAGAAGGGGAAAATAGAGTATGAGAGTAAGTTTGCAGAGAACATAAAAACTGACTGTAAAAGTTTCTATAGGTATGTGAAGAGAAACAGATTGGTGAAGACAAATGTAGGTCCCTTACAGTCAGAAAGAGGAGAATTTGTAATGGGGAACAAAGAAATGGCTGACCAACTAAACATGTACTTTGGTTCTGTCTTCATAAAGGAGGACACAAATAACATACCAGAAATGTTGGGAAATACAGCGTTTAGTGGGAGGGAGGAACTGAAAGAAATCAGTATTAGTAGGGAGATGGTGTTGGAAAAATTGATGGGATTGAAGGCCAATAAATCCCCAGGGCCTGATAATCTACATCCAACACTACTTAAGGAAGTGGCCCTAGAAATAATGGATGCATTGGTGGTCATCTTCCAAGATTCTATAGACTCTAGAACAGTTCCTAAAGATTGGAGGGTTGCTAATGTAACCGCACTATTTAAAAAGGGAGGCAGAGAGAAAACAGGGAATTATTGACCAGTCAGCCTGACATCGGAAAATTCTAGAGTCCATTATAAATGATTTAAAAGCTGAGTACTTGGAAACCAGCGGCAGAATCAGGCAGAATCAGCATGGATTTACAAAAGGGAAATCATGCTTGACAAATCTACTGGAAATTTTCGAGGATGTAACCAGTAGAGTTGATGAGGGGGAGCCAGTGGATGTGGTTTATTTGGACTTTCAGAAGGCTTTCGACACAGTCTCAAATGAGAGATTAGCGTGTAAAATTAAAACGCATGAGATTGGGGGTAGTGTATTGAGCTGGATAGAAAACTGGTTGGCAGCCAGGAAACAAAGAGTAGGAATAAACAGGTCTTTTTCCGAATGGCAGGGAGTGACTCGTGGGGTACTGCAGGGATCGGTGCTGGGACCCCAGTTATTCACAATATATATTAATGATTAGATGAGGGAACTAAATATAATCTCTCCAAATTTGCAGATGACGCAAAGCTTGGTGGGAGGGTGAGCTGTGAGGAGGATGCAGAGATGCTGCAGTGTGATTTGGACAAGCTGAGTGAGTGGGCAAATGCATGGCAGATGCAGTATAATGTGGATAAATGTGAGGTTATCCACTTTGGCAGCAAAAACAGGAAGACAGATTATTATCTGAATGGCTATAAATTGAGAGAGGGGAATGTGCAATGAGACCTGGGTGTCCTTGTACACCAGTCGCTGAAGGTAAGCATGCAGGTGCAGCAGGCGGTAAAGAAGGCAAATGGTATGTTGGCCTTCATATCCAGAAGATTCGAGTACAGGAGCAAGGATGTCTTGCTGCAATAATACAGGGCCTTGGTGAGACCACGCCTGGAATATTGTGTGCAGTTTTGGCCTCCTTATCTGAGGAAGGATATTCTTGCTATTGAGGGAGTGCAACGAAGGTTGATCAGACTGATTCCTGGAATGGCGGGACTGACATATGAGGAGAGATGGAGTCGGTTAGGATTACATTCGCTGGAGTTCAGAAGAATGAGGGGGGGATCTCATAGAAACCTATAAAATTCCAACAGGATTAGACAGGGTAGATGCAAGAAGGATGTTCCTGATGGTGGGGGAGTCCAGAACCAGAGGTCACAGTCTGAGGATACGGGGTAGACCATTTATTACTGAGATGAGGAGAAATTTCTTCACCCACAGAGGTGTGAGCCTGTGGAATTTGCTACCACAGAAAGTAGTTTAGGCCAAAACATTGTATGTTTTCAAGAAGGAGTTAGGTACAGCTCTTGGGGTTAAAGAGATCAAAGGGTATGGGGAGAAAACGGGAGCAGGCAATTGAGTTGAATGATCAGCCATGATCATAATGAATGGCGGAGCAGGCTCGAAGGGCTGAATGGCCTACTCCTGCTCCTATTTTCTATGTATGTTTCTATGTATGTATTCATCTGTGTTGGTTTTTTCCTCCCCCATGCAATAATGTGGCTTTGAGCGGGAGCATGGATGATGCCTATTGCATATGGCATTACATCTGAATGGCACTGTCTATGTGAATCTATATGGTTATCTCTGCTGCAATTTTGTGCATATTCATAATTACCTTTAAGCGGCTGCATCCCTTTAAAATTTTTAATCGCAGCCCTTTAGGAGCTATTAATGCCCAGTTTCCTGCCCACTCCTTTGGTGAGACCCCAAACCAAGATTAAAGAACCATAAGTTCACCCAGGATGATTAATTAGAGCTGACGCCAAAAAATCCTGGAAGGCTAGCCAGCAAGAAATAGCAAGAGTATTCCTTACCACTCCCTGGCTCCACGAATTTTGCAGTAAAATTAAGCCAGGCACATTTACCCTACACAAACCAAGTACCAAGGAAATTAATACATAAGGCCTCACACCTCCCTCAAATGGATTAGGCTGATAACCACAAAACCGCCAAGGAATTATAATATGAAGATTGAAACAAAAAAAAATGCTGGAAAAACTCAGCAGGTCTGACAGCATCTGTGGAGAGAGAAACAGGGATAATGTTGTGAATCCGTATGACTCTTCTTCAGATCTCAGAAGAGTCATACGGACTCAAAACGTTATTTTTGTCTCTCTCTCCACAGATGCTGTCAGACCTGCTGAGTTTTTCCAGCATTTTTTGTTTTTGTTTCAGATTTCCAGCATCCGCAGTATTTTGCCTTCATAATATGAAGATTGTTTGGCCATCAAACCTGTGCCTTCCAAATAATGTGCCTTATCACATCTCACTTCAGAGACTTGAGCACATAATCTAGGTTAACATTTCAATGCAGTACTGAGGGTGTGCTGCATTGTTTGAGGCAATATCTTTTAGAATGCACAATAAACCAAGTCCCCAGGTGGAATATGATAAGAAAAGTGCGGCACCCGATAGCAGGACCGGAAGTGGACGCCACTTCCATTCACTAGTCGTTGTTATAATGTAAATTGTAAATGCAAGTGGCGGGCACATGTCTCAGGTGCAATCAAGGAGTGGGGATGGTCAGGAGATGTCCATCCCCGCCATCAGCTGGATTAATTCCAGGTCAAGACAAGCTATAAAAGACCTGCCGCTGCAAGCATCCAGTTTCTGTAGACAAGGAGAACTGCTGCCAATTGGGAGAAGTGAACACCCACCTGCAGGGCCATCTGGAAAATTTTTACTGGACTCTCAGACTTCATTTCCCCTTGTCAACCTCCAACAGTTGACCCCCATCACTTCCCTCTTTCATCTGTATAGTTATCTGACTGGACCCCCCATCAGCCCCCCTCCATTCACATAGATTTCTTGCCACAGACAAAGAGTGGCCCCATGGTTTAGCAATGCCTCTCTGCAGGTTCTCCTCCAGGTCATCCAGGAAAGGCAGGAGGTGCTCTTCCCCACAAATGGGAATAGGCAACTCCCCTGCTTGACCAAGGCAGCCTGGATGGAGATCACAGAGGAGGTGAGCAGCTGTAAGACCCACCCAAGATACTGGGTCCAATGCTATAAACAGATGAACAACTTCCTTCGATCAGCCAGGATAAGTATGGCATTGCGTCAAGGTGCCCCTCGTGAGGGTATCAAGACAAGGGACTTTGCAAGTGGGGAAAGAAGCCAGGCTGGGTGTTATGTTCTTTATCGGTGCCACATGGCAAATGAGGCCAGACAATGTGACAGCTGTACACGATAAGGCGATTGAGTTGCTCCTTAATATCCTTCTTGTTGTTCTCCACACTGCAGGTCATCACCATAGGCTGAGAAGGCCAATAGTGCTAACAGACAACTCCACCTCTGATGAAGGTGAAAAACACCCAGTGGATGCACTGTCATCTGCCTCCTCCTCATCTTCCAGCAGTTACAATCATGCAGCTTTCCATGCATTCATGTGTGGAATCAGGGGCACATCCTGGTGATCACTTCGCAAGGACACCTCTGCAGTCGAGGAAGGCTGTGTCAACTGAGGTCCCAGACAGCAGGAGGACTGAGTCCCCGACTGATGACAAGCCTCTGGTCTTGGCCACAACAAGCCTGCTTGAGATGCAGAGATAGACAGGGGAGCATCCGGTGGAGTGTAAGAGACTATGCTTCACCTTGGCTGGACAGTGGAAGAGTCCATCCACACCAACGACTATGGAGAGACAGGTCTACCATATGGCCCATATGTGTGAGAATCTGCATTTTGTACTCTGGCCATGGGCTCAGTACAGCAGC
Organism: Cetorhinus maximus; assembly: GCF_964194155.1. Classification (NCBI taxonomy): domain Eukaryota; kingdom Metazoa; phylum Chordata; class Chondrichthyes; order Lamniformes; family Cetorhinidae; genus Cetorhinus; species Cetorhinus maximus. The sequence goes on from NC_135885.1 coordinate 95,728,957, forward strand.
AGCTAGGCAAGAGGAGAACAAGGCACCTGGACCTCCCTCCAGGTTGCTTTCTTCTCAGGGATACATAGAGATGCCATTGTGCACCAAGTGGGAGGAGGAGCACCAGCCAGCCACCCTGGGAGCATCCTCTTGGGGCACTCCCAGGATGGATAGCTGCTGATCATCCCCTTTGCTGATGACCCCAGAGCCTCCAGTAGGTGTGGACGAGGAGGGTGTCTCTGCACCAGGATGGCCAGGGCCTTCCAGGCCTCAATCCTCTGGAGGATGTGCTCCGAGATCATCACATGCAACAGGCACTTCGCTCAGCAGCCTGCCTGCTTATCAGCTGCTGATTTTGGGGCCATACCATGGCGTAGTGGTCATGAAAGAAAAAATAAGAAGTTTTAGGGCACAATGGTGGCACAGGTGCTGAGACGTTGTTATGGTGTGCACATACATATATATAATCACAATATATTTTGTTCACTTGACTATTGTGTGCATTATTTTCATTTGTTGGAGGTCCTCCTTCAGAGGGCTTTGTCATGCTTCATCTTTGGAAGTTGTTGCTGAATGAGGGGACTGAGTGTCATCTCACCTATGTGGACAACAATGTGGCAGTGTGTTAGAGGTCAGTCTTTATTGGTTGGTTATTTACGTGATGTGACTTATATTCTCAAGGCAATGTAAAATGGCTGAACATGCAGCATCTGCTGGCTTCCCCATAAATGACTTTCCGAGGAGATTGGCCAAGGTCACTGATGAGCATGAGAAGTGATGTGCTGCTCGCGCAATCATGGCCTTGACAACGTGCTCAAGGAGCACAGAGATAGCTCATGATAGCTTCAGTGATTTTAACATCAGTGCAAAAACCTCCGGGACAGACATCACTTTTCATCCCATGTGAGAACAGACCATCCCCTTGGTCTTCTAGGGGAGTAGATTGAGGGATCTCTGGATGGCGGCTGGCAGAGATGGGTGCACAATCAGAGCAGGCAAAGGTTTGTGGGTGAGGAAATGATGGTCATCTTAGTCAAAACAATTGAAGATGAAGATGGAGGCCAGAACGTTGCTGAGTCCGAGTCAGATGACGAGCCTCAGGACTCGGTCATGTCACAGTTGCTGGAGCCGCAAAGGCAAGCTCGGGAACGTCAGGAAGGGATGTCCGCTGCACTCCCCAGATTGCAAGGCACGATAGAGGGGTCTGTCCATCTTCAGGCTGAGGTGATAGTGCAATGCACTGAGGTCAACACTGGCAGGATGGTGGCTGCCATGGAGCTCTTGGTCCAGGCCGTTACTCCTGCACTGCTGCATGAGCTTAACTTCACCGCTGATGCCATAGTTGGCTTCCAACAGCTTGTATGCGAGAGTGGTGCTGGGCATCTCGATCTCACTCCAGCTACTGCATCCACCCCCGGATCAGCCAGGGGCCCTTGGGCATCCACAGGGAGGTGGATCAGCAGGTGCACACTCCTGGGCTATCCACCCAGATGACTCTGGGAGTGACCGGCCCATCCGAATCCCCTCTTCCTGTGACCTCCACAGCTCCAGCTTTACAGGCCGAGGAGGGTGCCACTGCCACACAGCAGGACCCCGAAAGAAGGCCGGAGCCCTCCAAGTCTCGGCCCTCCACAGGACGCCTGCCAAAGTCACCACAGACAGGGCATCGCAGTTAGCAGGCTGCCTCCACCTAAGACTGTTTCCCTGCCTGTGGCTCCTTATTCTAATGAGCAGTGTTCTTGTCACTCAGATGTGAAACCTTTCTGCACAAGATAAAAGGCAGGTGTCTTAGTCCAGGGCCTCTTCCCTGTGCTCTGTACAGCCTTCAGACCACAGTGATGGTCAAGCCTCACACTCCCTGGAAATATTACTGATGCCTGTACCTCGATGGTGCTTGTCACTGCTGCCAGAATGCTGTGGACAGGTGCCACAGAGTTCTCTCATTCTCTCTGTGTGCTCTCATCACCTTTAAGGTGAGGCTGGACCCCTTAGTGATCTGCGACCAGTGATGCTGTGCACCAGCTCCTGAAGGGCTGAGGTGCTGAAGGCAGACACAGCATCAGGTGCATCTAAAGTTTCATGGCTGCATCTCTGAGCTGGCCCTGATCACAGAGCGCAAGCGAGCTGCCCTCAGTCAGACAGGAGTCACACATTCTCAGAGGCTATGTGAAGATCTATGGAGTGTCCTTACCACATGTTGTCATCATCCTCCTGCAATCAAATGACTATTAGGGCCTCCACTGCATCTCCATGACAGGAGCATTATCACAGAGGGTATTGGCGCTGCCATAAGCCAGACATTCACAACTGCGATGTGAGGATCTACGGGGACACCTCACTGCATGTCGTCATCATCCCCCACAAATCTGGCAGCTATCAGGGCCTCCCAAGTGTGCCTGCATGTCTAGCCAGTGAGAGAGCCTCACCCCCGTCAACGTCACCACCGAGGACCCCTCACCCTCATCCTCTTTGGCGTCCTCCTCATCAGAGGAGGCCTCCAGCTCCTCCATCTCCTCCACAGCCAGCTCCTCACCCCATTGCAGTGCCAGGTTGTGAAGGGCGCAGCACTGGACGATGACGCATGACACCTTCTGCAGACTGTATTGCAGGGATCCACCAGACCTGTCCAGGAACCGGAACCACGTCTTCAACATCCTGAGCTGCTGCATGAGCCTCACTATAGCGTCGCTCTGCTGCAGTCTGAGGCCGCTGCATGGGTGTCATCAGCCACAGCCCTACCCTTGTCCCCAAGAAGCCAAACCTGCAGCCTCTATGGCCCCTGGAAGACTGCAGGGATCTGAGGGCAACTCATGATGTAGGCAACATGCACACCCCCTGGAAACCGTGAACACACCTGCAGGATGCATTTCTGCTGGTCACATACCAGCTGCACATTCAGTGAGTGAAAGCCCTTGCAGTTGATGTAGTCCACCGAGTGTAGCGATGGAGACCTGAGCGCCACATGAGTGCAGTCAATTGCACCGCGCACCTATGGGAATCACGAGATCAGGGCGAATCCAATGGCCCTTGCATCCTGGCTGTCCGGTCCCGGGCAAAATGCACAAAGTTGTGTGCCATGGAGAAGATGGCATCTGTGATCTCATGGATGTATTTGTGAATGGAGGATTGCAAAATCCCACAGAGGTCACCTGTGGAGCCCTGAAAGGAGCCACTGTCATAGAAATTGAGCGCCGTGGTCACCTTCACACCCACTGGCAGTGGAAGCCCTCCTTGTCCCCTTTGTGCCAAGTCCTGTAGTAAGTGGATGATGTGAGCCACCAGGTCCCTAGACATGTGCAGTCATTGGCGACACTAGTTCTCATTCATCTGCAGGAATGGCAGGCGGCGTCTATAGACCCTGGGTGTCACTAGGCGCCGAATAGCCACAGCTCGCTGTGACTCTTGAGCTGCGTGTGCAGGAGCCTCTGCTGACCCTTCCTCATGAGGCTGTTGTTCCTGCCTTTGCGCAGTCAGGAGCCTCAGTCGCTCTCTCCATAATCTTCTACGATCTCTTGTGGGCCATCAGGCATACAGCTAAGTTAGCAAGATCCATGATCCTGATGTGGTCCTCCTGCAGCATGGAAGAGAGAGAGACGTGGTTATCATGGCTGTCCTTAGCACCTTTCCTGGCCCTGTGTGACTGCCCCTTAACGCTTCGCAAAGAGTGCTGGTCACCCATTGGATGGCCACAGATGATTGCACTACATGGCTGCTCTGTCATCCTGTGACACGGGAGACACTAGTCCAAACCAGGATGCTGAGATTGCAAGGGGCTGTGAGCACCTCCAGCAGTGACTGCTACACGGCCAGCGTTGGTGAGGAGATTGTACAATGTGTGCAGTTCAACTGTTCCCCAGTCCAACAAAGTGGTGGCGGACTCGAAGTCTATGACGGGGGATTGGGGGGGTAGGATGGGGCGCTTGATGGCCCTGTAGTGCCTCTGCATTGCTTGCATGGGTGGGTAGGCTAGGAGCCTGACCCCAAACATATCACTGTGGCTGTGCCTGATCTGTCTCAGTTGCAGAGACATGATCAGTTTATACAGGTGTCCTTAATGCATGGCCAATCCTCACGCTTATCCTGACCCCTACCTCGGTTGCCTGTGTGCAGGATGCAGCGCCAGGGCAGCACTTGACCCCCCCCCCACACCAAACTGACAATGGTCGCCTCTGAGGCTGGCCAACACTTGACCCCTTCCCCCCGGCCCTCCTGAGGCCTGTAAACAATGGGTGAGCTGTGGAGAACGCTACTGCTCACTCATCTCAGTTCCCCCAAAGTGAAGGCCGCCAAGTGCATGTCGCCTGCCTGCTGTTGTGAAACATGTCGACGTGCTTTCCCGCCGATGTGGATGGACGATACGGCGGGGTTTCAAGACCCTGGGGGGATGACATTTTAATTATATGCTGATGTGTTACATTTAGCTCCCCGCCAACCGATAGCGGTAAATGTAGCCCACTGTCGGTGGGCTGAGTGGATAATCGCGACCTGCCTTCACGCTGTTGTGAAGCAGGTCACACCATATTTCCCATGCATGCCGCCTATCATGCCTGCCTCCAGCGGGCTCAGAAAATTCCGTCCCAAGACTTTTACTGTCACAAGCAGATTAAAAACACTATTGACTAAGCACTGCTTTTGTATGCAACCAAAGTATTAAACCACAGAGCAGAGCTTTTAACACAACTGAAGAAACACTTCACAGATATACATTGCACTTTTGCTTTAAATAGCCATTCAATTCTCCCGGAACCAGTCCAAATTGATTCTTAGTTCCTGACGGTTTATTTCTGTTCTTCTCCTTCCTCAGCCTGGGAACTTTTAATCTCAGAATTGCCTTTTACCGTGAGGTTTTTCCCCCGGAGATTCTTCCTGAAGTGTAACCTAGGTGAATCTTCTAGCCTCATTTTAACCCTTCATGTATTTGATCTTTTCAATCTGAGCATAAGCTCCCACCCACACTCGTGCATAGTGAACCACATCTATAGGTGCCTTCCTTCTCTCAGATCCGGGCAGACTAACCTTGTCTGTGAGTTCTCAGGGATACTTTTGACCCTTCCCCTCTCAAAGCCCACCTTCATGGCAATGTGAATAACATGGGGCTCATATTCAGGTAGAAATGCTGATTCGCTATCTTAGAGATCCCAACTATCTTTTGTCTTGGAAGTAAATGGACAGTTTAAATGTAATGAGGATCAGGAAAGAAGGGCCCTAGAGTAATTGACTTAAAAGGTTTAATTTAAAGGGATAAGTCATGACAGGAGCGCTCAAAACCGTGGTGTGCTCCTCGTGCTCCATGTGGGAAGCCGAGGACATTTCCAGTGCCCGGGACCAGCAGGTGTGCAGGATGTGTGCCCAGCTGCAGCTCCTGGAAGCTCGGGTTTCAGAGCGGGAACGGCGGCTGGGGACACTGTGGAGTATCCGCAAGTCTGAGAGCATCGTGGACAGCACCTTTAGAGAGGTGGTCACACCGCAGATGAAGGGACTTGAGGAAGGAAGGGAATGGGTGACCACCAGGCAGTCCAAGAGAAACAGGCAGGTGGTTCAGGAGTCCCCTGGGGTCCTGCTTGCAAATTGGTATTCCATTTTGGAGGCTGATGAGTGCACTGGTTCCTTCAGGGAGTGCGGACAGAGCCAAGCTTCTGGCACCAGAAGCAGCTTGTTTGTACAGGAGGGGAGGAAGAGCAATAGTAATAGGAGATTGTATAGTCAGGGGAATAGATAGGCGCAACTGTGGCCGTCAATGTGACTCCAGAATGGTATGTTGCCTCCCTGGTGCCAGGGTCCGGGATGTCACTGAACGGCTGCAGGGCATCCTGAAGGGGGAGGGTGATAAGGCAGAGGTCATGGTACATAGGTAGAAAGAAGGATGAGGTCTTGCATCAAGAATTCAGGGAGTTAGGCAGTAGACTAAAAAGCAAAACCTCTCGGGTTGTAATCTCTGGATTACTCCCAGTGCCACATGATAGCGAGCTCAGAAATAGGAGAATAGCACAGATGAATACGTGGCTTAAGAGTTGGTGCAGGAGGGAGGGTTTTAGATTCCTGGATCACTGGGACCATTTCTGGGGAAGGTGGGACCTGTACAAGCGGGACGGTCTACATCTGAACCAGAGTGGGACTAACATCCTTGCGGGCGTGTTTGCTAGTGCTGTTGGGGGGAGCTTAAACTAATTCAGCAGGGGGAGGGGACACAGAATGTTAGCAGAATAGGGACACATCATAATACAGTAAAACAATCAAGTCACAGGGAGTACAGCTGCAATAAGCTTCAAGGGAGTAAGGCAAGGCTGGATGGCCTCTACTTTAATGCCAGGAGTATTACAGGTAAAACGGATGAGCTAAGGGTGAGGATTGACATGTGGAATTGTGACATAGTAGCCATCACTGAGATGTGGTTGAGGGAAGGGCAGGATTGGCAGCTCAACATTCCGGGATATAGAATCTTCAGGTGAGACAGGGGAGGGGGTAAAAGAGGAGGAGGCATTGCATTATTAGTTAAGGAGTCCGTTACTGCAGTAAGGAGAGATGATATCTTGGAGGGGACATCGAATGAAGCTTTGTGGATAGAGTTTAGGAATAAAAAAGGGGCAACCACATTATTAGGTGCTTATTATAGACCCCCAGATAGTCATCAGGAAATTTAGGAGCAAATATGTGCACAATTTGTGGAGGTGTGTAAAAACAATTACGATAGGGTAATTATATTAAGTGATTTCAACTTTCCCAATATTAATTGGGATAGACATAGTGTTAAGGGCTTGGATGGAGTGGATTTCTTGAAATGTGTACAGGAGAACTTTTTAGCTCAATATATAGAGGGTCCAATAAGGGACGGTGCATTGCTGGACCTAATTCTGGGGAATGAAGCCGGACAGGTGGCTGAGGTGGTGGTGGGCGAGCATTTTAGTGATAGCGACCACAACATGGTACAGTTTAAGTTTGTTATGGACAAAGAAATCGACAAGTTGCAAAAAAATGTTTTGGATTGGGGGAGAGTGGATTTTAGTAAAATAAGGCAGGAACTGGCCAAGGTAGGCTGGGAACAGCTACTTGTGGGGAAATCTACAGAGGAGCAGTGGGGGGGTGTTCAAAAAGGAAATGGGAAGGGTACAGGCTCAGCATGTTCCCTCTAGGGTGATAGGAAGGAGTAAAAAGCCCAAAGAACCATGGATGACCAGAGATATTCAGGTTACGATGAGAAGGAAAAGAGAGACTTTTAGCAGTTACAAGGGAAGCAAATCAGCAGAGGCATTAGTGGAGTACAGAAAGTGCAGGGTGGAGCTTAAGAAAGCAATTAGGAGAGCAAAGAGGGGATATGAGAAAGCTCTGGCTGGTAAAAGTAGGGAAAATCCCAAGATATTCTATAAGTATATCAATGGGAAGAGGATAACCAGGGAAAGAGTAGGGCCCATAAGGGACCAAGGGGGCAATCTATGGGTGGAGCCAGAGGACATCGCTAGAGTGTTGAATGAATACTTTGCGTCCGTCTTTACCCAAGAGAATGAGGATGAAGGTATCAAACTCGGGGAGAGCGACTGTGACGTTCTTAAGCAAATTGGTATAGGGAGTGACAAGATATTGGAGGTGTTGGCAGGCTTAAAATTGGACAAATCTCCAGGAGTCCCAGACTGCTGAGGGAGGCAAGGGAGGAGATCGCAGGGGCTCTGACCCAAATTTTTAATTCCTCTCTGGCCATGGGGGAGGTGCCAGAGGACTGGAGAACAGCTAATGTGGTTCCGCTATTTAAGAAGGGTTGTAGAGATAAGCCAGGGAACTACAGGCCAGTGAGTCTCATGTCAGTGGTAGGGAAACTATTGGAGAAAATTCTGAAGGAGAGAATCTATCTCCACTTGGAGAGGCAAGGTTTGATCGGGGATAGTCAGCATGGCTTTGTCAGAGGGAGGTCATGCCTAACAAATTGGATTGAATTTTTTGGGGAGGTGACCAGGTGTGTAGATGAGGGTAGTGCAGTTGATGTAGTTTATTTGGATTTCAGCAAAGCATTTGACAAGGTCCCACATGGGAGACTTATAAAGAAGGCAAAGGCACATGGGATACAGGGTAATTTGATAAGGTGGATTCAATATTGGCTTAGTTATGGGAGGCAGAGGGTGATGACAGAAGGCTGCTTTAGTGACTGAAAGCCAGTGTCCAATGGCGTACCACAGGGATCTGTGCTGGGTCCCCTATTATTCGTCATTTATATAAACGACATAGATGACTATGTGGGGGTAGGATTAGTAAGTTTGCGGATGACACAAAGATTGGCCAGGTGGTTAACAGTGAGGTTTAGTATCTTGGGCTATAGGAAGATATAGAAGGGATGGTCAAATGGGCAGATAAGTTGCAGATGGAATTTAACCCTGAAAAGTGTGAGGTGATACACGTTGGAAGGAGTAATTTGACAAGGAAATATTCAATGAATGGCATGACACTAGAAAGTTCGGAGGAACAAAGGGACCTTGGCGTGTGTGTCCATAGATCTCTGAAGGCAGAGGGGCATGTTAGTGGGGTGGTTAAAATAGGCATATGGGACACTTTCCTTTATCAATCGAGGCATAGATTACATAAGTAGGGAGGTCATGTTGGAGTTGTATAGAACCTTGGTGAGGCCACAGCTGGAGTACTGTGTGCAGTTCTGGTCGCCATATTTTAGGAAGGATGTGATTGCACTGGAAGGGGTGCAGAGGAGATTCACCAGGATGTTGCCTGGGGTGAAACATTTAAGTTATGAAGAGAGGTTGGATAGACTTGGGTTGTTTTCGTTGGAGCAGAGAAGACTGAGGGGCGACCTGATCAAGGTGTACAAGATTATGAGGGGCATGGACAGGGTGGTTAGGGAGCACCTGTTCCCCTTAGTTGAAGGTCAGTCACAAGGGGGCATAAGTTCAAGGTGAGGGGCAGGAGGTTTAGGGGGGATGTGAGGAAAAACTTCTTTACCCAGAGGGTGGTGATGGTCTGGAATGCACTGCCTGGGAGGGTGGTGGAGGCGGGTTGCCTCACATCCTTTAAAAAGTACCTGGATGAGCACTTGGCACGTCATAACATTCAAGGCTATGGGCCAAGTGCTGGTAAATGGGATTAGGTAGGTAGATCAGGTGTTTCTCACGTGTCGGTGCAGACTCGATGGGCCAAAGGGCCTCTTCTGCACTGTGATTCTGTGATTCTGTAAATCACTGCTGTTTACAACCCAACATTCTCAACACTGATTCAGTCTAAATTTCCAGAATACGCCACACCAAATAACAAACAACTTCATCTTTGTCCTGCCTCACTCTCATGAGTCTTGCTCATTCCCAAATATAAGAATGGAAATACTTAAGGGTATATCTTAATCCTCAGGACAGAGCAGAGAATTTGCGGGATGTGTCAGGGAGAGGGGGTGATGTGACAATGGGGGATGTCAGCGGTCCTCTTACACAGGAGTGTTCGTGGGGAGCCTTGAAGAAAGAGAGAGTTACCCATGTTGGTGAGGTCAAAATCATGGGATTGAGACATCAGTATCAAGGCAAATCCCAGGGATATTCCAGGGAAGCAGGGTTAAACTTTATGTGTGTATCCCAGTGGAGCACTCCTGCTCTTCCTGCTCCGCTGGGGAGTGTCTGTGGTATACCTTAGAGGTTCACCACTTCTTCTGCATCAGGTTTTACTGAGGAGTCTCAGTAGGCCATGAATGTGTGATTAGAGTCATCAGCTGGCTGCCACAGCAATAAAGCTGGCATCTCAACTGCATAGAAAAAATCTAGTTAAAATGACAGGATGCAGGAATCAAGCAAGAATAGCACAGTTTTTGTTATAAACCATGTGGCAGCCCCTTTCCCACTGGGAGAGATGGGTTAAAATGCAGCCCCCCCCTCCCCCCTACAGAAGTTGTCACGGAAACGGGCCTTTGTGCCCACACAGGCATTGCCCGGCACCAACACTCAATATGAGCAAATAGCATGACTGACATTTAGGCCTTAATTTTTGCTGCAACAGACAGTCTCTCTGTCATAGTGAAAATGGCAGATGCGTCCAGAAATCGGAAGTCCCACCCCCAACCACAACACCTCTCATTTTCGCGGAGGCAGGGATGGGCCCAAGTTGGGATTTGCATATGCACATTTAACGGAGGCAGTTTTCCATATAAATCAGCACCTACCTCCACTCGAGTCGGAGTTTGGTCTCACAGGTGTCTGAAACGTGATGTGCGCAGAATAGACTTGGTGAGAGCAGGTTTGAACTTTGCGCATTCTTTGGCTAGCCTTCCCCTTGGGAGAGGTGAGGGTAACCCTCTGGAATCTGCTTTAAGCCTGTCTTAACTGTCCCAGAACTGGCAAAATTCAACAGTCTTGCTTTAACCCAAGGGGTAGGAGCGTGGATCTGCTGGACATAAAGGGCAGTTTTTTTTTGCTGCTACTGGCTTGTGCACCTAGGTGCCAGGAAGACCTTTGTGCTTGGCATGAAGGAAGATACAAGATGGGCATGGCACCCTCGCACATAGAGAGCATAGAAGCCGGTCAACATAAGCAACTGCATGCCAGAGGGAGGGCAGAAGGTCAGGAGGAAGAGGCAGTGTCATGCACACCACATAGGAGGAGGAGGAGAGGCAGGACAACCAGATACTACCCTGTGGGAAGTGTGTGCAAACCTAGGACATCCTACCTCAATATGGCAGAGAACCAGTGTTGAAGGTGACTGAGGCTAAGCTGTGAGCTGAGGACAGACATATGTTGTATGGTCCAGGAACAATGAATTGGCCCCATGCCCTGACAGTGGCTGTAAAGGCAACCATTGCACTCAATTTTTATGCCTCAGGATCTTTCCAGGGCTCAGTAGGAGACCTGTCTGGTATATCCCATTCAGCAGCACATAGCTGCATTAAGGCTGTAACTTATACCCTGAATGTTCGTCTTGGGGATCACATTATTTTCCCTGTAGACCTGGCATCTCAGACGCCAACAGCCATGGCCTTTGCCCACTTAGCAGGCTTCCCTTAGTTGCCGAGTCTTATTGATTGTACCCATGTTGCCAAAAGGGTCGCAACTCAGCATGTGGGCACCCTTGAACACCTGGCACCAAAGCTGTTGCCTTGCCCATAATCAATCCATCCCCACAATGCTGAGAGCAATATGACTTAAAGTTTTACACCCTCTACATACTGATAAGATAGTATGTGCCAGCAAACATGCAGATAAGGCATATTGTGCAGGATGAGTCCACAACTGTGCAACCACAGGTCTTTGAAAAACTTGCGCACCATCCATTCCAGCCAATGGTCCAGTTTCTGAGGTGGGCATCATATACAACATTCCAGGCTTCCATAAACCTCTGCTTCCCTCACAAAGCACATCCTCTGTCACCTAGAATGCAAATTCTGCCAAAGTAGTGGGGACAACAGACGAGCAATATTCTCTGCAGCATATATGGTATGTTGAGCTATGATGCTTACACCTAGACCGATGCTTGACAGTGCCTTCCCTCACATCTCCTCTGTGTGACATTCTACCAATAAAAATGTACAGCACAAAGGGTTGTGAGCTATTCAGATTACAATGCTCTCATTCACTTTTGTGTGCTTACACATACTAACCATTAAAGATGTGGTGTAGAAAATGGCTCTGCACAAATGCTTGGTGCCTTGTATGTTGCAGATGTGTCTCCAAGGTAGCATGCTGTGCTTCAGCACTAATGACAGCCTTATTGGTTTACTCCCTCTTAGTCATACTGTTATTCCGTGACATGTGGAGATGTGAGGGATCTGGTCAAGGGTCAACAGTGTGGGCACATCCTGATAGATGGGTGGCAAGAGGACAAATGGATAGGATAATGAGCATGATAATGTTCATCAATTCATCTACTGAGTCTTGGCAGCTAACTACATGACTGCTGAATATCTGTACTAGGGTGTGGTGCAAACTAAGCAGTGTGAGAGGCTGGTGGAGCAGTTGATAGGAGACATCATGTGAAGATGCATTCACTGACCTTCACCACCCATGTGAGATCATTAAACTTTTTGTGCCAGGTCCTTGTCTCCAGACTCTCAGAGTTGAACTTCCGACCATTTCCTCCCACTCCCTTCTGAAGTTACTCTTTGTGGGTCCCCTGGTGTCCCACAGGAAAATGCATCGCTCCTCATGCTCATCTCTGACTAATGCTCCAGCGGTGCATCTGTCAGTCTGAATTTCTCTTTCTGCACTGCTGTTCTGTTTGTAAGAATTTACATTGCAGCAAACTTTTTGTGTGGTTTCCCTTTAAGAGCCAATCTGCCTTTAAGAAAGAGCAGGCTGCCTGTACTACTTGGTCTACAGCAATGATGCTGGTGCCTCATGCTGTGTGCAGAGCTCACCAGCAGTGCTGACAAGAAGTGCTGGAGGCACAGCAGCTAAAATCATTCAGATGGTATGAGTAGATGAATTTTGTATCTTACCCGTCTCGGTCTGAATGGATATGGGCACACTGAATCATGCTGCCCCATGCCCAAAAATTCTGCTACCCGACTGCAGCTATTAAGCTAACTGGTCTGTAATTATCTGCACATTACTGTTTCCATTTTTTTAAAATTGGGCAACTCTCCAGCCCTCTGCATACTCAACAGAGTAAATATAATTTCTGGGTCCTTGCAAATTTTCATCCCTTATCTTTTTTAGGAGTCTAGAATGTATCCGATCAGGCCATGGGCTTTGCTTTAGCCTATCCTTCCAAGCATTTTCAGTTAATTACTCTCAGACCCTTTTGATATTTCCAGAGCCCCCAGCCCAATGTTAGAAGTGCAACATCCTCCATATTAAGGTATAGTTATTTTTTACTCAAAGCAGGGATTGCCTGGGGCAGTGAGAGTGTTGCTGTTGAATTTGTTGAGTGAAAGTATGCAGAGAATGTTGAAATAGGGAGTAAACGTGGTCAGCGAAACAGTCATGGTTTCCAAGCTTAATTGGATGCAAATAAACCAGGGATAGCACAGACCATAGCGATATCATCTTCTAAATGATAGCACACAGAGTGGTGCCAGCCCTGGGCAGAATGCCACAGTGTTGAAGTTCAGCAATTAGATGAACCCAATTCATTGAAACCCATCTCTGTCATACGCACTCACATGAACTTCATCTCTGGGATAGTATCTGTAATTGTGCAACATAATATCATTATTTAATTAATGGGAAGAGGCTAGAGGGCAGAAATCACTGTTACTGATAACAGTGAATCACTACTTAACAAGCCTGTATAACATTCTGCATTTGGTTGATCTAAAGGTAGTGTTAAACAGAGTAAATAGCTTCTTTGTTTTGCTATCCGAATAGTGTTTAATTAGTAGCAATAAATAATTCTTCAATCTACATTGCATCATTCATGTTAAAACATCCCAAAATTCTTTCATTGCTAATACAAATATTTTTGATTTTTTTTCCCCAAAACATTTTTAGTGATTAGAATTTATAAAAGGTCACTGATGCAAAACCTACATTAAGTGTAAACTATGAACGTTCAAATTTTAGTGGTGTTCTAGGTTTAAAGAAAATCATTTTCATTTTTCCCATAATAATTTTACTGTAATTACATTTCTAAATACAATTAATAACTAGTTATTATTTTCCTGTATTTAATGATTAACTTACTGCCTCCTTCTAATAATGATAATAACATTACACAGCAATTTTTAAATTCATGCATTGGATACATCTTGTAAATTAATTAATTCCTTATCAGAATTAATTATATTTTTGAATACTTATATTAATGTATAACTTCAGGCCTGTCATGATAAACCCTTCCATATTGTTTGTGAATAATGTCATGAGTGACAATCAATTAGTGTGATAAATAAATTATGATTACTAGTTAAATCAAATTTAGACATAAATTAATATTTATCTGACATTGTTAATAACACTGAGCTGGAGAAATGAGTGGAGCATTAACTCAAAACCTGAAAGGTATAATATATGAAACATAAGACAGCAAGCATTATTTGGATAATTTTCATTGTCAATCATGCCACAAGCCCTACCCTAAATTTCTGCCCCCTTTTTCTTTCCCTCAATCTCAGGTGATTTCAATCTTTATTTGAACTCCCCACCTCCAAATTGACTGTTCTAATGTTGTTTCTAAGCCACTCTATCCATATAAAACATCCTAACTATACTTACAATCATCCCCTTGATTTTATTTTCTTCTGGTGTTCTTTTGACTCCAACCCTGGAAAAAAAACTCTCCCCAAGTGCTGTCTTGGGCTGCATTTGAGTGCTTCAGTTAGAGTTTAGTGAGTCATGGAGTTATTAGAGTTAATTTAATTGAAGGGTTAATTTCTATCTACAGTCTAGTCTTCCTTTAATTAAGCAATTAACTAAAAGTGCTCTTTGGGTTGGGAGAAGGTGAATTTTCATCCAGCTTTAAAACAGGGCACATTCAGGCTCTTCTTGCAGCTAGTTAATTGGATAACTTTCATAAGTTAGATTCAAGGACCATAAAAGCAGGCCATCTACAGTGCTGCCTTGACTGCACTGAGTGAGTGAGATTGCTGAAGAGGGAAGGAGATGACCTTTCATTTGCTACCATTCCTCAGAAAGGAGTGCAGTGGTCTTGGTGAGTATTTTGACTGTCCTTAATATTCTCTAAACTAGAGGAAGTAAAAGTAAAGGGAGCAATTTAAGGGTAGGTCATTGCAGGGCAGCTCAGTCATGTGGAATGCTCCTCCTGTGTAAGGTGGGAAGTCAGGGACACTTCCAGTGTCCATGGTGACCACGTGTGCAAGAAGTGTCTCCAGCTGAAGCTACTTAAAATGTGTGTTTCGGATCTGGAGCAGCTGCTGGAATCATTGTGGAGTATTGACAGGGCTGAGATCTTCGCGGATAGCACGTACAGTGAGGTGGTCACGCTGCAGGTAAAGAGTGCACAGGCAGAAAGGGAATGGGTGACCACCAGACAGGGAATGGGTGACCACCAGGCAGAGTAAAGGCACAGCGGGGAAGGAAAAAAAAGTAGAAGCACAATAGTGATAGTGGATTCTATTGTAAGGGGAATAGACAGAAGTTTCTGTGGCCACTGACATGATACCAGGGTGATATGTTACCTCCCTGGTGCCAGTATAAAGTATGTCACTGAATGGTTGCAGGACATTCTGAAGGGGTAGGGTGAACAGCCAGAGGTTGTGGTCCATATCAGTATCAATGGCATAGGCAAAAAGAGGGATGAGGTCCTGCAAGCAGGATATAGGGAGCTAGGAAATAAATCAAAAAGCAGGACTTCAATGGTAGTAATCTCAGGGTTATTCCCAGTGCCACATGCTAGCAAGATCAGGAATAGGAGAATAGACCAGATGAATGGGTGGCTGGAGAGATGGGGTAGAATTTTCCCCCCGCTGGGGGTAGAGTAGTGCGGGGGTGGGCACAGACCCAATCTGCACCCCCGATTTTACCATTTTACGTGGTTGGGCCAATTAAGGCCCGCCCAGCATGACGCGCACCCAGAAGCGCTGAGCGCTCCCTGTGCAGGGGGTGGGGGGGGGGGGAGGAGTTCCCTGAGTCAGGGCCTGTGCTCTTTCGCACATGCGCACGGAAGAGTGCAGAAATCTACCTGATCCACAGAGCTGCCTCAGGGAAATTAGTTTTAAGCTTTAACAGTTCAATAAAGTGTTGAAAAACTTTTATGACATGTCCCCTTATGTGAAACTGTCACATGAGCTGGGACCTGTGCATTAATTTCAATAAAAATTTTTGAGAAAATTTAAAATCATTCATGAAACCCCATCCCGGCCCATGGATGAGGTTCCATGAAAAATGCAAAGGCTGCCTGGGCACTTCGCCTGCCCACCAACCTTAAGGTTGGATGGGCAGCTCTGTTAATTATTTTAATTGTCAGTTAAATGGCCCTAATAGGCTTTAGACAGTTTGGTGGGTGCGCAGCTGAGTCAGCTGTGCACCTGCCAAACTGAAAATCTAAATGACGCGCAGTGACGTTGGGACACACGCCCGACGTCACCACGCGTCATTTTATGCCTCGGCGAGCAGGCCCCGCCCCTGCTCACCGAGCCAAAGATTCTCCCCATTGTGTAGGATGGAGGGATTTAGATTCCTGAGCATTGGGCCCAATTCTGGGGAAGATGGGATCTGTACAAGCTGGAGGAGTTGCATCCCAGCAGGACTGGGCCAATATCCTTGCAGGGATATTTACTAATACTGCGGAGGAGGGTTTAAACTAGAGTGGCAGGGGATGGGAACCTGAGTGGGGAGACATAAGAGAAGGAAACAAAGATAAAAATGAAAGACTAAAAAGCCAAAGTGGGAGGCAGAGGAAACTGGCTAACAACAAATAAGGCCATAGTACAAAAAAAAATCTGTAAAAAGACAAGTCTAAAGGCACTGTATCTGAATGCATGGAGCATTTGCAATAAGGTAGACAAATTAACAGCACAAATAGATGTAAACGGGTATAATATAATTGTGATTACGGAGACATGGTTACAGGGTGACCAAGGCTGGGAACTGAATATCCAACGGTACTCGATATTTAGGGTGGACAGGCAAAAAGTAAAAGGAGGTGGTGTAGCGTTGTTAGTTAAGGATGAAATCAATGCAGTAGTGAGAGAGGATATTGGCTCAGAAAATCTAGATGTAGAATCAGCCTGGGTGGAGCTAAGAAGCAACATGGAGCAGAAAACATTAGTGGGAGTTGTCTATAGGCCTCAAAACAATAGTGGTGAGGTAGGGCAGGGTATTAAACAGGAAATTAGAGATGTATGTAAAAAGGGTGCTACAATAATCATGGATGACTTTAATCTACATATAGACGGGGCAAACCAAATTAGCAATAATACTGTGGCAGATGAATTCCTGGAGTGTGTACAAGATGGTGTTTTTTTAGACCAGTATGTTGAGGAACCAACTAGGGAACAGGCCATCCTAAATTTTGTATTGTGCAATAAGAAGGGGTTAATTAATAACCTTGTTGTGTGGAGTTCTTTAGGGAACAGTGGCCATAACATGATAGGTTGTAAAGTGAAGTAGCCCAATCTGAAACTAGGGTCCTAAATCTAAACAAAGGAATTTATGAAGTTATGTGGCGTGAGTTGGTGAAGATAGATTGGGGAACTTCATTAGAAGGCATGACGGTGGATAGGTAAAGGCTAATATTTAAGGAATGAACGTATGCATTGCAATAGTTATATATCCCTTTTTGGCACAAAAACACAACAGGAAAAGTGGCCCAACCATGGCTAACAAAAGAAATTAAGGATAGTATTAGATCCAAAGAGGAGTCATAAAGTTGATGGACAAAGTGGCAAGGCTGAGGATTGGGAGCAGTTTAGAATTCAGCAAAGGAGGACCAAGAGATTGATGAAGAGGGAAAAAATAGAGTATGAGAGTAAACTTGCAAGGAACATAAAAGAGGACTGTAAAAGCTTCTTTAAGTATGTAAGAAGAAAAAGATTGGTGAAGACAAATGTAGGTCTCTTAGTCTGACACGGGAGAATTTATAACAGAGAACAAGGAAATGGCAGAGCAATTAAACAACTACTTTAGTCTGTCTTCACGGAGGAAGACACAAATAACTTCCCAGGAATGCTAAAGAATCCAGGGTCTAATGAGAAGGAGGAATTGAAGGAAATTAGCATTACTGAAACAATAGTGCTGGAGAAATTAATGAGGCTGAAAGCCGATAAATCCCCAGGGCCTGATAATCTACATCCCAGGGTACTAAAGGGGGTGGCCATGGAAATAATGGATGCGTTGGTTGTCATCGTCCAAAATTCTGCAGATCCTGGAACAATCCCAGCAGATTAGAGGGTGGCAAATGTAACCGCACTAGTTAAAAAAGGGATGGAAGAAATAGGGAATTACAGACCAGTTAGTCTAACATGCTAGAGTCTATTATAAAGGATGTGATAACAGGACACTTAGAAAATATCCATGGGATTAAACAAAGTCAACATGGATTTAAGAAAGGGAAATCACGTTTGACAAACCTACTGGAGTTTTTTGACAATGTAACTAGCAAAATAGAGATAAAGGAGAACTAGTGGATATTTGGATTCTCAGAAAGTTTTGATGAAGTCCCACACAAGAGGTTAGTGAGCAAAATTAAAGCACATGGATTGGGGGTAATATATTGGCATGGATTGAGAATTGGTTAGCAGATAGGAAACAGAGTAGGAGTAAATGGGTATTTTTCAGAATGGCAGGCGGTGACTAGTGGGGTACTGCAGGGATCAGTGCTTGGGGCCCCAGCTATTCACAATATATATCAATTATTTGGATGAGGGAGCCAAGTGTAATATTTCCAAGTTTGCCGACGACACAAAACTAAGTGGGAATGTGAATGGTAAGGAGGATGTTAAGAGGCTTCAAGGTGATTTAGACAAGTTGAGTGAGTGGACAAATACATGGCAGATGCAGTATAATGTGGATAGGTGTGAAGTTATCCACTTCATTATGAAAAACAGATTGGCAGAGCATTTGAATGGTGATAGATTGGGAAATGGTGATGTACAAAGGGACCTGGGTGTCCTTGTACATCAGTCACTGAAAGCAAGCATGTAGGTGTGGCAAGCAGTTAATAAGGCAAATGATATGTTGGCCTTCATTGCAAGAGGACTTGAGTACAGGAGCAAGGAGGTCTTACTGCAGTTGTACAGAGCCTGGGTGAAACCACAGCTGGAGTATTGTGTGCAGTTTTGGTCTCCTTACCTAAGAAAAGATATACTTGCCTTAGAGGGAGTGCAACGAAGGTTCACCAGACTAATTCCTGGGATGGCAGGATTGTGTATGAGGAGAGATTAGGTCGACTAGACCTGTATTCACTGGAGTTTAGAAGAATGAGAGGAGATCTCATTGAAACGTATAAAATTCTGACAGGGATGGACAGACTGGATGCAGGGATGATGTTTCCTCTGGCTGGGGTTGGTCTAGAACAAGGGGTCACAATCTCAGGATACGGGGTAGGCCATTTAGGATTGAGATGAGGAGAAACTTCTTCACTCAGACGGTCGTGAACCTGAGGAATTCTCTACCACTGAGGGCTGTGGAGGCCAAGTCATTGAATATACAAGAAGGAAATAGATAGATTTCTAGACTCTACAGGTATCAAGGGGTGTTTTGTTTTTTTTTTGTTTCAATTATGCACACAGGCCATCAACATTGCAGCTGAGCTAACTTTATAGATAACACATTTTACTAACACAAACACATATCTGCACTAACTGAATTCTATCGTGACAGGCTTAAACGTGTATAATCTGACCTTCAACTCCCAGGTCAGGTGGCCCCATATAGCATACAGAGTATCATACTGTATCTAATACTGAAGTCCACTACCACAATCAATTATTACCATGACAAGGGGTATGGCGTTGAGACAGAGGATCAGCCATGATCATATTGAATGGCAGAGCAGGCTTGAAGGGCTCAATGACCTACTCCTATTTTCTATGTTTCAAGTTGCTTACAACTGAATTTTGAAGCCTGTCTTCGATTCATCACAATAACTCTGCAACTGTTGATTTGCTGCAACACCCCTCACCTCTTCTTTGAATGGCCTCAACCCTAGCAAACTGTCTCGGATCTCTGTCTTGCCTATAACTATGGTCCCAATCTTTGCAACTTCAAGTTCAAGGAGAGCAAACTTGAGCTTACAAAGCACAAAAGCCAGCTCCCCATTACTACATCTAGCTTAACCATATCAAGCACTAAGAGTCTTGCTTCCTTGTGTGAAAACAGTCCACTCCTATAGTATCATCCTGGAGAGCAAAAATAATCCCAAGCTTCATTTCTTCATGACCAACCAACTCCTTACATCCTTCACCCCTGCCACTTCCACACTTACCTCTAATAACAAGTGCAAGGAGGTCAACAACAATTTGCATTTATGTGGCACATTTAACATAGAAAAATGTCCCAAGGCTTGTAACAAGAGCAACATCAGTAAAAATATTTTTGACACAAAAAAGGCTATCAGATGGCCAAAAGCTTGATCAAAGAAGTAGGTTTTAAGGAGCATGTTAAGAGGAGCAAGATAGACATTTAGGGAGGAAATTCCAGAACTTACAGCTAAGGCAGTTGGCAACAAGGCTGATAATGCTGGAACATTAAAATCCAGGATGCAGAAGAGGCCAGAATTGGAGGATTCTGTAACATAGAAGGTTTATTCAGGCTGGAGGAGGCTAAGTCCATGGAGGAATTTGAAAACAAGGATGAGGATTTTAAAATGAGGTCAAAAGAGAATTGAAAAAGTCAAATCCAAAGGTCAGAAACATATTGATGAGGGTTTCAACAGCAGATAGCAGAGGGGGGTTGGAGTTGAGCAATGTTATAGAGATGGATATACAGTTTTGGTGATGGCACAGATATAATTAGAAATTTATTTTGGGATCATTGGGTGCAAATGTATATGTGCGGCTTTTAACAGTTGCCAGGGCTAGAAACAGTGGACAGGGAATGGAGCTGCTGGCAGGGACCAAAGGCAATGGCTTCAGTCTTCTCAATATTTGGAGGAAATTTCTGTCCATCCAATATTGGAAGTTGGACAAACAGTATAACCATGTGGACAGAGAGCTCAGTCTAATCAGCGTATGTATGGAGATTGATGTTGTGTTTCCGGATGATATTGCTAAGGGGCAGCACGTAGGTGAGCAGCAGAAGGGGGCCAAGGATCAATCCTTAGGGTAATCCAGGAGTAGCGGAATGAGAGTGGGAAGAGAAGCCATCTCTGGTGATTCTTTGATTATGATTGGATAGTTAAGGATGGAACCAACCTAGGGCAGTTCCACCCAACTGGCCAACAAAGTACAGGTGTTGGAGGAGCGTGGTGTGGCTAACTGGTGTCAAAGGGTACAGACAGATTGAGAAGGGACAGCTGATCAGTCACAGTCACAAAGAATGTGATTTGTAATTTTAACAAGGGCCCCTTCAGTACTATGGCCAGGCCAGAAATGCTATTGAAGGGATTCAACAAGCAATTGTGGAAAGATGGGCATGAATTTTGGAAGAGATGACAAATTTAAGGATTTTGGAGAGGAAGGGAAGATTGAAAATGGGGCGGTAGTTTGCAGGTGCAGAGGGCAAGAGTGTTTTTTGAGGGAGGAGTGAGGACAGCATGTGTGAAACAAACGGGACATTACCTGAACAGAAGAAACTGTTAACAAAATCAATTAACATAGAAAAATGTCCAGGAAGGGAAATTAAATGATCAACAATTTAGTTGGAATAGGATCAAGAGAGCAAGGTGTGAGCTCATGGACAAGATTAATTTGGAGAGAGCATTGCAGCAGATGGGATAGGATCTAGAGAAATACTTTTTTTCTGTTATTCATTCTTGGGATTTGAGTGTCACTGGCAAGGCCAGCAGTTATTGCCCATCCCTAATTGCCTTGAGAAGGCGGTGGTGAGCTGTCGTTACCTGCTACAGTTCATGTTGTGTAGCTGTACCCATGGTGCTGTGAGTTCAGGACTAGTGCGATGTGGAACAATTAGGGAGTTTTGTTCTGAAGTGCTGGGGTAAGGGAGGCAAGTTCAGAGAGGCAACTGAATGGATGTTCTCAGTCTTTGTGACAGAAAAGTTCATGAGCTCCTCGCAATTATTGCCGGTGAGGGTGGTGGAAGCAGGGGTAGGTGGTTTCAGAAGATGCTCTGTGAAGGGAAAGAGAAGGGATTATATTTGCCTTTCTGGATGATCATTGAATCGTGACCTATCTTAGCATAGGCTGATAATGCTTTAAGTAGTGTAGCCAGATGTGACGACAGGTGGTCAAACCAGTTGTTCACCAAAGATGTTCAAATCTGCATCCCTTGGACTTAAGGGAGGGGAAATCAGGTGTATACCAGGGAGGGGAAATCAGGTGTGTACCAGGCTGAGAGAGGAATGGGAACAAAGGTATTAAACATAACATTCTGTCTCATGGTGGATAGTGACAGACAGCAGTTTAAGATATACCCCTTAAAGGCACAGCACAACAGGGTTAGGAGAGGGGAAGGGTATTGTGACTTGAGAGCAAAACCAGGAAATGATCAGAGATTACCTTATCAGTGATAATGACAATAGGAGGACTGAGGCCAGGTGTGATGGGAAGATCAAAGGGGTGGCCATGTATGTGGGTAGGAAAGTTTATATTAAGAGAGAGATTTAGGGAAGAAAGTTAGGCAATGAACTCAGAGGAGAGAGAATAAGAAGGATTAAGATGGAGGTTGAAATCAGAGGATGAGAATGCAGAGACTCAATGCAGAGACTGAGTGAAGAAAGCAGAGAAGATGACTTAATGAAAAATTTTGAGTGACATTTGGGTGGGCGGTAGGAAACAAGAGTTTTAAATGAGATGTCTAAAGGGTAGAATGAGGTGAGACACTCAAAGGAGGAAAAAGTTACAAGAAGAGTAGGGGGACAGACTGAGGTATGATTTAAAGATATGGACAACACCATCATTACAGTGGGACAACTGGTAAAATATATAGTCAGATAAAGAAATTCAAAAAAGAGAAAGGTGTTTCTGTCAAAGCCAGCATTTGTTGCCCCATCCCTAATTGCCTTGGAACTGAGTGACTTGCTAGGTCATAGCAGAGTCACCCACATTGTTGTGGTTCTGGGGTTACAGGAAGACCAGGCCAAGGAAGAACATCAGATTTCCCCACCTCCCCCCCACCGGTGCCCCCTACCGCCCTAAAGGGCATCAGTGAGCCAGGGGTTTTTACAACAATTGATTATAGTTGTTATGGCCACCATAACTGAGACTAGCTTTTTCATTCCAGCTTTATTAAACTAATTTATATTTCACCAGCTGCCATGATGGGATTTGAACCCAGATCATTAACCTGGGCCACCAGATTACTAGTCCAGTGACGTTACCACTACATCACCATCTTCCCCTACCTGTCTGTCACCTTTGTCCTCCTGTGTGGTAGAAGCCATGGGTTTGGAAAGTGCTATCGGAGGAGTGTTGAGTTGCAGCAGTGCACACTGAGCATCGGTGGTGGAGAGAGGCAATGATGAAGGGGGTGAGTGGGGTTCCAATCAAGCGGACTACTATGCTCTGGATGGTGTAGAGCTTGTTTGAGTGTTGTTGGAGCTAGACTCATCCAGGCAAGTGGAGAGTATTCCATCACACTGCTGACTTGTGCCTTGTAGATGGCGGACAAGCTTTTGGGAGTCTGGAGGTGAGTTATTTGCTGCAAAATTCCCAGTCTCCGAGCTGTTCTTGTAGCCATAGTATTTATATTCCTGTTACAGTTCAGTTTCTGGTCAATGGCAACCCCCCGGACGTTGACAGTGGGGGCATCAGCCATGGTATTGCCATTGAATGTCAATGGGCGATGATTAGATTCTCTCTTGTTGGAGATGGTTATTGCCTGGCAGCTGTGTGGCATGAATGTTACTTGCCACTTTCAGCCCAAGCCTGTATGTTGTCCAGACTGCTTCAATATTTGAGTTGCGAGTGGTACTGAGTATTGTGCAATCATCAGTGAATATCCCCACTTCTGATCTTATGATGGAGCGAAGGTCATTGATGAAGCAGCTGAAGATGGTTGGACCTAGGACACTACACTAAGGAATCCTGAAGCGATATCTTGGAGCTGAGATAATCCAATGGCAGAGTTCACAGCATCAGAGTTGGGATTAAGGAAGCTGTGGAGACAAAGTCCTGTCTTCACATTGAGGATATTCTCCATCGTGTTATGTGGCACTACCACTGTGCTAAATGGGATAGATTTCAAACAGATATAGCAACTGAAGACTGGGAAACTACACTGCCATCAGCAGCAGCAGAATTATACTCAACCACAATCTGTAACCTCATGGCCCGATATATCCCCCACTCTACCATTACCACCAAGCCAGGGGAACAACCCTGGTTCAATGAAGAGTGCAGGAGGGAATGCCAGGAGCAGCACCAGGCATACCTAAAAATGAGATGGAAACCTGATGAAGCTACAACATAGGACTCCTTGTGTGCCAAATAGCATAAGAAGCAAGTGATGGAGCTAAGTGATTCCACAACCAACAGATCAGATCCAAGCTCTGCAGTCTTGCCATATCCAGTTGTGAATGGTGATGGACAATTAAAAAAACTCTCTGGAGGAGGAGGCTCCATGAATATCCCCATCCTCAAAGATGGAGGAGCCTAGCACATCAGTGCAAAAGATAAGGCTGAAACATTCGCAACAATCTTCAGCCAGAAGTGCCAAGTTAATGGTCCATCTTGGCCTCCTCCGGAGGTCCCCAACATCACAGTTGCCAGTCTTCAGCCAATTCAATTCACTCCATGTGGTATCAACAAACAGCTGAAGGCACTGGATACTACAAAGGCCATGGGCCCTGACAAAATTTCAGCAATAGTGTTGAAGACTTGTGCTCTAGAACTTGCTGAGCATTGGTGTTTGCGATTTGATTGCCAGGCCTATGTATGAAAGCGTATTCCTATGCTTCAGAATTAAGGCCCATCATTGTATTCTTGCTGAGGCGATGGGTAGTATAGCCTTGTTCTCACTAAACAATCCTACTAATGGTTTGTGGTCTGTAACGATTGTAAAATGACAGTCGTGTATGTACTGGTGAAATTTGTTGACACCAAAGATGATGGACAGGCCTTCTTCTTCTGCCGTGGTGAACCTATTAACCATTTTGTGCCATCACCCATCCAATGAGAGAGCGCTTCTCCCACTACGTAGAGAGATGCATCACATTCTTTCGTCTGGTCATAGTGCACAAATAGGTTGGACGAGTGCAACAATTGTTTTACCTTTATGAAAGCTTCTTTCTGGGGTGCCTCCTTAGACCAACGTTGATTCTTTTTGAGTAGACTGAATGCAGGAGGACCAGCACTGTAGACAAATTGGGTAAGGGCCACCTATAATAGTTGATCATTCCTAGGAATGATTTGAGCTCTGAGGCGTTCTTTGGCGCAGGTGCCTCTCTTATGGCTCCCGCTTTCTCCTCAACCAGATGGAGGCCCTGTGAATCTACCCGGTGACCCAAATAGATTACCTCCTTTGCTTGGAACATGCACTTTTCTTGCAAGCTGGAGTGCGTTTAAAAAAAATGTTTTAAGACTCCTGCTAAGTTTTCCAAATGCTCTTTTTCAGTGAATTCCGTCATCAGTACATTGTCTAAATAGACTACTACCTGGAGCAGTCCCGGCAGTAAGCTCTCCATTGTTCTCTGAAAGATGGCACAAGCAAAGGAGACACCGAAAGGCAATCGTGTATATTTGTGGGTATTGTGACAAATTCCCAGGAGGCATTATTCAATTCTAGTTGTTGATTAGCACGACTCATGTCAAGCTTTGGTGTATGATGTCCTTCCTGACAGCTTGGCATACAGGTCTTCGATTTTTGGAAGGCCTGCCTATCCAGCTTGGCTACTTCATTAGCCATCAGTTTGCAATCTCCACAAATTCGGACGTTTTGGTTGGATTTAAAGATGGAGTATGGGTGCTGCCCATTCTGAGAACTGAACAGGTTGTATAACGCCCAGTTTCTCTAGTCTTTTCAGTTCAATGTCAACTTTTTCTCGCAGGGCATACAGCACTGGTCTCGCCTTCATGAAGTGAGTAGTTGCTTCCACATTGACATGAATCTCGGCCTGCAGGCCCTGGGTTTACCCCAGTTCATACTTAAAGATGGCGGCGTAGTTTCTAAGTAGCTCTAGTAGCCCACTTGCTCTCAACTGGAAAACTTCAGCCCATTCTAACTAAATCTCCTTTAACCAATTTCGCCCCAGGAGGCTTGGCTCTTCACCTGCTACCACCATCAAGGGTAGCTTTGCCGGCTGGCTTTCATAGTGGACAATTACTCTGCTTATGCCTTTTACTTAAATGTCTTCACCCGTATATGTTTTTAGCTTGGCAGCTGTTTCTTCTAAACTTAATTGATGTTCACCATTATTCAGATATCTGAAGATATGTTCCCCAATTACTGTAGTGGAAGCTCCTGTGTCCACTTTTATTCTAACAGGTTTGCCATTTATTTTCACTGTGACAAATGTTGGTTCTGTCTTTCCAACGTTCAGATTAAACAATGAGTAAATGTCTGAATTTGTTGTTTCAGGCTCTTCTACATTGTAGATTTCATTGGATTTCTTCTTTTGTTTACAAGCCTGCTTGAATCTTTCCTTGTATTGCCTTATCGTATGTCTATTTCTATGACAATAGTAGCATTCAATTTTTTTAAACTGTCAATCGCTAAAAGACTGCTTGTTTCCACCTCTATTAAAATTATTCTTCAATTTCGCTGCTAAATTACTTTTCTTTATTCTTCGGCTAGTGGGGCCATTTCCCACTTCTCGGCAGAGTCTCATTTTATCGCGCCTCTTTTGGCTGAGTTTTCCTGCACAATGTGGAGGACGGCGCCATTTTGCGCACCCTGTGTTGCTTTTGAATCTCTTACTGTGCTTTCCATGGCCAGCGCTATCTCTAGCGCCACCTTGAAATCCAGATTCACTTCAGACAATAATCTTTTCTGAATAGTGTCCTCTTTCGCACCACACACTAAATGATCTCTGAGCATGTCATTCAGAGTTGTACCAAACTCACAATGTTCCATTAACTGCTTCAAATTTGCTACATAGCATGCAATTGTCTCACCCGGGGCTCTATTTTGCGAAGTAAACCTCAACCTCTGCATCATGACTGAGGGCTTTGGTTGAAAGTGACCCTTCACAAGGTCCATCAATTCACCGAAATTCTTCAAATCTGGGGCATTGGGTGCCATCAAACTTCGACTCAAACTGTAGGTTTTGCTCCCACAAGTACTCAAGAGGGTCGCTCGCCTCTTCTCTTCCCCCATAATCTTGTTTGCTTGAAAAAAGAACGTGAGGCATTCTATGTATCGAGACCAATTGTCCGTGGCCGGCTCAAAAGTATCAATTAGACCATAAGACATAGGAGCAGAAATTAGGCCAATCGGCCCATCGAGTCTGCTCTGCTATTCAATCATGGCTGATAAGTTTCTCAACCCCATTCTCCTGCCAATTCTCCCAAATTGTGGCATTTTGAGAGAGGATAACTTCTTCAATTCTAATGGAGCTTGTTACTTACAATCACTGGGTGAGGTACAATGCCAATTTCTCTCTAACTTGATTTCTTCTATTCAATCCCGTTTTATCCTCAATGCCAGGGTGGCCGAGTTGTACTGTTAGTGATAGAGTTGATCTGGAGACACTTCTTGGGTAGATACCTTAAGGTCATTTACAATATACTCAGCAGCAACTACACGTGTGCTTTCAACTCCAACCCTGTCTCTACACTGACTCCTGAGGTAACTCGAAATACACTCCAATTGATTACTACAGGTCATGTGATCTTCCTTAACCAGCACTATTCTTAAAGGTACATTACACACTAAATAAAACCATAATTACTACACCTACATTTCCCACGGGACGGTCTGAGGGCTCTATTTCTTCCTTGGATAAGGTCCAACCAGTCCCCATCCCTCACCCCCTCCTCCGCCTGGCTGAACTTATTCTCCCATTGAACAACTTAGCCTTTAACTCTATTCACTTCCTCCAAATAAAAAGTTACCAAAGGAAGAAGTGGAAATTAGCCACAATCTTCTCATCCTCCCTAGATAGATGAAGAACTGTTCACAAACTTACCATCTTTTTCCATGAATATGAGATTGATAATACAGCAAAAGAACCAAGCAAAAATATCTAAAGAATAGAAGAAATCTTTTTTAAAAAAGGAGAAACAAGGCAAAAGCAGTGTATAAGAATAGATTAGCAGCACACATATGTTTTAAGAAATATATGGTGAAAGGATAATTGAAGGAAGAGTGGGACCAATGTTGGGCCAAAATGCAGATCATCTTATGGAGACAGAGGAAATAGCTGTGGTACAAAATTAGTACTTTGTCTTCTCGAGAGATGTTGCCAGTGTAGTGGTAAAGGAGGAGGTAGTAACCATATTGGGAAGGATAAAAATAGATAGAGGAGGTACTTAAAAAGTTACCAGTACTCAAATTAGAAAAGTCACGTGCTCTGGATGGGATGCATCCTAAGATATTGAAGGAAGTAAAGGGGGTAATTCTGGAGGCTCAGGTCACAATCTTCCAATGCTCCTTAAATATTGGGGTGGTTTCAGAGGACTAGAGAATTTCAAATATTACACTTTTTTGTTCAATAAAAGAGGAAAGGGATCAATCCAACAATTACAAGTCAGTCAGCCTAAAATTGATGGTATGGAAACCTTTAGAGACAATAATCCAGAACCAAATTAATTGGAATTTGGGAATATATGGGCTAAAAAAAAATGCTGCTGGATTTCAGAAGCAGGTCAGGGTTGGGACTGGAGGCAAGCGGGCCAGCATTATCAAACCACTGGCTGTTGTGCCGGTTCATTGCCACAATCCCAAACCTGACCAGTTTTTGTAGAGACCGGGTCGAGGTCAGGCAAGCAGCAGGTTGGCAATTAAGGGAAATTAGGATCAATTACGGGGCCTATTAAAGGCTGATTCCTGTGCCAACTGGGATTTCAATTGTCTATGTGGGAAGAGACATCCACCCAAACAACAGCCAAGCAAGCATGTCAGGAAAGGGGAGGGGTCTGTGATTCACCCCACAAGAGACCCACCCCTACCAGAACTAATCATGGCCACAGGACCACAACTGTTTTTGTTTCAGATAACCCTGAGCTCACCTTCCATCCACATATTTTCTCTGTTGCAAACGCTACTAGGTTCCACTTTTGTAAAAACACCTGCTTTTATCACTACCTCAGTATATTTGCTGCTAGGATCTGCCGGCCTTTATCATCCCCAGATTTAACTCTCCCAAGGTTCTCCTGGCTTTCCTCCCAATCCCTGCCCTCCATTAACTGCAGCTACATTTAGAAAAAATCTTCTGTCTGTATCCTTTTCCAAACTAAGGGTGGAATTTAATGTTTGTGACTGGGATCTTGCCAACTGGCTGGAGACCTGAGCCTTACGTTGTCCCTGTTGAGGGAGACACACTGGAGCTAAGTGCCTGTTAGGCGCTTGAGTGGTCAGAGTCAGGCCTTCCTGGGGATTAAGGGCCACAGAGATTAAGGGCAGAAATCCCAAACCCTGCCCCCCCACCCCACACCACCCCCCCCCCACCCCCAGAGAGCTGCTGGCCAATTACAGGCCAGCAAGTCTCCATTGCCGTCAACTGCCAGTAATTCACCCAGCAGGGGCCCAGGACCTGCTGAGGACACAAGGCCAAAGGTCAGTGAGGACAGGATAGGGGTCACAGGAGGGAGTGGGGTGTTGGTAGAAAGTACAGGGCAGTGGCTTTCAGCAGCAACAACAACCCTCCCCCATCCCACCATCTTCCCGATGATCAGGCACTGAGTGTATTTGAATGAAGGAACCTACTGGAAGCCCGCAAACAAACTTGACAAGGTTTTGCTTTCCAGGGTCCCTACATGGTGACTCCCTGTCCACCATTGGTTGAATACCAGCAGTGGTGGGATGAGGCTCTTAAGTGGGCATTAATTGTCCAGTTAAGGGCCTCATGAGCAGAGTAAAAAACTAACTTCATCATTTGCTGTGTGAGGCTTAATCTCCGTTTGAAGGTTGTGAGGGAGCAGAAGCTGCAAAATTGCCTAGTTTGAAACTAGTGGAAGAATCTACAGTGGTCCTCAACAGACTCTTGTGCCAAAGGAAGCAACCAGCATATTAACTTTGAAGTATTGGAAAGGTAACCAGAACAAGGCATCCAGTCAAGAAATAGTGAATGTAAGTTTGATCTCTGGGAATAGCTGGAGCTGAGAAGAATTAAAGATAGCTTCCAGAGGATTGTGGAATACTTATTATTGTTCCCTATAGAAGTAAATAACTTTAAGATACCGTAACATATAAGAGAATTCTTGGGGGAAGTAGGTAAACCTGAGTGCATAAGTTATACAGTTATAAGTCATATTATTAACAGTGCTTGCTTTGTTTAAGTCTTTTATATACAATAAAGTTGGTTTAGTTTCAAAAATGTGAAATCTTGTGGCATAATTTGTTAGGTTAAAACGAGGTGTTTGGTTTTCTCTTAAAATGTTAACGGTCCCTTACAGGAGCATAACATCAACCTCAAAGCATCTACAGATGGTCAGATTGCCTTCATTAATACAACCTCAAGATGGACTATCTCGCATGTTCACGCAACCAAGTACAAAGAACAAAGAACAAAGAAAAGTACAGCACAGGAACAGGCCCTTCGGCCCTCCAAGCCTGCGCCGATCATATTGCCCGTCAACTAAAACATTTTGCACTTCCAGGGTCCGTATCCCTCTATTCCCATCCTATTCATGTATTTGTCAAGCTGCCTCTTAAACACCACTATCGTACCTGCTTCCACCACCTCCTCTGGCAGCGAATTCCAGACACTCACTACCCTCTGTGTAAAAAAAACTTGCCCCACACATCTCCTCTAAAGTTTTCTCCTCTCACCTTAAATCTATGTCCCCTAGTAATTGACTCTTCCACCCTGGGAAAAAGCTTCTGACCATCTACTCTGTCCATGCCACTCATAATTTTGTAAACTTCTATCAAGTAGCTGACATGCTTAGTTGTACTACTATTGTGGACAGCATTAGCGATCCCGAAGTCTACGATCTCGCAAGTCATTACGGCCATAACTTCCTCGGATTGTCACTCTGTGTCCAATTAATTACATGATTTTTCTTCTGATCCTATCACGCCCGACCTTCTGACTAAGGCCAAGCAAGATCCAGGCAGTGCAGGGCATCCCCAGGGCCCAGAGCCGGAGTCCAGCTCTATCGAAGTGAAGAAGGATATGCTCCCTTTTTTACGGCACTAGCTGCCGTAAACCAGGTTAGTTAAAGATCCCATTGAAATTTAAAGGTCCTTGACAGGCCAAGGAGAAAGTAAGTGTCTAAGGTAAGTGGAAAGGATTTGGGGGGTAGGGTGGGATCAGAGGTCGGGGGTGCAGATCAGAGTTCGGGGAAGGTCAAGCCCCTGGGGGGCAAGTGGGTGAGGGCCGGGCCTAAGGGGCAGGGGTGCAGGGGGTTGTGGGCCTCGGAGGCTGAGTGGGGGCCAGGGTGTAGGCCTCGGGAGGGGTAGGGAAGGGGGTGGGTTGGACCTTGGGCAGTGGGGAAAGGACTGCAGTAGGGGTGGGAGTCAGGTCAGGCCAGAGGTGGTGGGAGTGTTGGGTTTGGACATATGTGGGGGTAATTAGTCCTGTGCAGGTGGGAAGAATCCCATGGGGTGGTCAGGGGTGTGGAGAATATCAGGGGGGGAGTCCCCTGAGGTGTCTGGAGGTGTGGGGGGACAGTCTGAGTCTGTAGTTACCCAGGAGTTAGAGGTTAAATTCTTCTAACATTTCTTGGTAACTATTGATGTCACAAAGTTGGAACCATCCAAAGTTTGTGATTTAAATCACATTTTCAGATGGTTCAGTGCAGGGCAATTGGAGGAAGAAGAGGAAGATTGCAATTCTGGGCAATTTTTTTTAATATTCGTTCATGGGATGTGGGCATCGCTGGCTAGGGCAGCATTTATTGCCCATCTCTAATTGCCCTTGAAGGTTCTGATGAACTGCCTTCTTGAACCACTGCAGTCCATATGGTGTCGGTACACCAACAGTACTATTAGGAAAGGAGTTCCAGGATTTTGACCCAGTGGCAGTGAAGGAACGATGATATATTTCCAAGTCAGGATGGCGAGTGGCTTGGAGGGGAACTTCCAGGTGATAGTGTTCCCAATGTGTCTGCTGCCCTTGTCCTTCTTGATGATAGCGGTCATGGGTTTGATAGGTGCAATCTAAGGAGGCTTGGTGAGTTCCTGCAGGGCATCTTGTAAATAGTATACACGCTGCTACTGTGTGTCAATGGTGGAGGGAGTGGATAACAGTGGATGAGGTACGAATTAAGCGGCTGCTTTGTCCTGGATGGTGTCAAGCTTCTTGAGTGTTGTTAGAGTTGCACTCTTGGAGAGTATTCCATCACACTCCTGACTTGTGCCTTATAGATGGCGGACAGGTTTGTGGAATCAGGAGATGAGTTACTCGCTGCAGGATTCGTAGCCTCTCAACTGCTCTTGTAGCCAAAGTACTTATATAGCTAGTCCAGTTCAGTTTCTTATCTTTTGCACTGATGTGCTGGGCTCCCACATCATTGTGGACAGGGATATCTGTGGAGTCTCCTCCTCCAGTAAGTTGTTTAATCATCCACCAACATTCGCAGCTGGATGTGGCAGGACTGCAGAGCTTAGATCTGATCCGTTAGCTGTGGAATCACTTAGTCTATCACTTGCTATTTGAAACGCAAGTAGTCCTGTGTTATAGCTTCACCAGATTGATACCTTATTCTTAAGAATGCTTGGTGCTGCTCCTGGCACGCCCTCCTGCGCTCTTCATTGCCTTGCAAACCCTTACCTGGGGATTTCTAAAGGGGATTCCCCAGCACATTTTTGTACACCCCAAATACAACATTGGGGAGCTCGAAAGTTATGGCCCTATGTGATCACAGTGATTTCCCATGTGATGATGAATTTTGCTCCACAGGAATTGAAGG
This sequence comes from Cetorhinus maximus, assembly GCF_964194155.1. NCBI lineage: Eukaryota > Metazoa > Chordata > Chondrichthyes > Lamniformes > Cetorhinidae > Cetorhinus > Cetorhinus maximus. Next base: position 95,761,376 of record NC_135885.1, read on the forward strand.
CAAAATCGACAATACCGTAGGACAGGAAGTAAGATAGTATCTAAAATTGAGTAGCCTCATGAAACAGAAGAAGAGCTGGTCCTGTATTGCATTGCAAAGTACGTAACAAGCTCACATGATTTGATGACAAATGTGTCACAGAGAGAATTCAAGCAGTTATCCCAAAGGTCCTACGTCCTAGTGCCCATGAAGGAAATTCAGGTGTTGGTAAAATGAAACCATGACCTCATGAAGCAGTCTGGTCCACAATAGATTGCCACTTAGAAAAGCTCGGTAGAAACTGCGTGGCATGTAATCTCAGTGAAAAGTCTGTTAAACCATGTCCCGCACCTCTACAACTGATTCCATGGCCAACAACCCCAAGTAGGTATTTTTGGAGAAATGTAAGCAGCCTCTAGCAATCAACTTTGATTGCTTGTTGTTCATGATCTACATAGGAAATGGCTGGAAATCGCAACAACAAATTCCATATTCACCACTAGAGTTATTGACATTTTAGACAAATTGTTTACAAAATGGGGTATTATGGACAATGGACTGATATTTGTTTCCAGTCAGTTCACATAGTTCCTAGTAAGCTATGGAATTCACCATTATCTGACATCGCAATACAACTTGCAATTGAATTGCAGCATCAAATGATTTAACAGGGTTACAAAGGACAGCCTGAGAGCTGGCATGTTGGAAGGGAAAACATTTCAACATTCATATTCATAGGATCAATCCATTAATATTCTACTTGGCATATATTGATCCATCCCACACTCTGACTGGAAAGACACCAGCTGAACTTAAGACTGTTTGTAGCTTTTGCTGACCATTCTTAATCTGTCACTGCCATCCAATCAGAATACCAGAGCAAAAGCAGGAGAATTTGCAAAGCGACAAGGTAAAGCAAAAGTTACATCAACAAGTGAACACGTGCAAGGAAATCACGAATGAAGTTCGAGGTTGGGTTCTCATCAAATGGCCACAGCTCACATCACCTCTAAGACTAAAGCAGACAAAGCTGTTGCTCGATACCAACGCTTATCTGAACAATGACAACAAAGTGAAATAAGAGACACTTGATACCGAGTAGAACGGGATGTTTTGAGAAGAGTGACCATGGATAGGATTTTGAGGTTGTCGGGCGGGTGCAGTGGGCGGGCCCAGGAATGGCCAGGAGACAGACTGCCGCCCACGATTGGCCCCTGATTGCAATTTCATACTGATGGGCCAATTAAGGCCTGCCCAGCATGAAATGCGGCTCCGGTCTGGCCGGGAAGGGCCAAGTGGGGGCGGGGGCCTGTCGGCCGCCAGGTCCAATGGTGACTTGGTGGCCGGTTTAAAAACGGCCCAGGAAGCCCCTGGAAGGCTGCCACGGAAGGACATCTCCTCTGTTTTCCCAAACTGAAGTTAGAGTTGAGTGCAGCTGGACACGGTAGGCATGAGGGCAGGTCGGGAGGGCACTCGGCCCCCACTTTTCTGACAAGTGCCTCGCTATCCTCCTGGAGAAAGTGGCTGCCAGGAAGGACACCCTTGTCCCCAGAGATGGGAGGAGGAGGCCACTGCACCTCACAAAGAGGGCATGGGAGGAAGTGGCAGCAATGGTGAGCAGCCATGACGTGATGTGGTGCACATGGGTGCAGTGCCGGAAGAGGTTCAATAACCTGCTGCACTCAGGAAGAGTGAGTACCATGTTGGCATGGGTCAGTGTGCAGATGTGTTAAGATGTGGCCATGGGCCTCAGGTCTGAGTGTCAAAAGTCAATCACGCTGGAGCCGGCCAAGGGGGTGAGCCCTGGTTGCTTGGACTGAGTGCCTGTCGGCTCAAGGGCCACAACTTGTATGTGCCCTGCGAGATGTTCCTCAGCTGGGGTTGGCCAGGCTGTATTGGCGCTGTAGGTAGAGAGTGGGCTAATCAATGCTTCTCTCTTCTTTCAGGAGAAGGCAAGCCATAACCAGGCAGAGAGGGCATGTATGGGTGGAGGGCAGCCCCACCGCCTGCTGCTCAGCAGGTTTGAGCAAGGTACCCTGGAGTTCGAGAGCGGCACGCTCCCCGTGTAACTGGGCATGGAGAAGTGGGGGTACCAGACAAAGGTAAGAGCGCAGTGCACAAAGGGAAGTTTCGGATTGTACAACCATTCTCATATAGCATCTTCATTGATGGGAGCCTCGAACCTGGAGTCCCCATTGATCACTGGAAGACGATGGCACCGAGAAGCAGATCTCCATTGTCTCACCAGGATACATGGGATGCACAGTGACAGTGTGATGACTTTAACTAATGACATGTCCTTGTTCTCCCTTTTAGGTTTGCCAGCAAGTATCTGCTCTACAGATCCTGAAGGGCCACCCTGACACCAAAGGAACACAGAGCTTCTGTTGCACTTGTGTCACACCCGCTATCAGAAGCAGGCACCCACGCAGATACCAGCACATTGGTGTGCATTAGTTCAGCAGCTAGTATCTCGGTGCACATTGGTGAGGGTACTTGAGGTGCAGGCGGAGGCAGAGAGTGCCCAGGGCACCGTCAGTCGGAGGAATGCTGGGGACTAGGACAATGCTCAGTCAAAAGCTGCTGAGCTTCTGGAGTCGTCCATTAGGCGGCAGATGCTGGATGTCCGGCAAGATGTGCGGGAGGATCTGACGGAGATCCATGAGGGCTTGTGTGGCATGGTTGCTATTATGAAGGAATCCATGCAGAGCATTAGCACTGCGCTGATCCTCATGGCTGAGCGCACTGCCTCCTCCATTGAGTGAGTGGCGACTCTCATGGAGAGGCAGCTCGGGGAACAGAATCAGGAGTTCCTGGGGTTGCGCTCAGACCTGCAAGCCCTCACACAGGCATTGACCTCAGCTGGCCAGTGTCAGAGTGGGAGATGGATAAGGCACCCTGTACCCCAGCTAGGTGCCTGTCCATCAATGGTGAGCGGGGAGGTCCAGAGCGACCTCACATTGGCACAGGAGCTGTCCGTCGTCTCCGCAGGCTCCTCTCAGGATGCTCTAGATGACGGCAGCAGCTCCTCCACCCCTCTGCCAGTGACCATTGCATCTGATGAGGCTGCGATGACTGGGGAAATGCTAGCCATGCAACTGGCCGCTCTGTCCCAGATGGGGCCAGCACAGGCTCCACTGACCAGAGGACAACCACCAAGGTCATCAAGGCCAACAAGACAGCAGAGTCAGCAGGTTGTCTCCAATGCTGGTGCCAATGAGCGGGGGTCACCATGACATAGCACTTGCAAAGGTAAGTTAAAGGCACCATGAGCACAACTGGGACAGGTCACGGGTGATTTTATGTTCATTTATGTTTACTTTACCTATACTGATTTGGAATGAAGACCAGAGAAGTTTATGTAAATAGTCTGGAATTGTCAAAATGAGAAATATTGTTTTTGTCATTATTGCCTGAAAATGCTTCACCTTTTTATTTTATTGGTGCAGGGTACGCCTTGTAATGCTGAGCGTAAGTGGCTCTATACTTTATTGCACAGGCACTGCGTATTCTTTGTGTTCAAATGAAAGGATCCTTTCAGACATCCGGGATGGAGGAGGCAGCCCTGGCATGCATTTAATGCTGATCTTTGATAGCCTAGCTGAAGGAGCGTTAGATCAAGGTGTCCCTGCCTCCTTGGAGGTTACCAAGGTTTGGCTCCACAACCTCAGCGTTCTCCTCACCATGCTCCTCTTCTGAATCACTACTGGACTCATCATCTGTGGCCTGTGGAGCTGCGTCAAGATCCTCTTCCTCCAGTGGGTCCCCCCTTGTCAGTGCCAGATTGTGGAGAGCGCAGCATGCAACCATGATCAGTGACACCCGCTCTGGGGGTTATTGTAGTGCTCCCCGAACGGTCCAGGCATCGGAAGTGCATCTTGAAGACATATGGTCCTCTCTTCCACCGCCCTTGTAGAGGCATGCTTTGTATTGTAATGCTGCTCTCTCTCCATTCTTGGATGATGGTGAGGCATCATGAGCCACCTCTTCAATGGATAGCCCTTGTCGCCCAGCAGCCATCCATCCAGTTAGGCTGGAGCACTGAAAGGTCTTGGCAACTGGGAGTGTCTGAAGGTGTAAGCATCAAAGGAGCTGCCTGGGTAACTTGCACAGACTTGCAGAATCTGCATCCTGTGATCACACACTATCTGCACGTTCATGAAGTGGAAGCCCTTCCTGTTGATGAAGGCACCCGGCTGACCTGCTGGCGCCTTGAAGGCCACATGTGTACAGTCTATAGCACCCTGGACGTGGGGGAACCCAGCAATCACTGCAAAGTCTCTGGTTCGCTCCGCCTGGCTGGTAAAGGATAAAGGTCAGCACCCATCTGAACAGAGCTTCTGTCACCAGCTTGATGCAACTGCGGACAGCTGACTGGGAGACTCCCCACAGATCCCCCACTGAGCCCCGGAAAGAGCCAGAGGCATAGAAGTTGAGGGTCGCTGTGACCTTCAGAGCCACTGGCATGGGGTGTCCACCCACTCAATCGAAGCAGATCTCAGGCCCAATCATCTGACAGATGGAGGTCACGGTCTTCCTTGAGGGGCGAAGCCTCCTTCGGCATCGCACCTGAGACATATTGAGGTAGCTGCATCGCTGCCTGTAAACCCTGGCAGCAGGATAGTGGCATCTTCTGCAGCCCCTTCCGCCTTGGACTTCCTGCTGGCCCTGCACCCCTTGTGCCTGCATCTCTCCTCCTTCAGGCCCTACCCCTGGTAGCTGCATTGGGACACCTGGCTTCCCCTCCCTTCTGCCACTCTATACCTCAGAAGAGCTGCCACCAGCGGAGACCACAATCCCCATTACCAGGGTAATGGAAGGCTGTCTGATACCTGGAAGGGTCTACATGGTCTTAATCCTCCTGGGGCCTTGCAGACACCAATGAGACCTGAAATGAAGCCTGAAAATGCAAAGAATGAAGCCCTGAACAGAGATGAAGCTGCCATATATCAATAAGTCATGAGCAGCAAACTATCCACCGGCAGTGCACTGATCCTTTTTATCCCGCCATTGGATGAGGTTTCTGAAAATGTCAGCTGGCCGCCTGCCCATTTTGCCCGTGCTATGAGTGTGAAATTGCACAGGCAATGAAAAATCAGTCAATTGGACTGTTAATGGCCTTAAGTGGCCTGTTAATTAATGGCGGGCACAGCTCCAGCACCCACACATGCCCACCAAGTGAAATATCACGTGAATGTGCGATGATGTGGAGACACTTACCTGACATTATTGCGCGTTATTTTACACCATCGGGTTGGGCATGTGCCTGCCCACGGGATGTAAAATTCTTCCCCATGAGATATAATTTTTTCCGATGAATGATTGCAATGTTGCCTAATCAAGGTGAGCGCAAAGAACCACAATCTCAAATTTGTAACACTCAGCGCCATCATTAACAACCTTTATATCTCGAAGACTATTTCTGTACTTAGTGAAAATGGACACTTTTAACTCTAAGAAATGGTTTGATGTACATCTGTTTGTTTATTTTTACGATGGTTTAATTTAAATTATGGTCTTTTAGTTTTATAAGAGGAAAAAGATATTATCTTCAATTGTTCAATGTTCGATTATGTGTCTCTGTTGACCATTCTCTGTGCTGTGTGCTATTTGTCAAGCCTGTGTGTGTGTGTGGGTATAGAGAGAGAGGAAAAAAAGCTGGAAGCATCAGGCTGGAGCCATTTTAAACTGTTTGAATAAAGTCCTGTTCAGATGCAGAACCTAGTGTCATCTCTATACATCTCCGAGGCCAAAAAAAACCCAATGACGAGCCTTCCCTCCCCGGACTGAATTGGGTGGAGGTGGGAAGGTTCCTTCTTCCCAATTAAATGACCCTCAACTCCAAACTCAATGACCCCCCCCCCCCACCCCCCAAACTAGGCAGTAAATTCTGCCCAAGTCTTGCTCACCCATCAATATCATCCCTGTTCTGTATTTTCTCCTGGTGCTCCAACACCTCAAAATTAAAATTCATATCCTTGCATTTAAATCCCCCCATGGCTTTACCCCTATCCACATATCTAACTCTCTCCACCCTCTTGAATCTGGCCTCTTAAACATCCTTGCCTTGGCCCCACATTTGCTGGCTGCTTCTTCAGCTGCTAAGGTCAAATACTCTGGACTTTAATCTCTAAACGCCTCTAGATTGTTTTCCTTCTTTCAAGCACTCCTCTTAGTTCAAAGATTTATTCACCCCTGTTTCCTTTGGTTTAGCATATTTTTTTCCCTCCAACCTCTGTGCAGTACCTTGGGATGTTTCTCCTGTGTTAAAAACATTATCTAAATGCAAGTTTCTAAAAACAGTATGGTAAAGGCATAAATGAGAATCTACTTCAAACTAAATTCTGAGAGCAGGGCAAGTGGACAAAGGTTCAAATTAGCAAAAGGCAAATTTAAGACCAACAACAGGAAGTTCTTCACACAATAGGCCGAATTTTACATGCCCCCTGGTGGGCATGTTTTCTGTGGTGGGGGGAGAATGTAAAATGGGGTGGATGCCCATCCCATCAACTTCCTGCCCACTCTCAATCTCTCCCCCATAATACCAGGGGATGGGCAGGCATTGAAATCAGCAGCCCTCCTGCCATATTTAATTGAATAATTAAGGGTCAGTTAGGCTTGTTTACAAGCCAATCGACCCTGATAATACACTGCCTACACCATAAAACATTTGGTGTGGCCAGCAGGGTGAGAGCAAGCATCCGTTTTTAAAAAATAAATGTTTAAAGGACAGGAAGGGGGTTGGCGCTTATCAGAGGCTGCCCTTGACCGATTGCAGGGCGGCCGCTCTTAGGTCTAAACCCCCCTTTCCACCTACCAGCTCCCTCCCTTAAACACACCCCCTCTCCCCGACCCTCTAACTAACCACCCAAATCCTCACAGCCCAAGACTCAGGACTTACCTGCTCTGGGGATCCATGGGCCTTTGATCTACCTCTTTTCCTGTAGCTCTGGCAGCTGCCACTGACACCTTCCTAGTGCTGCTGGGACTGATGGAGCTGCTGGTTAATCCAATTGGCTGGCAGCTCCAGAGGGCAGGACCCCAGTGAGGTGCGAAAGTCCCATTCGGCCCTCATTAGTCTGCCCCGCAGTGCTTTATGGCTGTGGGCGGGGTTCGGTGTGGAGCTGATATGCTCCGCACTGACGTGGTTTCCGGGGGGCATGTCGTCCACCCTCCCCTCTCATGCCACCCCTGCGCACCTCACCCCCCATATTATTCTAACCAATGTGTGATCAATGCATGGAACAGACTTAAAGTTAGTGTAGTGGAGGTGAGAAAATCGAATTATTTAAGAAACAATTGGATGCTGCAATGGGGTGTTTTTGGGCCTTTCTGGATGGGTGAATGAAGATGGCTCACTGACTTTTTCATCTGTAATTATCCTGTGGCCTTGTGCAAAATTGCCTGTCACTCAGTAGATTACCTGGTAGTTATGTTGGATTTTAAAGAAAGTTCAGGAACAGAGAGACAAAGGGATTCACACACATCAATCTTTGAAGGTGGCAGGACAGGATAATGAGGCTGTTTTAAGAAAAACATACAATATTCTTGGCTTCACAAATAGAGAAATAGAATGCAAAAGCAAGAGAGTTATGTTAAACCTTAATAGACCACTGATTAGGTCTCAGCTGTCCAATTCTGCACACTACATTTTAGATAGAATGCTGAAGCATTGGAATCAATGAAGAGGAGATTTATTAGAATGATACCAGAGATGAGGGACTTCAGTTATGTGGAGATATGAGATTTAAAAGTTGTGTTCAAAATTATGAGGGGTTTTGATAGAATAAGTAAGGAGAAATTGTTTCTATTGGTGGGTGCATCGGTAACAAGAGGACACAGATTGTACTTGGAATATAAAATAGGGATGTTTTTCTACAGTTGTACAGGGCTTTGGTGAACATAAGAACTAGGAGCAGGAGTAGGCAATTCAGCCCCTCGAGCCTGTCCCACCATTCAATACAATCATGGCTGATCTCATTTTGGCCTCAACTCCAATTTCCCACCCTCTCCCCTTAACCTTTCAACCCGTAACTAATTAAAAATTTGTCTATCTCCCCCTTAAATTTATTCAGCATCCTGGCATCCACTGCACTCTGAGGTAGTAAATTCCACAGATTGACAACCCTTTGAGAAAAGTAATTCCTCCTCATCTCTGATTTAAATCTACTGCCTCTTAGCCTAAAACTACGACCTCTCATTCTAGAATGCCCCACAAGGAGAAACATCCACTCCACGTCTACTTTGTCTATCCCCTTTAGCATCTTATATACTTCAATTACATCTCCTCTCATCCTTCTAAACTCTGGTGAGTGTAGGCCTAAACTGCTCAATCTCTCCTCATAAGACAAGCCCCGCATCTCTGGAATCAATCTAGTGAACCTCCTCTGAACCGCCTCCAGTGCAACTACAACCTTCCTCAAGTAAGGGGACCAAAACTGCGCATAGTACTCCAGGTGTGGTCTCACCAGTACCTTGTACAGATGCAACAACACTTCCCTATTTTTATACTCTATACCTTTAGCAACAAATGCCAAAATTCCATTTGCCTTCCTTATTACCTGCTGTACCTGCATACTAGTTTTCAGCGATTCATGCATGAGGACACCTAGATCCCTCTGCATTGAAGCATTCTGAAGTTTCTCTCCATTTAAATAAGTCGCCTTTTTATTCTTCCGACCAAAATGGATAACCTCACACTTATCCATGTTAAACTCCATCTGCCAAATTTTGGCCCATTCACCTAACCTGTCCATATCCATTTGTAAATTTCTTATTTCTTCATTGCAACTTACTTTCCCACCTATTTTGGTGTCATCTGCAAATTTAGCTATAGTACCTTCTATCCCTGAAACTAAGTCATTAATATAGATTGTAAATAGTTGGGGCCCAAGGACCGAACCCTGTGGCACCCCACCAGTTACAGAAAAAGACCCATTTATTCTGACTCTGCTTTCTGTTGGTTAGCCAATCCTCTATCCAAGCTAGTATATTACCCCTAACTCCGTTTGATCTTATCTTGTGTATTAATCTTTTGTGCGGCACTTTATCAAAGGCCTTCTGGAAGTTCAGATATACTACATCTACAGGATCCCCATTATCCACTTTGCTTGTCACATCTTCAGATGTGAAACCACATCTAGAGTACTGTGTACATTTTTGGTCTCTTTGTTTAAGAAAGTATATAAATGCATTAGAAACAGTTCAGAGAAGGTACACTCGACTGATACCTGGGATAGGGTTTTATCTTTTGGGGAAAGGTTGGAAGGCTGGGCTTCTTTAAAAGAATGAGAGGTGTTCTTACTGCAACAAATAAAATCCTGAAGGGACTTGACAGGGTAGATGCTAAAAGGATGTTTCCTCTTGTGGGAGAGACTAGAACTAGAGACATGGTTTAATAATAAGGCTCCCATTTATGACAGAGTTGAGAAAAACTTCTTTCTCTCAGACGGTCGTGAATCTTTGAAACTCTCTTCTGCAGAGAGTGGTGGAGGCAAGGTCATTGAGTAATTTTTAGGTAGGTAGATAGGTAAGCAGGCAGGCAGGCAGGTAGATTCTTGACTAACAAAGGAGTCAAAGGTCATCGGGGTGAGGCTGAATAAAGAGTTGAGGCCACAATCAGATCAGTCATGATCTTACTGAACGGTGGAGCAACTTCAGGGGCTGAATGGCTTACTGCTGCTCCTAATTCATTAGTTCATGGATTAACATCATTGGCAAAAGAACCAGAGAGGAGATGAGCAGAAAAGTGTTTATACATTTCTGTATAATGTATAAACGCAGCCTATTTTTAAGCTGCCCTTGCCCCCAGTTTTATTTTATTCTTCGTCTCATCCGACGCCTCAACAAGAAACAAAAACAGAAACAGAAATACCTGGAAAAACTCAGCAGATCTGGCAGCATCGGCGGAGAAGAGCACAGTTGACGTTTCGAGTTCTCATGACCCTTCAACAGAACAGTCCTGTTGAAGAGTCATGAGGACTCAAAATGTCAACTGTGCTCTTCTCCGCCGATGCTGCCAGACCTGCTGAGTTTTTCCAGGTATTTCTGTTTCTGTTTTTGTTTTGGATTTCCAGCATCCGCAGTTTTTTGTTTTTGCCTCAACAAGAAACTTTGTCTCTTTCTTTCAGGTGCAAAGGAACGCAAGCTCCTACAACTCATCGACACCAACACCCATCCAGGACCCTCCACCCTCCACCTCCTGCCCGTTCCTTGGTCCCCATCCCATCTTTCAATCCCAGCCACGGCCATGTAGTCACCATATGCCCTGACCTTCTCCTCTCTGATTCTGAACGTACAGTGCTCAGCACAGGACTCAGTTTCATATTCTTACGCCCTCATCTCAATGAATTTCGGGCTCGGCACGATGCTGAACTCTTTTTCCACCGCCTTTGTCTCCGTGCTCACTTCTTTGGGCAGGATTCCTCTCCCTGTGCAATGGATCCTTTTACCCGCCTCCAATATTCTCCCTCCACCTAGACCCCTCCCTCTGGATTCTTACCTTCTCTTGACCTTTTCATTGAGAACTGTCGGTGTGACATCAGTCGTCTCAATTTCTCCGCTCCTCTCACCCACTCTAACCTCTCTCTCTCTGAACGTGCTGCACTCCGTTCTCTCAGGTCCAACCCTGACATTGTCATCAAACCCGCTGACAAGGGTGGTGCTGTTGTTGTCTGGCGCACTGACCTCTACCTCGCAGAGGCTGAGCGTCAACTCGCAGACACTTCCTCCTACCTCCCCCTGGACCATGATCCCACCACTGAACATCAACCCATTCCAGGACTGTTACTGACCTCTTCTCCTCTGGAGATCTTTCTACCACAGCTTCCAACCTCATAGTCCCCCAACCTCGTACGGCCCACTTCTACCTCCTACCCAAAATCCACAAACAGGACTGTCCCGGCAGACCTATCGTGTCAGCCTGTTCCTGCCCCATGGAACTCATTCCTTGCTATCTTGACTCCATTCTCTCTCCCCTTGTCCAGTCCCTTCCCACCTACATCCGTGATTCCTCTGACACCCTACATCATATCAACAATTTCCACTTCCCTCACCCCAACCGCCTCCTCTTCACCATGGACATCCAATCCCTCTACACCTCCATCCCCCACTGGGATGGTCTAAGGGCTCTCCGCTTCTTCCTCGAACAGAGGCCCGAACAATCCACATCCACCACTACTCTCCTCCGTCTGGCTGAACTTGATCTCTCACTGAACAATTTCTCCTTAAACTCCTCTCACTTCCTCTAAATAAAAGGTGTGGCTATGGGTACCCGCATGGGCACCAGTTATGCCTGTCCCTTTATGGGGTATGTGGAATATTCCTTGTTCCAGTCCTACTCCGGCCCCCTCCCACAACTCTTTCTCCGGTACATCAATGACTTCTTCGGTGCTGCTTCATGCTCTCGTCTGGACCTGGAAAAATTTATTAATTTTGCTTCCAATTTCCACCCCTCCATCATTTTCATGTGGTCCATCACTGACACTTCCCTTCCCTTCCTTGACCTCTCTGTCTCAATTTCTGGTGATAGACTGTCCACCAATATTCATTACAAGCCTACCAACTCCCAAAGCTACCTTGACTACAGCTCCTCACACCCCGCTTCCTGTAAGGACTCCATCCCATTCTCTCAGTTCCTTTGCCTCCGTTGCATCTGTTCTGATGATGCCACTTTCAAAAACAGTTCTTCTGACATGTCTTCCTTCTTCCCTAACCGAGGTTTTCCACCCACGGTGGTTGACAGAGCCCTCAACCGTATCCGGTCCATCTCCCATGCATCCACCCTCACACCTTCCTCTCCCTCCCAGAACTATGATAGGGTCCCCCTTATCCTCATTTATCACCCCACCAGCCTCCGCATTCAAAGGATCATCCTCCGCCCTTTCCGCCAACTCCAGTATGATGCCACCAACAAACACATCTTCCCTTCACCCCCCTGGTGGCATTCCGCAGGGATCATTCCCTCCGGGACACCCTGGTCCACTCCTCCGTCACCCCCTACACCTCAACCCCCTCCCACGGCACCTTCTCATGCAACCGCAGAAGGTGCAATGCCTGCCCCTTTACTTCCCCTCTCCTCACTGTCCAAGGGCCCAAACACTCCTTTCAAGTGAAGCAGCATTTCACTTGCACTTCCCTCAATTTAGTCTACTGCATTCGATGCTTCCAATGCGGTCTCCTCTACATTGGAGAGACCAAACGGAGACTGGGTGACCACTTTGCAGAACACCTTCGGTCTGTCCGCAAGCATGACCCAGACCTCCCTGTCGCTTGCCATTTCAACACACCACCCTGCTCTCATGCCCACATGTCCATCCTTGGCCTGCTGCAATGTTCCAGTGATGCTCAACGCAAACTGGAGGAACAGCACTTCATCTTCCGACTAGGCACTTTACAGCCTTCCGGACTGAATATTGAGTTCAACAACTTTAGATCATGAACTCTCTCCTCCATCCCCACCCACTTTCTGATCCCCCTTTTTTCCAATAATTTATTTAGATTTTTCTTTTCCCACCTATTTCCATTATTTTTAAATGTATTTCCATCCATTGTTTTATTTCTACCTTTTAGCCTATTTCAATCCCTTCCCCCCACCCCACCCCCACTAGGGCTATCTGTACCTTGCTTGTCCTGCTTTCTACCTTTAATGTCACCTATTAGCACATTTCTTAACTAATATCACCACCGTCAAAAGCTCTTTGTCCTTTTGTCTATGACATCTTTTGGCAATCTCCACCTATCACTGGCCCTCTATCCAGCTCTACCTGTCCCACCCCCCCTTAAACCAACTTATATTTCACCTCTCTTCCAATTTTCCTTAGTTCTGTTGAAGAGTCATACGGACTCGAAACGTTAACTGTATTCCTCTCCACAGATGCTGTCAGACCTGCTGAGTTTTTCCAGGTATTTTTATTTTTGTTTTTGTTTTGGATTTCTAGCATCCGCAGTTTTTTGTTTTTATTTTTGTGTTTATACAGTAATTTGTTATGACCTGGAATGCACTGCCTGGAAGTATGGTGGAAGAAAATTCAATCATAACTTTCAAATGAATATTTAATATAGAGTTTTTTTTAATATGTGAAATGGCTTAGAATTGATAGAATAGAAGCAGGCCATGCCAGTGTTCAAGTATGCCTCCTTCCATTCTATTCATTTCATCTGGCCTTATCAACATATCCTTCTATTCCTCTCTCCCTTGTGTACTCGCGCAATTTCCCTAATGCATCAATATCATTGTAAAGAAAAAATGTGAGGGGTTATGGGAAAGAGTAGGGGAGTGGGACTAAATAGATAGCACTTTCAAAGAGCCAGTACATATACAATGGGCTGAATGGCTTCCATCTGTGCTGTATCATTCCATGATTAAAGAGAAAAGCTCAATGCTTAGAGCATTATGAAGTGTGTGTGTGTGTGTCTGTGTCTGTGTCATTCTAGCTCCTGGGGAATTAAGGATTCTTCTTGGCATCCTCACTAATTAGTAATTAAAGAATGTTGCTTGTGTAGCTAAGAGTTGAGTGGAGTTGTTCAGAGGAAGAAAAAAATTATTGGAGTTCTGTGCAATATCTCAGCTTTTAACACTGATTATATAAAAGAAACCGTTTCTGGATTTCAGTCTGTGTTTATTCTTTTGGGAATCAGAGGCTCTAAAGCTCAACACTTTATACTTTTTGTCTGAAATGGAATTTGTCCAAGTTCAAAAATAAGAAAAACAACTTCAAAGCCCTGGGGATTTTAAAATATTTGCAAACACCAGTTGCATTCCAAAAATACAGCTTATGAAATGTCAGATAAGATAAGGTCATTACCAATAGCCACACAGAACCATTGGGTATCTCTCTCTGTTAGAGGGGGAGAGAGAAGTGGTTATATAGCTTGAAGGGCAGCACTCTGCTTAAAGCATGGAGCAAGGCAAAGAGGCAGCCCTCCATGATCTACCACAGCCACTATGGTGATTAAACCCATGCTGTTGGCATCATTTTGCACTACACTCTAGCCATCTAGCTAGTTGAGCTAAACAAGTCCCAAAGCTTAAAACAATCACATCCAACGTGAGGCCCAAACCCACAACACTGAGATCAAAAGTCTTGTGTTCTACCAACTGAGTTAGCTGGGCAAGCGTTAAAGACAGCACCTCTGAATAGGATAGCGCTCCCTCAATACAAAACTGGAACAGCCAGCCTAAGTTTAATATACACTACTCTCTGGAGTAGGATTTGAATCCAGAATCTTCTGGGCTCAGAACTGAGAGTACTAGCCACTGAGACACAGCAGGAATGATTCTCCATTTGAAAATTTTCACTAGACACTTTGGTAAATTTGAAAAAGTAGTACTTTAACAATCCTTTTCTCAAGAAAATCATTGGGTGTGCAGTTTGACTGCATGAAACTAGGTGTTAAATTTTGCCAATCCGTCTCAAAGAGACAGAGCTTTTATGTTCTACAACTAATTCAGTGAACTAAAGAAGAGGTTAGACATCTCTAACATAAATCTTTTATGCTGTGTATATATAAGGGGTGATGCTTATACTAGTAAATAAAGCTAGGAAGAGCACTTTAAACATAAGAAGCTGGAAATTATTGTGGATGATGCCAGCATATGGACCCTTAACACACTCTATAGCCATCTTCTGTCTATTGCTGTGATGGCCCATTTGTTTTGGGGAGAAAAAAAAACTGTTTTATCTTGGGGTGCTGGTCCCTTTAAGAACTAGTTTTCTCCAGGATCTCATTTTTTAGTAAAGCACCTGGCTTCCAATAAATGTCATATGACCAGGTAGCCTGGGAGATGAATAATGGATAAAAAATGGGTAACCAAGTTAATTATAGGGTGAGAAGGTCTTGGTGGTTCTGTGTTCAAACAATTTTAGTTTTGAGTTTAGAAAGTGCTGGATGAAAGGAAACATTTCATTCAGCAGAATTTGGATGAAATTCTGGATGTTAGCTATAAGATTTCTTAACTGAAGGACTCTACTAACAGTGAGTTGAACTTCTGGTATAGCTGAACTGGTGAGAGAGAGAGAGTTTCAGACACAAGACTCCAAAGCTAAATAATATTAGAACCAGGAGAGTTCTGACCCGAGGTGGCCAAGCATGAGATGCTGGAGATCCCATCTAAAACTCAGATCCATCTGACTGAACAAGGCTTAACATTTCATTGGCTTTTACAGCAAGAATAGTGTGTAAAAATATTAATTTCATGCCAAATAAGTGATTCTGTATTAAGTGTATCTGCAGAGACTGCAACATTGTGACCTGTGCAAGAGTAGAGTATCACTAACAGCAACATCATGATTTGTACATTTGACTGTGCATGTGGGATGCCATAAGTTGTTGTCAGTTTCATTGTCATCACAACTACAAATTTCTGGCCCTTAGGGTTCATGAAAGGCTTATAATCATATTTGTTGTGATATTGCTTTAAAAGAAAATGTGCTAATGAATAAGTAGCCAGGATATAAACCATGTGACCTGCAGACATTGTTCAGAGGAGCTTTTGGTTTAGCTAGCAGCATGTGGTGTGAAGGAGTTGCAGCTGTTCTTTCCTGTTAACAATAGTTGTTGAATCTTTATAGTAAATCTGTCTGCAGAGCAATCTTGTACTAAATCTTGAAATAAACTAAACCTACATTTTGTTTACCAGTCCTGTGTGAGATTGGTGTTTGTATTACGCAAACATAGAAACACAACAATATTGCCTATTCAATTTGGAAACAGCCGGCTTAGGCTTACCAAAAGTTATGTGTTTTCCAATTGGTCAGTCTGACCCTTCAAATTCTAGTAGTATCCAGGCACAAAGAACGAATATTGCTGACATTCACTAGTTATGATCATTAAAGATCAACAATTTTGGCTGTGTGCTGGAACCTTTTTTGTTCTTGAGAAAAGAAATTTGACAACAATACTGGCTCACGAGCAAGTCAGATTGCAAAATACTCATAATATCTTGGAATGATGCAGTGCTAAAGGAAACCATTCAGCCTATTGTGTCAGTGATTAGTTCTACTCCCCTACTCTTTTCCCATAAGCATGCAAAATTTTCCCCTTCATGTATTTATTCAATTCCCTTTAGTAAGCTATAGTAGAATGTGCTTCCACCACCCTTTCAGGTGTGCATTTCAGCTCATAACAATGAACTGCATATTTTTTATCCTCACATCTCTTCTGTTTCTTTTATTAATTGCCCTAAATCTGTGTCCTCTGGGTATTGACATTTCTGCCACTGGAATCTCTTCCTCCTTATTTACTCTGTCAAAATTCTTCATACCAAATCTCCCCTTAATCTTCTCTGCTCCAAGGAGAACAAACACTGTTTCTTTGGTCTCCCCATATAATGGAAGTTTTTCAAACTGGTATCATTCGAGTCAATCTCCTCTCTAATGCCTTGACATTCTTCCTGAAGCATGGTGCCTAGAATTGATCTCAATGCTCCAGCTGGGACCTAATGAATGTTTTAAAAAGCTTTAGCATTTTTTCCTTGCTGTTGTACTCTAATCAGAAAGCAAAGATTTGGGATGACCTTTTTAACAGTTCAGAGTAATGAATTCCACACTTGTAGAGGAACACACCATTCAGCAACACTCTGAAATTTGTGTTCTGGAGAACAGAATTAAAAAACTTTCTTCAAAAGATGAACATAGTATAAATTATTCTGATTTAACTGCAACTGAAAAATATCAGCTGGAGCAGTCATTATCAATGTTTCCTAATGCATTTCTGAAAACAAGAATGAGAGGAATACAGTTTCTTCTCATCTAGTTTAAATGAGTGATCTATATCCTTCCCTCCTACAGACAACAGCAGCCCTGATGCATTCCAATATATTAGGAAGGGGAAATTTGGTTTATTATGATACTATGAGATAATGAGAGCAAAACTGGACTTTATAGTTCTCACTTTTAGGATTTGGACAGCATTATAAAGCCTGAAAATTAGGTCAAGATGCTTGTGCACACTTCTGAAAGGAAGTATGCCAGGCACCATCTTAGTAAAGGAGTTTGCACATACGTACACCTAATGACCCTCAGCAGCATACAGAACAGGTAGATCATGATGTTAATGAATAGGAATTGCTGATTTAACATCAGACCTGCCATTTTAAAATGCCACACTCCGGCCTACAGCCTTTCTTAAACTCATGCAGCTAATCATGTATTAAAGAGTATAATGGATACCTCACCAGCGCAATTTAAAGGAGTCATTAACTATCAGCCAGTAGCTAT
The DNA here is from genome assembly GCF_964194155.1 of Cetorhinus maximus. NCBI lineage: Eukaryota > Metazoa > Chordata > Chondrichthyes > Lamniformes > Cetorhinidae > Cetorhinus > Cetorhinus maximus. The sequence goes on from NC_135885.1 coordinate 95,778,574, forward strand.
TTCCTGAATCATTTCTTCTGGCTGCTGGTGCAATTGTATGGCCTGAATTTTTCACTCGTCGAGCGTGCCCAATTGGCTGGCCAGGGAACGAATGGGAAACGGACCCCCGGCTGCAATCGGCCCCCGACCAATTAACCAACTGGCCAATTAACGGCCAGCCAATGTGAAATGCACACTGAGAAAGGCTCAGCACTGCTGGTGGGGGCGGGGAAAGGGCAGGTGCCGACATCACCACAGGTACTGGTGAGCGTTTCCACTGAGCTCCGTGAAGGCAGACAGATGCCTCAGGGAGCTGCAGACCTCCATAGAATAAACAAAACAACAAAAATGCTGCAAGATATGTCCATGCAGCACAACCGAGCACCTGAACGCATACCTCATATAAAACCAGTACCCAGATATATCTTCTTATTTTATTTCCGTATGGAGATTTCATTGAGGTTTGAGCAAAAATGTAAAGGCCGCCTGGCCGATTAGCCCATACACCAACTGTGAAAGTGGATGGGCCACAAAGAATCGCTTTCAATTACCTCCTTAATGGGCTTAACTGCCCACTTAATTGTTGGCAGGCGAGCTTCTGACTGCCACGCGCACCTGCCAAGCAAGATATTGCACGAGCGAATGATGGCATCAGGTCGTTCACCCGACGATGTCTCGTGTTATTTTGTGGGCGGACAAGTCGGGTGCCCGCCCACCTGCGGGACGTAAAATTCCGGCCTATGTGTTTTTGGAGCTTTTCAAATCTTGCCTAACATTTGAATAGTGTACAGAGAGTTCTTGCTGGCACTGTGGTGCTTTTATGTTGATTTAAAAGCTTGTGCTTAAACAAATTGCTTCTAGACATGGATGGCCTTGTGGGGCTTCCTCTTGGCATTGAGTATGACTGGGAGAATAAGGAGAGGACAAGCAATGCAGGGTAAGCCGCTAGAAGAGGAAGGTGGACAAGGGGTAGAAGTGCTCTCAGCAGGAAGCCATATTTACCATGGGTCTTTAGGGAGGAGCAATGTTTGAGGCCTCATTCTTTCACAAAAGAGGTTGTGACAGCAATCTGCCAACTGCAACCTCAAAGTAGGGTAAGGCAGTATTAGCTGTAGCTGTCCAGGTGGCCATGAATCTAAACTTTTAAACATCTCGTTCTTTCTATGCTACAGGGTATATAAGTTTAATTTATCTCATAGTTTGCAGTATTCTGCTGCATAAAGAAGCTCGCTGAAGCTCTCTATCCACAGAGTGACAACTTCATCTCATTTGCTCTCACAAGAGATAAGCAGGCAAAGTGAGCACGAGGGTTTGCACAAATTGCAGACTTCCCTTTGGTGCAGCATGCAATTGACTGCACCATTGGTTCACATGAAATAATGCATGCCATATTAAATTAATCAAGGCAGCTCCTGCACCCTCCTTTCCCCCGGTCCTGACCCTACTGTGCACTTGGGCCTTGTTTCCCAATCCTTGTAGATCGCTCCTCTATCCAAGCCTCTAAAATATGGAATCATAGAATGGTTACAGCACAGAAGGAGACCATTCAGCTCTTTGTGTCTGTGCCAGCTCTCTGCAAGAGCAATCCACGTCGTGCCACATCTCTGCCTTTTTCCCATAGACCTGCAAGTTCTTTCTTTTCACATAATGATTCAATTCTCTTTTGAAAGCCGCAATTGAATCTGCGTCCATCACATTCCCAGGCAGTACAGTCCAGATCATAACCACTTGCAGCATAAAAAAGTTTTTCCTCATGTTGCTTCTTTTGCCAATAACCTTAAATCAATTTCTTCTGTTTCTCGATCCTTCCTCCAATGGGAATAATTTCTCCCTATCAACTCTGTACAGACCCCTCATGATTTGTGTCCCTCGATCAGATGTCCTCTCAGCCTTCTCTTCTCCAAGGAGAACAGCCCCAGCTTCTCTAATCTATTCACATAAGTTAAGTTCCTCATCCCCGGAATCATTCTTGTGTATTTTCTCTGCACCCTCTCTAATACATTCACAAACTTCCTAAAATGTAGTGCCCAGATCTGGATGCTGTACTCCAATTGAGGCAAACCAGTGTTTCTGGAGGTTTATTATAACTTCCTTACTTTAGTACTCTATGCTCCTATTTACATAGTGCAGGATCTTTTTTTTAACTGCTCTCTCAACCTGCCATGCCACCTTCAATGATTTGTGCATATATCGTCCCGACTCCCTTCTGCTCCTTCACCCACTTTAGGAAAGTACACTTTATTTTATATCGCCTCTCCCAATTCTGCCTACCAAAATTAAGCATTTCACACTTCTCTGCATTAAATTTCATTTGCCACTTGTCCAGCCATTGCACGAACCTATCTATGTCTTCTGAAGTTTAACACTATCCTCCTCACAGTTCATAATCCTTCCAAGTTTTGTGTCATCCATAAAATGACATGGGCAGAGGTCCTAACACCGATCCCTCGGAAAACCCACTATAAACCTTCCTCCAGTCTGAAAAACAACCATTCGCTACTCTGTTTCCTGTCAATCAGCCAATTTCATATCCATGTTGCTACTTTCCCCTTTATTACATGAGCTTTAACTTTGCTCACAAACTTGTTGTGCGGCACTTTTTCAAATGCCTTCTGGAAGTTCATGTACACCACATCAATGGCATTATCATCATCAATCCTCATTGTTTCCTCATCAAAAAACTCAAGCCAAGTTAGTTAAACATGATTTGTCCTTAACAAACCCACGTCGGTTTTCCTTAATTAACCCAAATTCGTCCAAGTGACTATTCATTTTGTCCTAAATTATCATTTCTAAAATCTTTCCCACCACTGAGGTTAAACTGACTGACCTGTAATTGCTGTGCTTATACTTCCACCCTTTTTTGAACCAGAGTGTAACATTTGCAACTCTCCATTCCGCTGCCACCACCCCTGTATCTAAGGTGGGTTGGAAAATTAAGGCCAGTGTCTCCACAATATCCACCCTTATTTCCCTCAGTATGTTTGGTTGCATCTTACATGGTCCTAGTGACTTATCAATTTTAGGTACAGCCAAAATCCTCCTTATCAATTTTAAACCCATCAATTGTCTCAACAACCCCATTTTTCATCAGGACTTAGAAAGCATCTTCTTCCTTTATGAAGTCGGGTGCAAAGTATTCATATTGCATCATATCTCTGCCCCTGTCTCCATGTGTAAATCCTATTTTATGTCCATAATCGGCTATTGCTTTTACCACTCTTTTACTATGTATGTGCCAATAGAAGATTTTTGGATTCCCTTTTATTTTAGCTACCAGTCTCATCTTATACTCTCTCTTTGCTTCTCTTATTTGTTTTTTTTTATTCCCCTCTGTATCTTCTACTTTGAGCCTGATTCTCAATTATATTATCCACCTAACATTTGTCATATGCAGCCTTTTCCTGCTTTATTTTACTCTCTCTCTTTTTTTCACCCAGGGAGCTCTGGATTTGTTTGTTCTACCTTTAACCCAGGTGTGAATGTATCTTGGCTGTACACTGTATCATCAGTGTCTGAGCTGGTGGCTGTGAAAGTAAAATTGAGTAATGGTGTCTTTTTATCTTCACTGTCTTTTCCTCTTCCTTGTCTGAATGAGAAAGCTACAGTCCTTGGTATCTGGAATGAAAAAAGAACAAACATTGGTTTGTGTTGAGGGGAGAGGAAAATGTAAAAAGTGCACACTTACTTCAGCTTATGAGTCAAAAGAGACTGTGGGATGAGTTTGAAGTGGAATAAGTGGAGGAGGATTAGGTATACAGATACTCTCATCATTGATCCCTCCGACATAACCAGTGGCCATGGCCTCAGTGAGGCACCTTCCTATGAAGCCATCGCTGTGTCCATCATGGGAGTTCAAATACTTGTCCTCCTTTAGTTCTTTCCTGCTGCCTGCTGTCATAAACCACCTCATACTGCAAGAAACAGGAAAGTGTGTCAGAAAGCGCTCTGTGATATGGTTAGGTGATATAGTTGCCCTGGTTAAATAGCTGCCAGTCTATGCGAGTGTGATTTGTGTGTGCAAAGCTTGCAACAGTGCTCAATGAGTGCGGGTGAGGTAAAGCATATGAATGTTAGGGCTGAGTAATACAAATTTTTGGTAGGTAAGTAATGAGGTTGTCGTGAATTGAGCAATGGATGAAGCTAATGGTGCAGTTAGTAGGATGTGCCGTATGAAGATGAGCCAACTCACTTTGAGAATTCTTGTCAAATCATTAAACATCTTCCGGCACTGCATCCATGTCCTGGGAGCAACACTCCTGACATTGACCTCCACCGCCTCCTGGGCATCTGTCAAAAAGGCCTTCTGACTCCTCCCAAACCCCCTGCAGACACAGGACATCTCTTCTTCTTTCCACCTCTTTACACGAAAACTTCCAGTACAGTTCCTAAAAACCTGGGTGCATGCCTTTAAGCTGTACAAGCTACTCATAACATCAGGTCACCTGCTAATGTGTGCAGCCAACGAACATCATAGATAGTACCGGCTGAATATAGAAATCATTTAAAAGAGCAGACAGCACAAATTTAATGTGCTGCCTGCAATGCAAGTAACAGGTGAGTGTGAAGCATGGTCCTCATAATGCTCTTTCAGGGGTAGTCAATTTAACCCCTAAGGTGTAGACAAAGGATGTCATAATCTCTGGTAAAGAAATGAAAACATTAGTATGAGATTTTGCATTCATTCTAAATAGGTGAGCTGGTGTCAAAAATGGACTGGAGAACAAATTTGTTCCAAATAATGCTGACCTGGCTGTCACAACTGTACTAAGTCAGTTTATTACTGTGTACAGTGCAGACTATCACAAGGTAAGCATGACGGACAACAAAGTGTCCACTGCTAGAACAATAATACATCTGTTGTTAAGAACTCATGCTTATTAAGTGTTCATAGTATAACCTGCTTAGAAGCGCGAGCAAATATATCTTTTTCATTAAGGAGTGACGATTTAAACATTTGTCTTTGATGCTTATTACTGTCAGGTGCAGACTGAACTATGCAATTATAAAAATACTACATTTACAATTTGAGGTTGAAATAAATTGAAAGCCTTAGATTTAAGCTTTGAAGATTGATGGGCTGCTTATTTGAGGGCTGCCGTGCTTCATTTACACATGTTTACATTTATTTTCTGGTATTTGTTTAAGATAATTGGTTTAAGATTGAGAAGATATTTTAGGAATTCCAATTAACTAGACCAATACTGACGCTTCCAAAGTATTGGTTATGTGTGGAACCAAGTTATATACTTAGCTCTCCTTGGGTCTCGAATTCCTCTGTTGGAAAAGAATATTGAAACGGTAGACATTCTCAAAAAAATGCTGAAATCTGCAGAGAACTTGATATTTATCTAGCATAGTGCTTCTCTAACAATTCCTAACACTCCAAAAATAGATTATTAAATTAATGAATCAAAATGAAAAGCTAGAAGTAAAGCTGTTTTATGTTTGTTAAGGCCTTGTTAGCCTGATTAATGAGGATCTTGTCTATCATCCTGTTGCTGCAAAGACAAATCAGAAAAGTATTTTACTCCAGCTTAGACCTTGCGTAACTAAGTTTAACAAATGGGAAGTATCTGAAGTATCAATATAAGCATTGAAGGACCTCTTAGATCTACTATGGTAGTCAGAAGTGGGACTTGATGCATACAGTGGAGGAAGAGGCAACAAACCAAAGAGACAATTGAAGAATGTAGGCAAAGCTAGTTACCAAATTGATGCTGATTCTATACCTATCAGGAGTGTTGAGCTGCAGCCAGTAGCATGGACAGTCATGCAATAGGAATTGAAAATTGTGTCATTTCACATGTTGACAACACTCTAGTACCTTTGCTAACTTCCCCAGCCAATGTCAAAAAAAAAGCTGATCCACACTGCTCTGATAGACAGCATGTTGCGATCTGTAACTGAGTCCTCACCAGCCGCAAGCAGCTCATGAGCCCCTGAATAAGCCTCTGAAACCGTGCATCTATAATGTCATAACCACTAAATGAGCACCTTGTAGAAGCAAAGTAGGTAAAAGACCACTTCAATCAGGCACTGCAGGGAAAAAACCAGGGTAAAAAATAGTGCATAGGCTGTTCGGTAAACCATTAACACCACAGTGCTAATTGAAATCTTTGCGATTAGAGAGTGTTTCTTTAGTGGCTGGAGACTCTGCAAGGCTAGGTGACATGAATAATAATTTTGATATTTGTGGAAATGCTGTTGTTTGCAGTGTGGAAGGATTGCGGCAGGTGTTGGCCAAGATTGTTAACACAGGGGAATATGGACTTGTTCAGGAAGAGTTCTTTTCAATAAGCTCTGGCTGTAGGTAATCATTGCAGCACCCTTGTTTCCTCACCACCCTCCATGTTATCAGCATCTCAAAGGTTCTTATGCAATAGTGGCTGCATGTGCTGTCCTCACACAAAATTATGCAGCGCAGCATGACTAAATGAGATGTACACTGGGTTGGAAAAAGCCACCAGGCCTGTGCGGCCATCTGATTATTGTTTCAGGACTCCAACAGCCCGCTCGTTAGGACTTGAGTTGAACCATAGATCTGATTGCAGTGGAGTTCCTTTGCTGAGCTTGGGTTCTTAAGTGGAATCACCAGCTAACCCCGGCCTTGCTGTGCAGGGGCAGATTGACGCAATATAAAAGCATTATGGAAGCTGTCAGAAAGGTGGGTACAGACCTGAATGATGCACTGCTTCTCATCACAAGCCAGCCGAGCATCCATTTAGTGATATCCTTCACAATTCAAGAAGGAACACTCAGGAAATGTTGTTGCAGTCAATGATGCTCTGGATATGGGGGAGTCCCACAATCAGTACAAACCCCACACCCAGCTGCTTCAGAATGTTCATGGAAAAAACAATAATTGTGTTTGTTCTAGCACACATCAACTGTTCAAGAGGGATAAAGAAAGACTTGCATTAATATAGCACCTTGCATGGCTGCAAGATATCACATACTGCTTTACTGCCAATGAAGTTCAATAAAAGCACTGCAGATTGACAGATGCAGGGGAGTAGTGGCATAGTGGTTTTGTCACTGGACTGGTAATCCAGAGCCCCAGGGTAATGCTCTGGGGACCCAGGTTTGAATCCCACCATGGCAGATGGTGGAATTTGAATTCAATAAAAATCTGGAATTAAATGTCTGATGATGACCATGAAATCATCTTCACATCTGGTTCACTAATGTCCTTTGAGGAAGGGCCATCCTTACCTGGTCTGGCCTACATCTGACTCCAGACCCACAGCAATGTGGTTGACTCTCAAATGCTTTCTGAATATGGGCAATTAGGGATGGGCAATAAGTGCTGGCCCAGCCAGCGACACCCACATCCCATGAACGAATAAAAAAAAAGATATGCCCTGTGCAAACTTGAAAGGAGCCAGCCACAAAGATGTTCAGAGTTTCAGTCACCCTGACTACAATCAGCAATGCTGTATTACCTGTATCCGTTGGCTACAGGCCTTCTTGAAGGATGTGACAAAAATCTGTCACTGCCTCCTTTAAGAAGCTTTAAACATTAAGACATACACTTTGGGATGACTGGACATTATACCACAAATGGTATGATTTTGTGAAGTGCAGAGGAACAAAAATACCTTGGTGTTCATATACACAAATCCTGAAAGGGGACAAGGCTAGTTAATAAGATGGTTAAAAACACATGGGTTATTTGAGTTTATAAATGAAGGAATGGAATATCAATGCAAAGAGAACATGCTAGAACTTTATAAATTATTGGAGTTTTGTGGACAATTCTGGGCACCAGACTGTAAAGCTGTAAAAGCCTGAGAAAGGGTATGGAGGCGGTTTACAAGCATGTCACTTCAGTTGTGAGGACAGGTCAGAAAAGTTAGCACTGTTCTCGCTGAAACACAGAAGGTTAATAAATCTCATATAGAGATTTCAAGATGTTGAGAGGTTTTAATAGAGTACATAAGAAACAAAAAAACATTAAAAAGAGGAGCAGGTGTTGACCAAGACTAGTCTGCCATTCAGTAAGAATGTGGCTGATCCTCTACCTCAACCACTTTCCTTCCCCAACTCCATATCCTTTGATTCCCTTAGTGTGCAAAGGTTTGTGAGAGAGAGGACTTTTTCCTCTGAGCAGATCAAAAGACCTAGAAGGAAGACGAGGAGAATTTTTTCACTCAGAGTTACAAGGATCTGAAATGCTTCATTTGATACAGTGGTGGAAGCTACTGCCTCAAGAGTTGTAAAAAGAAAGTTGTACAGCTACTTGAAGATGGGGAGCATGAACCCCCCCCCCCCCCCAATCCCCCACCCACTCCCCTGCCCATTTGCAGGAAACAGGCAGAAGTCACAAATTATTCACCACAGAAAATCAAGCAAGCTCAGAGGCCAACACAAACTGGACAAGTGGTATTCCATTATCTTTCCACTATTGTCTTGCTTTTGAGTAAAAGCAAAAGAGTAAGGACATCCAAATCAACATCCATATTTCTGAACACCCACTGGTCTGGGAACCATTGGTATGAACACCACTTATATGAAAATCAGTCATGTGAATGCCAAAATTCTGATTAGTACCAATCTGAATACTACTGGCCTGAGTGACATGAAGGTGAACACCACTATTCTGAACATTATTAGTCTATACAGGTTCTTAATCCAAGCAGAGATGCTAACTTTGGGAAGAACAGTTTATACTGATGCATGTTATCATGCACATTATATAAAAATTACATTGTATTAGCCATGAATATTAATCTTTATTTATAAAACGTCTTTGGAGCATTGCCATTGGTCCTGCTGTATGCAACGTCATTAATGTGTTTCGTTGTCAACAAGAGAGAGTAGTCTGATCACTGACTGGGCAGTAAGAAGTCTCTCCTGTTTTCAAAGTCACATATCAGAAAGGAAATTTGCTATTGAAATGTCACAGTGCTGGAACAAGGGAGGGCCGTTGATCCAATGCAGTCCTCCAATACTGTGATATATAAATGACAATTATCCCTCCGGCCTTCAGACCCTGATACTACTCCGATGAGGCAGGCAAGCCCTGTGTTGCCTCTTTTAGAGAAGACTGGGCATATTAAATGCTACTCAGGCACTTAACTGGACAGCAGTGGACCTTCCACAGGATCAAGGACCAAGGGACAGAAGTCGCGCCTGCTGAGAGCTACTGGCCAACCTAGGATTTCAGGCCAGAGGTGAGTGCTGGTATGTAGAACATCATGGGGGAGGGGGGAGGGGGATGGGGTGTTGACAGTAAGGGCAGGTGGGCGGTTCTGAGCAGGCCCCTATCCCAATGAATGCCTTTGAATGAGGAACCCTTTCTGGGAGCCGGCAAGCAACATCACCAGGTTTGCTTGTCATGGTGCCCTCAGGGTGAGCCCCCCACCCTCCACTGCATTAATACAAGCAGTGGCAGGATGAGGCCATTAAGTCGGAATTAATTGCCCATTTAAGGGCCTCAATTGGCACCTCAGACTTAATCGAGGCAGAGCCGCAAAGGTGGTGGGGTCCCCACCGGCCATCCTCCCACTTAATTAAATGCCCCCTGCCACTAAACTTGCCTTGGGGAAAGGTCATTAAATACCACACGAGGGCTTGAGCACAAAAATCTAGGTTGGCACTCCAACGCATTACTGAGCGAATGCTACACTGACGACATCTTTCGGATGAGATGTTAATTCAAAGACCTATCTGTCCTCTTAGGAGGACACAAAAGATCACTGACACTATTTTGAAGAAGAGCAGAGTAGTTATGCTTGGTGACTGGGAAATATCTTGTCATTGTCATTTTGGCAATCCCCCAAAATGAGGATGACGCCTGCCAGGCAACGTATCCAGCAATTACAGGCCAGTCAGTTTAACCTCAGTGGTGGGGAAACTTCTAGAAACAAGAATTCAGGACAAAATTAATAGTCACATGGCCAAATGCAGCTTAAGTATGGAAAACCAGCATGGATTTCCTAAGGAAAAATCATGTTTAACTAACATGCTGGAGTGCTTTGAAGAGGTAACAGAGAAGGTTGATGAGAGCAATGACGTTGATATGGTGTTTGTGGACTTCCATAAGGTGTTTGATGCCATGCCGCATAACAGATTTGTGAGCAAAGGTATAGCTCATGGAATAAAAGGGACAGTAGCATGGATATGGAATTGGCTGAGTGACAGGAAACACAGAGTAGTGGTTAATGGATGCTTTTCATGCTGGAGGAAGATTTGATGGAGTTCCCCAGAGGTCAGTGTTGGGACCCTCGCTTTTCCTGATATATATGAATGACGTAGACCTTGGTGTACAGGGCACAATTTCAAAGTTTGCAAATGGTACAAAATTTGGAAGTATTGTAAACTGCGAGGAAGATAGTGTAGAGCTTCAAAGGGACATAGTCAAGTTGGTGGAATGGGCGGACAGGTGGCAGATGAAATTCAATGCAGAGAGATGTGAAGTGATTCATTATGGTAGGAAGATGATGAAGAGACAATATAAAATAAAGGTTACAACTCTAAAGGGTGGTGCAGAAGCAGAGGGACCGGGGTCTGTATGTGCATAAATTATTGAAGGTGGCAGGACAGGTTGAGAGAGCAGTAAATAAAGCATACAGTATCCTGGGCTTTATTAATTGGGGCATAGAGTACAAGAGCAAGGAGGTTATAATCTTTAGAATGATCGACCTAAACAGAGTTGGTATATTTGGTGAATGCTTTCATGCTTTCAGGGACGGCGTATTTGGCCAGTTCCCCCAGCAGCATGAGATGGACGGCGCTCTGGATCTCTCTGGCCGAGATGGTGTGGTGCTTGTTGTAGTGAATGAGGTGCGAAGCCGTGGAGGTGATGCACTCAAAAATGTCAACAACAAAGGAATTCATAACACTCCTGGCCTTGGACGAGATCCTGGTGGAAGGGTGGTCCTGGGTCAGCACCCTGTGCACACAAGTGGAATAGCTCTGCTTGCGAGATTTCCTCCACTTCTTGAGTGGCTTCTTGGTGACTTTAGTCAGCAACTGCTTCAATGCCTTGCAGGATGCACCGCCCTTAGCTGCAGCTGCCACCCCAGGCATTCCACTCAACTTGGACCAACTCAAGTCATGTTGAACTTGTATAGGACACTAGTTAGTCCTCAGCTAGCGTATTATATCCAGTTCTGGGCTCTGCACTTTGGGAAGGATGTGAAGGCATTAGAGAGGATGCAGTAAAGATTCACGAGAATGGTTCCAGGGATGTGGATATATTGTTACGAAGGTAGATTGGTGAAGTTAGAACTGTTTTCCTTAAAGAAAAGAAGGCTGAGAGGAGATTTGATAGAGATATTCAAAATCATGAGGGGTCTGGACAGAGTAAATAGGGAGAAACTGTTCCCATTCATGAAAGGATCGAGAATGAGAGGGCACAGATTTAAAGTAATTAATAAAGAAGCAAAAGTGATATGAGGAGAAACTTTACGCAGCAAGTGGTTAGGGTTAGGAATGCACTGCCTGAGAACGTGGTGGAGGTAGGTTCAACTGAAGCATTCAAAATGGAATTAGACTTTTATCTGAAAAAAAAAAGCACGTGCAGGGTTATGGGGAGAAGGCAGGAAAATGGCACTAGCTAGGTGAGTTGCTCATTCAGAGAACCAGTACAGACATGATGGGCCAAATAGCCTCCTTCTTTGCCATAACAATTCTATGATTCTGTTTTCTTTGACCTCCTTGAGACTGGGTGCCATCGTTATTTTGTGGAAAGAGAGATATCTACCCCTCAATCAACATCACAAAAAGAGATTATCTAACTGTTATCGCTTTGCTGTATGCAAATTAATTGTCACGTTTCCTACATTATAGGAAAGACACTCCAAAAATACATCATTTGCTCTAAAGCACTTTGGGTGTCATGAAGTTATGAAAGGCACTATATAAATATAAGTCTTTGTTTCTTTCTTTGGAGCCAACGATATCATGCATATCTAATGTCAGGCAGTGAATCGCTAGTTCAGACAAATCAGTGATCTGAACTGTGTTTGATGCCAACTTGGTTGTATAAGCAAGTTGCGCTATATTTGTTTTATGGTTCATCCAGTTTTCTCTCTACACACTGCATAAAAACTCAATTAGGCTCCTGCTACTTTGCTTAAGATAACTTATTAAGGAGCCTCAAATGTAAATCTAAAGCCTTCCAACCACAGAGACACTTCTACCAGCTGAGTTCACAGTCAGTTCATGGTTGTTTGTTTGAAGTGACAGCTATTACTACATGCATACACACACTAAAGAAAATATGGAAATAATTAAATTCCTGACATAATTCAATATTAAAAGCCATCATACTCGTCTCCTATTTTCTCTCCTAATATTTACCATTCCTTTCCTCTCATTTTCAACCTTAGATTCTCTTTCTGTCTTCATATCTGTGTTTACTTGCAGCTTCAATCCCAATATTTTTCTTTTCATCTGAACTAATTTCTCCCTGTTGCAACAGCTCCAAAAAGTCTTCAAAGATTGATAAAGTTACCACAAGTGCTAGTTTGGTCCAAATGATAGTACACTTGCCTTGAGTCGGAAATTTGTAGTTTTATGATCCCAGCTGATGTTACTATTAGACAAACCAGAGTCCAGGGTGGAACCCAGCTTGATATATCCTAACTTTTATTTTTTATTTAAAAATGTAGAGGACGGCTACTGAACAGAGTCACAGGAGTCAGCTGATGAACTTTTAACAAAAGAATAAAACATTTATTAAACATGAAAAGATGAACTATATTGCAATACCACTTTACCCACAACTATAACTTTACAGATATATACAGATTTGTAAGGATGACACAAATTATGAAAGCTACCTAATGCTCTCATGATCACAATAAGTACACAATCCATGTAAACCAATAGGCGACCTGTGATCAGACACAACACACTCTGAAACCAAGCAACAAATGCCACACCAAACAGATGCTATGGATCCCTTATTAACTCCCCCCAAAAACTTGTTACACGGTTGGCCAACCAGTCTCACTGAACTCTGTCTTTCACATGAATCTCCACTCTCCAAGAACTCACTTTGGAATTTTCTCCCAAACCAATGCTTTCTCTCGGTTGTCTTTCACAAGGGTCTACCTCCAGGGTTTCGGACTTTTCTTCCGATTTTCCTCTCCCCTAGATCGCCACGCGCATTCAAGCTTTACCTTCCATGCACTCTCTCTCAGATAATCAGCCATGCCAACAGAACACCACTGCTTCACATGCACATAGTAAGGAGTCACCAAACTTTGGATATCTCCTTGGATCTTCTGACTTTTCACAAGCCTATTTTGCTTCAAGTCTGTGTCCTGCATTTTTCTTGCTTTAAACTTGGAGCCTTCCTCTGCTCCTCACACTTAACGGGACCTTTTCCAGATTCCTGTTCTTTTCCTTTGACTGGAAGGTCTTCTTGGGACTTTCTTTTGTCCCACTCCCTGGTTTCTGGGATCTTGGCCAGATTTTCCAGCCCCAAAATGGGCAGAACCCGCCGTGGGTGAGGCAGCACCCCAGCCAGAAGTCCATTGACTTGCGGCTGGACGGGAAGCTCCTGGCGGCAGGCGGGTGCAGAAAATCCCACCCCTTCTCCTGTTCTTTTGGGAAATCTGCTTTCTGCAGTTCCCTCTCTTATCCAGCTCCTCCTGGCTCCTCATTTCAACTGAAATAAAAAAAAAACTGCTGTTCTGTTTCTCCCTGTCTCCTCTGTGTGGACCTCCTAGTGCTGGGAAACAGCCCAATTCTACCTTGCGTTTGTTTTAATTTCCCTTCAACAGTCATAAAACCTCATTAAAATGTAGGCATCTTTTAAAATGAAACCAAAATTCAAGTTTCTCCCTTTATTAACAAGCAATACAGAAACACAAATTAAACTTAAACTTAAAGCTAAAACTTGAACTTAAAACTATAGTTTCTTCCCAACATCCACAAATACAAATACAACTTAATTAAACTGTATTTAGTTCCTGACAGTGGCTTTACGCCCTTGAAAAACTTGAACCTAAATCTAGTTGATTCTGGCAGGTCATTTTATTGGTGAAGGTACTTTCTTTTAGATGAGGCATTACACTAAAATTATTTACCTTGTCTAGAAATTTGAATGAATGTTAAAGGTATCATTGGGCTATTTGAAAAACAGTGAGTCACCTATAAAAAACAAAATACTCTGGATGCTGGAGATCTTAAAAATAAAAAGTTCATGGAAAAGCTCAGCAGGTCTGGCAGCATCTGTGGAGAGAGAAACAGATGTTTCAAGTCCAATATGACTCTTCTTCCCAGGTGTTACATTGCCATGGGGGTAGATTGCAGAAACAGGCAGATGGAGCCTGGAGGCAGCTTTGAGACAAGCAGAGAGAGAATCTACCAGGTGCTGTAGACTAGTAGCAGGGAGCTGTCAGAAACTAATGGTGTTTTATGATTTGGAGTCACTAAACAAGAATGCAGTGTAGCCCATGCTTGAGCTGGGGAGTCCATGATTGTGAGGTGTTGAAGGAGAGCTAGAGCATCGTCTAGCTGGATGCTAGTGGAAGGACCCCAAGAAGTTTCATACCTTGGAGAATGGTGGGGACATTGAGGAGAATCAAAGTGAATCCCTGAGAGCTGTGGCACACCTTGCTTTGGTCCCAGGAAAAGTGAAGGAAAAGTAAAGTGAAGGTCCTGTAAAGTACAGGGAAACTCCTGGATGGAAATAGAAGTAGAACAGAGTGTCCTGTTTGGATTTTCAGATTTAAAGTAAAAGTGTTTATGAAATATAGTGTTTAGTAGTAATTTCTTTGTTTAATTCTTGTACAATAAAAGCTTTTGTTTAAAACATGAAATCTTGCACTATAATTCTTTAAGTTAATAACTGGGAGTTTGAATTTCTTTTTAAAAGTTACTGGTCTCTGCCAGGATCATAACATTACAGAAACAAACAATACATATGATGCAACTCCAATGAACAAATAAAATTTCATCCTGCTCCTATATTATCATGAATGCTGAATTTACAGGACAATTATGTAGTAAAATGTCTTCTTTAAACACGACAGTGTGGAGAAATGCCCAAATAATCTACTTCCCATGGGGAGAGAAACTCAAATAGAAATCCATTAAAGTGTTGGGTGCCAGTTTTAGCACCTTTCACAGTATCTCACAGAACAAAGGACAGCTGTGACTGAGATGGGCAGAGAATCTAGTGCTGTAGAGAAGCAGAAAAAACTGTTCTGTGTTAATGACCAAGCAGGATTCTTTTGAGAGTTCAGCTTCTGTTTAAAAGAAAGGGAACAGAACAGATGGGGCTCTTGAAGATTTAAGGAACAGGGGATCGTCAAGGTGTACCTTGCTGGTGACAGTCATATCCAGAAAAACTTGGGCAGAGAGCCTCTTCATTGTTCATTCTGCAAAAAACAAGTGTGAAGTTGCAAGATGGGCCCTGCAGTAACATCATTTAAAGGGCCATGCACCGAACTTAGAGGTAAGGTATTTTGGACCTTTTCCTGTTGACCAGTGTCTGGAAATACTCTGGAGTTTCATGGAGATGTTTCAGTGAGTTCTTGGAGTTTCCAGAGTGTTGTTACATCCTTTCAGGGCAGAGGTGGGGTAGCAACAGGGGGCAGAGGAGTAGTTCGCCTGTCAAGCTGCAACACATGTAGGGGAAGAAGTGATAATGCCTCTGTGCCTGCAGGAGACCAGAGTTATGTATGAGAGGTGAAGGCAAGATCCATGCCATTCCTGTTTTATATCTTGGAGCTATGCAGAGATGACACAGCAGTATCTATGTGTGTTCCAGGAATTTATTTGCAGTGCTTTAAAATGTCTGCTCTTTCATACTTCTAGAGGCCTCTATTAACTAGTTTCCAGCTTTGTTTACTTTTCCGAGTCCACATCCAGGCTTACCCAATCAAGCACAGTGAGCATCTATACTAAACAGACTCACATAATCAAACACAGAACACATGAACGATTAAACACTACATCTTTTCCGCTTGTAAAACTAAGCAATATATTTAAATTAAACCATTCTAAACAACTAACATATGTACATCATTTCTTAGAGTTTAGCTTGTCTGCTTTCTCTATGTCCCGTGGGAGGGCGCGCGCCCAACCCATTCGGCGTAAAATAGTGCGCGATGACATCGGGCGAGCGTCCCGACGCTACCGCGCACTCACACAATATTTCGGTCAGCAGGCGTGCGCGAGAGTCGGCAGCATGCCCGCCGCCAATTAAGAGGCCTATTAAGGGATTATTTAATTAATTGAAAGCTATTTTTCACGGGCAAGTCGGCCAGGCAGCCTTTTGAATTTTTAGCAAACCTCATCTTCGGAAGGGATGATGATTCCATACTTTAATAAAAAACAGATATAAATTTTGGGGCAGCATTTTTATCCTGCTTATGTTATTGTGAGTTAGTCCCTTGTCGGGACATTTTTTTCAGATTTTAAAAGTTTTTCTTTTTAATTTTAAAATTGTTCAACTCCCTGAGGCAGCTCCCCCCTTCAGAGAACTTTCGGTGCACATTCCCCGCGCATGCGCAGACTTTTGCACTTGCACTCCTCCAGCCCCCAACCCGTCATGCTGAGCCTCTCAGCATGTTTTTCATGCTGGCTGGCTGTTAATTGGCCAGCCAATGTGAAATCGCAGTCGGGGGCCGATCGTGGGTGGTGGACCATTTCCCGGCCATTCCTGGGCCCACCCAACACCCGAAAATCCTGCCCTTAATCTTTGAAATACAAAGATTTCTGATGACTGCGCAGAGATCTACAAACTTGAGGTTGCAGTTCAGCATAATCAAATCGGTTTCATGAACCTGCGAGATACTCAACATCAAATTTTTACTGATGAAGATGATCTGACCATCTGTAGATGTGTAGAGGTTGATGGCCAGGTCCTAATGTGCCTAACAGTGTAGTCAGCACTTGTCCTGTGTGCAGAGTGAACTTTCTACTATAGGGGTACATAGATGCAGGTCTGTGCTTACTTCTCTCCAGCAGAGCATTTAAGTTCATTTTCCGCCAACAGGCTTGACACATAAGCAACTGGTTATTTGCTTCCTTCAATGTACTGTGAGAGAATAGCTCTAATCGCATTTCCTGACACATCTATTGTGGTATACATTTCCACATGTTGGTTGGAGGATTGGTGGTGATACTGACTTCACTTTTAATATATCAAACGCTGTTGACTGTGCAATTATCCATTTCCATTGTGCATCTTTGCACAGTAACTTCCGAAGAGGCTCTGCAATCTCTGTGTATTTAGGAATGAATTTGTGATGAAAGTTGGCAGTACTAAGGAACTATGCCAAATTTTTCACCTTAGATGGAGTTTGAAGCGCACGAATGGCTTTGACATTGTTGTGGGTGGGCTTTACTCCAGCTGCTACCACTCTGTACCCTCAAAAGTCAATCTTGGATCCACAAATGTGCATTGGTCCTTGTTGAGCATCAAAGTGTGTTGCGCGAGTTGAGTGAGTACATTGGTAACCACTGGTCATGTTCTGCTTTGTCTTTTCCATGGACAACAATGTTGTCAAGTAGGTTGAGTGTTACTTCAACATCTGGCAAGAGTGAAGAAACTGTCTTCTGGAATGCACTAGCTGCTGAACTTAATCCATACATCATTCTGTGATGCTAAACACACCTTCATGAGTAACAAAAGCTGTAAGATATCGGCTTTGCTCTGCTAGCTGGTGGTATCTGAAGATAGCTCCATTGCATGTCAAGCTTCGTGAGGATTGTGGAATCATGAAATGATGCTGAGAGTTCTTGGATTGTAGGAAGTGGATACTTTTCTGGAATCATAGATTTGTTGACTGCATCAAGGTTGACCCATACTCTAAATTCACCATTTTGTGTTGTGCAATGACTAGGTTCAATGTATATAGCAGTGAGATGATTCGCTTAATGATACTATCTGCTTCAAGTCATTTCAGCTCCTATGATACTTTGGCATGGATTGCAAATGGCAACCATCTCAAATTTTACAAAACTGGTGGAATTGATGTGTCGGCACAAGGAGCATGACACATCCCTTATTTTTCCCAAATCTGGTAAATAAGGAAGGATTTAATTGTGCACAGTCTGCATCATCGATCACATTAATGTGTATTCTGGTGGGGTCTTCAAGTTTGAATCCAAGCCTATCAAAAAAGGTTGTTCTCATTCTGCCTTTAGCTACGTAGAACATAAACCTCTCTAGGGTGACTAGGGTGATGTTTTGTAGCATACTGGAATTGTGATTATTCCCAAAACTGGAATAATTGAGTCATCGCAAGTTTAGAGTCCCAAGAATGAGAGGAAGTTGCAAAAAATACCAATGGTAGAGCTTGTCACTCAAAATAAATGTTTTCGCACCAACGTCAATGAGATGCAATGCTGAGATGTCTGCAAGCTCAACTGCCAATCCTTAAAATGACCCAGTGCTTTCCCGTTCATGATGGTATGTACATGCTATACCTCGCTCTCAGGAAGAGAATTATCCATATGTTGAGCTGATGAATTCCTCTTCCTTGACCTACGCATCTTTGCAAAGTGGTTCCACTTTAAGCATAAGTTATACTTTTGTCCTTGAGCTGGACATAGTGTTGTGACTCGATGAACATCTCCACAATTTAGGCACAGTTTTGAAAGTATCTGATTGTGACGGGGCACGTGTTGATGAGATTGCTCAGGTTTTTTTTGGGCAGGCTGCATCTGCAACCCTGAGCCTGAGGGTGTATTTCTATGTAACCTCTTTGAATCTAACAGCAGATTTGATTTGTTCTGTCAAGGTCACAGCTTTTCCCAAGGTTAAATTATCATCTTCCATGAGGAGACGTTCCTGATTCATGGAATAGAAGTCTTGTCAATTAATTA
Organism: Cetorhinus maximus; assembly: GCF_964194155.1. NCBI lineage: Eukaryota > Metazoa > Chordata > Chondrichthyes > Lamniformes > Cetorhinidae > Cetorhinus > Cetorhinus maximus. The sequence continues at coordinate 95,797,351 of NC_135885.1, forward strand.
GTCATGAATTAGTCCGTTGGTTACTGTCCCAAATTTACATTAAGAAGCCATTTGCTGCAATGCTGCCTTTTCCCTGGCCTCTCTGGTGGAATACATATTGTTCAATCATCACATTAGTCTTTGCCAAAGTATTTTTCAAAAACACTTACCGCCCTTCTGAGGGACATCCTCAAGGATCTCCTTGCCCCTTCTGCGGAACCATGGTGTCTCTCTTCCTACCCATTTGCACCACTAATGCTTTCAGCACTGCATCCATCAGAGTGTAACCATCCATCTGCTCTGGAGTTCACTTTGCAAGAATTTACATTGCTGCAATATTGTTGTGCAGCCTCCCTTTGAGGTACAACCTGCCTTTAACAAAATCAGATTGGCTGCACCACATGGGTGGCAAACAATGTTGCCCCCACCACCCCACTCTGGTGAGCCCAGTTGTTGCAGGCAGCTTGGAGGTACAGACAGCAGCACAGGACTTGCTTGGCCCTACAAGATAATCATGCAAATGAGATGGGTATGCCGAAGTTGCCCACCTCAGTCTGCATGGGCATAGTCAAGTCGTGAGTCATGAATCGTGGCGCCGACACCCCCAAAAAATGGGGCGATCGAATTTCTAGCCCATACATTATGAGCATTTAAGATATGAGGGGAAATGGAAAACTGCTGAAAACTTAATTGTGTTCTTCATGTTGCTGTGTAATTTATTAATACCACATCTATTTGTTATGATCCCCGCTGATGTTACTACTGGGCAAGCCTGATCCCAGGGTGGAACCTGGCTTAATAGATCCTAAGTTTTAATTGATTCTTTAGATATGTGGAGAGTGGCTACTGAGCAGAGTCACCAGAGTCAGTTAATTAACTTTTAACAAAAGAATTTGTTAAACGATTTATTAAACCAGAAAAGATGAACCATATTATAATATTCCTTCACTCACAACTATACTTATACAGATATATACAGATTTGTAAGGATAACACAAGTTGCTAAAGCTATCTTATACTTTAATGTTCACCGTAAGTACACAGTCCATGTAAACCACTAGGCAACCTATGGTCAGACACACCGCACTCTGAAACCAAGTGACAGATGCTACTCCAGCCAGATGCTATGAACCTCTCATCATCTCCCCCCAAGACACTTGTCACACTGTGAACCAGCCTGTCTCACTGAACTCCCTCTTCCACATCAGGGTTTCCAATCTCCGCTCTCCAAGAACTCGCTTTGGAATTTTCTCCCAAACTAACGGTTTTTCTCATGCACCATCCGCAAGGGAACACCTTCAGGGTTTTGAACTTTCTTTCCGATATTCCTCTTTCCTGGGACACCACATGCATTCAAGCTTTCTCCCATGCACTCTCTCTCACTGACTTAGTCATCAACAGTACACCATTACTTCACATGCCCATAGCAAAGAGTTGCAGACCTTCAGCTGTTTCTATGGACCTTCTGACTTCCCACAAGCCAATATCGCTTTGAATCTGCTTCCTGCAGCTTTTGTCTCTCTAAGCTTGCAGCTTGGAGCCTTCCTCTGCTCCTCACTCTTAACTTCATTTAACAGGACCTTTTCCAAGTTCCTGTCCTTCCTTTGACTAGAAGGTTTTCTTGGGACTTTCTCCTGTTTCTGTCTTGCCCCCTTAGCCATGGGACCTTTCCTCTTTATCTTGGGACTTGCTATCTGTCCCTTTTCATGTCCTGCTTGTCCTGACACCTTCTTCCAACGGCACACAAATTGTTATTTTTTTTCCGTGTGTGTTTGTGTGTGTGGGTGGGTCTCCCTCTCTGGACCCCTATTGCTAGGCAACAGCACAATTTTTTTTCTACTTTTGTGTTTGCTTTAACTTCTCTCCAAGAGTCGTAAAACTCATTAGAAATGGGGGTATACAAACAGCTTTAGGCCTGCTGTCTCTCTCAAAAATGAAACTAAAGCCCAGGTTTCACCTTTTAAAATTAAACTAAAACTCAACTTGACCTTTTCTTAACACACAAATACAGAAATGCAAATCAAATTTAAACTTTAAAGCTAAAACTCATTTCCAACACCCATAAATACAAATATAACTTATTTAAGCTGTCTATATTCCTTAACATATTCTAATTCACCACAGTATTAATGCAAATAACTCACAACATATTTAATGTCTTTTATGTACTTGGGTACATACATTATATGAATAAATTTGATGATGATGGAGACAGACAATAGATGATGTTCTTCACCTGCTAATGAGCAACAGCTTCTTTGAATGCATTTAATAAGAAAGTGGTAAATTAAGTGATATTTCTTAACATCATGTTTTCTTAATATAAATAAGGTAATTTGTTTTATGGAAACCTAATAAGTATTAACCTACTCCTCTATGAATAGAAAAACTTTGTCTTTATTAAAATAATAAAAATGTGATATTAAGAATGTGTTTATTGCAATGGAGATATCAGCAAGTCATGATGCCAGAGCCTTTTTTTCATTGACTTAAATGGGAAAATATAGCATATTTGGATTTTCAGAAGGCCTTTGATAAGGTACTGCACAGTAAACTCAAAACTAAGGTCAAGCATCTGGAGTCAGGGGACAAGTAGCAGAATGGATAGCACACTCACTGCAAAACAGAAAACAGAGAGGAGAGGTTATGGATAGCTACTGAGATTGACAAAAGCTGGAAAATGATGTACCACAAAGATGTCTTCTGATGTTCACCATTTTCAAAATTTGGGTTTTGCTGATGAGAATAAATTGGGGACATAGTTAATACAAAGAAAGGCTTTGAGAAAATACAAGAAAGCATCAATGAACTTGCAGAATGGGCTTGTAGTTAGAAAATGAATTTCAATATAGGTAAGTGTGAAGTGCTGCATTTTGGTAGGAAAAATAAGGAAGCTACAGACTTCTTGGAAAATAGGACTAAATGAGGTAAAGAAGCAAAGAGATCTAGGGGTATAGATATGCAAATCACAAATGTGGCGACACAGGTTAATAAGGCCAGAAAAGAAAGCGAACAAAGGACTAGGATTCATTTCTGGAGGGCTAGAACTGAAAAGCAGAGAAGCTTTTAGACTGCACTTATGGTACTGGTTCTGGTCTCCATTTTATAAAAAGAATATGGAGGCAGTGGAAAACATGCAAAAAAGACTTACAAGAATTATATATGAGCTGAGAAGTTATACCTGCCAAGAAAGAGTGAACAGGTTGGGGAAATCTTTTCTCTAGAAAATCAAAGGCTGAAGAGTGGCCTAATAGAGGAGCTATAAACATTATCAGCCATGGCACAGTTGAGAGTACTCTCACTCCTGAGTTACAAGGTTGTGCGTTCAAGTCCTACTCCAGGACTTAAGTGCAAAGCTCTAGGCTGATGCTCTAGCGCACTACTTAGCAGTTGCTGTCATTCAGATGAGGTGCTAAAAAAAGGTCCTACTTGCTTCCTCAGATGGATATGATGGTGTAATACACTTTGGAATGTCATGAGGCCTTGTAAGTGCTGTATAAATGCAAGTTTTTTGTGGAAGGATTTTATTGGGTAGACAAAGAGGAAATGTTTCCATTTGAGGAGCAGGCCAAAAGTAGGGGCCATAAATATGAGCTAGTACCTAGTAAATCCAATAGAGAATTCAGGAGAAACCAGTTCACCCAGGGAATGGTTAGAATGTGGTACTCAGCAAAGGAAGTCACACAGAAAAATTTAAGGAATGCCAGATAAACATATGATATAAAAAGGAATAGAAAAATATGTTAATAGAGTTAGATAAGTGTTGTGGGGGAGGGAGGAGGGGGGCAGGGGTGCACGGAGGAAGTGTGTGTGTGGCATAAACACTGGAATGAACCAATTGAGCTGATTGGCCTGTTTCTGTGCTGTGCATTCTATGTAAAAATGTACTATGTTCTGTGATACAGATAAGAATTGTTCAAAGGTTGATTCCTGTTTTTTTATTATTAACTTGGCCGATGGTGGAGGTATTTCAGTTCATATCAAAGTCCATGGAGCAGGCAAGATTCCTGCTGCTGACTGGTGTCCAATGAGCCTAAGTTATAAACTACATGCTTATAGAAACAATCAGAGTCAGTTGTGATCCCTCTTGCTTGGCTGAATAACATGTCTAAGCTGACACATGAAGATGAAGCAGATGTGGACCATTACTTCATCTTAAGCAAGTGTTTTTTTTCCCCAATATTCTTTCATGAGATATGGGTGTCACTGACAAGGCAGGCATTTGTTGCCCATCCCTAATTGCCCATGAATTGAGAAGCATGATTGGCCATTTCAGAGAGCAGTAGGCAGTTAAGAGTCAACCACACTGTTGTGGGACTGGAGTCATGCATAGGCCACAACAGATAAGGATAGCAGATCTCCTTGCCTAAAGGATGTTACTAAACCAGATAGGCTTTTATAACAATCAATGATAGTTTTATGGTTACTGATCACTATTACTAGCTTTCAATTCTACATTTATTAATTGAATTCAAAATCCACCAACTGCCTTGGTGGGATTTGAACTCACGTACATTAGCCTGGGCCACTGGATTGCTAGTCCAGTGACATTACCATGACAGCTTCATCTCCCTCCATTTTCTGAGTCACATTCAATAGAAAGACCAATAAAGGAATCAGGCATGCAAGTCGAAGCACCGATTTTCCAGTTATTAGAGTTAATAATAAAATCAGGAGCTCTCCAATTCTCTAATCAGTGTTCTTTCTGAGTTAAACTGCAGCCTGGCATGGCGTCAAATCTCTAATGTATTCAGGTGAAATGAGAAGGTAAGAGACAAAATCAATATGGGGGAGGGAGCTGTAGTTATAAGGTAAAAACACAATTTTCCTTGTAAAATTTGAACACATATAACAAAGTACTAAGTGTTTAATTAAGCAAATTTAATTGCAGTTTAAATGCACACATTCTAAGCTCATTTTTTACTAAAGCTTGCTGCAGTCTCTTTGAACATTGAACAATTGGGTTTGAAATAACTTCATTGAACTCACCTGCTTGACTTCTAACCATTCCTGTCTGGAAGAGCTTTCTGCTGCAGGGTCTTGTCTATATGATTTCTTTTGTCTTAAGATGTTTGCTCTAATTTTGCTTCTCTGCTCTTAACTTGTCACTTTAATAAATTTTGCTCCCAGCTTTTAAGTCTGGTTGCAATATTTTCCATTTCAACAGTCAATGAGTTCAGCAGCCTCTGGTGAATCCAAGCTTTCAGCTTAATCACTTTTGCTAGTTACTTGTAAAGGTTCTTGTTGCAACAAACTATTGTGGTATTTTTTCATTTTGTAAATTTATCCATAAATTAATTGTCTTTCATGTTCTCTAATATTTTATTATGTCTTCCTTCCAAATGTTAGTTAATTTAGTTATTTAGTTATACTGAAAGATATAGCCATCCTCCTTTATGTATATTGGCTTCATTTTCTGTATCTTTAATTTCATCTTATTTCCTTTCCCTTTATTCTCTTGAGTTTTTGCATAATCTTCTAATTTGCTCTGCATCCTTGAATTAGAGCTATTTATAACCATGTTACACTTGGCTTAATTGCAGACTTCATTTACAAGCATGCTATTAGCTGCCTGCAGGTTGCATACTTAATCCAATCTCCGCCCATTTAGTTTCATGCAGTCTGTAGAGTTGATCTAAGAAAGTCAATACAGTCAGCCGTATTGTCTCCAGGGCAGGAGGAAAGACATGTGAGGCAGTCTGCTCTATTTATTGGTATTATATACTACAGTACAGGATATTTGTTGTTTCAAATCTTCTTCAAAACTCTCCATAGCCTCATCCTTCACTATAGAAATAGGAACAGGAATAGGCCATTTGGCCCTCAAGTCTGCTCTACCCTTCAATATGATCATAGCTGATTTTCAACCTAATCTCATATTCCTTAATTCTCTTAGAATCCAAAAATTGATCTCAGCTTCAAATATACTGAACTACTGAACATCCGCAGCCTTCTGGGATAGAGAATTCCAAAGATTCACAACCCTCTGAGCGAGCAAGTCTTTTCTCAACTCAGTCCTAACTGGCTACCTTCGTATCCTGAGACCCCTAGTTCTACCTTCATTACAGCCCCTCTAAGGCAAGTATGTCCTTTCACAGACACAAAGACCAAAGCTGTACCATACTTGTAGTAATTATAGTTTTGGGAAATGTAGGACTGTAGCTTTAAGGATAATCCTGTGTTGTAAGATCACATGATCTGTGTAAACCAATGTGAAAGCAGTGCAGGGAGCCGCTACAAGAGGTTTCTTCTTTAGTTATGGAGTTTGGTGCACATGTAGTTGCTGCTGCTGTCTTGTAAATAAAGTTAAATGTTTCTACCAAGAAAAGTTGTCTGAAGATCAACCCTACACAAACTGGCAATGAGGATAAATCAGATTTGGCCTGCACCTTGCCCAGTGACTGTGAGTATCTAAGTCAGTTAAAAATAAAAGAATATACAGTCATCTGAAATACCACAGTTAGAAAGAATCGATCCCTTTGAGCCAGCTACAGATGAATGCTCTCAATATATAGAACATCTTGCATTCTTCTTTCAAGCAAACAAAATCAAGGGGGAAGAAAAGAGGAGAGCGATTCTCCTGAGTATTTGTGGGAGCAAGATCTACAGTTTAATTCGAAGCTTGACTGCCCGCAGTGCGCCAGGTTTGAAGACACTCAGTGAATCAGTAGACTTCATTAAGGGACATTTTCAACCCAAGCCCTCAGTCACAATGCAGAGGTTCAGGTTCAATTCATGGAATAGAGCCCTGGGGGAGACAATTGCTACCTACATGGTGAAATTAAAACAACTAACAGAATATTGTAATTTTGGTAAAACCCTGAATGAGTATAAATCTAGTTTACCTCGGGGATTCGCGGCCTTGTCTCTAGGGAGCAGACTCGGAGGGAGGAGCATCAGAGCGGTGACCTCGGGGCACAGAGTAACTGAAGCCAAAACTTAAAAAGTGATGTCACAGGAAAGCTGTGACCTGATTGGTTGGTAGGAAATCTGCACCAAATTTGAAAAAAAAACACTGCAAAGCTAATTAATAAATTAATTATCTAAGTAGAGATGGCTGGGCAGGTGATGTGCTGTAGCTTTATGATGTGGGAGCTGGCAGATCCCATTGCGAGCCACAGTGACCACATCTGCAGCAAGTGTTGGTTGCTGGAGGAACTCCGGCTCAGAATTGATGAGCTGGAGTCCGAGCTCCGGACGCTGCGGCACATCCGGGAGGGGGAGAGTTACCTGGATGCTTTGTATCAGGAGGCGGTCACACCTGGTAGATTAAGTACCCCAAGTCCAGTCAGTGGTCAAGGTCAGCAGGGTGTGACTGCAAGTGAGGCAGGTAGAGGGATCCTGTGTTCAGGAACAGAGGAGCCTCAGCTCTTGACCTTGTCCAACAAGTACGAGGTACTTGCTCCCTGTGTGGATGAGGAAGAGGGCTGTAGGGAGGATGAGCCAGCTGACCATGGCACTGTGGCACAGGAGGTTCAAGAGGGGGGAGCAAAAAGACAAGTGGTAGTTGTAGGGGATTCTATAATTAGGGGAATTGATAGCTTCCTTTGCAAGCAGGATCGAGAGTCCCGCATGGTATGTTGCCTGCCTGGTGCCAGGGTGAGGGACATCTCTGACCGGCTTGAAAGGGTATTGGAGAGGGAGGGGGAGGGTCCAGTTGTTGTGGTCCACGTCGGGACAAATAACATAGGTAAGACTAGGAAAGAGGACCTGTTTGGGGATTATCAGGAACTAGGAACTAAATTAAAGAACAGGTCCTCAAGGGTTATAATCTCCGGATTACTACCCGAGCCACGTGCAAATTGGCATAGGGATGTGAGAATAAGGGAAGTAAACACGTGGCTAAAGGAGTGGTGCGAGAAAGAGGGGTTCCATTTCGTGGGGCACTGGCATCAGTATTGGAACAGGAGGGATCTGTACCATTGAGACGGTCTCCACCTGAACCGATCTAGGACCAATGTTCTAGTGAAAAGGGTAAATAGGATGGTCAACAGGACTTTAAACTAGAAAGTGGGGGGAGGAGGGAAGGGTAAAACTCCAAGAAGTATGACTAATGGGAAACAAAGCAGCAGGTTAGCGTGTGGGGGGGGGGTGGATTCAACTTCATGGAAAATTATGAAAAATCTGAAAAGAAAGGAGAGCCCAGGAGAGGCTATTAAAGTCCCCAGAACACAAAATAGGACAGAGTGTTTGGAAAGGGCCAGGAATCTAAATTCAAGCACATCAGATAAAGGGACGACAATGAGAAAGGGGACAGGAAATACAGGACTGAAGGTGTTGTATCTGAATGCACACAGTATACGAAATAAATGAGCTTGTGGCGCAGATTGAAATTGGCAGGTATGATGTGGTGGGCATTACGGAGACATGGCTGCAAGGGGATCAGGACTGGGAGCTAAATATCCAAGGATATACATCCTATCGAAAAGATAGGCAGTTTGGCAGAGGGGGTGGGGTTGCTTTGTTAGTAAGAAATGAAATTAAATCGATAGCAAGAAATGATGTAGGGTCAGATGATGTAGAATCTGTGTGGGTAGAGTTGAGGAACCGCAAAGGTAAAAAAACCATAATGGGAGTCATGTACAGGCCTCTGAACAGTAGTCAGGATGTGGGGCACAAGATACACCAGGAGATAGGAAAGATGTGTAAGAAAGGCAAGGTTACAGTGATCATGGGGGATTTCAATATGCAGGTAGACTGGGAAAATCAGGTTCGTAGTGGATGCCAAGAAAAGGAATTTGTGGAATGTCTACGAGATGGCTTTTTGAGCAGCTTGTGGTGGAGCCCACTAGGGAACAGGCAATTCTAGATTTAGTGATGTGTAATGAGGCAGATTTGATAAGGGAGCTTAAGGTGAAGGTACCCTTAGGAGGAAGTGACCATAATATGATAGAATTTACCCTGCAATTTGAGAGGAGAAAGCTGGAATCAGATGTAACGGTATTACAGTTGAATAAAGGCAACTACAGAGGCATGAGGGAGGAGCTGGCCAGAATTGACTAGGAGATGAGCCTAGCAGGAAAGACAATGGAACAGCAATGGCAGAAGTTTCTGGGAGTAATTTGGGAGACACAGCAAAAATTCATCCCTAGGAAGAAGAAGCATACTAAAGGGAGGACGAGGCAACCATGGCTGACAAGGGAAGTCAGGGACAGCGTAAAAGCTAAAGAGAAAGCATACGATGTGGAAAAGAGCAGTGAGAAATCAGGAGATTGGGAAGCCTACAAAGACCAACAGAGGACAACTAAAAAAGAAATAAATAAGGAGGGAGAAGATTAAATATGAGGGTAAACTAGCCAGTAATATAAAAGAAGATTGCAAGAGTTTTTTTTAGATATATAAAGTGTAAGAGAGAGGCAAAAGTGGACATTGGGCCGCTGGAAAATGATGCTGGAGAAGTAGTAGTGGGGAACAAAGAAATGGCGGAGGAACTGAATAGGTATTTTGTGTCAGTCTTCACAGTGGAAGACACGAGTGACATCCCCAAAGTTCAAGAGAGTCGCGGGGCAGAGGTGAGTATGATGGCCATTACCAAGGAGAAGGTGCTAGGAAAACTGAAAGGTCTGAAGGTGGATAAAACACCTGAACCAGATGGATTACACCCCAGAGTTCTGAAGGAGATAGCTGAAGAGATAGTGGAGGCATTTGTGGTGATCTTTCAGGAATAATTGGAGTCAGGGAGGGTCCCACAGGACTGGCAAATCACTAATGGATCTCCCCTGTTTAAGAAGGGAGTGAGGCAAAAGACGGGAAATGACAGGCCGATTAGCCTGACGTCGGTCGTTGGTAAGATTTTAGAGTCCATTATTAAGGATGAGATTTCAGAGTACTTGGAAGCGCGAGGTAAAATTGGGCAAAGTCAGCATGGTTTCATCAAGGGGAGGTCATGCCTGACAAATCTGTTAGAATTCTTTGAGGAGGTAACAAGTAGGTTAGACAAAGGAGAGCCAATGGATGTTATCTACTTGGACTTCCAGAAGGCGTTTGACAAGGTGCCGCACAGGAGGCTGCTCAGTAAGATAAGAGCCCATGGCGTTAGAGACAAGGTATTAGCATGGATAGAAGATTGGCTGTCTGGCAGGAGGCAGAGAGTGGGGACCTTCTCAGGATGGCGGCCGGTGACTAGTGGAGTTCCGCAGGGGTCAGTGTTGGGACCACAACTTTTCACTTTATACATTAATGATCTAGATGAAGGAACTGAGGGCATCTTGGCTAAGTTTGCAAATGATACAAAGATAGGTGGAGGGACAGGTAGTATTGAGGAGGCGGGGAGGCTGCAGAAGGATTTGGACAGGTTAGGAGAGTGGGCAAAGAAGTGGCAGATGGAATACAACGTGGGGAAGTGTGAGGTCATGCACTTTGATAGGAAGAATAGAGGCATGGACTATTTTCTAAATGGGGAGAGAATTCAGAAATCTGGAGTGCAAAGGGACTTGGGAGTCCTAGTCCAGGATTCTCTTAAGGTTAACTTGCAGGTTGAGTCGGTAGTTAGGAAGGCAAATGCAATGTTGGCATTTATTTCGAGAGGATTAGAATATAAAAGCAGGGATGTGTTGCTGAGGCTTTATAAGGCTCTGGTCAGACCACGTTTAGAATATTGTGAGCAATTTTGGGTCCCATGTCTCAGGAAGGATGTGCTGGCCCTGGAGAGGGTCCAGAGGAGGTTCACGAGAATGATCCCAAGAATGAAAGGCTTAACATATGAGGAATGTTTGAGGACTCTGGGTCTATACTCGATGGAATTTAGAAGGATGACGGGGGATCTGATTGAAACTTACGGAATACTGAAAGGCCTGGATAGAGTGGACATGGGGAAGATGTTTCCATTAGTAGGAGAGACTAGGACCCGAGGGCAAAGCCTCAGAGTACAGGGAAGACCTTTTAGAACAGAGATGAGGAGAAACTTCTTTAGCCAGAGAGTGGTGAATCTATGGACTTCATTGCCACAGAAGGCTGTGGAGGCCAGGTCATTGAGTGTATTTAAGACCGAGATAGATAGGTTCTTGATTGGTAAGGGGATCAAAGGTTACGGGGAGAAGGCGGGAGAATGGGGTTGAGAAAATTATCAGCCATGATTGAATGGCGGAGCAGACTCGATGGGCCGATTGGCCTAATTTCTGCTCCTATGTCTTATGGTCTTATGGACATGCTCAGAGATTTAGTATGTGGCATGCAGGAAGACACTATTCGGCAAAGATTGCTAGCTGAAGTGAATCTTGATTTTAAGAAAGCATTGGAAATAGCACTGGCGATGGAAAGCGCTGTAAGGGATTCACAAGCAATTTAAGGGGCACAAATGGCGCCGTTCTCTTGGTCAGGCGGGAACAGTCAGCCAAAAGCGGTGCGAAAAGGCGGGAATCCCCACAAAGCAGGAAACAGCACTGGCTAACTGGAAAATGAGGGGAAAAATCTTAGCAACTAAATCTAAAACTAACTTTCATTGACATGGAAACAATCTGCCTTCTAGCGACTGGCAATTTTAAAAAGTAGAATGTTATTTTTGTCACAGAGGTGTAAAATCATGTCATATAATGAGACAGTGCAAAGTGAGATTTAAACAGGCCTCAAAACAACAAACGAAGTCCAATGAAGTCTATAGTGTAGAAGAACCAGAAACAACCAATTCTGACACTTATTCATTATTCAATATGAAAGTTGGGAAGACAGTCAACATTTGTTGCAGTGCAAGTGAATGGTAACCATTAAAAACTGAAGTAGACACGGGTGCTTCGTCCACTGTAATAGGGGAACACACTTTCAGATATTTAAATAAAGGTGATCAACAATTAAATTTGGAACAAACATCTGCTGAGTTGAAAGTGTACACAGGTGAAGAAATCCAAGTGAAAGGTATCACCAGAGCAACTGTTTATTATAGACACCAATTGGCACAAGTACAAGTGTTGGTGCAGGAAGGAGAAGGACCAAGCCTTCCAGGGTGTTACTAGTTGATGGAAATTAAATTAAACTGGTCTGAAATCTTCCAGTTGTGAACAGGCGGATTACCAGAGCTGCTTAAAAAAAAATGACACCATCTTCAAGTCAACTGGGAAAAATCCAAGGCCTACAGGCTAAGATTTACGTGGGCCCAGAAGCAACCCCTTGCTTCTTAAAAGCAAGACCGGTGCCATGTGCCCTGATAGAGAAGGTTGACCCTGAGTTGAACTGGTTAGAGAGGCTGGGTGTCATAAAAGCGGTTCAGTTGTCAGATTGGGCAGCACCCATAGTCCCTGTCCTAAAACCGGATCAGACCATTTGGATCTGTGGGGGCTATAAACTAATGGTCAATGGAGTAACCAAACTGGACAGGTACCCTATTCCCAAGATTGAAGACTTATATGCCAAACTAGTAGGAGGGACAACGTATACAAAGCTTGACATAAGTCACACATGTCAGCAATTGGAGCTGGATAATGCCTCCGGGAATTCATAACCATAAATACCCACAAAGGGTTATACCAATCTACCAATATACACGCTGCTCTTCGGTGTTTCCTCAGCCTGTGCCATTGGAGACAATGACGAGCTTACCACAGGGACTATCTCAGGTTGTGGTCCGCCTGCACAATGTACTAATAACCGGATTCACAGAAAAAAAAAACACTTGGCTAACCTAGAGGAAGCCCTGAAATGATTTTAGAAGTAGGAGTGTGTCTGAAGAAGGAAAAATGCAATTTTCAAGCAAATTAAGTCATTTATTTGGGCCACGTGGTAGATGCCTAAGGGTTACAGCCAGTTGAAGAGAAGGTTAAAGCAATAAAAGAGGCATCTGCACCCAAGAACACCTCTGAACTTAAATCATTTTTAGGATTGATAAATTATTATGGCCAATGTCTACCAAATTTGTCCACAGTTCTTGCCCCTCTACATTCACTGCTAAGAAAAAACCAGCGTTGGTTTTGGGAGGCATCCTAAAAAGAAGCCTTCATGGAAGTAAAACAGCTCTTACATTCTTCAAATTTGTTGGTACATAATGGCCAATGAAGGAGTTGGTGCTAACCTGCGATACATCCCCCTAAGGAGTGGGAACGGTAATATCTCATAAGATGGATGATGACACAGTGAAGCCGATCGGTTATGTATCCAGGTCCCTTACCACAGCTGAAAAAGGATATTCTTAGATTGAAAAGGAAGATCTGTTGATTATTTTTGGTGTAAAAAAAATTCCACCAATACGTGCACGGGCAACATTTTACAATAATATCAGACCACAAACCACTTTAGGTCTGTTTAGTGAGGAAAAGGCTACACCTCCCGTAATTTCTGCAAGAATACAAAGGTGGGCTCTAATTTTGGTGGCATATGACTACACCTTTGTACATAGGCCAGGGATTCATATAGCAAATGTCAATGCCCTAAATCACCTTCCTTTAAAAGAGAATGATGAACATGTTCCAATCCCACAGGAGCTGGTGTTAGTGATTAATTTTCTAGATTCCTCACCAGTCTGTGCCAGGAAGATAAGGAACTGGACAAATCGTGATCCCGTCCTGTCTCGGGTGAGAAACCAAATGTTACATGGTTGGTTCCAGGAACCAGTCTCTGAAGAATTGAAGCCGTTTTTCAACCGAAGACACGAGATGAGCAGTCAAGATTGCATTCTATTATGGGGGGCAAAGGCAATATTTCCTGCGTAAGGAAAGGAGCCACTTTTAGTAGAGCTACACAGTACCCATCCAGGGATCTCCCAAACGAAGACGATAGCACGGAGTTATCTTTGGTGGCCAGGGGTGGACGGCAATATTGAAAAGGTGGTAAAACATTGTGTGCAATGTCAACAGCTACAAAAGTTGCCGGTGGCAGCCCCATTACACCCATGGGAGTGGCCTGGTAGACCCTGGGTGAGATTGCACATTGATTACATCAGTCCTTTCCTTGGAACCATGTTTCTACTGATTATAAGTGCTCATTCCAAGTGGTTGGACATTTATGAGGTAAATTTCCAACATCAGGCACTACTAGAGAAAACTATGCCAGAGCTTCACGTTCCACAGATTGCCAGAGGTAATCGTCTCAGATAATGGTATTGCATTTACAAGCGCTGAGTTCCAATGATTTATCGGCCTCAATGGTATCAAGCATGTGAAAACTGCACTGTACCATCCGTCATCAAATGGACTGGTGGAAAGGGAAGTACAAGCTTTTAAGGCTGGAATGAAAAAGTTAATAGGTGATTCATTGAAGACCAAACTTGCGCATTTTATATTTCACCACAGAAGAAAGCCTCACACTATGACAGGAGCAACACCAGCAGAATTACTGATGAGGTGCCTTCGGACAAGACTAAACCTGGTACTTCCCAATTTGGAGGAGAAGGTGGAGAAAAGTCAAGAGAACCAAAAAGCAACTCATGATTTGCATAGTCAAGAGTGACAGTTTACTGTTGGAGAAGCAGTATAAGTAAGGAATTTCGATGGAGGACCAAAGTGGTTACCTGGTAAAGTAAGTTCAGTGACCGGACAATTGTCGTACCACGTGAAAGTGGAGGGCTGCATCGCCTGTAAGCCTGTGGGTCATTTAAGAAAAAGAGAGAGACCCCAACAAAATGATGTTCTACCTGTAATCATTACTGAACCAGTGGTTCCTGTTGAAGTTGCTCAACCAAGGACAGATGTCTCTGTCAGAGTGGAAGACACTGAACTGCAAATGCCTAATGAGGTACCTGATAATGCAGTTTCAGAGAATGTGGTTCCTACAAAAGAATCTGAATTCGTGGAGCTGCGACATTCCACACAGATCAGGAAACCACCTGAAAGAATGAATTTGTAATTTCATGACCTGTGTAAATATTGTAATATCATGAGATAAATATCTTTGTAAATGCAAAATGTATAGAGAAGTTAAAGGGGGAGGAACGTAGTAATAGTTTTGGGAAATGTAGGACTGTAGTTTTAAGAATAATCCTGTGTTGCAAGATCACATGATCTGTGTAAACCAATATGTAAGCAGCACAGGGAATCTCTACAAGAGGGTTCTTCTTTAGTTATGGAGTTTGATGTACATGTGTAGTTGTTGCTGCTGTCTTGTAAATAAAGCTAAATGTTTTCACTAAGAAAAGTTGTCTGAACATCAACTCGACAACAACACTCCAATGTGGTCTCACCAAAATCCCTGTGCAATTGCAACAAGACTTCCTTACTCCTTTTATACTCCAACCCCCTAGCTACAAATGCTAACATACCATTTGCCTTCCTGATTATGCCAACATGTTAACTTTCTGTATCCTGTGTAAAAGGAAACCTAAAGTCATCTTTACACTAACATTTAATAGTTCCTCAACATTTAAAAATTATTTTGGTTTTTCTATTCTTCCTACCAAAGTGAATAACTTTGCATTTCCCCACATTATTTTCCATCTGCCACTTCTATGCGCATTCATTTAACCCTTCAATGCCCCTTTATAGATACTTTGGGGAGAATCTTTAGAAGATTTTCTGGTACCAGGAGCATATGCAGGTCCTGATCCTGATGGTCTCATCCAGCTTCACGATCTTCCCAGAGACAGCCAATTTTATTTTGTTCCTGAGACCTGAGCATCAATGTCAAGGCCAGCATTCATTCCCGATCCCTAACAATTCAATCCAATTAGGAATTATAGGAAGCTGTTCAGGCAGAGGAACTAATTGAAGCATCAAGTCTGTCAGTGGTGGGCAGCCCACCAGGGGAGGTAAGTGTTGGCACTGTAGGTGGGATACTGTGAAAGGTGCCTCAAGATGGAAGTGCCCTCTGGAGACTTTTAAACTGTTAAAAGTAAAGGGGGCCACAGGTTATAATTATGGAGGGGGAACCACTCTAAAGGATGTCCTGCGACGACGGCTATAGCCCTTAAGCAACTCTGGGGGAGGGGAATTAAATGAGGCCTTGCTGGTCCCGGGCCTGCTGGTAAGAGGCTGTCTACGGGTGTAGGTTTGTCACTGGGATTGTCACCAATTTGCCCCCAAGTGGACACTTGTTAATTGTTAATGATTGTTAATAATTAGCTACCTGCTTGACTGCCAGTGCTGGGCGAGTAGCCAGTGCCAGACAGACCCAACCACCAGCAAAATCGCTCAGAGGCGGAATATGTCAGGGAGCTTCTCCTGATGAGCAATTTCTTAATTTTGCTCCCTGTTCCTCTTCCAAATTCATCTGTGTGGGACTGGGAAAATTCTGCCCAATGTGTTGTCCTCACAGCTTACTTTTCCACTTAGCTTCGTATCATCAGTACATTCAGTTGCTTCATTTAAGTCATTAATATAGATTTTAAATCACGGAGGCCCCAGCACTGACCCTTGTAGCACTCCACTAGTAACAGCCAGCTAGCCTCAAAATTATTAATTTATTCCTACTCTCTAGTTTATATCCTTTAACTAATCCTCTATCCAGATTAATATATTACCCACAACCAAATGAGCTCTTACCTTGTGTGACAATCTTTTATGTGGTGCCTGATTGAATGCCTTTTGAAAATCCTAATACCTTACATTCACTATTTCCCCTTTATTCACCCTGTTAATTACATCCTCAAAAATCTCTCATTAATTTGTCAAACACAATTTTTCTTTCATAAAACCATGTTGACTCTACCTCATCGTATCATGATTTTCTAAGTGTCCTGATACTAACATTTTAAAAATGGACTCTAGCATTTTGCTGATAGCTAATGTCAGGTTTACTGACCTGTAGTTTCCTGCTTACCCTCTCCCTCTTCCTTGAATAGTCATGTTACCTTTGTGTTGGACCCAGTGCCCTGGTTTGTTGGGGCTGAAGGATCTGGGTTGCATGCTTGTTTCAGGGTGACCGAGTTTGTATCAAGACAGAGAAGATCAGTAGATCATTTTAGAAGAAACACATTCTGTTTATTTACAAAAGAAACTCAGCAGCTACACATGTGTGCTTGCCACTCAAAATTCTGTCTTAACACATCAGACTCTAACTCAAGACTACTGACTACAGAGGTAGCCTGTGCTACTCTGCTATTGGGTATCAAGATCATGTGATCTTACATTACATTTGTCTTAAAGGTATATTGCACATCAGATTACTATATCCCTTCCCCTTTACTCAGAAATACATTTTACAATTTTTCTCAAAATATCAAATTATTCACACAGATAAATAATTTACAAAGTCAGTCTTTCAGGGGACTTCCTTATGTGTGTAGAATGTCTCAGCTCTACAGCTTCTGATGTTTGATCTGGAACCTCCCTCACTGTAGTCATCTGAGCATCGGTTTCTTCAGTAGGTACCTGCAAATCTGTTTCTTCAACTCTTTCAGGTACAGTCAGCCCTTCAGACACACCTGTACATTTGAGTTCTTTCAGCAGGAGACATTGACTCAGTCACAAACACTGGTGGAATCATTTCTGAATATTTTAATTCTCCTCTTATATGATCCACGTGTCTCCATATGACTCGATCTTCCACTTTCACATGGTAGGAAAGAGGTACCATTACCTCACTTATTTCAACAAACATCCACGTTGGTCCTTTAAAATTTTTCACAAATATTTTCTCTCCGTTAAACACCCTGTCACGACAGCGACAGTCATGTCCAATTTTCTGACTTCTCTGACTCCTTTCAACCTTCCACCCCACCATCCCCCACCACCCCCCCACCCCACCTACCCCCAAAGTTTGGCATAACTAGGCTCAATCTCAATCAGAGACGGCGCTTCGTCATCAATTCCACAAGTGTGACTCCTGTTGTCGTATAAGGGGTGGTTCTATAACAAAAAAGAAAATGTACTAATTTAGTCACTATGGAGTCTCCAGACAATTTCTTCATACCAGATTTGAACGTCTGAGCTGCTCTCTCGGCCAGTCCATTTGAAGAAGGGTGGTATAATGAAGTTTTCACATGAGTAATGCCATTGAGGCTAATAAATCAATGAAATTCAGCATTTGCGAATACTGTTCCATTGTCTGAAATGAAACTTTGTTCTAGCTAGTCTATTGTAGCAGAAGATGTCGATGACCTCACTTCATACATGTGCATCCATTTTGAATGTGCATCGACGATAAGTAGAAACATTGTTCCCTTAAAAAGTCCCACATAGCCGATGTGTACTCGCACCCATGGCCTTCCTGGCCACTCCCAGGGGTGTAACGGAGGTTGCAGGTAATTTTTGTACTTGCTGACACTGCATACTCACTAAGTTTTCTATTTCTCCATCCATCCCAGGCCACCATAAATAGTTGTGTGCTGTTGCCTTCATTTTGGAAATTCCGGGATGTGCACTGTGAAGTTCAGATAATAATAGCTTTCGTCCTTTTGGAGGAACAATCACTTGTGCTCCCCACAGTAAGATACCTTCCTGGTTGGTTATCTGCTTTCTTCTCTGGAAATACGGTTTCATTTTATCAGATTCTTGTTCTTGTGACCAACCATGAAGAACTTGATCTCGCACTCTGGATAAGATTGGGTCTTGATTTGTCCAATCTTTAATCTGTCCAGCACATATCGGTGATGAGTCCAGGATGTTCAATAATAAAACACATTCTTGAGGAATTGGAACATCCTTATCTTTTACTTGCATGGGCAAACAATTGAGTGCATCTGCATTTGCAATTTGACTTCTGGGTCTATGAATGAAAGTATACCCATATGCTGCCAAGATCAATGCCCACCTTTGTACTCTTGCTGAGGCGTTAGGGGATATAGCCTTGTCTTCGCTGAATAATCCTAATAATGGCTTGCAGTCCAAGATGATAGTAAAATGATGACCTTGTACATGTTGGTGAAACTTCTTAACACCAAAAATGATTGACAGGCCTTTTTCTATTTGACAGTACCTTTTTTCTGCTGTATTGAGTGTTCTCAATACATATCCTATAAGTTGTTCTAATTCATATTCCATTTGATGGGAAAGCACTGCTCCCACTCCAGCGGGAGATGCATAACACACTAATACCAACTCTTTTTTGGGTCAGAATATACTAGATGATTGTGCAGATGATTGTAACAACTGTTTCACTTTTGTGAAAGCTTCTTCCTGTGGTGTTTGCCAAGACCATTGTTGGTTTCTCTTGAGCAAGTAATACAGTGGTGCCAGTTCTGATGACAAATTAGGCAAGAAGTGTCCATAGTAATTTATCATCCCCAAGAATGATTTCAGTTCAGATATACTCTTTGGTGCTGGTGCCTCTCTAATGGCTTTCACTTTTCTTCAACTGGATGTAGGCCTTGTGAATCTACCTTGTGACCTAGGTAAGTTACCTCTTTCGCTTGGAATGTGCACTTTTATTTTTTCAACTGCACTCCAACCTGCAAAAAACATTTCAAAGCTTCTTCCAAGTTCATCAAATGTTCCTTTTCAGTGAGTCCAGTAACAAGAGCGTCATCCAAATGAACTACAACATGGGGCAGTCCCTGTAGTAAACTTTCCATGAACCTTTGGAATATGGTGCAAGCTGAAGATATGCGAAAAGGTAAAAAAATGTATTGATATAACCCTTTGTGTGTATTAATGGTGACAAACTTCCAGGAAGCCTTCTCTAATTCCAATTGTTGATAAGCACGACTTATACCAAGCTTCATGTAAGCAGTTCCACCTGCCAGTTCAGCGTACAAGTCTTCAATTTCTGGTATGAGGTGTCTGTCCAACTTAGCCACTTTACTGACTGTTAATTTGTAGTCCCCACAAATTCGAATGCTTCGCTCAGGTTTGTGAACAGGTGCAATTGGTGCTGCCCATTCTGAAAACTGCACGGGTTGTATCACTGTTAGTTTTTCTAATCTGTCCAGTTCGATGTCCACCATTTCCCACATTGCATAAAGTACTCTTTGCCTTCATGAATCTTGGTGTTGCCGCTGGGTCTACATGAAATTTTGCTTGTAGCCCCTCAGTCTTTCCAAGTTCAACCTTGAAGACTGAGGCATATTTTTGTAGGAGCTCTGGTAGTCCATTAGTTCTCAGTTGGAAAATTTCAGTCCATTCCAATTTAATTTCTTTCAGCCAGTTTTGTCCAAGGAGGCTAGGGGCAGGATATTCTGGTCAGGGGCAGGGCCCACTCGTCGACATGTAAAATGATGCGGGATGACATCGGAAATCCCGACGTCACCCCGCGTCATTTCCATTTTCAGGTCGACGGGGGCCCAGCCGAGTCAGCTGCGCGCCCGCCGACCTGTCAACAGCCTATTGAGGCCATTGAAAAACTAATTAAGGTCATTAATGGACCTGCCCGTCCAAGGTTGGCCAGGAGCCTTGGCGGACTTCGGAAAAAGCATGAAACCTCATCCACGGGCAGGATGAGGTTTCATGAGGGTATTTAAATTTTTATCAAATCCTTCAATAAAAGTTATGGACATGTCCCAACTCATGTGACAGCGTCACATGAGAGGACATGTCAGGGAAATTTTTTTATCATTTCTATTAAATATTTTAATTCCGAGCCAATCTCCCTGAGGCAGCACTTAGCCTCAGGGAGATCTGTGCACTCTTTCGCGTGCATGCGTGGAAGAGCACACTCCCGGCTGAGGGAATCCACCCCCCACTCCCGCCCGCACAGGAAGCGCATAGCGCTTCCTAGCAGACGTCACGCTGGGCGGGCCTTAATTAGCCAGCTCACGTAAAATGGGGGCGCATCCCCAATCAGGGGCGCCAATCGGAGGTCCGCCCGTACCTGCTCTCACACTTCCCCCCCAATGAGGGGGTGGAAATTTTTCCCTAGGTCCCTCATCTACTTTCAGCATTCAGGGTAATTTCGCTGTTTGACCTCCATAGTGTACTGTGACTTTACATCTGCCCCTTGTCTTGTATGTCTTCTCTCGTGTAAGCTTTCAATGTGGCATCAATTTCTTCCAAATTTAGTTTTCGTTCCCCATGATTCAGGTATTTAAAAGTATGCTCACCTATCACTGTAGTGGCTGTTCCAGTATCCACCTACATTCTGATAAGCCTTTCATTCATTCTCGTGGTTACATAGATTGGTTCTGTTCTTCCTGCCTTTAAATTATATAATGATAAATATCTGAATCTATTACTTCAGGCTTTTCAACGCTGTTAATCTAATTTTTTTTTGCTTTTGCCTGTAAGTCTGCCTAATTCTATCTTTACAATGTCTTATGAGACGTTCATTTGGATGACAGAGAAAACATTCAATCTTTTTTATACTGTGATTCATTACAAGGTTGTCTGCTTCCACTTATGTTACCATTATGTCATGGTTTTGCTGCTAAGTTATCTCTTTTAATTTGTCTGCTAGCGCTGGCTGCTTCACGCTTCTGAGTAAAGCTTTGCACTTTCGTATTCTTTTTGGCTTCTTGAGGCTCTCCGCCCAACATGGAGGGCAGTACCAATTTTGCACTCCTTGTATGGCTTCCGAGTCTCGCACTGCACCTTCCACTGCCAGACTGATTTCCAATGCCCTCCGAAAATCTAAATTTGTTTCAGACACTAATCTCTTCTAAATCGCATCTTCATTTATACGGCACACCAAATGATCGCTAAGTATATCATTGATAGATGTACCAAATTCACAATGTTCAGTTAATTTTTTCAGATTTGCCACATAACAAGCAACTGTCTCCCTCATAGCTCTATTCCTTGAGTTAAATTTGAACCATTGCATCATCACCGACGGCTTGGGCTGGTAATGATTCTTTACGAGGTTCACTAAGTCATCAAAACTTTTCTAACCTGGGGCACTGGGTGCCAACAAATTCTGAATTAACCCATTTGTCTTACTCCCACACGTGGATAAGCGAATCGTGCACTTCTTCTCCTCCCCCGTGATGTCATTCGCCTGGAAGAAGAACGCGAGGCCTTCAGCATAGCGAGACAAGTTATCCAAGGTTGAATCGAAAGGCTCAACTCTTCCAAATTGCAGCATGTTCTGAGGCGATTGATTCAACGATCAGGAAGGAAATGTTCCTTTACTTACAACTGCCGTGCGAGGTACGGCCCGATTTCAGTTCTTCTGATTTCCTTTGTTCTTTCTTGCTTTTTACCTCGACCTTTCATATCTTTTCTTGCTTTTCACTCTTGTCGCCAGTTTGTTGGATCCAGTGCCCAGCTTTGTTGGGGCTAAAGGATCCAGGTTGCACGCTTGTTTCGGGGCACCTCTTAGAAGAAACACAATCTGTTTATTTGCAAAAGGAACACAGCAGCTACACTTGTGTGCTTACAACTCAAAACTCTCTCTTCACTCTTCAGACTCTAAGTCAAGACTACTGACTTTTGAGGTAGCCCATGCTACTCTGCTATTGGGTATCAAGATCATGTGATCTTACATTACAACGTTTGTCTTAAAGTTATATTACATATTAGATTACTACACTTAGCTTCTTTCCAATCCACTGGGAAAGTCACGGAAGCAAGGCCCTATGGCCCTACAACCCTCCAAGATCCGTGTGTTCTTTCAATTTTGGCATCTAGGCCATCCCTGACTTTCATTACCCCTTCATTCATTGCCATGACTGCCAAATAGGGCCCAAGCTCTGGAATTCCCTCCCAAATCGCTTTGCCTCTCCACCTCTCCTTTGAAAGCTCCTTTAAAATCAACCCCTTTGACCAATTTTTTAGTCAGTTTCCCTAATGTCTTTTTCTTTTGCATGATATCAACTTTCTGCCTGACTATGTACCTGTGAACATTCCTTAGAATGTTTTAGCTCATTAAAAGCTGCAAGTTGTTGTTGTTTCACAGGTTCTGCCTTGTTAAGACATCCCCATTCCCATTCCAATGTGACAACTGTTTGAGTGCATAATGTCTTCTTTTGACAGCTAGTAACAAATTGTATGTACAATTGCAGCCCAGAGTGGCAGCATTCACTCACAGCTGAGTTGTTGTCACGCTTTAATCGCTACATTTATCCATGTCTATTTATATTCCTATCTAAATTTTTCAGCTGTTTTTTTGTCTCTTTCAATTTCTATTTCATGCTTTTCTACTCCTGTCACCTTCAACCATTTTATCAAAGCAGACTGCAGCTGCATGTTCTTGATGCAACTTTGCCCTCTGTCAAACCATCTAGTCCTAGCCTGCTTTACATTAGAATGATTGCCATCACCTATTTCTGCTTCAAAGTTTTGATAGAAATTGCTTTAAACACTCTTTCTAAGCTGAAATTCCTTCTCATATTAGTTTGGTATGTTTTATTTAGGATCCTGTGTGAATGATCTGGTTTGCTTTAATCTTGGAATGCTACTTATTTTTAAAGGATAAATTTAGTCTAACACTTTGCAATTATTAGTTTGGTATGTTTTATTTAGGATCCTGTGTGAATGATCTGGTTTGCTTTAATCTTGGAATGCTACTTATTTTTAAAGGATAAATTTAGTCTAACACTTTGCAATAAATACTGATCTGTTGTGAAGAAATCCGGCTTTTGCTCTTGTACCTGGTATTTCCTTCTCTTAATGTTCATTGCAATTATCCTCTTGGAATGACAGCATGTAACATTTAGCCTATTTTTAATTTTTGCTGCAGCATGAAGGTAGTAGCTTCTGGAATGTGGTGCCAGCTTGTGTGGTGGGTGCTCTGAAAGCCTTAAAGATGGAGCTGACTAGTTCTTGACTGGGGCAGAAATCACATCATATCAGCATGTTATCAAATAACAAACTCCTGATCCATGCGATTTTCTGGACTGCCTGGGGGTGGAGGTGGGGGAGAGTGGGGTGGGGAGTTCAGGGAAGAATTTTCCAGATTTCTTTACCCCTTAACCCTATTTTCTTTCTACCTTTTTGCCTTTCACAGGAGATTACTTGGCTGCTGGGAGCAGGGTGAGGACTGGTGGACGTGCATGGAGGAAGGAGGAAGTGTCGAGTTGTGATGCTTCAGGCATCATGAGTGTGGGACAGCTTTGATCAATAGGCTGGTCTTTTGCTGCTGATCATTTTCAAATTTTCACAAAAATCATTGACCATGAAGTGCAGTAATCTGTTGAACAAAGCAGAAATTAACATAATCTATTAAAGTCAGTGTCTAATGGGTAGATGTAACACTCACCTTCTACAGTGTCAACCGGTTATTTAAATGAGTATCTGGATTGAAGATGTGGTAACCTCCCAAATTCATGCCTGTCCTTACCAGAACTCCATCTTTGAAACCTTCCAATCATGTTTCTGTCTTGCCACAATACCAAATCAGTCCCAAAGGGCATCCTGTATGACTGAGACTGCAATAAACTATCTCTCCTTCTCCGTCATGACCTGGCTGCAGCCTTTGACATGGTTGACCACACCATCCTCTTCCAATATCTCTCCTCTGTTTTTCAGCTGGTGGGAATGTCCTTGCCTGATTCCATTCTTATCTAGTCAGTTTCACTAAAGGACATTAAGTATTGCAGAAAAAGAGAGACATGTCAAAGCTTCTCATCTTGCACTCTTCAGGACAATTCACAAGAAGACCAATAGTTGTGTAGTGTCCTGAAGAGTGCAAGATGAAAAGCATCGACATGTCTTTTTTTTCATCAATACTCAAGTCCTGTACTACCAAACGACTATTTGAAAAGGACGTTAGTGAACCAAATGGGCTTTTACAACAATCTGGTACTTTCATCGTTACTGAGCCTTTTTATTCCAGATTTCTTATGAACTGAATATCATGTCTCCAGATCATGTCTGCAGATCACTAGTTCAGGCCTTTGGATGATGAGTAGCATTAGTCCAGTCATGCAGACTATGTTACCGCACCATAATTATTGACGGTAATGCATTTGGGAGCTCACGAATGATGGATGGATTATTTTCCATGGCCAACAGATATATAATGTTTCCAAGTGACAAAGATGGTCAAGCAGAATGAACACTGGAGTTTGCATCTCTGCCAGGTTTTCCGCAGGTGATGGATGCCATAGATTACATGCGAATTGCAATCTGACTACTGCCTGAACAGCCAGGAGCATTTGAGATCCACAAGGTCTGCCACTCCATCAATGTTCAGCTCATTGAAAGCAGAAAATAAAGGTTCTTACAGGTCTCTGCATGATTCCCTGGGAGCTGTGTGATGCCTTCATATTATGCCAGGCGAATATCCCCACAATATTTCTACCTGTGACCAACTTGACAGGCTGTCTGCTTGGGGATGATGGATGCCTCTTCTTGATACCTTGTGATACATCTTAGGAACCCCTCCACTCACTTGCAGGAGAGGTACAATGCCAGCCATGCATTATTGAGCGGCCCAGAAGAATGCTGAAAATAAGGTTTGCTTTCCTTGACAGGTCTGAGGGTTTTATGGAGTATTCATTCGGATGTTAGAAATCATGCTGCATTCTACAAAATATAGCACAGCAAAAGGGCCTGGAGGTGCCAGATGAAGAAGGCACAAATGATTTCTCATTGGAGGAGAACTATGAAAATGAAGATGGTGGGTCTTGCGCACATGACCACCAGAACATATTGCTGCCCATGTTGCAACAGATGCTTTGATAGCACATAGTTTCAGTTAGAACAATGTCAACTACACCATTATCACCCCACTAACCATACCCCCTCATACATACAATCATGTGATCTTCAATGCACTTGTCCAACATCCCCCAGCTTGTGAGGTTCAAACCTTTTCTCCACTTTTCACGCTCATTAAATTAAAACCTGATTATGAAGTCTACTTTAAATGATGGGAGACAATGGGAAGGTGTGAGTAACAAATGTTTAATGTTGTGAACCAATTCATTGGGTTAAAACGAAAGAAAATGTGACAGCATGCATTAAGTCTCTGAGATCTATATTTGTTTTCTCCAAATGGTGCTGCCCTGTGATTTCAGCAGAGAGAGTGGAAGGCTACTGCACACCTTCCGCAGTGCTATGAGCTGTTCTTGGCTGATAACCTCTGGAGTTTAGAGTCTGTGAAGTTCCTGCTACGACTGACTACTAATCCTGCACTCCTGCAGGGGCAGTGCGGACAAACGGGAGTGGAGATGCCATGTTGAGTATTGGTTCAGAGGATGGCAACTTGAGACATGCAGATGTTCTGAAAAATGTACTTTCCTCACTCCCTTCTGCTATCCTCCCTCCTTTGAGGCAGCAGGACCTCGATCCTAGTAGCTGCCTGCAGAAAAGCGGAGTAGAGGAGTTAAGTGACGCCTTGGAAACTCTGAGCCAATCTGTTTACGATCTTGTCAAGACCAGTAGAGACACTTGCATCCAGATTCTGCAGTGCCAACATCTGAGCTACATATGGAATAAAATAGCTTTCAGCATTAGCTCATAACCAGCGAGCTATCATTTCTATAGAACTTGTCACGTGCTCCACATTGGGTTGCGTATTGTCCCATCCGCCAGTCTCCAAATACAGTCCCATTTTTTACCTGTCTTATGAGGACCAACCAAAGTGCTGGTATCTGTATTAGTGCCTCCAACACTTGCGTCATATGATGGAGAATCCTCAGCAGGTATTTACTCTTCTGACGAGTCTTCGTGTTCTGTTATCAGAGGCTCATAATCATAATGTGAAAACTCTGGAGGAGGCAAGGGATAATATTAAGTGAAAGCAACTTAAAATTGTTAAACTGCATATGAAACATTTCACAGAGCTGTCAATGTTCCATTTCAAGTGAAGTTTGATTCGTGAGAGATGTGGGTATGAAAGATTAATGTTGTCACCTTATTAAGCTCAACCAGACTCACCATTGTCGACAATGATGAAGGTATGCTGCTTATCTCTGGTGCCTCTCCCTCCACCTTGGGAACTTCAAGTCTTTTTTTTGGCCTTCACCTGATACTTGCCCTCTCTTTGGCATTCTCGTCGCCTGCAAGGTTGGTATGAAGCACCTATGAGTGGCTGAGAGGAAAGGGTATATTTGATGGATGCAGTACAAATGGTGAAGTTGGGAAACCAGGCACATGGGTAAGAAGTGTGAGTGGCATAAATTTGATGAATGGAGTAAAGGTACCATTTCATGATGTGTGATGAGAGTGATTGGAAGTGACTGAGGTCTTAAAGCTGATGAGGTGAAGATTTAAGTCAAAGCAGTAGTGGAAGGAGGAAACAGGAAATGAGCATGTCAAGAGAGTGAAGGTGAGAAGGGCATCCAGGTAAGGACCGGTGTGAATGAAGTAAAACTGACAAGGCAAAGTAAGAGTGGATGCAGCGCAGGTTTTGGGTGAAAATATCTATATGCTTACCTTTCCTGACCTGGTCAGGTTATTAAACCACTTGTGGCCCTGAATCCATGATCTCTGGATAAAATTCCTGCTGCTGGCCTCCTCTGCCACATCTAATTAGGCTTTTTTGGTGTGGCAACGGGTCTCTTTTTCCCAGTAGCTAAAAAGAACATCTAATTTCTGCTCGTTATTATCCTCAGCAACAAATCTAGAGATGCAACTGAAAATCTTGAGGCAGCTTTTCCTCCTATTCTGCTTATACTTCAACTTGTGTTTTTTTCCTTTATCATTCAACCCTATAAACCATTTTTTAAATTCATTCACGGGATGTGGGCTTTGCTGCCTGGGCCAGCATTTATTGCCTATCCCTGCTTGCCCTTGAGAAGGTGGTGGTGAGCTGCCTTCTTGAACCGCTGCAGTCCATGTGGTGTAGGTACACCCACAGTGCTGTTAGGGAGGGAGTTCCAGGATTTTGACTCAGCGACAGTGAAGGAACGATGATATATTTCCAAGTCAGGATGGTGAGTGACTTGGAGGGGAATTTCCCAGTGGTAGTTTTCTCATCTATCTGCTGCCCTTGCCCTTCTAGGTGCTAGTGGTCGTGGGTTTGGAATTTCACCTTTTGAATTGGGTCTTTAAATAGTTGAAGGGAAATCACATTATGCGGGTTCATGCCATGGCCTGCTCACATAGAGAGGAGACATGAAATCCAGATGTAAAATGACATTAAGCTGGACCTTCCGATTAGTGGCAATGCCGCGTGCATAGCTCCAACTGTGGAGATCGTTGCATGCTTACCTTTTTGCACCTTTCCAGCTGGGACTTCGGTATAGCAATCCAGGAGAAGCCTGGAAAAGAGGAGCAGTGCATAGGGCACAGCCTTTTTTACAATATCAGCTGCTGTATGCGGGGAAAGTTTTTAAATGTCTCAAGTCTATCAGTGGGGTTAGTGGGTTAGTGAGTGAGTGGGCAAGTCGGTGCGTGGATACAGTTGGGGATTGAGTTGGGGGTGTGGGCACTGGGGTTGGGTAGCCTGGTTGGGTTGGAGTGTAGTTGTGGGTGTAGGGGGTGGATGGGGGTGCGGGTTGGGGTATGTGTGTGGTTGTGGTGGGTTGGGTTGTGCTATTAATCACTGAGTTACACCAGAGATTAAGCAGTGTGACCATTCTAGGGTAAGTGTCTGGGTAAGTAGCACATAGTTAGCTCAAGTCTCTGGCACTGAGATTGGTGTAAGAGACATTCACGGAGGGTCTCAGGCAGCACAAATTAGCCCATTGGAAGTTTAAACTTCATGGGAAATTCCTCAGGGTCTTGACGCGTACCAGCAACTTAAATTTGCTGCATTGTTGCTTCCAGTACCAGAAGATCCAGCCCAGTGAGGCAGCCATGTTGAAATCTGATATTGTTCCCCATTCCACAATTTTTGTATATCCATAACATGCTGTTACCCATTCACTACCCCCCTCACCTTTTGCTTCAGTCTCTGTCAATATCAGAACATGATTAACCTGCTAAACGGCATGTTCCCTCCACTTACTTTGCTTATTGTTGCCCAGCTTAAGAAATCTGGTTGTAAATGTCAGGGGAGGAGAATCCTACATGTCCAAGCGCAGTGCTGGAGTGGGCAATGCCAATGCTGGCCATGTCCTTGTCAAATTAGATTCAATGAGAGAGTTAATTTCCTGATTAATAATCAGAATTCAATTTCCTCTGAGCTGGCCTTGCTCTGCCACACTTCCAACATGTGTGGCAGAGCAGAAACAACAAAGAAATTCCGAGCTCAAATACATCTGTGTATCGGAAAAGAGATTGAGCTAAGGCCTCATAGACTTTGAAGTATTTAGCATTCAGAATGGAGGCTGAATTTAACAGAATTATCAAGTGAATCCAATATACATCTGCAATATTAATCAAGGACAGTGAAGCAGCTTCCACTGTGTATGAGTAGATGCTTATTACATTGAGACTTCTATTATAGGATTATGAGTCATTAATAAGTAGGTTAGAAGATGAAAGGAGGTAATGTCTCCTTAGATCAGTAACATGCACTGCAGATGGAAAACGTTGCTTTATACAAGAACAGTTTGCATTTATCAGCAATGATGTTCCAGCAAAGTAAAGGCAGCAGAGATTATCACCACTTGGTTAAAAATTGCTATTATCAGATTTCTTCTTAAATTGAA
The DNA here is from genome assembly GCF_964194155.1 of Cetorhinus maximus. NCBI lineage: Eukaryota > Metazoa > Chordata > Chondrichthyes > Lamniformes > Cetorhinidae > Cetorhinus > Cetorhinus maximus. The sequence goes on from NC_135885.1 coordinate 95,826,542, forward strand.
TAGAATTTGCACATGTGTATGTGTGCTTGTGTGTGTAATATATGTAAGATTTCCTCTTGTAAACCAGACTTTCAATTTGAGCTTTATCTGTTCCAAATGGAGAATGGATATTTTACCTAGGGCAGCCTGCTGAATAGGTTCAACATCTTTTTGCAATTTTTTCTTCCTTGTGTTTATTAGTTGATCTCTATTTATAAGCTGCACTCCTCTCCAGTAGCCTGTTATTTTTAAACAACCATACACCTTTCTTTCCCCATATATCTGCTTTCCTGCTTATTTCTACATCTAAGTATTTTTTTCCAATTTACATTCACCTAAATGCTTCCTTCACATCCTATATTGGCTCTGCTCCAAGTTTCACTTGCACTGGAATTACAGAATTGATTTTAAAAGTGCAGAATCAGAATTAAGGACCTTACACTGCAATACAGATTCAGATCTCTAGTAGCGCTGCAAAATGAAAACACATTTTCTGTTTTACCAATCCTCAGACGTGTACTAACCCTTCTTCTGGCTGAAGCCATCAAACACTATCAGGCAGTGCTTTCATCTGGTAAAACTGCTCACTGTCCCTGGATTATCCTGGAATGCAAAGGTAACAACTGACTTTGTTTCTTCATTGCTAGCTTTCTTCTTAAATCCTTACTCCCTAATCTTTTCTCCCTCACCCCCAACAATAATTGAGGAGCTCATGGACTACTTGGTCTGAACTTTTCAGATCATTCATTCAGCTGACTCTGCACATACATTCCTCCTGCTTTCCTTAGCCCTTGTTAGAAATTCCGTTCCCTTCCTCCTTACAGTGGTTCTTGGACCCCCAAAATTATGAGAACAAAATGCACAAAGTAAACAGGGTTCAGCTCAACCTTAGGTTCGTTCATTTATTAAACTCACAAAACCACAGTACAAGCCCCTTTGTGATTTGACTGAAACTTACAATCACCCATGTGGCTGGTCGTTACTGGCATTGGTTGTAGGCCTGGATCTGGAGATGACCTGTGCCCGTCCTTCTTCTCCTGATTGCAGTAACTATGGTTCAATGTTGTCTTTTTTTATAGTGTTCAAGTCACACTATTACACACCTGGGCCTCAGGCGTAGATGCCGTTAACATTCCACTGGATTGTCCAGCTCTTCGCTCCCCTTTACCCTGGTCCTTTCAGTGTCCTGAGCTATACAGAACTGTAAGGGCATAGACAATTCGGCTGTTTACACAACAGAAGGATAATATGATTTCCCTCCCACAGCTAGGGGCACTTAGTTCACAGCTTGTTCAGGTGTAAATGCTCCTGTCATTGTCAAAACAGGAACTGCTCGCAATTCGTAATTACACTTAACCTGTGTCATTTTCTAGTTTCTAAATCAATCCTGAGTCAGCTAGTTCATTCCCTCTGTGTGTTGAGATTAACTGTTTCATGTCCTTCAGTTCAGGGGGTTAACTGTTTCATATCCTTCAATTCTTCCCCCTTTAACATCTCTTTTACACTAGAGATATCACTTCTGACAATCCTCCTGTCACTGTGAGTGTATTGCCGGACTCAGCCAAATCTTACATTTTTTGAATCAGTTTATACATTTGGTTCCATCACCCTGAATCCACTTTTTAATAATCCTTCAAGTTTCTCCCTTTTAGCCTTTTTAGTTTACATGACAATACCAACAAACACAATACAATCATCAGTCGCACAATCACTAACACATGTGACATGACTCAATCCAAGGAGGAACCTCAATGTTGAGCCCAATATCCCACCAAGGTGGGGTACCTATTTCTTTGATCTCACCCCTTGTTTTCCTATTTTCCTGCTGTATAGTAATGTTTTTGGGAAAGCTCTATGTCCTTTAGCAGTTTAGTCAAATGTTTAGGTAATGATGCGATATCATATCCAAAATGGGATAAGTATTCCTGGAGGTTTGGTAAAATACCACTCAGCATCAGGTTAATGGGGTGTGATTTGAGATAGGGAATACCCCTTCCTGTGCTACTTGATCCTCTACCTGGGGTCTGAAGCAAAAGGTTGAGTTATGAACTGGGCACCAGGTGTCATTGGGTACCCTATACGAGCTATCACTGGTGGTGGCACAATAAGTCCCGTTCCCCTCATACGCAACCTGGGTTGGAACATGGCTCTGAGCCATCACCTCCATAGTATAGTTGATAGGCTGCCCGCCTTCAGATTCAAACCAACACACCAGTCAGTCGGAAAGATTCAGATGGCATGGACACAACACCACATGCACAACCCTTCCCTGACATCCCTCCAGATTAGTGCCAGTTATGGAATTCCCCCACTTGACCACATATGGAGGGGTCCCATGATGCTGCTCATATACAGCATTTCAAATGACACTAATATTTTCCACTTGGTATACTGGTACTGACCATTGTGACTGCCCCATTACTGGCATCCTGAGAACTATCCCCATTATAGTTTGGTTATACTGACCACCGTCGTTTGGGACTGGGTATGCTTTGGAGGTCGACTGGAGCTGGCGCGGGTTCATAAGGTTGTTGTATGTACTCATAGCCTTTAGGTGCCTTTTGTCAATCCATGACAGTATGCAGCTTTGTTCCAAATCCTCTAGATTACCATGTCCCTCGTTTAACAACCAGTCACCATACATGACACATATGTCATTTTGGGCGGCCCGGTCCAATGCATTTAGGTCCTCCTTTAGTAGGTTGTTTGTGGTCTAGCCGTGTGTTTCTAACTCAGCTATTATCTCCTTTAGGTGAATAGTCATTACTTGGGCCAGAATATTGCCGCTGGCATGCGGGGGCGGGCCCGACATGCCGATGCGCAAAATGGCGCAAGACGACGTCAGGCACAGCTGCCGAACTGTCAACAGCCTATTAAGGCCATCAACAAGGCAATCAAGCTTATTAACACCACTGCCCGTCCAACCTTAAGGTTGGCGATCAGGCAAAGAGCACAAACGGCCTCCGCGTTTTCCAGGAAACGTCATCCACAGGCGAGATGAGGTTTCCTGAAGGTTTCATAAAATTAATAAATAAATTTGGTCCACTTGACAAACATGTCCCAGCTCATGTAACACTGTCAGGGAGATCACTGTGCTCTTTCGCGCACATGCACAGCCTCCCCCCACCTGCACATGGAGCGCTGAGCGCTACTGGCCATGCTTCATGCTGGGCGGGCCTTAATTGGCCCATCTACATAAAATGGCGGTGTGCAGCCGATTGCAGGAGGCGATCAGCTCCTCTCCCGCTCCACCCAGCCCGCCTGACATAGATAAGTCTCTGGCCTTGGTCTTCCTGTAATTCTTGCCCCACGACATCATTGCATTCCCCCAGTATTTTCCTTAGTTGGTCCCATAGGGTATTCAGCGGTATCTGCAACTGAGCATCATCTATACTAGTAACCAGTGATGTTCCTATATTAAATATCATGGCTGTGTCATTGATCAATCCCCTCTCCCATCTTCCCAAACTGGCATGACTGTTGTTAATCAGTTTGTATAAATCTTCCATTCTCATAATTTCATTCATAAAATTGCTGGAACGTCTCCTTTAACGGTTTCTTGTACAGTTTTTCTGTTTCTGGTGGGCACCACCTGGGAGCTGTAACTCTATTATGTTCAGGATGACATATGTTACCTCATAATGTACGTCTTGGTACAACACCTTCCCTGCTGGAATCAGTACCAACCCATTCCTAGATCCGGGTGTCATTATGGGGCATCTGGGTCTTTGGGGCGATTGGTAGGGGCTTGCTTTTCTGCACGACCAATTTGGTAGCATTGGCTGTGTTTGGCGGATCTGGGATCACACAAGAGTCTAAACTTTGAGCCCAATTCATTCCAGACCTGAAGTCTTACCATTGTTGTTTAAAAGTAATGGTCACCCCTTTATGGCATTCATGCTTCGACTCACCTACACACAGATAAACTCTTCGCTCTTTCTTCCACCACTTGTCTCAACACAACTTCACTCCCTCCTTAGTTCCCATAATCCACCTATGTGAGTCATTCCCCAATTTTTCCCAATCTGTAGACATCACCTTTACATTCGTCTGCCTTTCGTAACCACCACCACCAGCCCACGGAGATGTTTCCTTGACATTCTAGGCAAACTCTTTCACCTGTACCTTACCAGCCAAACCATTTAATTTTGGGCAGGGCACCAATACTTCCCCAAATTTGGAACCAGTATGATACGAATATTTAGTGGAATTTGACCCCAACCAGCCAGGCCACTTTCCCCCATGGAAGATGTAACTACCCCATCTTCGCCCCGTTTTTAATCCCGCTGTGTTACGGTAGGCCCAGCTCCTCTCATACATCCATAAATAAAATACATCTCGATGCCCCCTAGATCTCCCTGTCCTGCTCCAATCAGGATTATCAACTCGCTCAGCCACTGTGTGCATTTCATCTTATGTCCTTGCTTCGACTCGTTTCTGTAAAAGAGAAAAAAAGATAGCACCACTCCGTGACAGGTCTTCCCTCCCCAGGTCAGACTTTGGTTACATACATATTTACACCGCATGCTACAATTACTGAGTTCCCTTTTCTTTTCTCCCAAGTTTGGGATTCTTGTAGTTCGAGGTTGGTGTAGGAGGAGGCATCCAGGGCACCCTGGGTCAGCGTATCGAACTGCTTCTTCTTACCGCCCCACCCTCTGGGTCATCATCATCATCCCACAACACGAGAGGAAGGCTTACGCTGATTAAACTTATGATTGTTCCCTGGGTCCTGGTCTGTTTTGTTGTCCTCTCTTCATGGTTATAGGGTTTACACTGAGTAATGTGAAACCATTTTATCTATTTTGGAAGTTGTACTGCATATACCGTAGGATGTGCCTTATCCACTACACTATACGGTCCCTTATACAATGGGTCAAATGCCCCTATTCTTGCGTAATTTCTGACTATGACCTGTTCCCCTACTTTCCACTCCTGTGCTTTCCATGGTTCTAATAGCATTTTATTATTTTGATGCTCACTTCCCATGTTATTAGCTGCCTCCTGTGATGGACCAAGACCTCACCCTGCATATTTTTTCATATAAAATATATAGAGACAGCTCATTGCTATCTTTAAAAATGTTAAACTGGACAAAGGCCAAAAATGGCTGAATCTACATCTGTCTGTCACTCTGAAAAAAGAAGCTACCTGGCACTAGCGGAGAAACTCACAAATTGCTATCCCTGAGGAGCCACTAACAATCCCCTTGTGGGCTGCATAGATCAAATTCAAAGAGAGCTATACAAAGACCATCTGCATTTCATAACTCAGGCTGGCCAACAGAAGTCTGCTTGTCTGCTAAGACAAAGGGCCCCACAACCTTCCTTTCAATTCCTAACAGTTGAGAAATTTAACAATCTCGGGGACCCAGACGAGGGATATATGTCATTTTTCAAAGGCTGTGGAGAGGTGGGAGTTTGTGACATGGACCTCTGTCTTGTGAAAGCAGTAATATTGCCTTGCTGAACTCCAAAGTCTCAGTCTGCTTTTTTACCAGCTGACCATCAGCCTCACAGACAAGGAGCTCTGGCCCAGGTTAGACACTTGGCCCCCATCCACACCACTTCTGCTGGAAATTCTGTACCATCGCCTGCAAGACTGATTCATCTCAGGATGCCGATCTCATTGTGTGAAATCAACACCACGGGAAAAGTGAACTATACAGCATTGGTTTTCAACCCACTGACTTCCATGAAGACCTCATTGGATTTTGATTCTGGACATCTGAAACAATATTTCTTTTCTCTGTGGTCTCTGCACTGTAAATCTTTATTTTCTCTATCCTGCTCTTGCTGTGTGAATGCAAAGAAGGCAATGTTGTGACCCTCCTCCTGCACTTTGAGTGTGCGCAAATAATCTAACACTTTGACTTCATCCTATCTCAAGCTTGCTGTGTGGTTATTAATAGAAAATTGGATCACATCAAAAGCGGGTGGTTGGGAATACGCCACCACTTATAAAACGGGGAGGGGTAAATCAAAAACACCTTTCTGTTTACGGACAGGTGGTGAGCCCAGAAATTAGTGCTGCTTAAATTAACACCCCTCCTGTAACAGGAGAAGGACCTAGGCTTCTGGGCCGTGATTGCTGAAAAGAAATTAAACTCAACTGGTCAGAAATGTTTAAGTCAGAACAGGAGGAATTCCTGAGCTGTTAAAAAAGTATGACAGAGTATTCCGAAATAAGTTGGGAAAAACATAAATCTACAAGCTAAAATATATGTGGATTCTGAAGCAACACCCCATTTTTTTAAGGCAAGACCTGTGCCTTTCGCCCTAAAGGAGAAGGTGGAGGCAGAATTGTGCCATTGGAGAAGTTAGGAATAATCCAGCCAGTCCAATTTTCAGAATGGGCAGCACCCATAGTTCCTCTGATGAAACCAGATCAAACCATTCGCATCTGCGGAGATTACAAATTAACTGTGAACAAAGCAGCTAAATTAGACAAATACCAAACCCCAAGGATTGAAGGCCTGTACACTAAACTTGCATACCAACAGCTAAAATTGGACAACACGTCAAGAGGATATGTCACATAAACACGCACATGGGCCTGTACCAATATACACGCCTACCCTTTGGTGTGTCATCTGCCTGTGCGATTTTCCAAAGAACCATGGAATGCCTACCACAAGTATTTCCCTGAGTTATAGTGTACCTGGATGATGTCCTGATCACAGGATCAATGGAAATAGAACATTTGGCCAAGATAAAAGAGGTTCTGAAGAGATTTTTGGAGGTTGGCGTACGTTTTAAAAAAGATAAGTGCACTTGGCCAGCAACCGACGTCACGTATTTGAGTCATCGATTGGATATCCAAGGGTTGCATCCATTAGAGGAGAAAGTCAGGGCAATCAAGGAGGCACCCTCTCCTGCCAACATTACTGAGCTCAAGTCTTTTTTGGGCGTGGTAAATTATTACGGTCACTTCTTGCCTAATTTGTCTACAGTGTTAGTCCCTTTACACTTATTATCGAAGAAGAACCACACATGGTCCTGGAAGGCACAGCAAGAGGAAGCCTTCATAAAAGTCAAGAAGCTTTTACGTTCATCATGCCTGCTAGTACACTATGAACCGTCTAAGAAATTAATACTCACTTGTGATGCATCTCCCTACAGAGTGGGAGTAGTATTCTCACACAAGATAGAGGATGGATCTGAAAGACCAATAGGATATGTCTCCAGAACCCTCTCTGCAGCCGAGAAAATTACCCACAAATTGAAAAAGAAGGTTTATCTGCCATATTTGGAGTAAAGGAATTCCATCAATATTTGCGTGGTCGACACTTCATCATCATGCCAGATCACAAGCCACAGTTGGGTTTGTTTAGTGAAGATAAAGCAATCCCACCAATAGCCTCTGCTAAAATTCAAAGATGGGCTTTAATTTTGTCAGCATATGAGTACACTTCTATGCACCGTCTGAGTGTGCATATAGCAAATGCAGACGCCCTCAGTAGTCTTCCTTTGCCCAATAGCATTACACATGCTCCAGTGTCTCAAGGAGTTGTACTTGTGTTGAGTTTCCTGGACTCCTCACTAGTCTATGCGAAACAGGTAAAGAATTGGACAACCGGGATCCAATTTTATCAAGAGTCCGGGAACAGGTATTGCAAGTATGGTCAAATGCACAAATCTCTGAAGAATTAAAACCATTCTATGCACATAAATCTGAATTGCGTTGTCAAGATGGCATCTTTTTATGGGGAGCAGGAGTCGTCATTCCTTTGCAAGGAAGAGAACAGCTATTGACAGAGCTTCATAGTGCGCATCCTAGTATTTCGAAAATGAAGATCCTTGCGCAAAGTTATATCTGATGGCCAAGCATAGAAAGTGATATAGAAAAAATAATTAAACACTGTTTCCAATGTCAGCAACAGCAGAAGTTACCCGTTTTGCTTGACTCTTCATGCAACTATGGGTTCAACACCATCAGAATTGCTAATGAAGCACTGCCTTCGTACAAGTTTGAGTCTAGTATTCACTAACTTAGAGAGGAAGGTGGAGAAGAACCAGAAAATGAATCATAATGTTCACAGTAAAGACCGAAAACTTATTGTGGGAGAGAGAGTTTTTGTGTGAAGTTTTGCAACTGAACCGAGATGGGTTCCTGAAACAGGGCCTTTGCCATATCAAGTGGAAGTGGAAAACAAGATTGTTAGGAAACACACGGATCATCTCCGAAGTCGAAAGACACTCCAACAACCAGTTGCTCCACCTAAAATCTAATTCAAAACTTTGATCCCTGATGCGGCAGATCAACATGAGAATAGACATACTTGATGTCTCTGTTAAAGTAAATAATTCAGAACAGCCATTGTCTAAAGATGTCCCTGATGCTACGGTTCCTGATCAAGTTGATCCAATGGAAGAATCTCAAGTTGTAGAGTTGCATCGCTCTGCCCGAATCAGAAAACCACCTCGAAGACTAAATCTATAATTGCATGAACTGTATATATTTGTATATGATATGAGTTAAGATATATTTGTAAATAAGAGTAAAATTAAAGGGGGAGGAATGTAGAAATTGTAAGTTAAAACCTTTCATAATGCTATGGGATCATGTGACTATACAGAAAAATCAGCCCTAAGTGTGGGTAATCTTAGGGGCAGAGCTTTCTAGCCTTGGTCTTGGTACAAGCCTGTAGCTTCATCAGGAGCTCTGTAAATAAAGTTTACTGTTTCTTACAAGAAACCTGCCCAGTAATACAGGTTTATTGCACCACAAAACCACAGTATAAACCCTTTGCAATTTGACTGAAACTTCAAACTACAGTACAAATCCCTTTGTGATTTGACTGAAAATTTACAATCACTCACGCAGCTTGTTGTTACTGGCGTTGATTGTCGACCTGGATCTGGAGATGACCGGTCCCCATCCTTCTTCTCCTGATTGCATTAACCACATTTCAATGTTGTCTCTTTTTATAGTGTTCAAGTACAGAATTTTGTTCTTGATGGGCAGGCTCAGCGGGGATGGACAATGAAGGTTGGCAAGCCGACCGCCGCCCGCGATCGGCACTGCACCGTGATTTCACGCTTCCATGCAAATTAAGGCCCGCCCAGTGTGAAACGCAAGCGGCAGCGCTGAGCGCTAAGCGCTGCCTGTGCGGAAGGTGGGGGAGTGCGAGCCGGCCAAGTGCGAACTTCCCATATGCCTGTGAGTGAGCGCTGCATAATCCCCCTGAGGCACGGAGCTGCCTCAGGGAGATGAAGAGGTATAAAGGATAAATAAATAAATAAAAATGTAATAAAACATGTCCCTTCATGTGACTCTGTCACATGGTATTAATGAAAAGTTAAAGCTACTTTTTTATTTTCATTTGATTTTGGAAACCTCATCCCGTACGTGGATGAGGTTTCCAAAAAAAATGCTAAAGCCACTTGGCCTTTTCACCTGCCCGACAACCATTAGGTTCGACAAGCAGTGACAATTTTAATTTAATTGACAACTTAATGGCCTTAAAAGGGCTTTTCATTGTCGACGGGTGCGCTGCCGGCTCTGCTAACCGACCTATCTGCGCAAGCCAACGTCAATGCGCGTCATTTCACGCTCGAGCAGGTCAGACACGTGCCCACCTGCCAAGTGAAAATTTCTGCCCCAAGTCACACTATCACACACCTGGGCTTCAGGTGTAGATTCCATTAACATTCCACTGGATTGCCCGGCTCTTCGCTTTCCTTTACCCTGGTCCTTTCAGTGTCCCGGGCAATGCAGAACTATAAGGGCATAGACAATTCTCCTGCTGTTTACACAACAGAAAGATAATATAATTTCCCTCCCACAGCTAGGGGCGCTAGTTCACAGCTTGTTCAGGTGTAAATGCTCCCGTCATTGTCAAAACAGGAACTGCTTGCAATTCGTAATTACACTTAACCTGTGTCATTTTCTAGTTTCTAAATCAGTCATGAGTTAGTTAGTTCATTTCCTCTGTTTCAAGTCTTTCAGTTCGGGTGGTTAACTGTTTCATGTCCCTCACCCTGAGCTTGCGTCATTCTCTAGTTTCTCTTCTATATCTCCTGGTGTTGTCTCCAAGATTCCCCTCTTGCTCTCTTGGTCCTGTTCCCAGTAAATGGTTGACCTCCCAATCGCTTATCCTCCCACTCCCATACCATGACCTCTGGAGTGCCCCAAGGCTCTATCCTCAGCTCATACCTACTTTTCATCTGCACCTTATCCTTTAGCAGCATTATCCAAAGAAGTTTCTTCATGTACGCTGACGACATCTAACTCCAGCTCAACAACATCTCTCTTAACCTCTTCTCTACATATATGTTGTCAAATTATTGTCTAATATTCAGTCCAAGACCAGCTGAAATTTCCTCCAATCAATGTGAAGACTGGATTCCTGTTGTACACTGAGATCCCCAGCTAACCTGTTTCAGGTTGAACAATTGCTTTCACAGCTTCAGCATCCTACTTGACCCTAAGATAAACTTTCCACCTCACATTACCTCCTTCACAAACACATTGTCCATCTCCGCCAATGCTTCTGCTGCTTCAATTATCATCCATCTTTGTTACCTCCCTGCCAACCTCTCATCTCAACCTGACATAAATTTAAGCATGTCTAAAACTATGGCACCCATATCCTAATTCGCGCCTGGTCCCATTAACCCATCGCCCCCATACATGCTGTTCTACACTGGCTGCTTGTCTGCCAGTGCCTCAATTTAAAAAATCTCTTCATGGCCTCATCTCTGTTTATCTCTATAACCACATCCAGCTTTCCAAGAACTCAGCTTTCCTCCAACTCTGGCCTCTTGTGCCATCCACACTTCCTTGGCCTCATACCATGGACAGTTATGCCTTGAGTCATCACAGAATCACAGAACTGTTACAGCACAGAAGGAGGCCATTCAGCCCATCATGTCTGCATCGGCTGTCCAAATGGGCAATTCACATAGTGCCATTCTCCTGCCTTCTTCATATAAACCTACACTTTCTTCCTTTTCAGATAACAGTCTAATTCCCTTTTGAACGTTTTGATTGAACCTGCCTCCACCACACTCTCAGGCAGTGCATTCCAGACCTTAACAACTTGCTGCATGAAAAATTTCTTTCTCGTGTCACTTTTGCTTCTTTAGCCAATTAATTTAAATCTGTGCCCTCTCGTCCTCAATCCTTTTACAAGTGGGAACAGTTTTTCCATATCTACTCTGTCCAGACCCCTCATGATTTTGAATACCTCTATCAAATCTCCTCTCAGACTTCTCTTCTCCAAGGAAGAAAGTCCTAACTTCTCCTATCTATCTTCATAACTGAAGTTCCCCATCTCTGGAATCATTCTCAGGAAAATTTTCTGCACTCTCTCCAATGCCTTCACATCCTTCATAAAGTACAGCACCCAGAACTGGACACAAAACTCCAGCTGAGGCTGAACTAATGTCTTATAGAATTTCAACATTAGCTCTTTGCTCTTATACTCTATGCCCTTATTAATTAAGCCTAGTATATTGCATGGTTTATTATCAACACTCTCAATCTGCCCTGCTATCTTGAATGATTTATGCATGTATACACCCAAGTCCTCTGCTCCTACATCATTTCACCCTTTATTTTATATTGTGTCTCCATGTTCCTCCTACCAAAATGAATCACCTCACATTTCTCCACGTTGAACCTCATCTGCCTCCTCTCTGCCTATTCCACCAACTTGTCTATGTCCCTTTTGTAATTCTACACTATCCTCCTCATAGCTCATAATGTCTGCAAGTTTTGTATCATCTGCAAATTTTAAAATTGTGCCCTGTACACCAAGGTCCAGGTCATAAATATATATCAGGAAAAGCAAGGGTCCCAACACTGACCACTGGGGAACTCCACCACAAACCTTCCTCCAGCTCGAAAAACATTCATGCACCACTGCTCTGTTTCCTGTCACTCAGCCAATTTCATATTCATATTGCTACTGTCCCTTTTATTCCTTGAGCTAAAACTTTGCTCACAAGTCTGCCACGTGGCACTGTACCAAATGCCTTTTGGAAGTCCATGTACACCACATCAACAACCCTCATCAACCCTCTTCAAAAAATCCAGCAAGTTAGTTAACAGGCTTTTTCCTTAAGAAACCCATGTTGGCTTTTCTTAATTAAGCAGCGTTTGTCCATGTGATTATTAATTGGTTTTCATGTTTTTGTGAAAAGGAAATCATGTTTAACCAATTTATCGGAATTCTTTGAAGGAGTCACATGGGTTGCAGATAGAGTGGAACCGGTGAATGTACTGTAGTTAGATTTCCAGAAGGTATTTGATAAGATGCCACATCAAACGTTATTGCGGAAAATAAAAGCTCATGGTATAGGGGCCATATTGGCATGGATAGAAGATTGGCTCGCTAATAAGAAACAGAGGTAAGGCATGGGTCTTTTTCTGGTTGGCAGGATGTAATTTGTGGTATGCCATAGGGATCAGTGCTGGGGCCTCACCAGTTTACAATTTATATAAATGGTTTGAACGAAGGGAACGGAGGTCTGGTTGCTAAATTTGCTGATGGCACAAAGATAGGAAAGTAAATCATGAAGAGGACATAAGGAGGCTACAAAAGAACATAGATAAATTAATTGACTGGGCAAAGATCTGACAAATGGAGTATAATGTGGGCAAATGTGAAATTGTCCATTTTGGCAGGACGCGTAAAAAAAAGGCTTATTATCTAAATGGTGAGAGATTGCACATCTCTGAGATTCAAAGGGATCTGGGTGTCCTAGTGCATGAATCACAAAAGGTTAGAATGCAGGTGCAGGAAGTAATTAGGAAAGCCTACACCGCATGGACTACAGTGATTCAAGAAGACAGCTCATGACCACCTTATCAAGGGCAATTAGGGGATGGGCAATAAATGCTGGCCTTCCATGTGGCGCCCACGTCCCATGAACGAATAAAAAAAGTCCCACTTGTTATTTTCTTTTTATTCGGTTATGAGGTTGGGATTGTGGCAAGGCCAGCATTTGTTGGACATCCTGAATTGCCCTTGACAATGGTGGTGACCTGCTTTCTTGAACTACTGCAGTCTGTATGGTGAAGGGACTTCCACAACGTTGTTAGATAGGATTTTAACCCAGTGACAATGAAGGAACAGGGATACATTTCCAGGTTAGGATGATGTGTGACATGGAAGGGAACTTGCAGGTGGTGATGTTCCCATAAGCTTACCCTAATTCTTACAGGTGCTAAAGATCATGAGTTCAAAAAGCTTCTGTCTTTCTATTAGTGATTCACAATGTATTGTTTGTCTTTCATTCAGTATTACCATTTATACCAAGCAAAAAATCATGCTTTTATATATTGCCTTTCATAACCTCAGGATACCTTGAAGTACTTTACAGTTACTTCTGTACTTCTCAAGTGTAGCCACTGTTGTAACATACTTTGATCACACCAAGGTCCCACAATCAGCAATGTGATAATGGCCTGATCATCTGTTCTAGTGATGTTAGTTGGCATATTGGCCAGGGCACCAGGGAGAGCTGCCCTGCCCTTCTCCAAAACAGTACCATCATTTATGCCCAACTGAGAAGGTAGTCAAGGATTTGGTATAAATCCTCTTTTAAAAGACTTTGCACCATTCTCTTTGCCCTGGAATGTTAGTGAGGATTTTGTGCACATCTCTCCAGAGTGGCCTTGAACCACAATCTTCTGTTTCATGGGGGAGAATGCTACCCTTCTGCAGAAATACAGAAGTCTATAAACAGCAGCCTGATACCCCAAGTCTACTAAAGGTTTACCTAAGCGCCAAATTTATGTTTCAAGAGGCAGAATGGCCAACCACTTTTTTTTTAGTTAAGCAGTGGTTTGTGTTTTGACTTTCTTTCATGTGGATAAGTTATTATGGGTTAGGCTGTGAAAGTGCAACTGTTATTTTCCATTTTATTTGAGAAAAAAGCATTGCCTGCCAAACCTAAAATGTTGCTGCCAGGAGGGGAAAACTTGCTTTAGGCTGCTGTCTCAACTATCAGCTAACTGCCCAGATGTGACTATTCCTCCAATTTCTTCCTCCCTTCTGCTTTGGAACAACACCAGCTCCATTCCCCATATCTCTGCTGAACAAGGCTCAACCCAGAAGGGAAAACAGTTTGGACCAGTAATCTTATTTCCCAGTTTTTACTGGTGTTCTGTTTTAAGGTATACAAGACCAGTTCAGACCAGTATTCTTATTTCCCAGTTTTTACTGTTTTTCCTTCTGGGAAATCAATGCCCATGGCTATACTTTAGTGCTAACTATTCCATTAAATGTTTTCCCTGATCTAAAGTGCAAAATTGTTGTGATGTTCAGGGTTTGGCTGTGTAGTAAGAGACTATAAGGATTGACGATGCTGCAGGTGGCTTAACTGGTGACCAAAGGGCAAAACAAAGGACACTTCTAATACAGCAATATATTTGGTTCCATACTGTGGTTGGTATTGAGCATATCTAATGGTTTTTTTCAATAAAATGGGCCTGAATTTGCTGAAAATTTGCACCATTGTAATGCTGCATCTACAGTGTACAATGGCCTGGGTCTTGCAGCCAACAATGAAGTCATCTGTGTTCGCCGACATTATTTTTGTGATACTGAAAACAATTTCTGGGCCAGACTCTTCAGGTCGGCGTGCGGGGGTGGGCCCTGCTCGCCAATGCATAAAGTGGTGTGCGGTGACGTTGGAAATGTGGCCCGATGTCACCGTGCGTCATTCTGATTCTTAGCTCGGTGAGCGCGCACCGGAGTCGGCTGTGCCCCCGCCGAACTGTCAAAGGCCTACTAAGTCCATTTAAATATCAATTAAAATATTTAACGGAGCTGCTTGCCCAACCTTAAGGTTGGTGGGCAGGCAAAGAGCCCAGGCGGCCTTCGCATTTATCATGAAACCTCATCCACAGGCGGTGTTTATAAATTGAATAAAGCTTTTTATTAAAATTCAGTGACATGTCCCAGCTCATATGGCACTGTCACATGAGGGGACATGTTTTAAAATTTTTTTTTCTTTATTAAAATTTTTGACAATCAAACTAATCTCCCTGAGGCAGCTCTGTGCGCATGCCTGCAAAAGAGCACAGGCCCCGACTCAGCCTAATCCCCCCCGCCCGCACAGGGAGTGCATAGCGCTTCCGAGTGCGCGTCATGCTGGGTGGGCCTTAATTGGCTCGCCCATGTAAAATGGCGGCATGCAGCCGATCACGGGTGGCGATCAGCTGCGCGCCCGCGCCCACTCCCGCTCAACCCCCCCGATGGGGAGAAAAATCTCCCCCTGATGTCCGCACATGTGCAATTAAACATGGAAGCCCAGAAGTTGCTGTCAGTGATTCCCTATTCCTCCAAAAGATGTGCTGTTGAAGTCCTTGCAGAAGGTATTCAGTCAGAAATCATGTGAATTGATGCAAACTTCCACTTTTCCACTATTGTACACATTGTTAAACCTTTGAAAGGATGAGGTCTTATTGAATGAGGTGAGACTGGGTTTTTAACAATGCACTAAGTCATGATTAGTGCTGAACAACCTCTCTTACCCTGAAAAACTAATTTTATATTTGTGGAATGTTAAATTTCTCCATTCTGTGATTTTAAAAAGCCATACCTATTTAAACTTTTTAGAAGTTTATGATTTTTCAGCATTAACCTTAAACACTTGCAAATATTGCAATCTTTATTTTGCTTTATGTAAAAATATTGGATCAAATTGTGCAGTCAACAGCAAAGCAAAGGCTTTTACCACTGACCACATGAAAAGCTATAGCTCTACCTTTTGCATTGGCTGCCGTGGGAACTTGATCTCCCAGCTGCCGCATGGGTCCAACAGTGATGTGATTGGAGAGGCCTAGCCGCGAGGCACATTGCCAGTTTAGCCACGGCCCCTCTGACACCATAAGCTGAAGACATGCTGTTACAATCCCCATGGAGACCGATAATTTTTAAAAAGATATTTGAATTCCCAATGACTGACTGGAAGGATCACACGACAAGATTTCAAGTTTGAAGGCATGTACTTTAATAAACAAACTAAAAGCAACATTGACTGACCATTATTTAGTTGGCAACTTATACTTTAAACTACAGAAAAGATTACCGTATGACTTTTAACAAAAATCCCGTGCCGTGATCATATATTACATTATCCCTTACGTGGACACTTTATTCTCCCGAAAACAGTCCAAAGCTATTCTCTGCTCCCAATGGTCTGATTCCTTTATCCTTTCTCAGCTGGGTAACACCTAACCTTAGAACTGACTTCCACTGTGACGGTTGTACTTGAGATTCCTTCTCTTTAGCCAAAGCTAGATAAATCTTCTAGCCTTGTTTAACTCCTCAATATCTCGGTTTCTTTAGTCTGTGTGTGATCTCCCATCTGCATTCTGCATGGCAAACCATTGGGTCAGCATTTTCTCTGCTTCAGGTGCAGGACTAGCTTTCAGATTCTTGCAGACTGACTTGACTCTGTAAGGTTCAGTGATATCTTAGGAACCTTGTAATTTGATACTACAAAGACTTGCTATGGACTCTTCCATTCCCAAAGCCCATTTCCATGGCAATGTGAATTAGATGGGCCTTGTATCCAGGTAGAAATGCCAATTTAGCTATCCTCTCGACCCCCCAACTTCATTCTATCTTGGAATTAAATAAACAGCTTAAAGTGTAATAATTTATAAAATCTGACATTCCTAACACATTTCTGTGAGACTTGGAGATTAACAGTCTATCCACAGTCAGCACAGATGTTCTTGCCATTGTCCACAGGAGTATACATCTTGCACCTTCTTCCCAGTAAGTCAAACTGTGCCCCTCCTAAAACATCTAACAACGGAGCAACTCAGGCTTGTTGTTGGCGAGAATTCAGAGCAGGTCAACCGACTCCCTTCATTCCTTCATTTTACCTAAAATTAAAGACAGTCCCAAAACATAACAAACTCACAACTTCATATTTGTAACAGCGCCACTTGAGATCTGTGTTCAGCTCATAGACAGGTAAGTGCTATGTAATGATTTTCAATTTCTAATTTGATGTATTTTTAATTACAGCTTTGCCCTGGCTCCCCTGGTGCCATACCACCCTGTGGCACCCTAGTCCACCTGGCATGACCCTCCACCCCACCCCATACCTGACACACCCAGCAATACCAACACCACCACCTGCGGCACCCCCAACAACACCCACCCAGGGTCTCCTTTCCCCTGGTTCCTCTGCCCCACCATTGGGGCCAGTCGAAACTGCAGCACTCATGGCTCCTCTACACCACCACCCTCCCCAGGAGTTCCCCCTCCATCAAGTGCATTTTCAACTTTGGCAAGAATGAGGAGCTATGGTGTTGAGGAGCTGGGGATGTTGGGATGGGCACGGTGGTATACAGGAGCTGGGGGAGCCTGGGCATGTTGGAACCAGGGATGCTGGTGGTGCAGGGGGTGTGTAGCAGCTGGAGGAGCTGAGGGTGTATAGGGAAGCCGGATGAACTGGGCTGGAGGCTGAGATGTGCTGGGGAGGTGTGTTGCGGGGACTGTTATAACACACTCATTGATGATTTCCTGCTGAAATCTAATTCTGGAGACAATACCTCAACCGAGTAACTATTCTTCTTGGTAAGCTTAGACAGAGTATTAACAGGTTATATAATCATGCCATACCTGTTAAAAGAAAGGGGCTTTGTAGCTGCATGGACCTCCTTAGGAGCAGGTATAGGATCTTCTCAGGAGTGCGTCCCTCTAAATAGATCCATGTAAAAATCAGTGTAATTGCTTGGCTATCAGCCCAAGTTTCTACATGATAGGACCCAGTAGAACCATCAGTATAGGCTCTTCAGGAGCACATTAAGGCACACTGCAACTTCAGGATTTGAACTTAAGTGGGCCCCTCAGGAAATGTGCACCCCTCAACCCTGGAAAACTTCTCTGTATTCACCACTTTTAGGACCATAAGACCCTGGTCATTAAAACTGAATGATAAAACTTGCTTATTACTTCCTGGTTTGCTGTTTGTGAGAATTCTGCAATGTGATTGGCTGCTTTGCCTGCTTCATATCATCACTGTTGCTGGATGCCAAATATCCTTTATAGTTAATGCCAGAATTAAATTAATGTTGGGAAAGGTGAAGACCACACCCTAGAGCTCACTAGATCTTTGTGGGCAACTTTCTTCAACGTCAGCTGCGAGTGTCACCACTTTGCCGCTGACTTCAAAGTCCAGACCATAGAATGATACAGCACAGAAGGAGATCATTCACCACATCATGCCTGTACTTGTTCTTTGAATGAACTATTCCATTAGCCCCACTCCCCTGCTCTTTCCCCATAGCTCTGTCATTTCTTTCTCCTTTTCAATTGTATACCCATTTTCCTTTTAAAAGTTACTACTGAATCTGCATCCATCAACCTTTCAGGCAATGTATTCTAGATCATAACAATGCTGTGTAAAACACATTCTCCATAGCTCCCCCCGACTCATTCCAATTATCCAAATTTTATTTGATAATTCTCCTTTGGAATACCTTGGGATATTTTACTATGTTAGAGACTCTATATAAATGCAAGTACTTTTTGTTGTTATCGCTTGCCTCTAGTTACTGACCCACTGAATAGTGGAAACAGTTTCTCCTTATTTACTCTATCAAAATGCTTCACAACTTTAAATAATTATCTTAAATTGCCCTTAACCTTCACTGCTCTAAGGGCAACAATCCGAGCTTCTCTAGTCACTGCATAAAATTGAAGTCCCTCATCCCTGGCATCATTCTATAAATCTCGTCTGCACTGTCTCCAAGGCCTTGGTCCCCAGAATCGGACACATATTCTAGATGAGATCTGAAAAATCGCAGGAATTTGCAAGAAATATAGAGTGGTGATAATGGGGGACTTTAATTGTCCAAATGTCAATTGGGATAGTGTTAGAGTAAAGGGTAATGAGGTGAAAGAATTTCTGAAACGCATTCAGAAGAACTTCCTTAACCAACATGTTCTCTATCCAACTGGTAAAGAGGCATTACTAGGTTTGATGTTGGTGAATGAGGTAGTCCAAGTGGGTCAAGTGTCTGTGGAGGAACACTTGGGTAAGAGTGATCATTGTATTATAAGGTAATTGAGAAGAGCACGGAACAGTCTAAAGAAGAACTTATAAATTAGAAGAGATCTAACTTCAAAGGGATGAGAGGGGTATAGCCAAGCTAAAATGGAAATGAAGACTAATGGGAAAAAAACTGTAATGGAATAATTGGTGATCTTTAAGGAGGCAATGGCGTAGTGGTATTGTTGCTGGATTAGTAATTCAGAGACCCAGGGGACTCGGCTTTGAATCCCACCGCAGCAGATGGTGCAATTTGAATTCAATAAAAATCTGGAATTAAAAGTCTAATGATGACGATGGAACCATTGTCAATTGTTTTGAAATCCTGTCTGGTTCACTAATGTCTATTAGGGAAGGAAATCTGTCCTTACTTGGTCTGGCCTACATGTGACTCCAGATCCACAGCAATGAGGTTGACTCTTAAAACCCTCTGAAATGGCCTAGCAAGCCACTCAAACTAACAAACTGCTACAAAGTCACAAAAAGGAATGAAACTGGACGGACCACCTGGCATTGACCGAGGCACCAGAAACGACAATGGCAATCTCAGCCCTGTCGACCCTGCAAAGTCCTCCTTACTAACATCTGGGGGGCTAGTACCAAAATTGGGAGAGCTGTCTCAAAGAATAGTCAAGCAATAGCCTGACATAGTCATCCTCACGGAATCATACCTTACAGATAATGTCACAGACACCACCATCACCATTCCTGGGTATGTCCTGTCCAACCCGCAGGTCGGGCCCAGCAGAGGTGGCGGCAGAGTGGCATACAGTCAGGAGGGGGTTGCCCTGGGAGTTGTCAACATCAACTCCGGACACCGTGAAGTCTCATGTCATCAGGTCAAAGATGGGCAAGGAAACCTCCTGCTGATTACCATGTACTACTCTCCCTCAGCTGATGAATCAGTGCTCCTCATGTTGAACACCACTTGGAGGAAGCACTGAGGATGAATGTACTCTGGGTGGGGGATTTCAAAGTCGGTAGCATCGCTACTGACTGAACTGGCCAAGTCTTAAATGGAGTAGCTGCTAGACTGGGTCTGTGGAAGGTGGTGAAGGAACTAACAAGAGGGAAAAACATACTTGACCTCATCCTCACCAACCTGCCTGCTGCAGATGCATCTGTCCATGACAGTATCGGTAGGAGTGACCACCACACAGTCCTTGCGGAGACGAAGTCCGACCTTCACATTGGGGATACCCTCCGTCATGGTGTGTGGCACAACCACCGTGCTAAATGGGATAGATTTTGAACAGATCTAGCAACTCAAGATTGAGGCATTGTGGGCCATCAGCAGCAACAGAATTGTACTCGAACACAATTTGTAACCTCATGGCCCGGCATATCCCCAACTCTACCATTATAATCAAGCCAGGGGATCAGGGAACGAGTGCAGGAGGGAATGCCAGGAGCAGCACCATGGTAAACATGAGATGTCAACCTGGTGAAGCTATAACACAGGACTATTTGCATGCCAAACAGCATAAGCAACAAGTAATAGACAGGGCTAAGTTATCCCACAACCAAAAGATCAGATCTAAGCTCTGCAGTCCTGGCACACCCAGTCATGAATTTTGGTGGACAATTAAACAACTCATTGGAGGAGGAGGCTCCATGAATATCCCCACCTTCAATGATGGAGGAGCCCAGCACATCAGTGCAAAAGATAAGGCTGAAGCATTTGCTACAATCTTCAGCCAAAAGTGCTGAGTGGATGATCCATCTCGGACTTCTCCAGAGGTCACCAGCATCACAAATACCAGTCTTCAGCCAATTCGATTCACTCCACGTGATATCAAGAAACAGATGAAGGCAATGGATACTGCAAAGGCTATGGGTCCTGACAATGTTCCGGCATTAATGCTGAAGACTTGTGCTCCAGAACTTGCCGCACCCCGAGCCAAGCTATCCCAGTACAGCTACAACATTGGCATCTACCCGGCTATGTGGAAAACTGCCCAGGTATGTCATGTACACAAAAAGCAGGACAACTCCAACCCGGCCAACTACCGGCCCAACAATCTACTCTCAATCATCAGTAAAGTAATAAAAGGGGTCATCAACAGTGCTATCAAGCAACACTTGCTTAACAATAGCCTGCTCACTGACGCCCAGTTTGGGTTCCACAAGGGCCACTCAGCTCCTGACCTCATCACAGCTTTGGTTCAAACAAGGACAAAAGAACTGAACTGCTGAGGTGAGGTGAGAGTGACTACCCTTGACATCAAGGCCTCATTTGACAGAGTGTGGCATCAAGGAACCCTAGCAAAACTGGAGTCAATGGGAATCAGGGGGAAAATTCTCCACTGGTTGGAGTCATACCTAGCACAAAGGGAGATGGGTGTGGTTGCTGGAGGTCAGTCATCTCAACTCCAGGACATCACTGCAGGAGTTTCTCAGGGTAGTGTCTTCAGCCCAAACATCTTCAATTATTTAATTAATGACCTTCCTTCCATCATAAGGTCAGAAGTGGGGAGGTTCACTGATGAATGCACAATGTTCAGCACCATTCGCAACTCCTCAGACACTGAAGCAGTCCATGTCCAAATGCAGCAAGACCTGGACAATATCCAGGCTTGGGCTGACAAGTGGCAAGTAACATTCGTGCCACTTAAGTGTCAGGCAATGACCATCTCCAACAAGAGAGAATTTAACCATCACCCCCCGATGTTCAATGGCATTACCATCACTGAATCCTCCATTATCAACATCCTGATGGTTACCATTGATCAGAAACTGAACTGGACTAGCCATGCAAATACTATGGCTACAAGAGTAGATCAGAGGCTTGGAATCATGCAATGAGTAACTCACCTCCTGACTCTCCAAAGCCTGTCCACCATCTACAAGGCACAAGTCAAGAGTGTAATGGAATACTCCCCACTTGCCTGGATGAGTGCAGCTCCCACAACACTCAAGACGCTTGACACCATCCAGGGCAAAGCAGCCCGCTTGATTGGCGCCACATCCACAAACATTCACTCCCTCCACCATCGAAGCACAGTAGCAGCAGTGTGTACCATCTACAAGATACACTGGAGGAATTCACCAAGGCTCCTTCGATAGCACCTTACAAAGCCATGGCCACTACCATCTAGAAGAACAAGGGCAGCAGATAGATGGGAATATCATCACCTGGAAGTTCCCCTCCAAGTCACTCATGATCCTGACTTGGAAATATATCATTGTTCCTTCACTGTTGCTAGGTCAAAATTCTGGAACTCCCTTTCTAACAGCACTCAGAGTATACCTACACCACATGGACAGCAACAGTTCAAGAAGGCAGCTCACCACCATCTTCTTAAGGGAACTGGCAATAAATGCAGCCAGCAAAGCCTACATCCCTTGAATGAATGAAAAAAAGGTTCAGGCTATGTACATTCAAACAAGAGTGAAAGTTAGGGAGGTAAATCCAGGGATCTTTGGATGATGAGATAGGAAACATGATGAAACAATTAAAGAGTGTGTACGATGCATGTCTGGTGAATTCATCAAGTGAGAATGTAGGCAAATACAATAAGTTGAGAGCGGCAGTGAAGAGAATAGATTGGCAATGGGACAATATGAAAATAGAATGGCAATTAACGTAAAAGGAGCTCAAAACTTCCACCAACATGTAAATATGTAAACAGCAGTTAGGGCAGGGTGCTAGATTCTATTAGGGACAAACAGGGTTATAAATGCTTAGAGATGCAGGACAAAGCTAGAATACTTAATAAGTATCTTATTTCAGTGTTTATGAAGGAAGGGGATGCTGAGAAAAATCGGTAGAAGCAGAAATGGTAGAGGTAAAGGATGGATGAAAATAGATACTCAGGATATACTGAAAAGGCTGGCTATACTTGAGTGGATAGGGCACCTTTTCCAGGCTTGCATCCTACATTGCTAAAGAAAGCGGGGTGGAGATAGAAGAAGGACTTGCCTTAGTCTTCCCTAGATACGGGGTAGGTGCCAAAGGATTGGAGAGTGGTAAATGTAACACTGTTATTCAAGAAATAGTGTAAGGGCATTCCTTGTAACTATAGGCAGTCAGTGAAACATCAGTGGTGAGTAAAGTTTTACAAACATTAATCAGGGAAAAAACTCGACAGATATTTGAGGAAGTTTGCGTTATTTAAGGAGAGTCAGTATAGATTTATGAAAGACAGGTTGTGCTTGGCTAATCTAATTGTGGTTTTTTGATCAAGTAAAAGAGAAGGTTGATGAAAGGAATGAATAAATGTTGCCTATATGGATTTTTAAAAAATGTTTGACAAAGTATCACATAAAAGACTAGTTAACAAAACTGAGGCTCATGGAATAGGAGGATCAGTGTCACTTTGGATTTAAAAAAATTAGCTGAAGAATAGTGTAGAGCCAAGGATTAATGAATATATTAATGAGATCATGATAATATTAGTGATGTAACTGTGACATCAGCAGTCAGATGATAGAGAGGCTCCAAGAAAGTTGGGAGCAGAACAGTCTGTCTCTTGATTACCATGTGCTTACTCTGAGATCTTTGTAAATAGCTCTTAATAAAACGTATGATGTTAACCATACCAACTATCTCAATTCTGTCAAAGGGAACCAAAGCCTCATCAGGTTAGGTAAACCAGAAAAGTATGGTATTAATGAAACCTCACTAACACTTGGCAACAACATCAAAAGACATTGAAACATGGTGGCAGCGCTGGAGGCCACAGTCTAGCAAACTGCAGCCACAGATTGGTGACCCATGAGTGACAAACAGTGGAGGAAGAAAATCGACTTCACAGCAATGAAGACCAAACCCGAAAAGTACCGTGGTGAGGGGACATTGAAAGACACACAATGTCGCCAGCCACTGAGCAGCCACCACCCCTTCCAAAGCCTTTCCAACACATCGAAGGTCCACAGCAAGGACAAATATGGGATTGCTGGAAGAGATAGTTTGAAAGGTACCAAGCAGCTTCAGGTTTGCAGGGGAAACATCAGAAACACCAGGTCTGTATATTTATATCTGCTATGGGAGCCATAGCTGATGATGTCCTCATGCTGCAAGGCATTGAAGAAACCTCAGCATCAAACAAAGAGGTGATGGAGGCCTTTGAGAAATACTTTGGTCCCAAAAAGAGTTTGGTCAGAGAAAGAGGAAAATTTAATCATAGAACCCAAAGACCAGGGGAATCCATCAATTCCTTCATTAATGATCTATACCAGTTAGTAAGTACATGTGGTAAGGAGCTTTATTTATTAGAGACCACACTGAAGTCAGTGTCGTTGATGATGCATTACCCCACTTATTACAATCAAAAGAGGATCTGATCCTAGAGAAGGCCAAGCAGTCACCAGGCAGGCCAAGTTGAGATGCCAAAATTGATGGGATAATTTGAGGTGATGTCAAGGTCCAGGAAGGGCCAGCCCAGTACGTAAGCTCAAGGTCGGGATTCCACCCACTGAAAAGCCTGTGAAAAAGCCTGCCAAAGCCAGTGATGTGATGAGGTAAACTCTTCCATCTCAAGATGTGGTGTGAACAGACGGCAGAAGAGCAGCTCAGCCCTGTGATCCCAGGGCCTGCCACCCACAGAGTGAGATATCCAGCCTCCCCCAGTGGGTCGCCCAGAGCAACTTGACCATCACTAGTCCCCTGAGTGCTAACCACCCTGTAAAACCCCTGGACACTTTCAAAGGTATTTAACCAGGAGATTGGAATACCTGACCCCCAAAAGAGGGAAGTCATAACTCTAGCACTGAATAGACTTCCCCAGGCAGATAAATTTTAAATCCTCCCCAAGTCACCTAAACTTTCCCAAATCCCAGGACTGGACCATGTCCTTGCGGACACCTTGTCCCGGTTTTAAACCACTAAACAAAAATGAAGCAGGGTACTGCCATTTCCCCTGCTGAATGACTGATGTGCCATTGTGAATGAGAGAACGCATGTCTACTTCTTCATTTCCTATTCTTCCTTCTTAAGACCACATATATATTTTAAAAATGAAATAGATTTCTTTTTTTCTCCAATGGTGGAGGAGTGTCATGAGCAGAAGACAGGGAGGAAAATATATAATCTATATCATCCTGGCTCCTTTATAAACTTATAACTTTTTTTTTAAATGGGCAAGTGGCTGGACAAATAAAATGGCCACAGCTGACCACATGATAGTAGTTCTGGAAGCTTCTGAGCAGTTTAAACATGGACAAAGGCTAACTCCTCAAAGACTTGGAATGTAATACTTCTTGCATTGTATAAACATTCCAGCCAAGCCAACACAAAGGGTTAGTAGGCGAGACATCTGCACCAGCCAATGCTGGACAAAGGCAGCTATTTGGATCCTCGTCTCCAATGTTGTACTAACGGTTAAAAACAAAAACTACTGCGGATGCTGGAAATCCAAAACAAAAACAGAATTACCTGGAAAAACTCAGCAGGTCTGGCAGCATCGGCGGAGAAGAAAAGAGTTGACGTTTCGAGTCCTCATGACCCTTCAGCAGAACTGAGTAAAGTTAGGAGAGGGGTGAAATATAAGCTGGTTTAAGGTGGGGGGGTGCGGGGAGAGAAGTTGGGGGGGGGTGGTTGTAGGGACAAGCAAGCAGTGATAGGGTAAACACCTTGTCAAACACCAGGAGAGAAATGGAAAGCAATGAAGGTGAACAAGGCAGAAGAGAGATACGAAAATCCTGTCGGAGAGCAGAGCAATACTTCTTCAAGATAGGTATTTCTTGAAGAGGAGTGGCAGTCAATTAAACACAGAGATAAAAACAAAAACTACTGCG
Source organism: Cetorhinus maximus (assembly GCF_964194155.1). NCBI lineage: Eukaryota > Metazoa > Chordata > Chondrichthyes > Lamniformes > Cetorhinidae > Cetorhinus > Cetorhinus maximus. The sequence continues at coordinate 95,852,287 of NC_135885.1, forward strand.
GATGCTGGAAATCCAAAACAAAAACAGAATTACCTGGAAAAACTCAGCAGGTCTGGCAACATTGGCAGAGAAGAAAAGGTAATTCTGTTTTTGTTTTGGATTTCCAGCATCTGCAGTAGTTTTTGTTTTTATCTCTGTGTTTAATTGACTTCCACTCCTCTTCAAGAAATGCCTACCTTGAAGAAATATTGCTCTGCTCTCCGACAGGATTTTCATATCTCTCTTCTGCCTTGTTCACCTTCATTGCTTTCCATTTCTCTCCTGGTGTTTGACAAGGTGTTTACCCTATCACTGCTTGCTTGTCCCTACAACCACCCTCCCTCCAACTTCTCTCCCCCCACCCTCTCCCCCCACCTTAAACCAGCTTATATTTCACCCCTCTCCTAACTTTACTCAGTTCTGCTGAAGGGACATGAGGACTCGAAACGTCAACTCTTTTCTTCTCCGCTGATGCTGCCAGACCTGCTGAGTTTTTCCAGGTAATTCTGTTTTTGTTTTGGATTTCCAGCATCCGCAGTAGCTTTTGTTTTTATCTCTATGTTTAATTGACTGCCACTCCTCTTCAAGAAATGCCTACCTTGAAGAAGTATTGCTCTGCTCTCCGACAGGATTTTCGTATCTCTCTTCTGCCTTGTTCACCTTCATTGCTTTCCATTTCTCTCCTGGTGTTTGACAAGGTGTTTACCCTATCACTGCTTGCTTGTCCCTACAACCACCCCCCTCCAACTTCTCTCCCCGCCCCCCCCCCCTTAAACCAGCTTATATTTCACTCCTCTTCTAACTTTACTCAGTTCTGCTGAAGGGTCATGAGGACTCGAAGCATCAACTCTTTTCTTCTCCGCCGATGCTGCCAGACCTGCTGAGTTTTTCCAGGTAATTCTGTTTTTGTTTTGTACCAATGGTTCTTCAGTTACCTACTCAAAATACAATGGATTTTAACAAGGGTGCCTCGTTAACTGAATAACTCAACCCGGAACCACCCTGTCACATGACTAAGACTTGAGCTGTTTGAATTGCTTTAATTATATAACTTTCTTCAGTTGCGGTTTAACCTCAGAAGAGAAAATCAGACTCTAGGCAAGCAGCCTGTCTCTGACCTCCAACTCTCTCAGAGTCTGATCTCCAGAAAGAACACTGCATTTTGCCTACAGAGTGAACACAGGATACAAAAATATTTTGCTGCATCTTCAATGGACTCAACCTGCAACCGAGCTCCTAGGACCAAGATCAGGAATTTGCCAGACAAAGCCACCTAAAAGAACCTTCCTTGAACATTGATTCTGGACTCGGGAATCACGTGAAACCATAATCCTTATTTTTAACCTGATCTTTGCCCTGAACCCCTTTCTTTCCCTTATCCCTCTTTTATTGTATGAATGGAAAAGGGACAGATATTGCAAAACCCCTTCCCGTGTTGTGTGTGTGTGTAAAATAAACTACCCATCTTATTTTACCTTATCTCGTGTTTGCTGTGGGGTTATTAATAGAGAATTGGATAACTCCAAAACTGAAGAGTTGGGGAAAATACGCCACCACTTATAAAGGGAGGAATCAAAAATACCTTTCTGTTTACGGACAATGAGAGGAGAAATCAGAGCTGTTTAAATTAATCCTCCTTCTATCCGTAACAAAAGTAAAAAATCAACCATCTGATTTAAAGCTACAGGGGTCTGGGTGCACAAACCTCCAAGTGGAGGATCAGTTCAACACTACCCTTTGTCATGAAGAGAAAGAAATTAATGAAACCCTCTGTATTTTACAGAATCAGCTAATTTCTCTGCTCAGCAGGTTAATGTGCTTAAGACTTGATCTTATACAGAAGCTCGACAAGGCCTCCGAACAGGACAGTGAGGTAGCATTCAGGGAGGAATTCCCAGGGTAAGTTAAAGGACCAACAGATTTCAATTTAGCAGCAGTATGTCATTCTTTGTTGTAGAAGCACCATCCACTTGACCCTAGGAGGTGATTGCAGATCTCTCAATTCTCTTTGCAGACATGCTTGAAGGCACAGAAATAGAAGGCACTGAAGAGGATCATCTGCTAGAGGAGCTTCTGGACCTTGGTTGGATCTTTCCTGACAAAGGTCAAGAACATACGAACATACAAATTAGGAACAGGAGTAGGCCATTCAATAAGATCATGCTTCTCTGATAGAGGCACCAACTCCACATTTCACCTACCCCTGATAACCTTTGACTCCCTTGTTAGTGAAGAATCTATCTACCCCTGTCTTAAAAATATTCATTGACTCTGCCTCCATCACTCTCAGAGGAAGAGTTTCAAAGATTCATAGCCTGCCCACATGAGAAAGAAGCCGGTGCAGAAACAGGTGATCCAGTGGAAGATGAGGTCCTAGAGATCATTACACACTTTGAGTCCACTGCCAAAGCATATGAAGACTATGTTGTCTTTATTGAGGAGCCAGCTATGTTTGTTGTAGAAGAGCTGAATTCGTATACTTGTCCCACTGAACCCACCAACAAGATGCATTGTATATCACTGGCTGTGAGTGGTCCAGGGAGAACAAAATGCTTGATTCCAAGTTTTTTTTTATTCATTGGATCAAACTGCGAGAGAAAATGCAGAGCTTACTAGTTTGTGTAAAAGTAAGTTGAAGCCCATGCTTCAATCTCATCAGCACCGTCCTTCAATGCAAAAGCAGAGGCCAAAACTAAAGAGCTGCTACAGATGAAGAGTCCTACATAAGAATTTCTTCTAGATCCAGTTCTGGAGATTCATTCCATTGTTGAAGATGGTGTAGTATTCCCTTATTATGTTGACACCGTTATCCCATTGCCTACAGTGGAGCAGCCTCATGCAGAAGCAAGCGTGGCAATGTTACCACTACCTATAGAAAGTACCCAAAGCGTAGTAGGGAAATCATATTTTCTTCATATCCTGCAATGTCTACAGGATTTTTGTCATTCTTCTCACCTTCCAGATTTATTAAAATCTCAGATATTGATTTTTTTTTTTTATCATCCATGCCTCAGTGAATGGTACAGTGATGAAATTCTTCATCGAAGTTGGAGATGCTTCATCTTCTCAGGCCTTTCTCCAGCGTGCAAAGAGGGAGCAGAAAATTCCAGAGAGAATTTTAGTTTGTCCTCTTTCTATTCAAGAGTGTGCAATTGTCCATGTCCTGAAGTTTAACAAAAGAATGTAACAGTTTGGGGTGGGGGTGTGGTGGTGATGTAGAGTAATGGGTTAATGAATATATTAATGAGACCATGATGATATTAATGATGTAAGTGTGACAAAATAGTCAGGTGACCGAGTGGCTCCAAGAAAGCTAGGAACATAACAATCTGTCCCCTGATTACCATGTGCATACCCTGAGGTCTTTGTAAGTAGTTCTCAATAAAAGGTTTGAAATTAAACTATGCCGACTATCTCATGTGTTTCAAAAGGAAGCAAAGCCTCATCAAGGTTAGGTAAGCCAGGAAAGCATGGAATTAGTGAAATATCAGTCATAGTTGGCAAACACACCAAGACTAAAAACGGAAAACACAGCAAGTTGTGCTAAATGGTTGTTTTTCAGACTGGAGTATAGTAGAAAGTGGTGTTCCCTAAGGCTCAGTGCTAGGAACACAGTTTTTAGTTTGATTATATATAAATAACTTGGATTTTGGCAGAGTAAAATTTCAAAATTTACAGGTGATTTCAAACTTGGAGGCATGGCAAACAGTGAGAGTGGTACCAGTTAACTGCGATAGGACATACATAGGCTAGTAGAATGGGCAGACAAGTGGCAGATGAAATTTAATACAGAGAAGTACGAGGTGGTATATTTTGGCAGAAGCGATAAAGAGGCAATATAGGCTTAATGGCCCAGTTCTAAACAGTGTGCAGGGAGAGAGGTACCTTGGGGTTCATGTTTTTAGATCTTTAAAGACGATAGGAGATATTGAGAGTAGTTAGCAAAGCATATGGGGTCTTGGGCTTCATAAATAGAGGCATTGAGTGTAAAAGCAGGGAAGTTATGCTGAACCTTTATAAAGCTATGCTTAGGCCATAACAAGAATATTGCATCCAGTTCTGGAAGGAGGTGAGGTTCCTTGAGATGGTGCAGAGGAGATTTACCAGAATGGTTCTAGGGATGAGGGGATTTTAGCTGCAAGGTTAGGTTGGAGAAGCTGGAGTTGTTCTCCTTGGAGAATAAGAGATTGAGCGGAAATTTGATAGAGGTGTGCAAGATTATAATGGGCTTAGACAATATAAACAAAAGCTGATGGTGCATCGACACAGATATAAAGCTTTGGGCAAGACATGCAGGCGGGGTGAGAGGAAGAACTTTTTTACGCAGCGAGTGGTAATCAACTGGAACCTGCTGCCCATGATTGTGGTGAAAGCAGAAATGATCAATGATTTCAAAAGGAAATTGGATAGATGCTTGAGGGAAATAAAAATGTAGGGCTATGAGGATAGGGGGAGGAATGGGAGTAACAGGATAGCTCTTCAGAGAGCTGGCATGGACTTGATGGGCTGAATGGTCTCCCTCTGCACTTTAATGGCCCTATGGGCTAACCAGTGATTTATAAAGGTTCAGCATAACCTCTTTATCTCACTTTATAAAATCAAGGATCCCATAAGTTATTTTTAATAAATTTGCTTGTTCTGCCACCTTCAAAAGATTTGTGAATTTGAACCCTAGTTCACTATGTTCTAGAATTGTTTTTTGAAAATTATACCATTTAGTTCATATTGCTTCACATTCTTCCTCACAAAATGCACTACTTCATACTTCTCTGCACTAAATTTCATTTGCCATCAATGAACTATCTAAATGCTCTTTGTTGCGCGCAGCCTATTTCAATACAAGGTATCTTTAAATCTTTTGTGTGGTCTCACGCTATATCCTAAATGAGACAGCTTGTGAATGGCCTCCATAGCAACTTCATGATTGCTGCGTGGCTGTACATGTGGACTTAGAGGATACATTTCTGCCATAGGTCGGCTCATTTTACAAGTCTGACCATGTCCTCCTCAACTCTCCTCACTCTTTAATTATATTTTTAACTATAATGCTATATGAAAACATTGAAATAACACCCTCTATACCCAAGATCAGGTTATCTACATCAAAATGAACAGTGGTCTTAATACTGACTCCTGGGGACACCACTGTATATTTACCCCCAGTCTGAAAAATAACTGTTCTGCGCTAATACAAAAGCAAAATACTGCAGATGCTGGACTATCTGAAATAAGAACAGAAAATGGTAGAAATACTCAGCAGGCAGCAGGCAACGCCTGTGTAGAGAGAAAGAGTTAACTTTTCAGGTCAATGATCTTTCATTGGAACTGATTCCACTTCGTCATTGTCTCTTTCATCCTAAGGGATTCTATTTTGCGGCACTGTTTCAAATGTCCTTTGAATGTGCATATGCACATCATCAACTGCAGCACCTTAATCAACCTTGTCAACGGAGGTACACAATCAAGTTTGTCAGTCATGATTTGCCTTTATCAAATCTGTGTTGGCTGCCATTTAACCTTCTGTGGGGGTCAGGTAGGCACCTAGACAAGTCTATCTTAAGAAGACAACTAATTATTCCTGGAGCAAACCTGGATTCAATTCAGTCTGATAGGGCTGACCAAAATAAAAAATGCTTTTTAGCCTACCAAAAGAGACATCAAATATGAATTATTTTTCTTACTACTGGAACTTAATTAGGTGAATTTTGCTGCAACTGTTATTCTGCACATTCACTTACTGACTAGAAAAATAGCAGTTTATTATTTCTCAATATAGTGTTAATCAGTCCACCTGCAGATAAGATTCGAAAAGTGCACAAGGACGTGTGAATTTATTGTAACAAGGAGGTTCTACTTTAACGCAATGTTCATTTATCTCTGGAAGTTAATATACACTTGGAATCAGTCGATCCAAGGCTTCCCCCTCCCTTATGTGTCAGATTATTCAATGGTAACATTTTTACCTCCAAATCATAGGTTCAAACTCTACTCAAGGATTTAAGATAGTTAAATTAATCTAGATTAACACATTTATACAGTGCTGAGGGAGTGCTGTATTGTCAGAGGTATCATCTTTTGAATATGTTAATCTAAGTCTGCTGCTCAAGCATGCATAAAAGATTCCATAGCACTATTTAAATCAATTATCCTGGCTAACATTTGCTCCTCAACCAACATCATCAAAACTGATAATCTGCCAATTTATTTCATTGTGGTTTTTAGGAACTCACATTGTAAAAATTGATGACTCTTGTGTTTTCCCACATAACACAGATTTCACTTCATAGGTAATTAATTAGGCTGTGAAGAGGTTTAGGATGTCCCAAAGGTGGAACATGAAACAATCTCTGTACCCCATGGGAGCAGGATAGAGCCAAGATAGAAAAGTGCCTGTATTTTTAATCAAATTGGCAATCTTGCTGAGAAAGACCTTAAGGTTGGGTATGTGGGAAATCTAAAAATTTACAGATGAAGGTGGGGTTCAAGCATGTTCTTGAAACAGAGTGAAATATGCTTCGCTCGGCATCTAGCCATTGCGATCACTGGTGTAGGAGTACAGAAAGTTAACATCAGGTGGAAAGTGTTCCATTTATCAATACCTTCAAAAAGTTAAAACAAAATAAATTGATAAATGATCAAAAGCTAGAAAAAGAAGAAAAATGTGTTAGAAGTGACACTGTCAAGTCTTGGGAAACACAGTCTACCATACTATTCAAAGGAAAATTTGGAATGCAGTGTGCCAGGTAAGTAATTTTTGATTTTTATTTTAATGTGTAGACATTGATTATTTTTCCTTTACAAGCACAAACATTACAATTCCACTTTAAAGAATAGAACAGAAACTATCGAGAAACTAAAAAAGTTGGAAGGATCCCGTGTTCTTTCCCTCTTTCTAGGTACCATGCCCTAAGAGGGCATTGGCGACCATGGATTTTTGTGTGTTGGTCCGTGGTTATGATTGGCAAGGTACTGCAGCGGTTTGCCATTGCCTTCTTCAGGTTCTGGCTGACCAGGGGACTCTCATGCTCTAACTGCCTGCCGTTGGCATAATGGAAGAATTTGCAGGTTGATAATCAATTTGTCTGGCCACATTATGAATGTACCTTCCATGGCCATCATTCCTGGAATGGGACTCGAACCCAGGGCTTCTGGCTCAGAGACAGGGGTGTTACCACTGTACCCACTAGATTACCACCAATAAATTCTTGACTAACATGGGAGTCAAAGGTTATCAGGGTAGGCGGAATGTGGAGTTGAGGCCACAATCAGATCAGCCATGATCTTATTGAATGGCGGAACAGACTTGAGGGGCTAAATGGCCCACTCTTGCTCCTAATTTGTATGTTCGCATGGCACAAGATACCTACATTCTTTCCCTACAGAATCTAATATATTTCTAATGCAAAGAGATAGACAATACCTTTAGTTGAATGAAACATTGAAGGTAATTTCATGTCTCTTGGCTAGCCTTCCAACTTACAATCTCCAAATACTTGAGTTTATCTCTGCTCCCTGTATCCTAACTTGCATCAAGTCCCGTTCAAATATTACCACTGTGCTCAGTGATCTATACTGACTCCCAGTCTGGCAACAACTCAATTTTAAAATTCTCATTCTTGTTTACGAATTGCACCATGGCCTCATACTGTGCACCCTACCACCCTCTGAGAATTGTGGTCCCTTGCTGATCACCCATTTTCTTTGTTCCACCATTAGCAACCTTGCTTTCTGTTGGCTTTGTGCCAAGCTTTATGCTGCCCTCTCCCAACTTTTTTGCCTAACTCTCAAGGTGCTCCTTGGAGCTTACTCCTTTGAGCAAGCTTCATTGCTCAGCTGTCCTAATATCTCCCTGTGTGGCTTGGTGCCAAATTTTGTTTGATAATGCCCCTGCAAAGCACTTTGGTACAGTTTATTATGCTAAAGGTATTAGGTAAATGCAAGTCATTGTGATAATAAAATCATGGCCAGACGCAAATTCTTACTGTTGGCTGCATTAGGAATATAATTATTTCACTTACCTTGTTCCGGGTGAACATTTTTCCTGGGTGTTGTGAGAACTGCATGATTAGCATCTTCACTTCAGGCTGATGCCTGATAAACACAGGCACCAGATGGAATTGTGAACAGGGGACAGCAGTGGTAGGAGGCTGCTGTACTCCTAATCTCTCAATGCAACAAGCTAAAAATGCCTTACATTTATGGTGGTGCCAAAATATGGTCAGTCAATGATTATCAATTTAAAGAAAGAATAATTTTAATTTTACATTTAGAATAAGATATGGCTGACAGATTTTCCATGTCATCAAAGAACAATGAGAAGGTTTTGAAAAAAGAATACAACAAATGACCCTCTTCCCCCCCGCCCCCACCCACCAAGAAATTTAATAAGATAAGGTCATAATCTTAAAAGGCAGCAATTCCAGTAATTTGCCAGAATAATACGTATGAGGAGAGATGGAATAGACTAGGCCTATATTCCCTAAAATTTACAAGAATAAGAGGTGATTTAATTGAAAAATTTAAATCCTAAGAGGTTTGATGGAGTAGATGCGAGGAGGATGTTTCCTCTCACTAGGGAATCTAAAACTAGGGGTCACTCTCAGAACAAGGGGTTGGATATTAGGATGGCGATTAGCAGAAATTTCTTCACTCAAAGGATTGTGAATTTTCGGAATACTTCAAACCCAGAGAATTGTGGATGCTTAATCTTTGCATATATTAATGACAGAAATCAATAAATTTATGAGCACTAAGCGAATTAAGGGATATAGGAATAGCGAGTTGGGATGAGCAACAATGTAATTGAATGGCAGAGTCAGCTCAAAGGATCAAATGGCCTACTGCTACTCCTTTCTGCTATGTTATTAATGTTGTCGTAATTGTAAGTGGTCTGGCATGAATCAGTTTTAGGTTATTTAATTAACTTTTTTGAACCTTCAGCATATCCCTTGCCCAATTATTTTATTTAAGATTTTCTCCTAATCTCTTGGTTCACTTTTATAGCTCTGGAAACAAAAGCATATGACCTACTCCAGGCCACTGCCAATCTCACTCTTGAATTTTTTTACTTCGAGATTGAGGAGGAGAATGTGTTGATCTGTTCTCCAATCGTTCCCTGCTCCCACTTTGTGGACAAAAGCCTTGTAGCTGATCAGTGATAAATTTCCCTCATACCATTTTATAATGCCATGTATTGAAACATGAACACAAATAGCACGCGGCTGCTGTTTTATGCTTATTTTTAAACAGGGAGAGCAAGATTTCCTCTGTTTACTATTTTAGCAGTCCATCACTGCATTCTGCATAAATTTAATCTGAAGTTATCCCTACTGTAAATGATTTAATTTCAATATATACAGATAAGGTGTTCACAGTGGTACCACCACAGTGATTTATAAAAACCATATGTATTCTAACAGAGTTTGATGAAAACCAGCTTTCAACTTATTGGAAGGGACAACCTAATTAATCCACAAATTATTTCATTTTATCCCGAATATTCTTTAAGCTTGATTTATTAGCTACAATAAACATTTAAAAATTGAAAACATCACGCTACAGTATGTTATGTTAACCAGTAAACTTTTCTTTCTTTCATTAAGTTAATCACTAGTTTGGATGTGGCTGTATTTTAGAGCTTGCATTGTATATCTTAAAATGGAACTGCTGAATTCAAAAACAGATTATTTGAAAAGTGTGTGTCTATAAATGTTCAATAATGGTTTACACAAGGTCATAGATTTTCATCCAAACATTTTTCTACAAGTAGACACAGAAGAAGTGAATATATTGCACATTAATGGCAGTCAATGCCAATACAACTGAACAATGATAAAAATGAATCAGTGTTTTCTTTCAGAGTTCAAAATGAAGTGGCCACTTCTGAGAGCGCTGTGTTAAGATAGCTGGTTTGGTACCTATGTCCAGAAACACCATGTGCTGATGAAGTTGTTTTATTGTGTCTCTGTATTGCTGATGGGTGAAATGAGGAAACTGTCCTTCCAGATTCTCTGGGCAAAACCCTTTCAGAAGTTTGAGGTCCTGACTTTGGTAAGTGCCCATATTGCTGAGTATATTTTAAGGGGTGATCCTGCAAAGTTGAAGTGACTTCGCCACTAGGTGAATGTAGTAATGTTGCAGGTATTGAAGAGTAAGCAACCATGCAGCCCTGTTTTGACTGAGAAGAGAATTTGCCGCACTCTGCCATTTGAGAGGTCAAGTTGTAATGGGGGTCAGAACTGCAAGGCTGTTGGCTTTCTTCCCGGCAGGGAAACAGACCTAAAATGGAACAGCAGGATAAAAATTATCCATGACTTCAAAGGTGGATTTTAACATCATATTCTAATAAGGACTCTTTGACTAAATTTCAATCACTAATAAAATATATTAATGTTAATTCAGTTGGTAAATTGTAAGCTTGGGTTAGTCTTGCCATATTAAAAAATAATTTAGATGATTGTATATAAATTAATAAAACACACTAGGTATATTAAATTAGTTTCAAATTTAACTCATAATGTGATCATGATTAATTGTAGATTGTTTACCATTCTGTCTTTGGTCAATAGGTGTATTTCCTTTTCTCACTCCGACACCACTAATGTCAGAATCACTATCATTGAAGTCACTGTCCCCTTTTCCACTGTCTTTTCCACTAAATATATCTTGACCAGGATGTGTAAGGGTCCTGCAAGGAAGGGGTAAGAAAAGATTAAATACATTTTCTTCTTTAAAAAAAATACTTGGAGATTAAATATTTTCATGTTTTTAATGAAGTAGCAGGGGAAAAACAAATTCTGGTATTCTTCATTATCATTTCTGACTCTATAGAATGCCTATAAACGCAAATCAAATACATCACTAACTTGAATACTCTACTTACTTTCTATCTTGGTGATTGACAACTGCACAGAAGGTTCCATGATTGAGACCAGGCTCTGGCATAAAGCTCTAAAACAAACAAAATGAAACACTGAACACAAAGAAATGAAATATTATAATTACTTCATTTATATAATTGCACAAAATATAGTTCAATTATTATAACAATTAGTTCCTGTGACTATAAAATCATAGTACTTGTGCTGAAGAAAAAGTAGAAATGATTACTTCCATATGAGATACACATGAACAGAACTGACAAACTCATTGTTCCAAATACACACTCATGCTGTGCACAGATCAACGATCACACAATGGAACTGTGCGACTTTCCATCAGTTGTCATTTCCACACTTTTGCTGTTGGAAGCTTTATTAAGTACTTAGTTATTAAATGAGGCATATAAAAAGCTGTATTCATAACAAAAATGATACTTTGTTCATTCGGTGGTGCTCATTGTCACTAGTGTGTAACCTTATATAGTTACTAGAAATTAATTCTGAAATGTGCATTAATGAAAAGGAGTCAGCTACTAAATGCAGTTAACTCTGTTTCTTTATTCGATTATGGGATGTGGGTGTCGCTAGCTGGGCCAGCATTTATTGCCCATCCCTAATTGCCCTTGAGAACTGAATGGCTTGCTAGGCCATTTCAGGGGGCATTTAAGAGTCAACCACATTATTCTGGGTCTGACATCACAAGGAGACCAGACCAAGTAAGGATGGCAGATTTCCTTCCCTAAAGGACATTACTGAACCAGATGGGTTTTTACAACAATCAACAATGGTTTCATGGTCATCATTTGACTTTTAATTCTCCTTTGTAATATAGTAAGTATGATGGGTCTCCTACTTTTATCAAATCTTGTCCGATTATAAAGCATCCAGTGAAACTAGAGCAGGCCATTCAGGAGCAAAATCAAGAAGCAATTTTTTTTTTATCACACAAAAGGATAGCAGACATCTGGAACTCTATCACCCAAAAGGGTGCAAGTGCTATAAGAACTGGAGCTTTCAAGATTGAAAATAGATTTTAGTTAGTTTAAAGGTTAAGGAAGTGGAGAAAAAGTGCATATATGGGCATTGAGATGCAGATCAGCAATGATCTACTTGAATAGTGCAACCGACCAAGGGACTGAATAGCCTAAACCTAATGTTCATACATTCCAGTATAACAAAGAATAAAGTAATTTTGAAAACTGCAATTTTATATTCACAATAATGGCCAGGATTTTGTGGTACAAATAATGGTGAGGCCATCTGCACATACTGTTCTTGAAGTGTAAATTGGACAGCAACTTTTGGCGACAGCCCATGTGCTGTCAAATGTGGAAAGACAGAAGTTGCTGTTGGAGCTGCCCTGCTTTTCCAGAAGCTTTAATATACAGGAATCTCACCGAGAGGTTCGGCATTGAAGCACTCAGAAAAGCGTGAAGATGCTGGGCTTGTGATATCCACACTAAACTCGTCAGAAAAAGTTAGGATTTGTCCATTCCAGTCTAAGTACCCTTTTAATGATGTGATATGACTTAACTACAACCAAACAACCTCTCTGGCACTGAAGATTAACCTTACAAGAGTGGGGTCTCATTCCTTCAATCTTTAAATTATTATTGGAGATTTAAAAATTGTTTTCTTAATTTTTTCTGTCTGTTTTATCTCTCTTTTACCCTTCTCTATATATAATTTGGCGCTGAATTAACTGTTCTAACTTGCATTTCTGGTTCAGACTCTATGCTGCTCAATTGACCATTCTTCAATCTGATTGATAAAAGAGAAACAGTTGTTTCCCCAGTTCACACAAGTCCCAGATCCCCTGTACAGGGCTAATCACAGCACATTCCAAAGCAAAACCTCAAAGTCAGTGGGGAAAGTGCAAGTGTAACGAATGGCTGCTGAAAGCTCTGGGCCATTTTGTCAGTTTAAGGATGATTTCTTTTTGGACTTAGTGACCGTAGTTTGAGCCTGACTTCATTTATATTGCCTGGCTCCCAAATGAAAGGTTCCAACCTAGGAAAGAACTCCACATATACATAGCTCTCAAGTTAGAGCACCATATAGAACATTTTAAGCTAGGTGTGACACCTTGAAGAAACTAAACCCCAAGGCATTTTGTCTGGGTACATCTCATTGCTTCCATCTTGACTTGGATCAGAATCCTGTCAAAGTTGCAATATAAAAGTGCTCCAATACTACTGAAAGACCTCAGTGAACTCACTTTATACTAAAATGCAGAACACACTGGAGATTAAATTGATCTTGGGCTGAAGTGTAAAACTAGTGATGGCAAATCATCAGCTTGCTTAACGCCCCATTCAATTTTCTTGAACTGCAAGTATCATTGGCAGGGTGTAAAACGGGCTGCCAATTCGCTATTGTCCGTATTGCACTGCTGCCCAAGATCCATTTCATCCATAATAACATTGCCAATGAAGAGAAGAAAGTATTGACGATATACTTTGTCTTCGTGAGTGTTATTGAACAAAATTTCCCTGCACTGCTTTATCACTGCAAAATAGCACCCCTAGCCTTCCAATATGATTCACATTGAGAAATGTTATTGTGTAAATGTCACTGTGTTGCTTGCAGCAACTTCATCATGTTGAGCATGATACTCTACCGGATTCTATCTTTTCCCAGAATTACAGCCTTTTACTTTCTTATGCTGTACCGAAATATTTATCCCTCAATCAACATCACAAAAACACAGTTTATCTTGTTGCTGTTTGTGGGATCGTACCATGGGTAAAATGACTGCCATGTTTCTTACATCACAATAGTGACTATAATTCAAATTTACCACATGGCGACATTAGGAAAAACATTTTCACGCAGCGAGTGGTTAGGATCCTGCCTGATTGTGTGGTGGAGACAGCGTCAATTGAGGCATTCAAAAGGGTATTAGAACATTTTCTGAAAAGGAAAAATTTGCAGGCCTACACTGAAGAAGACAAGGGAGTGGCACTAGGTGAACTTCAGAGGGCCAGCACAAACATGACGAGCCAAATGGCCTCCTGTGCTGTAACACTTCATTGGTAGTAAAGCGCTTTAGGACGTCCTGAGAATAAACACAAACTCTAAGATGTGATTTTTAAAAAAAAAGTATCGTCAGATTAAACAAAGGCTAGCACAAAAATCAAGCTACGCTACAAATCTTAATATTGTTCTGAAGAGTCATACGGACTCGAAACGTTAACTGTGTTCCTCTCCGCAGATGCTGTCAGACCTGCTGAGTTTTTCCAGCTATTTTTATTTTTGTTTAATATTGTACTGCACTGTTTTGCACATGAATGACTGGGGGTCAGGGGTAAGCTATCAGTTATTAAATTCACAGTTGGTGAACTGAAGGTGGAATGATTAAAGTTTGCCCGTCACTGATTCAATCTCAATTACCTCCCCAATGGCGACACCGACTTTATGGTCTGCTTCAAGCAGATAAACGCCCTTCCTCATGCCTTCTGAATTTGGAGCTCCGTCAACTTCCATCTCATTCCTCGCCGCCAAGTCCGCCGCTTCCAGCTCGCTGCTCCTGGCTGGCCTGTCGCCGCTTTCTGCTCGCCTCCCGCCTTCCTCCCGGAGCAGGTGGCCTTGAACTCCGAGCACTGGCGCATTTACCACGCATTTCGCCGCCTTTCCGCCTCTATTGCACGTCGCCGTTACACCGATGATGGCCATCAACAAGGCGACGCAGCCGCCCGCCAGCACCACGATGATGATGAAGGACGTGTCCCAGCTCCGCTTCCCCTGGCCCAGCGACCCGACTCCTCCGGGAGGCTCGGCAGCCACCGCCGCCGCCGTGAAGCTGAGGGTGACAGTGGCGGACAGTGGGGGGCGGCCGCTGTCACTAACGGCCACGATGAGCCGCAGGGGCCCGGTGGCGGGTGTGAGCGGGCGGCCGAGGTATATTTCTCCGGTGTCCGTGCGGATGGTGAAGAGTCCGGCCTGCTCCCCGCTCACGATCCGGTAGCTCAGTTTCGCGTTCAGGCCTTCGTCAGCGTCCCGGGCCCGCACGCGCGTTGCTAGGTAACCGGAGGGAGCGTGGCCCGGCAGCGTAATGACGTCGACGGCCGAGCCGTTGCTAGGCAGCGGCTGGGTGACGAGCGGCGCGTTGTCGTTGCGATCGGCGATCCTCAGGCTGACGGTGGTCGAGCTGCTGAGCGGCGGGGAGCCGCCATCGGTCGCCTGGAGCCGCAGCTCGGCCTCCCGCAGCGACTCGCGGTCGAAGGAGCGGAGGGCGTAGATGGCTCCGGTGGCCGGGTCGACGGTGGCCAGGCGGGCGGAGGCCGGCTCCAGCAGGCGGTAGGTGAGCCGGCCGTTGAGGCCCAGGTCGGGGTCGCGGGCGAGGACGGTGGTGATGTAGGCACCGGGCTGGTTGTTCTCCAGCAGCGACACCCGGTAGACGCTGCGGGAGAAGGAGGGCGCGTTGTCGTTCTCGTCGCCCACCCGGATGGTGTAGGGCCGGATGGTTTTGTGCGGGGCCGGGCCCTGATCCTCGGCCACCACCGTCAGGTTGTATTCGGCCTCCCGCTCGCGGTCCAGCGCCGCCGCCGTCACGATCATGTGGGAGCTGCCGTAGGCCGGCCGCAGCTGGAAGTGTTGGTGTCCGTACAGAGTGCAGGAGACCCGGCCATTGTGGCCCGAGTCCCGGTCCGAGGTGCTGACCAGCGCCACGAAGCTGCCCTTGGCCGCCGCCTCGGTGATGTAGGCGAGGCCGGAGCTGCTGGAGGCCATCGGGGTGATGCTGATCTCGGGCGCGTTGTCGTTGATGTCGAGGACGCGGACGGTGACCTTGCAGCCGCTCCGAGCCGGGTTTGCCCCCAGGTCCTGAGCCTCCACGTCCAGCTCGAAGCTCGGCCTGCTCTCGTGGTCGAGCGGCCCTTCCAGGGTCAAGCGGCCGGACTGCGCGTCCAGGCGGAAGAGGCGCCGCACGTCGGCGGGCACCGCGGGGTCGAAGCCGTAAACCACCTCCCCGTTGAGGCCTTCGTCCGGGTCCACGGCCTCCAGCTCCAGCAGCACGGAGCCCAGCGGCGCATCTTCATCCAGCTCCACCAGGAAGGAGCTCTGCTGGAAGGCCGGCCTGTTGTCGTTCGAGTCCAGGACCCTGACCTGGAGCTGGGCTGTCCCTGTCCGGGGTGGACTCCCTCCATCCTGGGCTCTCAGCTCCAGGCTGAACTGAGCTGCCGTCTCCCGGTCCAGCTCCTGGACCAGCACCAGCTGGGCACATTTCACCCCGTCCGCCCTGCTCTGCACCTCCAGCTCGAAGTGACTGTTCGCCGACAGTTGGTAGTTTTGCAGATAGTTGGCGCCGACATCGGCATCGAGCGCCGGTTCCAAGGGGAGCCGGGTCCCCAGCGCCGAGCTCTCGGAGATTTCCACTGACATCTCCGGCTTGGCGAACTGGGGGGCGTTGTCGTTGATGTCCTTCACTTCGATCTCCACATGGATCAGGAGGAACTTCTCCCGGGAGAAGTTCACCACGTCGAAGACGAGCAGACAGGGCTCTTCCCCCTGGCAGAGCTGCTCTCGATCAATGCGCTCCCCGACCGTCAGCTGCCCGTCACTTTCCCCAACTTGGACCAGGGACCAGTTGGACTTTTGCATCAATCGGAAACCGCTCGGGCCACCAGCGGCCGCGTTTAGCTGTAAATCTGCGGCCAGGTTTCCGATCACGGTGCCGGGCAATTCTTCCTCGTAGGTGGAATACTTGGCTGTTTTGCAGTCACTCATTGGGGCAATAAGTAGTACAAGAAGCAGAGAGCAGAGGTTGAAGGGACTGCAGACTGGAGCAGCAAACTTGCCTCTGCCTCTTTCGGAAGTCATCTTCGCAACTTTGAAACTTACTAATAAAAAATGTTCACTGTAACTTCTGGCGCACTGAGAACTGGAAAGACGCTGCTGACCTCTGTCACTATAAACTCTGTGAAACAGGATTAAGCTGACACCCCAATATCTTTCTAAGTGAATGGTACTCCACTGCCACAGACCGTTTTATTGGCGATTACATGCAAATAAGAAAGTCACTAGCCAATCCTCTCCTCCCCCAGGCTAGCAAAAGTTGTATTTGACTTTCGGGACATTTGCAACTCGACCCAACAAACTGAGGACAAATATTTTTCAAATAGTAAGTGACAAATGCTGGACATTGCCTTGTTTTCACACCGAACTTCTCGTTTTTATCTTTTGGCAGCAGTTAGAAACATTTAAAAATACAATATAGCCAATATTGTTTTCTGCAAAATTTTTCTTGCTCCTCAGACTTACTCGAGATCATTTTTAATATAGATTTCCCCAATCTCAAATTCTGCAATTCACTGAAAGCTACTATATTTTAGTTTACTATATTTACCAATATATTTCACTCTCGCTACTGCGAGAGTGCAACTGTCAGGACCGGCTAAGCTTTACTTATTTGATTTATTTGTGTTTGCTGATGATCAGGGCCAATCACTTTCGGAGATTTTATTTCGGAGTTGTTTCCCTCTGCATGCGTTATTTGTACTGATTTGTGGACGTTATATTTTTATTGCTGTAATGTTACATCCCTTCGTGAAATTGCAATTACAATAAAGAATTTCTGATTTTACAGATGTTGCAGTTTTTCTTTAATGTTACACTTTTGTTGGAATTGCTAGGTTTCCAAGTTGAAAAGATCATACATCCTTAAATTGTAACAAATGTCACAGCACAGTAAAGCTTATAATCTTTTTAACGCGATTTTGGACAGTGAATGGTTAGTTGCATTCAAAGGATTCTATAGGGTATGATTGTGAAGGCAATAAAACGCTTATGGCTGTCAACAAAATGGATCATGTGGCTTGAAGAGTCATTGAAGTTTTAATACTACTAAGCTGTAACAAAATTGCATTACACTTTTTTAATGTTCACATTCAGTCGAATTTTAAGTGTTTAATGAGCCATGGTACCAAATCTCGCTAAGATGAGGTCCAGTTATTACTACGAACAGGCAGGGACAACTGAAGAACAGCGGTCTGTTTGGGGTCTGATTTAAAGACGTCCGGGAAAGGCTTCAATCCAAGATATTAACCCCCAAACCGTCTGTAAAAGTCCCTATGAATGACTTTCTAATGCCCTTCCTGAAAACACCAACTTTTCCTTTGCAGTATATTAATTAAGCGCAAAATAAATCAGTTATAGCAGCAACAACCAGACTAGGATATTAATCTTGTAATGCAAACCATGCCCTAACTATTAAAATAATATTAGGTCAAAAGATGAGGTCATTTGAAATACACTTTGCTGTTCAGAATCCAGATTCCATCCACATATTATTTCGCTGGGCTGGACCAACGTTTGATCGACACTACATAGTTTGGGGGGCTGGGGGTGGTAGCTGCTGGAGGAACCCTAGCGGTCGTGAGGCATATGTGTGTACCTTTTGGGTGGGGAGGGGGTCTTCACACCCCATCTGTTACAAAATAGGAGGTGGACAAATTGTTAATTGCCCACAAACCTGATTGTGTTAACTGATTGTATGATTAACCATTTTAGTGGACAGCACACGGCAGGGGGGAGGCGGTTGCGCAGTGGGACTAGTAATCCAGCCTAGTGCTCTGGGGACCCGGATTCAAATCCCACTATGGTAGATGGTGAAATTCAATAAAAATCTGGATTAAAAGTTTGATGATGATGACATTGACCATGAAACCATTATTGATTGTGGTAAAACCCACCTGGTTCACTACTATCCTTTATGGAAGAAAATCTGCCATCCTTACCTGGTCTGGCCTATGTGTGACTTCAGACCTACAATAATGTGGTTGACTCTTAAATGCCCAGAACCTACTGCAATGGTTTAAGAAGGTAGCTCACCACCACCTTCTCAAGGGCAATTAGGGATGGGCAATAAATGCTGGCATAACCACATCCCATGAATGAATTTAAAAACACACAACAGGATATGGCTTGGCGCGTTCTTGGTCAGGAGTAGCCCAGTTCATAGCTGAATCAGCCTAGCTTTTTGCTGAAAAAACAAATTTGCATATGCTTCTTTAAAGGTCACAACCATTAAATGAAATTAAAGTGCAGTACAACAGAAAATGAACCTTGTAAAGCTAAATCATAACCTTGTTCCTGTCTATTAGTCGCTCAGAATAAGCATCGCAGGTTGCAGAAGAGACTTGAAAACATTGACCTTTTTTGGATGTAGCGGAATAAGGAATGCCTTTCCCTTAGTGTAAAAACTCAGTTCCTGAAAGTTATATTTTATTCTCACAATCAGAAACCACGTTCTCGCCATTGTTTGTGTTCCTTTTAACACAGCATTAGCAGTTGATGTTTGTTGGTTTTGTGGCCATTTGTGAGGGGGAGAGATAGGGGCATTTGGCTAACTGGCAGCAATGCACGGCATGGGCTCACGCTGCCGTAAATGGGGAGCCGAAGGAGGACACGCGAACGAAGGAGGGCCGTTTGTTGGAGGTGATGGAGCTCCTTCAAAGGGGGCGTCAGATGGGACTCTCCACTGCCTGAAACCCTGCCGAGAATACTTTTGTCACTCAGATGTAAAACACGAACAAAAGGAGCTAATCTTCTTGTTCCAACTCCTAAGCATTGGAACGACATCGCTGGGGGGTTGGAGGCTTTCCAAAGCACTTCAGGAAAATGCCATGGTTGGTAAATGAAATACACGATTTGGGATGTTTGCCAGAGTGAGCCGAGTACTTACTTCGTGGGAACACTATATTCTACACGAGGCCTGGGCTGCAAGCCATAGCAAAAGCAGAAGCACTTTAAACTTGTTAACTTCTGTACGTGTCTATGCACTGCCCCATATATCCGAACAGAGAACCCGCTCGAGAAATCCAACACATGAATTACATTTTCTTTTTAAACTTTCGTATATTGTGCCCCTCTCACTACAGTCATTAGAACAGAGTAATAGTTGCAATGCTTCCAGATGTACCTGATCTTTGGTGTGTTCCTTTATTTATCCAGAACATGGGCCTTTGTAACAGTAACCAATACTGACAGATCAATGAGAGATTCCCTGTGCAGCCAGCATTTCCTTTTTTTCACACCGGACTTTTGCTACACATGCTTCTTTGTTATAGTCTGCGCTTTAAATTCAAAAGAAAAACATCAAATACTTGCAAAGAGAAAATCCCAAATGCCACTTTATTTTTTTCTAGCAAAAGTAAATTTGCTCGACTAACGTGAGGTTGAGCAGCATACCGTATTTTCCCCAGTGCAGATCAGTGAAGAAACACAGAAGCCGTCTCAAAGGAGAACGGCATGGTGTCAGCTTGCCCTTCATATGTTATATCGTTTATTAGGTTCAGTAAAGGTTAATGGCTTTTGAGTGCAGAAGCAGTAACATTTGTTGGTTTTCAATCGATCGTAAGTCTAGTTAGTATGGAAGCTCCCGCGAAGAACACAAGTGTATATCCTCACAATCCCCCTACTGGTACATGCTGCAAAGTGGGGGAATGGAAAGTGATGAAGGTAGTTATCAGTAACTATCTATATTCGCCTCTTCCATTTATTTGCGTACAGCAGTTCCCAGTCTTACTGTGTAGCAGAGCAGCCCACTGTAGGGACGCTCAAGTATTTTGACTCTGCAACGATTTTGAGAATCTCCCTATTTATCATTCAGTAAAGCTTTTATTGAGGAATATTCCAGTATTTTGCTTAACTGAGGTCAATCAATGTAAGATTAAATAAATTGGCAAATACAATTACTGTACTAAAATTGTACATTATGTCTCAGCTTTGTTATTTTCTATTCAGAAGGCCTGTCAGGAGGGGAAGTTTATTTTGCATTCAGCTTCCAGCGTATTTGGGGCATAATTCGCTAAACCAGCTCAAAAGATAGGAGAATTTAAAATTTGTGTGAGTTGCACCAATATTTTTGGCATAAACTTGACATGTAACCTCGTCAGTGTTATTTGAAGTGCATTGTTGCTGCAATTTCCTCAAAGTGGAAACTCAACCCCTGTTTTAAAAGAAGTTTCAACACAACCTACCAAACTTCATAAAATCTTGAATGTTGTGAATAGTCATTCAAAGCAGTGACTAAGAGTAAGAACCAGGTTCCTATTCAAAACATTGCAGGGTCTGGTCTGTTATTTTGTTTCTGATTTAACCCCTCTGTCAATAAAACATTTACAATATATGTCAGATATTGAACCTTTCTGTAAGTCACTAACCTAACAGTGTCAGCAGCATTGGCTTACTGGTAGTACTGCTGCCTCTCGTGTCAAAAGATTGAGTTAAAATCTCACTCTAGAGACCTACATAAAGTCTGGGCTCCACTACAGTAGTGAGGAAGTGCTGCACTATTGGAGGGGCCTTCTTTTGGGTGAGACATTGAACCAATGCCCCATCGGCTCTGTCAAGCTGATGTGAAATATCCATGGCATTATTCAAAGAAGGACAATATTTATCCCTCAGCCAATACCTGAAATGGTTATTATCTCACTGTTGTTTGTGGGACCTTGCTGTATTTTGGAATGCCCTGAATTGGTGAATGGTGCTAAGTGCAAGTTCTTTTTTCTTCTACTTAACACCGCAAAGAACTCAAAATTCAGAGGGCTTTGCACCACATTCCTTTGCTTTTATCTTCAAAGCAGCAGGCATCCACTTCAAAGAAATAAGACATGAGTATTCTGGTACTGTAACCAAACCCACTTACTAACCATACCAAAGACAACAGAAACAGCAAAAAACATTAAAAATGTCAATCAATTAATTACTTTAACTTTATCGACCAAGTGTTAGTAGAACAGATAATAGAACCTACAGAAAAGAAAACTCCGTATGAGACATTTTACAAATATACTTTCAGATCTCTTGTGCCTTTGCTTAGGGTGAGTTGCAAGCTTAGCTACTTCACAATAATAAGGGTATTAACACTAAACGTGAGGTGTGACAGGCAATAAATTTGACACTTCAGATGCACCCTATATATATATCAAGAATTGTGATACAAGCATATGCAAGGTACCACTCAGTGAATTAAAGACAATAAGCAACTTTAGAACTTAGACTTGGCATATTGCTTTACTTTGTGCTTCTAGTTAATATATTCAGAACCTCTCAATCAAATTTCTGTTTTAGAGAGCAGTTACACTACTGCTTTTGCATTGCTGCAAAGCACTCTCTAAGATGATGGTATTACTCCAAAGTCCAGTCCTATTGGATTCAAAAATGGAAAATTACAAATCTCTTTGGGGTCATGACCTGGACTTTTGACACTTAACAGTAAGCCAGGTTTAAAATGCACCTGAAAACTTAAAAATGCTCAGGGTTCATTGGCCCTTCTAGACAATTTACCAATTAGGTTATTATGTATATGTTTTGAAAAATGAAATCTCTGCCTAAACCTTCATTTAGTGTTTGCTTTTGGGAGCAAAACATTCTTACAGCCCTCTCCTGACTGCAAGAAATGGATTTGTAACCAAGCAGTATAATTAGAGCACTCTGATTCTGGAATTACGGATAGAAGGTCCTGCTGCAACAGTCAATGTTGTTCAACAATCACCGTATTGCTGAAATATCCTGGGTATAGGTGTTCTTCAGTTGAGAGAGAAGGTCTTATTGTAGGGCAAGATGATATTGGTTTTGCTCGTAACTAATAAACTGCTGCTTGCACGATCGGCATTAGATTAACATAATGATCTTTGCCTGTTCTGCATAATGCTTTCTGTAGTCTGCAAGAAATCAAGGGAATAGGAGAAATACATACCGAAATGTGTGTGTTCTGGAAAGGAAAGGACCATCCAGCTTTCAAATTAATACACCTTTGTGACAGGACAGAATGAGAGAACTGATAATTGCTTAGAGATGCAAGTCAGTCTATGAACACCATACATTATAATTTCGCTGGATTGTGTGGTGTTTCTTTTCATGTTATTGAACTGTGAGTTGAAGGAGTCACCCATCATGGTATCTATCCCAGTTAGATGCTGAGCCCAGATAGACACCTGGTGACTGAGACATTTATGTGTTGGCTGTATTTCAGAGGATGAGTCCTTGATTAGTTGCTGGAAGCATTGTAAATCCACGTAGTTGACATGCCATGTGGATTTTGTTTTATCCATGTTCCCTGTACACAAATTCGAATGTATGCCTTTGAATCAGTGAATTCAAGATATCTCTGGACTGGCAGCTCCCTGAGGAGCTCCTTTGCTGTGCAACTCTCTTCTTCACCACCCATTGCCCTTTCTCCTCAATATCTGCCTCTCGGTGCTAGCATTCTCCAAGTACCTGAGAGTGGACATAATAATGAGACATCAGGGAGCTCCCATCATGTACCAGAAGGATGCCAGCTGATTAGGGGCTCAGTTAATCATTTTGTGGTGACTCACTTTCCCCTTCTGCCTGCAGCAGATAAAGACCCAAAACACCTGGGACAGGGTGAACATGGGTGGAGGTGTGCCTGATGTCCATATCTAACACTCACTGAGGAGGAGGTTCTCAACCTTGCCAGAGAGCAGGGAGGGCTGGCTATAGTGAATGGCAACATTGGAATACACAGTATTAAGAGAGTGAGGAGGCTTTGAGCTTGGTGACCACAGCTGAGCAGAAAGTAAATGTATATTAGGCATGGATGGGAAGAGGGAATGGGAGAATTTGTCCTAGTTATTTGTGTTCTCCTATGCAGATTTCATACTCCAATGGGACGGGCTGCTGCTTGACAGGGACCCTGCAGTCCATCTCAGGGGAGAGCAGCGACGAAGCCTCAGAGGATGCAGCAGCACAACATTCCCCTGCACCCTCCACCAGTGCAAGATATGTTCACATCGTGGGTCTGTAGTACAAGTAGATTCGAGGTCACAAGTTGGTGAGCAACTCACAGGTGCTCAGGAGCAGCTGACAGTGGCTGTAGCAGCTGAGGGCCCTGACTATCAGAGGACTGTTGGAGACCTGGCCCATGCTGAGCTCCAGGCTGATGATACACCTCTGGCGTCAGCCACGAGGAACCTTCTGGAGATGCAGCAACAGACACTGAACATCTGGTAGGGTTGCAGAGGCTATGTGCTGCCGGGTACAAACGATGGAGGAGACACTCCAGGCCATGGACTCTACCATGTCTCAGGTATGTGAGCGCATAGCTTCCTCCATCAAGAGGTTGATGACCATGAGAATCAAATTCAGCAGACCACTCAGGTCATGCCGGATATGTGCACAGACTTGGATACCATTGCTTTGGGCATGAGCTGTATGCAGCGTTGGCCAGGTAAGAAGGAGATGAGTCTCCTGGACTCCCCTCCAGGTGCCCCTTCATCTCCAGTAGATAGGGGGATATCATTGTGCACAAAGAGGGAGAAGGAGTGGCAGTCTGCCATATCTGGGGGATCCTCTCAAGGCAGTCCAAGGGTATACAGGTGCTCCTTGGTTCATCTGCCAGTGACCCAATTACCTCCAGTAGCCACGACCACAGAGGAGGCAACTGCACCTGGGCAGGAGCCTTGGCATGCCGGGATTCTCCAAGCCTCAGTCGGCCAGAGGATGACAGCCAAGGTCATCATAGGCCACATGTTCCTGTTTGGTGTTTGTCTCATTAAGTAGTGTTGGTGCATTTATTCCTGACTTTTATCTTCTACTTGCTATTTAAACCCTTGCACCCTCATCTGTCAGTCTGTAGGGGGATGGAGGGAAGATGGAGTCTGGCCCTTCTCGTGGATGGCCAAGGTGCATGAAGTGGCTGGGTGATGGATGCTGAGAAATACTAAGTGTAATGAGATTTAGTGGCAATGTGGGTTGGAGGTCTTATGCAAGAAGGCATCTCAACAGCATCATGCCTCCTATAAGTGAACGTGAATGAGGCTGTCACAAACTTCCCTTGCACATCTCTCCATGGGTCTTGCCTCTAGTGGAGGTGTCTCATCCTGCTGTCCTGCCTGCTCTGCCCCCTCCTTGTCAGATGAGGAGAGTGGCTCATCCAAGTCATCTGGCTGCAAGACCTCTCCTGCCTGCTGTGCTAGGTTGTGCAGAGCACAGCAGATGACAATGGTCCTGGAAACCCTTGCTGGGTTATGTTGCAACACACCATTGGAGTGGCCTAGGCAATGGAGTCTCATCTTCAATAGGCCAAATGTCTACTCGATTGTGGCCCAGATTGACCCATGGCAGGCATTATAATTTACCTTGGCTGCAGTGCGAAGGTCCCTCACCAGCATCATCAGCCAAGCTGTAAATGGGTACTGCTTGACCCCAGCAATCCATTCCTGAAGGTTTGGGTGGGGCTGGAACAGCTCTTGCACCTGGAAGTGTCAAAGTACATAGGCATCATGGGTGGTCCCTAGGAAGCAAGGACAATGCTTTTTCTGTGGTCGTATACCACGTGGGTGTTGATCGAGCAGAACTCTTCCTGAATATGAAGGCTGCAGGATGGCCCAAGGGTGCGTTGATTGCCAGATAGGTGCAACTGATTACGCCTTGCACCTGTGGAAGCCTGCAATTACCCAAAACCAGACAGAGAAGTCTTTTGGCTATCAGGCTCAATGTAGTAGCATACAAGCTCTCCAGCCCTCTTCAGCAAGGCACTGGTAACCTCCTTGATGCAGTGGTGAGCAGCTGCCTGGATGGGGTCTCTGCGCATGTCCCTGGTGAATCCTCGGAAGGAGCTAGATGTGTAGAATTTCAATGCAGTGGTGATTTTCATTATCAATGGCATTGGGTAGCCACTCAGCCCCACGGGTCACAGGTCATCCTGGAACATCGCACAAAGATTGGTGATGGCCTTTCTTGACAGCTGCCGTCTTTGTTGACACAGCCGCTCCAACAACTAGAGGTGGCTCATGCAAGTCCAGGAAACTCTGGGGGGTGACTCTTTGGACTTGCTCCTGCTGCCATTCCCCTTAGTGTCCTTCATTCTGTCCAACTGCAGGCTGCACCTCTTGCTGCTGCTGCTCCAGCATTCTTACCTCTGGTCCACCCTCTCTCTGCACCACTCCTCCTCCAGTCAGGGTCCAAGAAGACTGGGTGGATGAGCTCCATACCTGTTTCAATTCCCCTTTACTGGTACTGCACCTCTGCTTGCCTCGCTGAGTGGCTACAACCCCTAATGGCTGCACCTCAGCTTTTTTGCACTGCCCCTCAGTTCCTTTGCACTTCCCCTCAGCTCTTCTGAGCTCCCCCTCAGCTTCTTTGCACTGCCCTTCAGCTCCCCAAAGCTTCCACTCAGCCCCTCTGAGCTGCCCCCAGATGGGTAATTGTGATGGCCTCCTCTGCCCTTAAGGCAGCAGTTTCCAAACACAACTCCACAATGACTGACCTTCCACTCGGAACCTCGGGCTTCACCTGATGCTGCCATTTTTGAATATTCGGGGGATCTGATGTCCTTTGATACCCATGCACTGCACATTTCATTCACAAGGTACCATTAAATTCTATTCAATTGCATGCAAATGACACATAAGTACCCCTTTAACAAGCTTAATTACCTTTTCACTGCTTCCATGTGGCATTGCCACCTCACAGCTTTCCCACCACCAACATAATGCGGGCCAAAGTTCCTGGCATCAGGCTTCTGACACAGTACTCCCATACGATTCTATGGACGCCTCCGCCCTTGCTCCCTAGTACCCCACCTCCGCTCACCACCCCCCCCTCCCCACCCGCCCCCACCTCACTCCCCACTCCATCTGGTTCCATTAAATTCCACTCCACCTTTCTCGGCTGAAAAGCTCAAATTTCTTTAATCTTCCAAAAAATTACTGCAAGTGTACAAATTTTCTCTTCTACACATAACAGAATGTATCCCATAATATAATTAGTGTGGACTCCTCAGTGCAGGGAGGCCTTGTGATGCAGCAGTAGTGCCCCTACCTCTGGGATAGAAACTCTGGGTTCAAGTCCCATTTCGGGACTTGATGGCTATGGAAGATGCATTGATAACATGGTCAAGCAGGCTGATTATCAGTCTGTAAATCCTTCCAATATGCCTGATGGCAGGTGGTAAGAGCAGGAGAATTTCTTGCTCAGCCACACAGCAGAAGCCAACAAAAAACCACTGCTTGGCAAAGTACTGCATAATCACAGACCAATCCAATGGAAGTCCATGGTTGCCAATGCCCTCTTAGGGCATGGAACCTGGAGAAGGAGGAGATTCCTCAGCACCAGGCACATGATGAATATTTTGTATCAGCTTCTTGACTTGCAAAGCAGTGAACTACATGAGGTAATCACTTGTTTTGTACTGAGACCCAAGAGTTGTATTCTGCCCAGTTGTAGAAACACAGATCCAATTAAATCCCATTTGAAAGCTACCTGCTTTCTTTGTATTGTAAATAGCAGCAAAACTCAATGATGGAAGAGCGTGCATTTGTTTCTACTGCGGCCTCAGGTTGAGTGAGTAATTGGTCTTGTGGGTACTACATCTAGAGATTAACAATTGCAGATAAATTTACAGCTACATTAAATTAAGAGCTGCACTACAAGACCTTTAGAATAAAAAAAACCCTGCACTTTCTAAAGAGCAATACTTTCTATTCTGTGTTCCACAGTGTTAGCTACTTCAAAGGTCTGATTCAATCTCTGCTGCTGAAAAGAGGTTTAATCAATTGCCTTCCAGCTCCACGATGATGACCATTCTTGCAAAGTAGGCACTCTCTACTTATAGATAAGACAAGCTGTTTGGATTCAAGTTACGTTATTGCTATTGAAGTCAACCAAACATCCCGTGTTTAAATTAACCTTCCCACAGTTAAATCTGCATATATTATACCTGAACAATTTATTTTACTTCACCGTTTTATTTATAACTCATGCATATTGTAACACTGACATTTATAAAGGATCTGTCAGTTATATCCAATCATATATATGGCAGTAATTAGGTTTGAATTATTCCTCCCTCCAGCCTGTAAACGCCAATCAACAAATAATGTTTTGATTTGTTTTTAATAATGACATAACAATTGCCAATTCTTGAGTGCCATACATTCACAAATTTATAATGTGGAGGAGACCCCAACAGCAGCTGCCAGAACAAGAAACAACCTACATTGGATAAAATCCACCCAAGTCAGCTGTATAGGATATATATCATTCATCTTTTTTGTGTCTATATTATGTGCAAGTATATGCTCTCTGATTTGCTAAGTGTCAGTGTTGATTATGTTTTTCTGTTTCTAATTGGTTCACCATTTTTTAAAAAAACAAGCAAATCCATTTTGTTACTTTCTTTCTCATTTCTGAATCACTTTCTACAACGAAACTAAATTAGGCTTCCATGTCTAGTATTAGTTTAACAGATATCCCCTTAAATACAGTCACAGAATATAAGCAATTTAAAAATACAACTGCAATTCAGACTGCATACCTAGCTTATCCCAGTTCAATGTACAATCTTCACTGTTTACAGGCCGGAGGGAGGAATAATTCAAACCTAATTACTACCATATATATGATTGGATATAACTGACATATCCTTTATAAATTTGACTGATGTGGTGTTCAGAATCCAGGAACTCATTGTAATTTAAAAAGGATACCAAAAAAATGGTTCTGTTCAAATAAGAGCGCTTGGAACTCTCAGGTGAGTAAGTTTGAAAGTAACTTGATCATTTTGAAACTCCAAAAGAGATAAATAATTTTGAATGTCCCAGAAACTGTAGATTATGTAAGCTTGTACATTGGTGAAACAAAATCAAGAGAAAGAACCACCCTCATTTAAAACTTATTTACAGAGAGTTAATTTATTCCTTGGAGCAGGAATTTTATTCTGTTGGTCAATTGACGAATTAGGTAAAAGCAAAATACTGCAGATGCTGGAAATCTGAAACAAAAACAGAAAATGCTGGAAAAACTCAGCAGTTCTAGCAGTATCTGTGGAGAGAGAAACAGAGTTAACGTTTCAAGTCCGTATGACCCTTCTTCAGAGCTGAAGAGAAGTGGAAATGTGTTGAAATTTATACTGTATAATGTGGGTGGGGCAGGTAGAGCAGGATAGAAGGCCAGTGATAGGTGGGGGCAAAGGAGGTATTGACAAAGATGTCATGAACTGAAGTACAAAGGGAGTGTTGATGGTAGTGTTTAGTGCGAAAAAAGGTACTAATAGTGGCAAAGGTAAGAAAGCAGAATGTGATTATAGCAGAACAAGGGTAGCATTGTGTGAAAGAACAACATGGAACAAGTAACAGATGGCCCTGTGGGGGATGGGGTAGGGGCAGCGGGCGGTGGTGGGAAAAAAAGGATAGAAAATGGGATAAAAGAGAGGGAGGGGGCTGTGAAAGCAAGTTTTGGTAAACACCTTGTCAAACACCAGAAGGGAAATGGAAAGCAATGAAGGTGAACAGGGCAAAAGAGACAAATGGATATCCTGTTGGAGGGAAGAGCAGTACTTCTTCAAAGTAGGAATTAGGTAACTTTGGGTATGGTATGTATGCAGGTCATTTGCTCCTGGTGCCATTTTCTTGGTGGTTCTTTTTTGGCCTGTGGTGGTTTGCTATTGCCTTCCACTCTCAGGGGCAGGTCAAGGAGGCAGGTTCAAAGTCTGCTTCAGCTGGAATGGGAATTGAACACATGCTGTTGGTGTAATTTGGAACCACATGCTAGCCATCTAACCATTTGAGCTAACTAGTCCCCCTAGGTAACTTTATATAACAATATTTATATGATGGTTCTTGTGATGTTGTTCATCTTTTATAAAAAGTTATAATCTTATATCACGGAAGAATTTGGCCCAACAAATTTGCTGGCTCTTTGAAATAACTATCCAATTAGGCTCATTCCTTTGCTCCTACCCCATGACCCTGTAAATGTTTGAATTTCAAGTACAAGTTACCACTAGATTTGCTTCTACCCCTTTCAGGAAGTGCATTCTAAATCATTACAACTCGCTAATAAAAAGAATTCTCATCTCCTCTCAACAGGATAGAAATTTTAAACTTCAGAGGGGCCTGGTGTGATGTTTTATCATTTTGAAGACCAGAGTGAGATGTTATGGAGCCCAGCAGCTAAGAGCAATGGCCAGAAATGATTTGCTGTCCATTTTCCAGGTGCAATGTCGAAAATTTACCTGGATGTCATAGCAAGCACAGCAACTCTCAAAAGTAAAGAGTGTAGGGACTAGCCCACTGAAGTGGTTTGGGAATGAGTGCCAATATAATCTAGGGTAAGAAAAGACCAAAAACATAACAATGGCCAAACAACAATAAATGTTCCATGAAAAAAATGTCAACTCAGATAAACCCACCTGACGATGAAGCACAACAGACACAAAACTGCCACGTCCTCCACATCATGCTATTCCATAGGGCTGAATACTGGCCGCCAATAAACAGGAACAAAGAACTCAGTGCAAGATTATCGTCACATCTCAAGATTTAGATGGCAGTTCAACTTGTTCAAGCTACAACATCATGATTTGTAATGTCATCTGATTAAACTGCTGCTTTCTAATTATTATTAACATATGCATATGGAAAACATGACAAAGAAGTTTAATAAAAAATAGCCAGTGATATTTTAATTTAACAAACTCATTCCACATTTGTATTGAATTGTGGAATTTAAGCACTATGCACATGAACAAATGAGCTATGAAAATAACTGAATTATTATTAATAGAACTGACATTAGGCAAATTATGTAATTCAATTTTTTCACATTCAAAGGTATTAACATACACTTGTTAGCTCTTGAATAAACTTATCAGTTCATCGCCACTGATTATTGATCCATTTGATTTACAGCTACACTGCAAATATATAAATGACTTTTTCACCAGGTTTGTAGATTTCAGGAGTTAAGTCTAATTTAAATTGTACGTGTAAATTGGTGATATATGCAATTGCACATTAGATCAGAACTAAATTCATCACAGAAAGTTAAGCCTTGTCATTTCAAGTCTAAGTTGGCTTTTAAAGAAGTGATGTGTTAATTACACCCAATCAAACTGAAAATTAATTGTTATAAATGTGAAGTCTCATTCCTTCAAGTTTTAATTGTTGGAAAGGTTAAAAATTACAAATTTTAAATTTCACTAAACTTTTCCGTTCTATCTTTTTTCTTTCTCTCTTAATCCATTCTTTCCTCCCTTCTCTTTATCTTCACTTCTGCACATAACTTTACATTGGATTCACCCACTCTAGTATGTGCTTCCTTCTCAGTCCTGGTACACTTAATTTCACAATCCTTAAATTTGATTCATTAAAAAGATATGGAGTTGGTTGTCCTATCCACTCAGGTCCCAGATGCTGTTTCCTTGCTGTAGTATTATCAACTCACAGTTTCAGCAACATGCCAGGCAAAAATGTTTAAAACCTAAATGTGCACAGCCAAGTCTAGCTAACAGCAGAGGCCCTTACAATCCTTGATACAGCAAATTATGGCTCATGAAGCCAGTTTCATGACAAAGCTCACCTCATTTTTCCCAAGCACTGGCACCAAGCACTCCCTGATCAGGCATAATTCCAATAATGCTGCAGTGGTACAGGAGCTACTTATAATGTGACTGGTAGCTGCAGTATGGGTTCCAGTCAGAATGAACATGCCTAGTTGGAACTGTTGTCATCCTATTTAGAAGGCTACTCAAAGCTTCTTTCTCAGCAACTAAAATTTAATACTTAAAATGGACAGGTAGCATTCTTTAGACATTCAAATCCATCACAGGTAGATTTAGTAAGTAACAAGAAGAGTTTTCAACCTGGTTTTGGCACTCTGGGCTTGATTTTCAATCTGAGTTGGAACCCGATGCCCCGGATCATTACTAGGTCCCGACCCAGTGCCACTTTGGTTCACCAAAACAATGCAGATATCTCTAAATGCAGATCCTCTAACTGGGCCAGTGCCAGTGGTGAGCTCGGGACCTAATTAGTGGTGCCGAGCACTGCCAAAAGGCGGGAACTGACTCCAGAGTACAACTATCAAAAGCAGACGGCAACCATGAAAGGGCTTGCTGTTGCCTTGAAGAATAGGGGAGGCGGGAGATCAGAGGGCTAGCAGCATCGCACTGCAGACAAGTGGCCAAATGGTCAACTGAAAGGCAGTAGACCTACTCTGAGAGAATCATTTTTTTGTTTAGCAGAAACATGAATTAATGGCTCCCCACACTGCACCCAATAGCTGTGCACTAACATGCACCCAGACTGTTAGTTTTGCTCATCTGTGATTTGAAAATTGTCTTCTGGCCCTCCCCAGCCCATCAAGCTCTTCAAGGAGTTTAAAGGGCAATTAATTGGAGCCAAGTGGGTTGCTAGCACCCCATGTACCCCTCGACCCCGCTGCCGCCGCTTTGAAAATAGCAGCAAATCCCAGAGGCAGGGTGCACTGAGACAACATCCAGGAGCAATATTTTCAAAGAATGCCTGCGTCTGACCTGGCCCCCATAGGCAATTGAAAATCAAGCTCATATTGAAATGTAAAAAAAAAGATCTACAGCCTACTTACAGGGTGGCCACCAGGTGACAAGGGCTATTCACTGATATATGGCTGATGGCTCTGATAAGCAACCCACAAGTAAGTGAGCAGCACACACAAACACACACACACACACACACACACACACACACAAAGAAAGCCATGCTGCCCCATGAAATGTGATAGAATAGATGAATGACCTGCTGAACCAATATTTCCTCTGCCTGTGCTGCAGTACTCCATAAGATTGTAGTTATCCGCTGCATCCTGCAGAATCTTGCCATCATGCGGAACACCCTTAGCACCATGTATAGACAAGTAGATGAAGAGCAGGAGCATGACAAGAAGGAGCAAGTGAAAGGGAGGAGGCTACTGACACAGCTCCTTTCTGGCCGGGTTGTCTGTGAAAAACTCATGTGTGTGTGATATCAGTGACCAGAACTCCACTTCCTCATTTACCAGCAGTCCCACACCTTACCTTCCCTTATTTCTAACAATCACAGCGTCCTTTTGGTTAAAATGCAAAAATAAAATCCACCAAGAAATAGAAATTCAAATTAAATTTGTAAATTAAACCATGCCATATTGCATATGTAAATCATCTAATCACCCTTTGGAATTCCCTTAGTGCCTGTTTTCTGAGTGCCTTTGCCTGTCCCATTGCTCCTAGGCATTACTACCAATCAGGTGCAACATGGCTGGTGAAAGGGCGCTGACATTCAGTGAAGGAGATTGCAGATGGCTTTGGAGGGCTACCTCAAACAAGTATAGGCCTAGAAGGCCTGGCTTTGGACCACACTGCCTTGACATGGGGACAGCAGTACTGGCAGAGTGGCAGGGATGAGAGGATGGATGCTTTCTTCCCAGTAGAGGACATCATGTTTGTGCTACGTGGAACCACTGCAACCCAACAAGGTGACACTCAGCAATCCTAGTAATTTGTTGGAGGACAGGTTGCTGGCTTACTGTGACAGTCTACACATTGTAATCCCCAACCATGATGGCAGTAGCTTGGCTTTGTATGGCAGCAAGCTGAGCTTGCAGACAACAGTCTGAATTTCTGCTGCAGCACCGCAGACGTTGGGTGGCAGCTGCCACCTAAGCTGAGACATCAGTCGCCAGATGTTGCATCACAGTTGTGTCCATAAGTGTGTGAACAGAGTTGGCTACCACTTCCATTTTGGCAAGGATGGTCTCCAAGTCCTGCACAAAGCCTGTTCAAGGTTGGTGCCATCCTCCTACACGTCCACATTTACCACAAGCTTTCTGGCAGGCTCCCTCATGCACAAAAATGTGATTGTGCAAACTCAGCAGCTTTCTTCTGTAGGTTGCTACATCAAAGTGCTCATCTGAGTCCTTTGCAGAAGAACTCAAGTGTAGCCTCTCCTTCTGGCGAGTTGGCACTTTCTAATTGCAATAATTGTGCGTGGTTTTAATCTTCAAATAGGTTGGAAGAATGACATTGACACAGGGAGCATTGAGAACAAGTTCATTGAGTGTATTTGGGATAATTTTGTGGAACAAAATGTTCTGGAACTAATCAGAGAACAGGCTATTTTAGACCTGGTAATGTGCAATGAGACAGGGCTAATTAGTGACCTCATAGTAAAGGATGCACCATCTGTAGCTAACTAAGGAAATTAAAGATGGTATCAAATTGTAACAAAAGGCATACAATGCTGCAAAGATCAGTGCTGGCTAGAAGATTGGGAAAGTTTTACAAACCAGCAATGTTTGACCAAAAAAATAAAGAGGGAGAAATGAGAATATAAGAGTAAACTAGCAAGAAATGTAAAAATGAACAGTAAGAGCTTCTACAAATATATGAAAAGGGAAGAGAGTAGCTAAACATGGTCACTTGGAGGATCAGACTGGGCAATTAATAACAGTAAACAAGGAAATGACAGAGACTTTGCACAAGTCATGTTGAAGGAGGTCATGTTGAACTTGTATAAAGCACTAGTTAGGCCCCACCTGGAGTACTATGTCCAGTTCTGGCACCATACTTGAGGAAGGATGTGAAGGCATTGGAGAGAGTACAGAAGGGTTTCAGAAGAATGATTCCAGGGATGAAGAACTATAGCTATGAGGATAGATTGAAGAGGTTGGGACTGTTTTCCTGGGAGAAAAGAAGGCTGAGAAGAGATTTGATAGAGATATTCACGATCCTGTGCGGTATGGACAGAGTAAATAGTGAGAAACTGTTCCGTCTGAAGGAAGCATCAAGAACTAGGGGTACAGATTCAAAATAATTGGCAAAAGGAGTAAAAGTGATGTGAGGAAAATTCTTTTCACCCAAAGGGTGATTGGAATCTGGAAAAACTTCCTGAAAGGGTGGTGGAGGCAGGTTTGATTGAGGTATTCAAAAGGGATTTGGATTGCTACCTGAAAAGAAGGAATGTGCAGGGTTTCGGGGATAAGGCAGGTGAGTGGAACGAGGTAGAATGCTCTTTCAGAGATCCACTACAAACTGGGCCAAATATACAAAAAGCACCCCAAGAATAATAGAAAATCTAGGGGCAAAGAGGTAGGAGGAAATTAAAACTATCACTATTACTAGAAAAAAAGCACTTGGTAAACGAATGGGACTAAGGGTTGATATGTCCCCTGGACCTTCATTCTAGTGTTTTAAAAACAGTAGCTGCAGAGATAGTGGATGCATTGGTTTTAATCTTGCAAAATTCCCTAGATTCTGGAAATATCAAAATGGATTGGAAAACTACAAATGTAACATCTCTTTTTAAGAAAGGAGTGAGACAGAAAGCAGGAGACAGTTAGCCTAATATCTGCCATTAGGAAAATTCTGGAAACCATTATTAAGGATGCAGCAGCAGGACATTTAGAAAATCATAAAACTATCAGGCAGAATCAACATGGTTTTATGAAAGGAAAAACATGTTTGACAAATTTCTTAGTGTTGTTTGAGGATGTAACAAGCAGGGTGAATGAAAGAGAACCAATAGATGTTGTATATTTGGATTTCCAAAAGTCATTAGATAACGTACCACATAAAAAGTTACTAACAAGAGTGGAGTTCATGGTGTGGGGTAATATATTAGTATGGATAGGGGATTGACTAACAGGAAACAGAGAGTTGGGATAAATAGGTCATTTTCAGGTTGGCAAACTGTAGCTAATGGAGTGCCACAGGGCTCAGTGCTGAGGACTCAACTATTTATGATCTATATTAATGACTTGGATGATGGGACCAACTGTATTGTAGCCACATTTGCTGATGATACAAAGATACATAGGAAAGCAAGTTGTAAGGAGGACTGAAAGAGCCTGCAAAGGGATATAGGTAGGTTTAATGAGTGGGCAAAAAATTGGCAAATGAAGTATAATGTTGGAAAATGTGAGGTTGTGCACTTTGCAAGGAAGAATAGCAAAGCAGTATATTATTTAAATGTAGAAAAACTCCAGAATGCTGTGATACAGAGGGATTTGGGTGTCTTTGTACATGAATCACAAAAAGTTAGCATGCAGGTACAACACATAATGAGGAAGGCAAATGGAATGTTGGCCTTTATTGCAAGGGGGTTGGAGTATAAAAGTAGGGAAGTATTGTTACAACTGCACAGGGCATTGGTGAGACGACACCTGGAGCACTGCATACAGTTTTGGTCTCCTTATCTAAGAAGGGATATGCTTACATTGGAGGCAGTGTGGAGAAAGTTCATTAGGTTGATTCCTGGCATGAAGGGGCTTGTATTATGAGGAAAGGTTGAGCAGGTTGGGCTTATACTCATTGGAGTTTAGAAGAATGAGAGATGATCTTATTGAAGCATATAAGATTCTGAGGGGTCTTGACATGGTGAATGGTGGGAGGGTGTTTCCTCTGGCTGGGCAGTGTACAACACAGTCTCAGAATAATGATTAGCCATGTAGAACTGAGATGGGGAGAAATTTATTCACTCAAAGGGTTATGAATCTTTGTAATTCTTTACCTAGAGTTGCAGATGCCCAATTGTTGAGTATATTCTATTCAGAAATCAATAGATCTTTGGATACTAAGGGAAAGGAGAGGTATCAGAATTGTACAGGAAGGTGGATTTGAGGTTGAAGATCGGCCATGAATATTAAGGAATGGCAGAGGGGGCTCGAAAGACCAAATGGCCTACTCCAGCCCATTTTTCATATATTCTTATGCTCACCAGAAGCACCTGGATGGAGAATTAACACTTTAAAGAGTTATAATTATGTGTGTACTTTAAGCTGTGAAACACAAATTAAATACTTTAGCTTATCACAATTAAAGCACTTGGGACCAATCTAATGCTCTTTATCAACGTCCATATTCTAGTAAAAACTGTACAAAGGTAACAATAAATTTTAGCTGTCTAGCTGACTTTATCTCCATGTATTTCACATCAGCACTAAATTAAAAGTCAACAATGTAGATATTATAAAAGCAAAATACTGCGGATGCTGGAAATCTGAAACAAAAACATAAATAGCTGTAAAAACTCAGCAGGTCTCTCATGGTCAGCCAGGTTGGTATTTAACTTATTTCTACCAACAATAATATCTATATTCACAAACAAAAACAAAAATAGCTGGAAAAGCTCAGCAGGTTTGACAGCATCTGTGGAGAGGAAGACAGAGTTAACACCTCGAGTCCGCATGACTCTTCATCAGAACTCATGGGAAATAGAAATGAGGTGAAATATAAGTTGTTTAAGGGGGGTAGAACAGGTGGAGCTAGATAGGGGGCCAATGATAGTTGGAGGCAAAGGAGAGATTGCCAAAGATGTCATAGACAAAATGACAAAGGGGTGTTGACAGTGGTGATATTTGCTGAAGGATGTGCTAATGGTGACATTAGGGGTAGAAAGCAGGATGAGCAAGTGACAGATAGCCCTAGTGGGGGTGGGGTGGGGGGAAGGGATCAAAATAGGCTAAAAGGTGGAGATAAAACAATGGATGGAAATAAATTTAAAAATAATAATAGAAATAGGTGGGAAAAGAAAAATATATTTTTAAAAATATATATATAATTATTAGAAAAAAGGGGATCGGAAAGGGGGTGGGGATGGAAGATAGAATTCATGATCTGAAGTTGTTGAACTCAATGTTAAGTCCGGAAGGCTGTAAAGTGCCTAATCAGAAGATGAGATGCTGTTCCTCCAGTTTGCGTCGAACTTCACTGGAACATGCAGCAGGCCAAGGACGGACATGTGGGCATGAGAGCAGTGTGGTATGGCACAGCTCTGGGTCATGCTTGCGGACAGACCGAAGGTGTTCCGCAAAGCGGTCACCCTGTCTGCATTTAGTCTGTCCAGTGTAGAGAGGTCCACATTGGGAGCAATGAATGCAGTAGACTAAATTGAGGGAAGTGCAAGTGAAGTGCTGCTTCACTTGAAAGGAGTGGTTGGGCCCTTGGACGATGAGGAGGGGGTAAGTAAAGGGGCAGGTGTTACACCATCTGTGGTTGCATGGGAAGGTGCTGCTTCATGCTCTCATCTGGACCTGGAAAAATTTATTTAGTTTGCTTCCAATTTCCACCCCTCCATCATTTTCACATGGTCCATCACTGACACTTCCCTTCCCTTCCTTGACCTCTCTGTCTCAATTTCTGGTGATAGACTGTCCACCAATATTCATTACAAGCCCACTGACTCCCACAGCTACTTCGACTACAGCTCCTCACACCCTGCTTCCTGTAAGGAGTCCATCCCATTCTCTCAGTTCCTTCGCCTCCGTCGCATCTGTTCTGATGATGCTACTTTCCAAAATAGTTTTTCTGACATGTCTTCCTTCTTCCTTAACCGCGCTTTTCCAGCCACGGTGGTTCACAGGGCCCTCAACCATGTCTGGCCCATCTCCCACGCATTTGCCCTCACACCTTCCTCTCCATTCCAGAACCATGATAGGGCCCCCCTTGTCGTCACTTATCACCCCACCAGCCTCCGCATTCAAAGGATCATCCTCCACCATTTCCGCCAACTCCAGCATGATGCCACCACCAAACATATCTTCCCTTCACCCCTGCCCCCTGTCAGCATTCTGTAGGGGCCATTCCCTCCAGGACACCCTGGTTCACTCCTCCATCACCCCCTACAGCTCAACCCCTTCCCACAGCACCTTCCCATGCAACTGCAGAAGGTGCAACGCCTGCCCCTTTACTTCCCCCCTCCTCACTGCCCAAGGGCCCAAACACTCCTTTCAAGTGAAGCAGCATTTCACTTGCACTTCCCTCAATTTGGTCCACTGCATTCACTCCTCACAATGCGGACTCCTCTACATTGGAGACACCAAACGCAGACTGGGTCACCGCTTTGCGGAACACCTTCGGTCTGTCTGCAAGCATGACCCAGATCTCCCTGTCGCTTGCCATTTCAACACACCACCTTGTTTTCATGTCTACATGTCCATCCTTGGCCTGCTGCAATGTTCCAGTGAAGCTCAATGCAAACTGGAGGAACAGCATCTCATCTTCCGATTAGGCACTTTACAGCCTTCTGGACTTAATATTGAGTTCAACAACTTCAGATCATGAACTCTCTCCTCCACCCCCACCCCCTTTCGGATCCCCTTTTCTCTAATAATTATTATGTATATTTTTAAAATATATTTTTAGTTTCCCACTTATTTCTATTATTATTTTTTAATTTATTTCCATCCATTGTTTTATCTCCACCTTTTAGCCTATTTCGATCCCTTCCCCCCACCCCACTCCAACTAGGGCCATCTGTCACTTGCTCATCCTGCGTTCTACCCTTAATGTCACCATTAGCACATCCTTTAGCTAATATCACCACCTTCAATACCCCTTTGTCCTTTTGTCTATGACATCTTTGGCAATCTCTCCTTTGCCTCCACCTATCACTGGCCCTCTATCCAGCTCCACCTGTCCTACCCCCCTTAAACAGCTTATATTTCACCTCATTTCTATTTCCCTTGAGTTCTGGTGAAGAGTCATGCGGGCTCGAGGTGCTAACTCTGTCTTCCTCACCACAGATGCTGTCAAACCTGCTGAGCTTTTCCAGCTATTTTTGTTTTTGTTTGTGAATGCAGATATTATTGTTGGTAGAAATAAGTTAAATCCCAATCTGGCTGACCATGAGAGAGAAATAAAACTCTGAATTTATACATTCCTGTATGTCGAATACAATTCTAGTGTTAACTTGCCTTATCAGACCAATATTGTGTTAAGAGTTTAACTGTATGACCATATTTTTCTACAAATAAGTTTAGTGACCTGACTTTTGTAGATTTTATTGACTGTCAATATGGCTGGTGCATGTGACTTCCCCTGGTTAACTGTCCTGCATGGTCTGTTGCCTCCCAGATGCCAAGGTAAAGGACATCAAGGGTGCAGAACATTTTGAGGGAGAAGAAGAACAGCCAGAGGATAGCTGTTAGCCAGGATAGCTAGACAACAGTGCACAGAAGACTGGGAGACACAAATAGTAGGTGAGTAAAGAATAGTTCAGAAATAGGAGAGAACAGATAGGTGGCTAACACAAGGCACTCTAAAATGGGTTTGAAATGCATTTGTGTAAATGCATGTAGTGTGGTAAATAAGGTTGGTGAGTTGCAGGCACAAGCTGCAACATTGAACTACGATACAGTGGCAATAACAGGGACCTGGGTCAAAGAAGGGGAGTATCGAGAACCTAATATTCCTTGGTACAAGATACTCAGGAAAGATAGGGGGTTGTAGTTTTGATCAAATAAACTATTACAACATTGGAAAGGGATGATTTAGTTGAGGGGTCAAAGACAGAATCTAGTTAAGTAGGATTAAGGAGTAACAGAAGAACTGTTACACTACTTGATGTATTTTATAACCCACCAAATAATGAAAAGGAGTTAGAGGAGCACATTTTCAGACAAACTACAGAAAGATGCAAGAACTATGGAGTAGTGATAATGGGGACTTCAATTATGCTGATACAGCCTGGAATAGTAACAGTGTGGAGGGCCAAGAGAGCGAAAAATTATTGAAATGTATATGTGGACTTCTTAATCAGTCTGCTTCCAGTTTAATGAGGAAGGAAGCAGTGCTGGATTTAGTTGTGGATAATCAAGTGGAACATGTTTCAGTAGGGGAGCATATGGAAAGCAGTGATAATAGCAATATTAAGTTCAGAGTAGTTATGGAAAAAGGCCAGGAACAATCAAGTGTAAAAACTGCAGGAGGGGTAATTTGTTGAAAAGGGATCTGGCCCAGGTGGATTGGGATTAAACATTGGTAGACAAAACTATATTTGAGGATGGAAGGCCTTCAAAGAGTAGATGGTTTGGGTATAGACACATTCCCACATAGGGAAACAAAGGGAATCCGAAGCTCCCCAGATGGCATAAGATATAGGGCAGGATTTTTCAGATGATGGGGTTCCCAGAGGAAGTCCCACCTCAGCTCTGTAGTCCCAGTGCCGCCACTGAAAGCAGTGACTACTGCTGGGACTTTTAGTGCTGGAGCTCACAGGACTCACAATGGAGATGGGTGGGGAGACGTAGGAAAGTATGAGAGAGGGGGACAGGAGTTGTGATGGCAAGGCCAGGCCGGGAGGGAGCGCGGGATGGGGGGTGGGAATGGGGGTGCCAGATCTGGATAAGGGGCCAGTGATAGATGCAACCCCACACCTCTCCCGCTGATGACTGAGCAGGACACCTGGCAGGCTTCTCCCCAAGCCTGAACTCCTCCCAATGGCCTCAGGAAACAGCTGTTAAGTGTCCAATAACAGACCACTTTCGGGGCTCAATTGGGGCTGGAAGGCAGGCTGCCCTAGGCCTCACCCAGCTCAGTAAAATTGCAGACAGGTAGGGGGGTGGATAGGTAGGCAACCCATGGAATTTTACAGTCCAACCCTGCCACTCAACCCTTGAGCAGACTCCTGTAATCCTTGCCTAAAGAGATTAAAATGAAACAGAGAATTGAGGTTTATGTCAAATGTAAGGTCATAATACAATGAAAAACCAATCTAATTACAGAGGAGATCCAAAAAAAGGGACTAAGAGAACAAAGAGAGAGTATGAGAATACACCAGTGATTTAACATAAAAGGGAATTTAAAAGTTTTTTATAAACATTTAAACAGGAATATATTATTCAATGGATTGTGGGTCCAATTATGGACCAAAAAGATCTTGTGGAGACAGAGGGCATGGCTGAAGCACTAAATCAGTACTTTGCACCTGTTTTCACTACAGAAGAGAACTCTGCCAATGTAGTAGCAATGGAGGAGGTAGTAATGATGTTGAAAGGATAGAATTCGGTAAAGCGGAAGCATTTTAAAGGTTGGCAGTACTCAGAATAGAAAAGTCACCCTTTCCATATGGGATGCAGCTGAGATTACTGAGGGAAGTAAGGGTAGGATTTAGGGAGGCTCTACCCACAATCTATTAATCCTCCTTAGAAATGAAAGAAATGCTAGATGACTGAAGGTTTGCAGATGATAAAACCTGCCCAAAAAAGGTGGAGAGAAATAAACGCAGCAACTTCAGATCACTCAGCCTCATGTCATTGGTGGGAAAGATTTTGGAGATTATAGCCTGGGATAAAATTAATTGCTACTTGGAAAAGTATGGGCTAAGAAATGAAATCAGCACCAATTTCTTAAAGGCAAATCGTGCCTGATCAATTTGAGCTCTTTGATTAAATAACAGTAAGGTCTAATGAGGGTAGTGTGGTTTTTGTTTATATGAATTTCCAAAAAGTGTTTGAAAAAGCACCACATTACTGAAAGAATTTAAGTCTGTGGGATTAAAAAGATAGTTGCATTGTGGATGTTGCTCTTCCTTTCAGGTGCAGATGACCATGTCCATCATGTGAGGTGCTTGAACACAAGAACACAAGAAATAGGAGCAGTAGACTAATTGGCCCATCTAGCCTGTTCCACCATTCAATATGATCTTGGGCTTCAGCTCCATTTTCCCACCTACTTCCCATATCCCTTGATTCGCTGAGAGAAGAAAAGTCTGTCTATCCCAGCCTTAAGTGTATTCAACTTTTTGCTGGGCTCCAGTAGATATGTGGCTAAGGCCGTTCTGTGCCCGGAAGGTTCTGCTGCAAACAGGACAGGATGCCATAGATGATTGAGTTTTGGACGTGCTGCTG
Source organism: Cetorhinus maximus (assembly GCF_964194155.1). Taxonomy (NCBI): domain Eukaryota; kingdom Metazoa; phylum Chordata; class Chondrichthyes; order Lamniformes; family Cetorhinidae; genus Cetorhinus; species Cetorhinus maximus. The sequence continues at coordinate 95,894,535 of NC_135885.1, forward strand.
GCTCAGGATTTCCTCTCCTTGCGTTTCCTTTCTGCCTCTGATATGCGCTTGGTTTAGAAGGAAGCCGCACCCCTTTTTATTTGGTTGCTCCGGTGCAGTGATCCTGGGCGAGCTTCTCCGAGGACGCGGGGTCAATATCAAACTCCTAAGCAAAGTCTTGAGTGTTCTTGTAACACTTCTTTTGAATGCCACGAGAGTGCATCTCAGACTGAAGCCCTCCATAGAAGGTTCACTTTGGAAAATGAGTGTCAGATTACATGACCAGCCCAACTCAGTTGTGACTGCCTCAATATGGTGTGGATGCTGGTATACCAGCTCGGGTGAGCACCTCAGTGCCTGGTATTTTGTTCTGCCATCTGATCTTCTGAAGTTTCTGAAGGCAGCTCAAGCAAAAGTGGTTGAGCTTCTTGGCATGATGCTGATACACAGTCCAAGTCTGGCACACATAGACCAGGTTGGGCAGGGCTATTGCTCTATAGACTTACTGTTTGGTAAGCAGGCTTACTCCTCTTCAATCTCAGACTGATGTTCAAAGTCAGTCAAAAGCTACAGTTGCTTGCATGTGTCTCATCATCAATGCAGACAGCTAGAGAGAGTGTGCAGCCAAGGTAAGTGATCTTATCCACTGCAGGCTGGTACATTACTTCAGTTTTCTTTATGCTGATCATAAGGTCGAAGTTGTCACATGCTTTGAAGAACAAGTCCATGATACATTGCATGTCCAGCTCTGATCTGGCAGCTAGTGCGCACTCATTGGCAAACAGGAAATCGTGAAGTATATCCTTGGAAACCTTGGTCTTTGCCCAAAGTTGTCTCAGATTGAGCAGCTTCCCATCCATGTGATATCTGATTTTGATGCCAGGATCACCATCATGGAAGCCATCAGAGAGCATGGCAGAGAGAAACATGCTGAAGGTGGTTGGCACTAGCATGCAGACCTTTTTAACTCCATTAGTGACTGGGAATGGGTCAGAAGACTCACCATCATCCAGGACACATGTGAGCCTGTCGTCAGGGAACTGCTGTGATGAATTTCTCAGGGCAGCCGAATCTCTCCATCACCTTCCAAAGGGCCTCCTGGCTGATTGTATCAAAGTCCTTGGTCAGGTCAACAAACATGGTGTGGATGTCCATGTCCTGTTCTTGTCAATTCTCCCGGAGCTGCCTAACTGATAACATCACATCAGTGGTTCCTTTACTTTTTCTGAAGCAGCAGATCCTAGTCAAAATGTTGCATTAAGCAGTTCAGAAGGATTCTGGCAAGATTCTGGCGAGGAGTGAGATTCCTCTATGATTGTCGCAAGATTGGTGAGTTCCTTTCCACTTGTGCAGGTAGACAATGTACAGGTGTCAAGGAGTTGGTGGTGTTGTGGTAAAGTGGTAATGCCATGAGAATGCATCTCAGACTCAAACTCTCCATAGAATGTTCGCTTTGGACTAGTAAACCAGAGCCCTAGGCTAATGCTTTGGGGACACATCTTCAAATCCCATTAAGGCAGCTGGTGGAATTTAAATTCAATTGATAAATAAAAAATTGGAATTAAAAGCTAGTCCCAGTAATGGTCCTATGAAGCTAACACTGATTGTTGTAAAAACCCATCTGGTTAACTAATGTCCTTTAAGGAAGGAAATCCTTACCTGGTCTGGCCTACATGTGAGTCCACAGCAATGTAGTTGGCTCTTAAATGTCCCTTAAAATGGCCTAGCAGGCCATTCAGTTCAAGGGCAATTAGGGATGGGCAAATAGAACTTTGCTGCTGAACAGAAACATAAGAAATAGGAACAGGATTGGACCATTCGGCCCCTCGAGCCTGCTCTGCCATTCAATAAGATCATGGCTGATCTTCTTGTGTTTCGATTTCAACAGTCCCATCGAACCCCAATAACGTTTGATTCCCTTACCTAACAAAAATCTATCTACCTCTGCCTTAAAAATATTCAATGACCCTGCCTCCATCACCTTCTGAGGCAGGGAATTTGAAAGTCACACAACCCTCTGAGAGAAAAACAATTCTCCTCATCTCTATCCTAAAAGGGCATCCCCTAATTTTAAACAGTGCCCCCTAGTTCTGGACTCTCCCACAAGAGGAAACATCCTATCAATGTCCACCTTGTCAAGGTCATTCAGGATCTTGTATACTTCAATCAAATCACCCCTCACTCTTCTAAACTGCAGTGGAAATAAGCCCAGTCTGTCCAACTTTTCCTCATAAGACAACCCACTCATTCCAGGTATCAATCTGATAAACTCCTTTGAGCTGACTCCAATGCATTTACATCCTTCCTTAAATAAGGAGATTAAAACTGCACACAGTATTCGAGGTGCGGTCGCATCAATACCCTGTATAAATGAAGCATTACATCCTTACTTTTATGTTCAATCCCTTTCGTAATTAAGGATAGCATAGAAACACAGAAAATAGGAGCAGGAGTAGGCCATTCAGCCCTTCAAGCCTGCCCCCCCATTCATCATGATCATGGCTGATCATCCAACTCAATAGCCTGCTCCCGCTTTCTCCCCATACCCTTTGATCCCGTTCGACCCACGAGCTATATCTAACTCCTTCTTGAAAACATACAATGTTTTGGCCTCAACTACTTTCTGTGGTAGTGAATTCCACAGGCTCACCACTCTCTGGGTGAAGAAGTTTCTCCTCATCTCGCATTGCATTAGCCTTCTTATTTACTTGCTGTAACTGCATACTAACTTTTTGTGACTCGTACCAGAACACCTAGATCCCTCTGCACCTCAGAATTATGCAGCCATTCTCCATTCAAGTAATACTCTGCCTTTTTGTTCTTCCTGCCAAAGTGAACAACTTCAAATTTCCCACATTAAATTCCAACTTGATCACTTTTGTTATTTCTAACATAGGAGAGTCATCGAGGGAACAGTTAATAGCAACCTGTGACAGCCTGTGATTGCCTCTTCAGTGATGGATTAAGGCCGATTGAGGATGTGGTTAAAGTGCTCTACTCAAGTTTTTAGAATTTGGGCTTTTCCTGTGAGCAGTGGTGACCCGTTGGCACCAAGGATAGGTGATGAACCAGTAGACTGGTGTCCGTAGACAGGTTTCAGAGCATTGTCAAATCTCTTCCAGTCTTTTCAATTGGCTTATGACTGAAGTTCATCCGTTTTCTGATTCAGCCAAGTGTATTGCATCACTCTGCTCTTGCATTGGATCGAAACATCCTTCAGCATAGATACAAAATTGGCTAAGTACAGTAAGCAGAGATTGGTGGTGAACAATTATTTTTCAGACTGGAGGGATGTATACAGTGATGTTGCCCCAGGGGCCAGTACTAAGATCACTGGTCTTTTTGACATATGTTCATGGCCTGGACTTAGTTATACAGGACAAAATTTTCAGATGACATGAAACTCAGAAAAGCTGCGAACAGTGAGGGGGAGAGCAACAGACTTCAGGAAGACATAGGACATAGACTGGTGAATTGGACAGACACTTGACAAATTAAATTTAACATGAAGAAATATAAAATGATTTTGGTAGGAAGGATGGGGAGGCAACGCAAATTTAATTGTGCAATTTTGAAATGGTGGAGAGGTGCAGGAAAAGAGGAATCATTGAGTGCATATACGCAAGTATTTGATGGTGGCAGGACAAATTGAGAAGGCTATTTAAAAAAGCATTTGGGATTCTTGGTTTTATTAATAATAGCATAGCATAAAAAAGCAAATAAATGATAAACTTTTATAAAATACTTGTTAGGCCTCGGTTAAAGTATTGTGTTCAGTTCTGGGCACCACACTGTAGGAACGATGTCAAGGTCTTCGAGAAGATCCAGAAAAGATTTACCAGAATGGTACCAGAGATAAGGGACTACAGTTATGTGGAGAGACTAGAGGCATTTTCCTCCTTATGCAGAAATGATTAAGAGGAGTTTTGACCGAGTTACTCAAAATTATAAGTGGTTTTGATAGGGTAAATAATGACAAACAGTTTCGAGTTTCAGAAGGGTTGATAACTGTAGTACACAAATTTAAGGGGATAGGCAAAAGAAACAGGCAGCATAACAAAAATTGTTTTATGTAGCATATTGTTGTGATCTAGAATGTACTGCCTGAAAGGATGGTGGAACATGGAGTTTGGCGGATTAGTGGTTATGTTACTGGACTGGTGATCCACAAGCTTGGACTAAAAATCTGGAGGCATGAGTTCAAATGCCACCCTGGCAGCTGAGGAATTTAAATTCAGTTCTTCACATAAACCTTGAGACTACTGGATTGTTATAAAAACACAAAAGGTTCATTAATGTCCTTTAGAGAAGGCAACCTGCTGACATAGCCTGGCCTTTGTGATTCCAGAACCATAGCAATGTGGTTGACTCTTAACTGCTTGCTGAAATGGCCTCACAAGCTGCTACAAGTTGTGTCAAGACAGGACAAACACTATGAAGGATTTTGTGTCCCGGACCACTTAACATGGTACAGGGGCATCCAGCGTACAAGGTTGTCCCCAGGCAAGTCCCAGCACCGGTAGAAGGGAAACAAGGTGAAATGGCGGACCTACTAGCCCAGTAGCTGCATGTTGAGCCTATGAGATCGGGACCATTTGCAAGGTCGAAAACAGTTCCTCATCCTAGCGCCACAATTGCCCTTTGGTCCCAGCCTGCAGATCAATGGGGAAATGAGGTGGGAGGCGGAAAGCATCTCCTCCTAGGAAGTTAACATGCTTTCTTGAGTATGCGCCTAAGTACGGATTCTGACCAATTTCTGACCAATCCCCAAGAGAGGTCCGAGAAATTCTGGGGCAGCCTAAAAGGGGAGAAGAACAAGCTATCCAGGTCTCTACCCCTTTTTTCTGACCTTTGCCCCAGCAAAGGTTATGAAATCAATCCTGTTTACTGTAAATAAATCTTGGCTTTCAGTTCTATGACTCATGTTGAAGTCATCATCCATGATAAGGCCAGGTACAGAATTAAAAATGTAGAAAGGAAACTAATTAAACCCATTTGAAGACATTGAATAATAGTAATTTACCATTATAACCTACTCAAGTGGAATACTTTGTTTATTTTATGTTTTCAACTGACAATGATTAAATTAGAATTAAATACTCTTTCACTTCATTCATCAGTTAATAATGGCGTCTGGATAGAGTAAATAAGGAGCAACTGTTTCCAATGGCAGAAGGTCTGTAACCAGAGAACACAGGTTTAAGGCAGAATCACAGGCAACAGAAGGAAACAACGCTTTACACAACTAACTGTGATCTTCAATGCACTGCCTGAAAAAGCGGTGGAAGCAGATACAATTGTAACTTTTTTTCAAAAGGCAATTTGATAAATGCTTGAAAGGGAAGAAAAATACAGGGCTATGGGGACAAAGCAGGGAAGTGAGTTGAATAGAAGAGCTCTACCAAAGAACTGTCATAGACAAGATAGGCTAGCTAGCCTCCTCCTGTGCTATAACATTCTATGATTAATGTAGTTTGATTTCATTTTAATAAAATCATTGCAGAACTTGACAGAACATAGTTTGAATTAGATGTGGAAAGATGCATCACTCACTAGGAACATTACTGTATTTCATTTCAAAAGCACAAGATTGCAATCTATGAATGTTTCAGCTACACAAGATGCTTTAGGTAACAGGCCAATCTAGCAATCAGGCTTATTTACAAAAACAAAATTAGTTAGAGAAACAAGCAATGGAAAAAACAACTTGTATTTTAATAGAGCCTTTTCAATACTGTGATAATATGTCCCAAGGTGCTTCAAGGAGCATTATAAAGCAAAATTTGACATTGAGCCACATAGGGCAATATTAGGGCAGATGGCCAAAACTTCATCAAACAATTAGGTTTTAAGAAACATGCTAAAGGAGCAAAGAGAGCTAGAGATGTGGAGAGGATAGGGAGATAAACCCAGAACTAAGTGCCTAGGCAGTTGAAGGCTGAGCAATTAAAGTTGAGGATGCTCAAGAGGACAGAATTAAATGAACACAAATATTTTGGAACGTTGTGGAGTTGAAGGAGAACATCCAGACAGGGAAAGGGCCAGGCCATGGAGTATTTTTAAAACAAGGATGAGAATTTTAAAATCATGTTGTTGTTTAAGCAGGAGGCATTGTAAGTCAACAAGCACAAGGCTGATGGGCGAATGGGACATGGTGTAAGTAAGGACATGGACAGCAGACATTTGAATGACCTCAAGTTTTTTAAGGGTAGAATGTGGGAGTCCAGCCAGGAAGGTTTTAGAATAGTCAAGTCAAGAGGTAACAAAGGCATGAATGAAGGTTTTGGCAAGAGATGAGCTGAGGTGGGAGCAGAGCCAGGTGATATAATGGAGGTGGAAAAAGGAAATCTTAGGGCAGGATTTTTAGTTCGGTGGGCACGTGCGATCGGCAGGCCTGGGAGCGGCAGGGGAACAGACCGCCACCAGCGATCGGCCCCCGACTGTGATTTCACGTTGGATAGCCGAGTAACGGCTATCCAGCGTGAAAGGTGCGCTGAAATGCTCAGCACTGCTGGGTGGGGGCAGGAGGAGGGCAGGCGCTGACTTAAGCACAGGCACAGGGGAGCGCTGACAGAAAGCTCTCTGAAGGCAGAGAGCTGCCTCAGGGAGTTGACGAATTTAAAAGAAATTAATAAAGATCTTAAAATGCAGGAAAAAAATGTCCACCCATCAGAATTAGTCACCTGAACACATATAGGTGATGAAAGTTCAGTCCAAACATTTTTATTTTTTAAAATTAATAACGGAAACCTCATCCCGCCATTGGATGAGGTTTCATCAAAAATGCAAAGCCTGTTGGCAGATTCGTCCGTCAGCCAACTGTAAGGTTAGACACACCATTTAATGGGCTTAATTGCCCTCTTAATTGTCGGTGGGCACGCTTCCTACTTTCGCATGCCTGCTGACCGAAATATCGTGCGAACGCGGGATGTTGGGACGCTAGCCTGGCATCATCATGCGCTATTTTACGCTCGAACCGGTCGGGCGCATGCCCACATGCCAAGATAAAAAGTCTGCCCTTAATGATGGTGCGAATATGTGGTAAGAGGCTCATCTCGGCATCAAATAAACCACCAAAGTTGCAAACTGCTTGGTTCAGCCTCAAATAGTTGTCAGGGAGAGGGATGGAGTCGGTAGCTCAGGAACAGTGTTTGGAGCATGAACCAAAGACAATGACTTTGGCCTTCCCAATGTTTAGTTGGAGGAAATTTCTGCTCATGCAGCATTGAATGTCAGACAAGTAGTCTGATAATTTAGCAACAGTGGAGGAGTTGAGAATGGTGGTGGTGAGGTAGAGCTAGGTGTCAATGTACGTGTAAAAATTGATGCTGTGGTTTTGGATGATGTTGCTCATGGGTAGCCTGTAGATGAGAAATAGGAGGGGGGGCTGAGGATGGAGCCTTGGGGACATCACAGCTAAAGATGTGGGAGAACAGAACTAAGATACATGACTAATGGTCTGGAAACAGTTTATAAAATGCTGCTCAAACAAAGGAATCAGGGATTATCCACTGATTTATTTCTTGACAATTTCAAGACAGATTGGGTGGAATTTAATGCTTCCCCAGGAGTGAGCTGGGAGCTGGGGGGATTGGGTGTATGGAATGGAGTGGGAAGGTGGGGAGTGGAGAGTCCATCATCTTCCCGACTCCCCTCAATCAAGTACATAGCGGGAAGGATCGTGAATGGCTTTCCCACCTGGAGGCTAATTGAGGCCCTCAAGTGGCATTTTAAGGGCCTCATCCTGCTACTGCTGGTATTCAGCTAGCGGTGGACACACCATGTGGAACAAACCACCAGATAAACCTTGGCAGGCATGCACGTGGGTTCGCTTCTTCTCGGGGGAGACCTACCAGCCCCTCGGTGGGCTCTCGCTGACTGGCCCTAATGATCCTGCCTCACTCACCTGTACTCCAAGGCTCCAGTGACGATTTTCATCCTTGGACCACCTGCAGTACCAGCAGTGGCCATTGGTCCCATTGGCGCAGCTAGTACTGGAGAACTGCCGGCCTCTGATTGGCCTGCAGCTCTTGGAGGTGGGATATCCACCCTTCAGGGGAAATTCCTGTGGGAAGTTTCACCTGGTGGAACCATGCATCCTAATGGCAGCCAGTAATTGAGACTTAAATCCCAGCAGGGTGCCCAGGAATGGCTGCAGTGGGGTTTCCACTGGCTCGCCAGTGGGTGAATAGTGGCACTGCTGTGAGCATTAAATTCCATCCATTGTTTCTTAACACAATAGCATAAGAAAATTGACATGTCTGAACTTATTACTCTAGAAGTGGCAACTCTTTTAAACAATAGGATGGACACGTCTGTATATAGTATGTCTACATAATTAAAATGATTATTCAGGTCTGAAATTAAAGCATTTTAAGCATGCCTGAAGACAAAGACATGTATTTCCACTTATAATAAATAGTTTCAGGCAGATATTCCTTTGAATTTTGCAGTAGTGCCTATAGTCAAGTCATTGGAAAGTGACTTACAAGGTTACCTAAAGTTATAGTTAATATAAATCATTGACTTGATTTCTTATTCACATTAATCTTAGTAGCCAGTTGATTGTTGCCCATAGCAGTAGAGTACCAAACCCATCAGTGCGTCTGAGGATAAATAACTGCTGCTAAAGATTTTAAGATATTCCTTAGCCCTTAATGCAATCAGTTTGGGGAGCTCTAAAATACTTTCATTTTTCTCAGAAATGTTTTCATTAACATTGTGGTTTAAAGGACAAAGCAATATAATTTGGATGTGGAAGATTATGGAATTGTATCACTTGAATTTTGAAGCAGACTAATGGTGTTGCTTTTCAAATTGTTTTTTTTAAATCAATCATTCTTAACCTGTGATAACCTTTGAGAAATTCAAAGCCACAGACGACTCAATCATGTGCAACATTATGCTGTTGATTTTAAAAACATTAAGTATATTGCGGTATGACAACTAATCATCTTGCCTGACTGAAATGTTTATTTTTCTAGAAGTTTGCACCTATTTGATGGCCTATTTCACAATGGCATCAAGTATGTACATATAAGATTCAGTAATTTACTGAAAATATACCACTCTTGATACTTACCTCCCTGCATTATACAGTGCTATCATGTATATTCTTTCTATTATACATTGTGATTAAAAGGCATATATTTACTTGACTTTCTGAAATTCTCTGTTGATGAAATGTGGTTTTTAGTGGATTATACACCCCCTGGTTTTAGTTCTTTTTGAGCCAGTTGAGCTGCCTGTATTAGAAAATGCCAGGTACAACAGCTATGAGTAGGAGGAATACACTCTCAGAAAATAAAAGATATAGATGCAGAAGTAGTAAGAGAGACAGAAGATAAAGGAAATAGCACTAGATATGGTGACAAAAAGTAAGATCCAAAATGAGACAGCAAGAGTGCATCGGAAAAAAGGCAAAGTGGCCAAAGAGCCATATATTGAACTGGGAAAAGAAGCATAATTATTTTTTGTTTTTCATTTATACTTTTTCCACAGAGGTACTTACTTCTCCAGGAAGGACTTCAAAACATGTAGTCATTATCACATTGCTGTTATTGTTGAATCTTTTACATCTGCTTATGTCAGTTGATCGGTGTAATGTTTAACCTCTCATCTGAATGTTACATAGTGGTTTAACATCTCATCTGAAAGACAGCACATCCAACAGTGCAACACTCTCCCAATAATGCATTGAAGTGTCAGACTTATGTGCTCAAGTCTCTGGAGAAGGGCTTGAACCCATAACCTTCTGGTGAGAATGCTACCATAGAGCCACATTTAATACTTAAAACATAGAAACAGGAATAGGTCATTCAGCCCCTCAAGTCTATTCCGCCATTCAATCAGATCTTACCTAAACTCCATTTACCTGTTCCAACATCATAAGCACTTTTGCTGTCAGAGGACACCAATTTACCCTACTCCTTGTGATTCTGCACACATAAAACCTCCATCCTTACCACTACAAAGTCAGAGGTCAGATATATACTTAACCACTGTACAATCAAGGAGCATACACTCCTACAGAACTGCCAGAGTCTAAATAGGTAAACCTCTTTGCCAATGCTTGGAGGTTTCCCTATTCCCACTGGGGATCAGTTGCTACATCACTATTAAAATACCAGTGACCAAATATTAATATATTTAGTTCGGCCTCCATGTTGTCTGGCTCATGAACCATAGGGGACATATTAGAAAAATGTTGGAATGTGCATTTCAGTTCAATTGCCTGATTTTGCTCTATGCTTGTTGGCAAATATGACTTGAAAATGATATTAATTTTAAAAAAATTAATGTTCCTTCAAAGGGTATTTACAAACAAGACTCATTGCCAGTTTTTGCACAATGTCAAACCAGTTACATGAACTGTAACTACAGGCCAGTTGATTTAACTTTGGTGGTGGCTAGAAACAATAAGCCGGGACAAAATTAATAGTCACATGAACAGATGTGGGTTAATTAAGGAAAGCCAGCTTGGATTTGTTAAGGACAAATTATGTTTATCTAACTTGTTGAAGTATTTTGAAGAGGGAACAGAGACTACTGATGAGGGTACTGCTGCTGATGTGGTATACATGGATGTCCAAAAGGTATTTGATAAAATGCCACACAACAGACTTGTGAGCAAAGTTATAGCTCATGGAATAAAAAGGACAGTGGTAATATGGATACAAAATTGGCTGAGTGACAGGAAACAGAGAGCAGTGGTTAATGGATGTTTTTCAAACTGGACGAAGGCTTGTGGTGGAATTCCCAGGGGTCAGTGTTGGGACCCTTGCTCTTCCAGATATATATTAATGACCTCGACCTTCGTGTACAGGGCACAATTTCAAAATTTGCAGATGATACAAAACTTGGAGGCATTGTGAACTGTAAGGAGGATAGTGTAGGACTTCAAAAGGATATAGACAATTTGGTGGAATGGGCGGACAAGCTGCAAGTGAAGTTCAATGTGGAAAAATGTGAAGTGATTCATTTTGGTAGGAAGAGCATGGTGAGACAATATAAAATAAAGGGTGCAATTCTAAAGAGGGATCTGAGTGTATATGTGCATAACTCATTGATGATGGCAGACAGATTGAGAGCGCAGTTAATAAAGCATACAGTATCCTAGGCTTTTTAAAAAAAATATATACTTTATTCATAAAATATCTTGAAGAACATTACAAAACATTTCAAAATCACTATCACAAAAAGTACAATCAGATTCAACTTTCACACATGGATCACGAAGTGTATCAATACAATCAATGAATATTACAATCATTTCAATATGGTCATTACAGACAATCAGACAATGGTATTGGAGTTATCAACATACATCATGTTGCACTCTGAGGTGCTTCAATACTATTATAATACAATTAGTATTCAATGCATACATTCATTTTGAGCTGTACAGCCCGAGGGGCTCTCAGCAGTTCCCAGCCCATTGGTGCACTGTGGCAGAAAGATCTTAGACAGCGACCTTTCCCCATTGCGCCTTTGTGGCGGCTGCCTCAAGCTTTAGTACGACCCTCAGCACGTAGTCCTGGACTTTGGAATGTGCCAGTCTGCAACACTTGGTCAGGGACAACTCTGCGCTGGAAGACCAACAAGTTTCGGGCAGACCAAAGAGCGTCTTTCACCGAGTTGATGATCCTCCAGCTGCAGCTGATGTTTGTCTCGGTGTGTGTCCCAGGGAACAGCCCATAGAGCAGAGTCCTGTGTCACAGAACTGCTTGGGGTGAACCTCGACAGAAACCACTGCATCTCTTTCCAGACCTTCTTTGCAAAGGCACAATCCACAAGGAGGTGAACAACGGTCTCGTCCCCACCACAGCCACCTCAAGGGCAATGTGCAGAGGGGGTGAGACTCGTGGCGTGTTGGAAGGATCTGATGGGGAGGGCCTCTCTCACCACCAGCCAAGCTACATCTTGGTGCTTGTTGGAAAGTTCTGGTGATGAGGCATTCTGCCAAATGACTTTGACAGTCTGCTTGGGGAACCATCCCACAGGATCCACCCTCTCCTTTTCCCGCAGGGCCTCTAAGACGTTACGAGCCAACCACTGCCTGATGGACTTGTGGTCAAAGGTGTTTCTCTGCATAAATTTTCCCACGAGGGACAGGTGGTACGGCACGGTCCAACTACTTGGAGCATTCCGCGGCAGCGTGGCCAGACCCATCCTTCGCAACACCGGGGACAGGTAGAACCTCAGTGCGTAGTGACACTTGGTGTTTGCATACCGAGGGTCTACGCACAGCTTGATGCAGCCGCACACAAAGGTGGCCATCAGTATGAGGGCGATGTTGGGAACGTTTTTTCCCCCTTTATCTAGAGGCTTGTACATCGCGTCCCTGCGGACATGATCCATTTTCGACCTCCAGATAAAGCGAAAGATGGCTCGGGTGATTGCCATCATGCAGAAGTCTGGAATGGGTCAGACCTGCACCACGTACAGCAACAGCGAGAGTGCATTACACCTGATGACCAGGTTCTTAGCCGCAATGGAGAGGGAGCGTCGCTCCCACATGCCCAGGTTTCTATTCACCATAGACACTCACTCCTTCCAGTTTCTAATGCATGCCCCGGTCCCTCCGAACCATATCCCCAGCACCTTCAGGCAGTCAGCCCTGACAGTGAAGGGGACAAATGATCGGTCAGCCCAGTTCCCAAAGAACAAGGCCTCGCTCTTCCCACAATTTACCTTGGCTCCCAAGGCCAGTTCGAACTGGTTGCAGATGTGGATCAGTCTGCGCACCGACAGCGGATCCGAGCAGAAGATGGCGACATCGTCCATGTACAAGGAGGCTTTGACCTGAGTGCCTCCACTGCCTGGGATTGTAATTCCTCTTATGCCTAGATTCTTCCTGATGGACTCAGCAAAGGGTTCTATGCAACACACAAACAGGACAGGGGAGAGAGGGCTAGGAAAGCTATCTGATTCCCACCCATTGATTGAGACTGCGCTACTGATGTTAGTGTAGAGCAGTTGGATCCAATTGCGAATTCCCTCCCCAAACCCCATTTTGGAAAGCACATCCACCATGTAGGTGTGCGATATTCTGTCAAAGGCCTTCTCCTGATCCAGGCTGATGAGGCAGGTGTCCACACTCCTGTCGTGCACATAGGCAATCGTATCCCTGAGTAGCGCAAGGCTGTCAGAGATCTTCCTGCCCGGCACAGTGCAGGTCTGGTCAGGGTGGATCACCAATTCCAGGGCGGACTTGACCCGATTGGCGATGACCTTGGACAGAATCTTATAGTCCATGTTCAACAGTGAAATGGGTTTCCAATTTCTAATTTCCTCCCTTTCCCCCTTGTGCTTGTAGATGAGGGTGATGATGCTTTTCCTCATGGATTCTGACATGCTGCCGGCCAGAAGCATACTCTCGTACACTTCTAGCAGGTCTGGGCCAATCCAGTCCCTTAGAACCGAATTAAACTCAGCCGGCAAGCCGTCACTTCCGGGAGTCTTACTCTTCTCAAAGGACTCAAGGGCCTTAGTCAGTTCATCATGAGTTAGCGGTTTGTCCAGGCTCTCCTGTGTACTGTCGTCTAAGACCTCCATGATAGAGGACAGGGAGGCTCTGCTTTCTGTGGGCTTCACGTCATACAATGTGGCATAAAAGGATTTGCTGATCTTCAAAATGTCAGACTGCGATGACTTTACTGAGCCGTCTTCTTCCTTCAGGCTGCTGATCACAGAGCTCTCTCTGTGTACCTTTTGGAAGAAGAAAAGTGAGCACGTCTCATCCTGCTCCACGGAGTGGACTCTGGAATGGAAGATGATCTTGGAGGCCTCCGAGGCAAAGAGCAAGGCTTGCTGGCTCTTCACCTATTGGAGTTCCTCCTTGACATCGACCCCCATTGACTGCAGCCGGAGCAGGTTCTGCACATTTTTCTGGAGTCGGGACATTTCCCTCTGTTCCTTTCTAGCTTTCTGGACGCCTTTGAGGATGAAAAACCTCTTGATGTTTCCCTTGACCGCTACCCACCAGTATGTCAAGGACTCAAAGAGGGGTTTCATGGTTCTCCAACTTTTGTAATCCCTCTTGAGCTCCTCAATGTTCTCTGGGGTCAGCAGTTGCACGTTTAGCTTCCATGCCCCCCTGCCAACCCTCTGGTCTTCCTCTTAGTGACAGTATCCTAGGCTTTATTAATAGGGGAAAGAGTACAAGAGCAAGGAGGTTATGTTGAACTTGTATATGACACCAGCTCAGCCTCAGCTGGAGTATAGTGTCTAATTCTGGGTGCCACAGTTTAGGGAGCATGTGAACGCATTGGAAAGAGTACAAAAATAGCCACGAGAATGGTTCCAGGGATGAGGAGCTTCAGTTATGAAGATGGATTAGTAGCTGGGACTATTTTCCTTGGAGAAGAGAAGGCTGAGAGGAGATTTGATAGAGGTATTCAAAATCATGAGGGGTCTGGATAGAGTAGATGGGATAAACTGTTCTCACTGGTGAAAGGATGATGAATGAGAGAACACAGCTTTAAAGAAATCGGCAAAAGAATCAAATGCAACCCAATGAAAAGCTTTTTCATACAGCGAGTGCTCTGGGTCTGGAATGCACTGCTTGAGAGTGGGGCGGAGGCAGGTTCAATCAAGGTATTTAAAAGGGAATTAGATTGTTATCTGAAAAGGAAGAATGTGCAGGGCTACAGGGAGAAGGCGGGGGAATGGCACCAGCTGAATTGCTCATTCAGAGATCCAGTGCAGATATGATAGGCCATTAGACCACCTACTGTGCCGTAACAATCCTGTGTATCTGTCAATCTGTGAAAAACAGTTTTGTGTTGTGAAATGACTTTTGGATACACTTCAGTTCAGAACAGATAGTGTAGCTCATCAATGGCTACATTGCAGGGGAAGGTATGAGAACATGGCATTCTCCGGGCTATAGTCTGCAACAGACCATCCACATATAATTTGAGGCAAATTTATACTATGTATATCTTCACACCTAAAACGGGCAACTCTAGGAGTAAAGTGTGTTACGGGAATATACTCAAGACACTCGAGTCTTCAAAACTATATTGTGTTGGGGATTTTTTAATTTAAAAATTGAAGCTTCTGAGATGACCTTGAGATCTCCAAATCATTTCCCTATGCTGAGAATTGGTTATTTGTGCATGGCTAATGGGAAATAGGAAGTATAGCTTTTATTTTCATTCAGCTGTCGATTGTATAATTTGACACTCTCCCTGTGGTGAAGAAAATGTGTTACCAGTTCAATAATCTCAGATGTAGAAGGGATTGGCTGGTGACAAAGCATTTGGTGTTTTACTTCATGTAGCTGGTCTGTAAAGCAGTCTGCTGAAGTGATAAAAGTCTCCTCCCTGATGACTGTTGAAGGTCTTAAGCAAAATGGATTCAGGCACACCTAGTTCCTAATGACCATGAATTAATAGCACATAGTTTCTCTACAACAATAAATGACTGCTTTCAGTGGTTTATTCCTTATTCACTAAACTCACTTATTTAAAATCACTAAAGCTAACTAAGACATCTAAAAAAAAAGGTTTGGTGAAGAAATAGGTTTATATTCAGTTCATTACACAGACATAGGAAATATGTTCAGCATGGAGCTGTAAAAAGTAAATATATGTTTGAAGTGAAGAAAAGCTTTACCTGCATGCTTCATCTAAAGGATGAAAAATGTAAAATGCTAATGAAGTGTGACAGTATTTTATGGTGCCTAATGTTCAGCAGAATTGTAGCTCTATTAAACACTATATATTTACTTCAGTTAGGGAATGTTGTAATTAATTATCAGTTAGACAACCAGTTGACTGACTTGTGTGGGTTTAATTCCTTGGGGGATGTTTGTGATAAATATGCAATCGTGACTAAATATTTGACAGTCCATTACAATATGTAAAGCTTCAAGGAATCAGTGTGGTGTTTTAAACCTGGCAGCGTATCAGGGAGTCAAAAATAAATGGTGTAAAAACTGTACATTTCAACTATCATTTTACAATGAAGTGACTCTGTAATGCTCAAACTTGGTTCTCTTGACTCGACATTGCAGTGTCAGCATATTTCTTTTAATTGGCAACATTATAGGGAGTTGAGATGTAAGGATGGTACAATACTTATGAATGTCACAGAGGCTTGAACTGCTCTGGCCTACATGTACAGCAAAATCCTGAATGCATTCACAGAGTTTTCCTTTTGCCCTACTTACTGTTATAGCCAACTTGTGACTGCAAGCTCCCTCAAACAACACGTTTTAGTGATGCTGGTTGAGCAATAAATATTGACCAGGATCCCAAGAGAACTTCCCTTCTCTTTTCCGAATATTGGTCTGGGATCTGGGCCTTTATTGAGACAGCTCGTCCGACACTGCTGCACACCTGCAGCCTTAGATCATGTGCTGAAGTTTCAGGAATGGGTCTTGGACCCAGAACTTTCTGACCCAGAGGCCAGGATGCTGAGCCTGGGCTATTATTGTTTAAATAGGTACAGCTGGCAAACTGTTATACAAACGTGTAACCAATTATGATTTAAAAAATGAAACAGCGCTAAACAAACTCTGGCTATTCACTCTTGATAAATATCCTGTTAATCCGAATCCTCGTGTTGAACCGAAGACTATGCTTTCCTACATAAGGACAAACATATGTGGCCAAATTAATTCAATTTGTTTTAGTGAGACGAAATTCGCTCAATTTCACGCAGGATAGCCGTTCCAATATTGTCATTACACCAGGGAACAAGCGGTTGTTTCAGGTTATATTCTGAATAGATATTGAACAGGAAATCCACAGGCATCGATGAAAATGAGTGCATTTATTTCCTGCATTTCTCCTTGGAGGCTGAAAATAATACACTCGGCACAAATTCGCACTGACGGGATTTCTCCCGAGTACCATAAGGCGAGAGGGAAAGGAGCAGATCGAGATCAGAGAGATAAACGATTGAATGCGCTTAGTGACAACCTCCATCCGACCCCACGCCCCAATCGATTTCAGATGAGAGAGAGGTTAGCTATGGTGGCTGCAGTGCTTGGCTGCTAACTGATGAAATGCTTTTAAGTTAAAAGTTGGTTTAGCATTCACGGCACTGAGTGAAAGAACGCTATTATTCCATTCTCTACGGATTGGCGTTCCGATGGCTGCTCTGAATTGAGTGATGCCTTTTAAAAACGTCTCCAAAATACTGACACTTGGTAAAAGTTCTGTGGGAATGGCAATTTTGCACAACGTTTGTCACTACTTTATGACGTTTCATTTCTATTGCAACGACGCTACAAGAACTGACTATTTTCAATACAATATTAAATGTTAGAATACTTTTCCATGGATATTACTATAATAAGATCTCAGCTTTGTTTAGTAACAGTGGGCATTTTATTTACAAATAAGGCTGTGCACTAAAATTTGCATCTGGTATGTATGACATGGCACTCATTTCTTTCCATTATTAAGCCATATACATGGCTAGGTGGCTATATCTATTTCACACAAGCTAAATGTTTACCAAGGAGGACAAATCCAAGGACATTGCATTTTCTTAGAAATTAATATCCAGATATTTCCTAGTTTGGCTTAATCTTTATGTAGCTAAAATGGAGGTTCACAAAGCTGAACTTTAAGAAAGAAAGAACTTACATTTATATAGCAGCTTTTATGACCTTGAGACTTAAGAGGCCAAGAACCTCCTGTCAAACTCTCAGAAAGCAATGGAAGCTTTAAGCCGTGGCAGTCAATGCCAGGAGTGTAGCCCCAAGCACCTGGAAGTAGTGCCGCAAGAAGTTCAGTGATCTCATACAAGTGGTCAAGGTAAGCAAATGCATCTTTACCCCAATGTCGTACCCCATCAACTGCTCCACTAGCCTCACACACTGTTCAATGCACCACACTCGTATCACTCACCTACCAAAAATCTCCATCAGTCAGGGCTCAGACTTAACATTCAAAAGCCTCACCTCACCCTCATACACTTAGCACTGCTGCAGTCCTCACAACCACATCTCACAGCTTGCACACACTACCAGCTTCCATGACAGCCTCATCACTCAAACACATTGCACCACAGATGATATACACTTTCCTCTGTCTTGCAGGACAAGGTGGCACTTAACCAGAGGCAGCAGGAGCTAAAAAGCAGGTGACTGGTCCTATCTCCCATGGAGGAGATGATGCTGGCCATCATTGGACTGACCATGGCTGAGGATATGGCCAGCAGTAAAGCTGAAACTATTGAAAATGATGACATGCTCATTGCCACTCCTCTTTCTCACATTCCACTTCCCCCTCATCCCACTATCTCTTCTGATTTACAAGCTTTTGCTTCCCCCCTTTCCCTCACCGCAACTCTACCCTGTCGTATCTGGAAGGAGAAAGGCACAAGGACAGCAAACTGGTCAGGCAGCAGTGGATGAGGAGGTGAAAGAGCAGGGAGACAATGATGAGGAAGAAACAATGTCACTCGTTCGCACACTCACAGCCACCAGCACAGATTCTGCCACTACCTGTACTTTAGAAGGGAGCTTAGAGGTGGAATATGCATATGGGAAGAGACTGGCAATGAGTAGGATTGGCAGGGACAAGTGTAGCACAAATGCCAGCTTGTTGGAGGAGAAGGTTGCACATGAATTCTGCTGCATAAAACTCGATGAGGAATTTATGGGGTGGCCTACAAAATAGGGCTGATGGATATGAACAATGAAATGCTTAGTGCATTGGCAGGCTGGCCAAAAAGTCTGCTGTCACTGTTGAGGAGCATGAAGGAGTTTGGCACCAACACGGCACAGGGTTTTTGTGCAGAGCTTGGAACCCCTCTTTTCCAATGTGACATTCTGGCCAAACCTATTAGCACACTGTGGACCCAATCATGATACAATAGCTGAGGCCCCAGCTTCCATTGCAACGCAAGCAAAAACCATCCAACGTCTGATGGTTGCACGTGGTTGTTATGCAGGGCCAGCTTGCTGCCACACAAGCTCAGACTACTGGCATCCTAACTGCTGATACCAGTCTTCAATGGGGCTTGCAAGGCCTCATAGCAGTCTAACAATCTGTTTTCCAACACATTGCTAGATTTCTGAGGTACCACTGCAGTGGAATGGCGGTAGCTCCATGAAGCACAAATCTGCTGTCTTCTCTCTGGATGCACTCATCCTCCCACCATACCACTCCTCAGTGTCTTTGCTATTAGCTGGCCAGCCCAGACTGCTGCTGCTCATATTGAGGTGGTGCAATTCAAAGCTGGGCATTCTAGGCCCTGAGCTGCTTGACTCATCCTAAAAGGCCACTGAAAGTCTCCCCCACTGAAAGTCAGCAGCCTTCCACCAGCCATTCTGCAGCCATTGGAGTAGCAATGCATGGCAGCACGTAACTAGGCAAAGGTGCTGAGGGAATGTACAAGAGTTATTACTTGACTTTTACATGGAATATTATAAGGTTTGAATTATTAAGTTGGCACAGAATATTTGTTTTGTGGTGGGTTTTATTTCAGCATGTGGCCAAGAGGGCATTGTGATGGCCAGTAACAGAGAGGATGTAATATTGTGGACTGTTGGTGAATGGGGAATTGGGTTGTATTCACTAGGTATCCCAGCCAGATGAGCTGATCACAGACAACCTGATCAGATAGGGAATGTGTTGGTTACCTTCCTTTTTTTCTCCTTATCTTGCTCCTCCTCCTCAACTGCTCGCCATTTTATATATGTATATATATATATATAATGTATATATGTGTGTATGTATATGGTAGTGTTACGACCGGTCCCCGGACGAGGTCCCCAAATTTGTTAACTTCTGGAAAGGGACCCCAATTTTGTTATGCTGGCTCCTC
The DNA here is from genome assembly GCF_964194155.1 of Cetorhinus maximus. Taxonomy (NCBI): domain Eukaryota; kingdom Metazoa; phylum Chordata; class Chondrichthyes; order Lamniformes; family Cetorhinidae; genus Cetorhinus; species Cetorhinus maximus. Next base: position 95,914,305 of record NC_135885.1, read on the forward strand.
CTCTTTATCCAACCTCCCCTCAGTTGGGAGCAACAAGGTTAATTTAAAAGGGATCCTTTCCCCCACGGAAACCTTTTCCCAGTCCAAATGTATTTATTTTTTTTAGAAGAAGCCAATTTAACCACACTTTCTTGAGTCAAAGAAAGAGTAAGTATACTAATTACTAAAAACCTGAGAAAAATAATAAAAACTCAATACACATACACACATATCAGAAATGAGAAGCTGAGAGTCCAAATAAAAGTTAAAAAGGATATACAAATCAGTCTTTGGCTTGTCCATGAGGTATAGATGGTGAAACATTGCGGCCATTAAGTTGGGTGACTCTGGTACAGCTGACTTTGGCAGTTAGTTTGGAGACACTTGGTTCTGTAGATTTACTGATGAAGCTATCCTATTTCCTTTTTGATTGTGGCTTCTGCTTGAAGTGTCCACACCTCCAGCAACAGAGGGAGAGAGAGAGAGATTCACCTGCAACTGCAGGGGTGACTAGCTGGTCTTCTTGTGCTGTCACTCTCACAGCACACTAGCACACACCGCACTGTTCTGCAGTTAGCTTTTTAACCCATTTCCCCCTGCATATCCCTGAAAGGGAAAAAAAATGTCTTGCATCCAGAGTCTGATTTCTTTGATCTCCGACCATTTTACACATTCTGAGATACGAATCAATAGGAGATGGATTTTAGATGACTGCTCAGATGTGGTAATCAATCTTTTGTCTCTGTAACCACAAGAGATTAAAGTTGCATCTTTCCTTAGTCCCTTTCAAGTGTCTCTCCTTGAAGAAGGCCATGACACCTTTTCAGGCTCAACATTGCATGTTCCCTCAGGACAGGTCTGTCAGTATAATCCACATAGGAATTTTCCCAGATAGTGGTTGTGTTACATTATCAGCCATCTTTTGCTCAATGTCCTTGCTTGACTTTCTTCAAAAACACACACGTCTTTCTTAAAAAGTTAAATATGCCCTTAAGTAATTTGTGGATGTAATTGGCTTTTCAGGGCAGTAGCAAGGGCTGTGCCCTTATGAAGATGAGGTTGTGCAGGATGCAGCAGACTGCAATGAATTGGGGCACAAGCTCTACAGAGTACTGCAGGGTTCCTCCAGAGGGGTCCAGGAAATGGAAGCTTTGATGAAGCATTCCAATTACCTGCTCAATTACATTTCATGTGGCTGTATGACATTCATTATGTGCATTCTGGCCATCTGTGCATGGATTGCACAAACCAGGCAGTCAGCAGATTACCTTTGTCACCCAGTAGCCACTCTCTGATTTGTCATGGTGTCTGAAATGCAGATGGTAAAACAGACTGCTGCAGGGTGAAGGCATGATGACTGCTGCCAGAATACAGGGCATTGACCTGCGTGTTGTGCTGCTTGTGGTCATACCAGCTGGACATTAAAGGAGTGGAATCCCTTCTGGTCATTGCACATCTCAGAGTTTACCTGCTTCACCCACAAAGCAAGGTGCATGCAATCAGTTGTACCCTGCATCATGAGGAAGCCTGTAATTGCTGTGAAGCTGCATGCTCACTCCACCTGCTGACTCTCTGGGAAGAGAGAATGAAATGTATTCAGCTCTTTGCATACAGAGCCTTAGTGGCCTCCCTTATACAACAAACTGGAAGATATATCACCTGCTCCAGCCTGGAAGTAGCTCAACACAGAAAATTCATGGCTACGGTCACCTTCACAGCCACTGGCAATGCCATCCTCTGCCTGCTCTGAGGTTGCAGTTCCAAATACAAGAGGTGGCAGATTTCAGCGAGCACCTTCGTGGTGATGCACTGTTCCTCACTGAGATTGTGATAAGAGAATTGTACCTGAAGACCCTGGGTAGATTTGACCTCTAGCTAAAGCCCTTCATCCCCGTCTTTCCTCTCTTCAAGCAGCTTGTCCTCTTCTGTGTCCTCATTCTCCTTGTCACACTGCAGACCAAGGGGAATAGAAATTACAGCAACCATGTTGGATGGGATCAAGTAGTTTGAACAGAACCCATGAAGTCAAAACCAAGGCCTTCAGCATGTGCCACACCATTCCCTGGGGCTTCAGCATCTTTAAACAACAGCAAGCCACCAAATATGTCTACTAAGTCAGCAACAACCAATAGTGTTCAGCTGTATGTGGTTGTTATCTAGGGCGTTAAGGTGAAAAATGGCAGCACTGGCATCAAATCAGCATTGCACACTGGCTGATGCCACAATCTGCTTACTTGCAACCTTTTGTGCATGCTCCCTGCACCCACACCATCAAAATGGCATACTAAGTGACTAGCACCATAAGTGTTTGGGCGAGATACGGACACCATTTTAGACCCAAAGTGGGCGCCCATAGCTCTAATTTTGCGGCCCATGGTTTTGGTATTTTCGACAAAACAAACGGTTAGAAAACCTTTTCAAATACAACATTTGTCAATAGAGCAGAATATCACAATAAGCTTGTTGAAAAATGAAGCTTCAAAAAGAAATGAAAGAACCTTATGTTACATTGTGTCAGTAATTGGAATCCATGACCTGCCCAATAAGCGGCTATTCGATTGAACAAGATATAAATAAAAATCTGTCATTAACGCGCATTTTTTGCAAGATCTCGGAAATAATCGGTGCTAAAATCTGGGGCGACGTTAACAGCGCTGCCTTTGCTCACAAAGGGGTTCATCTGGTTAGGAGGGGAATAGGTTGAAGTCGAGTTAAAATTTTCAGCATTCGCCCCCAGTTTCCCAAATACAAGAAATAGTTCAGCCCGTCCATTTATCCTGCCTTAATTTGAAAATCTGTGCTGGAGGATTGTGGAGAGAGTCCCCTGCTGGTGAAAACGTCAATAAGGCAGCAGATTGCTTCATAATTTTTCGTTTGTCATTACTAAGTAAATGTTTCATGCAGATATAATTCCTCATTTGAAACGTGCACGAGGGAAATAGAGATCAATAGTCTGTCTGCATCTGGAAGCTGCTGCAGAATACAGATACATGACCTCATAGGTAAATAATTGATGCACAGACTGCAAATGATCATCGGAACTGTACCCATGGCTAATGCGGATAAATCACCTGAAGATGCCGCTGGTATTAATTAATTACAGGAAATAAATTCATTCAAATGTTCTGTTAAATCTCGCCAGAAAAGTTAAACGTGAAAATCGACATTCGTTCTGATTACATGTGGGCGTTTTTGAAAATTGATTTCCCTTTTATTCTGTTATTTTGCAATCTAGTTCCAAACGATTTCACAAATTTCCAATCAGTTTTTTTTTCTCTCTGTCTCGCCAAACGAACGACCCTTTGTGTGTAAACAAAACGAGAGAGACTGCAAACTCGGATCTGCCCAGGCGATGTCCTCTCAAATGTGAAATTGGGTGACGTGTGAAAAGGACAAGTGACAATTTTCACCCGTCCTAACTTGGCAAACGGGGCAATTCATGAGGAGAACCAGTCAGCAGAAGGTGCGTGAACAAACATATCTGTCTGATGTCTCTGCACCGCGCAATTTCTACATCGGAAACTTGTTTTCTGTGTCACCCAGTTCACACTATTGCCACAGCTGTGCTGCAATGCATAATTTAGACAAAGGATACATTCCAGTTTTTTCCTCTTCGGGATATAAGAAAACAATAAACAACCATTTAGTAGACCTATCTCGGTGTATTGTATATAAAATACAATCAATCAAATTCATCTCCAGCGATTAGGTATTTGTATATAGAATATTTTTATACAATTTACATTAAATTGGAAGATGTGAGCTTTCGATGGAGTGTTTTTTTAAAATCCCATAACTGTTTTATTAGATTTACATTTGTTCACTCCTGGCCAATTGACCAGACCTGTGTTCCTTTTCCATGGATCTGTGTCTTGGTCCAGGTATAATGAAGTATGGTAAGACATACAGTGTCAATTCTCCACTGTCCTCTTTCAATTCTTTGTGCCTCAGTTCACACAGTTCATTCCGATACATAGTCTTCTCACCCAAGCAATTTGTCGAGATAGTCACTGCTTTCTACTGACCATGGCATCTCTATTTACCTTATTGTTACAAATACGAAGTTTATAAACTATTTAGGATTAGGGATTGTCTTTCTAATTTAGGGTAAAATAGAGGAATGAAGGGTGTCATGTGCCCTGTTCTGAATTCTGCCCAACATCAAGCTTGGATGGCTTGGTTATTAGAGCTTAAAGGTGGGGTGGGGGGGGAGGTGGTGGGCAGGGGTGTAGGTTTGCAGGTTGCTTTACTGGTAAGAAGGTGCAAGGTGTTCACCCTGTAGACAATGGTAAGAGCACCTGTGTCGAACGGGATAGACTGTCAGTCTCCAGGTCTCACAGTAAGGCGTTAGGAATTTCAGGGTTTTTAAAGATTCATTTATGGGATATGGGCATCGCTGCTAGGCTAGTATTTATTGCCCATCCCTAATTGCCCTTGAGAAGGTGGCGGTGAGCTGCCTTTTTGAATTGTCCATGTGGTGTAGATACCCCCACAATGCTGTTACTGAGGGAGTTCCAGGATTTTGATCCAGTGACACAGAAGGAATGGCGATGTATATCCAAGTCAGGATGGTGAATGACTTGGAGGGGAAATCCAGTTGTAGTTTAGAGTATAAGTTGCCCACTGAATAGTGTTGCAACAATGGTGCTTTTAGTTTGTTTATTACTGTAAAAAAGTTTAAACTTGAAATATTGTGTAATCCTTCCAGTAAATCACTGGATATTCAAGTATCTTTTTAAAAGTTATTGGCCTCCACAGGGATCATAACACTTGGGTGCGCTGAACTGCAGACAAACAAATACGTAATGTAAATCTATCTTTCTCTTGCAGCCACTAGGCATCTGGGTTGCTATTTGCTTGGTGATTTGCTATTTTTTTCTTCATGTATTATACCTGTCCTAGTTTCTGTACAAAATCTACACAACCTTTGTGCACTTACTTTTATGTTCTTACATCAAGCAGGCTCATTTTGTTTCATTTTTCAGGATTTTGCATTCCTGAATGAATGGATAGAATTTGTCCTAATTGTCCTAATAATAGTTGCTACAATATTCTGTGGAGAATTAGCACAGGGAGGTTTATGGTGTGGTTACACTCTGGTACTATTCTCAGACTTGGAGCGCCAGTTAGCTGCCATGAAGTTATACTATAAGCTCTCCAGGACTAGAAATCCACACTACCACTGCCATGAGAAGGCAATGCACATGCACAATATCTACTCCTACATTTTATAGTGATCTTGAGAGAATCAAAATATTTGTAAAAATTGGCTCATTTTATGGGATGGCATGATGGCACAGTGGTTAGCACTGCTACCTCATAGCTTCAGGGATCTGTTTGTGTGGAGTTTGCATGTTCTCCCTGTGTCTGTGTGAGTTTCTACTGGGTGCTCCAGTTTCCTCTCATCATCCAGAGATATGCTGGTTAGATGGATTGGCTGTGGTTAAATTGCCCCTTCGTGTGTGTACACTGGTGTCCTAGGTGTACCCTGCCCAGCACCCATTGCCTGTTAGGATAGGCTCCTGCTCCCTGTGACCCTGAATTGGTTAAAGCAGTTCTGGAAGAGTGAATGGTCCAGTTTATATGATATCCAGGAGGGTGAATAATACCTGGTTTGGTAATGTGTCAGTTATACTTTGCTTAGCAACATGGTCAAGTGACATGACATAGTCTCCAAAATGGAGTTTTATGTAAGACCTTGTGTCCTGACTATAAAATTATAGTGACATTTCAGGTTTAATCCCCAAGAGGGACCCAATAATTGCACACTAAGAAGGATACCTGGGAGTAATGATGACTCACTATGGAGAGAATGTGGGGAAGGATTTAAGAACGCAAATGAAAATCAGAATGCAATTGGAGGAGCTGGAACAATGGATAAGGGTCTACAGAGACAATTCAGAGCCTTTACACTGTGTGGTTTCAATTTTGTGGTTTCAATGCCATTTTAAACCCCTCCTTTTCTCAGGGGTTCGGACCCCTGCTTTTCTTCTTATGGACAAAGGACTTAGACTTGGTGCTAGGGGGCATGAGACAGAATTTTACATTCCCCTGCCAGCGGGTTTGTTGTTGGGGCTGACTGTAAAATTTTTTAGAGGGCGTCCCACTAGTTTCCCGTCCACCCCAACCTTTCCGTAATTTTAACCTGTGTCAGACGAGGCCTAGATGGCCCACCTGCCCTTGCATCAAACGAGGTCCTTAAGTGGCCAATTTTTGATCACTTAAGGGCCATTTACCACCTAGCCTCAATTTTCAGGCTGGCAGGAGGAAATCAGGGGTGGGGGGGAGGCCCAAAAATTAACCGTGTTCAGGCATAGGGCAGGGAGGGGGGGTGGGGCACCTCTATCAGCCGCCTTCTTTTAAAATTAATGCCCTGCCAAGAGGCCTGACCCCTGCGCAGGCTCCCTCCATCCCCCCACCTCTACACCAATGCCCCAAACCCTCTCTGTCCAGCCCCCAGGCCTCACTTACCCTCCCCGCCCTGAAACCCCCAAAACTTACCTGGCCCTGGACTCCCGCAACTTAGGCTCCAGGGACTGCTAGTGGTCCCAGCCCTATACACTGCAGCTTCTGGCGCTGCAGGGATTAGAGAACTGCAGGCCAATCTGATTGGCCTGCAGCTCTCTGAGGCAGGACTTCCTCCTGACTGAGGGGTGGAAGTCCTGCCTCCAGCCAATTAATGCTCATTTGAGTGTGAAATGGCTGCGAGGCAGGCAGTATGAACGGGGATGTGTTTGTCGGCGACTCCTCGGATGGCGGGAAGGGAAACTCCGCCATCCAAAATATCCTGGCCATTGTTTCAGGATGAGGTGTCGATTATTTAGGGCTGCAATGAGGAAAACTTCTTCACTGTAAGTGAATTTTTGGAATTGTCTACCTCAGAGGGTTGTGGATGCTTCACCATTGAGTATATTTAAGGCTGAGATAAAGAGATATTTGGCCTTTCAGGGAATCAAGGGATATGGGGAGTGGGCAGGAAAGTGGAGTCGAAACCCAGGATCAACCATGCTCGTATTGAATTGGGGAGCTGGTTTGATGGGCCACCTGGTCTTCTCCTACTCTGATTTCTTATGCACAGGGCACATTCCAAAACTTGCAGATGACATTTCAAAAAGACTTAGAGAACTAGTGAAATATGCAGACATGTGGTAGATGAAATTTAATGCAGAGAAGTGTGAAGTGATTCACTTCGGTAGGAAGAACAAGGAGAGGCAATATAAAATAAAAGGTACAATTTTAAAGTGGGTGCAGGAATAGAGGGAGCTGCTACTTATGTGCATAAATCATTGAAGGTAGCAGTGCAGGTTAGAGCGTGGTTAATAAAGCATATTGGATCCTGGACTTTATACATCAAGGCATGGTGTACAAAAGCAAGGAAGTCTTGATAAGCCTGGCTAGAACACTGGGTCGGCCTCAACTGAAGTATTTCATCCAGTTCTGAGCACCACACTCTAGGAGGAATATGAAGGCATTAGAGAGGGTGCAGAAAAGATTCACGAGAATTGTTCCAGGGATGAGAAACTTCAGTTATGTTGTTAGATTGGAGAAGCTAGAGCTGTTCTCCTTGGAGAAAAGAAGACTTTAATAGAAGTGTTCAAAATCATGAGGAGTCTGAACAAAGATAGGGGAAAACTGTGCCCATTGGTAGAAGAGATGAGAACCAAAGGACACTGATTTAAGGTAAGTTGCAAAAAAAGCCTCAGCGAAATGAGGAAAAACCTTTTTACATAAGAGGTTAGGACCCCGAGAGTGTGCTGGGGACAGATTCAATCGTGGCTTTCAAAAGAGAATTGGATAATTATCTAATGTGTAGGACGTGTTCATTTCCTTTTTCTATCTTTCTCACCCCATAGAAATTGGTTCTTGCTCTACCACAGGGAAAGGAACTAACTGTTTGGTGAGTATCTGGTAAGTGGTTAAGTTCTATTCTATCCCTAAGGTTTAAAATAATACACAAATTGGTGGCAAAGTTAATAAAATATACAAGAAAGGAACATAAATAAATGATTAATATAATCAAGTAATTATTTAAAACACATTAAGGATGGCAGTACAGGTGATGTGTCAAGGCTGCAGCATGTGGCAGCTCCTGGATAACATTGTGATCCAGGCAGGATGTAATTGCACTGGAGGCGGTTCAGAGGAGGTTCATTAGATTGATTCCAGAGATGCGGGGCTTGTCTTATGAGGAGAGATTGAGCAGTTTAGGCCTATACTCGCTGGAGTTTAGAAGGATGAGAGGAGTATAAGATGCAAAAGAGGATAGACAAAGTAGATGTGGAGTGGATGTTTCCCCTTCTGGGGCATTCTAGAACGAGATGCCATAGTTTTAGGATAAGGGGTGGTCGATTTAAATTAGAGATACGGAGGAACTACTTTTCTCAAAGGATCGTGAATCTGTGGAATTCATTACCTCAGAGTGCAGTGGATGCCAGGACGCTGAATAAATTTAAGGAGGAGATAGACAGATTTTTAATTAGTAACAGGTTGAAAGGTTATGGGGAGAGAGCAGGAAATTGGAGTTGAGGCCAAAATGAGATCAGCCATGGTCGCAATGAATGGCAGGGCAGGCTCGAGGGGCTGAATTGCCTACTCCTGCTCCTAGTTCTTATGTACTTATGTAAGTGTTTGCGGCTTGAGGAACATCGTCTCAGAGGCATTGAGCTGGAGGCTGAGCTGCAGACACTGCGACATATCAGGGAGGAGGAAACTTACCTGGATGCTTTATACCAGGAGGCAGTCACACCACTTAGGATAGGGTCTTCTGATTTGGTCAGTGACCAGGAACAGGAGACTGTGACTGTGAGTGAGGCAAGTAAGGGGACCCAGAGGGCAGCAGAGCAGGTGTGGGAGCTTCTGAAATTGTCCAAAAGGCTTGAGGTTCTCTCAGCTTGCTTTGATGAGAGTGGGGTCTGCGGGGCAGATGAGCAAACTGACCATGACACCGTGGCACAGGAAGCCATCCAAGTTGGAGGTGCAAAGAGGAACATAGTGGTAGAGGGGACAGTGTAGTGAGGGGTTTGACATTGTTCTATATAGCAAAGAGGAAGAGTCCAGATTTGTTGCCTGCCCGGTGCCAGGGTTTGGGACATCTGCTCAGGGCTGGAGAGGAAATTGCAGTGGGAGGGTGAGGATCCAGCGGTTATGGTCCATGTAAGTACCAACGACATAGGCACGATGAGGGAGGAGGCTCTGTATAGTCTGTATAATGAGCTAGGCACTAAATTAAGAAGCAGAAACCCAAAGGTAATAATTGATGAATTATTATCTGAGCCACGTGCAAATTTGCATAGGACAAGTAAGATTAGAGACATGAATGCGTGGCTTAAAGACTGGTGTGAGAGAATTGGGTTCTGGATCATGGGGTACTGGTACCAGTATTGGGGAAAGTGGGATCTGTACCGTTGGGACGGTCTACACCTGAACTATGCTGGGGCTGGTGTCCTTGTGAACTGCATAACTAAGGAACTAGAGAGGGTTTTAAACTGAATAGTGTGGGCAAGGGATCAAATTTGGGAAGATGTGGTAAACCAAAGAGTAGAGACAAAGCATGAGAGAAAGGTATTAAAATGGGAAATGATAAACAGACTGTGACAGGAAGGGTCAGAGAGTACAATTCTAAGAGTAAATCAGCAGATAAAGCTAGATGCTACAAAAATAATAAAAAGACAAAACTAAAGGCTCTGTATCTAAACGCACGCAGCATTCAAACCAAAACAGATGAACTGATAGCACAAATAGAAATAAAATAAGTACAATCTGATAGCCATTACAGAGACATCGCTACAGGATGGCATAGGTTGGGACCTGAATATTGAAGGGTATGTGACACTTAGGAAGGACAGGAAGTTAGGAGAAGGTGGAGGCACATTAGAGAGGGATGACCTAGGTTTAGGAAACCAGGATGTAGAAGCAATTTGGGTTTAGACGAGGAATGATAAAGGCTCAAAGTTACTTGTACAGGCCCCCTAATTGTAACTACACAGTGGGACACAGTATTAAAAAAGAGACAATGGGAGCTTGCTCGAAAGGTACAGCAATAATCATGGGGAATTTAAATCTAAATATAGACTGGAAAAATCAGATGGGCAAAGGTAGCATAGATGTGGAATTCATAGAATGTTTTTGGCATAGTTTTTTAGAACAGCACGTTGTGGAACCAACCAGAGAGCAGGCTTTACTAGACCTGACACTGAGCAATGAGATAGGATTAATTGATAACCTCATAGTGAAGGCACCCCTAGGTAGCAGCGATCATAATATGATTGAATTTTACATTCATTTTGAGGGAGAAATGAGTGTGTCCAAAATTAGTATTTTAAACTTAAACAAGGGCAATTATGAGGGCAGGAAAGCGAAGCTAGCTAAAGTGAACTGGCAAATGAGGTTAAGGGATATATCAATAGAGGTTCAGTGGCAGACATTTAAAGGAGTATTTCAGAATACACAGAATATATACATTCCAATGAGAAAGAAAAATTCCAAGGGGACAACCCGCCATCCGTGGATAACTAAAAATGTTAAAGACAGTATCAAACTTAAAGATAAAGCACACAATTAGGCACAGATGGGTGGCAGATCAGAAGATTTGAAAAAAGATAAAGGATAGCAAAGAATGACAAAAAAATTGATAAGGAAGGAAAATTAGAGTATGAGAGAAAGCTAGCTAGTAATATAAAGACGGATAGTAAAAGTTTCTATAGATATTTAAATAAAAGAGTTAACAAAGTGAGCATTGGTCCTAAAGAAAGTGGGTCTGGGGAATTGATAATGGAAAGTAGGGAGATGGTGGATGAATTAAACAGGTATTTTGCTTCAGTCTTCATGATAGAGGACACAAGTAACATAAAAGCAAAGAACTGCGGATGCTGGAAATCCGAAACAAAAATAAAAATACCTGGAAAAACTCAGCAGGTCTGGCAGCATCTGCGGAGAGGAACGCAGTTAACATTTCGAGTCCGTATGACTCTTCAACAGAACTAAGTAAAAATAGAAGAGAGGTGAAATATAAACTGGTTTAAAGGGGGGTGGGACAAGTAGAGCTGGATAGAGGGTCAGTGATAAGTGGAGATAGTCAAAAGACATCATAGACAAAAGGCCAAAGAGGTGTTGAAGGTGGTGATATTATCTAAGGAATGTGCTTATTAAGGGTAGAAAGCAGGACAAGCAAGGTACAGATAGCCCTAGTCGGGGTGGGGTGGGGTAAAGGAATTGAAAAAGGCTAAAAGGTAGAGATAAAACAATGGATGGAAATACATTTAAAAATAATGGAAATAGGTGGGAAAAGAAAAATCTATATAAATTATTGGAAAAAAAAGGGGGGGATCGGAAAGGGGGTGGGGATGGAGAAGAGAGTTCATGATCTAAAATTGTTGATCTCAATATTCAGTCTGGAAGGCTGTAAAGTGCCTAGTCGGAAGATGAAGTGCTGTTCCTCCAGTTTGCGTTGAGCTTCACTGGAACAATGCAGCAGGCCAAGGACGGACATGTGGGCATGAGAGCAGGGTGGAGTGTTGAAATGGCAAGCGACAGGGAGATCTGGGTAATGCTTGCGGACAGACCGAAGGTGTTCTGCAAATCTGTCACTCAGTCTGCGTTTGGTCTCTCCAATGTAGAGGAAACCGCATTGGGAGCAACGAATGCAGTAGACTAAATTGAGGGAAGTACACAGGTAACATTCCTGAAATAACTGTAAATCAGGAAATGGAAGGGAGGGAGGAACTTGGGGAAAATTGCAATCACCAGGCAGATGGTACTATGCAAACTGCTGGGGTTGCGGCCTGATAAATCTCCAGGTGAGGTGGACTTCACCCTACGGTCTTGAAAGAAGTGGCTAGAGGGATAGTTGATGCATTGGTTTTAATTTTCCAAAATTCCCTAGATTCGGGGAAGGTCCCATTAGATTGGAAAATAGCAAATATAACTCTTTTATTCACAAAGTGCTGGAGACAGAAAACAGGAAACTTCAGGCCAGTTAGCCTAACATCTGTCATAGGGAAAATGTTAGAAGCTATTATTAAAGGTGTTATGGTAGGGCACTTAGAAAAATTCAAGGCAATCAGGCAGAGTCAACATGATTTTGTAAAAAGGAAAATCATGTTTAACCGATTTATTGGAATTCTTTGAAGGAATCACATGTGCTGTGGATAAAGCGGAACTGGTGGATGTACTGTACTTAGATTTCCAGAAGGCATTTGATGAAGTGCCACATCAAAGGTTATTGCAGAAAATAATAGCTCACGGTGTAGGGGGTAACATATTGGCATTGATAGAAGATTGATTAGCTAACAGGAAGCAGAGAGTTGGCATAAATGGCAGGATGTAACAAGTGGGTGTGCCACAGAGATCAGTGCTGGGGCCTCAACTTTTTACAATTTATATAAATGACTTGGATGAAGGGACCGAAGGAATGGTTGCTAAATTTGCTGACGACACAAAGATAAATAGGAAAGTAAATTGTGAAGAGGACATGAGGCTAAAGTGACATAGATGGGTTAAGTGAGTGGGCAAATGGAGCTTAACATGGACAATTGTGAAATCATTTATTTTGGCAGGAAGAATAAAAAAGCTTATTATATAAATGGTGAGAGATTGCAGAGCTCCAAGATTCAGAGGGATCTGGTGTCCTAGTGCATGAATCACAAAAGGTTAGTGTGCAGGTACAGCAGGTAATTCGGAAAACAAATAGAATGTTATCATTTATTGTGAGAGGAATTGATTACAAAAGTAGGAAGGTTATGCTCCAGTTGTACAGGGCATTGGTGAGACCACATCTTGAGTATTGTGTACAGTATTGGTCTCCTTATTTAAAGAAAGATTTAAATGCATTAGAAGCAGTTCAGAGAAGGTTTACTAGTCCATTACCAGGAATGGGTGTGTTATCTTATGAGGAAAGGCTGGACAGGTTAGGCTTGTATCCACTGGAATTTAGAAGAATAAAAGGCAACTTAATTGAACCCTTTAAGATCCTGAGGGGTCTTGACTGGGTGGATGTGGAATGGATGTTTCATCTTGAGGGAGAATCTGGAACTAGGGGGTCAATGTTTAAAAATAAGGGTCACTCAATTAAGACAGAGATGAGAAGAAATTTTTCTCTCAGATGGTTGTGAGTCTTTGGAACTCTCTTCCTCTAAAGGCAGTGGAAGCAGAGTCTTTGAATATTTTTAAGTCAGAGCTAGGTAGACTTGATTAACAAGGGGGTGACAGGTTATCAGGTTCGGCAGGAATGTGGGGTTGAGGTTACATTCATATCAGCCATGATTTTATTGAATGGAGGATCAGGCTCAAGGAACTGAGTGGCCTACTCCTGCTCCTAGTTCAAATGTCCATATGTTCATATATGCGTTTGAATCTATGGGTGGAATTGAATTGTTACAGTGGTGGAGCCATCCACTGACTGGAGAGCCGGTGACAACCTGCCATGGTCATTTCCAGGAGCCTCAAAGGGATTTTCTCCCAATCAGGTAGTTTGCTGGCTACCATAGGAGTTCCCGGGGTCCTGCATGGGGAATACTCCAGCTCCAAGATCTCCAATCCCAGCAGCACCACTCGGAGCAGTGGCCACTTCTGATACTGCAGTAGGCCCCAGGAGGAGGGTTGTTGCTGGAACTGCGGTTGAACTGGAAGGTTTAAATTTTATTGAGGAGGTGGAAGCTTACACTTCATTCATTAGTAAGCACTTACCAGCCACTGAGAAGAGATTACAAGAGACTAAACAAGCACACAACAGGATGACAAGTACATCAACATGAGAGTATTGCCAGGACAGATGGTCGGATTATATTTATAACAGCCCAGTATGTCGCCAATACTTTGAACAAAGAAAACATCTTTCAATCATTGATGATTTCTTAGTCTTCAAAAAGAATCTAGTCATCCCTAAAATACTTTTCTCAACATTCGCCAGAAAACCCATCAACATCACTTGGGAATAGAGAAATGTCGAGCAAGTGCCAAACAGTCAGTCTGGTGGCCAGACATCAGTCACTCTACTGAAGAATTAATCACAAATTGCCTTGCATGTGCAGTGAATAGCCAACAGCAGAGTGAACCATTGGCATCCTCCACTTTTCCTTTGAGGCCATGGCAGTGCCTGGGAATGGATTTAATTGAGTTTAAAGCCAGAGTTTTCATCATCTTCATTGACTACTACTTCAGATAGATTGAAGTGATTAGATTGCAAAGCAGCATGATGGAGGCAGTCATTACATCACTAAGAAGGATCTTTGTGATGCATGGCATCCTGGACGTTGTGGTGCCAGACGACGGTCCTCAGTTTGTTAATGAGCTGTTCTACAACTTTCCACAGGAATATGGTTTCATGCATGTGACTAGTTCATCAAGATATCCTCAGTCGAACAGAGAAGCAGAAAGAGGAGTTTAAACAATCAAGGAATTGAAAATGAATGAAGATATTAACTTGGCCATTCTTAACTACAGAACCTCACCATTAAAGGAAAACAGATTTTCGTCATCAAAACTATTGATGCGAAGATAGCTGCGAACAGAACTTCCAACTCTACAACAAACACTATAACCTAATGTTACCTCAGATGATCAAGAGAAAGTTAGGAAGCCTGAGGAGCAACAAAGAGACAGCCAAGCTCGTAATTTCAACTTCAGGCATAGAGCACGAGACTTAAAAGTGCTACAGCCAGGGACAGAATGTGGATACGAGATCAATAGAAAGAAGGCATATTAATCGAAAGAGCTCCTCAGCTGAGACGTTATAGAATTGAGACAGACCAGGGAGATATCAGAATTAACTAAAGAGGCTTGATATAATTGGGAAGGAAATCAATCGAACCTTAGATCCAGATGGAGACAAGGAACCAGAAACAAGTAGAAACTCGACAACCATCCCTGGTGGAAGACACTCCTATTGAATAACGAGAGAGTACAGTTAACCCTCAGCCTCAAAATAAAATCAGGACCAGATCAGAGAGATTGGTCAAGGCACCAATGCAGCCCTGTGAAGTCTGAGACTTTGGGGGGAGATGTAGGAGGATGTATATAGTTGGGTTAAAGATTTGGAGGGAGATGCTGATGTAACTATGGTGCAATGTCACATGACTAAGATCATGGGAAGCAGGAATACAACCTCGTGTAGAGTACTGAGATATATATATATATATATATATATGGATCTGTAAATAAACAGGAAAGGTTTTTGTGAATAACAGTCTATGGTAGAGTCTTAGGATAACAGGCATAACCTAAAGAATCCCCAACTGGACCCCAAACTCAAGACAAAACACAGACATGCTTTGAAGAGAGCACAGAAAAGAGCAGCAACCTGTGATCTCAAGTGCAAATGGAATGAGCTATGTGACAAAATTAGAGAGTTTTATGCTCCACAGTTTAGAAAGCAAGAGGGTTCTCACCAAAATGCACAAAGTATAAAATGCTGCAGATGAGGTAAATCCAAGAAATGACTCCAAGATAAGTCACTCCAAAATGTAAATATAAATTAGTGGAAAAAAATGGTAAAGCAGATATTGGGGAAGCAATTAGGTGGACAATGGATGGAATCCTTCCTTATAAAAGGTGATAAACATTTACAATAATTTACCAGGTGAGGTAATGGAAGCAAAGATATTAAGATAATAAGGGATTGCTAGTTTAAATTGAAGCTCATGGAATTAAAGGCAAATTATTGACCAGGTTAGCAAATTGACTGAATGGCAGGTGACAGAATAGTGATAATGGGTAGGTACTCTAATTGACAGAATGTGATTAGTAGTACCATGCAAGAGCCTCAACTATCTACTGTATTTTTCAATGGCTTGGATGATGGGACAGAAAGCCTTGGAGGGTGTGCAGTTTAGATTTGCCAGATGAAACCTGGACTCCAAGTGTTAAATTGCAAGGAGAGATTACACAAACTAGACTGTATTCTCTGGCATTTAGAAGGTTAAGGAGTGACTTGATCAAAGTTTTAAAGATATTAAGGGGAACAGATAAGGTAAATAGGAAGAAACTATTCCCACTAGTTGGGGAGTCTAGGTTTTTTTTTCATTCAGTGTTGGGATGTGAGTATCCCTGACAAGGCCAACATTTGTTGCCCATCCCTAATTTCCCTTGAGTAGGTTGTGGTGAACCACCATCTTGAACTGCTGCAATCTATGTAGCGTTAGTGCATCCACAGTGCTGTTCATGAGCGAGTTACAGGGTTTTGACCCAGCAACAGTAAAGGAACAACAATATTGTTTCAAGTCAGGATGGTGTGTGATTTGGAGGGGAACCTGCAAGTGGTGGTTGGTGTTCCCATGCGCCTGCTGCTCTTGTCCTTCTAGGTGGTAGAAGTCATGGGTTTGGTGTTGAAGGAACCTTGTCAAATTGCTACAGTACATCTTGTGTATGGTACACACTGCTGTCATGGTATGTCAATGATGGAGAGAGTGAATGTTTAAGGTAGTGGATGGGGTGCCAATCAAGCAGGGTGTTTCGTTCTTGGATAGTGTTGAGTTTCGTGAGAGTTGTTGGAGCTGCACTCCAGGCAAGTGGAGAGTATTTGATCATGTTCCTGACTTGTGTCTCGTTGTTAGTGGACAGGCTTTGGGAAGTCAGAGGGTGAGTTACTCACTGCAGAATTCCCAGCCTTTGACCTACTCTTATAGCCACGGTATTTACAGAGCTAATCTAGTTAAGTTTCTGGCCAGTGGTAACCCCCAGGATGTTGGTGGTGGGGATTCAGCAATGGTAATGCCATTGAAGGCCAAGGAGAGATTCTCTCTTGTTGGAAAGAGTCATTGCCTAGTACTTGTAACTTGCAATTGTTACATGCGACTTATCAGTCCAAATCTGAGTGTTGTTCAGAGCTTGTTGCTTGCAGGCATGGACTGCTTCAGTATCTGAGGAGTTGTGAATGGTGCTGAACAATATGCAGTCATCATCAAAAATTACCACTTCTAACATTATGATGGATAGGTGGTCATGATGAAGCATCTGGGAAGTTGACTGGGCCTAGGACGCTACCCTGTGGAACTCCTGCAGTGATGTCTTGGGACTACAATTGCCCTCCAGTGACCACAAATATCTTCCTTTGTGCTAGGTGTGATTCCAGCCAGTGGTGGGTTTTTCCCCTGATTCCCATTGACTTCAAATTATTTAGGGCTCCTTGATGCCATATCGGTCAAATGCTGCCTTTTTATCAAGGACAGTCACTCTCGCATCACCAATGGAGACCAGCTTGACAGAGTACTGAACTCTGGAATCTGGTGAGTGAGGGAATTCGGTGCAGTGAAGGATAAACTTTGGTTCTCATCTTTTACATATCATGGAGTGGTCCAAGATATAGCGAGACGTGAGAGCTAAAGTTCAGAGGCATTAATTTGGTAAGCAGGTAAGTGATTGGTTGTTGAGTTTTCTCGTTCCTCTTTTCTCTAAACTGGGGCAGTATTTAAACTAGTACTGGGAAGATATTTGTACTATATAAAATTTATAGCTTAACTAGTTAAACCACTTGATATAACTACAAATTATCATTGAGTAGTGTTTCTAAACTTGACACCCCAATTAGTTAAACAAAATACAATGAAGGTGCAGGGAGTGATGCACTACAGCTGTAGCATGTGGGGGCTGGTGGACACCAGTGTAATCCACAGCAACCATACCTGTAGTAAGTGTCTGCAGCTCAATGATCTTTGGCTCAGAGTTGATAAACTGGAGCCTGAGCTTCAGACTGTGCAATGCATAAGGGAAGGAGTAAGTTACCTGGATACTTTGTTCCAGGAGGCAGTTACACCGCTTAGGTTAGATACATCAAATTTAGTCTATGGTCAGGACATTGTGAATGACAAGTGAGGCAAGTAAGGGGATCAAGAAGGAGGAGCCTCAGCCCTTGCATGTGTCCAAAAAGTACAAGGTTCTTGCAGCCTTTGTGAGTGAAAGCAAGGACTGCAGGGAGTTTGAGCACATTGCTGACAGCACAGTGATTCTGAAAATGTCCCAGAGGGTTGTAAAAACACAAACGTGACACCTGTATTCAAGAAATGAGAGAGACAAAAAGCAGGAAACTTTAAGCCAGTTAACCTAACATTGTCATTGTGGAAAATGCTAGAATCCATTGTTAAAGAATTAGGAGGAGGACATTTAGAACATCATAATAGAATCAAGCAGAGTCAGCATGGTTTTATGAAAGGAAAATCATGTTTGCAAATTTATAAGAGTTCTTTGAGGATGTGGCAAGCAGAGTGAATAATGGGGCACCAGTAAATAGTGTGGGTGGCCCCACAGAGATCAGCGTTGAGGCCTCAACCGTTTACATTCTATATGAATGACTTGGATGAGGGGGCCAAGTGTATTGTAGCCAAATTTGGTGATGATATAAAGGTAGGTAGGAAAGCAAGTTGTAAGGAGGACACAAATGCCCAGGTCGTGCAGTCAGCAGTCGAGCATTTGCACCCGCCACTGACTGCAATTTAATCTGTCCCTTTACCATTTCACATTGGAGCCTTTGCTCCTTCCAGTCCTGGCTTCCATTGAATCCAGCAATGAACAGAGTGGAGAGGCCAAGTGGCGAGTGTAATTGCAGCAAAGCCCCCCCTGCTGCTCCCCCCACCCCCCACTTTTCTCACCATCAATGAAGTCATGCCCCTTAAGTTCTGTTTTCACTTCATTGAGTTATACTGTTTTTAAATGGAGCTGCCACACCAAACACTGCACAACCACCTCCCCAACATTGTTCACCCTCCATCCCCCCTACAATGCTCAACACCCCATGAACCTCCCTAACAATAATCACCCTTTTCCTCCCCGAAAATGATCACCCCCAAAAATGCACACCACTCTTACAATATTCACCCCGCTCCCCCGACAACAGTCAGCTCCACTCCCCTTAATCAGCCTCACACCCTCTCTCACCCCTGACAATTCTCAACCCCTCACCCCAACAATGCCCAACCCCTCTCTCATCCCTTAACAATGTTCGACCCCTCAACCCCAACAGTGTTCAATCCCCTTCCTCACCCCCGACAATGCACACCCCCTCCCTCATCTCCCGGAATTGTTCAAGATCTCGCCCCCTAGCCTTGCTTACCCCTCCCTCCTTCCCAACATTGTTCACCCCCTCCCTCTCCCCAACATTGTACACCCTCTCACTCACCCCTGACATTGTTCATGCCCTCCTTCACCCCCCCAACAATGATCACCTCCCCTCACTCCCAACAATGCTCAACCCCTTCTCGGCTCACCTTCCCTCCGTCACCCCAAACAATGCTCATTCCCCATCCCTGCACAACCCCGACAATGCTGACTCTCCTGACATTGGCCAGATGGGAGTCAGGGATTCCAAAAGGTGAGTCGGGAGAGGGAGTGAGCATTCCCACGAGGGGGACGGGTGAACATTGTTGGGAGGGAGTGAACATTGTCGGGAGGGGATGAACATTGTCGGGAAGGGGTGAACATTGCCGGGGTGGTGGAGAGGATGGGGGTGGCGCGATCAATATTGTTAGGTTTGCCTTGATGTTGGAGTGCTTTGACACCCCTGATGATTTTCTTCAAGTTGCACTCTGAGCAGGCTTTACACCTGCTGGGAAAACTATAAGTAAACCTGTGTAAAAACTAGGCAAGTGTAGCACAAACAGCCTAGTCTCCGTGGCTCTGGTCATTTGATCCCACTGTCCTAGGGAATTGTGCAGCAATCCAGGCAAGGTAAAACCAGCAATTGAAAGTTTAAAAGCAAAAAACTGCGGATGCTGGAAATCCAAAACAAAAATAAAAATACCTGGAAAAACTCAGCAGGTCTGGCAGCATCTGCGGAAAGGAACACAGTTAACGTTTCGAGTCCGTATGACTCTTCAACAGAAAATTTAAACTTAACATGGAAGTACTGAACAAGTGCAAGCATCGGAACTTCCTCAGGCTACTTCACACCCCATATTGGAAGAATCCAGCCAAAAGGTCAGCAAAGGGATTCAGATAGGTTAATTGAGTGGGCAAAAATTTGGCAGATGGGGTATTATGTGGGAAAATGTGAAGTTTTCCACTTCGGTGGGAAGAATAGAAAAACAGAATATTACTTAAATGGGGAAAGATCGCAGAATGCTGCAGCACAGAGGGATCTGGGTGCCCCCATACATGAATCACAAAAATTTAGCATGCAGTTGTAGCAAGTAATGAGGAGCGAATGTTGGCCTTTATTGAAAAGTGGATGGAATATAAAAGTAAGAAAGTCTTGTTACAACTGCACAGGCAATGCTGAGACTGCATCTGGAGTCTTATGTACAGTTTTAATCCCCTGATATAAAGAGGGATACACTTGCATTGGAGGCATTTCAGAAAAAGTTCACTAGGTTGATTCCTAGAATGGAGGCGTTGCCTTATGAGGAATGATTGAGCAGGTTGGACCTTTAGCCATTGGAGTTTAGAAGAATGAGAGATTATCTTATTGGAACATATAAAATTCTGAGGGACTTGAGATGGTAGATACTGAGAGGATGTTTCCCTTCATATAGAAATCTAGAACTAGGGGTCACAGTTTCAAAAGAAGAGGTCACCCATTAAGATTGAGCTGAGGAGGAAATTCTTCTCTCGCTATTCTTTGGAATTCACTACCCCAGAGAGCATTGGAGGCTGGGCCATTGAATATGCTGAAGGCTGAGGTAGACAGATTTGTGAATCAAATGTTATGGGGGCAGGCAGGAAATTGGAGTTAAGGCCACGATCAGATCAGTCATGATCTTATTGAATGGTGGAGCAGGCTTTAGGGGCCTAAAAGCCTAATCCTGTTCCTATTTCTTATGTTCTTATGAGGCCGAGATGGAGCATCCACTCCGTGCTTCTGGCTAAGGATGATAGTACACACTTCAGATTTGTCTTTTCTACTGATGTACCGAGCTTCAACATCATTGAGGATGGGGATTATTTGGAGTCGCCTCCTCCAGTTAGTTGTTTAATTGTGCACATCATTTATGACTGGATGTGATGCTCAGAGGGTCATGAGTCTTTGGAACTCTCTTCTTGAAAAGGTGGTAAAAGCAGAATCTTTGAATATTTTTAAGGCAGAGTGGTTAGATTCTTGGTAAGCAGCGGGGTGATGGGTTATTAGGGGGTAGGTGGGATGCAGAGTTCAGGTTACTGTCAGATCAACCAAGATCTTATTAAATGGCGGAGCAGGCTCGAGGTTTGAGTGGTCTACTCCTGCTGCTTGTTTGTACGTTCATATACAACTGCAGAGCTTTGATCTGATCCAATCTGTTCTGATCTTATCTGATTAGGGGACATAGTCTAAAAATTAGATCAAGCCTTTCAGGGATTATATTAGGAAGCATGTCTACACTTAGAGGGGAGTAGAAATTTGCAGCTGTCTTTCACAAATGCAAATTGATGCAAGATCAATTGTTCGTGTGAATCTGATTGATAGATTTTTGTTAACCAAAGGTATTAAGGGATATGGAGCAAAGGCAGACATATGGGGTGGAATTTTCCGTTTGATGTGTGGGGGGCGGGCCCTGCATGTCCACGCATTAAATGATGCTCGCCCGACGCCACTGTGCGCCATCACGATATTTCGCTGGGCGGGCGCACGATGAAGTCTGACACACACCCGCCGTTAATTAATGGGCCACTTAAGGCCCTTTAGTGTTCAATCGACGCCGATTTTTCAGCACCCGTGCAATCTTCAGGTCGGCGCACGGGCACAATGGACAGGCAGGTAGGAGACATTTGTATTAACCTAATCTGCGGACGGGATAAGAGGGGTGAGTGGGGCCGTGAATCTGATCTGTGAAGTATTTATTGTTGAAAGTTTTTCAAACTTGCCTGTGTGACCTGCAGTATTTCAGAACGCATCCCAGCTGCTTTTTCTGGATTCTTAAACTTCAGGTCAGCACTCTGCAGTGAGGAATCTTTTCCAGGCCTGCAGGTTTCAGGAAGCCTTCCCTTAGCCTGGGAATGGGAGCTGATCTGTCCACTGGAAGCAGCTCCTCTGAGGAGGAAGGGAGGGCTAGACGGGGGGAGGTGGCCAGGAGTGCACATTCAGCCTCCAGGGGAGCCACCTTTGGGAGGTCAGGCGCAGGCACAAGGGGTGCAGGGCCAAGAGGTAGTCCAAGGCAGAAGGGGCTGCAGAAGATGCCACTATCCTGCTGTCAGCGTATACAGACAGCGAAGCAGTTACCTCAATATTTCTGAGGTGCAGTGCCGAAGGAGGCTCCGTCTGTCAAGGGAGACAGTCAGCTATATCTGTCAGATGATTGGGCCTGAGAATCTCCCCTAACTGTATGGGTGGACACCCCATGTCAGTGGCTCTGAAGGTCACAGCTGCCCTCAACTTCTTTGCCTCTGGCTCCTTCCAGGGCTCGGTGGGTGATCTTTGCGGTGTCTCCCAATCAGTTTCCACACTTATGTCAAGCAGGTTACAGACGCTCTGTTCAGACATGCATTAACCTTCATTCACTTCCGTTGGGGCCAGGCAAGCCAGGCACAGCGAGCCTGAGGCTTCGCGGCCATTGCTGGCTTCCCCCGTGTCCAGGGTGCTATAGACTGTACACTTGTGGCCATCAAGGCACCATCAGGTGAGCCCGGTGCCTTCTTCAACAGGAAGGGCTTCCACTCCATGAACGTGCAGATAGTGTGTGATCATAGGATGCAGATTCTACAAGTCTGGGCAAGGTACCCAGGCAGCTCCCACAACGCCTACATCCTCAGACACTCCCAGGTGCCGGGGCGCTTCAGTGCTCCAGCCCGGCTGGATGGTTGGCTGCTGGGTGACAAGGGCTATCCCTTCAGAAGGTGGCTCATGACGCCTCTCCGTCATCCAAGAACAGAAGCTGAGGAGCGGTACAATAGGAGCCATGGCACCACAAGGGCTGTGGTGGAGAGAGCCATCGGTCTTCTCAAGATGTGCTTCCGGTGCCTGGACCACTCAGGGGGCACATTCCAGGACCCCCCAGATCGTGTGTCGCTGATAGTTGTTGTGTGCTTTGCTCTCCACAATCTTGCACTGGAAATGGGGGATGCAATGGACGATGAAGACTGCAGTCTGCGGCTGCACACGATGAGTCCAACACTGATTCTGAGGATGAGCATGCACAGTGGAATGCTGAGGGGATAGACGCTGACCTAGGCATACTGCAGGGAGGCAGGGACACCTAGGAGGCTTTAATTCAACGAACCTTCAGCTAGGACAAGCCTGGGCTGCCACATCGATACTCGACACCTAAATGCAAAATCTGCCGGTTCAGCAGCACTAACTAAGGGCCTTGTAAATAAAGCTGAACGTCCAACAAATCACTCATTACACTTTTGTCAACCATACACATGCAGAAGAAACAAGGCACCCTCAGCCATGGTCACACATCTGCATTTAATGTGTGAAGCAAAAGAACTTATCACAAAGAGAAAACAATAATGTTAACAATCAAACGTAAATAGTAAGGACCTCATCTTGGGCCAACACAAAGCACCAGTGAAAAACCCATGGTGTGCCTAAGGTGCCTTATGTTTCATTTCTGGGTGCTACGTCTTGGTGCTGCCCCATTGCTGGGCGTGGCATCTGAGACAGCCTGCTGACTCTGCTGTCCTGTTGGCCTCAATGACCTTGGCGGCCATCCTCTGGCCCGTGAAACCTGTGCTGGCCCCGCCTGGGAGGGAGCTGCCAGTTCCACAGCTGGTACCTCCCCAGTCGTCGCAGCCTCACCGGATGCTACAGTCACTGGGAGAGGGGCGGAGGAGTTGCCAAACTCATCCAGAGCGCCCTGAGAGGAGCCTGCAGAGACGCCAGGTAGCTGCTGCACCGATGTGAGGTCGTTTCGGACCTCCCTGCTCACCTTGGATGGATGGGCAACGAGCTGGGAAACTTGCTGCCCAGACCATCTCCCACACTGGCACTGACCAGCTGAGGTAATTGCCAATGTGAGGACTTGCTGGTCAGAGCGCATTCCCTGGAAGCCCTGGCGGGTCTCCTGGAGGATGCTCTCCATCAGAGTCGCCACTCTCTCCATGGAGGACGCTTGGTGCTCGGACATGTGGCTCATTGCTTTGGTGAGCGTCCGGGTAGACTCCTCCACCAAGAAGACCAAGCTAAGCATAACCTCATGTATCTCCCCCAGATGCTCCCGCACACCCGGCCACATTTCATGTCCCTGCTACGTCATGGACGACTCCAGATGCACATCATCAGGCACCAACTGAGCATGTGACTGGTCCCCTGCCGTCCTCCAACTGTTGGTGGCATGGGCACTCTCTGTCACTGCCAGCTCTTCCAGCGACTGTGAAGTGCCATCACCACTGTGCCCCGGGACACTAGCCATTGTTCTAGTTCCCACCAAGGTGCTAGTATCTGCGCTGGTGCTTGCCTCGTAGAAATGGCGTGATGCTGGTGAGACTTCAGGCCCCTCAGGTGTGAGAGGAGGCATCTGCTGCTCCTCCTCCCGGCCCTGCTCTGATGATGCTGAAAGGGAGAACAAGGACAGCGGATCAGTACAGACAATGACAAAGTTCATCCCTAACCCTCCGGCTCATTATGTGCTCAACCTTCCATAATCAATGGTCCAGCAATGTTGCAACAATAACTAATTTAACAATCATTAGTGCTATGGCTGTTGGGAGGACAATACTGACCTCACTGTTGGGCATAAATACCTGGCCTTGGCATCCCAGCCTCACTGACACCAATAGATCTGGGTGCATGGCGCCTCTCCAGTTCAAGGGCCTCCTGCTCGAAGTAGCTTGGTATGGAGAGCTGTGCCTGGCCGTCTCCAGTCCTCACATACTCGGCCGCATTTTGTGATTCTTCTCCTGAAAAAGAGAGAAGAGCATTGATGAGGGCAAATTGCACATGGACTCTGTTCGCGCATGACACACCCCAACCAGAGTGGGACACATCAGGCCTCCAGTGCCTTCTCACCCTGCTGCAGCCGATCACTCAGACAAAGATGCCAGGCCTACTCCCCACCGCCCCCTTGGACACATGCTGCCTACATCACATTAGGGACCACACGGTACTTCCTCCCATAGCAAGGAGGCACAAGCATGTGCAGCGTAGAGGGCAGCAGATTCTTTCTTGCCATGCCACCTTGAAACTCCCTTTCCACCATCTCATCACCCTGACTAGGACATGTCCTGGAGTTCTGAGTCTGCGCCTAGCTGCAGCTCCTCCAGTTTGCCCCCAAACCAGTCATGTGGGACTCAGATCAACACATACTGTGGGGGAAAACTCATCTCCTCATGAGCCACTCAGGCTGACCTCAGCATGGGCACTATCTGCTTGCCCTCCCAGTAAAGAAAAAATGCCATCAATGATTCAATGCAGTCACGACAATGAGACTTGGGTGGGGGGAGGGGGGGAGCTGACAGAGGGGGGTAAGCCAGCCTGTTGGGTTAAATGCCCAATGCCAGTATGGTACTCACCCTGCCAGAGCGTAACAAACCATTGGTGCGCTTACGGCACTGGATCCAGGTGCACTGCACCACGTGCAGGAGCTCACCTCCTCTGCCACCTCTTCCCAGGCATGTTTCGTCATGCGGGGGGGCCTCCTCCTCCCATCCTGGGAGACCAACACCTCCCGCCGTGCTGCCACCTCCTCGAGGAGGGCAGCAAGGCATTCATCTGAAAAATGTGGGGCACACTGGCCCCCTGCTGGCCTACCCTCCAGCCTGGTCTGCTCATCCGAACCCCCATGCTGCGGCCTAGCACTGGCCATTGTGAGCAGCCTACAAAAGGCTGCCAGGCCGCCTTTTAAACAGACTGTCGGGTCGCCATTGGACCACTTCCGCTATCCTTGGGAGTCGGGAAATATGCTGGGTGGGCCTTAATTAGCCCGCCCGCGTAAAATGGTGGCGCAGGCGGCGATCGGGTCCATGCCCGCCCATACCCGCTCCCACTCCACGCCCCCGCCAGACGGAAAATCCTGCCCCATGGCGTCAGGTGACAGATCAGTCAGGATCCCATTGAAAGTCGGAACAGGCCTGAAGGGCTGAATAGCCTACTCTTGATCATATGAGCAAAATTTTACACTGGCAGAATTTTACGGTCCCATTGAATTCATTGGACTTTTGAATGGTTTACCGCATCTTACGGCCCTGCCTCTGCCGCGGTGGGACCGTGATATTCCACCCTGTGTTGCTAACATGCTCAAACTGGACTTGAATTCCAGGCTGGAGGAATGAGATTCAATGAGCTGAATGACCTTTCCCCTCCTTGACTTTTTCTTATATATCTTCTTGGCTTTAATAGTTATGTTTTATATCTCCAAGATCCTGTTAGATATTAGAATATTTATAGTTCTATGCTGCTCCAGTGGACCAGTGATACTGTACTGTACAGTCCATCTGTTCAGTCATATACAGCGCAACTCATAAAACTGATAAAAAGACATGCTTGATTTCTTGATTTATTTTCTTCAAAGCAAAACAGTAATCATTTGTGTTTCTCTCCCCAAAAGTCTCATTTTTCTCTTGATGTAGATATTGTACATCTGCAATTCAGTGCATCAATGGATAGATAAAGGAGATGTCATGGCCAACGGAAAGATGTGATGAATATTTCCACAAGTTCTTCACAATCTTCACAATCTCAACATATATAAGGCTGGATCTAGATTAAATGTTAGGAGGTGGTTTGTCTCTTAGAGAATAGTGGACCTGTGGAATAGGCTGCCAGCTTGCATGGTGACTATTGATTTGCTAAATTCCTTCAGTTAGGAGCTAGACTTGTTTCTGGCTGAAGCAGAGATCAGCTCATAAAGGGTACATACTGTATAACATTAATCAGGGTTAGAGTGGTCTCCTGGACTAATTTTGATCACCCAAAGGGGTCATAGAGAAATTTTCCAGATTGTCCCCTACTGGCCTGAGTTTTATTTGGTTTTCACTTCACTCAGCAGATTACATGACTTCTGGTTGGGTGGGGATTGTCTATCAGGTTGGATGGGCCAACAGGCCTTTTCCTGTCTGTCCTTGTAATATGTCTGTATGTAAGTTGACCATCTGCATTGAAGTAGTGAGCTGAATTTTCCCAGCTCATTGGAGACAGACTGAGAGGTGGGGAAATGGCGGGGAATATATCAGGAGGGGAGCCCCATGTTTTCCCGCTGCCACGGCATATTGCCAATGTTGGGAACCTCAGTGGCACAGCTGCCCACCAGGTGACCAATTGAGACAATTAACTGCCCAATTGACCACCACCTCCTGCTTGGCCAGCATTTCACCAGCGCCAGGAGGGGCTGTCACCAGGTGGAGAGGTTGTCAGATGGGGTTTCCTGGGCTCCTAGATGATGGGACCCTCCTTGATGGGTGCTTAATGACCCAAGGAGAACCACCCCTCCTCCCAGTGGCAATGGCTACCCTTTGCCCAAGTCACTGCTGCTGGAAAAATTCCACCTCTGCCTGATCGCCAGGACTTACCTGCCTGGTCTGAGCTCCCTCACTCGTCTTCAAGGGCGCCTGTACTCTCTGATGCTGCCTCAGCACTGACAACCACTAGCAGTGGCACTGCTGAGCTGCCAGCCCTCTAATTGGGCCAGAAACTCCAGTGGGGTGGGCTACAGCCTTCAATTGGTGGCCCTGGCGGAGGCCTGTTAATTAGCTGCTGCTGGCAGAATGCCACCCTGTGTCTGTTGGAGCGAGGGTTGGTTCCCACTTTCAGTCCCAATGGCGGACTTGATCCTCTTTGAGAAAATTCTCAAAAATTTACTCTAAAGGTGTCAAGGGATATGGGGAGAGAGCGGGAGTATGGCGTTGAGATAGAGGATCAGCCATGATCATATTGAATGGCGGAGCAGGCTCGAAGAGCTGAATTACCTACTCCTGTTTCTATTTTCTATGTTTATACGTTTCACGCTCATAGAGGAGGTATTCATCATCAACTGCTGCTGGCTCCATTGTATTCCAGCGGGGGGTGGGGGGCGGGGGTTGTCTCCCCTGTCTTATTTCTGCCCCATTCATGCTCAAAAATGGGATGGTAGTGAAAGTCAAGTTTAGGTGGCTGCAAATTGTGCCAATCTGCTTTGACATCCTTTCTGAATTTTCAGGCAGACTACAATCCCACCAACCATGGGCTGCACAAGTCAAGAGCCAACCATTCCCAATAATATTTAAAGGAATTCTCAGTTGTTGTTGGATAAAGCTGGATGGAACTTCTTTTGGTAGTTGCCAGAAAGCAGAGGCTGTTTTTATGCTTAATAATAGGTTAATGTCAGGGCATGATGCGAAGGCTGCATAATCTTAAAGGGCAATGAACTTGCCTTATTTTAACTACCTTCATTACTGCTGGAAGGTGGCAGTTAAAATCAAGCCTAATTTTCTGCAGATTAGCTTTAAACTTACCCCTCTTCAACCCTGGGCCCTGTGTTCTGGTTTCGATGTTCTGATAACCAGGATAATGAAGGTGAACCAGAAGATTGCATGGGATCCCACACTTACTCATTTGGGCATTAACTGTGCATGATCTGCTTATCACTTCCCTATTTACCACAGACACAGCTAAAGAATTATTCCCTGCGAGTTTAAATTAGAATATTTAATTAAAGTTATTCTGTGTAATGTCACGCATGCCTGACCTACCCTAATTTCCAGATCTTGTGAAGATGCCTCCTGCGAATGCAATTGATGCACACTTTAAACACAGCAGTGGAGAAAATGAAATTTTCTGTTCTGATTGTTGTATTTTTACTGGACCCTTCAGTAATGTTATCTGTGAATTCATTTGGTAAAGAGAACCCTGCCATGTCTAATATGCAATATGTATAACAGCAATGATATACCTCATTTATCAATATGGCTTCAATATTACCACGAGGTGGAGATGATGCTGCCTTATATAGAATACATATTTCAGGGACTGGAGCATAAAATATAGATTGACACTTTAGTGCAGTACTGAGGGAATGTTAGTGTTGGATGTACCTTCTTTTACATCGAGACCCTACCTCCTTTCTAAGGTTAATGTAAAAGATTCAAAGGCACAATTTTGAAAAAGAGGAGTGCAGTTCTCCTGCTCTACTGACCACCCAATAATTATCCCTCAACCAACACGAATATAAGAAATCATCTGGTCATCATCACATTGCTGTTTGCGGACCCTGCTGTCTGAAACATTTGTTGCCACATTTCCTACATTGCAACAGTAATGAAACTTCAAAAGTACATCATTGCCCCTACAACCTTTTGAGGTCATCAGTAGCACTGTATATATGCAAGTTCTTTCTTTTATTGGGCTATTCAGGGACTAAAAATTAGGAACGATTGAACTCAGCACTTTGTATTGCTTAGGTATTCATATCAATATAAAAATTCATGATTCCTAAAGGCCAGTCAGCCTAGCATTAGAGAAACTTTTAGAGACAATAATATGAGCCAAAATTAATTGTCACTTTGGAAAGTATAGGTGAGTAAATGACAGCCAGCATTGCTTTTTAAGTACACAAATGGTGCAATTGTCTCTGATTTTTCATGGCCCTCCAATCATACAGTTGGCAGACAGGCAAACAGGCCAGACGGCCTTTACATTTTTCATCAAACCTCGTCCAATGGCGGGATAAAATTTCCGTTAAGAAATAAAATAAAAATAAATATCTGTGGACAGCATTTTTATCAGCCATACTTTCAGGTGCTTGATTGTGATGCATGGACATTTTTTAGCAGCTTTTTAAACCTTTATTTGATCATTTTCAGGTCTGCGACTCCCTGAGGCAGCTGTCTGCCTTCAGTGGGCTTTCTCGCAGCGCTCACCCGTGCCAGCAGAAATGTCATCGCCCGCCCTTCTCCCACCCCCACCCTGGCAGCACTGAGCCTTTCTGCACGCATTTCACACTGGCTGGCTGTAAATTGGCCAGCCAGCGTTAAATTGCGGTCAGGGGCGATCGCAGTGGGGGCCTGTTTCCCGACTGCTCCCGGGCCCGCCGATCGCGCCCACCGAAGGTAAAATTCAGGCCCATATTTCAAACCTCTCTAACTACAGGAGTGATGCCAAAGGATTAGTGGACTATCAATATTATTATGTTGTTTAAAAAGAGAGCAAGGGTCAATCCAAATAATTAAAGGCCAGTTATCTGGACTTTGGTTCTGGACGATATATTGGAATTAATTCTGAGGGACAGTATATACCTTCATTTAGAAAGGCATGGAAAGTCAGCATTTGCGAAGGAAAGGTCATGTCTGACTAACTTGATTGAAATTATAGGGAAGGTGACAAGAGGATTGATGAAAGCAGTGAAGTGGTTGTGGTCTATATAGATTCTGGCAAGGATTTTAACAAGTTCCCATATGGCAGGCTAATCAAGACGGTAAAATCTCTGAGTGGAAAAGTGTATCCAAAATTGGCTGCATGGCAGGAAGGAAAGGATGACGGTTCGGTAAACTTGACTGAGTGTGCATTTGTTGTGTCTGGAGCCTAGGCCGATGCCAGATGCTCTGTCCAGTTTTACTGTTTATAGTTGTTTGATGCAACTGAATGGCTTGCTCGACCATTCCAGAACACTGTTAAGAGTCAACTAAGTTGCTGTGGGTTTGGAGTCACATATAGACCAGGCAGGGTGAAGATGGCATATTTTCTTCCTTAAAGGACATTAGTGAAGCAGGTAGTTTATGACACCAATCTGTTGGTCTTATGGTCATCTTTTCTGACACTAGATTTTCATTCCACATTTTCTTATTTGACTGAATATTTAAATTCTCCAGCTACTGATTTTTTGTATTCGTTCATGGAATCTGGGCATTGTTGTCAAGGCCAGCATTTATTACCCATCCCTAGTTTCCCTTAAGAAGATAGTGGTGAATCACCACCTTGAACTGCAGCAGTCCATATGGTGTACACTTTCAGTACTGTTAGAGATTCTGGGGTTTTAATACAATGACAGTGAAGGAACAGTGGTACATTTCTAAATCAGGATGGTGTGTGGCTTGGAGAGAAACTTACAGGTGGTGTTCTTGCTGCTGTCGAAGGAGGCAAATTACCGCTGTGCAACTTTCAGACAGTTCACACTGCAGCCATGGTGTGCCAGTGATAGAGACAGTGAATGTTTAAGATGGTAAAGCAGCTGCTCTATCTTGAATGGTGTCAAGCTTCTTGACTGTTTTGCTGAACAAAGAGACATGCTCTTGAAGCTTTCCACCTTGCACAGATCAGGGTAGACGCAAGAATGCCAAGTTTCAAAGGGAGCAACAATGTTTACTGCATAAGTAAAGGGTGCTGATTGATTGGCAAGTTGACCCTGATTGGTTGAAGCGTTGCCATGGAGAGTGCACCAGAGAACTATAGTCCCCCACACTTTGGTTTAATTCAAAAAAAGCCTAATGCCTGGACATGCTGCTTTTCCTGTATGAATATACGTAGCTTTTAGCAAGGGCAGAATCTTCGGGTCGGCGAGCGGGAGCGGGCCTCGCACGCCGACACGCAAAATGACACGGAGTGACATCGGGCGTGCGTCACGACATCACCGTGCGTCATTCTGATCCTCAGTTCGGCGGACGCACAGCCAACTCTGCTGCACGCCCGCCGTACTGTCAAAGGCCTATTAAGGCCATTTAAAAACTAATTAAAGTAATTAATTGAGCTGCCTGTCCAACCTCGAGGTTGGCGGGCAGGCAAAGAGCCCAGGCGGCCTTTGCATTTATCACAAAGCCTCATCAATGGGCGAGGTGAGGTTTCATGAAGGTTTTATAAATTAAATAAATTTTTTAATTAAAGTTCATTGACATGTTCCAGCTCATGTGGCATTGTCACATGAGGGGTCATGTCTTAAAATATTTTTTCTTTATTAAAATTTTTAAAAATCACACTAATCTCCCTGAGGTAGCTCCGTGCCTCAGGGAGATTTCTGTGCTCTACTGCGCACATGCGCATAAGAGCACAGGCCCCGACTCTCCCTCCTTCCACTGCCAACACAGGGAGCGCTCAGCACTTCCGGGTGTGAGTCATGCTAGGCAGGCCTTAATTGGCCCACCTACGCAAAATGGCGGCTGCATGCTCACCCATGTCCGCTCCCGTCCAACCCCACCCCCACCGATGGGGAGAAAATTCCCCCCCCAAGTGTAAGTGAGCCACATTGTGAGCCCCACCGGTGATGTTAAATTGGCTGTTGGTGTAATTCTTAGCAACTAGGGATTGTTCAGCAAGGACTGCCCAATGGCCATTCACATCTAACATTAGACATTGTGTTCTGAATTTTGCAAGCATGCAGTTGAGATTGAGTGCGGTCAGTACTCTGCCTGTTGTGAATAGCTGTAGGGGCATGCTGTTTGATACGATCCGCCAGTAATTGGGATGTATGGCCTATGTACCTGGCAATGCACAGGCACCGAAATTCATATACTACGTCACTCATTTGTGCAGTAGGCAGAATGTGTATTTCACTTCATTGCAGCATCCTGTTAATGACGAATACCACTCGTGTTGCTACTGCAAAGTAGCAGCGTGAAATAACTAGTTTAATCTGTTGCTCAAATTTTTGATATACCTTATCCTTCCAGGGTAATTTGAGATAGACTGGGCACTTTTCAGATTCAAAATTGGTGGCTTTAGGCCCATTCGTGAGAGTGTGCGAGTGTCAAGTAGATGCCAATGTTGTAGTTGTACTAGAACAGCTTGACTAAGGGCGCGGCTAATTTTAGAGCACAAGTCTTCAGTGTTATCAGCAGATATTGTCTGGACCTATAGCCTTGGTTATATTCTGTATGTTCAGCTGTTTCACCTGGAGTGAACCAAAATGACTGAAAACTGGCAACTATGATGATGGGAACCTGAAGAGGAGGCCAAAGTGGAACATCAATGTGCTGCTTGTGGAGACAGGACTGTCCCCACAAGGACTGTGAAGTGCTCTCTTCTACCAATATTGCATTAGACAAGTGCATCTGTGACATGTCGATTGGTGAGGACATGGTCAAGCATGTTTTTCCTCCTTTTTGGTTTCTCATTACCTGCTGCAGGCTCATAATGGCAGATATGCCCTTTAGGAGTCAGCCTGCTTATTCAATAGTGGTGCTAATGAGCCACTCTTGGTGATGGACATTGAAGTCTTGCATCCTCTGGTTGTCCTATGATGAGAGGCTGAGTAAATTGGGTCTATATTCTCTGGAATTTAAAAGAATGAGATAAGAATGAGAAGTGATCTTATTGAAACATTGAGAATTATGAAGGGGCTTGATAGGGTAGATACTGGAATGTTGTTTCCCCTGGCTGGTGAATCTAGAACAAGGGGACATGGTTTCAAAATAAGGGGCTTATTGTATAGGACTGAGGTAAGGAGAAATTGCTTCACTCAAATGATTGTGAACCTTTGGAATCCTCTACCCAAAAGGGTTGTGATGTACCATCATTGAATATATTTAAGACTGAGGTAGACAGATCTTTGGTCTTTCACAGATATCAGGAGCAGGCAGGAAAGTGGAATTGAAGCCCAAGACCAGTCATGATCTTACTGAATGGCGGATGGGCCACATGGCCTCTTCCTGCTCCCATTTCTTGTATTCTTATGCAGAATACATGTGATTTAAACTCATCTCCAGATCAATACTCCAGGCCTCTGGATTACTAGTCCAGTAACATAACCACAATACTACCCGACCCCCTAAATTGAGAAGGTTATTCAAAAAAGCTATGGGATCCTTGGCTTTATAAACAGAGGCATTGAGTGCAAAAGCAAGGAAATTAAGTTAAAAATTTATGACTAACTGGCTAAACCCAGGCAGGAATATTGTATCTAATTCTAGGTACCACATTTAGGAAGGATGTCAAGGCCTCAAAGAGGATGCAAAGGAGATTTGCTAGAATGGCACCAGGGCTGGGGGACTTCAGCTATGTGAATAGACTACAGAAACTGGGGGTGTTCTCCTTAGATCAATGAAGATCAAAGGGATTTAGTAGAGCCATTCAAAATCATGAACAATTTTGGTAGAGTAAATAGGGATAAACTGTCCCCAGTGGCAGAAAGACCCATACCCAAAGGACACAGTTTTAAGGTAACTGGCAAAAAGAAGCAACGGTGACAGAAGGGAAATATGTTTTATGCAGTGAGTAGTAATGAATCTGGAATGCACTGTCTGAATGAATGTTGGAAGTAGATTTAATACCTTTCAAAAGGGAATTGAATAAATGCTTTAATTGTGCAGGAACAATGGACTGAATAGCCTCTTCCATACTGTAATATTCAATCATTTTATGGGTGGAATTTTAGGGCCCTTTTGCGACAGCAGAAGGGACTGTAAAATTCTGCCCTATGACTTTATGAAGATCCATCTTCATGAAGGAGTTTTATTCTCTCTTCTCCCATTTCAAAGTTTCAGGTTTCAAAGTCATTCAGTACCCGATTGTGTACTAATTACTTTCAGCCAAAGTACAGTATGTTCTAATCCTGTGATAACTGGATATCTTTTCAGCTTTTAAAACATTGATCACTCTCATTTCAGATAATTTGCAACAAAAATATAAAACTCACTGAATTTTGAGTGGTGAATAATAAAATTTGAGAATATAGCTTCAACTGTTCTGACATGGAAATATGATAAATGGGTATATTCTATAATTCATTATACTTGGAACTAGATTTATGAGGACAAAAACGGTTTGTAATTCCCTAATTTGGAATACATTTGTGTTTTTAATTGCTGCCCAGCACTCAAAGGTTTAATGCCTTGAAGTCTGCCAACTTTAATTTGGAAGAATGGGAGATTGGATGGATTTGTGTTCAGCTGTTTCCTTGCAGTGCTACGGTACTGAGCTTGTGCTGTGAGTCCACAGCTTTTCCTTTGATTGTTTTCATTATTGTTCACAGGTTGTTTTCTCCGATATCTCATATTCTTGAACTCGATGGAGTAGCTAGGACTACGAATTATAATTCAGTACAAGGTAGAAAGGAAATAGCAGATCAAACTTCTCTGGTGGTCTGTACTCTGTACACAATTGATATCCGCTGTCTGATCCCACTCAAAGGTCGTGAGGGTTTGAGCGCAACACGTGGCTTCACATCCCTTACATCTCTGCTATTCTTCCCATTGGGAGTACGTCTGGTATTCCTGAAATTTAAAATGCTGCTCTGTCCCTCAGAGTCCGTGCACAATGTAATATTTTATCACTGTACATGATATTGCTTCTTTGTCCTCAGAGTATAATGAATTCCATTACTGAATATATAACCCATGGAGCTATGCAGACCTGAAGTTCTGAACTCAATTTATGTGTTCTGCTGTGAATGATGACTTCAGCTAAATTAATTACATTTTTTCTCTTGTTCTCATTTTTATTTTTTGCTGAATTTTATTCCCCCCCCCGCACTGCCTTCTCCCTGAATATGCTTCCTGGATATGTATTCAATTGCTCTCTCCCAGAGAAAATGCACCCAATAAGTTCTTGTATATCTGTAAATCTGGCTTCCAAATCAAGTGACTGTCTAATGAAGGGCCAATCACTCGTCTCCATGATTCAAGCCAGTTTGCTTGTCCTGGAGGACATCTGGGTCCAAAGCACTTACATGTTCTCTCATAATAAATGGCATAGAACTGAATAGACCTTCTACCTTCATAATATGATCCACCATTCTCCATTCTAAGAAAACTCTACTGAGGTCTCCATCCGAGTCACCCATATTATTAAAGAGAAATATCAGGCCAATGGAAGTTAAAGAGAAAAACAGCACTGAGTGTCAAGTGTTTGTGTCAATTAACATATATAAAGAGGATGAATTCAATTCTACTGAGATGTTTACAAATCTCCCTGTTTTAATGAATTGATATTTACACAACATGCATGAACAGTTTAAAAATACAAAGCTTCACAGATTTTGATGTGATCAAGAAACAACACTGTACCCTAGGAACTATTTAAAAATTTGATACACTAAGTTTTGAATCAAAATTCCATGTTCAGCCTTGATCACAGGATTCAAAGGACTTACATTGACTACATGAGCTTAATAATCACACAGCTGTTTTGACATGTTTTGAATAAACCTAAATGTTTTTCAGCTCAACTTTAGCAAATATGAAGCCATTCTAGCTTTCTCCCCCCTCGCACCACCCCCACCAAAAAAGGACTTCAGAAACCGAGTCCATCTCCATCCCTTGCTGCTAGGAAAAATAACCCAAGAGCAGGCTCTGCAGAGTGGAAGACAGGTGCTAGAGAAGATTTTGCAAAAGGTAGTGTAGAGCAAAACCATGGAAGGAATGGAAGGCAAAGGTTTGGAGAATGACACATTGGTTTAGGTAGCTAATGGAGTAACTGACTATCCATGACGAAGGCATGGATAAGTTTCAAAGGTAGTGGAGTGGAGGTAGGAGATAGGCTGGCAGTGCTATGGAGATAGAAGTAGGCAGTATTGCTGATGGTTCAAATGTGGGGTTTGATGTTCACTTCAGGAGAAGGAGGACACCAAGATATGTTCAGTGTGAGCTGCAGATAGGGCATTTAAAGTGAAATACTGTATATGTTATTTAAAAAGTTTAAAGAAAATTTAGTGAGGTATAGATTGTGTATGTCCAAGGACTGCTGAATAATAATTAGGTCAAAAAGTCATTTTTCCTTTATCAGTTCCACCTTCCTGCCTTGTCACCATATCCCTCAGTGCCATTTATCTCCATTTATATCCACAAAGCCACCATATTGTCTCTAGAATCCAATTATATTGTATGCTTAAATGGACTTTCATGGTAACTTACTCCACAAGTTTGTTACCCCTTAGTTGAAAATGTCAGTTGTTTTCTTTTTTTAAACTCCAGAATTTCTACCTAGCTTGTGTCTCCTGAACCTTTCATCAGAGAAGGCCCCTTCACAGTAAATAACTGTAGCAATCATTGCGTGAAGTGCTTTGAAACAATTTGGTATGGTATGATATGGCACTATGTAAATATTAAAACAGTTTGTCAACATTACCAATGCCAAACCTAGTCACGACCATGAAAACTGGTACAGAACCTTGTAGGCTCCCAGCATGGTTGGGAAATAGAGCTGGAGTATACTACCCCTGACCCTACATCCCATACTCACAGCTGGTGAGTCATCCACACCTACAGAACACTCTCATAACTCCTGCCCTAAAGTCTATATTTTCCAAAAAGAATAAGCCATACTTCTAAGCCATTCCTGATTCTCTTAACCATCATTGCACCTCACCTCTATACATTTCAAGAGCAATGAAATTATTCAGTTAACAAGGGTATTTACTTTTCTAAGCAATGAAAAAAATGTAGATAGATTAAACTTTGTATTCTTCTTTAAATTTACTTCCATGGAAAATTAGCTGTAACAATCTAAGGTGATAGGAATTATAACAAATTAATTCAGAAGCTATGTTCTTGAATAACATATGTTCAGCATAGATTATGATTTGCCATAGTCTGAATCGTAATTTAATCTGACTTTCTGTTGGAATGTAGCTTTCGGTTTGACTTAATTAGAAGAGTTATTAATAAAGTTAAAATGATTCCATAAGGAATATCCCCACTGATGAATTAATTAATGAATTTGCATGAGTATTAAATGACCCCCAGCTTTACCTGTGGGAGTTCAATTAATAAAACCGTCTAGCCATTTTTACTCTTCTTACAATTTTTACACATTCTGAATGAATAAATAACGCACTGCATTGGTTTCTTAATACAGCCCTAAACAATGTTTCACAGTCTTTAGCAGTCCTCATTCCCAAGTATTCATTTGGTTTATTCCCTCTTACTCTTTTTTCATTCATTTTGGATTCTTGAGCAAAAATCAGAGTAACACGAACGATGGAAGAAAAGTCCATCACTGCTTTTGCTCTTCAGTTTAGTCACATCTGCTATTTCATTGGATTAATGCTCACATTTCTGGACCTCATGCCATGTATTCTGCTTATACCAATGAAAGTGCAAGTCACTCAGTATTGGTAACTATGATTTCTGGTTAGTGGAAATGAAGCAACGCTCAGTGGTGTCAGATGATTTGATTGGAATCTGGTCTGCATTATGGATTATTATCAGGCTTCAAATAATCATTGGTCAGTCGCTCCCCGGTCTATTTAATGATATATAAGTGGAGGATGCACCAGTGACAGCAAGCTAACAACATGTCTCCATAAGTACAAAAGGCACATAATTCATAAGTACTCCATTCACAAGTGAGTTATGAGGATCTTTTGCTGAATTGAAAGAACACCTGGAACTCACTGTCATCTGTTTATTCTAGAAATGAATGATCACTTCGATTTCAGTGCTGCATGTAATCTCTAATACTCCATACTACTGCTGGCTATTAAGTGTAAATTCCCATGTAAATTATCAATTTATTTTTCCACCACTGGGATTTAGCACTTCACTAAGCCCTGAAAATATAAACCTGCTCATCGATTACGTCTAGTTACTCAATACGCTGTGTATAAATGCACATTGAAACTTGCATTAATAATGGATTTATGTGCTATGTGCAAAAAACGAAACACTATCTTTTAATTTTACAGGAAACTCCCAGCTGCCACAAATGTCTAAAATCAGATGCCAAGGTATATATAACCTCAAATTGCATTGATTGATCATTAAAGATTTATTTAAGCCTTTCATTTAAAATAACTTCCTCTCTAAGAAATATTTGTACATAGTTCCCAATTTGGGAAATATAATGTGTTTTGACATTTGACAAATTGCTGTTAATATTGAGTTGTTTCTGTTCATTGAAGCTTACTTTCTGCCTGCTGGAAAATTCTTAATGTTTCAAATCCTTTTTCTTTTCATTTTGAGCTGCGTGATTCATTGTAGAATGAAACTGGATACTGCCTGCTCATAATGGTTGTCATCGAATTTTCCAAACATAGAAAGGTAAAGCACAGAAGGAGGTCATTTGACCAAATACATATGCTGGCCCTTTG
Organism: Cetorhinus maximus; assembly: GCF_964194155.1. Classification (NCBI taxonomy): domain Eukaryota; kingdom Metazoa; phylum Chordata; class Chondrichthyes; order Lamniformes; family Cetorhinidae; genus Cetorhinus; species Cetorhinus maximus. Next base: position 95,953,049 of record NC_135885.1, read on the forward strand.
AAATTAGTTCCACTCCCCTGCTCTTTCCATATCGACTTGTAGATTTTTGCTTTTCAAGTATATAACCAAGTCATACAAACACACAAACATATGGGGCAGAATTTTGCCCTTGGCATGCGGGCTCAGCGGGGGCAAATGGGGGTCTTGTCAGGAAGCCGACCGCCGCCCACAATTGGCATTGCACTGCGATTTCATGCTGGCGGGCTAATTAAGGCCTGCCCAGTGTGGAACATGAGCGGCAGCACTCAGCGCTGCCTGTGCGGGTGGGGGGGAGGAGGGCAAACGGGCCGAGCGTAAACTTTGCACATGCGCAAGAGTGAGCACAGCATAATCTCCCTGAGGCACTGAGCTGCCTCAGGGAGATGAAGAGATATGAAAAAAAATGAAGAAAGTAAAAATGTCATAAAACATGCCCCCTCATGTGACTCTGTCAAATGAGCAGGGACATGTTTAATTGAAGTGTAAAATGTTTATTTGATTTTTATTTGCTTTAGGAAACCTCATCCCACCCATGGATGAGGTTTCCTAAAAAGTGCAACGGCCACTTTTTTTGCCTGCCCGCCAACCGTTAGGTTGGATGGGCAGTGTAAATTTTAATTTAGTTACCTTTTTAATGGCCTTAACAGGCCTTTTAATTGTTGGCGGGTGTGCTGCTGACTCTGGCACGCACCCGCCAAATGAAATATCGCAGGACTGCGCGATGACGTCAGGATGCTCGCCTGACGTCATCGCGCGTCATTTTATGTTTGGCCGGGTCAGGCACATGCCCACCTGCCGAGTTTAACATTCTGCCCATGAATCAGGAGCCGGAGTAAGCCATTTGACCCCTTGAGCCTGCTCCGCCATTACATAAGAACATAGCTGATCTGATTGTGGCCTCAACTGCACTTTCCTGCCTAGCCCTGAAAAAGGTAATGTCAAAAGTCCCTTTTGCAAGTTGCTAATGAATCTGCTTCCACCACCTTTAGCGGCACTGCATTCCGGATCATTAAACTGGCTGCATAAAAAATTCTCTTCATCGCCTTTTTATTTTTTTGCCACTTACCTTAAACTGTGTCATTTGCTTAATGACCCACTTGTCAGTGGAAACATTTTCTCCTTATATCTTTCATCAAAGCCTCATAATTTTTAGCATCTCTATTAAATATCCCCTTAATCCCAGCTTCTCTAGGCTCTCCCCATAACTGAAATTCTTATCCCTGGTACCATTCTGCTAAACCTCCTTCATACATTCTCCAAGGCCTGAACATCCTTCATAAATTATGGTACCCAGAATTGGACACAATGCTCTAGCTGAGGCTTAATTAGTGATGTATACAATTTTAAAATGACTTCCTTGCCATTGTACTATTTGGCGTCGATTTCTATAAGTAGATAGGGATGGTGAAGGCAGGAAGGCAGGGGGCAAAAACAGCTGAGAAACGTGTTGAACGTGTCTTACTGAATTTAACAACAGTTCTCATTCATATTTTTTTCTTCTGTTTCCCACCAGGTAACCAGTTAAATTGATAGTCTGGTTGACTACCAGGTGGGAAAATGAGTGGTAGCAAACCACAGCTGGGGACTCTTGGGGCGGTCAAGTACATAGGGAGAGTGGATAGACTGCAGGTTGGGGTCTGGCAGAGGGGGGAGAGCAGGGTGGTGGAAGAGAGAGATAGAGAGAAAGAAGCAATCAGGAGGAGTATGGGCATAGATCGGGGCCTGGGAGAGGTCCGTCAGCCGTGATCGTAGCATTGAGCAGACATCGGTGCATGTGGGTGGAAGTCTGCGATCGCTGCAGAAGGGAAGCTGAGGGGCCAGGGGAGCCATCTTGTTCCTGTCTTGCATTCCATCTGGACCTAATAACTTTTCTACTTTGAGCTGTGAGCTGTTTAAGTAATTCTCTTCTGTCTATGCAAAAGCAAAATACTGCGGAGGACGGAAATCTGAAATATAAACAAAAAATGCTGTAAACATTCAGTAGGTCAGAAAGGAATTGAGGAGGCAGAAACAGGCCGGAATTTTCCAGTGCCCCCCGCGGCGGGTTTCCCTGCGGCAGGGACGGCGAGCCAATGAAATCTCCGTTTGCATCGGCGGGACCAGAAGATTCCGCTGGTGTGAGGGGCTGGAGAATTCTGGCTATAGAGGTGATGGGGGAGGCGATGGCGTAGTGGTGTTGCCGTTGGACTAGTAATCCAGAGACCTAGGGTAATTCTCTGGGGACCCGGGTTTGAACCCTACCACGGCAGATGGTGGAATTTGAATTGAATAAAAATCTGGAATTAAAAGTCTAATGGTGATCATGAAACCATTGTTGATTGTTGTAAAAAACCCATCTGGTTCACTAATGTCCTTTAGGGAAGGAAATCTGCCATCCTTACCTGGCCTGGTCTGGCCTACGTGACTCCAGACCCACAGCAATGTGGTGGCTCTGAAATGGCCTAGCAAGCCACTCAGTTGTAACAAACCGCTACAAAGTCCCAAAAAAGGAACAAAACTGGACGGACCGCCTGGCATCAACCTAGGCACTGGAAACGACAATGGCAATCTCAGCTCTGTCGACCCTGCAAAGTCCTCCTTACTAACATCTGGGGACTAGTGCCAAAATTGTGAGAGTTGTCTCACACACTAGTCAAGCAACAGCCTGACATAGTCATCCTCACGGAATCATACCTTACAGATAATGTCCCAGACACCACCATCATCATCCCTGTGTATGCCCTGTCCCAACGGCAGGACAGACCCAGCAGAGGTGGCGGCACAGTGGAATACAGTCGGGAGGGAGTTGCCTGGGAGTTCTCAACATCGATTCCGGACACCATGATTGGCATCAGGTCAAACATGGGCAAGGAAACCTCTTGCTGATTACCACGTACCGCCCCCCCTCAGCTGATGAATCAATGCTCCTCCATATTGAACATCACTTGGAGGAAGCACCGAGGGTGGCAACGGCGCAGAATGTACTCTGGGTGGGGGACTTCAATGCCCATCACCAAGAGTGGCTCGGTAGCACCACGAATGTCCGAGCTGGCCGAGTCCTAAGTGACATAACTGCTAGACTGGGTCTGTGGCAGGTGGTGAAGGAACCAACAAGAGGGAAAAACATACTTGACCTCATCTTCACCAACCTGCCTGCCACAGATGCATCTGTCCATGACAGTATCGGTAGGCAGTCCATGTGGACATGAAGTCCCACCTTCACATTGGGGTACCCTCTATCGTGGTGTGTGGCACAACCACCTTGCGAAATGGAGTAGATTTCGAACATCTAGCAACTCAAGACTGGGCATCCATGAGGTGCTGTGGGCCATCAGCAGTAGCAGAATTGTATTCGAACACAATCTGTAGCCTCATGGCCTGGCACATCCCCCAACTCTACCATTACTATCAAGCCAGGGGATCAACCCTGGTTCAATGAAGAGTGCAGGAGGGCATGCCAGGAGCAGCATGAGGCATACCTAAAAATGAGGTGTCAACCTGATGAAGCTATAACACAGGACTATTTGCGTGCCAAACAGCATAAGCAGCAAGTGATAGACAGAGCTAAGTGATCCCACGACCAATGGATCAAATCTAAGCTCTGCAGTCCTGTCACATCCAGTCGTGAAAGGTGGTGGACAACTAAACAACTCACTGGAGGAGGGGGCTCCATAAATATCTCCATCCTCAATGATGGAGGAGCCCAGCACATCAGTGCAAAAGATAAGGCTGAAGCATTTGCAAGAATCTTCAGCCAGAAGTGCTGAGTGGATGATCCCCAGCATCACAGATGCCAGTCTTCAGCCAATTCGATTCACTCCATGTGATATCAAGAAATGGCTGAAGGAACTAGATACTAGAAAGGCGATGGGCCCTGACAATATTCCGGCAGTAGCACTGAAGACCTGTGCTCCAGAACTTGCCGCACCCCTAGCCAAGCTGTTCCAGTACAGCTACAAAACTGGCATCTACCCGGCTATGTGGAAAATTGCCCAGGTATGTCCTGTACACAAAAAGCAGGACAAATCCAACCTGGCCAATTACCGCCCCCATCAGTCTACTCTCGATCACCAGTAAAGTAATGGAAGGGGTCATCAACAGTGCTATCAAGCGGCACTTGCTTAGTAATAACCTGCTCACTGACGTCCTGTTTGGGTTCCACCAGGGCTACTCAGTTCCTGACCTCATTACAGCCTTGGTCCAAACATGGACAAAAGAGCTGAACTCCTGAGGTGAGTGAGAGTGACTGCCCTTGACATCAAGGCAACATTTGACCGAGTGTGGCATCAAGGAGCCCTAGCAAAACGGGAGTCAATGGAAATCAGGGGGAAAACTCTCCGCTGGTTGGAGTCATACCTAGCACAAAGGAAGATGGTTGTCGTTGTTGAAGGCCAATCATCTCAGCTCCAGGATGTCGCTGCAGGAATTCCTCAGGGTAGTGTCCTCGGCCCAACCATCTTCAGCTGCTTCATCAATGACTTTCCTTCCATCATAAGGTCAAAAGTGGAGATGTTCACTGATGATTGCACAATGTTCAGAACCATTCATGACTCCTCAGATACTAAGCAGTCCATGTCCAAATGCAGCAAGGCCTGGACAATATCCAGGCTTGGGCTTTCAAGTGTCAAGTAGCATTCACACCACACAAGTGTCAGGCAATGACCATCTACAACAAGAGAGAATCCAACCATCACCCTTTGATGTTCAGTGGCATTACCATCACTGAATCCCCCACTATCAACATCCTGGGGGTTACCATTAACGAGAAACTGAACTGGACTAGCCATATAAATACTGTGGCTACAAGAGCAGGTCAGAGGCTAGGAATCGTGTGACGAGTAACTCAAATCCTGACTCCCAGGGCCTGCCTACTATCTACACGGCACAAGTCAGGAGTGTGATGGAATACTCCCCACTTGCCTGGATGAGTGCAGCTCTGACAACACTGAAGAAGCTGGACATCGTCCATAACAAAGCAGCCCGCTTGATTGGCACCACATCCACAAACATTCACTCCCTCCACCACAGACGCACAGTAGCAGCGGTGTGTACCATCTACTAGATGCACTGGAGGAATTCGCCAAGGCTCCTTAGACAGCACCTTCCAAACCCATGACCACTACCACCTAGAAGGACAAGGGCAGCAGATAGATGGGAACTCCACCACCTGTAAGTTCCCCTCCAAGTAATTCACCACCCTGACTTGGAAATATATCGCTGTTCCTTCACTATCGCTGGATCAAATTCCTGGAACTCCCTTCCTTACAGCACTGTGGGTGTACCTACACCACATAGACTGCAGCAGTTCAAGAAGGCAGCTCACCACCACCTTCTCAAGGTCAACTAGGGATGGGCAATAAATGCTGGCCTAGCCAGTGAAGCCCACATCATGTGAATGAATAAAAAAAAGCTGATGAGCTGAATTTTCCCCTCCCTGCACTGAGAAAACCCATATTCGGAGGACCAAACAAGGGAAATACAGAGCTGCAATTTTATACTTAACTGGGCATTTGCATCGCCCAGCATTTTCCCTGTGTTGGAAATTGTGCTGGCCCTTAACCAGATGCTCACTTAAAGTGATATCAGGTTTGCTATTTAAATGTCTGCTTCAAATACAATTTTCCCTTAAGCTAACTATTTTTGTGGAGGCAGGTGGAAGTCTGAAAGCTCTTGGATCTGTTCAGCCTGCTTTGTTGATAGAGTTGCTAGATGGCCTTATTGTGAATGCTTAGCTGAGATCCAAGACTCACTAACGGATTCAACACTGTAGGTTTTGTTTTCATAACTGCAATCGGGTCTTCTAGCATTGTTTGATATTTTTATGAGTTTGTAATAAGTTTATCTTTCTTTGAAGTGGATTTTCAGTGCTGTTTATTTATTTCAACGTGCTTAAGAGATGTCTAGTGGATTACAGCTTTTTTCAATTGGAGTTTGAATGTCTGTGTTTCATTGAGTTTTATGAGTTTGTAGGAGCAGAAATCTTTTCAAGGGAATTTTGAAAGACTGTTTTTTCTATTTTATGGGCATGTCAAAGACTTGCAAATGTTCTTATATGGCTCACTGGTCCTGTACCTAGTGGATACTGGATGAATGGGCATGGAGGATATGTGGGGGGAGGCATGGAGACATGGAGGATATGGTAATGTATAGAGGTGTATAGGAGATATGAGGGAACATGGAAGGAGCATGGAAGATATGAGGGGGCATGGAGGTGGCATTGAAGATATGAGGGGTCATGGAGGTGGCATGGGGTAGGTGAGGAGTGAGGGCTAACAATCATGACTAGAACTGCACCAATGTCTCAGTAAATGGAGGCAGGCCTTGTAACCTGTCCGCCACAATATCTGCCCATTTCCGTTATCACCTTGGGCCTACTTAAGGAAGTGGCGGTCCCAAATCCAGCCCACGCCTGACTCTCGGAGACCAACATTCTGGGTGAATGGTCTGATTTTAAAAGTCAGGAACGTGACATTGGAAAATGGCCCAACTCACGCTACCCGAACCAAAGACAAAAATTCAGCCCAATGTTTCAGGCCGATGACCTTTCATCAGAACCAGAATTTGTTAGAGATATACCAGGTTTTAAGCAAGTGGAAGGACAGAGATATGAGTGGGAGCAAGTTGGTTCACCTGGAAAGAGTGTTTGAGGCCCTGGACATTGGCAAAGGAGGAGGTGAAAGGGCAGGTGTTGTACCTCCTGCAGTTGCATGGGAAGGTGGAGTGAGAGGGGGAGTGGTGTTGTTGGTTATTGAGAAGTGACCACAGTGTTGTGGAGAGAACAGCCCCTTCAGAATGCTGAATGGGGAAGGGAGGGGAAGATGTGTTTAGCAGTAGCATGATCCTGGAAGCAAGGGAAATGGCAGAGGATGAATTGTTGAATAAGGAGGCCGATGGGATGAAAGGTGAACCTGATCATGGTTCTGAGAGGGATGGGAAGAGGTGAGAGTAGAAGTGTAGGAATACCATGGTGGAGGAAAACCTTGGTTGAGGGAAAAGGAAGACATATCGAAAGCATTAGTATGGAAACTGGCATTGTTAGAACAGCTGCAATAGAGATGGAGAAACTGGGAAAATGGAATTTGGGATAGGAGGAAGTATAGTCAAGGCAGCTGAGGTAAACAGTGGCTTTTAGTGGACACTGGCCAATAGCCTATCCCAGAAATGGTGACAGAGAAATTGAGAAAGGGAAAGGAAGAGTCAGAGATGGACCATGTGGAAGAGATGGAAGAGTGCAAATTGGAACCAAAGTTGATTAAATGTTCCAGGAAATGCCACTGATACAGTCATCAATGTGTCAGAGAAAAAGGCGAAGGAGGGAACTTGAGTAAGCCTGGAACCAGGGATATTCCACATATCCCACAAAAAGACAAGCAGTAACTAGTACCCATAATGGTTCCCATAGCATCTCCCTTTACTTTGAGTAAGTGAGTGGAGTTGAAGAAGAAGTTGTTCAATGTAGGAACAAGGTCAGCCAGGCAGAGGAGGATGATGGTAGATGGGGACTGGTTGGGCCTCCAGGAAACTGTGAACAGTTAAACTGGCTGAGCTTGCTCGAAGAACCAAGGGTGCAAGTGAGAAGAGACTACATAGGGAGAAAGAAATAGAGTTGAGATAGGATGAAATCAACCATCTTCAATTGCTTCATATGTGGCCTTCCCTGCATCATAAGGTCAGAAGCAGGGATGTTCACTGATGATTGCACAATGTTCAGTACCATTTAAGACTCTTCAGATACTGAAGCAGTCCATGTCCATATGTAGCAAGACCTAGACAACATTCAGGCTAGGGCTGATAAGTTGTAAGCAACATTCACGCCATACACAGGCAGTTACCATCTCCTAAAAGAAGGATTCTAATCATCTCCCCTTGACATTGAATGGCATTATCATTGCTGAATTCCCCACTATCAACATCCTGGGGGCTACCATTGACCATATACGTAACTGCACCAGCCATATAAATACTGTGTCTGCAAGAGCAGGTCAGAGGATGGGAACTTTGCAGTGAGTAACTTATCTTCTGACTCCCTAAAACCAGTCCACCATCTATGAGGCACAAGCCAGGAGTGTGAAGGAATACTCTCCCCTTGCCTGGATGAGAGCAGCTCCAACAACACTCAAGAAGCCCCACACCATCCAGGACAAAATTGCCCACGTGATTGGCAACTCACCCACCATCGTAAACATTCATTCCCTCCACTATCGACACACAGTGGCAGCAGTGTGTACCATCTACAAGATGCACTGCAGCAACTCATCAAGCCTCCCTCGACAACACCTGCCAAACCCATATCTCTGCAACCCAGAAGGACAAGGGCAGCAGATTCACGAGAACACCATCAACTGTAAGTTCGCCTTGAAGCCACACACCATCTGGACTTTGAATTATATTGTCGTTCCTTCACTATTGCTGGGTCAAAATCCTGGAACTTCCTTCTTAACAGCACTGTGGGTGTACCTATACCACATGGACTGCAGCAGTTCAGAAAGACGGCTCACCAGCACCTTCTCAAAAGCAATTAGGATAGGGCAACAAATGCCACAGCCCATGAAAGAATTTTTAAAAAAGTTCTGTGGGGCAAGTAAAGGCTGAAAGGATCAGCCCACCGTAACAGTCCTGGCTGTAGATCTTGGGAATGAGGTAGATGAGTGCTGTTCAGTCTTGGGGACTATGGACTTGGAGACCATGGAGGCGAAATCTCCGGAGGAGATGAATTCAGTGATAGTCTGTGAAACAATGGCTTGATGTTCAGTAGTGATGTCTAGATACAGAGATACAGAGGAAGATAGCAGGAGGTGTCAGATAGTTAGTGTTCAGTTTCCACAAGGTAGAGGTCAGTTTGCCAAACAACAACATTGCTGCTGTAATCAGCAGGTTTAATAATAATGTTAGGGTTGGTCCTGGAGAATGGAGTGTGTCAAGTTCAGAGGAAGATAGATTAAAGTGAGTGAAGGTAGCAGAGAAATTGAGACATCTAATATCATGATGGCAGTTTTCAATGAAAAGATCAGGAGAGACTAAGAAGGAACAAGGTTCCTGAAGACAGGAGAGAGAATCTGTAGCATTGGGGAAGACTCCTGGCAAAAGGCTCCTGGACACAGAGGCAAAGGTAATGGATGAAGAGTTCAGCATTGTGTGAACTCAAAATCCATTAAAGTCAGATGTAAAGGGATGAAGCTGAGGTCTTTACTGGGGACAGATCATTCAGGGAGGAGAAAGTAAGAGGGGATAGTGAAAATATGACAAGGTGCGAGGGATAGGGTCAGAAGAAAGTGAAGGAAGAACGATCCAGAGGGATGTTGGTATCGAGAGTTGTTGAAATTTGCAATTCTTGACACCTAAATAGATGAGAAAAGGTTTCTTTGTTAAAGCACCCAATGAGATGAAGGATGGGAATGGAACTGCAGACCCAGAACAGCTTTGAGATCGGGTGAGTCGACGCTGCTGAAGAGGGATGTCGAGAGCATGCGTGCATGGATTTCAGGGTGCTGGAAATGCTGAATGCCTTGGAGATGAATATGTTTTACATTGAATAAGGATCAGAGCTCTGAAGTTGATTTTTTTCAACCAGTTCCTACTGATATCAGTGGAAGCTGGCTAAGGATAGACTTGCAGGGAACTAGCGACTCTGGCCTAAAAAAATCAGGCGTGCCCATCTTTCGATGGAGTGGGGAGAGGGAGCAGGTGCAGGGAATAAGGTGCAGCCATTCTTGGACTTTGGATATCGTTATTCATTGATCTATGAGCTGCAGATAATTCATAGGTGTCAATGGTAAAGTGGAATGGAAAAATGGGCCGCTGTAATGCCAGGAGTGGTCTTGAGGCACATAGTTAAAGGAGACCAAGAAAGGCGGGGATAAGACTAGTGGGGTTGAATTAGTATTGGTTGTGAGGTATCCATGGGTATCGGGTCAGAATGTAATGGTGACTAGCAATTGGAAGCTGCAATGGCCTGCATGTTTTGAATGAGGAGTCTGGAGGAGCCCTTCTACTCACCCCAGCTTCACATTCAGGTTAGTATACGTATAAGGATTGCTTGATAGACCACATGTGCACCTAGTTTATCTGAGTGCAGCAGGTTTTACGAGACAATCCACTCTTAAATAGCTGCTATGCCCCTTATTTGCCATCAAATTTTTTTTTTTTGCCTTTACCAACATGGCAGGCAGCGCACTTCCAACTTGTAATGAACATGCACTTCCTGACCACCATATTTAGCTTAAGTCGTCATTTAGGCCTGAATTTTTCAGTCGGCAGGTGGGTTCGGCGGGAGCGGACAGGGGTGGTCGCAGAGCCGCCTGCCACTTGCGATCGGCTCCGTGCCACCATTTTACGCGGGTGGGCCAATTCAGGCCCACCCAGCGTGAGACGTGGGCTGTAGCGCTCAGTGCTAGCTGTGCGGGCGGGGGGAGGAGGGAGAGTCGGGGCATGTGCCTGAAAGAGTGCTTCAATCTCCCTGAATCACGGAGCTGCCTCTGGGAGATTGAAGGGCTTTTGAAATTATTAAATAAATGAATTTGAAATTTAATTAAACATGCCCCCTCATGTGACTGTGTCACATGAGATGGGACATGTTTTGATATTTTTGAAAAATTATTTATTTAATCAAAGAAAGCTTTAGGAAACCTCATTCCGCTCGTGGACGAGGTTTCCTAAAAAACGTGAAGGCCGCTTGGCCTTTTCGCCTGCCCGCCAACCTTAAGGTCGGATGGGCAGCGTTAACAATTACATTAATTACTTCCTTAATGGCTTTAATAAGCCGTTTAAATATTGGCGGGCGTGCAACCGAGACAGCGTGATGACATTAGGATGCACACCCAACGTCATCGCGCGTCATTTATGCGCCGGTTTGTCGGGCTTGCACCCCACACGCCGACTGAAAAATCCTGCCCTTGGTGTCTGAAAAATGAGCTCTGTCTGACTGAATTTCTAGGCCATAGCTTTTTGGTCAAAATTTGCTCAGCTGTTTGCAGATCTGAATCACTCGAAACATTTCATTTTAGGTAGGAAACAAGCAATCTGTGGCTTTTGTGCTTCTAAGGAGCTCAGAGGAATCAACTCTGGTAATATTCCAGCAAAAGCCACATTAGAACTATGAATCTATCAGAAGCAGTTGGAATACAATTGTGACTCAATGATGATAACTTAAGAGCTTCCACACCTTGATGTGCTTGACTCATTATTATTGCAGTGGAATTTTAAAAATATTTTGGAGGACTTTGAAGTCAAGCACCTTTTAGGTTAAGGGGAACTGAAGATTGAGCCGGATGGGATATATTCTGCAGTGTTGAAAGAGGATAGCAAAACAATTGTGTCTGGTACTGAGGTTGTGAATGAATCGGTAGGTACTACTTGGGTTCCAGAGGATTGGAAGGACTTAAGCATAGTGCCTACATATAAATAAAGAAGAAACAATATGGCTAGTGCTTAACTGAACTGAAGGTAACAAGAGCCTTCAGCAAAAAATCAAATATCAGTTTCATCATCGGTGCACTATTAATCAAATATTATATACTAACTGTTGTAGTTTCACCTGTTTGAAATAATCAATACACGGTTATCTGTATTCATAGAATCATACAGCACAAAAGGAGGCCATTCATCTTGTTCATTTGACGCTGGCAAAACTATCCAATTAGTCCTACTTTTGTGTTTTTTACACATAGCTCTGTAGATTTTTCCTTTCCAATTCTCTTGAAAGTTGCTAGAGTCTGTTCCTGCCACCCTTTCAGGCAGTACATGCCAGAATTCAGATTAAAATAATTTGCGATTTTAAAAAACCTCTCCTTTCTCACTTTGTTCTTTTGCTAACTGACTTAGTACATGATATGCTAAGAACATCAAAGGTTAGCAGACTGATTTATCAGGTTCAACAACTCCTTAAGGTTTGCTGGGCAGCTTTATGGCTGGGCAGCTTTATCTTACAACTGGAAGATAAAAGTATTTGGAGGTAGAAAAGGAGAGAGAACAGCATAATTTAGTGACAAAGCTTTGGAGGTCTGACCAAAATAGGCCCTCCACGGAAGGCCACAAAAGCACAACGGCCACAGATTTCTTTAGAGGTAAGGATCAATCTGCAATAAAGAGATGCACCAGAACAGTGTTGATGGAGAAAGTGACTGATGCTTCACCTGTGGTCCAAACCTGAGAATTTATACAAGATTGCTAAAATGTTTGCTTACAATGTACCTTAACTGAATTTCACACTAATGTCCTAGCCAGAAGACAGGAAGGAAAATAATATATATCTACATCAACCTGGCTACTTTATAAAATTATTATTTTTATTTTAAAAATGGACAAGGCTACAAGTCTTCACCCCTCTCCTAACTATACTTCAGTTCTGTTGAAGGGTCGTGTGGACCCGAAACGTCGACTCTTTTCTTCTCCACCGATGCTGCCAGACCTGCTGAGTTTTTCCAGGTAATTCTGTTTTTGTTTTGGATTTCCAGCATCCGCAGTAGTTTTTTGTTTTTATTATTATTTTAAGGCTTTACCCTGATTAGCCATGACTCATACCAGAGGAATTTTTAACCTTCAGAAACCAGCAAGGATCACATTATCTTGATAGAGACAATCAAATTCCAAAGAAATGCAGCCACTCACTTTACATCTCTAAGGCAGAGCTCCGGCCAAAAGAGACAGTATGTCTGCAAGGACAAAAGATACTCTGACTCCTCTATTAAACACCTCAAGATTCCAGACCTGGGAAAATACATCCTTTGCCCAACACCCAGGATAAGAAGTGGGAGGTATGTCACATGACCTCCCCCAAGCTGCTAGAACATGTAATATTGCTGCATGGAACTGAACCCAGGCAGCCTACCATTTTATCACCTAACAGGTAGCAACAGAAAGAGCTCTGTCCAGATAAAGTGCACGGACTTCATCTACACTGCGAACTACTGGAACATTGGAACTTCTGTATCTGTGTCTTCAAGACTAATTCATCTCCATATGCCTTCTCCCATCGTGGAAGTCTTGACTTCTAGAAAGATGGATCACCCTGCAATGTTCAACTTGCTAACCTCTGAAGAAATACACCACTGGACCTTTTGATTCTGGAAACACGTGAAACTATAACTCTCATTTTCATCGTGGTCTTGCCCCGTACCCCTTTCTTTCCCTTATCCCTCTTTCATTGTATGAGTGTAAAAAGGGGTGGATGTTGCGAAACCCCTTACCGTGTTTTGTGTGTGTAAAATAAACCAATCCTCTTATTTTACCTCATCTCGAGTTTGCTGTGGGGTTATTAATAGAAGATTGGATAACTTCAAAGCTAAGAGATTGTGAAAAATACATCACCAATTATAAAGGGGGAAATCAGAAATCAAAAACGCCTTTCTGTTTATGGACGGGCAGTGAGTGGAGAAATCAGGGCTGTTTAAATTAATCCTCATCCTATCCATAACACTAAGCTTAGTACTGTGTTACGGCCCTAGCTGATGTTACTCCTGGACAAGTCAGATCTCAGGGTGGAACCTGGCTTGATAGATCCTAACTTTTATTTTTGTTTAGAAACGTGAAGGGGGGCACTGATCAGAGTCACAGGGCGGAATCATCCCTGATTTGCACAAAGTGAGGTAGAGGGCAAGAACAAAGTTGTTTCATCCGCCAGCTGCAATGGTGGGTTTTCGCACTGTTGTCCCATTCCTGGTGCGTCCTGCCTCATTAATAATGCATTCGTGTGAAACACTCCGGATCGCTGGCAGCTGGGCTCAGATTTGCCCGCTACGCTGTGACCTCAGCGCTTCCTCGCTTCGGGCGCCTTGTTTAAAGTGCACCAGAGCGCAGCCTACTTCATGTCTACAGACCAGGACTGTTCCAGGCAACAGATGACCCTGAAAGCAAAGAGACGGCAGCCCCCAGATTTAGTGCTGCCTCTCCGTGGTGCCTGCTGGATGCAGTGGAAGGCCGCCACGATGCCCTCTACCACCGCTCTGGCCGCAGGAGTCACCAATCCGGTCTGGGAGGAGGTGGCAGCAGTGGTCAACGCCACAGGAGCACAGAGGAGGTCAGCCATCCAGTGCAGGGAGAGAATGAATGCTCTCATCTGTTCCGCCAGGGTAAGTCAACCACCTCGTCACTCGTAACTCTCACACTTACAAACCCATCACACGTCCACAGGGATCTCATACCTTAAGGGATAACACCACTAACTCTCACACACACCCTCACATCTCCATCAGGCACATATCCTCTGGAGCTCCTGTCCTCATCCTGTCTATGGCTCCATTCACCACACAAACATTCCATGCAGTGCCATGTGTGCTGCTAACACTCTCCATCTGTTTTCATACAGGAGAAGCTGGCTGACAACAGCAGGGAGTGGTCCCAGACCGGGGATGGACTGGTCCACATTAGACCCCTCACTCACTTTGAGGAGCATGCCATCACTGACCGGTGAGGACATGGACTGTGCCTGCGGCAACAGTGAGGTCGGCAGTGAACACCCTCATAAGGATCCTGCACCAGATCATTCCTCTCAACGCAACTGTGAGTACTCTCTTTTGACTCTGCTGCCATGCACTAATTATCTTCATTTTGGTTCACAGGGAGCTCTGCCAAGCAACCAACACCCTCAGCTAGCCAGTCCCTCAGCTCCATCCAGGTCCTCACCTCCAGCCAAGAGGACAGTTCCTCCATTGAAGAGCTGGAAATAAGCAGCCTGGAAGATCTGCCACAGCGCTTAACCACACCTTCCACCAGCACAGGTCAATGGGACTAGGTGATGCATTTTGGGAGGACTAACACGACAAGGAAATCTACAATGAATGGCAGGACCCTAGGAAGCACAGAGGATCAGAGGGACCTTGGTGTACATGTCCATAGATCCTTGAAGGCAGGAGCACAGGCAGATAAGGTGGTTAAGAAGGCATTTGGAATACTTGCCTTTATTAGCCGAGGCATATAATATAAGAGCAGGGAGGTTATGATGGAGCTGTATAAAATGCTGGTTAGGCCACAGCTGGAGTGCTGTGTGCAGTTCTGGTCGCCACACTATAGGGAGGATGTGATTGCACTGGAAAGGGTGCAGAGGAGATTCACCAGGATGTTGCCTGGGATGGAGCATTTCAGCTATTGGAAGAGAGGTTGGATAGGCTAGGGTTGTTTTCCTTAGAGCAGAGAAGGCTGAGGGGGCACCTGATAGAGGTATACAAAATTATGAGGGGCATAGATATGGTTGACAGGAAGAAACTTTTCCCCTTAGTGGAGGTGTCAATAACCAGGGAGCATAGGTTTAAGGTAAGGGGCAAGAGGTTTAGAGGGGATTGAGGAAATTTTTTTTCACCCAGAGGGTGATTGGAATCTGGAACACACTACCTGAGGGAGTGATGGAGACAGGAACCCTCACAATGTTTAAGAAGTATTTAGATGAGCACTTGAAACGCTATAGCGTACAGGGCTAAGGGCCAAGTGCTGGAAAATGGGATTAGAATAGATAGGTGCTTGATGGTCAGCATGGACACGATGGGCCGAAGAGCCTGCTTCTGTGCTGTATAACTCTATGACTATGAATCTATGAGATCTAGAGTAGGCTTGGGTTCACATTTGGTGGTCATTGCACAGATACGTGTCTGTAGCAGAAGGAGGCAGGTTCAGCGGAACTCTCCGGCACTGGGAGAATTGCTGGGGAAGAGGCGTCTGTGAGATCCAAGTCAGATGACAAGCCTCTGGACTCAGTCTTCCAACTCATCGTGGAGAGTCATCAGAAGGCAAGGGAGCATCACACAGAGCTGTTGGAAGCCCTCAACAAAGTGGCAAGCGAGCCGGAGGAGTGCGTCTGCCTGCTCTCCAATGATGTGATGCCCACATGTGCTCACGTGGAGGCCTCCATGGGAAGGATGGTGGACACCATGGAGACCCTGATCTAGCAGAACACAGAGATGCGTGCAGACCTACATTCCATCATGGTAGCCATGGGTAAGTTCCTGCATTGGCAACGCAAGTGGGAAATGGGGCGCCTCAACATCTCTCCAGGTGCTCCTTCCCCTCAAGGAGTCAGGTCTGGGCCCTCAGGCACCCAAAGGGAGGAGGAGCGGCAGTTGGACATCCCTGGGCTATCCACACAGGAATCTCAGAGGCTGTCCTCTCCCTCCAAGTCCCCTTTGCTTGTGAGCCCCTCAACCTTACCCTCTGTCACCGCAGAGGAAGCAGATGGTCCACAGGACAGCCAAAGCAAGCCGGGGCCCTCAAGGCTTTGGCTCTCCAGAGGACACACGTCAAAGTCATCAGGGGCAACAGGGCCAATCATTGCACAGGTTACCTCCACCCCTGCTGCGGATATCAGGGCAGCATCTAAAAGAAGTGGCAGAGCTAGAAAAGTTAAGAAATTAGGACCACATGTGGTTGCACGGATGAACACATTTTGTCACTTAATAATCTGAAAATATATTCACTTTCACTGAATAATGTGTAATGGTGTCTTTCAGCCTCATTGACAGTCCTCCCACTACATTCCCTTCCCCCACCACTAACAGTTCAGTTGCACACAGCCGGCACATGAGTGATTCTGGAGGGAGCAGTGTGTGTGTGTGTGTGTGTGTGTGTGTGTGGCTGGGCCTTTCTGAGCCTCATGCAAGTACTCTTCCACACACGGAGCCTTCATCCATCACACTGATCTTACTATCACAAGCATTTTCAATGCTGCCTGCTGGGATTCTCTTTCAGTTGTCCATCTGAGCTGACCTGCATCTCCGCCCACCTACTGATCGCACTCCCATGCAGCACCTGTGCCCGTCAAACATGAGGCTCCGCTCACTTTCGATTTCGACAATAATGGCCGTAGTCAAGTTTTTTATCCCACGTGCTTTCCCCCATCACTATCGACACCCCTGCCATCATCTTTCA
Organism: Cetorhinus maximus; assembly: GCF_964194155.1. Lineage (NCBI taxonomy): Eukaryota > Metazoa > Chordata > Chondrichthyes > Lamniformes > Cetorhinidae > Cetorhinus > Cetorhinus maximus. The sequence goes on from NC_135885.1 coordinate 95,969,858, forward strand.
CCTCCCCACTGCCACCTACCAACCTGATCCCTTGTCTTTCCATGGTGTCCAGGAGAAAGTGCACATTCCCTACCTTCCTGAGAATCTCATCCCCATCTACAATGATCGCTCCAATTTTCTCCTTTCCACACTCAGGGTCCATGTCTGCCTCTGAGTCCCCACCAACCCGTCGTCCTTTCTACCGTTATTGATGCACCCTCACCCTCCCAGCATTGACTCCACAGACCCCTCCCTTGCACGTTCACTGGACATTCCCCACCTCTTACACCCTCCTCCACCCTTACTCCCTCCTCATTCAGAACTCCTTCCCACTCAGTCTCCCTCCTTTACACCTTCCTCCCCCCTTACACCTACCTCCCCACTTGCCACGTTCTCCCCATTATACGCTCCTCCCCCATAATCCTTCCTTCCCCCCACCCAACCTCACCGCCCCCTGAAACCTTCATCCCTCCTTCCCAACCTCACCACCCCCAACATTTTCATCCCCCCTCCCAAGCTCACCACCCCCGATACACCTTCCTCTCCCACTCATAGCTGGACATTCCCCTCCCCCCCTCGACAATCATCCATAATACTCCATGGCCAAGACCGTGATGTTCCGAAGCAGACTTGAGACATCAACGGAGACGTCCTACCTTCAGTGAGCTGCTTCGCGGCAGAGCCATGTCCTTGAGAACCCACAGAGCAAGCAATGCATGTGTTCCTCCAGGGTCCGGTAGCTGTAGGTCTCCAGCATTTTCTGCTCCTCGGATGTCCACTATCTGAGCAGAGCCCTAACGGTATGTCCCGACTTCTGCAGGTCACACTTGTCCAGGAGTGTTCTGGGTTGGCGTCTTTTCCTGCCAGTGTAACAGTGAATCTGGCAGCAGGATACAAATCAAGTTCACGTTGGCCTCCAGCGGGATTGGCGGTCCATCAGATGATCTCGCTAAGCTTTCACATTGGCTTGAAACCAATTTTTGGCCTTGCCATATTGTCACCCCACCCCCACCCCTGCCCGCCATGATGTCTGACACTAACAAGGCCAGAAAATTCCAACCACAGAGTCCACTGATGAACTATTAACAAAAGAATAAAACATTTATTAAACAAAAAGGATTAACTATATTACATTATTCCTTCACCCACAACTATGCCTTTACAGATATATACAGATCCATAAGGATAACACAAATTACAAAATCTACCTTATACTCTAATGTTCACATTAAGTATACAGTCCATGTAAACCAATAGGTGACGTTTGATTGGGCACCACATTCTCAAACCAAGTGTCAGATACCACCCCAAAGCAGATGATATGGACCTCTCATCAACTTCCCCCAGTCATACCATAAGCCAGCTGGCCTCACTGAATTCCATCTTTCTCCCGAGGGTTTCCAGTCTCAACATTTGAAGCACTTGTGTGGAATCTTCTCCCAAATGACGCTTTCACTTGGATGTCTTCAACAAGGATCCACCTCCAGGCTTTGACCTCTCCTTCCAATGTTCCTCTCCCCTGGATTGACACATGCATTCAAGCTTCACCTTCCATGCACTCTCTCAGATACTCAGCCATGCTACTAGAACACCACTGCCTCACAGGTCCATAGTAAGGAGCTGCCCACCTTTGGCTGTCTCCTAAGATATTTTGGCTTCTCGCAAGCTCATTTGTCTTGATTCTGCTTGCCACAGCTTTCTCTTTTTAATTTGGAGCCCTTTCCTATGCTCCTTACTTTAACTTCACTGAACAGGCTGTTCCAGATTCTTGTCCTTTGATTTAACTGTCATTTTGGGAGTTTCTTCTTTGCTCTTTGGAACCTGCTTCCTGCAGTTCCTTCTCCTTTGTCCAGCTTCTCCTGGCAGCTGCTTCGAACTGTACTAAAACTGCTTTCTGTTCCTCCCTGTGCCTCTGTGGGCCCCCTGTTGCTAGGCAACAGAACAGCTTTCCATACTTTGTTTTAATTTCCCTAAACCACTTCAAGGGCGTAAAACCTCATTAAAATGCAGATACACAAACAGAGCTTCAGACTTGCTGACTCCATCTCACAGAGAAAACTAAATGAAACTAAACCCAGGTTTCACCCTTTTAACCCACAAATAAAAAAGATATATAAATTAAACTTAAAGCTACAGCTTATTCCTATTGCACACAAATACACGTATAACTTACTTTAAACTATTTCTAGTTCCTAACAGCTGCTTCACAGAGGAAAAATGAACTTCAGTACCAAGGCCGTTGTTCTAAATTTAATTCATGATCCTGTTTTTTTAATTATTTTTAATATTATCATAAGAAAATGTTGACCATGTGGTGCAGCAACAAACGCTTAAAGTACAGTTCCATGATAAGAAAGCTGAATGAAACATATTTATACACTCACAGCAGATATCTGATGCCCTATGCTTTTGGGTTTTCTCTTGTAATTCTCTCTCAAAAATATCTGTCTTTTTATTTCTGTGCAAGAGAAGTCTTTACATGAGAGGAAATGCATGCAGATAGGAATGGGATCACCAATGACTGTTACCATTGACTCCTTGTGAGGCAAGGGACTTGGAGATCTTTAGAGGCAATAGATGAAGTGGGGATAATGAGGTTGGAAACCTCACTTAAGCCCATAACTATATTTTTTTGTTTTTCACTTCCTTACATAAAGGCAGACATTGCAGCAATTCATACTGACTCACTGAAATTTCTTGTCATACCAAGCCATGCTTCAAGGGTGCCTTACTGCCAGCACCATCAGGTATATTCTTCTGTTCCCCTAAAGCAGATGGAGATGGAGCTTAATGGCTAACCTCAGCTGAATACCCCACAGCAGCCTACGTGACCCACTTTTATAGTTGCAAGTACCATTACAGGTGCATCCACTGCAGTGGACTGGGGGGAGGTAGGAATTGTGGGAGGGAACACTTGGAGATACACAGAACACAACTGAGAAGAAAATATAGATGAAATTGTAGGAAAGGCAACCTGCTGGCTGGAGGGATAACCCAAGGTCTCCTGTAGTTGCTGAGCCTAGGGTTTCAGACCTCGTTGGTTTATCTACAAATGCACCTTGATAGCTCACTTCAATGTTTCATGGAGTCACTTGGAGCACACCAAGCAGCTTTGAAGTTGTGGGATTAGAAAGGACAGTCCACATTTTATGTTACACAACAGCCTTTCCAATTTGGTTGGACAGGCCCCATTCATTCAGGTTGTAAATTAGACTCAGTAATCATCACAAATGCCGTGACTGAGACTTGATAAATATTCGCCTCAATCATCAGCATCACCATGTTGGTGAATGAGCCTGAGGGTCTTCATAGGGTCATTTCTGGGCAACAATGTGTACCCTCCTGAGGGAGTACCCAATGTCAGAGAAATGGGAGGAACTGAGTGATTTGGATAGCATTATTGATGCCTGATGCAGAATAATGGTACTGGCCCCGAAGGCCACATTTCTCGTCCCATGTAGCACTGATGGATGAAATTTGAGGTCTGATTTGGTGAATGATTCCTGGAACATAGCAGTAGGAGGCGCTTCATGAGTTTGACAGAAATGCAGTAGGAATCCTGCAATACAGTAGCACTGTAGGTGGAAGAGGGTTGTCAGAGAATGTTGGAAGAAAGCATTTGCATCTGGATCAATGGTACTGGAGGACCCTAGAAGAGAGAAAAACTGGGGAGGGTGCCAAGATCTAAATCACTCAGAGGAGATCCTAGGGTATATAAAAGTTGGGTAAAGGAAGGGATTCAAGTTGTGGTATGATAAAAGGGAATTATATGGCCTGGTGGCATGGAGGGAGAGGGGAAGCTTTGGGTAAATTTGGATATACTTTGTGTTCTCTTGTGTTTAACTTATTTGATTGTTCATTTCTAACAGGTTTGACATAATAGGTCTAACCCAAGTGCTTTCAAATTCCCTTGAAAACATGGACAATTAAGAGGATATTAGGGGAGATGATGAAAAGCTTGGGCAAAGATTTTAAGCAGCGTGCTAAAGATGGAAAAAGAGAAAGAGAGGTAAAGAGATTTAGGGAGTGAGTTCCACAACTTAGAGCCTTGGTAGTAGGGCTGAAAACGAGGATGAGAATTTTAGGATCAAGGTATTGCTTAACCGGGAGCCAATGTAGGTCAACAAGCATAGGCCTAATAAGTGAACGAGCTTGGTGCAAGGTGGGACACATGTAGCAGAATTTTGGATGACCACAAGTTTATAGAGGTTAGAATATATGAGGCCAGCCAGGAAGTCTAGAGGTAACAAAGTGGATCAAGGTTTCCCCATCAGATGAGCTGAAGCAGAGGCAGAATTGGGTGATGATACAGAGGTTGAAATAAGCAGTCTTAATGATGGCATGAATATGCGGTCAGAAGATAATTTTAAATCAAATGCAACACCAAAGTTGCAAACAATCTAATTGAGCCTCAGACAGTTGCCAGGGAAACTCTTTCAAGTTACCAACAGTCACAGATTGCAACTTCTTTCAAGTACAATCACAGTTCTTGGTTTTCCAGGAGTGGGACATGAACCCACAACCCTCTGATTCAAAGGCAAGGGTGCTATGAACTGAGCCACAGCTGACACCTCAGTTGCCAGGGAAACTCTTTCAAGTTACCAACAGTCACAGATTGCAACTTCTTTCAAGTACAATCACAGTTCTTGGTTTTCCAGGAGTGGGACATGAACCCACAACCCTCTGATTCAAAGGCAAGGGTGCTATGAACTGAGCCACAGCTGACACCTCAGTTGCCAGGGAAACTCTTTCAAGTTACCAACAGTCACAGATTGCAACTTCTTTCAAATACAATCACAGTTCTTGGTTTTCCAGGAGTGGGACATGAACCCACAACCTTCTGATTCAAAGGCAAGGGTGCTATGAACTGAGCCACAGCTGACACCTCCAGTTGCCAGGGAAAGATGGAGTTAGTAACTAGGGAAGGGAATTGGTGGTGGGGATTGAAGTCAATAGCTTCAATCTTCACAATAATTAATTGGAGGATATTTCTGCTCATCCAATATTGGATGCTGATCAACAGCCTAACAGTGAAGACACATTGGAGGAGTTGAGAGAGATGGTGGCAAGTTGGAGTTGGGTGTCATCAGCATGTGGAAACTAACACTGTGTTTTCAAATATTGTTTTCAGATGAGATATAGGATGGGCTAAGGATAGATCCTGGGGGACACTAGAGGTAATGATGCTGCAGAAGCAGGAAGAGAAGCCATTGTAGGTGATTCTCTATGATTCAATAGATAAGAATGGACCCAGCAACCCATCCAGATGGATGACAGTGGGGAGGTGCTGGAGGATGATGGTGTGATCAACCATATCAAAGGCTGCAAGACAGGTTGAAAAGGACAAGGAGGGATATTTTACCTTTGCCACAGACACATAAGATGCCATTTGTGACTTTGATAAAGGCCACTTTAAGACAGAAAGCAGCGAGTGGAAGTATTCACAGTAAAGGGGGTTGGGGAGTGGTGTTCCGCAAGGAACAGTGCTGGGACCACTGCTGTTCACAATTAGCATTAACAATTTGGACTTTGGAATCAAAACCACAATTTCTAAATTTGCGGGTGACACCAAATTTGGGGGGGGGGGGCGGGTGGGTGTGTTAGTCAATACTGAGGGCTGCAACAAATCACAGCAGAACATTAATTAACTTGCAGAATGGGAAAATAATTGGTAAATGAAGTTTAACACAGATAAATGTGAGGTCGTACATTTTGGTAGGAAGAATATAGAATTTACTTGGGAGTCGTGTGTCTAAGTGAGTTGAGGAGCAAAGGGATCTTGGGAGTACAAGTGAATGAATCACTAAAAGTTGTGCCACAGGTTAGCAAGGTCATAAAAAAAAAGCAAACTAAGTTCTAGGGTTTATTTATAGAGGGTTAGAATTGAAAAGTAGGGAAGTTATGGTAAGCCTATATCAAACCTTGGTTATACTATACTTAGTGTATCGTGTGCAGTTCAGGCCACCATATTATAAAAAGGATATACAGGCAATGGCGAGGGTGCAGAAAGGATTTACAATGATATACCAGAAATGCATGGGTATACATATCAGGAAAGGATTGACAGGCTGTTCCTCTCTTAAAAAAGAAGGCTGAGGGGTGATCTAATAGGGGTCTTTAAAATTATGGATGATTTTGATAGAATGGATGAAGAGAGAATGTTTCCTCTTGTGGGGAAGAGCATAACTAGGGTCCATCAATATAACATAGTCACCAAGAAATGTAATAGGGTATTCATAAAAAACCTATTTGCCAAAGAGTGGTGAGAACATGGAAATCATTATTACAGGGTGTAGTTGAAGAGAATAGTATAGGTACTGTTGTGGTATCTTTGACAAATGAGCCACAGGAGGCTCAGGTACAAGTTACGATCGTTTATTTGAGCAATTGCAAGGAGAGAACTACCTCAGCTTGAAGTAGCACTTTACCAAATTATAAGTGTACAGCTTATTTATACATCACTGATCACGTACAAGAACATTGTTCAGATGCCCATCTTGTCAGCATATAGGTTTACATTAAACAGATATCTCTGGTTCTAGGTACATACATCCCCCTTCACCCAGGCAGAGCCGTCTCCCCCTATCTAAGCTGGGACCATCTGTCCTTTCCTTATCTGTTGAAGAGCACACTTAATCTATCTTGTTTTCATCCTTCATCTCCAGTCTGGCTCCCAGTCTGGTGATTGCAGGCCCTAAGGGTGTGCAAGGTTCATCCGGTAACCCTTAACTGTTAGCGTACTTGATGGCACTGACTGCCTGGAAATTCTAAGTAACCCCCTTTCAATAAATTCTGAACTGTATTCCCCCTAACAGTACATTTCAGGGGAAGATAGACAAGTATATGTGGGAGAAGAGAATGCAGGTTTATGATGATTGATTCAGATGAGAATAGATGGGAGGAGGCTCGAATGGAGCATGAAAGCCAGCATGGGCTTTTTGGGCCAAATAGCCTGTACCGTGCTCTATGTTTCATGTAATTATACATATTAATTATGACATGGGCGGAAACTTGATGGAAGGATTAAAACAGTTTTGGAAAATTGAGTACAGATTTTGGAAGTAGGAGCACGTTCAAAGATTTTGCAGAGAAAATGGAGGTTTCAGATGGGTTAGTAGTTAGTGAGGATGTAGGAAGGGGCCAAAGGCAACATACATGGTAAATGTTTTTGGGAGCCTGTGAAAGATTTATTTAAGTGCACATTCCCTTTAATTATTTTTGCGTGGCCGTGCATGCAGGATAACTTATAGGGCCTAACTTGTGTGCGGCCTTGTTGGAACTTTCCGGCTACTCATGTGTTGCTTTTTTGAGAGAAAGGGTAATGACAACAGATTTTAAGTGTAGTCACAATTATGTTGTAGAAAACGAAACAGTCAGTTTATGCATAGCTAGGTTCCACAAACAGGAATATGATGATTGACCAGGTATAATGATTTTGATTGAGCGGTAGATTTTCACCAGGAATCCAGGGAGAGCTCCCACTGCTCTTCTTAAAATAGTCATGGGATCTTTTATATCTTTCTGAGAGATGGTGATGGAAATTACCTCATCTAAAAGACAGCACCTCCAACAGTACAACACTCCCTCAGTTTGATGTGTCAGTCTAGATTTTCTGCTGAAGTCACTGGAGTGTGAATTGGACCCAATGTTCTGATACAGAGGTGTGAATGCTGCCATTGAACTAATGTTGACACCAAAGAAGAGTCATTTGACTTGAAACGTAACTCTGTTTCTCCCTCCAGACCTGCTGAGTATTCTCAGTACTTTCAGTTTTCATTTCAGATTTTCAGCAGTGTTTTGTTTTTATTATAATGCTGATGCCTGACTTTTTATAAGCAATACTACAAAATGTCCATTAGGCTATATTTAAAAAGGAAGAAGCAAAGTGGAGTAAGAGACTGAAATGGTGAAGTTGATCTTTAACAGTAGTACATAATGGATAATAGCGAATTAACAGCCTGTTAATACCACCAAATTTTCTTTTCCATTGACATCAGGAAAACAGGCTTCCAATCCACTATTTTCTATTTTATATTCCTGCCCAAGAATAATTTCACCCCTTAAAGATGGTCAGCAGATAGTAGAGGGTGAAGGGAAGTAGCTCTAGGAGACAGTGAGATCACATAATTTTCCTGTATTTGCACCTTTATGCTTGTTAATGTAATTGTGCAATGGTTGGTATCTAATATGATTTAATTCTCTCGCACACTGAGATCCTGAAATACAAAATTAATTATTTCAGTGGTCAAATCATGAACATTGGATCTTAACATAATGGTGTTCTCTTGTACTCAGATTGTTTGATCATAGATAATTAATAATGTTATTCTCTCTGAATGGCTAGGAGGCCATTCCTGGCTTTTTAAAAATTCTTTGATGGGATGTAGGTGTCACTAGCAAGGCCAACATTTGTTGCCCATCCCTAATTACCCTTAAACTAATTGGTTTGTTAGACACTATTTCATAAGGCAGTTAAGGTCAACCACATTGCAATGGGTCTGGAGTCAGATGTAGGCCAGACCATTGACAGGCAGCAGAATTCCTTCCCTAAAGGACATTAGTGATGATAGTTTCATTACTAGCTTTCAATTCCAGATTTAGTTAATTGGATTTAAACTCCACCAGCTGCCAGGGGATGATTTGAACCTGTTTCCCCAGACCATCAGCCTGATCACTAGATTACTGGTCCAGTGACATTACACCCACACCACTGCCTCCTCTGTCCCTGTTATGCCTGAATAATTTTTTTGTTGTATTGTGCTCTTTGTTTTGATCTCCATTCCTCCAAATAGGTTATGTCTTTGCTTTGCCATTTGTTCATGTACCAGTTTAGTCCATTTTACTATTTCCATGCTGTCAGTGTAATTTCAATCCTCATTTGTACCTGTCACAATCAAGCCATATATTATCTATTCTTCATTGTTTTGTTTTACAGAATCTCTCCCAATGTTGTATGTCTCTGACTCTCTCTGTTATAAAATATTTAATGTGCACAGCTGTTTTTTATTCTTACTTTCATTTTCACCTAGTCTGGGAAGTATTAGCCTCAAGTCTGTGGACTTTTATTTAGAATTGCTGGACTGTATGTGTCACCTACTCTCGACTGTATAATAAACAGGAGAGTGCAGGCAAGTAAGACTAGCTCACTTTGTTTAGTTTATGAAACAAAATGTGCTTGTCTGGTGGCAGACTTATGTAACAGGGCAAGATCTTAACCTACTCAGAACCCACCCACTTGCACAGGTTGCAAATCAGGCCCATAGACTCAAACATACACCCTCACCTCAATGAATTTCGGGCTCAGCACGATGCTGAACTCTTCTTCCGCCGCGTTCGTCTCCGTGCTCACTTCTTTGGGCAGGAGTCCTCTCCCCATTCAACGGATCCTTTTATCCACCTCCAATATTCTCCCTCCACCTGGACGCCTCCCTCTGGATTCTTACCTTCTCTTGATCTTTTCATTGAGAACTGTCGGCGTGACATTAGTCGTCTCAATTTCTCTGCTCCTCTCACCCATTCTAACCTGTCTCTCTCTGAACTTACTGCACTCCGTTCTCTCAGGTCCAACCCTAACATTGTCATCAAACCCACTGACAAGGGTGGTGCTGTTGTTGTCTGGCGCACTGACCTCTACCTCGCAGAGGCTGAGCGTCAACTCGCAGACACTTCCTCCTACCTCTCCCTGGACCATGACCCCACCACTGAACATCAAGCCATTGTTTCCAGGACTGTCACTGACCTGATCTCCTCTGGAGATCTTCCTTCCACAGCTTCCAACCTGATAGTCGCCCAACCTCAGACGGCCCGCTTCTACCTCCTACCCAAAATCCACAAACAGGACTGTCCCGGCAGACCGATCGTGTCAGCCTGTTCCTGCCCCACGGAACTCATTTCTCGCTATCTTGACTCCCTTCTCTCTCCTCTTGTCCAGTCCCTTCCCACGTACATCCGTGATTCCTCTAACACCTAACGTCACATCAACAATTTCCAGTTCCCTGGCCCCAACCGCCTCCTCTTCACCATGGACGTCCAATCCCTCTACACCTCCATCCCCCACCGGGATGGTCTGAGGGCTCTCAGCTTCTTCCTCGAACAGAGGCCCGAACAATCCCCATCCACCACTACTCTCCTCCGTCTGGCTGAACTTGTTCTCTCACTGAACAATTTCTCCTTTAACTCCTCTCACTTCCTCCAAATAAAAGGTGTGGCTATGGGTACCCGCATGGGCCCCAGCTATGCCTGTCTCTTTATGGGGTATGTGGAACATTCTTTGTTCCAGTCCTACTCCGGCGCCCTCCCACAACTCTTTCTCCGGTACATCGATGATTACTTCGGTGCTGCTTCATGCTCTCGTCGGGACCTGGAAAAATTTATTAATTTTGCTTCCAATCTCCACCCCTCCATCATTTTCACATGGTCCATCTCTGACACTTCCCTTCCCTTCCTTGAGCTCTCTGTCTCAATTTCTGGTGATAGACTGTCCACCAATATCCATTACAAGCCTACCGACTCCCACAGCTACCTCGACTACAGCTCCTCACACCCCCCTTCCTGTAAGGACTCCATCCCATTCTCTCAGTTCCTTCGCCTCTGTCGCATCTGTTCTGATGATGCTACCTTCAAAAACAGTTCCTCTGACATGTCCTCCTTCTTCCTTAACTGAGGTTTTCCACCCACGGTAGTTGACAGGGCCCAAAACTGTGTCCAGCCCATCTCCCGCGCATCCGCCCTCACGCCTTCTTCTCCCTCCCAGAAACATGATAGTGTCCCCCTTGTCCTCACTTATCACCCCACCAGCCTCCGCATTCAAAGGATCATCCTCCGCCATTTCCGCCAACTCCAGCATGATGCCACCACCAAACACATCTTCCCTTCACCCCCCCAGCGGCATTCCGTAGGGATCGTTCCCTCCGTGACACCCTGGTCCACTCCTCCATCAATCCCTACTCCTCAACCCCCTCCTATGGCACCTCCCCATGCGAACGCAAGATATGCAACACCTGCCCCTTCACTTCCTCTCTCCTCACCGTCCAAGGGCCCAAACACTCTTTTCAAGTGAAGCAGCATTTCACTTGCATTTCCTTCAACTTAGTCTACTGCATTCATTGCATCTAATACGGTTTCCTCTACATTGGAGAGACCAAACGCAGACTGGGTGACCGCTTTGCGGAACACCTTCGGTTTGTCCGCAAGCATAACCCAGACCTCCCTGTCGCTTGCCATTTTAACACTCCACCCTGCTCTCTTGCCCACATGTCTCTCCTTGGATTGCTGCATTGTTCCAGTGAAGCTCAACGCAAACTGGAGGAACAGCACCTCACCTTCCGACTAGGCACTTTACAGCCTTCCGGACTGAATATTGAGTTCAACAATTTTAGATCTTAAACTCCCTCCTCCATCCCCACCCCCTTTCCGTTTCTTCCCCCTCCTCCTTGTTTTTTCCAATAATTTATATAGATTTTTCTTTTCCCACCTATTTCCATTATTTTTAATGTATTCCACCGTTCATTTATCTATACCTTTTATGCCCTTTTAGTCTTATTTCACCCCACCCCCACTAGAGCTACCTTGCTTGTCCTGCTATCCATTCTTAATTAGCACATTCTTTTAGATAATATCACCACCTTCAACACCTCTTTGTTCTTTTGTCTGTGACATATTTTGGTTATCTCCACCTATCACTGCTTGCTTGTCCCAACAACCACCCCCTCCTTCTCTTCCACCACCCCCCTCCACCCTTAAACCAGCTTATATTTTACCCCTCTCCTATTTTTACTTAGTTCTGTTGAAGGGTCATGAGGACTCGAAACGTCAACTGTACTCTTCTCCGCCGATGCTGCCAGACCTGCTGAGTTTTTCCAGGTATTTTTTATTTTTTGTTTTGGATTTCCAGCATCCGCAGTTTTTTTGTTTTTATATGAGCTTATGAGGGAATCAGTTCTCTTCAGATTGGCTGCAGTTATGACTTTGTCTTAATGGGTGAAGCCTTAGTTACCATTCAGGGAAATTGGTTGGTTAAAGGTAAACCTCATAACTAGTATTAACAGTGCTCCTACTGGGCAATGTGCATTACCCTTTATTATTCTCTGATGTGATAATCTCCTATAGTTTTAGATGCACACGATCACAGTGTGTTTCTATGAGTCAATCACATTTGGAGCTTGTGTTCAGCATCACAGGTTGGGCAGTAATCTGGTAGGTCACATTACATCGAGTTACTTAAAAATTTACAGAACAGTAATCGGTCTATTCTGGTGTTCTGCTCCTCAAAGCCTCCTCCCATCTTACTTTACCTCACGCTTATTTTCTTTCTCCCTCATGTACTTATCCAGCTTTCCCTTAAATGAATCTGTGCTATTCACCTCAACAACTCCTTATGCTAATGGGTTACATATTTTCATCATTCTCTAGGTGAAGAATTTCTCCTGAATTCCTTATGAATTTATTTGTGTCATTCTGATATTTATGACTGCTTGGTTGGACTCCAGCACAAGTAGGGGAGGCCATGGTGTAGTGGTATTGTTGCTGGACTAGTAACCCCAGGTAATGCTCTGAGGACCTGGGTTCAAATTCTACTACAGCAGGTAGTGGAATTTGAGTTCAACAAAAATCTGGAATTAGAAGTCTAATGATGACTATGAAACCATTATTGATTCTTGTAAAAACCCATCTAGCTCAATACTGCCCTTTAGGGAAGGAAATCCTTACCTTGTCTAGCCTACATGTGACTGCAGACCTGCAGCAATGCCCCCTGAACAAGGGCAATACATGCTTGCCAAGCCAGTGATGACCACATCCCATGAATTAATTTTTTAAAAGTGAAAACATCTCTTTTTCTAGCCATCCTATAAAACTACTTCATAATTTTAAAGACCTATAAAACTAAGCAGTCACAACTATTACTCCTGTTTTCCTTTAGAAGAGAAGACTTCTATCAATTCCTCTCAGTCTTCTCTACATAAAAGAGTCCAGCAAAGAGTCTTTCTTGATTGTTGTACTCTCCCAGTTCTGATGCAACCTTTGTCAATCTTTTTTGCACTTTTTCCAATGCTTCCATAATTTTGTAAAATATGGAGACAAGACTGTGCATAGTACTCTAAGTTTGGTCTAACTAAACTTTGATACAAGTCCAACATAATTCTTCTATTTTTGAATTCTATTCCTAGAAATAAAACCATGGAGGTCCTATGTTCAATCTCTGTCACACATTGCGTTAGCTCCATTCCATAGAGTATGGCAGTAGGGCATTGGTCTTATTGTCCCAATGCTAATAAAGGGATGATAAAATCAGCCATTTCCTGTCCTAATCACAATCCTACGCAACATGATGGAAAGCCAAAAATACTGGATGATGAATCATTTGGCAATCAATTTCAAATGGAAATAAAAATCAGGAGAGATGCAAAGGGGCTACCAATTCACTATTTCTTATTTTACACTATTAAAATTGCCTTCTTCGTTATGTGAAATAAATCACCCTGTTTGATTTTACAACCTGGCCTCATCCCTCTTGAGTGTTCATCATACCTCCTTTCAGGAGACTGGAGAATCTCACATGCTCCTGTGTAAAAGTATTATAATATCCAGTTCAGACAATCAAGGGTTTTCATTGTTAAAACCCTCTGTCATGCTATTGTATGTCTAGATATTGAGCTGTAACAGTAAACTCCCGATGTTAAGGGACACGGCACACATGAACATCAGAGACCGATCACAATGAACCTGAGACAATGTCCAGTACAAACCTGAAATTTAAAATAATGACTCCTCCTTCTGAGGAATATTTGAATTCCAGGTCTCTATTCCTTCAGGTCTTTTCCATTGACTTTATATTTTCATTCCTTTGTTCTGTTCTCTCAAAATCTTCCAAAACACCATACTTGCCAGCTGTGCCTCTGTGGCAGCGTTCTTACCTGTGTCAGAGGTGGCAGTTCAATTCCCACTCCAAGAGATTTGAGCACAATATCTAGGCTGACACTCTTGAGCAGTATTGAAATGGTGCTGCACCATTAGAGGAGTGGTCTTTCAGACGAAACAATAAACCAACCCTGAAGCCTTACACAAAAGATCCCATGGCACCCTTTGAAGATGAATAGGAGGAATTCTTCTACTGGCCAATATTCACCCATTTAAAAGAAACAGATTATCTTGCCATTATTTCATAGCTGTCTTTGGGGTATTGATGTGCACAATTGGTTGTCCCATTTCTTACATTACATTCATAATTACACTTTAAGAAGTAATTCGTTGGCTGTATAGTACTTTGGGACATCCCGAGGTCATAAAACATGCTTTATAAATGTAAGTTATTTCTATCTGAATAGCATCTAACTACCTACCTGCCCCTTCTGCTAAGTTTTTTTTTACAATCTGCCTTGCTATTTATGGACAGAGAGAGCTACACTTGGCAGCTGGCTGGGCTACAGTTTATGTGAAAGCATTAAATGCTGACACTAGGTGTAAAAAGTGAAAGTGAAAACATTCAGTTCTGAACTGCCAATGTTCATTACTCCAATAGGCACCAAATTCTCTAAGAATATATATAAATGTTTAGATTTATCCCCATCTGTGAAGCAGCAGGATTTTTTCTGAACTGAATGAAAATGGAGAAAGCCTGTGTTTTTGTTCTGAGAGCATTATTATGTGCTATTACATAGTCTTGGGGTTTATGGTTTTTGTGGAATAACAATATAAATTACAAAGAGGATTAATGGCCTGGAAAAAATAGGCAACCTCAATAGTCTTATTTTGTGATTTTGAAGTCATGTCAGATCAAGAAGTGGAGAAATAATTTAAAATTTGTATTTTATGAACTCACCAAAGTTATAGTTAAACTTAATGAATGTTTTTAACCACAGAAACAGAAGACTGAAGGAGGCTGAATTCAAGTGGGGGAATTCAGTGCCAACTCAGGAACAGAAAAAAAACATAAGGATTGGGAAGGAACGATTGGATTAGGAGAGAGAGCAAAAGAGACAGAAAGGAAAAATAAGGATCTGTGGAGGCTAAATTTGATTTCCCCAAATTGGGCACGGGGATTGCAATGCATGATGATTAACCTGCACCCATTGTCTGCAATGCAGGCAGCATTGAACTTTGTGCTGCTTGCTGTTTTACATCATTGCAGCATTTTGCCAGTGCTGATTTTGCCACTGTTGATTGGTTGGATGCCTGAGCAGAAGCCAATATTCTGAGTGACTGGCATCAGTAAAAGCTAGCCTACATTCTTAAATCTATAGCCTGCATCTCTTAAAGGAGTGGTGCATTGTGACTGGAGCAATGCTGGGAGTCCACACATCCCAAGAATGATTTTTTTAAAAAGGCCATCACTCTCAACTTACGTCCCTTGCTTTGCGGCACAAGCAGCTTCCGCTAGAAGTCTGAGTGCTGCAGTGGAAGCTCAAACTGAAGTCATGCAAGCTCAAACATTGCTATGGAATAGAGTTCAAAAGTTCTTGCTGGGTTTGACAGAGTGCAGCAATCTGTCCTTCAACAGATTGCTGGGATTACTGAGGTGCCACCGCAGGAGAGTGGTAAGGGCCCCATAGAGGACAAACCTGCTGTCCTCTCTTAGAAAGACAGCATTCATCTTCCCACCTCTGCTACTCTGCCAGTGCCCTTAGTGCTGTCTATCAGTCAGCCAGCCCGAACTGTTACTGTCAGGCTAAGATGGTGCAGTCCAAAGCTTTCTAGGCCTAAAGCTGCTCCAGGTCATCTGCAGGAACCCCCACTGAAGGTCAGCAACCTACCACCAGCCATGTTGCCGCCACTGGGGGAGGACTTCATAGCAGTGGACTCCTCATTGTTCAAGTATGTCCAAACTGTGAGTGAACTTTCCAGGCTGGAGTCGGTTTATCATTCATTGTTATATAAAGGCAGTCACTGATACTTTCTGTTACATTGTCTCTCGGCAGAAAGAAGCAGGTGGAGGGAGAAAGTGGCTTTGTGGATGCCTCATGTCAACTCTGCCCTATGCAACAACCAAAAGGGTTACCAGTCACTCAACATCCATCTGGTGTGTGACCATACGCAAAGAATCATGGAGTAGTCAAGATGCCTTCATTCTGTGGTAGTCTGCTTTGCTAGCTGCATTAAGCCAACATGCCAAGCTAAATAGTGGCTACTAGGTGCCAAGGTCTATTTGATGGCCACAAGGCTCTGGGTCTCCTCATGACTGAAGAGCCTGATGTAGGATCGACATAGACACCTACAAAACTAGCAGTTCATTTGTCGTTGTAGGTGCTTGGGGGAACTTCTGCAGCTGTGCCACCTCTGGCCTTCCTCTGGGCACATTGGATGTTGTGAGTTTGTTTAGATGGTCCTTGAAATATGCAGAACCAGATTTTAGTGCTTACCTTCACACAGGCTGATCGGCTGCAGTGTTTTCCCAAGACAGATGGTCTGCAATGTAGAAATTTGTAATGCTCATTTTCAGGGTGTCCTTGTATCATTTGTATTGACCACCTTGACGTTGTTTGGCCTGAGACCGTTCCCCATAGAAGAACTGTTTGAGGATTCTGTAGTCATCCGTGTGGGAGACATAGCCTGTTAGCCATCAAAGTTGAGTTTTCTGGAGGGTGGCCTCCATGCTGTTGAGCTCAACATGATAAAATACTTTGTTGTTTATGATTTTGTCCACTAACTGCATAGGACTACATAGGGGCACTAGGTCAGGCAAAGGTACAAGGAAGACAGGCACTAAAGGAATGAACAGAGGTGATAAATTGACTTTGTATACAATATGAAATGATATGACTTATAAGCTGTTTAGCTCCTTGAGTGTTGTTGAAGCTGCACTCATCCAGGCAAGTGGAGTATATTCCATCACACTCCTGACTGGTGCCTTGTAGATGGTGGACAGGATTTGGGGAGTTAGGAGGTGAGTTACTCACTGCAGGATTCCTAGCCTCTGACCTGCTCTTGTAGTCACAGTATTTGTATAGCTGGTCCATTTCAGTTTCTAGTCAATGGTAACTCCCATGATGTTGAAAGTGGGGGATTCAGCAATGGTAATGCCACTGATTGTCAAGGGGAGATGGTTAGATTCTCTCTTGTTGGAAATGGTCATTGCTGGCACTTGTGTGCCGCAAATGTTACTTTCCACTTGCCAGCTCAAGCTATGGACAGCTTGGCCAGAAAGCGGCTGTCTAGATGACCTCCCCTCTTCCTCCTGCTCCTCAAATGCTCACCATATAGCTGACAAGGATTGTCTCCTCATGATGGTGAAGTAATGCAACATGCAGCAGAACATGAAGAATCATGACACTCACTCTGAGTCCTGCAGGGCTCCTCCAGAGTTGTCCAGTCAGCAGAAGCATTGTTTCAGAATGAAAATGATCTGTTCTATCACACTTCATGATGCAGCATGGCTTTCATTGTATACATGCTGCACGTGTGTGCATGGACTGCACACCAGAGTCATCAGCCATGTGGTCAGCAGCTGGATCTTGTCACCCAGTAGCCATTATTTGGGTCGGCTTGGAGGCTCAAATGCAGCTGGCATAGTAGACTGCCACAGAATTAAGGCACCTTGATTGCTCCATGGCTCTTTGTAAATGTCACACACCAGATGGAGGCTGAGGGAGTGGAAACCCTTTCTGTTCCTGTATAGGGCAGAGTTCACATGCAGCACCCACAAAGTAATGTGCATGTAGTCAGTGGCACTCTGCACCACAGGGGAACTGCAATCCTAGTGAAGCCATGAGCTCACTACACCTGTTTCTCTCTGGCAAGAGAAAATGAAACATAGTATGCTCTCAATGAACAGAGAGCATCAATGACCACTTTCATGCTTCAATGAATGATAAACTGTGAAATAATGCAAATAATTCCAACTCTCATCTGGAAAGAGCCAGATATATAAAAGTTCATCGCCATGGCTAACTTCACAGACACTGACAATGTGATTCATGCACAGCTCTGAGTTGCAGTTGTGGCTGAAACAGGTGACAGATTTACTGTCTTCAGTCTTTACTGAAGTGCAGGCATCATATATTTTGTTCATCTCTGAGGTTCAGTTAGGAGAATTGCTCTCTGAACAGCATAGATAGATATAGCCTCCTGCTGAGAGCCCTTCTCCCCATCCTCCTCCTTCCAGTAGCATGTCCTTCTCTTCATGTCCTCTGTTCATTTGCTGTGTCATGTTGGATGCCTACTAGTGTACCCATGTCTGGGAACAACTGGTTTGCGCAGAAGCCTTGAAATCAACAAAAATTCCTTGAGTCACACCACTCCTTGTAGACCATACTGCTTTCTATAGTTGTTTAAAGTTGCCAAACAGTTGTAGAGTTGAAACAACTGCCAGAAGAAATCAATTACCAACTAACCTGTAAGTGGTTGATCACTTTAAATAGTCTTGTGCAAGGGGTTGTTTTGGGGGGTGGGGTGGGGTGGGGTGGGGGGGAGGCGGGTGGTACAAGATGCATTGGGCGGGGCAGTGTGGGGGTCCTTCCTGTTGCTGAACATGTTTTTAGCTGTGTGAGGCTAAGAAAGGGTGTTAGATGGAGTGTTGAGTTCCAATAAGGCACTGCTGGGTTGCACACCGATTGATGTTATGATCAGCCTGCTCTGCATATTTCCAGCAGCTGTTTACTGCTCCTGTGCTCACACCAATAGCATTTGGAGTGACTCAGCCCAAAAGTGTGACCACCTGACACAGATGCCATTTTGGGCACCAAACACCACCATAGTGCCACCTACTGATCCAAATTTTGCAGTGTTTTTCATTTTAAAAATTGACAATTTTAACATCTCCAACAACAATTTAATACCTGAAGACATGAGACTCCACATTTTAAATTTTTTTACTTTCTGGGCAGGAGAGGTTCATTGCCAGTCATTAACAATTATCACATTGTTAATAGGTTACTTGCACTATTCGTAAATATATAACTTCCTTTGGATAGTTTAATGGACAATTAATGTGCAAATGCAGCAACTTCATCAAAATCAGAGGGAGGTAATGGTTGAGTGGTGAAAATCATCCAGAAATTTGTGGGGATTGGTAACTCACAGGATATTTTTTTCTTTGCCACAAGCTGCTTGCACATTAATAATGGCCGATGTCATTCACGCACTGTTATTTTTTTCAACAAATTCTGAGCCATTGTATTCCTGAGCAGAGTGTCCAGAGCAACTGAGTGCATATGGTACCTTGGTCATTTCTGAACTTCATTTCAAAATGGTCCAGGCATTTCAGTTCCTGCTCTATCTGCCTAGACATTACCTTCCCCATCCCATTTCTGCCCACCCCTCCTTTCTCCTCTCCTAGACGTTCCCTCCCTGTCATGTTCCTGCTCTTCCTTCCTCCCTCCTCTCCTAGACATTCCCACCCCCATCCCATTCTCGCCCTCCCCTCCTTCCTCCTTTCCTAGACATTCCTTCCCCTATCATATTCCTGCTCTCTCCTTCTTCCTCCTCTCATCTTCATTCCTGCCACCCCCTGCTCCCTCTGCATTCAGGCCTTCGCACCCTACATACTGTTTGTACCTTCACCTTGTTCCCTCTTGTCTGCATAGCTTCCATGATTAACCCGCATTAAAAAAGTTATTCTCCAAAAAAATGAATGCGTTAACCACAGAAGCTAACAGCAATTAATTGAGGCTCTAACCTGTGGAGATAAAAAAATGTTTTGATCACTGCAGCAAAGAATAAAAGGATTAGTTACTAATGAGGAGAGAAAGAAACAGTTAAAGATTAAAGGTGGTGAGATAAATACTGATGTTACATTCAGGATGATAAATTGTGATTTTTTTTGCAGCTCACCAAAGTTAGAAATGATCATGCTCCAGTCCAGTTAGAGTCAGGTTTTGAAACAGTGGCCGGAATCTTCCAACACCCGCCCTGTGGCGGGGCTGGCAAGCCATTGAAATCTCCGTTCACGTCGGTGGGAGTGGAAGATCCCGTCGGCACGAGGGGCTAGAAAATTCCGATCATTAGAGTGAGTCAATTCCCAAGAAGATAGAGAATTGGGATCCCTTGTGTGTCTTCAAATCCTACCTCTGGAAAAAAACACAATAGGCAATTGAACAACTGAAGTGCAAGATAATAGACGAGAAGTAATTTTAATAGAAAGTACTTGCCTCTTCATTTTATTTGATGTGCAGTATTTTATGATCACCTTTGTCTTGTTGACAAATGAGTGTATGAAGGATTGAAATGAAATGGATACAGTTGGTACTGACCAAGTTGGTCCCTGTGGAAAGGATCCACACTCCCAGCAGTAACGTATGAATGATGCTGGACTCCTTCCAAACTTAATCAGGATTAGTATGGGAAATGTTGTCTTGCATATTTTACCCCTTAATCTGTGCCAGTAATTTTAATGAGGCATTCATTGCCATTTAAAATTCAAAATTTCCATTTAAAATTTGCATTGGCTTCATTACTTTTGTGGTAAATATCATTATAGCACCTGCTTTCTTTATCCATGACATGTATTACAAAATAAAATACTTACAATAAAATAACATTTTAATGTTCAGGCATAAATTATTTTTAATTCCATGATGAGAATTTTTCCACGTATGCTTTCCTCTCAAGTTATTTTTCTTCCTCCTCTGCAAAGTCACCCACCTCTCCCGCAGCAGCTGATACCTGAGTCAAGGCCATCATTACTTCACAGTTAACTAAACTTTCCTACCTATCATTGCTATCTGCAACCTCCAGAAAGTACAATTAATTTGGTGCCATGGCCCACATTCCTAGCAGCCATAATGCCGGCAAGTCCCATAACCTCAAGTGCTGCGGCTCCATTGATTCATTTGAAATATCCTTATCCTTACTTTTGCATCTCTGTGTGGCCTTGTACCTTTTACCTCCCCAAATCCACCCTGGCTAGGTGTCCCCTCATGCACTCTCGATCTCTCAACTAACTCCACGATCCCTGCCACTACATTTCACAAACCATAATCACTGATTCCATTTAACAGCTGTAACTTAAGATGGTAAAAGCCTGAAGAAAACCACTGGCACTCACAGCCCAAGTGCAAGTACTAGAGTGCATGGTGATACCATGTTCCAGGTAACTCCTAATGAAGCAGAACATGGCAAAGTGAATCCCAAAGTACTTCAGGCCAATCCCAAGGGTCAGCCTTTATTGCCCATCCCTAATTAGCCTGGAGAATGTGATTGTGAGCTGTCTTCTTGAACAGATGCAAGTCTGTGTGTGCAGGTACACCCACAGAGCTATTAGATATGGAGTTCCAGGATTTTGACCCAGCGATGATGAAAGAATGGTATATATTTCCAGGTCAGGATGCACCTCTTAGGTGGCCATAAAAGATCCCATGCATTATTTTGAAGAAAACAGGGGGTTCTGAGAGAAGCTGGAGGTGTCCTTGCCAATGCTTATCCCTCAATCAATGTCACTAACATAGATTATATTGCTGTTTCTGGGACAATGTTGTGTGCAAATTGACTGCCACATTTCCAGTGACGGCACTTCAAAAAATACTTAATTACCGTGGATGACCTGAGGCAGTGAATGATGCCATATAAATGCATATTTCTATCTAGCTTTCTTTCTTTTTCTCCATCTCTCTCTCTCTCCAGAACGTCAACTGAGTGACCATTCTTCATGCACAATCAGAAACAGTGACTGTTGGTAAACAGCCCAGTTCATTTTCAATTCTGCCCTCAGCCAGCATCAATATGTGCACTTCCAGAAGTCACTGCAATCATTCAGGAGCAAGAACCCTGGCTACCTTTCCTCATTATTGTCCAGGGATCCTGAGGCCTAACTGTAGCATGCTTAGTAGTGATTTGTCTGCTAATGACTGACTGAATTAGCACAGATCAGAACTGAAGTTGAAACATTCCTGGGTTAGGGGACTTGCTATTACAGCACATGGTGCAATTAACTTTTTAACATTGGGAAAGAAGCTCTTAATTCTCTTTTCTAATCTCCTTTCACCTACCCCATCCTTATAACTGTCACTACTAATTGAAACTGGGATTTACCTCTAGTGTGCTATCTTAGAGGCCAAAACTAGAATTGTAGATATCCAAATATTGAAAAGGAATAAACTCATTACTACAGGCTTAAATTTACCTATGAGTTGCTATTTGGAAGCCAGCGTGTAATCATTTCAGATCAATTATTTGTATTTAATCACAATGTGATTGATGAGCAATTGCATTTAGCTGAAGTTCTGCACAGCTGAGCATACACACACTTGGGTCTCAAAGCATCCATTGCTGACATACTGAGCATGTACTGAGTCAGTCCAAATTAGCTGAAATGTATGCAGTTTTATTAACAGGATTGGAAATGCACTGCAGAGCATTGATTCCTAATTCCTTTTACAACATGACAATAAAGACAGCTTTCTTCTTCTGACAGCATTGGTCTCTGATTTTTCTTAAGATTTTCAGTCTATTTATCTGTGTGGATGAAAGGGTTATATTTTTGGCTTGTTTCTATGGTTACCATAACTAATGCAGGGCCTTGCTAACAGAGGATGTAGAAGATGCTGTCATTATAGAAGTAAAATGCCATACTAGGTGATTTGGTGAGTCGCTGTACTCATCTAAATAAAAAAATAAATGGAGTCAGGCCACTTCAGCAGTAAATGCTGAGCAATTCGTCACTCCGTGCATGAGTTTTATTTATTTTAACAATAAACAGGGAAAGTTTCGTTTGTACATGTATTTCAGGTAGTCATATTGCATGTACATTTTTTATGATGCCAAACTATATTGTTGCATTTGCAGGAAAATATGCTGATTATTCGTTGGTGAGCTTTACACATGTTAGGAGTGGAGTACGCTTAAAGATTAAGGCAGTTTGTTGAGACATGTCCCTTAGATACATTGGGTTCCTGTCTCTATACATGTGTTTGTTTGTAATAACGCAGCAATTTTTGTGTCTGGCACTTGATGTGCTGTGACTGTGATTATATTACTTCCTTATTTCCATGGCTACAGACAGTTTGGTAGAAGGGTTGTAAGGCCCAATTAACTTAATTAAACTAGATGTTATTATCATTTATCTCTCTTACTCCAGTGTTCCAAATGTAAGATGCATAGGGCATGTGGGAAGAAGGTTTGATCTGACCAGGTGTTTCTCACTCTGAACTAGAATACATCCCAGACTTTGCTCTCAGAATGTGACATGAAATATAAATGTATGTTTAACATGCATCTTTAAATGTGCTAATATCAAGTCTATTTATAATGTGCCATGCTCATTATTCTAAATGGGTTTGATCATTTGATTGCAATCTAAAATTAAAATGTCACTAAAATTGCATCTCTATTTCATTACTTTAGCAAATGCAACAGATGTTGTCAGCATGACACAAGCAACCGTAGCTCAATTAAATGCCTGAAATTACACAAAAAAAATTAAAAGTATGTTTCTTAATTAACAAAACTAGTAAATTCTCAGAGATTCTGCTCCCAGATACATTGTACTAGTGATCCTATGGACGAGAAATAACAGAATCAATGACGTGTCCAAACAAACGGCATTACTCTTTAAGCGCGCTCCACTCCTCAAATGATTGAGTATTGTGACACAAGAGCGAGAGAAGAAATAATTGAACTGGATGCAGAAGAGCAGAAACTGGCAATATAAGCCGTCTATCCTGTTAGGTCCCATCACTGATGAGAGACGTGCACAATTTATAAAATCTCACAGCGGATAGCAACCAAGAAAAAACAAGAGGCATAAAACTAGTTATTGGCTTCCTGAGCACAAACAAAAAACATAAAAAATTCCATTAAACATCCCCTGAAGACCTGAACACATTTATTATATTTCATTGCTCTGTACAAAAAGGAGCGAGATATTGCACCTAGGATATTAACAAGGCGCTTTAGTAGCATTGACAGAGGGCTAAAGAAACATGTTTATGATCATGTTATTTTTCACAAGCTATTGGCCTCATTTAACAAGGTAAGTGTGGTAATGAAGAAAAATATCTATCCAACAAAACAAGAGCAGCAAACCAAAACCAATTTGAAGCATAATTAGCAGATTACAATGTTGATCTCCTCTGATAGTGGTTAAGTCTGTAGCCATTCTTATGATGAAATCCCTCCAGTTCAAGAGTACAAGATATTTCAAGCTCTGAGGAGAATAAGCACACTGACAATTAATGTGAAGCAAGGTTATTTTTACATCTGTCTCCAGAAGATATAATTTAATGACAATCGGTCAAAATAAGAAGTTAGTGAGGTCAGCACAAATGTCAGAATCCAGGGACATGTGTAGGAAGAATACCTATTCTGTTACAACATGGAACTGTCTAAATTGCTTGCTGCAGATCATCTGCCATGTTAAAGAGGAAATGTTTTTGCTAAAAAGCCACTTAAAGCTAAATGTCATAAGGGATCTTTGTCCACTTTGCTAGTGGTTCCCAGTCACCACTTGTACTCTATTTTGTCTCCTAAAACCACTGATTAGAGAGAACCTGGAAACTGAGCTTTGTGTAGACTCCCTGTGATGTCATGAAGCACAAGACGGGAGCCGAATTTTACCAAAAATGTCATTGTAATGACATAATGAGAGACCTTGTACTCATTGAGTGGAGCAAAAACAGTGGCATGGACTGGTTGGGCTGAATAACCTTGGCATTTTATGTAATCCTGTGAAATCCTGCTAAAATTATCACCAGACCTGTCACCCTTCCCCAACGTCACCATCAATGGGTAAAATTAATTTTTATAACATGAGGTAATTCGAGAGAAAATAATCATTTCCAGGCTCATCAGTAGAACATACAACAGAATGTTCTCTCTCAATAACGCTTGGTCCATGTGATCTCCAGGACTAGATTTAGTTGCCTGAGAGGGTTTGGAGAGGAATATTTTTGCCCTTATTGGCCCTAGGATTTCTCTTTGTTTTATGCCTCTCCCAGGACTTTATATGGTATGAGATGGGGCAGTGGAAGAAGCATTTAGTCATGCTGGTTCAGCCATCATGGTGTGGGGCAGACTTGAAGGACCAGCTAGTCTTTTCCAGTCCATCAATTTTATATGTTTATATATTCAACATTATTTATGGGGGTCAGTTGATGTAAATAATGCCAATATATGGTTTCAATCCCTGTACCAGATGTGGTAGTTCATGGAGGCCTGCCTCCTCACCTTGCCCCACGCTTGACCCAGCGTGGTGCCCCTCAAACTATATAACCAATTGTCTCTCTTTAATGGTGAGAGATGCCTATGGTCCTTCGTGGACTATAGCTTATCATCTTCCTATCATTTATGAAGTAAGTGTACCTCCCACATTTCTCTCCTATGTGCAAGACTTCACAGCTGCTTGAATTAAACTTTGTTTGCCTTTGTCATTTCTACATTGCCTCCTTCAATTCCACTATCCCTTTGAGCTTGGTATCTTCTGCAAATTTGGTTAATTTTCATTAAGTGTCTAACTTCCAGTTGTTGATCTAAGTAGAAACGGTAAGATTTAGGTTGAGTTTAGGAATTGCAGATTACCCAAAATGGGGGTTGAAGTCATAGGTGGTTTACAAGTAGTTTACTAAGTATTATTAGATTATTAAGAAGCAATAGATTAAATATATTGCATAAGCTAAATAGATGGGAAAAGCATAAGATCTGTGATAGGTGGGAACTGTTACTGGCCCCCGAGGATGAACGGACGGATAGCACAGAGTAAGTAATATTGATCTCTATAGCTTGTCGTGATAGCCTCTGCTCTCTAGCTGAAGTGTTAGGAAGCTCTTCCCCATTTCTTCCTTGCTCTTCCCTGGTCTTCCTTCATCTGAAGAAGGCAGCTGTCTGATGAGGACTGCCTCCATAACATCCAAGCATCCATTAATATACTTAATTTCTACTGGCCAGTTGTTTACCCTATGTCAATCACTTGTTCGAGTTCTTCTTTCCAATAACCAAAGGGCAGGGACCCAAGGTGTCACCTCCCCTCTGTCGATCACTTTGACTGAGGCCATCTTTAGCTTGCCCCATGTTGGGTGCCTTTTTTAATCCCTGCCAGAGACTTGTATAGATAACAGGGTACACAAGGTGCCACAAGACTCCCTGAGAGCACTGTTCACCTGAGCTAATATCTTAATTTTACCTCAGCCCATGACTGATAGGAACTGTTTATACATTTTTCCAGCTAGAGAAAGAACAGGAACAGCCTTCTGCCATATGCCATCACACCATGCCTGCTAATTCTGTAAGAATTATACAATATTCTAAAAAGTACCATTTCCTTCACTCTCAACATCAAGCCCAATTCCTCCCTCCTTACGTTAGTCCTCTAAACAGTACCTGTTGGTTTCTATCTGTTAGTAATTTCTTATCCATTCCCAAGATTTAGCCAAATGCCCTACAGCTTTGAGCTTAACAAATAGGAAAATTTGGATCAGTCTTGTTTTCGGGCTTGGGGATTACAATGCATGGTTATCCCACATTCAGTCTCATTGATGCAGAGAGGATGCAAACTTCATTCCTCATTTAAATGATTTCAGCAAGTAGCCAAGTGCAGAAAGCACTTCTGACTGGCTGCACGCTCAACAAGGGGCAATCAGTGTGTGCGATTAGCACAGCACCCAGCTGGTCTGGGCCCCTTAACCAGGAGCTGGCCTCAGACAACAAGAACTGCTGCAGTCCGTCTGCAGAAAACTTGGGGTGGAATCATCCCAGATTTGCACTAAGTGCAGTAGCGAGAGGGAAATAGAACATTTTATCTGCCGACTGCAATGGCGGCTTTTTACACAGTATCGTCCCAATCCCGCCTCATTAATCATGCATTCCTGGGAAACAGACATTTCGATGGTGGATGCGCTCTCATTCACCCGCCACGCTGTCACCTCGCGGCTTCATCACATCTGGCACCTCATTTAAAGTGCAGCCGCGCACATACCTCTCAGTGCTTCCAGCCCAGGACAATTGCATAGAAGACATGGCTCCAAAGGCAGAAAGATTGCAGCCCTTCAGTGACATGTCCCTCGAGCACCTTTTGCACGTCATGGAGGTCCGCTGTGATGTCCCCTACTCACACTCTGGCCAGACGATGGGCAGCAAAACCATCAATCCAGGATGGGAGGCAGTGGCAGCGGTGGTCAGTGCCAATGCCCTGCAGAAGAGGACAGCCATCCAGTACTGAAAGAGGATGAATGGCCTCCTACTTTTTGCCAGGTTAGGTCACTTGCTTCATCACTCTCAACTCATACACTCACAAACCCATCACACATCCACAGGGCCCTCACTCACTGCCAGTTCAAGGGACATCACCATTCACTCTCTCACACACACCTTCATTGTCCTCATCCCGTCCATGGGACCACTCACCACCCACATATGCCAGGCATACTTATCATCCGGCCTGGCAGGCATCCTGCTTATGCTCTCTCCATCTGTATTCATGCAGGACAAGCTGGCACACAACAACAGGGAGAGATCGCAGACTGGTCGAGGAATGCTTGAAATCAAGGTCCTCATGGACATTTAAAATAGAGTCATCCAGCTGGCTGGCGAAGATCTGGGCTGTTCGTACTGACAGTGAAGCTGGCAATGCTCTACTAAGTGAGAATCCAGCAGTGCAACATCCATCAGGCAACCATGCTGTGAGTGATGTGCTCTGTTTCACAGGCCACTGCCAGGCACTAATTATCTCCCCTTGCTTTCACAGACACCTCTGGGAAACAGCCGAGGGAGTCCATGATCCACACCCTCGAATCAAGCCCTGAAGACATCTCGCAAGAGGAATCTGCTGAAATTCCAATTGAAGCCCATCTCCTACACCCTTCACCAGTGCAGAGACACACACCTTGGGGGACCTAGTTCTAGAGTAGCCTCAGGATCACAATCTGGTCAGCACATCGCACTGCCTGATCCACAGCAGGCAGCAGCAGGGACTTCCCAGGTTTCTGGCACTCAGAAGACTGCTGGAGGCCAGAAATCTGCTGTGTCCAAGTCAGATGAGGAGCCTCTGGACTTGGTCATATCACAGTTGCTGGAGCTGCAAAGGCAATCTTGGGAATGCCAGAAAAGGATGTCCACAGTACTCTGCAAATAGAAAAACATGATGGAGGAGTCCGTCCGTCTTCAGTCTAAGGTGATAGCGCCAGCATGTACCGAGGTTAGCACTGGTAGGATGGTAGCCGCCATTGTTACAACTGGGATAGGAGGAGTGCGCGAATTATCAAGCCCCACTACCCCACAGGCTGTACCGTTAATTTAAATGTTTAACTTTCTACCAAAAAGGCCAGTTGTGTGCCTATACCTCTAGCACCCAGAAGAAAAGAGACTCTGACCAGGCTTCTTTCAAAAACTCAGATTGATTAATTTATTTTAAAACAAAATTTCTTTTAACAAGTTGCAAGTACTGGTTAACATACAATTGTAATCAGGAAGTATAACTATCTATCTCTTCCTAAAGGAGTCCCCCAGCACACTCACAGACACACACACACACGCAAACAAAGGACAAACAGATAGAGTCTCTCTACAGAGATGGGCTTTGGAGGATAGGCATTTTAAAATAAATTTAAAGTCCACAGGATCTTGACGCCGTCGACCTGGAGTTCTCTCGCTGATCCCGGTGGGTGCCTAGACATTCTCACTACTGGCCTCAGCTTTGCTGGTCCAAATGCAAACTGGTTATACTTAGATGAGGGTTCTCTGGCTACAGGTTGATAGCCACATACAATTTCAGGCAGGGTAGAGAGAGGGAGCCAGTCAAGGTAGCCTTCTTTCCTCAGCTTATTATCCAACAAGACTGCCTTCCAAACAAGCAGGTTCACAACTTAAGTTCTTTTCCTTTGCCATGTGATTTGCCTTTTTGTCTTCCAGCTTTTCATTCGTTAAAGTTCTTTGCAGTTAAACACAAACAAAAAACTCCTTCTCAAGTATCATAAAGATCAGGTGGATTCTTGGAAGAGGCCTGCTTGTTGACAATTCCAAGGTGAACTTATGGCCTTTTTAAAAAAGTCCCAGTTTAGCATCCAGCTCATGCTATGTCCTTCCATTCTGTGAAAGAAAACTTCTGTCTTGAGAGATATGATTCTAAAACCATGGAGACCATGGTCCAGGACATCGGCCCTGCACTGCTGTGTGGGTTGAACTCCATCGCTGATGCCATAGTTGGCCTCCAGCTTCACAAGAGGGGTGTGAGGCAGCTCGACCTCGGTCCAGCTTCCCATTCCCCGCAAGAAGTCAGCCAGGGGTCCTATGGCACCTATAGGGAGGAGGATCAGCAGATGCACACCCCGGGGACACCCACCCAGGTAACTCCAAGGGTGTCTTGCCCATCTGAATCCCCTCTTCTTGTGACAACAGCAGCTCCAGCTCCACAGGTCAAGGAGGGTGCCACTGCCACACAGCAGGATCCCGAAAGCAGGCTGGGGCCCTCCAGGTCTCGGCCCTCTGGAAGACACCCGTCAAGGTCATCACAGACAAGGCATAGCAGTCAGCAGTCTGTCTCCAACTCTACTCTGGATGTCCAGGGAGCACCAAGATGTAGCGGCAGGGTTAGGAAGGTTAAGAAGATGTAGTTACATAGCTTGGATATGGGTGTTAATCACTTGTACATAATGTTCACTATTGTAAATAAACTCCCAAGAATGTCCTCCTGCCTATGGCTCCTTGTTCTGATGAGCAGTCTGCGTGTCACTCAGATGTGAAACCTTTCTGTACAAGATAAAGGCAGGTGTCTCAGTCTAGGGCCTCTTCCCTGTGCTTTGTGCAGTCTTCAGGCCAAAGTGATGGTCCGGCTTCACACTCATTGGACACATTAATGATACCTGCACCGCAATGCTGCTTGTCATTGCTGCCAGAATATCGTGGGGGCTTCATGGAGACACAGAGTTTCAGTCATTCTCTCTGTGTGCTCTCAGCACTTTTAAGGAGGGGCTGGCCCCCATCTCATCAGCATCTGTGGCCAGTGAGGCTGTGTTCCTGAAGGGGTCAAATGCTGAAGGCTAACAAAGGATCAGATGAATTGAAAGTTTCAGGGCTGCGTCTCCATGATATGACCCTGATTACAGAGTGCAAGTGAGCTGCCCTCAGCCAGACAGGATTCAGACATTTACAGAAGCTATGTGAAGATCTATGGAGTGTCCTCACTGCATGTCATCATCATTTTCCTAGAATCGCGTGACTATTAGGTACTCCCAAGTACGCCTGCCTTGCCTGGCAGTGTGAGGGCCTCATCACCATCATCCTTGCCTTCGAGGGCCTCCTCACCATCATCCCTGTCAATGTTTTCCTCATTGGAGGAGACATCCAGTTCCTTCTTTTCCTCCTCAGCCAGCTCCTCTCCCTGTTGCAGTGCCAGAATGTAAAGGGCGCAGCAGGCGACGATGATGTGTGACACCTTCTGTGGACTGTATTGCAGGGCTCCACCAGGACAGTCCAGGCACCGGAACCTCATTTTCAGCATCCCAATGGTTTGTTCCACCAAGGTACAAATTGCAGCATGAGCATCGTTGTACCTCCGCTCTGCTGTTGGCTGAGGTCGCTGCATGGGTGTCATCAACCACATCCTCTGCTGGTAGTCCTTGTCCCCAAGGACTGCCCCAATTCCGCAGCCTCTATGGACTCTGGAAGAAGTCAGGGATCTGATGCCAACTGAGAATGTAGGAGTTGTGGATATTCCCTGGGAACTGAGCACAGACTTCATAGACTCATAGACATCTACAGCACAGAAGGAGGCCATTTGGCCCATCGTGTCTGCACCGGTCACAAAGATCTGACCATACTAATCCCATTTTCCAGCGCTTGGCCCATAGCCCTAGAGGCTATGGCAACGCACATGAATGTCGAAATACTTCGTTAACATTACAAGCGTTTCTGACTCAACCACCCTTTCAGGCAGCGAGTTCCAGACTCTCACCACACTCTGGGTGAAAAAATTTCTCCTCAACTCCCCTCTTAGCCTTCTACCTCTCAGCTTAAATCTATGCTTCCTGGTTATTGACGCCTCTAATAATGGAAAAAGTGCCTTCCTATCCACCATATCTATGTCCCTCATAATCTTATCCACTTCTATCAGGTCCCCTCTCAACCTTCGCTGCTCCAAGGAAAACAACCCCAGCCTATCCAATCTTTCTTCATAGCTCAGACCGTCCAGCCCAGGCAATATTCTGGTAAATCTCCTCTGCACTGTCTCCAGTGCAATCACATCTTCCCTATAATGTGGTGACCAGAACTGCATGCAGTACTCCAGTTGTGGCCTAACCAGCGTTTTATACAGTTCCAGCATAACCTCCCTGCTCTTGTATTCTATGCCTCGGCATATTCTATTCTATAAAAGCAAGTATCCTATATGCCTCCTTAACCAACTTATCTACCTGCCCTGCTACCTTCAGGGATCAGGGATCTGTGGATATGCACACCAAGATCTCTCTGAATTTCAATACTTTCCAGGGTCCTACCATTCATAGTGTAATCCCTTGCCTTGTTAGCCTTCCTCAAGTGCATTGCCTCACACTTTTCTGGGTTGAATCCCATTTGCCACTGCTCTGCCCACCAGACCAGTCCATTGATATCCTCCTGCAATTTACGGCCATCCTCCCCACTATTTACCACCCTAACAATTTTCATGTCATCTGTGAACTTCTTGATCATACGCCCTACATTTAAGTCCAAATCATTTATGCACCCCAGAAACAGCAAGGGCTGCAGCACTGAGCCCTGCGGAACCCCACTGGTAACAGAATTCCTGTCACAGAAACATCCCTCTGCTTCCTGCCTCTCGGCCAATTTTGGATCTAACCTTGCCTTGGATCCCATAAGCTTTTACTTTCTTGCCCAGTATGTCATGAGGGACCTTATCAAAAGTCTTGCTAAAGTCCATGTGGATCACATCAAATGCATTACCCTCATCAACACTCCTGGTTACCTCCTCAAAAAATTTGTTCAAATTTGTCAAACACAACCTTCCCTTAACAAATCCATGCTGACTATCCCTCATTAATCTGTGTCTCTCCAAGTGCAGATATATTCTGTCCCTCAGAATTCTTACTAATAATTTCCTCACCACTGAGGTTAGACTGACTGGCCTGTAATTTCCCGGCCTATCCCTTCCTCCATTTTTTATTAATGGGATAACTTTAGCAGTCCCCCTGTCCTCTGGCACTTCATCTGTGGCCAGAAAGGATTTGAATGTTACTGCCCGGGCCTCTAATATCTCTTCCCTTGCCTCCCTCAACAGCCTGGGATACATCTCAAACGGGCCCTGGATTTATCCACTTTTAAGGCTGCTAAACCCGCTAGTACCTCCTCTCTATGTTAATTTCCTCTAATATTTCGCACTCCTCCACCCTGATGTCTATACCTTCATCATCCTTTTTCCATTGTGAAGACCGATGCAAAGTATTCATTGAGGACTGTGATCACGTCTTCTGGGTCCACACATAGATTACCTCTATGGTCCCTAATTGGCCTTACTCCTTCCCTAGTTACTCTCTTGCACTCTATATGTTTAAAAAAACCCTTTGGGTTTTCCTTTATTCTATCCACCAATGCTTTCTCATGCACTCTCTTGGTTTTCCTAATTTCCTTTATAAGTTCCCCCCTGAACTTTTTATACCCCTCGAGGGACTCTGCTGCATTGAGCCC
Source organism: Cetorhinus maximus (assembly GCF_964194155.1). NCBI lineage: Eukaryota > Metazoa > Chordata > Chondrichthyes > Lamniformes > Cetorhinidae > Cetorhinus > Cetorhinus maximus. The sequence continues at coordinate 96,002,372 of NC_135885.1, forward strand.
TCGGTATCTGCCGTAAGCTTCTCTTTTTTTCTGAATCCTAACCTTTATGTCCCTTGACATCCAGGGTTCTCCAGACTTGGTACCCTCCCTCCCCTTTGTCTTTATGGGAACGTATTTGCCCTGCAATCTCGCTATTTTCTCCTTGAATGCCTCCCATTGCTCTGACACAGTTTTATCTGCAAGTAACTGCTCCCAGTCTACTTGGGCCAAATCGTATCTCATCTTAGTAAAATTAACCTGCAGGATATGTCTGTGGTGGTCGCACACCAGCTGAACATTCAGGGATTGGAAGCCCTTGCGGTTGACATAGTTGACCACTTGTTGCTACAGAGGTCTGTCGATGGTGCTCTGCACCAGTAGAAAACCTGAGATCTGTGCTCTAGTATTGTGGCTTTCCTGGTCCTGGGCGAAAGGCACAAAAATTGTGTGCCTTCGTGAATATGCTGCCTGGATGCATTTGTGGGTGGAAGCTTGCAATATCTCACAGAGGTCACCTGTGGAGACCTGAAAGCAGCCACTGGTGTAAAAATTGAGCACCGCTTTCACTTTCCCGGCCGCGGGCAGTGGATAACCTCCATGGCCTGAATTTTGCACTCGTCGGGTGAGTGCGATTGGTGGGCTCAGGAGCGGATGGGACACCATCCCCCAACAGCAATCAGAGGCCCCGACTGCAATTTCACAATGGCTGGCCAATTAACAGGCAGCCAACGTGAAACGTGCTGGAGAAAGGCTCAGCACTGCCGGTGGGGACAGGAAGAGGGCGGGCGCCAATGTCACTGTGGGTGCCAGTGAGCACTTCCACTGAGCTCCCTAAAGGCAGACAGATACCTCAGGGAGCTGCAGAGCTCCAAATAATAAAAGAAAACACAAAAACGCTGCAAAAAATGCCTATGCAGCACAATCAAGCACCTGAAAGCATACCTCATGAAAAAACAGTCCCCAGATATTCTTTATTATTCTTTATTTTAAATCCTAACGGAGATTTCATCCCGCCCTTGGATGAGGTTTCATCAAAAATGTAAAGCCCGCCTGGCCAATTGGCCCATCTGCCAGCCATAAGGCTGGATGGGCCACGAAAAATCGCTTATAATTGGGCTGCTAATGAGCTAATTGTCGGCAGACACTCTTCCAATTTTTGCACGCACGCGCCAAGCGAAATATCGCGCGAGTGCACAATGACGTCGGGACACTCGCCCGACATCATCTCGCACAATTTGACACTGGTTTGGGTCGGGCGTGCGCCCGCCCGCAGAACATAAAATTCTGCCCCATGTCTCTGTGGTGCCAAACCCTGCAGCAGCTGGCAGATGTAACCGATCAGTTCCCTGGACATGCGCAGTCTTCAGCAACACTGTTTCTCAGTCATCTGCAGAATGAAAGGTGGCGTCTATAGACCCTGGGTCTAGCTAGGAGCTGACCAGTGGTAGTTTGTGGTGGCTCTTCAGTGGCATGTGCGGGAGGACCCGCAGCCCCTTCTTCCAGAGGGTGCTGTTCCTCCCTGTCTGTCGCTCTTTTCTCCTTCATCTCTGCTCTCTGTAAGCCATGCACTGCTCCTGCAGGAAGAAAAGGAGAGAGGCATGGGTTAGCTTGGTTGTTCTAAGAACCTCTCTTGGTTAAGCCTGAATGCCCTTTAATGCAGCCCAGAGAGTGCAGGCCACCACTTGGATGGCCTGAGTTTAGTGCACTGCATGGCTGCCCAAGACCCCACTCAACTCCGCCCCACTCCACCTGACCGGCTGGCAGCAGCTGTGCCCATTATACTACATGCTGTGCTCTCAGCTCAGGCGCAGGCATTTTCCTACCCCGCACTGCAAGGCTGCGCTGCTAGCTTGAACCATGGAGGGAGTACTGGTCCAAACCTGAATGATGACATTGCAAGGGGCTGTGAGCGCCTCCACCAGTGACTGCTCCACATCCAGCTTTAGCAAGGAGATTGTACAACTTTCCCAGTAGTCCAATTGTTCTGTAATCCACTAAAATGCTGATTAGTTTGCAGTCTGTGCCCATGGTGTGAAAAGCTCTGGAGCATTTGGTGGCACTTCCATGCCTCTGCATTGCTTGAGTGGGCAGATAAGTTATAGGCCCGACTCCAAGCATGTCAATGTGGCTCTGCCTGAATTGTCTCAGCTGTGGAGGAATGGTCACTTTATACAAGGTTTCCCTAATGTGTGGCTGCTTCCTTCTCCACCCCCCACCCCCGACCCCGCACATGCTTATGCACTACCATCAACCACAGGGCAGTCCTTGCCCTCACCCCCAAGTTGCCTCAACCACAGTGCAGCCCTTGCCCTGGCACCGCACTGCCAGCCAGCTGGGGAAAAAAGACTTGCCTGTGTCTCCGCCTGAATGTGTGACGCCTCAACCTTGATGTCCAACAGGTGATCCTTGTGAGCACTGCGCAACGTTACTGTGCACTCACCTTTGAGTTCCCCTTGAAGTGTAGCTTGCCAGTGCATGTCTTATAAATGGTGTTGTGAAACAGCATTTTTCAGCATGCATGGAGGATCCAGTGTGGGGGGTACTATTCCAGCGAACTTATAATGATATGCAGATGTATTATAATGCTATTCCCGATGTCTGATAGCAGGAAATGTGGCCCGCCATTGACGGGCAGAGCGGATGATTGCAAACTGGTTTCATGATGTCGTATAACTGATTTTTGGCCTTCTTGCCACATTGTCTGCTTAAGCCACCGAACACGCCCGCCACCAACAGTCACGGAAAATCCTGTCATTGGTTAAATGTAAAAGCACAGCAAATAGATCATTAGGCAAAGGAGAGGGATCCCACAGTTACTGATACAAACCTCGAGGCATTGGTGATGGAGGTGGAAAGGAGGAAAGATGCCACGTTCCCAAAAGGGGCTGGGAGAACTTCAGAGCAAACCCTGAGAGAGAATGCCAAAGTCAATTCTCAGAGTCTGGCCCTCAGGACCTGGCTGTAGTGTGGCAAAAAAGTTCAATCACCTCAAATGAGTGATCAAGGTCAGTGAATAGACCTTCACTTGGCATCTCCACCAATATCTCATTCTGCTCATTGAGTCATATCCTCATCACTCACTCATCAGCAATCAGGAGTCATACCTAACATTCAGATACTCCATCCTCGCGAGCACTGCGCAACGTTACTCTGCACTCACACAGGTAGCAATACTGCCAGCTTGTCATCCACTGCTCGCTGCCTACACACACCTCCAGCTATTCAGCTATGCTAGGCACATCAAGCAAACTCATTGCAACACACTCACTGACATTCTTCCCTCTCTTTTGCTGGCCAAGGTGGCCCATAACAACAGGGAGCAGCAGAGAACTAACAGAGGGAGTAGACATGCTTGCATCAACTGAGCCTTCTGGAGGCAACAGTGCTCCTTGTCATAGGGCCTGAGGTTGTTGCACCCAGCATCATCAAGAACGAGCAAGATGACGGTATGCTCCTACCTTATGCTTCTTCTCAACAACCCCCTCACTCATTCTGCTACCTGGCATGAAGTGCAAACTGCAGCTGTTGTGACCATAGAGACATATAAACATGGAACCATGGACCTTTTGCTTTCAACTCAAACCCCTTCCCTCACCCCAATCCTCCCTTTCTGCATTTATGCTTTCAGATACCCAAGAACCACGACCTAGCCAGCCACTGCATCCTCATCATGGGCTAAAGCAGACTCCTGAAGAAGAAGCAATGTCACTTGATTTCATATTCACAGCCATCAGCTTAGATACTGAGCAAACTTTAGAAAGTAGTGTAGACTTGGGTCAGTACTTAGTGAGTTACCATGCATGAGTGAGCTGGAAACAAGCATGTGGGAAAAGATAGTTCATGTGCCAGCTCACTGGTGGGTAGGATTGCATACAATTTCTGTTGTAGAGGACACGGAAGAGGACCTTGATGGGGGAAATACTGGAGAATGCTGGTGGGCATGCATACCAAGATACTTGGTGCATTGACAGGCATGCCACAGAGCCTCTTGTCAAGGTGTATGGAGGAGTGTCGTTCCAACTTGGCAGAGGGCTTCACGCAGTGCTTGGAGCCCATCCATTCTACTGAGGAAGTGCTAGCCAGCTCCTTGACAACACTCGCAGACCCTAACATGATGTAGCACCTGATAGCCAATACCTCAGCATCTATTGCAGCACAGGCAGAAACCATCAATGTCTCAGTGCTATAGTGGAAGCTCAGACCAAAGTCAAGAGAGCAACATTTGGTGCTATGAAGGCTTAAGTTGCTGCCAGCATGGCTACAGATACCAGTGCTCAAAGGAGATTTCAGCGTCTCTCAGCATCCTGCAATCTGTCCGCCAGCAGATTACTAGGATTGTTGAGGTGCCAGCCATGGGACTGACAGTGCATCTGTGAAACACAAACTGTGGCAGTGAGTGTTTTGTCTTGGGTTCAGGATCTAGATGGGGATTTTTTGGGGTTTATTAGGGGTTTGTTACCCTAAGAATGCTACCATAGACTGTTACTTGCAAAAACCATTCCTGTATATTTACAGATCTATATAAATCTCAGTACGCTACATGAGTCTCTCAGTCTCTTAGTCATGTGACATTACATCATAGGTATATCAGTAGTTACTTAATTATCAAGTACTCCTGACGTTAACCCTTCACTCTACATCTCCCTCCAAGTCTTTATCCCAACAATATACATCTTTCTACATCTCCCCCAAAGTCTCAGACTTCACAGTGTTAGTTTCTGTTGTGCCTTGATCAATCTCCCTGATCTGGTCATGATTTCATTTCAAGGTTGAGGGCGAATTGCACTCTCTCATTGTTTGATAGGAGTGTCTTCCACCTGGGCCTAAGGTTCCATTGGTTTCCTTCCCAATGATATCAAGGCTCTTCGGTCCATTCTGATATCTCCCTGGTCCATTCGATTACTATGCCTTCCTTCTATTGATCTCGTATTCACACTCTCTCCCCTGGCTGTAGCATTTTCAAATTTCGTGTTCTGTGCCTGAAGTTGAAGGTACTAGCTCAACTGTCTCTTTGTTGCTCCTCAGGCTTCCTAACTTTCTCCTGACAATTTGAGGTAATGTTAGGTCATAGTGTTTGTTGTAGAGCTGGAAGTTCTGTTCGCAGCCATCTTCCCATCAATAGTTCTGATGGTGAGAACCCATTTTTTAGTGGTGAGGTTCTGTAGTTAAGAATGGTCAAGTTAATATTGTCATTCATTTTCAATTCCTTGATTGTTCAAACTCCTCTTTCTGCTTCTCTGTTCAACTGAGGATATCTCAGAGAAAGTAGTTGAGACCAAAACATTGTATGTTTTCAAGAAGGAGTTAGATACAGCTCTTGGGGTGAAAGGGATCAAAGGATATGGGAGAAAGCAGGAGCAGGCTATTGAGTTGGATGATCAGCCTTGGTCATAATGAATGGCGGAGCAGGCTCGAAGGGCCGAATGGCCTACTCCTGCTCCTAGTTTCTATGTTTCTATCTCGATGAACTAGTCACATGCATGAAACCATATTCCTGCGGAAAGTTGTAGAACAGCTCATTAACAAACTGAGGACTGTCGTCTGGCACCACAACATCTGGGATACCACATATCATGATGATTCTTTGTAGTGATGTAATGACTGCCTCCGCCGTGGTGCTTTGCAGTCTACTCACTGCAAACCATCTGGAGTAGCAATCAATGACGGTGATGAAAACTTTGCCTTTAAAATCAAATAAATCCATTCCCAGGCGCACTCATAACCTCAAAGGAAAAGTAGAGGGTGCCAATGATTTGTCTGCTGTTGGCTATTCACTGCACACATAAGACAATCATAATTAAATCTTCATTGGAGAGACTGATGCCCGGCCAGCAGACTGACTGTTGGGGTCTTGCTCAGTATTTCACTATTCCCAAGTGACCTTGATGGATTTTCTGGAGAATGATGAGTCGGAGTGTTTCAGGGATGACTAGTCTGTCATTAAAAACTAAGAAATCATCAATGATTGTGAGATGTTTTCTCTGTTCTAAGTTTTGGCGAAGTACTGACTTGTTAGAAGTATAACCCAGTCACCCCTTCTGGCAATACTCTTTTATTTCGATGCACTTGTCATCTTGCAGTTGTGTTTGCTTAATTTCTTGTAATTTCTTCTCAGTGGCTGGAGTGTCAGGTAATGAGCGAAGTATATGCTTCCATTTCCTCAAATTTAAATCTTCCAGTTTTAATCCTTCTTGACAATGTATCTGTAGTCATCTGGTACTCCCCTTGAATGTACTCAATAAATGAATTGTATCTCATGACTCTCAGTCTAAAACGTTGAATTCTAGGTGGCATTTTTCAATTTCTTTTAGGTTAAGAAGAGTAGCCAAAGATTTATGATCGGTGTCAATCTTAAACCTCAATCCCATGACATAATCAGAGAACTTCTAAGCAGGCCTATGTGGCTGCTAATGCTTCTTTCTCAATGGTTTCATACCTTTTCTCTGTGTCCGTGAGAGACCTTGAGGTGCAATAAACTGGTTTTCTTTGTCCATCTTTTTGAACTTGAAACAGCATTATGCCCAAGCTTATAGATGATGCAACTGCTGCTACAGTTGTCGGCAATTCAAGAATTTCTGGTGAAATTAGGAGATCTTTGATCTTGACAAAAGCATTTTGCTGATCTGTGTTCCAGTACCACTGTTGACCTTTTCTCAACAGCTGTCATAACGGTTCATTGATTTCTGCAAAGTTTGGTAAAAACCTGCCTACTTGATTAACCATCCAAAGGAACCTTTGTATATCTGTGATGTTTTTATGCTGTGGGAACTCTTTAATGACCTGGGTTTTCTGAAGGCCGGCTATAATTCCTGAAGCTTGCACAAAGTGGCCCAAGAGTTTTATCATTGGCTTTGCAAATTCATATTTGCTGTTTAATGTCAAACATGCTGCTTTAGGACTTTGAGGGCTGCTCTCAATCAATGGTCATGTTCTTCCCTTTGATGAACCATATGTCCATATGACATATTACTGCTTCCATGCCTTTCAGGGTCTGATTCATCATTCTTTGGAATATCTCAGGTGCAGAAGCAATTCTGAATGGTAACCTGTTAAAATAATAATGGCCAAATGGGGTGATAAAGATAATTAGAAATCTGGATTCTTTGCCCAGAGACAGCTGCCAAAGGCCACTGTTAGTATCTAATTTTCTGCAGAAGGTGCTTTTCGCTAATTTGGCGAGGCTTTCATCCAATGATGCCCACGGGTAGATCTCATGCTCTAATGACTTGTTTAATTGAGTCAAGTCTACGCAGATTCTAATCGAACCATTAGACTTTGATACTGTGACCATTCCAGAGCACCACTTTATCATTATGGTTACTGGAGAGATGATCTCTTGTTGTAACGTGTTCAATCTTGCTCTTGACTTTGTGTAGGAGTGGGTGAAGGGCCTTCCTCACTGTGAAGAAACATATAGGCATAGCATCTGTCCTTAGAGTTATGTGATATTCTGTTTTCAGCTTTCTAAGCCTGAACATAGGGATGGAAATTCATTCCTGAATACCTCATTAGACTGCTCATCAGCAATTTCCTCAACCTTGTAAATGAGCCTCAGCTGCAAATATGCTTTGCTGCTCAGTAATGATGACTATCATTCTATAGACTTGTTGCCTATAACGTATAGGGATTCAATAATTTCTCCATCCTTGTATCTTAATCTTGTCATGTGTTGGCCTATGTGTTGTCCCTCCTGGACCTTGCAACTAAATGAAGGATAGCTGTAATGTAATGTTTTAAGCCATTTAACTTCACCAGATAATACTGAAACACCTGCATCAGTATCTAGCTTGAACTCTGTGGGGTGACTAGCAATGTTTAAATTAATGCTCCAGTAATTATTTTCTGTTTCATTAACTTCTTCTAAGAAGGTTATTTGTTTTCTCTGTTGCTCTTCCACTTCTTGGATTTTACATTGTTTTGTTGTGATCTCTTTCTCCCTATGAGCATAAGGAACTTAGGATCTGCAAACTATTTTTAAATATCCTAACTTCCCACAGGTGTGGCATTCAGCTCCGCCAGCTGGGTATTCTTCCTGCTTGTGTAGGGTTTTCCTGCCACACTGAGAGCATCTCAAGGTTGCAGTTGGTGCAGTTTTTCCTGACTTCACTGGATTGTGCTTCACTGCGCTTTCTCTTTTTTTGTCCAACATATTGAATTCACTCATTTTTTACAAGGACAATACTTTCCCCATGTTTTGCTTCCTAAACTCAGTCTGTCACGCTATTTGTACTATCTTTGTGAGTGTTAAATCTCACATTTGCAAAAGATTCGATAGATTGTCAAAAAGACCTGACCACTGTATGATCACATATTAATTCAATTCTGAGGATCCCATAGTCACAATTCTTTACAAGTCTTGGATTCACCTGGTTTTGTCTCTTATTAAATTTTGCTTGCTTAATGATCAAATTTTTTTTTAAGCTGAAGTGCTAATTGAATGTCTGGAGGACTTTCTCAAATGAGCTTAAAGCCTCATTGATGCCCTGTCTTGCAATTACACAATCTGCTATGGCCCCTACTGCACACAGTAAAGTACTGACCTGACCCTTCTGTTCCTTCTTATGCAAAAATGAAGCTGTTCTCTATCTGGAGATAGAGAATTCAATTGTCCCAGTATTAAGTATGTTGTGAGCTTTCAGCACTTCAGAATGGTTCTGGGGGTGGAAATATAGACTTCACGCTTACCCTAAGCTCTGTATCTGTTGCTGCTTCAGTAGTTTGGCTTGTAGATTGTGATCTGTACTCACTGCCATCTGGGCTCCGGGTCTGTGTGTCTGCTTGCATCAGCAGCATCCATGATACCCTGTTTTCAAGTGAGTCTTCAATCTTTTTTTCTTCTTGTGCTTTTTCCAAAGATTTGTAAATCTTTAAGTTCTACTTTTGGGGCAAAATGTTTAGCTCAGTGGGCGGGCGCGTGCCCAACCCACTCGAGCGTAAAATTCTGTGCGTTGATGTTGGGTGAGCGCCCCGACGTCAATGCACAGTAGTGTAATATTTCAGTCGACGGGCACGCGCCGCAATGCGCCCACCGAAAATTAAAAGGACTGTTAAGGCCATTAAAGGATCAATTGAATAGAATTTTTCACTGCCTGTCCAACCTTATGGTTGGCAGGCAGGCGAAAAGTCCAAGTGGCCTTTGCACTTTTTAGGAAACCTCATCCATGGGTGGGACGAGGTTTCCTAAAGCAAATAAAAATGAAATAAAAAAATTAAAATTTAATTAATAGCATGTCCCTGCTCATGTGACATGTTTTATTACATTATTTACTTCTTTATTAATTTTTATTATTAATTTTTTTTTGAAAACACTTAATCTCCGTGAGGCAGCTCTGTGCCTCAGGAAGATTATGAAATATGCACTCGTGTGCATGTGCTCAGGTCGTACTCGCCCTGCTCTCACACCCTTCCAACCCCGCCTGCACAGGCAGTGCTGAGCGCTGCCGCTCGCGTTTCACGCTGGGTGGGCCGTAATTGGTCCGCCAGCGTGAAATCACCTTCCTGCCCTGATTGAGGGCGGCGGTCGGCTTCTCGCCCGCTCCCACTCGTCCCCGCCGAGCCCGCCTGACAAGGGTGAAATTCTGCCCTTAGAGTTTTTCTGGGCCTTCACACTCTGTCAGCTGCCACTACCACTGCTACCATGTTTCATCTTAAGTTCCGGGTCTAGATGGGATTTCTTTAGGTTTTGTCTGTTACTCTAAGAATGCTACCATAGACTGTTATTTGTAAAACCATTCTCGTTTATTTACAAATCTACATATGTCTCAGTCCTCTACACAAGGTTGTACTTCTGTTTCCCAGCAGATCGCAGTCTCTTAGTCATGTGACATTGTATCCTAGTTACATCAGTATCAGGTGCTCCTGATGTTAACCCTTTACAGTCCACTCTCATCATGACAGCATTTGTGCTCCCACCACTGCCACTTGGCCTTTGCTGTTGTCTCTTAGCCTGCCAGCCTAGACTGCTGCCAACTTAGACTGCTGCCAAGGTGGTGCAGTCTGAAGCCAAGCCTATGAGGCTCAGAGCAACTCGAGGTCGCCCTGCATGGCCCTCTTCAGTCTCCCGCAAAGTAGTCTCCACTAATCATGCTGCAGCCAATGGACAGTAATGCGTAGGAGCACCAGGATAGACAATGGCATCCATAAGATAAGGAATGTACTGGGGTAAATAGCTCAATTTTGTGTTTTTTGTTGAAGTCATTAGATAAGGTTGTAATGGAATATTTATTTTGCTATGGTGTTTGCTTCAAGATTTTGGTCGAGGACGCTATGATTGTTCATAGCTGATGGATTCAGTGGTGGGGAGTAGTGAAGCAATTGTGATATGGAGATAAGATCTCAGGGGAACCAGGACCTGAGTGCCCACTCACTGACAGCCCATCCAGAGCAAAGGGATGCCATATGACTACATCTTTCTTCCCCTGCCTCCTCATCCCCCTCCTCCTCTTCCTTCTGCATAGTGCACCTGGTAGATGGCACACTCAGCAGCCACAGTGTGTTGATGGTGGAGGGAGTGGATGTTTAATGTGGTGGATACCAATCAAGTGCCTACTCTATCCTCGATGGTGTCAAACCTCTTGAATATGCTTGGAGCTGCACTCATCCAGGGGCATATTCCATCACACACCTGACTTGATGGTGCTTTACTGAATTAGCTGAGTTCCTCAACAGAGAATTCGCAGTCTCTGACCTGCTCTTGTAGGCATAATACTTACATGACTGGTCCAGCTAAGTTCATGGCCAATCCCAAAATGCTGATGGTGGGAGATTCAGCAATGGTAATGCTGTTGAACGCAAAGGGTAGATGGTAGGATCCTCTCTTGTTGGAGATGGTCATTGTCTGGCATTTGTGTGTGCAAATGTTACTTATTAGCAGAAGCCTGAATATTGTCTATGTTTCACTGCATGTGGGCAATGTCTGCTTCATAATTGGAGGAGTTGCAAATGGTACTTGAGCAGTTATCAGGAAAAATCCCCACTCTGAAATTATGATGGAGGGAATGTCATTGGTGAAGAAGCTGAAGACAGTTGGGCCAAAACACTAAAGAACACTTGTAGCGATGTTTTGGGACTGAGATTGGCCTCCAAAAACCACAACCATCTTCCTTTGTGCTATCTATGATTCCAGCCAGTGGAGTTTTCCTCCTGATTCGAATTGACTTTGATTTTGCCAGGGCTCCTTGATGCCATTTTCAGTTGAGTGGTGCCTTGATGTCAGATGCAGTTCTCATCTCACCTCTGTTCATGTTTGCATCAAAGCTGTAATGAAGTCTGGAGCTGAGTGGTCCTCGCAGAACTCAAACTGAACATAGGTGAGCAGATTACTGGTGAATAAGTGCTGCTTGATAATACTGCCAACAGCAGCTACCTTTCCTTTGCTGATGTTTAAGCACAATAATTGGACAGATAGGATTTATCCTGTTTTTTTTTGGAGAGGACATAGCTGGGAAATTTTCCACATTGCTGGATAGGTGCCAATGTTGAAGCTGTAGTTGAACAGTTTAGCTAGAGGTGCAGATAATTCTGGAGTACAAGTCCTCAGCACTACAGTCAGGATGTTTTCGAGGTGATTGCCTGTGCAGAATCTAGTGAGCTCAGCCAGTTCTTGAAATCACATGCAGTGAAATGAGTTGTCTGAAGACTGGCATCTGTGATGCTAAGATCCTTAGGAGAAGGCCAAGTTTGATTATCCACTTGGCACTTCAGGATTCAGTCTTCCCTTTTGCACTCACGGACTAGATCTACCATCATTGAAGATGGGGATGGTCATGGACCCTCCTCCTCACATTAATTGTTTAATTGTCCACTACTGTTCAAAATTGGATGTGGCAATACTGCAGAACTTTGATCTGATCTATTCACTGACAGATCACTTAGCTCTGTCCACTATTTAGCATGCATGTAACCCTATGTTGCAGCTTCACCAGGTTGCCACCTAACTTTTAGGTGTGCCTGGTGCTGCTCCTGACATGCTGTCCTACACTCCTCATTGAACCATCCCCTGGTTTAATGGTGATGGTAGAGTGAGGGCAATGCCATCCATGAAGTTTAAGACTGTGGTGGAATACAATTCTGCTGCTGCCAATGGCATATAGCACCTGATGGATGCCCAGCTTTGAGCTACTGGATCTTTTCTGACATTTTTCCATTTAGCATGGTGGTAGTTGCTACACAATATAATGGAGGGTATCCTCAGTGTGGAGATGGGACTTTGTCTCAACAAGGACTGTACAGTGTCAATACTGCCAGTACTGTTGTATTTGGTGAGGATGAGGGTCAGTAGGTTTTTCCCCCGTAATGGTTTGCTCACCACCTGCTGCAGGCTCAGTCTGGCAGGTATGCTCTTCAGGACTTGTCCAACTCGGTTAGTAGTGGCACTACTGAGTCACGCTCGGTGATAAATATTGAATTACCCTGTGGTAACAAGTTTCCTATTGTCATCACTCTTTAAGTAAATAAGTTTCTTCTGAGTTTTCTATTTGATTTCTTGGTAACTATCCTTTACTGAAGGCCTCTAGTTTTACTCATCCTCCTTCGTGATGCAGTCAATTAAAATAAAATTGGGAGAGTTGTAAATTGGGTGCCTATTCACTATCATCCATTTAAACCATTGTCTAAAGTCAAATGAACCCCCATAGTAACTGTGTTCAGACAAGCTGTGCCTAATATTGCAATATGACTACACCCAGAATTCTAGGAATGTAGGAAATAAGTCTACCTTGAGATTAATTTTTTCAAACAATATCAATGACCATTTTAGATACATCCAAAGCTCAATTATGTTGTTTGGAATTTAAGATACTCTGGCTTCATAATTCACTCTGGTCAGCAGTACCTGAGAAGTTGTTTGATTGGTATATCATTCTACTGATGATTTTTCAATGCCCTAGTGCCCTGGCCATTCAGCTCCTGTTTACTTCTACTGATTATGTGTTCAAGCTTCTGAATTTTGCTTGATATTCATTCATTATTCAGAAAGCTGTCCTGGATTTTTTGATAGAATCATAGAATCATGCAGCACAGAAGAAGTCATTCAACTCATCGTACCAGCACTCTGAAAGAGCTTTCCAAATAGTTCCACTCCCCAGGTCTCTCTGAATAGCCCTGGTTTTGTTGCTTTCAAGTACACATCTAATTCCTTTTCGAAAGATATGAGTGAATCTGCTTCCAACACTCTTGCTGATCATAACAATTCACCACATGAAAAAAATTCACATCTTCCCTTGGGTCTTTTGCTAATTATCTTAAACCTGTGTCCGACCCGCTATTCCATCTGAAGCTCTCATTATTTAAATCCAGAATTTCTTTTTTTTTAATTGGTCCTCCCCTCATTTAGGTCCCCCATATTCCACATCCCTGACTAACACTGCTCTTCAACTCTTATCTCTCATGTAATAGAATCATAGAATGGTTAAAGCACAGAACAAGGCCATTCAGTCCATCCGTGTCTGCCTTTTCCCCGCATAGCCCTGCACAATTTTCCTTTTCAGGTAATCATCCAATTCCCTTTTGAATACCTCAGTTGAACCTGCCCCATCACACTGTCAGGAAGTGCATTCCAGATCCTTACTACTTGCTGCATAAAAAAGCTTTTCCTCATGTCGCCATTGTTTCTTTGCCAATTACCTTAAATCTCTGCCCTCTGCTTCTCGACCCTTCCACCACTGGGAACAGTTTCTCCCTATCTACTCTGTCCAAACTCCTCATAATTTTGAACACCTCTATCAAATCTTCTCTCAGCCTTCTCTTCTCCAAGGAGAACAGTCTCAGCTTCTTCAATTTGTCTTTATTTTTTATTTGTTCATGGGGTGTGGGCTCACTTGCCAGGCCTGCATTTATTGCCCATCCCTAATTGCCCTTGAGAAGTTGGTGGTGGTGAGCTGCCTTCCTGAACCGTTACAGTCCATGTGGTGTAGGTACACCCACAGTGCTGTTTGGAAGGGAGTTCCAAGATTTTGACCCAACTACAGTGAAGGAACAGTGATGTAGTTCCAAGTCAGGATGGTGAGTGACTTGGAGGGGAACTTGCAGGTGGTGGTGTTCCCATGCATCTGTTGCCCCTGTCCTTCTGGGTGGTAGAGGTTGTGGGTTTGGAAGGTGCTGTCAAAGGAGCCGTGGGGAGTTGCTGCAGTGTATCTTATAGATGGTGCACACTGCTGCACCATGTGTTTCATCAGACGGTATGTGACACACAGATGTGTTTCATCACAAGGTATGTGACACACAGATAACAAAACACAGGACTTACATTCATTCATCCATCCTTCCCCCTTATACTTATTTCAGTAATTTACGCCCAGGACAATGCATCCGTGATCTCATTACCTTTACCGGCAATTGAATGGTTGAAACAATAGACTCCACCTAAACAGTCTTGCACTTTGAATTTTAAACTTCGCAATAAACACCAGATGATTATGGTCAGTGTAGATTAGTGTTTCTTTGTTATGTTGGACATAAACTTCAAAGTGTTGAAGAGACAGCAACAATGCTAGAGTTTATTTTTCTACTGTAGAGTATTTCCTCTGATATTGATTTAGTTTCTTGGAAAAGTACCCCACCGGCTTCCCTATCCCTTTCCTTGCTTTTGGATTTTGCTCTTATTTTAATCTTTACTCTTGCCCTGTTCCGCATCATCACTACTGGATTTAGCCCAGTTTTCTTTGTGTTTTTGATCCCAGCCTCTGCTTCTTGAGCTCGCATGTTTTTTTTCTTTCTTCGCTTTTTCTTTTACCCTATCTTTACTTCTAGATTTGTTCCTTGTCCCTCTATCTTCGTCTTTACTCTATTCTCTATCTTGGCTGCTAAATTTTGATTTGGCCCTTTTTTCCCGCTCCCTGATTTCACTTCGTTCGCAGCTTTTAGATTTTGATTTGGCCCGTTTTGCTCTCTCTTTGCTTTTACTCTATTTACGATCTCTACTTCTGGATTTCATCTCGTTACTGTTACTCTGCTCTGGATCATGTGTGCTGGATTTTGACTTGACTTGTTTCTCCAACTCTTTTCCATTAGTCAGCTCTCTTGCTACTTTACATGCTCCTGTTTTCGTTTTGGGAAATGGCCCTACACAATCTACTAATACCCAATTAAATGGCTCTTCAAAAACTGGTATGGGTACTAAAGGTGCTGATTTGATTACATGTTGAGGTCTACCTACTACCTGACATGTATGATATGTTTTTAAAAATTGCACCACGTTCTTATGAAGTCTTGGCCAGGTAAAATGCCTATTTATTGATGCTTGAGTTTTCCATATTCCGACATGTCCTGCCATAGAAATTTAATGCGTAACTTGCAATATCTCCTTACAATATGTGGGCGGTACCACTATCTGATGAACAATCGTCCATTCCTCATCCATAGGTCTGTGAGAATGTCTCCATTTCCTCATGAGAACTCTGTTTGTAATATAATAGCACTCTGGAACTCCTTCCACCTCAGCCTCAGTGTAAGCTGACCATACTAACTTGTTTAACACTGGATCTGCTTTCTAAGCCTCAATTAAGGAAGACATGCCAAACACTTCCTTTGAATTATCCTCATCCTTAAAGAAAGCTTTGGCTACTCTAACATCTGCTCATTGTATTACATTGACCTCTGGTGATGGACTTTGTTTTGCCATTGCTCTGGTCATCACACACAATGGAAAAATCCCAGGAACTTGTTCTCGTAACTGCTCTGTCTCTTTAGCCTCTTTTGGACTTTCCGTAATTATGGGCAAAGCTATAACCTTCACTCCTGCCAAATCATTCCCCAGGAGTAAATCAATTCCATCCACAGGTAATGTCTTAACCACTGCTATAACCATTGATCCAGACAACAAATCGCACTCCAGTTGTACTTTGTATAATGGAACCAGGGTAGACGCTCCACTTATACCATTTACCAATACTTTAGTTTTTATTTAACTCTTTGGAGAGAAAACTATTTCCTTCTCCAGCAAGAGAGTTTGTGTAGCTCCTGTGTCCCTTAATATAGTTAAGGGTTTAGCTTCATCATTTGATGAAATAGGGTTATCTTTCCTTTAGACAAAAACCCTTTATATCTCTCATCTACCTGATTCACTTCACCTGCATTCACAGCAGTGTTTACCTCCAGACCCTTAATCATGATTAAAGCCACAATTTGATCTGTGGCATTTTCTTTTTGAGTCCCCTTTTCAGACTCATTCTTACAAACTCCAGTAAGTCCCATGGGCTTCCCTTGCAACTTCCAGCATTCTAAACGAATGTGTCCCACTTTATTACAATGGAAACACTTAGGCCTTCGAGTTTCATTTCCACCTTCAGTGCCTTCCTTCCTGATCTGGGGAGGAGATCTCAAGGTATTCCCAGCTATCCATTCTTTACCCTGGCTATTTGCCTCCTTTCACTCTCCCACTTTCTATCCTTTTCAAATTTATGGGGGTGATGGAAAAAAGGTTTAGTTTTATGGATCAGCTCATAATCATCAGCCATTACTGCTGCTGTCTAGCAGTTGCAACTCTTTGGTCTTTCACATGGGTTCTTATTACAGAAGGTGGGGAATTTTTAAATTCTTCCAAGAGAATGGTCTCTCTGAGAACTTCATAGGTAGTTTCAAATTCTAATGCTCATATCCACCTGTAAAAATTATTTTACTTAAGCCTTTCAAATTCAATGTAAGTTTTCCCAGGCTGTTTCCTTAAATTTTGAAATTTTTGTTTATATGCTTCAGGGACCAACTCATGTGCACTCAAAATGGCCTTTATCACCAGTTCATAATCCCTAGAAACCTTCTCTGACAGTGAGGCATACATTTCCTGTCCTCTACCTGTCAATTTGCTCTGCATGGGCAATGTCCAGTTATACTTCGGCCAGTTCATCTGCTTAGCTATCCCCTCAAATGAAATAAAGAATGCTTAAACATCTCTTTCTTCAAATTTTGGAAGAGCTTGTTCAAAATTTCCCCACTGGATTCTGATCTGGAGATAAGTCCTGCCTCACCTCCTGGTGTCTCTTTTTCAGCTCAAGACTGGGAATCACGAGGCACTGTGGGCCATCAACAGCAGCAGAATTGTACTCAAACACAATCTATAATCTCATGGCCTGGCACATCCCCCACTCTACCCTTACCAACAAACCGGGGAACCAACCCTGGTTCAATGAAGAGTGCAGTAGGGCATGCCAAGAATAGCATCAGGCATATCTAAAAATGAGGTTTCAACCTGGTGAGGCTACAACACAGAACTACTTGAAAGCCAACCAGCATAAGCAGCAAGTAATAGGCAGAGGTAAGTGATTCCACAACCAATGTATCAGATCCAAGCTCTGCAGTACTGGCACATCAAGTCATGAATGGTGGTGGATGATTAAGCAACTCACTGGAGGAGGGGGCTCCACTATTATCCACATCCTCAATGATAGAGGAGCCCAGCACATCAGCGCAAAAGATAAGGCTTCAGATTTACAACAGTCTTTAGCCAGAAGTGCTGAGTGAATGATCCATCTTGGCCTCCCCCACCGAGGTCCCCAACATCACAGATGCCAGTCTTCAGCCTATCTGATTCACTCCATGTGATGTCAAGAAAGGGGAGTAGGCACTGGATACTGCAAAGACTATGGGCCCTGACAATATTCTGGCAATAGTACTGAAGACTTGTGCTCCAGAACTTCCATGCCCCAAACTGACACCCAGTTCCATTCCACCAAGGTCACTCAGCTCCTGGCCTCATTACAGCCTTGGCTCAAACATGGACGAAAGAGCTGAACATCCGAGGTATGCTGAGAGTGACTGTCATGACACAGCTGATGGTAAATGCTCAGTTGTTCAAATCCCAAAGGGAAACTTGAAACAACTGCCATAGCTTGTTTTGCAGTTTGTATAAATTGCAAGATGCATGCCTTGAATTCATAAGTAATTAAGTAATAAGACCACCAAGTCTTATAGGTTTTACAAAACTAGGTTAACATTTAAAAATAAGAGAAATGATTTTTAAATACAGAGATCTACAAATTACTACCATGATAACTTCTAAATCCCCTAATCTAACTCCCAGTTACACTTTTGGTAAGGCAACAGTAAGATACATAGATTTTAAAAGACCAAGGCAAAGAAACATGATACCCTGAACAAGTTGAATTCCAAATGAGTTTTCTTAACTTCAGTCCTTTGAAGACAGCAGCTTGGGGCATAGATTCTGAAAGCTTTTTCAAACTTGGAAGATCTTAAAATGCCTACCCTTACAAACAGTCTTCTCTCCTTTATACATATCTTTGTCTTTCAATGCAAATACCCATTGTTTCACTATGTCTTTGGACTTTATCTCACTGATAATAAAACCCTCTCATAGCACTAAGTTTTACCAATAATCTTTGGGAAAAATAAACACACTATTTCTAAACTTCACCTGGCTAGTTGACACATTTCATCCCTCCTTTGAAAACATTCTAGCCTGGTTTATTTCAAAATGCAAATGTTCCCTTGACACCTATGTTTCTAAACTTCTCCATGTTTATCTAATTAACATTTCAAACCTAACCTCTCTTTGTTCAAAGTACCCAGATTAATTCAATTAAGTCTCTCTCTCACACACACACACAAACACACACATAAGCACATAGACACATCCCACTATTACTGTATTTTACAATAAATCCCAATAACATTATAAGAATTACTATATCTTCTTGTCAGTGACTACCCTTGACACCAAGGCCACATTTGACCGAGTGTGACACCAAGGAGCCATAGCAAAACTGGAGTCAATGGAAATCAGGAGGAAAGCTCTCCACTGGTTGGAGTCATACTTAACACAAAGGAAGATGGTTGTGGTTGTTGGAGGTCAGTCATCTCAGCTCCAGGACATCACTTGGGATAGTGTCCTAGGCCCAACCATCTTTAGCTGCTTCAACAATGACATTCATTCCATCATAAGGTCAGAAATGTGGTTGTTTGCTGATGATTGCACAATGTTCAACACGATTCATGACTTCTCAAATACTGAAGCAGCCCATGTCTAAATGCAGCAAGACCTGGACAATATTTAGGCTTGGGCTGACAAGTGGCAAATAACATTCATTCCACACAAATGCCAGGCAATGACCATCTCTAATGAGAGAGAATCTAACCATCACCCCTTGACGTTCAATGGCATTATCATCACTGAATCCCCCATTATCAACAACCTGGGGGGTTACCATTGACCAGAAACTGAACTGGACTAGCCATATAAATACTGTGGCTACAACAGCAGGTTAGAGGCTGGGAATCCTGCAGTGAATAACTCACCTCTTGACTCCCCAAAGCCTGTCCACCGTCTACAAGGCACAAGTCAGGAGTGTGATGGAATTATCCCCACTTGCCTGGATGAGTGCAGCTCTAACAACACTCAAGAAGCTTGATGCCATCCAAGATTAAGCAGCCCATTTGATTGGCACAACATCCACAAACATTCACTCCCTCCACCACCAAAGCACAGTAGCAGCAGTGTGTACCACCCGCCAGATGCACTGCAGGAATTCACCAAGGCTCCTTAGACAGCACCTTCCAAACCCATGACCACTACCATCTAGAAGGATAAGGGCAGCAGATATAAAAGCAAAAAACTGCGGTAGCTGGAAATCTAAAACATAAACAGAAACAGAAATACCTGGAAAAACTCAGCAGGTCTGGCAGAATTGGCGGAGGAGAGCACAGTTGACGTTTCGAGTCCTCATGACCCTTCACAACAGAGCTAAGTAAAAATAGGACTTTTACTTAGTTCTGTTGAAGGGCAACAGATAGATGGGAACACCATCACCTGGAAGTCACCTACAATCTTGAGTTGGAAATACATGGCTTTCCTTCACTGTTGCTGGGTCAAAATCCTGGAACTCCCTTCCTAACAGCACTGTGGGTGTACCTATGCCACATGCACTGCAGCGGTTCAAGAAGGCAGCACATCACCACCTTCTCAAGGGCAATTACGGATAGGCGATACATGTTGGCCTTGCCAGCGACGTACACATCCCATGAACAAATTTAATAATGTTAATTAAACATAATTTGCCTTTAGCAAATCCATGCTGTCTTTCCTTAATTACCCTGCATTCCTCCAAGTGACTATTAATTTTATCCAGAATTATCATTGCTAAAAGTTTCCCATCAACTGAAGTTATATTGGCTGACCTGCAGTTGCTGGGCTTCTCGTTACAGCCTTTTTTGAATAAGAGTGTAACATTTGCAATTCTCCAGTCATCTAGTAACACCCACGAGTCTGGGGAAGATTGGAAAATTATGGCCAGTGCCTCCGCAATTTCCACTCTTAACTTCCTCAGAATCCTTGGATGCATCTTATCTGGTCCAAGTGCCTTATTAACTTTAAGTACAGACAGTCTATCCAATACCTCTTTCTTATTAATTTGTAATTTTTCAAATGTCTGACCTACCTCCTCTTACACCATGACCTGGGCTGCATCCTCTTCCTTAGTAAACACAAATGCAAAGTATTCATTTACTACCTCAGCCAAGCTCCCTGCCTCCATGTGTACACCTTTTTGGTTCCTAATCAACCCCATTCCTGTTTTTATCATCCTACTGCTATTTATAGGCCTATAGAAGACTTTTAGATTCCCTTGTATATTAGCTGCCAGTCTCTTCTTATACTCTCTCTTTGCTTTACTTATTTGCATTTTCAATTCCCTTTCTATATTTAGCCTGATTTTCAATTGTATTATCCAGCTAACATATGTTATAAGCACACTTTTTCTTCTTCATCTTAATCACTATCTCTTTTGTCATCCAGGGAACTCTGCTGATTGCCCCACCTTTCCACTTTGCGGGTATATGCCTTGACTGTACTTTAAGTATCTCTTATTTAAATGCAGTCCATTGTTCAGTTACAGTTTTGCCTGCCAATCTTTGATTCCAATGTATCTGGGACATATTCAATTTTATCCACTTAAGTCAGCTTCCACCCACCCCCAAACCCCCGCCCCGCGCCCCCCCCCACCCAGCACCCCCCCCCCAAGTTAATTATTCTTACTCTGTATTGTTACTTGTCCTTTTCCATAACCAAGCTAAACCTTATAATACAATGATCACTATCCCTTAATTGTTTCCCTCCTGTCACTTGATCTATTTGGCCCACCTCATTCCCAAGAACCAGGTCCAGCAATACTTCCTTTCTCTGTACTGAATATTTTTCTTTGAAATTCTTAAAATAAATTTAATCTGTTCTATTTGTGCCATTGGGATGTTCATTACATTGTAAATTACTTTAATAATTCATTTTTTGATCAACAGTTCATTGAGTAATATTTGATTGACAATTAAATCCAAAAGACATATCAGCAAGGAACAATTGAAACCATTGCACTTAACAAGGATCTGGGAAATTAGTACCCAAACCACAAAATATGTTTGACACAGAAATTAATGAATCAAGAAAAAAGAAAGGCAAGTTGACTACCCAAGGAAATTTTGCCATCAATATACACGTCAAGCAGCATTTCTGAGGATAGCTGGTTCTAATCTCTAGCTCCAAGGTTAAACATTGCTTTTAAATGTCAGATCTACTGCTGCAAACTTATTAAAGTATTGAAGATTATTTCACATTAAAAGATACATTGGAGATGAAATTCGCAGTATCCCAATCCTGAACTACGAAAATATATTACTGTAGTTCAAATGTTAAGAGCAATTTATAGTCATGTGGAGCTCATTATTGTGATAATGAATATCTTCTCTGATCTCCAGAAGCTTAGAAACAAGATGAAATATGCATTCCTACCATTTAGAAATCAGGAGGGAATTCTGCTACCAAAGTGCTGAAATATGATTTCTTATATGGGTGTAAATGTGCTAGAGGAGTGGAACAGATACCTTGTGGAGATTTTCCCAATTTTGGAAGTACACTACATTGTTAAGGAGATCAGAAGGGCTCATTACCTTCCGTTTGGGCTGTATGAACCTCATGCTACAATCAAGTTGCACACTCAACCAACATGTTAACAGCCCATCCTCCCCAGATCAACATACTGCTCCTCTAACAAGCTCTTTTGGTTGAATGAAATTCTGCCCCTTCAAAACCTTCGCCTATTGCACATTTTTAAAAAAATTGGATAATGAAAATAAGTAACTTTCACAGACAAAACTGGAGGTAAACATTTGGCAATTCTATCCCCTTGATAGATACTTTCTGTACACTTTGAACAATTGGCTCTTCCAGGTGTTATTTAGATGAATATGATAAACAGTTTATACTTCGTTATCATAGAAATCAATATATATTTTTTTAAAAGATATGAACTTTCCAATGGCCAGCTCAAAGGAATCACACAAGATTTCACACTTTAGGGCTTTTACTTTAATAAACACACTAAAAACAACCTAGACTAAACATTACTTACTGGGAAACTCATACACCAAATTGAAGAAAAGGTATTCCTATTAACCTCTCAAAACAACCAAAAACCCACGCCACCTTTATTCATTACACCATACTGTCAGCAGAAATGTAGGCCAGGATTTTCCCCTCGGCGATTTGGGGGCGGGCCCCATTCGCTGAGGGGAAAATGACGTGGGATGACATTGGGAAGAATCCCCAAAATCATCCCAGTCCCTTTAAGTTTTTAGGAAGGCGGGCGGACAGCGAAATCAGCTGTCCACCAGCCGACCTGTCAATGGCCAATTGAGGCCATTGACAGGCTAGTTAAGATAATTAAAGACTTGCTCGTCCAAGCTTAAGTATGGCGGGCAGGCCAGGAGCCCCAGCAGGCTGCAGATTATTCATGAAACTTCATCCACTGGCGGGATGAAGTTTCATGTCCGTTTTTTAAAAATGTAATAAATTTTAAGTGTTTATTATTAACATGCCCCATCTCGTGTGACATTGTCACATGAGGGGAACATGTTAATAATTTTAATATTTTTCTATTTTTAGAGTTTACTTACCTCTCATGAATCTCCCTGAGACAGGACTTTGCCTCAGGGAGCAGTGTGCTCTTTCGAGCGCATGTGTGAAAGAGCGCACTTTGACAGATGGGGATTCCCTCCCCCTCCCCCGCACAGGAAGCACTATGTGCTTCCTGTCGGGCAGGCGCTGGGCGGGCCTTAATTTGCCCGCCCACTCAAAATGGCGGCAGGTCCCGTTTCGGTGGTGGGCGTCGGCTGCCCACCCACCGCCAAGCCGGTAGGGCGCGCACGTTATCCAAGGGCAAAATTCTGCCTGTAGTCTTGTTTTTAAAGTTCCAATCTTGTCCTACTTTAACTGGATCTCTTCTTCCTATAGCATTAGGGTGGTTGGGACTGTCAGGATTAATGTGGGACTGGGGAAACTGAGGAAACAGTTATAATGTAGAGAGAGTCACTTGGGAGTAGTAGAGTGTAGTAGTGGATCAAGTAGAAGTTAGCATGAAGATAGCACCTTGTCAGGACTGTATCCTGTATATATGTATTTAGTTATGTGCTATTAATTAAGTTATTTTCAACCATTCAAGTCTCTAGCCGTCTTCATGAGACAACATACAACCTTAAAACACTTGCTGCCCTACCAGAGTGAATCTTCCAATGTCCTTTTAAACTAAGTCCCCTTTACTCAATCTTCTGAGCATAACCTAATGAACTTCCAGTAGCAAGAATCCCCCTGGTGATTCCTTGGTTTTTAATTCTCCACAATCCTTGTTCCTCAAACAGGAGTTCCATCCTCGCCAGCCCTCTGCTGGGTGGTTACCCCACAATCATTTTCTTCTATCTGACATAGCAGCACCTGCTTTTGGTTTTCTTTCCGCAAATCTCTCAGCCTGATTGACTCTGAGGGTCTGTGACTTTGGGCAGTAATAAGGACAGCTACCTTCTGTGTTGTGTTCAGGTTTTGAAGCTTGCTCCTTACACTGAATAAGTTTCAGTTGAAGTTTCTGCCTCCATAATGAGCAAGTCATATGATTTTGTCTCCGGGCAGACTCAGTATGAGGTGACATGAGCTTGTGTCCAGGCAGATCCTGTAGAAATACCCATCTCTCTCTCCAAACAATTCCATTTTACCTTGAATTAAAGAAGAGAGTTTAAAACATCACCATCCAGTATTTGTAACAACTTACATGAAGTCTTTAAAATAATAAAATGCTCCAAATCACTTTAAACTGGCAAACCAAGAAATGAAAGGTTTGGAAACAATGATTAGAAGAAAGATCAATAAGGTATATTTTGAGAAAGAAGCAAGGAAGAATGTTCCAGCATTCAACACTAAGATGCTTCAAGACTCTTCATCCAAAAATAGATCAAAAGGAATGGCTGTGTAATGGAGGGTTAAATCAGAGTGGAGGATGTGTATGTACATAAAAAAAACTTGTCAAGGTAGGGAGGGTTTGATCCTTGGAGGAACTTTAGAGATGAGGACAATCGTATCATATAAGGTCCAAAGCCTAATAGTGACCTTAGAGACTTGGGCATTATGACAAATAGGAGAAAAGAGTCTGTGGCCTGACAGTAGACAGCGAATAGAGATTTTGACTGAAGACTTCCACCAATGTACTGTACTGCACCACAACTAATGATCTGAAGAATTGAATATTAGCGTTGATCTTTTCACTATAAAAGCACCGACCATAAATTCATTTTGATAAATTGTTAGGTGAACCGAGCTAAAATATCAAGCTTGAATTACAGGAGATTCTGATTTCAGGAACACTCAATATAAAATTGAATTTATTTTTGTCTGCTTATTGAGTCAGATTTTCCACAGTTCACTCAGAAATCAAAGAAAGAGATTTTATTACTTTTGAGAGGCTGACTAGATTATTATAGACATGCATGATGATATCGTTAACAAACATTATATCTTACTACAGAATGGTACACCAGCAGTTTGTTAAAAAGTTCTAATCACTTGAATGTGTAATATGTGATACAGGGTTCCATAAAATACCTTTCCAGATGAATTAAATATATTTTTAAGAATTACATTACTTTAAATAAATGTGCAAGGAAAAAGATTAATTGTACACAAACATATGAAATGCAACGGTACAATGACCAAATTGAAAAATCAAAGCATATTTGAACAGTTTTTGGCACATATTTATACTGGTCAACTTCAACACATTCTGAGTAAGCACTTTGTTAATACAGACATTGCATATTTAATAGGGCTGTTAGACGACTGGCTTTTTGAGCGTTGACACAAATAGGGGGTGGAAGCTGATCTGTGGAAATACTTCTAAACTTTGTTCTTGTCAATCTTAAGTGTTTAATGAAGTGGTTTGCACTCCTTTGATTTCTCTGTTAATATATTATGGGTTAATGTGTGAAATTCTTCTGTATGCTATTTTAACAAACAAGTTAGCATGTTTAATATTGATATCATGCAGCACAATTTCAGTCTAAATTTGCTTATCATTAGTTTTTGAAGAGCACCCTCTACTGCACTTATCAGCAATTTCCATATATAAATATCCTTCTGGTATCTCCGATGCCTTTTGTTACATTAAAGACACAGGCAGGAGTGAGTAATGCTGAATGAGATTGAATTAAACCTTTAACCAATCAACAAACAGAGATTATAATTGAAGAGTTCCACTAATATATGGTACTTTATCACAAGTAATGAACCAAAGAATGGAATATTATCATTGAACATTTCATTATAACAAATGGCAGCAAATCCATTATTATCAGGAGTTATTTCAATCTGTCACACTGCCCACAAATTGGGGGACTGGAAGTTTTCCATTTTTAAATGGCATGTCATCTTGGATTAAAATCTTTAATGAATTATATAAATTTGTAGAATAACCTGGATTCACTGGGGGCAATTTTCAACTCATGCTGAAAATGGGAGGGATGTCCACAATGTTAAACCCAAAGGAAGGCAACAATAGAAGTTTCCAAATCTTAACATCACTCGCAGTCGAAGTGTTGAGGTGCCACGCTGCCCTCAGGATGACTGCACGCCTCCTCACCTGCCAGCCCCTTGAATGCTCCCCATGTTGGGGTCAGAGTGTCAGCTGGGATGAACTGCCCTGGCCATAGCCGTAGATGGGAATCTGCAATTTGCAGCCGAGCCTTTAAGACTCAAACTCATTAATGTCACCCATGATGGTCTCAAGTACCCTCAATGAATAAACAGTAGATTTCCATTTCTCATATTAAAGCTACAGCTATAGTACCTTCGACAAACAGGAGACTGGGTCTAGGGGTTTGCAACAGTGTGATCTTTAGTTTTTGTATCTGTTTGATGGTAATTTAAAGTCAGCTGTGCTGGAAGTGCATTACAATATTTCGAGTGTATAATATTGGTAAAAGTTCTTTATAAATGTTTGGGGTCTGTGCCTGAAACAGCCATGAACCTCCTGGAGTTTGTAAATAGGGAGATTAATGCCTGTTTGAGGCCCTCTTTCCAAAATTTGTTAACCACTGACCACAGCATGTACCAGAAACATATAAGCTGCTGAGGGTTCTTGACAGGGTGGATGTGGAGATGTGGAAATGTTGTTTCCTCTTGTGGGAGAATCCAGAATTAAGGGTCACTGTTTAAAAATAAAGGGTCACCCACTTAAGACAGAGATGAGGAAATTTTTTTCCTACCAGAGAGTCCTGAATCTTTTGAACTCTCTTTCTTAAAATGTGGTGGAAGCAGAGTCTTTGAATATTTTTAGCCAGAGCTGGATAGATTCTTGATAAGCAAAGGGGTGAAAGGTTGTTGGGGGAAGGTGGGAATGTGGAATTGAGTTTACAATCAGCCATGATCTTATTGAATACAGAGAAGGCTCGAGAGGCCAAGTGGCCTACTCCTGCTCCTAATTCGCCTGTTCATTTCAATACTGTGATCAATACTTTCAGGGGCTTGGTAGCTAAAGCAGTGATTCTTAAGGGATTAATGGAGGCTGCCTCCTGAAGAGTAAGTTTTTATTTTTTTTTTACTTACCTTACTGTTGAGCTGGGAGGAGCTTCACAAACATAAGTTAAAGGCACCAAGAGCACAAGAGGGACAGGTCACAGGTGATTTTATGTTCATTTTTGTTTACTATATGTATACTAGTCCGATGTTCAATACCAGAAACATTTATGTTAAGATTATTGAATTGTCAGAATGACATAAATTGTGTTTTTGTCTTCATGGCCTGAGTATGCTTCACCTTTTTAGTTCATCGGTGTGGGGAGCACCAGTGTGTAATGCTGGACGTAGGTAGCTCTGAACTTTATGGCACAGGCACTGAGTGCTCTTTGTGTTCAAAAGAAAGGATGCTGTCAGACATCCGGGATGGAGACGTGCATTTAGAGCAGATCTTTGGTAACCTTGCTGAAGGAGTGTTGGATCAAGAATTCCCTGGTGTCCCTGCTTCCCTGCAGGTTACCGAGGTCTGGCTCCATGCCCTCAGTGTTCTCCTCACCGTGCTCATCTTTGGACTCACCATTGGACTCATCATCTATGGCCTGTGCAACTGCATCAAGATCCTCTTCCTCCAGTGGGTCCCTCCTTGCCAGTGGCAGATTGTGGAGAGCGCATCATGCAACCACTATCATTGACACCTGCTCCCCCTGAAGGGCCCAGGCATCGGAAGTGCACCTTGGGAGGTGTCAGCTGTGGCTCAGTTCATAGCACCCTCGCCTTTGAATCAGAGGGTTGTGGGTTCATGTCCCACTCCCGGAAATCCAAGAACTGTGATTGTACTCGAAAGAGTTGCAATCTGTGACTGTTGATAACTCGAAAGAGTTTGAGAAGACCTATGGTCCTCTCTACCACCACCTTGTGGAGCCATGACTTATATTATAACACTGCTCTGCCTCTGTTCTTGGGTGGCGGAGAGGCATCATGAGCTATCTCTTCAACGGGTAGCCCTTGTCACCCAGCAGCCATCCATCCAGTTGGGCTGGAGCACTGAAGAGCCTCGGCACGTGGGAGTATCTCAAGATGTACATGTCATGGGAGCTCCCAGGGTACCTTGCATAGACTTGCAAAATCTGCATCCTGTGATCACACACTATCTACACGTTCATGGAGTGGAATCCCTTCCTGTTGACGAAGGCACCCGGCTGACCTGCTGGCACCTTGAAGGTCACATGTGTGCAGTCGATGCTACCCTGGACACGGGGGAACCCAGTAATCGCTGCAAAGCCACTGGCTTGCTCAGCCTGGCTGGCGTCATCCGTACAGTAAAGAATAAAGGTCAGTACCCGCCTAAACAGAGCTTCTGTCACCAGCTTGATGTAACTATGGACAGCTGATTGGGAGACTCCACACAGATCCCCCACTGAGCCCTGGAAAGAGCCGGAGGCATAGAATATTGAGGGGCACTGTGACCTTCAGCACCACTAATATGGGGTGTCCAGCTACGCAATCGAAGCTGATCTCAGGCCCAATCGTCTGACAAATGGAGCTCACGCTCTCCCTTGAGAGGTGGAGCCTCCTTCAGCATTGCACCTCAGGCATATTGAGGTAGCTGCATCACCGCCTGTAAACCCTGGCAGCAGGATAATGGCATGTTCTTCAGCCCCTTCTGCCTTGGGCTACCTGCTGGCCCTGCACCCCTTGTGCCAGCACCTCTCTTCCCACAGGTCCCTCCCCTGGAAGCTGCATTGGGACACCTGGCCTCCTCTCCCTTCTGCCCCTCTCTTCCTCCTCAAAGGAGGTACCTCCCACGGAGACCACAATCCCCATTACCAGGGTAGTGAAAGCTGCCTGACACCTGGATGGGTCCACATGGTGTGAATACTCCGGGGGCCTGGCAGATACCAATGAGTCCTGAAATGAGGCCTGGAAAAGCTAAGAATGAAGCCCCGATCAGAGATGAAGCTGTCAAGTACCAATAAGCAACCAACTGCAAACAATCTCTAAAACTCCTCACTACTCATACTGGCAATGCTGCTGACCCTTTTATCCCATCCTTGGATGCGGTTTGTGAAAATGTCAGTTGGCCGCCTGCCCATTTTGCCTGTACAATGAGCAGAAATTCGCATGGTCAAGGAAAACTCACAGTCAATTGGACTGTTAAGGGCCTTAATTGGCCCTTAACAGTGTCAGCTAGCACGCCCACCCGCTGAGCGAAATACTGCGCGATGACATCAGGACACTCACCCGACATCGTCGCGCATCATTTTACACCTGTTCAGATCGGGCGCACGCCCACCCACGGGACAAAAGATTCTGCCCATACTTGCTATCTCACACATACACACACATGCACGCACGCACACGCAAACACACACACACACACGCACACACACACACACATGGGACCACACATAGGCCAGAATCGTCCATGCCCGCTGGCATCAGGCGTGCTCAGTGGCGTGAACGGACAATGGGCAGAATTTTGCCCTTGATGGGCGGACGGGCCCGACCAACTCGGTGGCGGGCGGCCGATCGCCGCCACCGAAACGGGCTCTGCCGCCATTTTATGTGGGCGGGCCAATTAAGGCCTGCCCAGCATGCCGCCCGACGGGAAGCGCTATGCACTCCCTGTGTGGGCGGGGGGTGAGGATTCCCCAACTGCGAAAGTGCGCTCTTTCGCACATGTGCGCAAAAGAGCGCACATCTCCCTAAGGCTAAGTGGTGCCTCAGGGAGATCGCTGAAAAGTGGTGAAAGTTCAAAACTAGAAAAATAAAAAAGTCAATAACATGTCCTCCTCATGTGAAATGTCACACGAGATGGGACACGTTAATGAAGTAAACTTTTTTAAAACCAAAATCAAACCTCATCCCGCCACTGGATGAGGTTTGTGAAAAAATCACCTACCCACCTGCCCGTTGGGCCGGTGCGCCGAGCCAAAGTTCGCACAGGCCACCCAAAATCCTCGTCGATTGGTGACTTAATGGCCTTAAAAGGCCTTTAATTAATGGCGGGCGCGTGTTGTGCTGCATAGCGCGCCCGCTGACCGAAACATCGCAATGCCGTGCGCTGACGTCGGGATTCTCGCGCGACATTTTAAGCGCTGACGTGCGGACTCTGCCACCAGCACATCAGCCAGAAGATTCAGCCCAATACGCGAGAAGGCCAAAAATCGGTTTCACAACGTCAAGACACTCGTTTGTGATCGTCCACTCTGCCTGCCAATGGCGGGCTGCATTAGACATTGGGAACCTTATTGTAATACATCAGCATATCATTATAAGGCCAGCCCGCCAGAATCGTTCCCCCTGCCCTCATTTGATCGCCTGCCCACATCAGCATGATTGCATGCCGATGTGTTCCACAACAGCATATAAAAGGCGTCCACTTGGCCGACTGCATTTTGAGGGGAACCTGGAGGTGAGTTCTGGTCGCCTGTTGGACTTCAATGTTGAGGAGCGTCGGGGGAAGTTGGGGGGTGGGCAAGAGCTGCCCTGAAGCTGAGGCATGTTGGAGTGGCAATGGCTGCCTGGCAGTTGAGGTGACATTGGCCGGGGGTGCAAAGGCTGCCCTGAGGCTGAGGCGACGGGGTGGGGGGTGCAAGGGCTGCCCTGAGGCTGAGGCATGTTGGGGAAGGGGAGGTGAAAGGGCTGGCCTATGGTTGAGGTGACTTGGTCAGGGAGGCAAGGGCTGCACTGAGGTACAGGCGCGTTGGGGGATGGGGGGGGTGGGAGGGTGCGGCAATGCTGCCCTGCGCTGGTGGGGGAAAGGGCTGCCCTGCTGCTCAGGCAACTTGTGGGCGAGCAGGGGCAAAGGCTGCCCTATGATTGAAGGTAGTGCGTACGCACCTGTGGGGTGGGATGGTGGTGGGGTGTGGGAAGCGGCCACACATTAGGGAAACCTTGTATAAAGTGACCATTCCTCCGCAACTGAGACAGGTCAGATGCAGCCACTTTGACATGTGTGGAGATGGGTCTCTGGCTTATCTGCCCACTCAAGCAATGCAGAGGCATCAAAGTGTCACCAAGTGCTCCAGAGTTTTTCCCCCCTTGGGCACAGACTGCACATAATGAGCATTTTAGTGGACTGCAGAACAGTTGGACGACTGGGCACGTTGTACAATCTCCTTGCTAAAGCTGGCCATGGAGCAGTCACTGGTGGAGGTGCTCACAGCCCCTTGCAATGTCAGCATCCTGGTTTGGACCAGTCTCCCCCATGGTTCAAGCTAACAGTGCAGCCTTGCAGTGCGGGTTAGGAGAATGCCTGTGTCTGAGCTGAGAGCACAGCATGCAGTCCAGTGGGCAAAGCTGCTGCCAATCGGTCGGGTGGGTTGGGGCGGTGTGGGTAGAGTTTCGGGCAGAAACGCAGCGCACTAATCTCTGGCCATCTAAGTGGTGGCCAACACTCTCCAGGATGCGTTAACAGGTCTTCAGACTTAACCAAGACAAATTCTTAGTACAACCATGCTAACCCACGTGTCTCTCTCTTTCATCCTGCAGGAGAAGTACATCAAGATCATAGAGCCTAGTGACTTAGCTGTATGGCATGTGCATATAGGGAGTGAAGATGACTGAGAAGAGAGTGACTGAGATGCCTGGCTACGCAAAGAGAGGAGAAGCACAATCTGGAAGAAGGGGCGGCTGGGGTTTCTGCACACGCTGCCGAAGAGCCACAGTGAGCCATCATTGGTCGGCGTCTAGATAGACACAGGGTCTATAGATGCCACCTTTCGTTCCTGTAGATGACCGAGAATCAGTGTTGCCGAAGACTGCACATTTCTAGGGAAATGGTTGGCCACATGGTGCAGGATTTGGCTCTATGGGGACGTGGAGGGCATCCACTTCTAGTGGCCGTGAAAGTGAAGGCAATTTTTACACCAGTGGCCCCTTTCAGGGCTCCAAAGGTGACCTCTGTGGAATATCACAAGCTTCCGCCCACAAATTCATCCATGAGGTCATGGATGCCATCTTTGCGAGGGCAACAACTTTGTGCATTTCACTCGGGACCAGGACAGCCAGGATGCAAGAGTGATTGGATTTGCCCAGATCTTGGGTTTCCCACAGGTACAGGGTGCCATTGACTGCACTCCCGTGGTGCTCAGATCTCCATTGCAACACGGGGTCAACTATGTCAACTGCAAGAGATTCCATTCACTGAATGTGCAGCTGGTGTGCAACCACCATAAATGCATCCTGCAGGTCTGCGCACAGTTTCCAGCGAGTGCCCACGACTCCTACATTCTCAGTCAGTCACAGATCCCTGTCGTCTTCCAGGGTCCACAGAAGCTGCAGGGATGGCTCCTCGGGGACAAGGGCTACCCGCAGAGGCCGTGGCTGATGACACCCATGCAGCGGCCTCAGACTGCAGCAGAGCAAAGGTATAACGAGGCTCATACTGCAACTCGCAACTTGGTGGGGCAAACCATCAGGATGCTGAAAATGAGATTCCGGTGCCTGGACTGGTCTGGTGGAGCCCTGCAATACAGTCCACAGAGGGTGTCACACATCGCCGTCGTCTGCTGTGCCCTTCACAACCTGGCGCTGCAACGGGGAGAGGAGCAGGTGGAGGAGCTGAAGGTCTCCTCCGATGAGGAGGACATCAACGGGGATGAGGGTGAGGAGGTGCTCGAAGGCGGTGATGATGGGGAAGAGGCCCTCACACTGACCCACTAGCCAGACAAAGCAGGCGTGCTTGGGAGACCCTCATAGCTGCCAGATTTGTGGAGGATGATGACGACATGCGATGAGGAGACACCATAGATCCTCACATTGCATCTATGAATATTTGGCTGCAGTCTGGCTTATGGCAGCGCGCGTACCCTCTGTGAGAATGCTCCTGTCATGGAGATGCAGTGGAGGCCCTGATAGTTGCTCGATTGCAGGAAGGTGCCTTTTTTTTGTTTCATTCATGGGATGTGGGCTTCGTTGGCTGAGCCTGCATTTATTGCCCATCCTTAGTTGCCCTTGAGAAGGTGGTGGTGAACTGTCTTCTTGAACCGCTGCAGTCCATGTGGTGTGGGTACACCCACAGTGCTGTTAGGAAGGGAGATCCAGAATTTTGACCCAGCGACAGTGAAGGAATGGCGATATATTTCCAAGTCAGGATGGTGAGTGACTTGGAGGGGAACTTCCAGGTGGTGGTGTTCTCATCTATCTGCTGCCTTTGTCCTTCTAGATGGTAGTGGTCGTGGGTTTGGAAGATGCTGTCAAAGGAGCCTTGGTGAATTCCTCCAGTGCATCTTGTAGATGGTACACACTGCTACTACTGGGCATCAGTGGTGAAGGGAGTGTATGTTTGTAGATGTGGTGCCAATCAAGCAGGCTGCTTTGCCTTGGATGGTGTCCAGATTCTTGAGTGTTGTTGGAGTTGCACTCATCCAAGCAAGTGGGGAGTATTTCATCACACTCCTGACTTCTGCTTTGCAGATGGTGGGCAAGCTTTGGGGAATCAGGAGGCGAGTTACCCTTTGCGCTATTCCTAGCCTCTGACCTGCTGTTGTAGCCATAGTATTTATATGCCTAGTCCAGTTCAGTTTCTGGTCAATGGTAACCCCCAGGATGTTGATAGTGGGGGATTCAGTGATGGTAATGCCATTGAACATCAAGCGGTGATGGTTGGATTCTCTCTTGGTGGAGATGGTCATTGCCTGGCACTTGTGTGGCGCCAATGTTACTTGCTACTTGTCAGCCCAAGCCTTGGTATTGCCCAGGTCTTGCTGCATTTGGACATGGACTGCTTCAGTATCTGAGGAGTTGCAAATGGTGCTGAACATTGTGCAATAATCGGCAAACATCCCCACTTCTGATCTTATGATTGAAGGCAGGTCATTGAAGAAGAAGCTGAAGATGGTTGGACCAAGGACACTACCCTGAGGAACTCCTGCAGTGATGTCCTGGAGCTGAGATGACTGACCTCGAACAACCACAACCATCTTCCTTTGTGCTAGATATGACTCCAAACAGCGGAGAGTTTTCCCCCTGTTTTACATTCACTCCAGGTTTGCTAGGGCTCCTTGATGCCACACTCTGTCAAATGTCAAGGGAGTCAGTCTCACTTCACCTCGGGTGTTCAGCTCTTTTGCCCATGTTTGAAACAAGGCTGTAATGAGGTCAGGAGCAGAGTGGCCCTGGCGGAACCTAAACAGGGCATCAGTGAGCAGGTTATTGCTAAGCAAGTGGCACTTGATAGCACTGTTGATGATCCCTTCTATTACTTTACTGATGATCGAATGTAGACTGATGGGGTGGTAATTGATTGGGTTGGATTTGTCCTGCTTTTTGTGTACAGGACATACCTGGGCAATTTTCCACACAGCTGGGTAGATGCCAGTATTGTAGCTGTACTGGAACAGCTTGGCGAGGGGCGCGGCAAGTTCTGGAACACAAGTCTTCAGTACTATTACCAGAATATTGTCAGGGTCCATAGTCTTTGCAGCATCCAGTGCCTTCAGCCATTTCTTAATATCACGTAGAGTGAGTTGAATTGGCTGAAGACTGGCTTATGTGATGTTGGGGGCGTCCGGAGGAGGCTGAGATGGATCATCCATTCTGACTGAAGATTGTAGCAAATGCTTCAGCCTTATCTTTTGCACTGATGTGCTGGGCTCCTCCATCATTGAGGATGGAGATATTTGTGGAGCCTCCTCCTCCAGTGAGTTGTTTAATTGTCCACCACCATTCACAACTGGATGTGGCAGGACTGCAGAGCTTAGATCTGATCTGTTGGTTGTGGAATCACTTAGCCCTGTCTATCACTTACTACTTATGCTGTTATCACGCAAGAATCCTGCGTTATAGCTTCACCAGGCTGGCACCTCATTTTTAGGTGTGCCTGGTGTTGCTCCTGGCATGCCCTCCTGCACTCTTCATTGAACCAGGGTTGATCCCCTAGCTTGATAGTAATGGTAGAGTTGGGGGATGTGCCAGACCATGAGGTTACAGACTGTGTTCAAATACAATTCTGCTGCTACTGGTGACCCACAGCACCTCATGGATGCCCAGTCTTGAGTTGCTAGATCTGTTCGAAATCTACCCCATTTAGCATGGTGGTGTGCCACACAACATGATGGAGGGTATCCTCAATGTGAAGCCGGGACTTCATCTCCACAATGACTGTGCGGTGGTCACTCCTATCTACATTACCATGGACAGATGCATCTGCGACAGGCAGGTTGGTGAGGATGAGATCAAGTATGTTTTTCCCTCTTGTTGGTTCCCTCACCACCTGCTGCAGGCACAGGGGAGAATTTTCTCCCCGTCGGGGGGGGGTTTGGCGGGAGCGGGCACGGGCGTGCATCCGATCGGCGCCCATGATCGGCTGCACGCCGCCATTTTACGTGGGGGGGCCAATTAAGGCCCGCCTAGCCTGACGCGCACCCAGAAACGCTGAGCGCTCCCTGTGCGGGTGGGGGCGAGGAAGCTGAGCCGGGGCATGCACTTTTTTGCGCACGCACGTGAAAGAGCGCAGAAATCTCCCTGAGGCACAGAGCTGCCTCAGGGAGATCAGTTTGAGTTTCAAAAATTTTAATGAAGAAAAAAGAATTTAGCACATGTCCCCTCATGTGAAAGTGTCACATGAGCTGGGACATGTCTATGAATTTTAATCACAATTTTTATTTCACTTATAAATCTTTCATGAAACCTCATCCCACCTGTGGATGAAGTTTCATGAAAAATACAAAGGCCACCTGGACTCTTCACTTGTCCGCCAACCTTAAGGTTGGACAGGGCAGCTACGTTAAGTGGTTTAATTAGTTTTTGAATGGCCTTAATAGGCCTTTGACAGTTCGGTTGGTGCGCAGCCGACTCTGCTGCATGCCCGCCGAACTGAAAATTGGAATGACGCCCGGTGACATCGGGACGCACACTCGACATCACGCGTAATTTTACGCGTTGGTGAGTGGGCCTCACCCTCACTACCCGAGCCAAAGTTTCTGGCCACAGTCTAGCAGCTATGTCCTTTAGGACTTGGCCAGCTTGGTCAGTAGTGGTGCTACCGAGCCACTCGTGGTGATGTACATTGAAGTCCCCCACCCAGAGTACATTCTATGCCCTTGCCACCCTCAGTGCTTCCTCCAAGTGGCGTTCAACATGGAGGAGCACTGATTCATCAGCTGAGGGAGGGCAGTATGTGGTAATCAGCAGGAGGTTTTCTTGCCCATGTTTGACCTGATGCCATGAGACTTCATGGGGTCTGGAGTCGATGTTGAGGACTCCCAGGGCAACTCCCTCCCGACTGTATACCACTGTGCCGCCATCACTGCTGGGTCTGTCCTGCTGTTGGAACAGGACATACGCCTGGGATGGTGATGGTGGTGTCTAGGACATGAGTCATACATTCTCAGAGGCTATGTGAAGACTTATGAGTAGCCTCACTGCATGTCATCATCATCCTGAAGGCGGACAGACTCCTCCATCATGCCTTGCAATCTGAGGAGTGCAGCGGACATCCTTTCCTGATGTTCCCAAGTTTCCCTTTGCAGCTCCAGCAACTGTGGCATGACCGAGTCCAGAGGCTTGTCATCTGACTTGAACTCAGCAAATTTCTGTCCTCCAGCAGTCTGCCGAGTGCCGGACACCTTGGAAGTCGTCTGCTATGGATCAGACAGTGCGATGTGATCACCAGATTGTGATCCCGAGGCTACTCGAAAGCTGGGTTCCACTGAGGTGTGCGTCTCTGCATTGGTGGAGGGTGTGGGTGAGCGCTGTGATGGGTTTTCAAGGAGGATGCCTTCAGATTCCCTTTTGGAGGTTTCTTCAGGGCTTGGTTGGAGGCCTTGGGTCATGGGCTCTGGTGGCAGTTTCCCAGATGTGCCTGCAGAAGCAAGAGGAGATGATTAATGCACGGCGGCAGCCTGTGAAACAGGACACGTCACTCACAGCATGGTTGGTTGTCTGATTGATGTTGCACTGCTGGACCCTCACTTTGCTGAGTGCCGTCGACCTCATCGTCAGCACAAGAACAGTCCAGACCCTCACCGGCCAGCTGGGTGGCTCCATTTTCAAAGTCCATGAGGATCTTGATTTCAGGCACTCTTCTACTGGTCTGCAGCTTCTCCCTCTTGTTGTGTGCCAGCTTGTACTGTATGCTGGATTAGTGTGGTAGCTGCCCATCTTGCAGCCTGAGCAGGGGTAGAGGACTTCACGGTGAGCCTCCAGTGTGTCCAAATGGCACTCGAGGGACACATCATTGAACCTGGGGGCTGCAGGTTTATGCCTTTCAGGGCCGTGATTTCTTTGCAGTAGTCGTGACCTGGAGACACTGAGATGTGTGCACACAGCTAGACTTTAAATATGGCGCCCGGCATGATGAAGTGGTGAGGTGATGGTGTAGCGGGCAAATGAAAGCTCGCCCGCTATGGAAACGGCATTTTTCCTGGGAATGTATAATTAATGCCACGGATTTGGAATGTTATGGCGTGAAAGGTCGCCATTGCCAGCGGGTAAAATGTGGTTCCCACCTCCCACCCCCCATTACTGCACTTAGTGCAAATCTGGGACAATTCCGCCAATAGTCTCTTATACACCCAAACACACATGCCCACACAATATCACACGCAGTGTCTGGAATCTTCTGCTTTCACTGGTGGTGAACTTGAAGGCGGGAAGGGCATTTGATTAGGTGGGGTGGTGGTGTACCTGAACCCCGCTGCCTTTCTGCCTCCAAAAGGAATTAATTTCTGGGCAGGGAGGTCCATAACTGACCTGTCTGTCCCACTGCCAATTGAGACCTTTAAGTAGCCAATTAATGACCACTTAAAGGCCTCAACCCGCCGCAGCTGCAGGCAAGCATGTCACCATGTGGCATGCACAGCAGGTGAAACAGTGCAGCCAGCACGTCACTTCGGGGGTAGTGGGGTTCGCTCGATCAAAGACAATCAGTGCCTGATCGAAGGACTGGACATCGGGAAGTGGGGAGCCCACTGAAAGCCCACTGAGAGCCATCCCCCCTGCCCTTGCTTCCGATCCCCCTGCCCCACTCTCTTCCGACCCCAAACCTGTGAAAGCACTCCCCCCGTCAGCATTACTTATCTGTATCCTGGGTCTTCCACGATCTTGGGACTTCAGGGGGATATCCTTCCAGCAGCCGCCACGGCCTCCTCTGTGGTGCTGTTGAGCACAAGACCCGATGACCTCTGATTCACACACAAACACACACACACAGCTCTTTGACGGAATTATACCCCATCTCCTTGAACATGACTGAATGCCAACCCCAACCCCAAAAACCTTACCCATTGTGGTTGATTATAAAGTACACAGGGACTCATTCCAGCTCAGTCAATCCCTGTCTGCTCACATTCCCTCATCACCTTTTACTCTCCCCCCTTTCCCTCTCTGTCTGTCTCTCTCTCTCCCCTCTTTCCCACTCTGTCTGTCTCTCGCTCCTTTCCCACCCTCTCACTCTCTCACCTTTCCCACTCCATGTCTCTCACTCTTCCCACTTTAACTTCTCTAAAAATAACCCATGTGGCCTGCATCAGCGCTTTTACCCCCTGATTCTTTCACAAACATTTCACATTGAAATCAAAGTCACCGATTTTTTTTTCCCAGCATGATCTCCATACAGCTTGGTAAAAGGCAATTTCTTTTTACCCAAGTGAATTCTTCCAAACAGGAAATTCCATTTCACCACGTGCACTAATGTTCAAGCTGAGTGTGTCTTTGGAATCCCTGATTAGCCAATCGGAGCATTCTGACCAAATGGCCAATCAAGACACTGATAGGCAAACCAATCAGGAGAGCGAACAGCTTTTTGGGAATGAAAAATTCCCAGCCAGCCTCATTAGATGCTTTGAGTTTGTGCTGCGCCGAAATGGTGACCCGATTTGGGCACCTTCTAATTTCTAGGCTGATGCTCTGGGCAATTCACCAATGATTTTGGAAACCT
The DNA here is from genome assembly GCF_964194155.1 of Cetorhinus maximus. Taxonomy (NCBI): domain Eukaryota; kingdom Metazoa; phylum Chordata; class Chondrichthyes; order Lamniformes; family Cetorhinidae; genus Cetorhinus; species Cetorhinus maximus. The sequence goes on from NC_135885.1 coordinate 96,041,005, forward strand.
AAGCCAGAATTTGACGCTCCCCCCCCGCCCCCCGGCCAGCAATGGGCTCTGAGGTGGCGAGGGGGCATGAAATTGCCTGCCGCGACCTCGCAGCGGTTTTATGCTTGGACGGGAAGCCCGCCCTTGCCCCAGTTGAGGCCCTTAAGTGGCCAATTAACAGCCAGTCTTAATTTTTCGGCTGGCGGTTAGATGAAAGCTCAGGAGGGGAAACCAGGAAATAAAGTAAGTTTAATCTCGGGTGGGAAGGGATGGGAGGCGCCTCCATCAGAAGCCCCCTTCTGACTGGGGGCGCCCTCCTGTTAAGACCCAGTGTCCTCCGGACCTCTTCCCCCACCCCCCCCCCCCCAGCCTATTCTCCAAGAGCCCGACTGCCCCCAGGCCTTCCCTCCCCCCTCTGCCCTGGGACTCTGAAACTTACTTGGGTGTCCAGTTCCCGGGACTGAGTCTCAGGCAGCTCTGTGCAGTACCACTTCCAGCCACTGGAGCACTGTTGCTGGAGATACTGGAGAGCTGCTGGCCAATCTGATTGGCCAGCATCTCTCCGAGGCAGGACTTCCTCCACAACAAGGCAGGGTGGAAGCCCCTCCTTATGCCAATCAAAACTGGTTGGAGCGTAAAATGGCAGCGGGGCTGTCGGACTCTTCGGATGACAGGGGCCGAGCCCCTGCCGTCCTAAGAATTCAGGACCTGCGTAAGCTGCTCCTATTTTCTCTCAGTCATTTTCTTCGGCTACACTCCTCATACTAGCTCAATATCATGAGCTGTAACATTTGCAGTACATAGAATTCTTGCACATTGATAGTACCATTATCTGTTTCATAAAAAACTTTAATCTCTTTAACTACCCTGGAGAGATGTATCAGATGACTTGAGCAGTCTAATGTCATCCATGTACCTTCCATCTGTCTTCAATGTACCTCTTCTCTTGATCGTTGGAAAAGAGTGGTAGGACGTGTCTCCCATGCACCATTTATGTAGCTGATTTATCTCTGTTTCTGCCAAACTACAGTAGGTTTGCATTGAATAACACCATAGTTACCAGTTGCCTGTATTAAATAGAGTAAATATTATTGCATGACATTCATAGACTGCACAGGTCAACATTTGCATTACACTATCAGGTGGTGTGTGGCAGTAGCCATGAGCAACCACCCATCAAGGATCACTGATTTCATCGTAAATATATGAGTGGCTGTACCTCAGGCATGAGCTAGGATATGTATGTAATGGTGGGGGCCAATATGACTTGAGTTGGCATATCCATAGGCATAAAGACACCTCATAACAGATGTAAACTAAAGACATTAATTCATGATGAATATCAACAAAACATGAGTAGAGTTAGAAATTTTCATTTATTACATTTTAGTTTTTGCCTTTTATTTAAACGTATACTTTTCATACTTAAAAAGCAACCCACGCCATCAGCAATATTGAAATGCAATGTAGCATAATTTGTAAAATTCTGCATATGCATAAAAATATTTTAAATGTATGCCATGAGAAATACAAACTTCTTATCACAAAGCAAATATGTAAGCATGTGTTTAAGGAAGATATTACTTCTTAATATTTGTAGATGACCGTACAGATGAAGAATGAGAAAAATGTATTAAAAGGCAACCTCCTGCTAAAAAATGCAGCCATCAATCTTAATTGTAGGATGTGAATTAAATTGAGTTTACAAACATTGGTGCATAAATGAAAAAATTATAGGCTTTTTTTGCCTCAAAGTTTTGATTTTTAACAGTGTAAATGTATCTTGGTGCATCCATCCCTGTTTCAGAAAATATGATCGCTGACTTTCCCATGAGAAAGGGCATTATTACAGGTCACACAATCACAAGGTAGGACTTCCTTCATTGAACCTTCAGCCCATTTAATCCTCCTTTTTCCAGAATACCAACCCAACTGTCTTCCCATCAAGGCATTTAGCTTTCTCTTAAATGAGCCCAACATCTGAACTCAACTATTTAATCTGATGATCACTCTGTGTAAAGAAGTATCTCCTGAAGTCTGTATTAATCTTGATGTTCACACCTTGTACCTGTACTCTTTAGGTTGCTGTTGGGGGAGTGGGATGGCTTTCAGCATCAGGTGTAAAGCAGTTCGATAATAATTCTGTAACACAACATCACGTACGCTGAACGGTCCCAACTCTACCTCACCAGCACATCTTTGAACCCTTCCACTGCATTTAATTTTTCACACTGCTTGTCCAAAATCCAGCACTATTAAGCAGAAATTTCCCTCAACAAATTAGGTCCACCTCAAACTTTGTTCCCTAGCCACCTGAGGCTGAACCAGATCATTTGCAACCTTGGTGTCATATTTGACCTCAAAAGAAGCTTCAACCACATATCCACATCATCAAGACCACCTAATTCTACCTCACAAGTATAATTCAACTCTGACACTGTCAGAGCTAATCTGCTACTGAAACCCTCATCCATGTCTTTGTTATCTCTAGGCTTAACTATTCTAGTGCTCTCCTGGGTGGCCTCCCATCATCCACCCTCCATCAACTTGAGTTCATTCAACACTCTGCTGCTCATATCCTGACTTGCCTTAAATCTTGTTCACTCATCACCCCTGAGTTCACTGATCGACACTGACTCCTGGCCGATCACCTCAATTTTAAAATTCTCTTCCTTGTTTTCAAAGCAGTCCATGGCCTCACCCTTCCTATCCCTGTAACTTTCTCCAGCCCTGCAATCTTCCAAGATCTCTGGGCTCCCGCAATTCTGATCTCTTGTGCATCCCTGATTTTAATCTCTCCACCATTGGAGAACATGCACTCGGCTGCCTAGTTGTTAAACTCCAGGATTCCCTTCCTAAAGCTGTCTTGCTCCTCTTTTACAACATTGCTGAAAACTCATCCTTTGGAATATACTCGTTGATCATCTGTTCTAATATTTCCTTTGAGTTTGAGAACATTCCTGTAAAGTGCCCTGGGACGTTTTACTGTGTGAAAGGTGCTACATCAATGCAAATTGTTATTGTTGTATTCTAATTTTATGTGCTGCCAGCATCACAAGTGTGAACACCACTCAGTTTCCATGCATAACCTTATGTGTATGATGAACTACTCAGGGTTCAAGCTGCATCGACTCTAGGGATGATTCCCTGGGCAGGCAACAAAAATTGCATGCATCTAATTTAAAGGGCTGAGTACAATTAAAGCGAAGTGTCACAATGAGGGGGTTACAAATTTTATTAGCTACTGGAGAGCATTAAATGGTAACTTAAACCATCACTGACATTTTTCCACAGTTAAAGAAGGATGGAACCAAGAAATGGAATAACATGATGAACAAAAAGGAAGTACACAGGAAGTGCTGTTGATAACCCACCTCATCCCTACCAGCATTTGTTAATAGGTACGTTGGTATCCAACTATTAAAAGATACATGAGTGCTTTTGGCACCTATTAATAACAAGAGGCTTCTATTTATAAGCTCCCTTTCATGACTACAGGATGCACAAAAGCACTTTACACTCACAGGTCAGGATTTTACGGCCCCTCCCGCCTGGCGGGACATTATGGTCCCGCCGAACTGAATGGAGATTTAAATGGCTCGCCGCATCCGCCAGGGGGAGACACGTTGTGGTGGGGGCCTGTTGTAGGGTGGCCGAGTTGCACTATTAATGATAGAGTTGATCTGCGGACACTTCTTGGGTGGAAACATTAAGTTTATTTACAATATACTCAGCAGCAACTACACATGTGCTTTCAACTCCAACTCTATCTCTACACTGACTGCTGAGGTAGCCCATGCTACTCTCCTATTAGTTACTACAGATCATATGATCTTGCCTAACAAGTATTATCCTTAAAGGTATATTACACACTAAATAAAACCATAATTACTACAGGGCCATAAAATCCTGGCCATAAAGCTCTCTTGAAGTGTAGGGAGAACGATTTGCATTTGTATGGCGCTTTTCACAACCACTAGATTTCCCAAAGCACTTTTACAGCCAATGAAGTGCTTTTATTGTTGAGTGCAATCACTGTCGTAATGTAAGAAACATGGCAGCCAATTTCCCTCACAACAAAATCCCACAAATAGCAATGTGAGAATGACCAGATAATCTGTTTGTTTGTGATCTTGTTTGAGGGATAAATATTGGCCAGGACACCAGGATAACTCTCCTGCTCTTCAAAGTAGTGCCACGAGATCTTTAACATCCACTCAAGCACACAGATAGGGTCGCTGATTGATTCTCATCCAAAAGACTGCACCATGAAACAGTGCAGCTATCCCTCTGTACTGTACTGTACTGGAGTGTCAGCCTTTGCATTTGTGCTCAAGTCCTCAGGCGGGACTTGTACCCAGAAGTTTGTAACTGAGAGGCCAGAGTGTTACCAACTGAGTCATGGCTAACACTGTTATCATGTGGAGAACTCAGGAGCAAAATTGCGAACAACAAGCTCCCAAAAACATAACTTATTAGATAATGACAAAAAATTGAACTTTTGGGCACAGAAATCATGATGCCTGATTACCCTGTGCTTGATCAGGGTGATGTAGGCACAAACTTTATGCTGCTTGCTCATCACCATGATTGCGGTGTGCAGCTCAGTGCTGACTGGTTACACACTCTGCAGCAGGCCCGGGTACACGTGAGGCTAGCACAAGTTGACGCTCGTCTGCACTTCAGAAAGTCAGCTTGCATTTCTTAGTGGGGAACTGCATTCTGGCTGCAGCAGATGATGGAACTGTCTCCAAAAGTGTCTCTGAGAAGGAATAAAGAATGCTAATGGAACAGCAGGTCTGAAAAAGGGTTCCCACATTCTCTGCTGCAGCACTGCACACATTAATCCATGAGATAGAAAGGAGGAGAGAGGTCATGTTTCCACAGGGAGCCAGGAGACCCAACAGAGATACACTGCAAAGGGAATGGGAGTAGAAAGGCAAATGCTAGGAGTGTGGCCTCAAGGAACTGGCTGTAATACTGCAAAAAGTTCAAAGACCTCATCTGAGTGGTCAAGGTGAGTAAATATATCTTCAAATGCCATCTCCTGGGCACCCCATCACCAACACCATATGCCACTCAATGCACCACACCCCACCACACATCCATCAGAAATCTCTAGCAATTAGATTCATGCCTAACATTGATAAGCTCCAGCTCACCCTCACACACTTACCACTGCTACCACTCACACCCGCATCTCACAGCTTCTAATCCATCCAGCCATCCAGACACATCATCCAAACGCATTGCAACATACACACTGATACTCTTACCTCATTATTACAGGACAGGGTTACATGTAGCGCTGGGGAGTAGCAGAGAACCAGCGGGAGACAGGCATGCCTCTTTTTTATATTTTTTCATGGGATGTGGGCATCACTGGCAGCATTTGTTTTCCATCCCTAATTGCCCTAGAGAAGGTGGTGATGAGCTACTTTCTTGAATCACTGCAGTACATTTCTGTAGTGGTTTGGTACAGCTGAGTGGCTTGCTAGGCCATTTCAAAGGGCAGTTAAGAGTAAATGACGTTGCTGTGGATCTGGAGTCACATATAGGCCAGACCAGGTAAGGACGGCAGATTTCCTTCCCTAAAGGACACTAGAAAACCAGGTGAATTTTTACAGCAGTCAATAATAGTTTCATGGCACATTATTGAGACTAGCTTTCAATTCCAGATTTTTAGAAAATTAATTAATTCAATTTATTAAATTTAAATTCCACCAGCTGCCATGGTGAGATATGAACCCTTGTCCCGAGGGCATTCACCTGGGACTCTGGATTATTAGTCCAGTGACATTATAACTATCATATGGTGAGTCACTGGGCATGAGTGGACTGCAACAAGGCAGGGGAAAGGATGAGTGCCAGCTCCCTGAAGGGTGAGGTTGCAGGCAATTTCTGCTACAGAAGATTCAGATGAGGTGATGCACAGGGGAAGGCTGCTGGGCATACACACTGAAATGCTGGGTGTAATGGTAGGCCGGCCACAGTGCTTGCTGTCAAGGAGCATGGAGGAGTCCGACTCGAACTTGGCACTGAGTTTCATACAGACCTTGGAGCCTATCCTTTTCAGCATGGAAACAGTGACCAGCTCTGTAACAGCACACTTGGACCCAGCCATAATGCAGCATTGGGTAGCCAATGTCTCAGATTCTATTGCAGCCAAGCCAGAAGTCACCCAACACCTCAGTGCAGCAGTGGAAGCTCAGACTGAGGTCATGAAACCCTAGCTTGATGCCATGCAGGCTCAAACTATTGATATCATGAAGCAGATGCCAGCGCTCAAAGGGACATTCAGGTTCTCAGCAATCCAGTGTGTGCTCCAGCAGATTACTACACATGTTGAATCACCACCCTGGGGGAATGGCAGTGGCTCTGTGGTGCAAGAAGCTGATGTTCTTTCTTGGAACAAACGCACGCTCATCCTTCCACCACTATCACTCGGTCAATGCTCCTGCTGTTGCCTCTCAACCAGCCAGTCCAGACTGCTGTCTCTCCTGCTGGGGTGGTGCAATTGGAAGCCAGGCCTTCAAGGCCATAGCTGCTCAAGAATGTCCTGCAAGTGCATTTGCAGTCTCCTCCATTGAAAGCCAGCAGCCTTCCATCAGTCATGTGGCATACACAGGGGTAGCACTGTGCAAGAGCGCTCAGCAAACGCACATGGAAAAGCACGAGGGTGAATAGTTGAGTTTTGTTTATATTATTGGAAGTGGTGTTGAAAAAGTTGTTGCGGAATGGTTTGTTTGGATTGTCTTTTCTTTCAGGATTTTGGCCAAGAGGACACTGGTTCAAAGTAGACTGATGGAGAGGTGGGGAATGTCAAGGGGAGATGGTTATATTCTCTCTTGTTGGAGATGGTAATTGCCTGGCACTTATGTGGCCTGAATGTTACTTACCACCTTCTCAAGGGCAACTAGGGATGGGCAATAAATGCTGGCCCAGCCAGCGAAGCCCACATCATGTGAATGAATAAAAAAAAACTTATCAGTCCAAGCCTGAATATTGTGCAGGTCTTGCTGCATATTGGCATGGTCTGCTCCAGTATCTGAGGAGTTGCGAATGGTGCTGAACATTGTGCAATCTTCAGCGAACATCCCCACTTCTGATCTTATGATGGAAGGAAGGTCATTGCTGAAGCAGCTGAAGATAGTTGGGCTTAGGGCACTACCCTGAGGAACTCCTGCACAACCATCCTCCTTTGTGCTAGGTATGACTCCAACCAGTGGAGAGCTTTCCCTCTGATTCCCATTGACGCCAGTTTTGCTAGGGCTCCTTGATGTCACACTCGGTCAAATGCTGCCTTGATGTCAAGGGCAATCTCTCTCACCTCACTTCCTGAATTCGGTTCTTTAGTCCATGTTTGGACTAATGCTATAATAAGGCCAGGAGCTGAGTGGCCCTGGTGGAATGCAAACTGAGCATCAGTGAACAGGTTATTACTGAGTAAGTGCCGCTTGTTGGAACTGTCGGTGATCCCTTCCATCACTTTGCTGATGATTGAGGATAGATTGATGGGGAAATAATTTACAGGTTGGATTTGTCCTGCTTTTTTGGGTGGAATAGACCTGGGCAACTTTCCACATAGCCAGGTAGATGCCAGTGTTGTAGCTGTACTGGCTAGGGGTGCGGTAAGTTCTGGAGCATAAGTCTTCAGTACTATTGCCAGAATGTTGTCAAGGCCCATAGCCTTTGCAGCATCCAGTGCCTTCAGCCATTTTTTGATATCATGTGGAGTGAATTGGATTGGCTGAAGACTGGCATCTGTGTTGATGGGGACCTCAGGAGGAGGCTGAGATGAATCACCCACTTGGCACTTCTGGCTGAAAATTGATGCAAATGCTTCAGCCTTGTCTTTTCCACTGATGTGCTGGGCTGCCCCCTCCAGCTACTTTCTGCTTAGGAAGAAGGCAATGAAGTCCCTTTTTCTCGTTTACAGAGCATCTGTAATCTCCCTGATGCAGTGATGCACAGCAATTGTGAAATGTTGGTGTTGTCTCTAACTCCAGCCTGGTAGCATTCTGAGTCATAGAAATTGATATAGTGCTCTTGATGGCAACAGGGAATTCTATCTTCACCCTGGTCTCCAGCTGCAGGTTGGTTTGTAGAAGGTGGCACGGTTCGGGGCCCACCTTCTTGGTGAATCATAGCTGCCTCAGACACTACTCCTGGTTAAGGCGAAGGTAGGTGAAGTGCTCCTTAAAGATTCCATGTCGGTAGGGCCTCTTATCAAGAGCTCTCCTCCCCCTCCCTCTGTGCACAGCTTCCCCTCTCTGTTGTCTCTGCTCCATCTCACTATCATGCTGCAGCTAACTGGGGACTGCAAATACATGAATGATAGCAGGCTTTCTATCCAGAGACTTATAAGCTGCATTGAACTCCTTGGAAAAGTTCAGCACCACTCCCGACTGACTGAAACAACATGTGAGAGCTCCTCCAGCAACGCTGAACACACTATTTCCATTAACTCTATCGCAGAAAAGGAAAGTCAAAAACTTCTCACCTGAAAGTCCCACGCTGATCCCTGAAATAGTGCTAAAGAGGGCATGTCCCTTATGTATTCAGCTGTGAGTATTTAAGAGGTGTTAAGGGGCCCTAAGAGATCCAAAATGGCAGGTTGGGTGCCAAATCAGCATTCAATGCTGAGTGCATCACAATTTGCCCACTCTGATGCTTCCAGCACACACATGGCACTCCTGTGCCCTTATCCTTCGCAACATCACGGATGGCGAGGGCCATACCAGAAACTGACTGGCCATCATTTTCAGCGCTTCATATTCCTGAATAATGCCAACACCAGCAATGTTACGGAGCCCAATTTTGCAGCCATTCTGTTTTGGTTGAGGGATAAATATTGGCCAGGACACTGGGGAGAAAACCCCTAACTCTTCTTTAAATATTTCTGAGGCATCTTTTACATCCACCTGAGAAGTCAGACAGGGCCTCAGTTTAACAACCCATGAGAAAGACAGAATCTCCAACAGTGCAGCACTCCCTCAGTGCAGGGTAGATGTTGTGCTGAAGTCTCTTGTTGAGGGATTTGAACCCAGAACCTTCTGACTCATCCAACCACAGCTGGCAGTCACTAATCAGTACATCAGTACCAAGGTATTAGCAGATATAGAGACATCACCACTCTAGTTACCCATCTATCAACACGTGCACCACAACGCTCATTACCAACTTATCAATGGCTATGCCAATACCTTATCCTTTTGCAGACATATGTTCAGGACTGATTTTTAAAAGTGAAGTTAATCCCAAAGATCTAAATTGATCAATGTATCAGGCATAGGCTCTGTGGATACTGCATACCACACAGGCTGGTGCCTATCTTCCTCAAGTAACAGACTATTGCACTGCACTTTCCTTGGTGGCAGAGAGAGGAATATTGGCACATCCCCACCAAGATGGAGGGAGAATAAACCTATCCAAATGCCTCACATCTCCTGTTGACTGGCTAAAGTGTTGCATGAGTAAAGGTGGCAAAGCTGCCATTTTGTTGACCTTTATTTAGTGCTCGATGCATAACCATGGTGGGCATCTGCACAATGATGTAAAATTGATGTAAAATTCAAGAAAATGAAGGGAAAAGAAAAGATTTTAAAGAAAGAATCAAGTTTGCGGAAGGCTAGATTTCATCAGATCAATAATTGAAGTTCATTGATTGGATCAACTATTCTTTTCGGACATATTTTTCTAACAGGTATCTCCCTGGCCAGTTCTTCATAATTTGGGGTGATTTCTATGTCGTAATTAAAATTTTGATGGTAACTTTTGTGTCCTTTTGGTGGTGTTTGATGTACCATCTAGTGCTTTGAAAAATAAAAGTCACAGTATAATTGAGGGTAAGATGAAGCTTGAAAATATCTTTTTAATTCTACGAGTCAAAAGAGGCCACTTACCTTCTCTCATCTTGAACATGTTTACCATCATAATTACAATATAGCCAGCTTCTTTAATACGTTTGCTGAAAACTACTGGGGGAATTCTGTTCTCAAATGAATCCTTGACATCTTACTTTAATGGGCGTATGTTCACACCAGCAGAGAGGTGTGGAGACATGAGCTGCAGCTGTTCAACTCTGTACTGGGAAACCATCATCAGGAAGGTAAGCATGGCAACAGCATACTTCTTTTTTTAATTTATATTTCCATGAGGACAGCCTGTTAAAATAGAAAGTCAACAGAAAAAGAGAGATAGGGCAGAGAAATGTTTAATATCTCTCTTATTCACTTTAATTGCAAATCACAAAAAAAATCTTTAAAGGCTGAAAATATTTAACAACTTTTTAATGTACTAAAGGATGTAGATGATGGACACAGCAATCTGGTTTGAAGCTTGGATCAATTAATCTTACTCACTGCTCACTTTTACAAAGAGTCCCCCCCAAGCAACTATGCACTTGAAAGTCACACTTGTTCCATTTCTGTCAACTTGCATAACTGATTGTGATTGTTCTTTTGGGGCACAAGTAATAGAATCATGTAATTTCAAAAAAGAACAACTCATTTTTAAGAACAATGACTACAAAGGGCGCTTCCATATAACACAGGGAGTGAGGAGAAGTGTTTTAAACTGAGGGATTTTCTGATTTATTTTCTAGGTGTGTAAGCTGCTGAGTTTAATACAGAGGTGATGACCGTTAGAAATCATACACAAAGGTGGTTGGGTTTGACTAAGGAGCAGAAGGCTTGTGAGGAAAGATGCTGAGTGTCATGGCTGACCAATGAGGAAAGTTTGGGGTAGAGTTTGAGCTTTGGGCATAATCGGGAAATTGCACCCAAAATGCTCTCAAATTATAAATAAAAACAGAAAATGCTGGAAAAACTCAGCAGGTCTGACAGCATCTGTGCAGAGAGAAGCAGAGTTAATGTTTCAAGTCTGTATGACCCTTCCTCAGACCTCTCAAATTATGTTGAGAAAAAATATACTTGCATAATACCAAGCATATAATCTTCCATAAACCAATGCAATCAGGCAGCCTAACAGAACATAACTGTTTCTTTTCATTCCATTAAAAAGTAATCCTTGATGTATTTAACCTGGTGTAGTTTTATTACAACAGCTGGAAGTGGATTCATCACTGAAAATAAACATTTTTAATTGGAGCATCTAGTCCTCCACCTGTGAGTGAACCTGATTTAAATCACTTTAAACGACTATACTGAACCATTTAATAGATTCATTGGTTCATTGGTGGTTCTTAGTAAATTAAATACATTTAGATATGAAAAATCTTTTAAAAATGTGCCTACTAGCACTTGTGTGCCTAAGAAAATTAGTGCAACCTTCTCAAACCAGTTCAATAGGTATAATGCATTGGTTTAGTCAAATAACACTCGGATTGCACTGATAATACTAACATAGACAATGGAACCTCTACTCCTTAATCTTTAAACCAATACATGATTTAATATTTTTTATAATCACAATATTTTTAAGAGCATACAATTAATCAGATCTAATTCTACGAAAATCTGATGCAAGCAAAGTTTCTGCTATCTGCATGTACTTTCCTAATCCTTGTTACAAAGCTGGAAAAGACAGTGAAGTTGAACAGCCAGTTTTATACCACTCCATGGAATTCAATTGAAAAGAAGATCAGGTACAATATAAAACATGCTGCTGATTCACTATCATTCATTTAAGCCAAAGATTAATTTCACCTCCAATAGATCTATCACCTTTCTGCTATTTGAACAATTGTAAACAATTATGTGTTTCTCTTCAAGATACTTCACTGTTTTTTGCATTGAGGCTTATCAATGGATTCAGCATTGTATCCAGTTAACAAAGTATACAGAATCAGGGGCAATTAGCAGAATGGATGGGGTAAAGGGTAACTTCTCAAGGGTGCCAGAAAATTGGAAATGGGGCCCCTCAAGGATGAGTGCTGGCACCACTGTCGTTCACCAGTCATACTGTCAATTGGTCACTTAAGGGCCTCAATTGGCCCACGGGTGGAGAAGTGGGGTCAGGTAGGCAGGCTATGGGCACTGCACCACAGGCATGGTGCCCAATTTTATGCCTCTCTGCCTGCATCCTGCTGCTAGGGGTAGGATAGAATCCCAGCCATATATCAAAGAGATAGTGGCTGATTAAGTGCTCCATTGTTCACTGTGTGGAGACTCACTTTCCCTTTCTGCCTGCAGGAGAAAATGGCACACAGCATGAAAGAGGGAACAAAGACAGATGGAGGTGTGCCTTGATGCCCACAGATGAGGAGGCTGTCAACCTGTCTGGACAGCAGGGTAGCCAGGCAATAGCTGCTGGTGAGCCCAGAGACAAGAGTGAAGAGTGAGAAGGCCTCAAGCTTGTTGTCCACTGTTGGGCACGAAAGATGTGGCATCAGGCATGGATGGGAGGAGGAAATGGGAAGGTCTTTGCTCAAATTGTTTACGTTCCCCACTAGAGGTTTCTGTACCCAGGAAGGATGGGCTGTTGCCTCAATAGGGACCCTGCAATCCTTGCAAAAAGGCAGATATGTTCATCTTGGAGGGTCCACGGTCATGACTAGATTCAGGATCACAAGCTAGTGAGCATCTCATAAACACACAGGAGCAGCTGACAAAGGCTGTGACAACCGTGGGACCTGACAGTCAGATGACTGTTGGAGGCCAGGCCCATATAAGCCCCAGGCTGATGACGGACCTCTGGTGTTGGCCACACAGGGGAACATCTGGAGGAGCTTCCTGAGGCTATGTGCAGCCAATACTTGGACAATGGAGCAGTCCATCCAGACCAGGGTGTTCAGCCATGTCTCAAGCGTGTGAGCACATAGCTTCCTTCATCAAGAGGATGGCAAGCCTCATGGAGAACCAGATTCACCAGACCACTCAGTGACTGTGGCCATGAACTCTATGCAGCAGTAGCCAGCTAAGAGGAGGATGAGGCATCTGGACTCCCCTCCAGGTGCCTCTCCATCTCTGATAGACAGGGAGGTACCATTATGCAGAGGGAGGCAGCAAGAGTGGAAGGGCATGGTCCACATCTGGAGGCTCCTCTCAAGGCACTCAGTGGGTGCACAAGCACTCCTCAGCCCCTCTACCAATGACTCGACCTTCTCCCATAGCCAAGGCCACAGAGGAGGCAGCTGCATCTGTGTGAAGCTCATCCAAGTTCTCTGGCTGCAAGGCCTCTCCCTTCTGCTGCACTAAGTTGTGCAGAGCACAGCAGGCGACTATGATTCAGGAAATCCTTACTGGGCCATATTACAGCACTCAGCACTCCACAGGAACAGCCTCGACAACAGAATCTCATTTTCAGTAGGCCAATTCTCTGCTCAATTGTGGCCCAGGTCGACCCATGGCAGGCATTGTAAAGTTCCTCAGCTGCAGTGCAGAGGTTCCTCACTGATGTCATCAGCAATGTTTTGAGTGGGTATGCCTTTTCCCCGAGGATCCACTCCTAAAGGCGCGTGTGGGGCTAGATCAGTGTGGCACCCAGGAGTGTAAAAGTTCATGGACACCATGAGTGCTCCCCAGAAAGTGGCACAGACCTGCAGGATACGCTTTTGGTGGTCACATACCACTTAGACATGGATTGAGTAGAACCTCTTCCTGTTGGTGAAGGTTGCAGGGTGGTCCGAGGGAGCTTTGATTGCCATACAGGTGAAATCAATTACACCCTTACCTTGTGAAAAGACTACAATGATGCCAAAGCCAACAGACTTCTCTGCCTAGCTATCAGAGTCAGTGCGGTAGCACACAAACTCTCCAGCCCTCTTAAACAAGGCATTGGTGACCTCCTTAATGCATTGGGATATCCAGCACATATCCCAGGTAGGTACCTCGAAGGAGCTGGATACGTAGAATTTCAATGCAGTGGTGACTTTCAGTGTCACTGGCATTTGGTGCCCACTCTGTCCCATGGGTTGCAGATCATCTTGCAGCATCACACACAGGTTGGTCATGGCCTCCCTTGATGGCACAGTCTTCATTGACACTTGTGCTCCGACATTTGGAAGTAGTTTATGCGACCCCATAAAACTCTGGGGTGTGGCACAACACGTCTTCAGATTCGCTCCTGCTGTCTTTCCCCTTGGCGTCCTTCTGAGGCCTGGCCAGCCGCACGCTCCTGCTGCTGCTGCTCTGGAATTGGTGCCTCTGGCCCCTGCTCCAACCTCCATCTGTGCCACTCCTCCTCCACTCAGAGATCGAGGAGGGCTGGGTGGATGACTCCCATGTCTGTTTCAATCCCCCTTTATTGGTCGTTGCCCTTGCTCATTGCCCTCCAGTTTGTCCCAAGCCTTCCTGATCTACCTAGTGCCTGTGCCTCTAACAGACTCACTAAGAGGCAACTACCCTTAACAGGTGCCCCTCAGTTCCACTGAGCTACCCCCTCAGCTCCTCTAAGTCTCCTCTCAACTCCTCTGAGCTGCCCCCAGCGATTGCAATGGCCTCCTCCCCTCTTTTAGCAGCAGTTTCCACTCCAATGGAAGACAGCTCCACAATGGCTGATCTTCCCCTTGGAGCCTGAGACCTCACCTGGACACCACCACCTTTGAATGGTCGATGATCTGATGGTCCATGACTTCCATACGCCACATAGATAATTCACAAGTCCCTATTAAATTCATTCACTTACATGCAAATTAGACATAAATTAACTAACCCAATTGTCTTCCCGTCACTTCCACGCAGTGTCGCTGCCTCACTGCCTCCCTGCTGCCAGCATAATACAACCCAGAGTGCCCTGGCATCGGGCTTCCAACACAGTGCCTCCCATATGATTATACCACTCCCCTGCCTTGCTTCATACTCCATCAGCTTCTATTAAACTCCATACACTGTGATTCAGATTCGTTCCTGCTTTCTTTCCCCTTGGCATCCTTCTGCAGCTTAGGCTGCCGCATGCTCCTGCTGCTGCTGCTCCGGCATTGATGCCTCTGGCCCCTGATCCAACCTCCCTCTGTGCCTCTCCTGTGAAGTTCTGATCACCATAACATAAAAAAGAAATAGAGACACTGGAAAGGGTGCAAAAAAGATTTACAAAGTTGATACCAGAATTGTGAGGTTATGCCTATCAAGAAAGGATGAACAGGCTTGAAAAGAGAAGGCTGAGGGGTCACCAGGTATTTCAAATTATGGAAGGTGGCTTTCAGAAGTGAATTAAATAAGTACCCGAAGGGAAAAAAATTGGAGGGCTAAAGGGAAAGGTTGGGGGCATGGGACTAGCTAGACAGCCAGCATAGACTCAATGGGCTAAATGGCCTCCTTCCATACCATATCCATTCTATGTATCTTTGATAAAATAGACATACAGACAGACTGTTTACACTTGCAGAAGGACAAAAGAGGACAACAATATAAATAATTACCAAGAAATGATATAAAGAATTCAGAAGAGGCTTCTATACCCAGAATGGTGAGCATGTGAAACTCATGACCACAGGAAGAAGTTTAGGCAAATAGTGTAGGCGCATTTAAGGGGAGGTAAACGTTTGGAGAAGATGGAAATAGATGGTGTTAGGATCCCCGTAGAGGCTGATAACTTGTAAAAAGAAATTCAAACTTCCAGTGAATGTCTGAAAGGATCGTATGATAAAATTTCAAGTTTTAACACTTGTACTGTAACAAACGAACTAAAAGCAACATTGACTAAACACTATTTCAGTAGGTAACTTACACTCTAAAATACAGAAAAGATCTCCCTTAACATTTTAAATGATCGGAAATGCCCCTGCCATGATTATACTTTACTCTGTCCCTTAAGTAGACACATCATTTTCCAGGAACTAGTCCAAAGCTAACCTCAGCTCCTTTCTCCTTTCCTAGCTGGATAACTTTTACTTCCTGAACTGACTTTCATGGTGAGGGGCAAAACTTCCTCCCTCTAGCCAAAGCTAGGCAAATGTTCCAGCTTTATTTAAACTCTCACGAACCTGGCCTCTTCAATCTGAGCGCAAGCTCACAACTGCACTCTGTGCGGTGAACAGTAGAGAGCTGCTGCCTCTATCTCTCTGTGCTCTTTCTCTCGCTTTCAGATTCTTGCAGACTGATCCTTGCCTGTGAGATCCTATGATACTTTTAGGAAAGCCTCCAACCTGATCCTACAATGGCTTCCTATGGACTCATCCCCTCTCAAAACCCATCTCCATGGCAATGTAAATCACATGAGCCTTGTATCCAGGTAGAAACTCCAATTAGCTATCCTCTAGACCGCCAACATCATTCTATCTTGGAATTAAATAGACAGTTTAAACTATAACTACTCCTAAAACCTGACATTCCTAATGCCTACTGTGACTTGAAGGTTAAGGGATAAATTTTCACTGCATCAGGCACCCTGTGCCTTTAAAGGTTGCGGGCAGGTTCCTGCCAAAAGCCTGCAACCGGCACGCCGAACCTGGCCGGCTCCATTGGGGAGATAGGCATGTCCTACTCCACCACATTCATCGAGCCGGGTCAGGTTTTTTAGAGTCTTGGTTCACAGCCTCCAGAGGAGTTGTGACCTCCAGTTTGCATGAGGGGACCTTTTAAAAGTGAATGGAGGCACATAGCTTGGCATTAAGGACATGGGGCCATGAAGGGGCGGGTGGAGTGCCATATGTTGGCATGGGGGCATGAAGGGCTGTGGGGGTGGGTGGGGGCCATAGTCTGGCATGAGGGTGTGAGGAAGCATGGATGGGACATGGGGAGCGTGTGGTGGCTGAGGGGATGTGAGCGATGAGGGCTAGAGAGCCTTTGTATTTTTAACTGCGACGAGGTCCCACAGCAGTGAGGACGGCTTTAAAACAGCACCCCTTCAATACCCGGCAGCCCCTGTGGCTGCCTCTTAACTTTTTCCCGGATCGGCTGGCCCGACTCCAGTCTGCACCCATCCCCCGAGAATGAAGATCTTGGCTTTGTGGGCACTTTCTCCCTAGGCGGGCAGGCCGAGCTCGTAATTTTCCCAACTCTCACTACCTGCTTCAAGGATGAAAATTCAGGCCTAACAGTCTATCCACTGTCAGCACAGCTGCTCAGGTCATTCTTTTCCATAGATGAAAATTTCTTGCATCTTCTAACCCTAACCCTAACCCCCTAACCCTAACTTAACCCCAAGCCTAACCATGACCCTCTGATCTTCCTTATCTGTATTTTATCACTTGATGATATCATCCACAAGCTCAAGGTCAGTTTCTATATGTATGCTGATGACACTCAGCTTCAACTCTCTGCCTCTTCCCTCTTCTCCTCATGCACCTTTGTGATCAAGCATGATGGAGTCTTTGATAAATCACCACATCCTCCAACTAACATTAGGAGGTTCGCACGGTGGTCTGAGCATTGGAGAAAGTCAGGGGCTGGCACAAGAGGAGTCTGGGGGCAGTGAGGGCAGGATAGGGGAGGCCTGTAGCAGAGTCTAGCTCCAAGTCTCCTTGTTGGGCCCACAAAGACTCAAATAGAATGTCAAAACCTGCTTTCTTGGGCCAGTTCTGGGCCTGGCTGCAGTTTCCAGCAGCTTGCACCTAACGGGGAAACACTGGAGCCTGGGGTTAAAAAGGCAGATCAGGCCCTGATAACATCATCATAGCCCAGTTTTCTCAATTGAAGACGATTCTTGCAGCTTGGGTTTGTACCCTAGCTGCCTGATTGCAGTCAGTCAGATCAAGTTGTGAAAGGAATGGGTAAATCCCCCATTCCGTTATCACTGCCTACCCTCTGCCTGGTTTCTTTCAAACGGCGAGTTAAAATTGAGGTAATTATTTTTGGCTTATCTCCACTTCATTGGCACCAAATCAATCCGACTACCTGGCTACACACTTACTGAACGAGCCCATCTGGTAATCATAAAGCTGAGCTTAAACTCTGTGTCCTATCTATCACCCAGACTGCAAATTCACAGCTGAAGAAATAAAAACAAAAAGCTAAAAGCTACTGCGGCTGCTGGAAATCCAAAACAAAAACAGAATTACCTGGAAAAACTCAGCAGGTCTGGCAGCATCGGTGGAGAAGAAAACAGTTGACGTTTCGAGTCCTCATGACCCTTCGGCAGAACTGAAGTATAGTTAGGAGAGAGGTGCAATATATATGCTTATATTTCACCTCTCTCCTAACTATACTTCAGTTCTGCCGAAGGGTCATGAGGACTCGAAAGGTCAACTGTTTTCTTCTCCACCGATGCTGCCAGACCTGCTGAGTTTTTCCAGGTAATTCTGTTTTTGTTTTGTTTCGGTCACAAACTAGTCTGCCTTACAATGAATCCTGCTTGTTAGGTGTTCTACAATGTCTGCCGGTCTTTATTTGTCATTAAGTCATTTATATCATTACACATGGCTGTAATGGAAGGGCAGATAGTTTGGTTTTTGTAGACTCCGACCCCCAGTAAAGAAACGTCATCCATTATTTTCACTTGGAATCCTTACTGGGTTAAGATGATTTTCAGACCATCAATCTGGATTCAAACTCAGATGTCTTAGATGAAATGACAAAACCTGCACCACTCAGTCCTGATAGGAGAACATGTACATTTTTATACAGGATAAGGGAAAGGGTTAACCAGACTATGTCCAAAGTAAATTTTTTTGTTATTTATTAAATAACCTCAATCATCCACACAATTGTCATCAATATAATCTTTATGGAGAAAAAAAATAAAAATAGGAGAAAAAATCTTCCCACCAACAGATCTGGATGGTATTTTATTTTCGTCTATGTAGGCCGGGATTTCCCATGCCCACCGGCATTGGGCGTGTTCAATGGCGTGAACAGACAATATGGCGTGATTGGTTTCATGACGGCGTGAAACCAGTTCGCGATCATCCACTCAGCCCTCCAATGGCGGGCCGCATTCTCCGCCATCGGATGTCGGAAGCCTCATTGTAATGCATCAGCATATCATTGTTAGGCCTGTCCATCGGAATTGTACCCCTCCCCATTGGATCATCCATCCATGTCAGCGGGAAAACGCGCCGGTGTAGAACACACCTTGACAAGTGTGAGGTGCAGAAGTCGGCGTTTACCCGCCAGGGCTTTGCTCACATCGCGGACATCTGAGGAGCAGAAGATGCTGAAGCCTGATGCCGGAGGGACATTAAAGGAATGTCCATGGCATGTTGGGTGGATCCTCATGGACATGGATCTGCTGCGAAGCAGCGCATGGAAGTTGGAGAGTCACCATTGATGCTCACAACGGATGATGGTCGAGAGGGTGGGAGAGGAAGGGCTAGAATCAGCTGGGAGAGGAAGAGGTGTTGGGGGATGAGGTTGGGAGGGAGGAATGAAGGTGTCGGGGGGGCTTGTTGGAGGGAGGGAGAACAGGGAAGGAGGGGTTAATGGGGAGAAGATGGCGACTGGGGCGGTAGATGTGAGAGGGGGGAGTGGAAGGTGTAAAGGATGGAGTGCGGAGAGGGGAGGGTGTCTAGGAGGAGGAAGGGGTGCGGGAAGGAGAGGGTGTCTGGGGGAGGAAGGGGTGCAGAGAGGAGATGGAGTAAAGGTGGAGGAAGAAAAGAAGCCGGAGGAAGAGGTAAGGCTGGGGGAAGGAGTCAGGAAGGGGGAGGGACTAAGCAGGAGTTGGGGCGAGTCCCGGGTGGGGGGTGGGAGAGCTGGGAGGGAGAAGGAATTCCAGGGGTGGGGTGCCAGGGGGGAAAAGAGTGCGAAGGCGGTAAGAGGTGCAGAGGAGGGGATGTATAGGTGAACATGCATGGGAGGGGTCGGATAGGTCCATGTCTGCCTCCTGTGGAGTGAACTGAGGGTGGGCATGATATGGAGTAAGGGTGAGAATGACCAAGGGCAGAGTGAGGCAGTAGGGTGGGAGGTTGAGGGTTCATCGGTAGCAATAGAAGGGATGGCGAGGGTGCCTGGGGGGTCCCCAGAGACAGACATGGGCCATGGGGGTGGGAAGGAGGAGGTCGGGCAGATGAATGTGGATGGGGTGGCATTTTTGGGAAGGAAGGGAACGTGCATGCTCACCTGGACATCCTCGCAGGAAAAGGGTTGGGGCTGGTAGGTAACAGAGGGGAGGTGGAACGCGATGCTGTTGGGGGGCGTTAACTGTGATGGTGGAAAGGGAATGGATGACAGGGGAGGATAAAGGGTGGGGGAGGGAAAGTAAAATCGAATTAGTACCATGCTGTCCAAATCGAAAGCAAAATAAGACTCATGGTGGCCGGGATCAGGTGCTGTATGGGAGTGTGATCAGTGGGTGGGCGGAGATGCAGGTCAGCTCAGATGGACAAGTGAAAGAGAATCCCAGCAGGCAGCATTGAAAATACTCAGGACATTGGGATGGGTGTGATTGGGAAGGACCCGTGTGTATGGGAGAGCGCTGGTACAGGACTCTGAAAGGCCCTGCCACACGCATTGAGATGAGTATGATACAGGGAGGATCCGCATGCATGTGAGAGTGCTTGCACAAGGCTCCAAAAGCACCTGCAAAACACACACTTTTATCTCCAGAATCACTCATGGGCCGACTCCCCCTGCGGTGACGGGTCTTCCGGTCTGCTTGTTTCCACCTCTTTGGCTGCAGATGAGGACATGGATGGAGCTGAGGGACTGGCTGGCTGAAGGTGTCCATCCTTTGGCTGAGTTCCCTGTGAACCAAAGTAGAGGTAAGCTGTACATGGCCGCAGAGTCAAAAGCAGGAGAGAGAGCACTGACAATTACGTTGAGTGAGGGATGATGCCAGATCCTCAAGTGGGTGTTTGCCGCTGACCTCACCGACACTGCAGGCAGGGTCCACATCCTCACCAGTCAGCCAGATGGCACGCACCTAAAAGTGTGTGAGGGGCCTAATGTGGGCCACTCCACCCCTGGTCTGGGACCTCTCCCTGCTGTTGTGAGCCAGCTTCTGCTGCTTGGAACAGATGAAGAGAATGTGAGCAGGATACATGGCACTACATGGGGTATTTGTGTGGTGAGCAGTGCCATGGACAGGAATGAGGATGTGAGCCCCAGGGGATATGAGCCTGATGGAGATGTGAAGGTGTGTGAGAGAGTTAGTGGTGTTGTCCCTTGAGGTGTGAGATCCCTGTGGATGTGTGATGGGCTTGTGAGTGTGTGAGTTGAGAGTAATGAAAAGATTGAGTTGCCCTGGTGGAACGGATGAGACCATTCACCCTGTAGTGGCACTGGGTGTCTGTCCTCTTTTGCAGGGCATTGGCACTGACCACCGCTGCCACCGCCTCCCAAATCCTGCAGCCAGAGCGGGGGTAGAGGACATCGCAGCAGGCCTCCACAGCATGCAAAAGGTGTTCCAGTGACGCTTTGCTAAACCTGGGGGCTGCAGTCTTCTTGCCTTTCATGGATATCTCCCCTGCAGTAGTTGTGGTCTGGAAGCACTGAGATGTGTGCACACAGCTGGATTTTAAATATGGTGCCCAGCATGATGAAGCGGTGAAGTGATGGCGGGTGGGCGAATGAGAGCCCGCCTGCCATGGAAATGGCGTGTTTCCTGGGAATGCATAAATAATACGGTGGGTTTGGGATGATACGGTGTGAAAACCCGCCATCACAGCCGGCAGGTAAAACATCGTTTTATTACCTTATTTGTACTTAGTGCAAATCTGGGACGATTCCGCCCATAGTTTGATGCAGTTTGTACCTTGCTCCTTATTCTTTTCCTGATTGCACCAGTTTAAAATATGGAGCAATGTTATTGCTGTGAATGCTTTTCACCCTGTGGTGTTTAGTGAATTATGTGCCTGACTATACAGTCGGTCTACATCCACACAGTGATTAATGAAAAATAAAATCAAATAGTTTTGAATGGATAACTCACAGGCTCCACTTATTTTCTTTCAGACACTACCTCCTGGTGTGTGTTCTATTTTATACACCTGTGCTGAGAAGTACCTTTTCAAATTAATAACTTCTTAATCACCTTAAGAAGGTCCTTACGTTTTTTTGCATCCCCAACATATATCAAATGGTGCATGGATTAATGTATCTTGTTATGCAGTCAATAAGGACTGCATAAAGCATTGGGGCCTCGGTGTTTGCTGGTGCACGCTAGTAATCATATCAGGGAGATTTACAGTGAGGAATGACAGGCTGTGATATAAAGATACATGTTAGGTTTACAGCACCAGATCAATGAATAATGACAGCACTAGTTTGTTTTGCATAAATCAACAACCTCTGATTGTATTGTAGTGTATTCATACAGAGAAAACGGAAGACTAACAGTTATATAGCGCCTTATATGATATCAGGACGCGCCAAAGTGCTTTACAATAAATTAAGTTATTTTGAAGTGTAGTCACTGTTATTAAGCAGAAAACACAGCAGCTAATTTGTGCGCAACAACAAATAGCAAAGTGATGGTGACCTGTTAATTGTTTTAGAAGTGTTTATCTGTAACCTCTTGGCTCAGCATATTTCTCACTCTCCGATTACCAACAAGCCAGGGAACCAACCCTGGTTCAATGAGGAGTGTAGAAGTACAGGCAAGGTATACCTAAAAATGAGGTGCCAACCTGATGAGACAAGACAGGACTACATGCATGCTCCATAACAGAGCAGCACGATATAGACAGAATTAAGAGATCTGACAATCAACGAATCAGGTCAAAGCTCTGCAGACCTATCACATCTGGAATAGTGATGGACAATTGAACACCTAGCTGGAGGAGAAGGAGACTCCAAAAACATTCCCATTCTCAATGATGGGAGCCCAACACCTCAGTGCAAAAGACAAGGCTGAAGCATTTGCAATCTTCTTCAGCCAAAAGTGTTGAGAGAATGGTGCATCTTGACCTCCTCATAAGGTCCCGGCATCATAGATGCCAGCCAATTCAATTCACTTACTGTGATATCAAAATGCATGATGGCACTGGGTAGAGCATAGGCTATGGGCCCTGACAAGATCTTGAATGTAGTAGTGAGGCTTGGGGCCTGATTTCCTAGTTGGTTCCCAATCTACATATTGTCAATACCATGGAGGAGCGAATAATGGAGATTGCCAGGATGGCTGACTGTTAGCATATCAGGGAAGGCAAGATGGGCACCCCTGGTGGAGAAGGTGAATAAAAACTGCAATGCATTGATGAAGGGTGTGAGTGTATTCCAACCGAACGCCATGTCAAAGATTCAGGACTGCAGAGGCTTCTATCCCCAAGGCTTCTACTCATAATCTCTTCTTGTGCCTCCCACAGGTTGAAACATCACAGCAGAAGGATAAGTCCTTGTGTCTTCAAGGGGCAAATGCTGCCAGCAGAGACACCAGAGCAAAGATCCTCATATCTTATAAGTGCACTCTCGACTAGCTCGGATACAGTCAGCTTTTTTGTGTCCTCACATGCAATTAGGCAGGTTACCACTGGGTAATGAGCACATTATGAGTGAGCAGGATAGGTGTCAGAGGCAGAAGCAGCTTCAGACAGTCCCCTTAGAGGCTGGAGGACAAACACAGGCCTGCTCAGCTGGGCTCAGGTGCAGGGCCTTGGGTACCACAGGAAAGAGGCTCTACCTAGAGCAGCAGCAATATCCTCCCACATGTCAGAGTTCCCTGAGGCTGTGCAGGGTCATGGGCTGAGAATGGAGGGATCCATTCAGTTCATGGGCACCACTATGTCTCAGGGTTTTGAACACATGAGCTCCTCCACTGAGGGAGTGACCAGTCTCATGCAGAGCCACATGCGACAGCTCTCGGGGTGTGTGCACATTGACATTCAGAGATGAATGTGATGCACTGCAGCATAGACTGTGCTGGTGGTCCAGAAATGTTAGGAGGGGATGCCAGTTGCACTCCAGCTGGTGGTTCCCTCAGCCATCCAGAGCGCCAGCCAAGGGATGAGGCTGTCACCAAAGGGATTGAGGATGCCATCCCCCCTAGGACACCACCATCATCATCGACCTCCTTGTTCTCTCTGGCTGAAGGACCATCTGTGTAGCAGTGCTCAGTGATGGAGGCTGCCCCTGCAACACTGCTTGTCTAACAACTGGAGATGTCCTGACTGACACCTCCATGATGAGGTCAACCACCACATGCATTGCAGCCGTCAGTCAAGACAAATAAACAGGTTGTCTCACCTCCCAGAGCCACAAGGGGAGAACTGTGTAGAAGGGACCTAAAGCAGAGGCCACCACATTGGCAGCGCACTGAGAGGGTCACTGGGGTTTGTTTCATCTGTAACTGTGCACTTTTTCTATTTTCCAAAACCGGGTAAATATTGACACATGAAGCCAGACATGTGAGCTTCCACCCTTTAATGGCTACACAAGAAAAGAGGGATGAAGTAGTGAAGGATTGCATTACATAGGACAAATGGCACAGAAACAGGAGAGCAAGAGCCCTTGAAGGGAGCGCAGCGAAACCAGTAGATA
The DNA here is from genome assembly GCF_964194155.1 of Cetorhinus maximus. Taxonomy (NCBI): domain Eukaryota; kingdom Metazoa; phylum Chordata; class Chondrichthyes; order Lamniformes; family Cetorhinidae; genus Cetorhinus; species Cetorhinus maximus. The sequence continues at coordinate 96,065,238 of NC_135885.1, forward strand.
GGTGTGTATTATTCATTGGCAATAATAGTGGATCTATTTCGTGCTGTGTCTTCAACGGGAGTATTCTCACAGGCAGTTCAAAGTGAGTTCCAGACCATACCATCTTGCTGGGTTAGAGGGGCTCAGCTGAAACACGTCTGAATCAGATGACTCCTGATGTTCATGCCAGCCGGCTGAGATCCTCAAGGCCAGCTCAGGGCTGGGGCGCCTCCCTGTGCAGTTAGGACACCTGTGTGTCCTGCATCTTCCTCCTCCTGCTCCTCCTCTTCCTCTGATGAGCTGTGTCAATCTAGAACTTTACATTCTTTAAGATCCACATCTCTTTGAAGGGCCATGTTATGAAGAGCACAGAAGACCCCCACCAGGTGCAGGGTCCTTGCAGGAGTGAAACTACAGGGTGTCACCCAACTGACCCAAGCACCGAACTGCATTTTCAGAAATCCGCTGGCCTGCTTGATGGTGATCCATGTAAGTAGATGCCTTTGGTTTCAGTGCCTCTATAACTTTGTCTCGAGATGCCGTGAAGGGGTGAGTAGCCATCTCTTCAAGGAATAATCCATGTCCCCTGGAATCCAAGCTCATAGTTTGGGTGGTGGCATGAAGAGCTGCAACAACCTGGAGTGCCGAAGGATGAAGATTTCATGGCAGTTGTCAGGATAGCAAGCACACGCATGAAGGAAGCTCCTGTTGTGGTCGCAGAGCAGCTAAACATTGAGGGAGTGGAAGTCCTTCAGGTTTATGAAAATCACTGACCTGTCAGTCAGTGAGTTGATGGCCACATGGGTGGAATTGATAATGCCCTACACATGGGGAAATCCCACGATGGAGGTGAAACCCATTGCCCTCTATACCTGCAAGGCCTCATCTGGAATTGAATGTATTGTCCAGTTCTCACAAATAGGACATCAGTGACCTGCAAGATGCATTATTGTGCAGCTGTTTGTGAGATGTCACCCAGGTCCGTAGTGGATCCTTGGACGGAACCAGAATCAAGGAAGTTCAAAGCTACAGTGACTTTCACAGCTACTGGCAGAGCATGATGAGCAGTGCTGCAAGGTGTGGACTCTTCTGCCACATGGGCACAAATCTCTATGAATACCTGCCCGGAGAGTCGCAGTCTCCTGCGGCATTGCTTCTCCTTCATCTCAACATAGCTCCATTTTTGGCAGCAGATTCTGTGCCGAGTGTATGGACCCCGTACATTCCCACCACTTCTCTCTCTCCTGTTGAGAATGATGCTCCTCATTGCCACTAGACCTGAAATCTGAGAGTGGTGATCCCATTGCCAACTGTTGCCTTGCTTGGGCCCAAGGAAACTCCCAGTTGTGTCAAAAAGCTTGCCCTCCACTTATGCCCCCTAATATCAAGAGGGTGACAATCCCCTGCACTTCCCGGGCAATAATCAATACTTTCCCCACAACCTGCACACACCTGATGGCATCTGTGTGTCAGTGGCTGATTTCCTTTCTCAGCCATTCTCCCTTTTATAAGCCCATCTAATTCCTTCTGGCAGCCCTGACTAGCTTCCCCTCTCCAAAGCACCTGGTCTGCCCCTGACCCAGTGAGCATCTCGTGCAACCTGACCAAAATCTCAAGCTGGCTTTAATCAGCTCTTTAACTACCTTAATTGGCCTTTTTTTGTGAATTGGGTGGGTTCATGGGGTTGGCCTTCCCCACCCCCCCGAAGAAACTCACCACAGCAGGAATGACCATAGGAAACGTGCATGCCAATCGGTGGCACAATTTTCAGTGCCTGCCTGCCCGGCAACCCTTGTGCTCCAGAACTAACTGCACCTCTAGCCAAAATGTTCCAGTATGGTGACAATGCTGGCATCTACCTGACAGTGTGGAAAATTACGCAGCAATGCTTTGTTCACAAAAAACAATCAGGGTTGGAGTCCCTTATAGGTCCTGGGCTTTTTCTCTGTTTATTTCGCCTCTCCCAGAAGATAATATGTCTGCGAGGCCGGGTGTGAGATGTGGTGGGAAAGGAAGTTGGGGATGGGAGAAATGTTTGCTCTTGATGGACAAGCCACCATGGTGTTAGGCAGGCTTGATGAACCGGCTGGTCTTGTCCCACCCATCAGTTTCATATGTTCATATTCCCGATATGTTCTACCCAAGATCTAGCCAACTGTGCAAAAACTATCAACCACCAGACCCCACTTGAGCAACCACAAACGTAATACAAGCATCTGCAGGAGAAGTATATTCCAATTAAGAGTCTGACCTAGCAAGCAAACTGAGTTGGCAGGCAGAATATTTTTCATACTGTTTGAGCTAAGATAGAACACTGTGTACTTATCTGTACATCCTGTATTGCAATGACACATAAAGTAGCATTGCTGCACTGTTCATCATACTTTGTTGCTTTGGCTTTGATATTATTCACCTTTTGTAGCTTATCACTGTATTGTTCACTACCTTTACTCCCAAAATGACTATAGAATAGCCTGACCACTAATAACCACATTACTTGTTTTGTAGGATAATTCTTTAAATCTGAATTTGTACTAGGAATACACATGTATGAATGTTTGATGCATCCATCCAATTCATCTGATGTTCCTCTACCCAATATTTGGCAATGAGCTATTACTGGCTTAAAATAAGTGGGTTAATGCTTGCGCTCAAACACTGGAGAGAGATGCTTCAGAAGGATGCTTTTAGCATTCATACACTATAATCTGCCATAGTCCCACTGTGTAATTCTACACATCAGTCTTTTCACTGTCTCATCAGTCATTTTGGAAACCCTACCAATTAGATCACTGACCATAGCCATAACCGGTAACTTAATTATTTTGCCCATGTAGAATTTTTGTATAACTGAGCAAATTTACCTGGGCATTCGCCAAGCCAAAGATTGAATTGTTAAAAGAGCTTTCATTTTTTAGTTTTATTTATTCACAGAATGTGGATGTTGCTGGCAAGGCCGGCATTTATTACCAACTTTTGGTTTCCCTGAGGCGGTGGTGGCTTCCTTCTGGAAGTCCAGCTCTTGAATTCGTTGTTTGCAGTTTTACACAACTGACCATCTTGCTTCTCACTTCTGTGGTTAAGTTAAAAGTCAATCGGGTCAAAAAGTCACTGGATCAAAATTCTGGAACTCCCTCCCTAACAGCACTGTGGGTGTACCTACACCACATGGACTGCAGCAGTTCAAGAAGGCAGCTCACCACCACCTTCTCAAGGGACGGGCAATAAATGCTGGCCTAGCCAGCAATGCCCACATCCCAGGAATGAATAAAAGAATACTCATATTGGTGTGGGACTGGAGTCCCAGTTATATGGGCCCAGTTAAGGACAGCTGGTTTTCTTCCCTCAATGACATCAGTTGAACGAGTTCAGATTTTGCAACAAGCTTCATGGTCACTTTTTAATAACCGTTTTTAATTTCTAAGTGTTCTTTAAACTGAATCTAAATTTTAAAACTGTCACAGTTGCCTTTGAGCTCGCATTCTCTGGATTGTCAGTTCAGATCTCTGGATTACAAGCTCTGGATCATTACATTACTGTACCGCCTAAAAGTTCACCCAATTTAAAATCAAACAACACAAGCTTTTTTTCCCAAATTACTTTCATTTAAGGCACTCCAATGCAAAACTATTTGGAAATCAGAGAAAACAAGCTGTGTGGTAAGAGTAAACTTATTGAGTGACCTATGGAAGGAGAAATTGTAACACAGGCGTGGGAAACAGCCTTGTCTACTATAGAACTGTTTAAGTCAATTAGAATATGAAGAAAAATCAGATTCGTGATAAAGCAAGCCTTGTGCAATTTTTTTTAAAAAATCTAGTGCATGTATTGGAACCCATCCTACTTCTATAAGGGAAACCAAGAAGCTGATAGGGATGCAGGTGATATAATATTTCTCTCCCGTGGGATTGAATCAAGGTCAATCCATTCTGAGAGCGTGCAAATGACTACCCAAAATCTTACAAAGCTCAAAAATGTCTGCGATGCATCAACTACTCATATAGAAGCAGGAATATGCATTACAGCCTCTCGTACCCGTTATATAAGAACAGGAAGAGGTCATTCAGCCTTTCAATTCTGTTCAGTCATTCAGATGAATCCGTATTTCAACTCCATTTGCTTGCCTTTTATCCATATCCCTTGACATGCTTACCTAACAAGAATCTATTGATTTCAGTCTTGAAAATGTCAGTTAACCTAACATTTATAACCTTTTGGGAGAGGTGGTGCCAAATTTCTACGACTTTTTGTGTGAAAGATTTCACTACTTGAATGACATAACTCTAATTTCAAATCACTTTTTGCCGGAGTTCCCAACTAGAAGAAATAGTTTCTTTGTATCTAGTGAATCCCTTTATCATTTTAAACACTTCAATGAGATCACTCCTCAACCTTATAAGCTTAAGGGAACACAAACCAAGGTTATGCAACTCGTCCTAATATTTTAACCCTTTAACCCTCAATAAAATTCTTGCACCTGTGCTGTATATTTTCCAAAATCAATATACCTTTCCTGAGGTACAGTGCTGTAAAAGGAATGCTGTATTCCAGATGGGATCTGACTAAGGATCTGAACAACTGCAGCATAACCTCCTCACTCATGTCCGCCATTATTTTACTCAATCACTTAGTATGTCCATGTCCCTTTTAACATCTTTCACCCACCTACAGAATTTATTATGTTTTCTAAACTTAGTGCCATTGTCAACTTTGAATATGCAACTCTCTACTATTTCATTCAAATTATTAATATATAAGGTGAAAGGCTGAGGCCCCATATAGATCCTGGGGAGCACTACTTGTCATTTTCTACTGATGTACTTAGTCTTCTTTTAGTCTATCACCTCCCAACTTTTAACAACCCGTGCTACAAGGTTAACTTCAATCCCAGGCTCTTTTACCTTTGCTTATAATTTCTTGTGCAAAAGCTTATTAAATGCCTTCTGGAAGTCCATATGGACGGCATACATTGTCCTATACATGTTAGTGACTAATATACATATATACAAACATATGAATTAGGAGTAGGCCATTCTCAAGCCTGCTGCACCATTTGATAAAATCGTTGATGATCTGAATGTGCCTTAACTCCACTTTCCTGTCTGCTCCCCATAAAACTCGTGTCATTTGTCAATCAAAAATCTATCAACTCAGCCTTGAATATATTCAATGACCCTACTCCACTGCTCTCTGAGGAAGTGAATTCCACAGACAACTTACCTCTGAAAGAAAGAAATTTTCCTTGTTTCCATCTTAAATGGGAGACTACTTATTTTTAAACTGTATCCCCTAGTTCCAATCTCACCCATAGGTGAAAACATCCTCCCAGCATCCGCCCTATCAAGCCCCTTCAAGATCTTATATGTTTCAATAAGATCACCTCTCCTAAACGCCAGTGGATATAGGCCCAAACTTCGCAACAAATTTAACTAGATTATTCAGACTTGTCTTTCCACAAATCCATGCCAACTCTTTTTCATCAGCTGAAACTTCTCCATGTACTAAGATACTCTTGCCCGGATTTGAGTTGGCATAGGTTAGCATGGCTGGTGCATAGGGAATGTGTGTGGGGGGTTGGTGGTGAGGGGTCTGGAAGGGTGTTTTTTGTTTTATTGTTACGTTTCATTCCTTTAAATACTATTCCGGGGCACAGAGGCAAGCCATGTGCCCAACCCACTTCCCCACCTGGCAGCCTGTGGATTCATTCTGGGTTCACGTTTCGAGTCCGTTTGACTCTTCTTCACTCTGCAGAAGAGTCATACGGACTTGAAACGTTAACTCTGTTTCTCTCCACAGATGCTGCCAGAGCTGCTGAGTGTTTCCAGCGTTTTCCGTTTATATTTCAGATTTCCAGCATCTGCAGTATTTTGCTTTTATCTTCGTTCTGGGTTTGCCCACCCCAACTCCTGCTTCAGCCCGTTCCACACCCACCCGAGCGAAAATCCTGCAGATGGCTATTTGTAAAGGTCGGGTTCCCAACCCAGGGATGAAAATCTGTGATCGGAACATTGACAGGTCTGTAGATCCTAGATTCCTCCCTCCATCCTTTCTTAAATATTATTGTTGCATTTTCAAATTTTTAATCCAAAGGCATAACTCTTTAATCAAGAGATTTATGTAAAAATGTACTCAATGCACCTACAATTTGCTCAATTCTTCCCCTGACCACCATTGGACCCCTCCCCCCACTACTGGCCACCATTGGAATCCCCTCAACCATCATTGTAAACCCTGACCACCATCAAACCCCACAAAACTACTGTCTGTCCCCCCTCAACAACTATCTGCATCCCAACAACATCCGCCCTCCCCAACCATCATTAGGATCCTCATCTTACAACTGGAATGCCCCACCCCCACTGTGATCAGAACCCCCACACAATTTGACCCCTCCCCCTGAAATTGCAACCCCTCCTGCATGCGGACTTCTCCACAATCTGTCCAACCACTCTCCTGCCCACTAGACCCACCTGACCTCAGCCCAGTTTGATCGTGACCTTGTGCAGTAAGCTATCCTGCCCAGCAAACCTCCAACTTGTCAATCAGGCTAGTTCTGGGCAGGAAACTGACAGAAAAAATAAGAAACCCTGGGTTTCCTGACCTCAAAATAGCACCCCCTCATGAGCCACGCCTCTGACCTAAAGTCCAAGCTATGTTTCCTGTCTGTAAATTTATCTTTTGGATGAAAGGTTAAGCCAAGACCCCATTTACCTGTTCAGATTCTGTAGCACTATTCAACAAAGAATATTCTGCCCTCAAAACAGGTTAACTAATCATTAATCCATTTACTGTTTCTAAGACCTTCCTGTGTGCAAATTAGCTCCAGTGTTTGCCTGCGTAACAACAGTGACTGCACAGCAAAAGTAATCCATGACAAGGCACTTTCATACCTCCTCAGGATGTGAAAGCCACTCTCAGGGCATCGCAAAGTTGTTATCATAATCTAAGTATGGCAATCAATTTGCGCACTGCAAGATTCCACAATCACCAATGAGACAATGATCAGATCACTTCCTTTTTTAGTAATTTTGGCTGAAGAATAACTATTTGCCTGGACACAATGAGAAAATTCCTACTTTTCTTCAACAAGTATGGTGGGGTCTTTTACATCCACCTGAGAGGGCAAATAGAACCTTATTTCTTTCTTAAGGGTGATCATTTGGTGGGCCTGTCTGCTAGTGATTTAGGATAGGCCTGTCAGCAGCCCAAGGGAGGGGAAGCAGATTGGCATTATGGATGTAGATCTTCATCAGACACAGGGCAGAATTTTGCCCTCATCGGGCGGGCTCGGCGGAGGTGAACGGGAGTGGTCGGAAAGCTGACCACCGGCCACAATCGGGCCATGACTGCAATTTCACGCTGGCGAGCCAATTAAGATCCGCCCAGCATGAAACGCGTGCTTCTGCACTCAGCGTTGCCTGTGTGGGGGGTTAGGAGGACAAGCACGGAAGTTTGCATGTGCACGCGGGTGCACACAGGAAAAGCTCCTTGAGGCACAGAGCTGCCTCAGCAAGGTGAAGATTCTTGAAATAAAAAAGAGCAATTTTTAAAATGTTAAAAACATCCCCTCATGTGACTCTGTCACATGAGCAGGGACATGTTGTGAATGAAATTTAAACATTTTTATTTAATTTTTATTTGCCGTTGGAAACCTCATCCCGCCCTCGGATGAGGTTTCCTAAAAAATCCAAAGGCCGCTTGGCCTTTTAGCCGGCCCGCCAACCATAAGGTTGGATGGGCAGCGAAAAATTGAACTTAATCATTACTTTAATTGCCTTAATAGGCCTGTTAATTGTCAACGGGCGTGCTGCTGACTCCCGCGCATGTCTGCCGATCGAAATATCGTGCGAGTGTGCGATGACATCAGGACACTTGCCCCACGTCATCAGACGTCATTCTATACTCGTTTGGGCCGGGCGTGTGCCCCCGACGAGTGGAAATTTCTGCTCACAGTTTTGGTGGTGATTTCTTCAACTGGAACTTTAGCCTTTTTTATTTATTCCATTATTCTGAAACTAGGGGGTTTTGTGTTTCTAGTATTTTTATTCTCATCCCCAAGACCTGTACCTGCAAGACTTTATCCCCCTCTTCATATTTTCTTCAATTTCCCCTAATGACTTGCATTTTTCTTTCTTTTCTACCATGTCTTTTCACCATCTTAGCTATTTTTAGATTTTTTAGTTATTTTTATATCTATCCATTATCTCACTGAAATGATCATTCAAGAATTTTGTTAGCACACAGTTTACAATTAAAGCCAGTAACTTCCTCCCTATGATCAAAGTGTCTATTGTTCCTCAGCCCCATCTCCCTTTTCTTTCCCCAACCTTGTTGAAATATTAGAAAAATATGCCGGGACATGCTCAACAGACCATCCAATATCTATTGAGAGAACAAAAGAGTTAGTATAGGCTGATCAGAACTGGAAGGGAGCTCAGAGATTAACAGTTTTAAACAAGTACGAAGTCAAGCTAAAATATTTATCTGACTTCTAGTATTCAGTTCTGCTGAAGCACTCCACCTAAAATTAATATTTTCACTACCATTGGATCTTTTATATATTTCAAGTATTTTATACTTTTGCTTCAGGTTTCCAGCACTTGCAGGTTTTGCTTTGCTTTTTATTTACTACGTAGGTTAATGAAGGCAAACGTGTAAGGAGAGCATAAAAATTCCATGATAGGAATAATGCTCAACATACTGCAAACTCTGCATCAGCACATAATGTAGGTTCACAATCCAGTGCAATAATGAGGGAATGATGCACAGGAGAATTTTCTCCCCGTCGGGCGGGCCGGTCGGGAGTGGGCGTGGGTGGGTGCGGAGCCGATCGCCGCCTGCAATCGGCTGCATGCCGCCATTTTATGTGGGCGGGTCAATTAAGGCCTGCCCAGCATGACATGCGCCTGGTAGCACAGCGCTACCTTTGCAGGCGGGGGGAAGAGGGAGAATCGGGGCATAGAGCTGCCTCAGGGAGATTAAAGTCAGTTTCAAAGTTTAAAATAAAGAAAGTGAAAAATCATTTACACATGTCCCCTCGTGACAGCGTCACATGAGCTGGGACATGCTTATCAAATGTTTAAAAAATATTTATTAATTTAACAAATCCTTCATGAAACCTCATCCCATCCGTGGATGAGGTTTCATGAAAAATGCAAAGGCCACCTGGGCTCTTTGCCTGCCCACCAACTTTAAGGTTGGACGGGCAGCCCTGTCAATTTGGTAAATTAATTAATTAATGGCCTTAACAGGCCTTTGACAGTTCAGCGGGCACACAGCCGACTCTGGTGCGTGCCCACCGAACGGAAGATCGAAATGGACGCACACCCGATGTCACCGCACGTCATTTTACGCATCGGCGTGTGGGGCCCACCCCCACACGCCTAACAGAAAATTCTGCCCACAGTCTTTCAGATGTTAAACCATCTTCTCAGGTATTTGTAAACTGGTTCAAAGAAGAGGAGGAGAATTGTCCCTGGAGTCTTGGCCAACATTTCTCCCTCAACTAACATCATAAAAAAGCAGACTGTAATTATTATCTCATTGTTTGTGGCAATTGGCTGTGTGCAAATTTTGTCTCTTGTACTGCAAAAGTGATCGCACTTCTATAGTACCTCATTGGCTGCAAAGCATTTTGGGACCTCCTGAGGCCATGGAAGGTGCTACACAGGTGCAAGTTCTTTCGTTTCCTTTGAGTGAAGGAGTATAGAACTAACAGTGCACTCAGTGAGTAAAATTAATTATCATTATATATACTAATTCCCTTAAATATTTTTACTAGCTTTTTCAAGTTACATGAAGTTATGTGCTTTAGGATTCCTCAGCATACTCTTCTCTAACCTAATTCAGGACAGTGATAATTTGTTTTTAGAATGAATTAACATTTGTCCTTATTTAGCTTTAGCTGAGTGAATGTTGCTAAATTGCAAATTTATTACAGAGCAAAAAATCTCATCTCTAGGGTATGGATTTAATTTTGCTCCAATTTAGTTTACAGCTGTGTAAACACCCCCAGTGCTACAGAAATTAATTAGATGCCACAAAATGCATTGTGGTTCATTACAGCTACATTGTGCTGGGTGTATTCCTTTGTGATACCAGGCTGGTGAACCAAAAAAAATGTTTACAACTGTTTCTGGAAACTGAACAAAGTGCTGAGATTTTCTGCTCTTTGCAACTGGTAAACAGTGCTTTCAATTTTCTATATCCTTAATAATAATTATACCACAGTGTTTGAAGTTTGGAATGGAACATCAGAGAACCAGTCAGCCGTGCAATGTAATTGAAAGATTAGATTGAACAAATGGACTGGATTTAGTTTTCTGTAATGTCAACAATTTACCTGTTATATGTTCTTGCTATAGATAAGAAGTTTGTAAAATGGTTTTTTGCTGACTCCCTCCTTCAGAGTTTAATATCCTATACACACCCATCTCTTTCTAAGAAGCAGCATTTGCATATCAAACAAGAGGGTTTTCTTTTCCCAGCTGACATAATGGCCCAGAACTTTTGGGCCTGAATTTTGTGGGAAATGGGCCCCCGGCAACAATCGGCCCCCGACTGCGATTTTTATAAAAATTTTATTTTATATCTTAACAGAGATTTCATCCCGCCCTTGGATGAGGCTTCATCCAAAATGTAAAGGCCGCCCGGCCGATTGGCCCATCCGGCAACTGTAAGGTTGGGCACGCCATGAAAAATTGCTTACGATTATGCCATTAATAACCTGCTTAATTGTCAGTGAGTGCTCTTCCAGCTGCCGCGTGTGCCTACCGAGTGAAATATCACGCGAGCGTGCGATGACGCCTGGACGCTTGCCCGACATCATCTCGCACGATTTTACACCCGTTTGGGTCGGGCGTGCGTCTGTCCACAGAAAGTAAAGCTCTGTCCCAACGTCTGGATGGTCGTACCCTGGAGATAACCCCCACCCCCCAAGATGTGCCGGGGGATCCCCCGTAAGGCCTGATGCACTGACTATGTGGGAATTGCCTGGGAAGATTGGGATTCCAATGCACAATCCCCCTGCATCTGGAACCCTCCAAAAAAGTCTCCGACTCTGAGTTAGAGTTAGAGACTTTGGAAGATTCCAACTCACTTACCTGAATAGTTACCCAGGAAATGTTAAAAGGATTAAAAGATCTAACTCCTACATATACTACAGACCTTCCCAGACTATACCCCCCACAACCACCTGCCTACCCCCAAACACCCGACAACACCCCTGAACAACTAACCACCCCGTGGCCTGACTACCCCTCTCGACCCACTGACTACACCCCCAGCCATCCTGACCAATCATCCAACTTCCCCCTCAACCCCCAACTATTCCCCAACTGCCAACAACCCCCCGACCTGACTAACCCCCTGACTACCCTCCCGACTCCGACTAACCCCCCCAGCCACATGACTACCACCAAAACCCCTGACTACTCCACCCTACTCGCCCGACCTCCGACCCCACTGACCCACTCTACCCCTCACCCACCTGCCACCCTACCCCCTCGCCCAATCATCTGCCACCCTACCCCCTCACCCACCCAACTGCCACCCTCCCCCTCATCCACTTACCTGCCACCCTTACCCCCTCACCCACCCAACTGCCACCCTACCCCCTCATCCACTTATCTGCCACCCTACCCCCTCACCCATTTACCTTAGACACTTACCTTCTCTCCATAGCTTCTCAAAGTAGCTTTGGGACATTTAAACTCTACTTACTGGAATACATCAGCTAGTGCTGTAAAAAAGGGGTGTAGCTTCTACGATGATTCTCTCTGTTCCCTGTGAGAATTGCTGCACTACTTGATTTGGAAAGATCCTCCATAGAAAACAGACCCAAAAAGCTGTAGGAAGGCAAGGCAGACTTTTGTCTGGTCTGGGTCAGAAGTAGGGATTCCAACCCAAATCGGAAGTTCCGGGCTATCATGTTTCTCAGGTCAGAGAGCAGCATAAATGGTGTCCTTACCAGTAATATGCTACTGAGGCCAGCATCTTCCGGTCGGCGAGCGGGGGCGGGGCCCGCTCGCCGACACGTAAAATGATGCAGGGTGACATCAGGTGTGCGTCCTGACCTCACCCCGCTTCATTTAGATTTTCAGGTTGGCGGGCGCACAGCTGAGTCAGCTGCTCACCCGCCGACCTGTCAACGGCCTATTAAGACCATTAAAATACCAATTGAACTCATTAATGGACCTGCCCATCCAACCTTAAGGTTGGTGGGTAGGCCACGAGCCCAAGCGGGCTTGTGAAAAAATATGAAACCTCACCCACGGGCAGGATGAGGTTTCATGAGGGATTTTAAAAATTCAGAATATTTTACAATAAAAGTTATGGACAGTGTCACATGAGGGGACATGGCAGGGAAATTTTTTTCTAATCGTAATCCAAAGTTTTAATTGGAGCCGATCTCCCTGAGGCAGCACTTTGCCTCAGGGAGACCTGTGTGCTGTTTGGCGTGCATGGGCGAAAGAGCGCACTCCCGGCTGAGGGAATCCCCCCCCCACCGCCTGTGCAGGGAGCACATAGCACTTCCTGGCGCACGTCACGCTGGGTGGGCCTTAATTGACCGCCCACATAAAATGGCGGCGCACCCCCAACCGGGGGAGCCGATCGAAAGTGTGTCCGCTTGCACTCGCTCCCGCACTTCCCCCGCTAACGGCGGGAAAATGTTGCCCTAAATAAACTTGAATGTAAAGGATCATTTGAAGACTCACTCTTGTCTCAGTGAATATGACAAGCCTGTTTTATGCCAGTGCCCAATCTGTGGATTTTTGGTTTGATTTTGGGAGTTTCAACTGCAAGTCAGTTTCTATGTTCTAGGGGCTTCTAGATTTTCCCTCACCTCTGAGCCAGAAGATTGTTTAAGCCCCAGCCCAGATGCGTGAGCACTTTATGTCAAGGTAATTTTAAAGCCCAGAACAAGCAGAATTGGATTGGATGAGACTTAAAATTTTAAAAGTTTCAAACCTGACCCAAACTCGCTTTGCACACAACCGTTCCTGGATTTAATGGAGGCTGGTGGGGGTGGGAAGTGTAGGCAACCAATTCACTCTAAGGAATTGAGTCCCTCATTCAGGAAGCTATATGTTTCTATTTTAACAAGACTGCTTCTGGATCAGGAGGAGCAGGTACCTTTCCCTCAGATTCAACAAGCCTACTTGCTTTTAACTTCACGATCACAAACTGATCCCTCTTGACCATGACGACCATCCCCCCTCCACGACCACATCTCCCCCTCATGACCATAATCTCCACCTGCTGATCACCATTGCCCCCATCCCCATAACCGCCATCTCCCCGCCAATGCCACATCTCCCCCCATGACCACCATCCCCCCTTGACCACCATCTCCCCCCAATGACCACCATCTTCCCCCCACAACGACCACCAACTCCCCCTCACGACCATAATCTCCACCTGCTGATTACCAGCTCCCCCACACACCCACCATCTCCCCCCCACGGCCACTATCCGCATGCCCCCATAACCACCATCTTCCCCGCAAGGCCATAATTTCCACCCACCAATCACCATCTCCCTCCAATGACTACCATCTCCCACTCATGACCACCATCTTCCCCCAATGACCACAATTTCCATCCACCGACCACCATCTGCCACCGATGACCCCCATTTCCCCCCTGCACCACCATCTCCCCCCCATGGCCACAATCTTCACCCACTGGCCATCGCCTCCCCCGCATCCCCCCCACAACTACCATCCCTCCCATTATGCCCCTACCCATGGCAATCTCTCCCTTGTTCCCCACCCTGCTTTCTGCTCTGATCGATCCTTGCACTGCAGGCTCAGCTGTCAGATAGGTGGGCTGGCTGTTAGATGGGGAACCAGCAGAAAATATATAAAAGCCATCCGACAGTTAAAAGCCGCAGGACATTGAGGAAATCTGTATCTTTTAGTTTTCTATTCATAACTGCTTCCCCTTTCTGAAAACCAGAAACATTGGAGCCTTCACTACAGTATGGGGGAGTTTCTTGAAGGTCTTGACTTTTGCTGGGGTTTAATTTCACATGTGATAGTGATACCCAGGTGGCTATTGTTAATTTGTGAGCTTGAGTAGGAAATACTGGTGTGCTGTTCAAGCATGAAGATTTGTAATTAATTGCTTCACTCCTTTGCACATCTTTGGAATTTAATTTATCGTTCGTCTGATAACCTGCAGTTGGAACACAGAGTAATAAGAAAAATGATTGGATGCCAAGAAGCACTTATTTTTATAGGGAGTCATTGGGGGAAGATATTTTGTTACACAATGCTGTTTGAGTGCCACTACGTAAATACATAGGTTCCTTGGGGGCAGTCAGTGCTGTGGCTAGCTAGCTGCACAGTCTATGCGGCATTCTTCATTGATATTGTTATGAGCTCGCTAGAAACCATTCATGTTTTTATTCACTTTTTGGGAAATCTGAAAACTCAAGTATTTACTAAACGAATGAAACTACAAGGGTCACTGTTTAAAACAAAAGACTTTTACTACACAAAAATCAAAGAACATTAATATTAATAACTACACCCTGGGCAGAATTTTTAGCTCGGCGGGGGTGCGCGCGCCCGACCCGCTCGAGCGTAAAATGACACGTGTTGACATCGGGCGAACGTCCTGACGTCAACACGCAGTTGCGTGATTTTTCGGTCGGCGGGCACCACCAACAATTAAAAGGCCTGTTAAAAGGCCATTAAAATATCAATTGACTGACATTTTTCGCTGTCAGTCCAACCTAATGGTTGGCAGGCAGGTGAAAAGGCCAAGCGGCCTTTGCACTTTTTAGGAAACCTCATTCACGGGCAAGATGAGGTGTCATAAAGCAAATGAAAATAAAATAAAAAATTTTAAATTGAATTAATAATATGTCCTTGCTCATGTGACAGAGTTACATGTTTTATGTTTTATGTTATGTGGGAGATGTTTTATTACATTTTTCATATTTTTTTTTGAAAATTCTTCATTTCCCTGCAGCAGATCTGTGCCTCAGGGAGATTGTCAAGTGCACACTCGCGCGCATGCACAAAGTTTGCGGTCGCCCCGCTTGCCCTCTTCCTGCACAGGTAGCGCTGAGCGCTGATGCTCGCTTTTCACGTTGGGCGAGCCTTAATTGGCCTGCCAGCGTGAAATCGCGGTACAGCCCCAATTGCGGGTGGTGGGTGGCTTCCTGACTGCATCTGCCCACCCCTGCCGAGCCTGCCCAACAAGGGCTAAATTCTGCCCCCTATTTTAAATAGTTATGTTAAAGATATTAAAAATACAATGAACACAGTTACTTATACACTAATCCAAATTGCTTAACTCAACTTTCCTTCTACACCCATTTAGCTTATATCCCCAAAAAACTCAAGTCAGATCCTTATCAGAATTGGATGATTAATCACATGGTCTGAGTACTGTTTCAAAGATTTGTATAAGGATTGAGATTTCTTAGGCTTCCTGCTTACTTCCAGAAAGGTTGTCCCTTCAAATCTCCTCCAACCATCCCACTGTTGTAGACTCCCAGTTCAACACAGGCATCGCTAGAGTCTTATGGATAGCTGCCTCAGGTCAGAATGCTTCTGGTTCAAATGTGCTTTAACTCTGAGTCTTGCATCTAGGAACTTCCTCTTTCTTTTCTCAGCGTGGCTATCCCAGAAGTCTAACTCACCATTAATAGAGTTCCTCAGGTATGAAATTTTTTAAACCCTTTACCCAGCACACAAAATTTCAACTGAATTTACATCGAAAGCAATGTTCCCTGTAGCCAGTTTGCTCCACATTAATACTGCCTGAAATCAGAATCACACACTGTAATTAACGTCTTTTTTAACCTTTTGTTTTTACTATTGTTTATCTCTCAGGCAGCTTGGTCACATGATCAGTTACCAGAAGCCAGTTTTTTTTAACAAGAAATCATCTTCCAGAGAAACCTGATTCTTAAAGGGACCACCACCACAATATAAAGTACAGACTTACCCCAGAAGCATATGGGTCACCACTATATCATTGAAGAACATGTGTGGGCTGTATAGGTAGCGAGAAGTAATGCTCCATGAATGATTGTCTCCATGATTATCCTTTGAAATAGCCAGATCACTACCTATAGAAGGAGTTTGATCAGGTCCTGCAAGGGAAAGACATTGTGAACATTTACGGGGCAATTCCAGACTGGCCTACAGCTCCCCTGATGAGTGTATCAGGGACCGCTAACTTTGAAAAAATGAATACTTTTAAGTAGTTTGATACTGTATTTTATTAAGCAGATATGGCAGCTTCTTCAGAGAATAAAGCAACATCTCTTGGCAAAATACTCATACCTTGACTGCTGATTAGGCCTGATTGAATTTGTTGTCTCAGAGGATTCTCGTACTATCACCCCCTGTAAACTCGATGGTCAGGAAAATCTTAATATCAGAAAATTTAAATCACTTGTTACACTTGTTAATTGTGGCTACTTTGATGCTAGATTATATTGGTTGATTATTCAAATTCCTGATGGCAACCTCAGTGTAAGTAGCAGAGGTTTCCTGAATGAACTGATTGCCAACCCTGAGGGCAAAATTTTTACCTTGGCGGGTGGGCATAAAATGATGTGTGTTGACGTCGGCAAGCGTCCCGACGTCAAAACGCAGCCCGCGATATTTCGGTCGGCGGGTGCACGCCGGAGTCGGCAGCACGCCCACCAACAATTAAAAGGCCTATTAAGGCCATTAACAAGGTACTTAAATGAAATATTTTTGCTGCCCATCCAACCTTACTGTTGGACAGAGTCACATGAGCAGGGGCATGTTTCATAACATTTTTAATTTCTTTATTTAAAAAAAAACTCTTCATCTCCCTGAGGCAGCTCCGTGCCCCAGGGAGATTATCAAGCGCTCACTCTCACGCATGCATGAAGTTCGCATTCTCCCTGCTCGCCCTCCTCCCCCCGCCCGCATAGATATTGCTGAGCGCTGCTGCTCACGTTTCACACTGGGTGGGCCTTAATTGGCCTGCCGGCATGAAATCGCCTTCCGGCCTCAATCGTGGGCAGCAGGCAGCTTCCTGACCGCCCCTGCCAAGCCTGACATGGGCTAAATTCTGCCCGTAAGCTCTGAATAGCGTGGATCATCACAGACAAAAATATTGTTCTGCTGGCTCTGCAGCAAATTCTATCCAGCTTCTCACAATTAGTTCATGCAAATATTTGTCTGTGAAGAAGAAAGAAAGAACTTAGATTTATATAGCACCTTTCATTATCTCAGGTTGTTTCAGAGCATTTTACAACAAATCAAGTACTTTTGTAGTCACTGTTGTAGAGAAACACAAAAGCTAATTTGCACACAGTACAGTCCCACAAACAGCAATGAGATAAATGGCAAGACAATGGCTGGAATTTTCCACCCCGTTGGCATCAGGTGTCATGGCGGGAGGGGGGAGAGCCAATATGGCGAGAAGGCCAAAAATCAGTTTTGTGAAACCAGTTATTGTCCGCTCTACCCATCAATGGCCACTTCCCGCCAGCGCAAAATGGGAACGTCATTTTAACACTTTTGCATTTAATTATAAGCCCTGCTCGCCGGAACCATCTCCCTACGTCAAATTTACCATCCACATCGGCATGACTTCAGAACAGCCTTTCAAAGGCGTGCAACTGGCGACCTGAACTTCGAGGGGAACTCGGAGGTGAGTGCACACAACCTTGTGCAGCACTCATGAGCATCACCCGTAGGACATCAAGGAAGAGGCGCTGCATATTCACGGAGGGCAGAGGCAAGTTGCTTTTTCCCGGCTGGCTTTCAGTGTGGTGCCGGGGCAAGGGCACCAGTGCGGGTCAGACCGGGGAGCAGTGGGGAGCAAGGCAGCACAGACGAATTGAAGGAAATATTCAAGCATATGCCCAGGGAGCATGGGCAAGGGGATGGGGTGAGGTTAACAGCCACAATGTTGGAAAAGTGAAAAAGAATGTTATCAAAAGTGAACATTCTTCTGCAGCTGAGACCGTTCAGCTGCAGCTCCATTGACATACTTGGAGTCGGGCCTCCGAAGCTTTTCTGCCCACTCAAGCAACGCAAGAGTATGAATGTGCTCCCGAACTTTTCACCCCTGAGGTGCGGACTGCAAATTAATGTGCATTTTAGAGGGCAGCAGAGCAATTGGCCGACTGGGCAAGTTGTAAAATCCCCTTGCGAAAGGTAGCCAAGGCACATTCACTGGTGGAGGCGCTCACAGCCCCTTGCAATGTCTTTATTAAGGTGTGGACCAGTATCCATCCTAGTCTAAGCTAACAGCGCAGCCTTGCAGTGTGGGTTAGGAGAATCCTGTGCCTGAGCTGAGAGCTCAGCATGCAGTCCAATGGCCTAAGCTGCTGTCAACCGGTCAAGTGGGATGGGGCGGAGGTGGGTGGGGTTTCAGACACCCAATGAGCGCACTACACACTGGCCATCCAAGTGTGGCCAGCACTCTCCTGCATGCATGAAGGGGCCTTCAGACTTAACCAGGAGAGGTTCTTAGTACACCCATGCTAACCCATACATCGCTTCGATCCTGCAGGAGAACATCAGGATCATGGAGCCTGGTGATTTAGCGGTATGTCTCATGGCTTACAGAGACCAGAGAAGAAGAAAAAGAGAGTGGCAGAGGCGCCTGGCTTGTCAAAGGGAGGAACACGTCCCTCAAGGTGAAGGGGCAGCAGGGCCTGCTGCACACACAGCTGGATTTCCAGTGAGCCGTTACTCATAGGCGCCTCACTAGCCCAGGATCTATAGACGGCACCTGTCATTCCTGCAGATGACCAAGAACCAGTATCGCTGAAGACTGCGCATGTCCAGGGAACTGGTCGGTCACACATCCCACCTGCTGCAGGATTTGGCGCCATGGGGATACGGAGGGCATCCACTGCCAGTGGCTGTGAAAGTGATTGTGGTGCTCAATTTTTACGCCAGTGGCTCCTTCCAGGGCTCCACAGGTGACCTTTGTGGGATTTCAAAAGCCTCCACACACAAGTGTATCCAGGTGGTCACGGATGCCATCTTCGCGAAGGCACTGAACTCGGCGCATTTTGCTCAGGATCAAGAAAGCCAGGAAGCAAGAGCGCTGGGATTTGCGCAGATCTCAGGTTTTCCACCATTGCAGGATGCTTAGATCTCCGTGGCAACAAGCATTCAACTACATTAACCACAAGGGCTTCCACTCGCTGAATGTTCAGCTGGTGTGCAACCACCACAAACACATCCTGCAGGTCTGCGCACGATTCCCAAGGAGCGCCCACGACTCCTACATCCTTAGCAGGTCTCAGATTCCTGACATCTTCCAGGATCCAGAGAGGCTGCAAGGTTGGCTCCTCAGGGACAAGGGCTACCCACAGAGATCGTGGCTGATGATACCCGTGCGGTGGCCTCAGACTGCAGCAGAGTGACAGTGCAATGAGGCTCATGCCACGACCCAGACGTTGGTGGAGCAAACTATAGGCATTTTGAAAATGAGGTTCTGATGTCTCGAGAAATCTGATAGTGCGCTGCAATACAGTTCCCAGAGGGTGTCACACATCATCATCGCTTGCTGCGTGCTCCACAACCTGGTGCTGCAAAGTGGGGAGGACCTGGATGAGGAGATGGAGGAGCTGCACATATCCTCCGATGAGAAGTATGTCAAAGAGGTGATGAGGTTCTCGAAGGTGAGGAGGCCAGCGATGAGGCCATGGCATTGGGTCAGACGAGACAGGCTCAGGAGGCCCTCATAGCCACAAGATTCGTCGAGGATGATGACGAGATGCAATGATGAGGACAGTCCTGACATCCTCAACATCTGTGAACGTTTGACTCCTGTCTGACCAATGGCAGCACACATACTCTCAGTGCTCAGGCTCATGCCATGGAGATGCAGCGGAGGCCCTAATAGTCGCTAGATTCCAGGAGGATGATGATGACATGCAGTGAGGACACTCCATAGATCTTCACAATACCTCTGAGAATATCTGACTCCTGTTTGGCTGAGGCAGCTCAATTGCGCTCTGTGATCAGGGTCCTATCATGGAGACGCAGAAACTTTAAATGCACTTGATCCTTTGTCAGATTCAACACCTGCCCCTTCAGGAGCACAGCATCACTGGACACAGATGCTGAAGAGATAGGGGGCCAGCCCCTCCTCAAAGGTGCTGAGAGCACACAGAGAATGATGGAACTCTGTGACCTGCCCTCAACATTCTGGCAGCAATGATAAGCACCATCGAGGTGCAGGCATCAGTAATGTGTCCAGTGAGTGTGAGGCTGGACCATCACTTTGGTCTGAAGGTTACACGCTGCACAGGGAAGAGGCACTGCACTGAGACACCTGCCTTTATCTTGTGAAGGTAGCCTGCTGACTGCTACTCCCTGCCTGTGATGACCTTGACAGGCATCCTCTGGAGGGCCCCGGCTAGCTTTCGGTGCCCTACTGTTTGGTAGTGGCACCTCCCTCGCTTGTGGAACTGAAGCTGCTGGAGTCACAGGAAGAGGGGAATCGAATGGACCAGACAGTCACAGAACCACCTGGGTGGATGGCTCTGGGGTGTGCACCTGCTGACACTCCTCCCTATGAGTGCCTGAGGGCCTTTGGCTGACTCCTTGAGGAGAAGGGGAAGCTGAAATGATATCAAGCTGCCCTGCACCCCTCTCGCGTTAACACTGCTGGAGGCCAACTATGGCATCAGTGATGGAGTGCAGCCCATGCAGCAGTGCAAGACCAATGTCCTGGACCAAGGTCTCCATGGTGGCTGCCACCCTACCAGTGTTGACCTTGGTGCGTTGTCATGCCGGTGCTATCACCTCAGCCTGAAGGCGGATGGACTCCATCATGCCTGGCAATCTGAGGAGTGCAGCAGACATCCCTTCCTGATGTTCCCGAGCTTGCCTTTGCAGCTCCAGCAACTGAGGTATGATCGAGCCCAGAGGCTCATCACCTGACTCAACCTCAGCAGGTTTCTGGCCTCCAGCAGTCTTCCATGTGCTGGAAACCCGGGAAGTTCCTGTCTCTGCCTGCTGTAGATCAGACAATGCAATGTGCTCACCAGATTGTGACCCTGAGGCTACTCCATGCCTAGGCCCCACTAAAGTGCATGTCTCTGCGCCGGTGGAGGGTGTGGGTGAGCGCTGTGACAGGTCTTCAATTAGAATGTCATCAGATTCTTCTTCCAAGGTGTTTTCAGGGGTTGAGTTGAGGGCCTGGCTGCTTCCTAGGTGTGCATGCAAAAGCAAGGAGAGATTAATAGTGCATGACAGGGGACTGTGGAACAGGAACTGACTCACAGCATGGTTGTCTGATGGATGCTGCACTGCTGGATCCTCACTTAGTAGAGCACCGCCAACCTCACCTTCAGCACAGGACCGATCCCGATCATTGCCAGCCAGCTGGAGGATTCTGGGCGGCATTTCCCATGCCCACTGGCATGGGGTGTGTTCGGCAGTGTGAGAGCGGACAGCATAGCGAGAAGGCCAAGAATCGGTTTCACCACTTCGTGAAACGAGTTTGCAATCATCCGCTCTGCTCATCAATGGTGGGCCGTGTTTCCTGCCATTGGATGTCGTGAAACTCATTGTAATACATCTGCACATCATTATAAGCCCATCCCATCAGAATCATTCCCCACAATAAATCGTCTGCCCATGTCGGCAGGAAAACATGTTAGTGCAGAACACATCTTGACAAGTGTGACTTGCAGGAGTTGGGACTTACTGTCAGGGCCTTGCTCACATCGCAGACAACCGAGGAGCAGAAGATGCTGGAGCCCGACACCAATGGCACACTGGAGGAATGTGCACGGCATGCTGGGTGGATTCTCATGGGCATGGCTCCACTGCGAACCAGTTCACGGAAGTTGGAAAATCCCCGTTGAGGGTCTGCTCACAATGGATGATCGTCAAGGGGGTGGAGAGGAAGGTACAGCTGTGTTTGGTAGAGGAAGATGTACTGGGCGGTGGGAGAGGAAGGTCTAAGATCGACCGGGAGAGGAAGGAGGGTCGGGGGGGGAGTGAGGGTGGGAGGGGGGAACGAAAGTATTGGCGGGGTGATATTGGGAGGAGGAAACAAATGTGTCGGGGATGATGGGAGGTGGGGAGGGAGTAAGTGGGAGGAGTGGGTATTGGGAGAGAAGAAGCAACTGGGGAGATAGGTGTAAGGGGGGAGGAGAGTATAAGGGAAGGAGTTTGGTGGGGGGGAAGGAGTCCAGAAAGGGAAGGAGTCTAGTGGGAGGAAGGAGTCCAGAGAGGGGAAGAGGTCCTGGGGGAGGAAGAAGTCCAGAGAGGGGAAGGAGTAAGGGTGCAGGAAGAAGTAAGGGTAAGAAAGGAGTCAGGAAAGCGGAAGGACTAAGGGGTAGGGGGAGTCTGGGGTTGGGGTTTGTCCGGAGGGGGGAGGAGTTCAGGGAAAGGGAAGGCTGGTGTGGGGGGAAGGTGTTCCAAGGGGGAAGGAGTTCTTAGAGGGGAAAGAGTCCAGATGGGGGGATGTCCAGATGAATGTGCGAGGGAGGCTCTGTTGAGTCCATGACTGACACCTGGGAAGTGAACTGAGGGTAGGCGTGGTAAGAGAGAGTTGTAAGAATGACCAAGGGCAGAGTGATGCAGTAGGATGGGAGGGTGAAGGCTTGATGGTAGCAGTAGAAGGGATGGCGAGGGTGGTTGATAGGGACTCGGAGGCAGACACAGAACCTGGGGGTGGGAAGGAGGAGGTTAATATGGATGGGGGTGGGATTTTCAGGAAGGAAGGGAACGTGCCCGTTCACCCGGACAACCCCAAAAGAAAAGGGTTGTGTCTGGTAGGGCAAAGTTGGGAGGAGGAAGGTGATGACAGATGGGGTCGATAGTGATGGAAGAAAGGAAATGGGTGACTGGGGGAGGGGAGAGGACAGGGGAGTGCAAGAAAAACTACCATGCTGGCTAAACTGAAAATGAAACGAGAGTCATGGTGGGCGAGAGCAGGTGCTACATGGGAGTGTGATCAGTGGGTGGGCGGAGATGCAGGTCAGCTCAGATGGAAAACTGAAAGAGAATCCCAGCAGGCAGCATTGAAAATACTCAGGACATTGGGATGAGTGTGATTGGGAAGGACCCGTGTGCATGGGAGAGCACTTGTACAGGGCTCTGAAAGGCCCTGCCACACACAAACTTCCCCCTCCACGATCACTCCTGGGCTGGCTGTGTACAGTTGAAATGCTACTGGGAGGCAAGGGGGGGAGATGCAGTGGGGGGACTCATGAAGCCTGTCAGTGAAGCTGAAAGACACCATTACACATTATTCAGTGATAGTGAATATATTTTCAGATCGTAAAGTGACAAAATGTGTTCACCCGTGCAACCAACTGTGATCAGAAATTCTTAACATTTGAACGCCTTAGGCTTCTAGGTGCTGCACTGACACCCACAGGGGGGATGTTGAGATGCCCCATTTCCTTCTCGCGTTGCCTCTGCAGGAATTCACCCATGGCTGCCGTGATGGAGTGCAGGTCTGCGCAGATCTCTGCATTCTGCTGGATGAGGGTCTCCCTGGCGTCTGCCATCCTCCCCAGGGGCCCTCCATATGTGCACATGTGGGCACCACTACATCAGAGAGCATGCTGACAAACTCCTCCGACTCATGTGCCATTCTGTCGAGGGCTTCCAACAGCTCTGCGTGATGTTCCCCCACTTTCTGCTGACTCTCTAAGAAGAGGTGGAAGGTTGAATCCAGAAGCTCGTCATCTGACTCAGATCTCACAGATGCCTCTTCCCCAGCAATCCTCCAAATGCCAGGGAGCTCGGCTGAACCTGCCTCCTCCTGCTGTGGACACGTGCCATGTGGTGTCCACCAGTTTGTGAACCCGAGTCTGCCCTAGATCTAGGGCCCACCCAGGGTGTGTCTCTGCGCTGGCGGAGGGTGTAGGTGAGCACTGTTACGGGTCTTCCAGGCTACTGATTTCCACCTCTTCAATGGAGGAGCTGTCCTCTTGGCTGGAGGTGAGGACGTGATGGAGCTGAGGGACTGGTTGGCTGAGAGTGTCGGTTGCTTGGCAGAGCTCCCTGTGGACCAAAGTAGAGATAATTGGTGCATGTCAGCAGAGTCAAAAGCAGGAGAGAGAGCACTCACTATTGCGTTGAGGGAGGGATGATGTGGTGCAGGATCCTTACAAGGGTGGTTGCTGCTGAACTCACCATTGCTGCAGGCACAGTCCACATCCTCACCAGTCAGCACAATGGCACACTTCTCTAAGTGAGTGAGGGGCCTAATGAGGGCCACTCCACCCCAGTCTGGGACCTCTCCCTGCTGTTTTGAGGCAGCTTCTCCTGCATGAAAACAGATGGAGAGACTGTGAGCAGGACCCATGGCACTGCATGGAATGGTGAGCGGAGACACGGATGAGATGAGGACACGAGCAACAGAGGATACGAGCCTGATGGAGATGTGAGGGTGTGTGTGAGAGTTAGTGGTGTTGTCCCTTGAGGTGTGAGATCCCTGTGGATGTGTGATGGGTTTGTGAGTGTGTGAGTTGAGAGTGATGAAAAGAGTGACTTACCCTGGCGGAATGGACGAGGCCACTGATCCTGTTGCAGCGCTGGGTGGCTGTCCTCTTTTGTGCTGACCACCACTGCCACCGCCTCCCATGCTGGATTGATGACCTTGCTTGCTGGTCTTTGCCCAGAGCAGGCGTAGAGGACTTCATGGCGGGCCTCCATTCCATCCAGTAGGCGCCCGAGGGAGGCATCGCTAAATTTGCGGGCAGCATGTTTCCTCCCTTTGGCAGCCATGATTTTGCAGCAGCTTCTGATGACTTAGAGAGAGCTATATGTGTTAAAGGGCGCCCTTTAAATATCGCGCCCGGACTACTGAAGGCCTGAGGTGACGGTGGGGTGGACAAATCAGAGGCCACCCCACCAGCGACCTGCCTTGTTTCCCAGGAATGCATTATTAATGAGGCAGGGCGCACCGGGAATTGGACAATACAATGCGAAAAGTCACCATTGTGGCCCATGGGCAAAAAGTTCTTTTTCCAGCCCGCTACCGTACTTTGTACAAATCTGGGATGATTCCATCCAACCTGTTTTAGTGGTCTTAGTTGAGGGATAAGTATTTGCCAGGGCACTGGAGAGAATTGCACTATCCATCTTCAAATAGTACTGTGGGATTTTTTTTTCCATTCACTTAAAAAGGGGCACTTATTGTTGCAACAATTCTATTCAATTGAAATGACTCTTGAAAAGTTATGTTGGTTGGATTTCCCACTGTGGGATGGAATGGGGCCATCAGTTTGACTAAAATCTGATACTGGAGTCAGGCTTTAGGAACAGAGTATTGTGCACACAGTCAATGAATGAAAGGCCACAAGAAGATGGAATAAGGAAGAATGGTCAAGTCAATCAAGAGAACCCGTTAAAATAGGATGGTAAAGCATGGTGATAAGTTTTATATTACAACAAGACAAATTCTATTGGTGCAATTAAGTGAATTTGACCATAATTGATGAGAACTAAGGTAGCTTAATGATTCGTATCAAGCCGTGTCTCACCAAATGTTCATTTGGCTTAGCCTCAGAGATTGTAGAAATCCATGTGCATAAGACTGGGATATTTGATTCTGGTCACAAAGGGACACTATAATTACAAGGTAGATACAGGGCGGTGCGAGTCAGCTTTCATAAAAGCTTAATGCTCAGACAGCTCATGGGAATGATTGATAGCACTGAACCTCAGAAGGCATCCATAACTGACCCAAATTCATAAAAAAATATGCTAAAAGAAAGAGGACAGGTGTTTAAGTTGGTAATTTTCAAAAGAAGCACACTTCTTTGGCAGTTTGTAAGATAAGCATCCTAATGCTAGCATAGCCATTTATCGAGAATCCATTAACTATTAATCGAAAGGCTTGATTTGAAATATGTTATCAATACTAATTTCTTTGTAAATGAGAAAAAAAGGAAGGAAAGCATGCTTAATACTTTGTCTCCTTTGCTCACTGAATAAAGCCAGCATAATCAGTGATCTATGTCTAGTTAAGGGGAATAGGTGTAGAAAAACACCAAAAGAAAAATTATGAAATGTTTTCCAGATGGCTGATGCGAGTTCTGGGAAGTGGAACTCCCTTCAAATCTATTGTCAGCAACAAACAATTTGTCATAGTTTAGAATGATTTGCAGGTGGGAGGGCTTCAGATTCCTGGGACATTGCTAACAAGTTCTAGGGGAAATGGGACCTGTAGAGGCTGCATGGGTTGCACCTGAACAAGAGAAAGGAACAATGACCTTATGGAGTGGTTTGCTAGTGCTGTTGGGAAGATTTTAATTTGGCAGGGGGTAGCGTTTAATTTGGCCAGGAGGAGTGCACTGTCTGTCTCTAGTTCCATTACTCCACAGGTCACAACATATATTTAAATGATTTCTACAGCGAGCTATACGGCTAAATATGTGCTTTATGCACAATGGGAACCAGGAGGTAACATTAGAGAGGAAAAACATGGCACACAGAATTAGGAAAGACTGATGGCACTGGAGTAAGAAACAGTAAAGCACTAAGTGGGGTCAGAGTAAGTGGGAATGCATAAGATGTATGTGAATGCATAGTGTGTGGTAAATAAAGTTGGTGAGCTGCAGGTGCAGATAGCTATGTAGCAATATGATGTGATGGCAATAACAAAGGTAGGTCTGGGTACTAAATATATCTGGTACAAGGTGTTCAGTAAGGGGAGCAGAGGAAAGGAAGGAGGAAAGATGTCAATATCGAAAAGAAGAATATTACACTGCTGGAGATCCCCTACAGGGGCCAGGAAAATAATCTATTTGATTAGAGCTAAGAAACAATGGAGGTACTATTGTTCTAGTGGGTGCATTCTAACAGTCACCAGTGAGTGGGAAGGATGTTGGGGAACAAATTTGCAAGGAAATTACGGAGAGATGCAAAAGGTATGGAGTAGTTATAATGGGGGACTTTAATTGTCCTAATATGGACTAGGATCGTAAAAGTGTAAAGGGTAGGGTGGAGGGGAAGAGTTTCTGAAGTGTGTTCAGGAGAATCTTTTAGATCAGCATGTTCCAAATCCATCAAAGGAGGCATTGTGGATCTGGTTCCAGAGATTGAGGTGGGGCAAGTGGATCAAGTGGCAGTAAGGGAACATTTAGGAGATGATGGTCATAGTACCATAAGGTTTAGATCGTCTATGGAAATAGACAAGGAGCAATCCAGAGTAAAATAATTGATTGTAAGAGGGCCAATTTCGATAGGGTGAGAATGAATTTGGCCCAAGTAAATTGGAATCAAAAATTGGCAGGCAAAACTGTAACAGAACAAAAGGGGATGATTTGGATACAGCCAAGATACATTCCCAAAAGAGGGAAAGTAGGACAAAAAAAGTCACACGCCCCTGGATGATGAAAGTAATAGAGAGGAAGGCGAAGCAGAAATAACGTTCATATGATGGATGTCAGGTTGAATTGAAAACCAGGCTGATTATTGAAAGTTCAAAGGGGAAGTAAAGAAAGAATTAAGAGAAGCAAAGAGAGCATGAGAAGAGACTGGTAGCTAGCATTAAAGCAAACGCAAAAGTCTTCTATAGGCATATAAATAGTTCAAGGGCGAAAAAAGTAGAAGTTATTAGGAACCAGAAACAGATTTATACATGGAGTCAGAGGGTGTGGCAGAGGTACTAAGTTAGTGCTTTGCACTTGTCAATACAAAGGAAAAAGATGCTGCCAAAGTCACTGTGAAATAGGAGGTGGTTGAGACACTGATGGGCTAAAAAATTATAATAAGAAAGATTTAAAGTTGATAAGTCACCAGAACTGCATGAGATGTATCCAAGCATACTGAGGGAAGTAAGGGTAGAAATTGTAGAGTCACTGACAATTATTTTCCAAGCCTCCTTAGATACAAGTGTGGTGCTAGAGGATTGGTGAATTGTAAATGTTACATCATTGTTCAAAAGAGGGCGCAAGAACTACAGACCAGTCAATTTAACTTCAGTCGTGGGAAAACTGTAAGAAATGATAATCCATGACAAGATTAACTGTAACTTGGGCAAATGTGGATCAATTAAGGAAGGCCAGCATGCTTTATTAAGGGCAAATGATGTTTAACTAATTTGGTTGAGTTTTTGGATGAGGTAACAAAGAGGGTTGATGAGGATAATGCAGTTGATGTGGTGTCCATGGACTGCCAAAACATATTTGATAAAATGCTATATAACAGGCTTGTCGGACAAATTAAATCCCATGGAATAACAAGGGCAGTGGCAGCTTGGATATGTAATTGGCTGAGTGACAGGAAACAGAGAGTAGTGGTGAACAATTGTTTTTTGGACAGGAGGAAGGTATATAGTGAGGTTCACCAGTGATCGGCAAGTGGGAGGGCCATCAAGCGAATGATTGGGGAAGGAAGCAGCGAGTGGAAGAGGAGGAAAGCAGGAGTGCTGGGAAGCAGGAGAGGTGGCAAGCGGGACAGGCAGCGAGTTAATGAGTGGGAGAGTCTGGGAGCGAAAGGGTCAAGGAATGAAGTGACAGTTTGTTATGTAAAAAAGACTGAGCATACTCAATAACTGTATTAAACAAAAATGGAGGCAGCACTATTCAGGGAACATCCCTGGTTTACAAACCATGCTGTTAGAACACGCTATTAGAATAAGCTTTAAGTGAGGGATACCAGTGGAGGAAGTAATGCAGGAGCAGAGAAACCTTGGAGTACATGTGTGTAAATCTTTGAAAGTGGCAGGACAGTTCAAGAAGGTGGTTAATAAGGTATACAAGATCCCGGGCTTGATAAATAGAGACATAGGCTGGGACTTTCTGACCTCACCGGCAGTGGGCATCATCGCTGGCTGGTCAGGAAAATTTGGAAAGTGATGCCCACAGTTGGCAGGGCTGGAAAATTCCAGCAATAGAATACAAAAGCAAGGAGGTTATGATGAATCTTATTAAAACAGTGGTCAGGTCTCTAATGGAATATTGTTCAATTTGGGCATTTAATTTAGGAAGGATGTAAAGGCTTTAAAGATGGTGCAGAAAAGGTTTACGAGAATGGTTCCAGGGATGAGGAACTTCAGTTACATGGATATATTGGTGGAGCTGGGGCTGTTCTCCTTAGAGCAGAGGAGATTGAAAAGGGATTTCATAGGAGTATTCAAAATCCTGAGGGGTCTGGAGAGAGCAGCTAGAGAGAAACTATTGGCAGAAGGGTCAAGAACAAGAGGACAGCAATTTAAGTAAGAAAAAAGGTTTTATTTTTTCTTTCCATGCCTTTCTTTCTTTCTTAATCCCACCTTTCCTTTCTTCTCTACCTGATTTGACATTGAATTAAATATTCTAACTGACACTTCATAGTCCAGACTTTGCATTCCTCATGAACAGACTTGTCTACATACGGCCCACGGGCCACAATCCAGCCCACCAAGCCTCTCTATCCGGCCCACAGACTCACTGTTCAAACTATGGGTAAGATCAGTGAAAAATCTGCAAGGAGCTGCTCCTCCAATCACAGGCTGTTTCTCTCCCACGTTTGCTGCTGTTAGGCTCACCAGTGAGCCTAACAGCAGCAAATGCGGGATAGACACTGTGCTGTATTTTATGTGCCCCCGATTGGCATGTTTTTGGCGGGGGACATATAAAATAGGGCGAGTGCCAATCCCACCACCTTCCCCCCCACCCCTGAGCTCACCCCCATAATAAGGAGGGTGGGTGGGCACCAAAATCAGCAGCCCACCCACCATATTTAAGTAAGTAATCAAGGGTCAATTGAGCTTGTTAACAAGCCAATTGACACTGATAATACACTGCCCACACCAAAATGCAAAAAAAAGATTTAAAAGGGTGGGAAGGAAGGGAGGGTACTATCTTTGAGAGGGACCTTTTGTGCAGCCCCCCTAAGATGGCACCTTCTCTTTCTTTCTACCCACCTACTATATAAAACACACCTTCCCCCATCCCCATCCCTAAACTGCCCAAACCACCCCCCCCCCGCCCAAGTCTGTGTGAGTGTGAGTGAGTATGTGAGTGAGTAAGGCTGTGTGACTGTGGTAATAAGGCTGTGTGAGGCTATGTGAGTGTGTGAGGCTGTGTAAGCGTGTGTCTGTGTGAGTGTGTGGGCAAGAGTGAGAACCCTGAGGCTAGGAGTGAGCCAGACACACATACACGCTTCTCCTCCTCTTCCTCCGTTTCCAAAAAGCTATCCACAAAGGAGAAGTGGAAAACCCAGGCTGAAAGGGAACCTGCTTCCGCCGAGGCCAGCACGGAGTGTGTGCCATTAGAGGCAAATGTAAGGTCAGTGTTAGTTAAAGTCAACTCCTTAGCTCAGCCCCGGCCCCCACCCTGTCCCTGGTGACCAGGGCTTGGGGGGTTGTCTGTCTCGCTAGCTCTGCTTCTTAAGAAAAAAGGCAAAAAAGGTTAACTCTGCTGCTTGGCACTTTTTAGTGGTCATTTTTATTAATTACTCTTTTTTAAAAATTATCAATTTATTGCTTTGACATTGAGTTTTTTCATTGAAATTCATGTTTAATGGTGTGCCAAATCTTATCTTGCCAAAATGTTCCCCTTCAGTGAGAAAAAGATTGAAATGTGCACCCCCCACTTCACCCCGCGCCCCCCCCCCCCACTCCCCTCCCCTGCCCCAACAAGAAGGCTGGACAAGCCTGCTCATGAACAATTCTTCTGTCTAGTTAGTTAAGGAAATCGAAACTAAGTTCCAGTGTAAAATCCCATAGAAAGTCTGTGGGCAAGTGTAAGTGCAGTGAATGGCTAACACCATGCTCACCATGTGTTCAACACAGAGCAAACTCCATCCCAATGTGTCCAGGTAAGTTGAAAAACAAACACTGAAACAGGAGGTAGTTAAGCTAGCTGTGATATTCCTTCTGCATAGACTATATAATAAAAAATTCACTAGCTTTCTGAGCAATTGTAAAACCCTTCCTGTTTATTGTATTGGAAAGTCTTGATTTTTTCTGGCTATGAACAGTGGGATAAAACCGAGAGGCAGTTTTTGTTTGAAGGAGAATGCTGTGACTGGCACATACAGCAAAAGGCAGTTAGAAAGATGGAATTCAGGAGAGAAGAGCAGAAAATTAGTTGAAGTCGAGCAAGACAAACCACTGGTGTGACATAGCATAGCTATATCATTATTTTTATGTTATTATTCAAAAACCCATTGTACTGCATGAACTTAAGGAATCTGGTCATAGCTGTTGCTCCATATACTCACTCATTGTGAAATAAAGCAGTTTACTGAATTGTATCAGGCCTCTTCTTGCCAGGCATTTGCTTCTTCCAGCTTCAGAGAGATTGATAAAGTACACAGGCAAAATACATATATGTCCATCCAGTCCAAGTGGAGGCTAGCATTGTTTCATCCCTGTTACACTACTGCGGAAGTAAATATAGGGCCCCGAAAGTAAGACATTCAGGTCACTTATAAGAGTGGCTGACACCACTGCCTGTGGCAGACCCAAATTTGTACTAAATAAGGTATAGCACAGCCAGATGCAGTGTAAAGCTCCACTCTACCTTTCCCCCATAAATATGCTTCAGTTGTAACCTCAGAAGAGCACTCTCTCTCTCTCACCATTTCATTAGAGATCCAAATAGTGCAGAGAGTTTGATACAGATATTCCACTTCTGGGATCTATGTTTACATCACCCCAGTCTTCTCCGCTTGCTGGCTGACTCGAAGGCATGACAGGAGGTGGCAGCTTGTGTTGATGAGGCCCAAGGACCAATTTTAGGCTGGCCTCAGGCCTTGAACCTTGGGCCTTCTGGTTTCTGGGCGCCATTGGACTTTTACTTCATTATTACAGCCTCAGAACTTGAAGCTCATTTAGAATCAGAAATATTCCCATTCCGAGTGACTTGTTTTTTAAATATAAGCTGTGGTTTGCACATCATCTTCCAACTACATTGTTTAATGACAGAGATAAAGTCCAAGGCATGCTTAGGTACCTTTCATAAAGATAATCACTGGAATGATAATATTCCTTCCTCCACTCTCCTAACCTTTATAAGCACCTTATAATTGCCTTCTTATTGTACTACTAAAAATCTATTGTTCAATGTTGCAGATTTTCCATTAATGTCACTCTATAGTTTGAAATGCACAAGACATTAAGGAAAAAGATGATTTAGTTATGTTACGCCACTACCACCAATGCCAGGCTTATCTGTGACAGCAACACTATACGAGAAAAGGTGAAAGTGATGGCCCTTGATGTCAAAGCAGCAGTTGATCCAATGTGGCATAAAGGAGCCCTAGCAAAATTGAAGTTAATGGAAATAGAGGACAAACTCTTTACTGGTTGGACCCATACCAAGCACAAAAGAAGATGATTATTGTTGTTAGAGGCCAACCATCTCAGCCCGGGACATCGCTGCAGGAGTTCCTCAGGGCAGCGTCCTAGGTCAAACCATCTTTAGCTGCTTCATCAATGACCTTCCCTCCATCATAAGGTTAGAATTGAGGTTGTTCACTGATGATTGCATGATGTTCAGTTCCATTTGCAACTCCTCAGATACTGAAGTAGTCCCTGCCTTCATGCAGCAAGACTTGGACAATATTCAGGCTAGGGCTGATATGTAGCAAATAACATTCTCACCACACAAAGCTATATAATGAACATCTCCAACAAGAGAAAATCTAACCATCTCCATTGGGCATTTAATAGTATTACCATCACTGTATCCTCCACCATCAACATCCTGGGAACCACATTGATCAGAAATTTAACTGGATCAGTCACATAAATTCTGTGGCTACAGCAGCAGATCAGAAGCTGGGAATTCAGTGGTGAGTAACTCACCTCCTGCCTCCCCAAAGACTGTCCACCATCTACAAGGCAGAAGTCAGGGCCTGATGAAATACTCCTCACTTGCCTAAATGAGTGCAGCTCCATCAATACTCAAGAAGCTAAATACCACCCAGGACAATGCAGCCTGCTAGATCACAACCCCACCCCCATCCACCAATGCTTTGCAGCATCTCGCCAATGCTCATTTGCACCTTCTAAACCCACAACCTTTAGCACCCAGAAGGACAAGTGCAGCACACAGATAAGAACACCAACACCACCAAGTTCTTTTCCAAGTCACACACCATCCTAACTTGGAAACATATCACCATTCCTTCACTGTCACTGGGTCAAAATCCTAAAACTCCCTTCCTAAGAGCACTGTGGGTGTACCTACACTATGTGGACTGCAGCGGTTCAAGGAAGTGGCTCACCAATACTTTCTCAAGAGCAATTAGAGGTGGGCAATAAATGGTGGTCTTGCCAGCGACAACCAAAACCCATTAATGA
This sequence comes from Cetorhinus maximus, assembly GCF_964194155.1. NCBI lineage: Eukaryota > Metazoa > Chordata > Chondrichthyes > Lamniformes > Cetorhinidae > Cetorhinus > Cetorhinus maximus. Next base: position 96,098,450 of record NC_135885.1, read on the forward strand.
ATAAAAAGGATGCATCCACAACTGTAGAATCAGTGCATAAAGGTTTCATTTCATACAGCAGCTACAGCTATAGTCTAAATTCAGACAACTGTGAAGTCAAGACCTGACACAGGAGCAAGGTGGATGTAAGCATTCCTGGAGAAGAGTTTTATTCTGCTTCACATCTGGAATCCGTTCAGTTCCAACTGTTAATTTACACTATACAAGTTTGACATAGCTATGCAGCATCTCCACGTTGCACAAACACTAAACTTGTCATGTGAGTATACACAAAGCAGAGACAATGTTGCTGAGGCTCTTAGACTCAACTAAAAACATAGCAAGTTCTTCAGCCAAAATGCAAAAATTGGTTAATTGTATACACGATAGTGAATTTAAAGTGATTACTTGATGACTATCAAAAGGACATGTCTGGGTTTTCCATCTCCAAACAAACTTTATTAAGTCAGGACACTATGTGGAGTCATCAATGACGATGTTTGGCTCTCAAATTAGAGATGTTTAATTTTTATTTAAATGAATAACTCTGCCAAGATTCCATATTCAGTGTGGTAAATATAGAAAGTTTTAAGAAAGATGTAAAGACTTGTGGGAAATAGAGGAGAGAACACTTGAAGGCAACACTTATGAAAGACTCAAATAATGGATTTCAAGAATGAGGCACATTTCTTCGATATCACATTCCTGATTTTGTAAGATTCCTCTTTGGCTTGGGCTAACTTGATAGCAGGACTTTTTCAGCATTCATGACAATGTAATGGGGCTTGTGTTTGATTCTTGAAACAATACTCTTCAGATGTAAAGGGTTCTCTCTAGATACCATATGGCTGGGGGTTGGTGGGGGGGTTTCGAGGTCAAAGAGATAAAACATCTCAGTGAGCAAGATGCTTAACAACACGTGAATAAAATGTAACCTTCCCCAGTAAAACTGTTGTACAAAGTTTCAAAAGCTTTTGTTGCAGACCAGGAAATCTGTTTTGCAGCTCCTCCCTATGTCTTCCACTTCATTTCCATCATTATGTTAAGAAGCTGGTGTTTTGTTCTAGCCCTTAACAATCTGTGCTGAGGTCCCTGCTCGCTTTCTAATGACTTTTCAATGATGATTTAAGAAGGATTTGAGACGCTTCCCTGGCTCTTAAATATTTCCATTGGTTGCAACTCTCTGTTGCCAACAGTCCCCATTCACTCACACACACAAGACTTTTGTTGTAACTCAGCGCCTCACTGCCCCAGCTACTTTAGTTCACATTGCTCCAGCTGAATGTGTTCGAAAGTTCAGGTCACAAGATCAACCTGGCGCAAATGCAGCATCCAAAAAAACTCTTGTGGTTTACATCAAATTCGAATTCACAGCAAATTTGTTTAAATTGCAGCTGGCCGACCACACACCATTGCCAATCCTGGATAAAATTTAGCAAATGGTCAGTCCGAGCTCAGGGACACATTAACCTGTGCAGGTAAAAGCTCAACAATTCAAATACACACCCACACAACCATTCACCACCTATTTGTTGACCGATCAAAAAATGGGTTAAGTATAACTGTCAAAAGGATACTTGAAAGAAGTTGTACAAATTCAGAATCAATGTAGCTGGTCTGCTGATGACCATTTATTTCAGAAGTGAATGCAGTGCTGAGTTGGTAGTTTTACAACATCTCACTAGTAAGGTACCATTTGAAAGAGTTGGCTGCATTAGCTCAACTAGACTAATAGGTTTTGCAGTTTTATACATTTAATCACAAGCACATTTTGTGTTCCCTGTGCTAATACCCTGGAATAGTTGTTCAGCATTCTCTCCCTTCTAAGTGGATCTATCATGTTATCACTTGCCAAAAATCATACAATGCACTGTTCTGTCACTGGTGTGCTTCATCCGATATGAAGTATATTGGCCCAGATCTTCCAGTCTCCGGATGGTCAGCATTTGCGCAGGGGGACCCTTCGGAAGTCCCAGCACAATGGGCAGAGTTCTCCCATCTGGGCCTAAGTCCCATGGTGGAGGTGGAGACAGGGAATATTTCCTGCTGCGGAGGCCGCCGGGAATTCGCGCTGTATCGCGTGACCCCCGCCCCGTTAGTTACGTAGTCGGGGTTTCCCGATGTATCGTGCAGCAAGGCAGTCTGGATGGTTCACGTCCCACCATCATATCTGGACACCATTTTTAAAAGGTGCCTGGACATAACTGACTCACCATTGAAAATAGAAGATGGACCTCCCGAACACAGACGATGGACCTCCAGGAACACTCTGAAGCTGGAGGATGGACCTCCTGGAAGACTCTAAGCTACAAGATCCACCTAGTAGATGCTCCCCCCACCCACTGCTGCGTGTTCCAGGGTCCATGGTCACTGGAAGCCTCCATCCTGATTACCGTAGGCTGTAAGTAAGTGCTGACATGTACACGCCACATTGGACCAGATGTGTTCTGGACTGGTGTGATTTCCCACTGCTGGCACGGTTGGGTGTGAGGTGGGGGGTGCGGGGCGATTCCAGTCGGGCCTTCATCTGCATCCCATCAGTGGGATGCAAATTGGTTTCACATCGATCTCTAGCGGGAATTGCGACCCGTCATGGTGGACAGGAACAGATGATCTCGCCGTCATTTGACAGTGGCATGAAACCGATTTTTGGACCTTCCCCGCCGCCAGACATTAAACCGGCCACGGGGGAGGGGGGTGCGGTGTAGGAGTGGCATGGGAGAGCTCCGCCCAAGGCCTCCACAGGAATTGCCCAGGATGTTTCAGCTTCTGTTGGGCATTTACCCTGCATCTGGAACCCTCCAAAACTCTGAGTTAGTGAGATGGTTCTGACTCACTTAGCAGAATAGTTACCCAGGAAAGGTTAGAAGGATTAAAACCAGTTCTGCCTACTGGGTAACTATACTATTTGCCCCCAGCTCTCTACTGGAACCCCCCAATTCCCCTCCCCTGGCCCTGACTAGTCCCCAACCCATGACTACCCTCCTGAGTCCTCAAGTAACCTCTTCATCCCCAACTGCCCCCCACCTGCCACCCTACCCCCTTAACCACTTACTTGCCATCCTCAGCCACTTACCTTACACACTTACCTTCTCTCCAATGGCTTTGGGACCTTTAAACTTGCCAGAATACTGCAGCTAATGCCATAAAAAGGAGGCGTTGCTTGGCTTCCCCCTGATGCTCCTGCAGTATAAAGGAAGGACTCCAGGAGTAGGCACACTCCGCATTTCTCAGGAGGCCTGGTTCAGTTGTCCGAGCAAGCAATGTGGAGCTCTGGTGTAAGGTAAGTAAATAGAAGTGGAGTGGCAATCTGACGGTGATTGCCACTCCTCGGAAGATTCGGGCCAATGTCCCTAAGGTCGATGTTTTGCTGTATAGAAAATACAGAGACCTAAGACATGGAATAAGAGATAAAAACCAAGTATGGGAAAAGATTAGCAGCAAACATAAAATGGAACTCAAAATTATTTAAGGACACATAAATAGTAAAATGGTTGCCAAAAGAAGGGTGGGACCAAGTAGACACAAGAAAAGATCTTTTTGTGGAGGCAGAGGTCATAGATAAGATACTGAATGAATACTTTATATCTGTCTTCAATAGAGAAGAGGATTTTGCCAATGTGGCAGTGGAGGTGGAGGCAATAGCAATACTGGATAAGATAAAAATAAATAAGGAGGACGTGCTTAAAAGGTTCGCAATCCTCAAAATAGAAAAGTTGTCTAGACTGAATGGAACAGATCCTCAGTTACTGAGGGAAGTCACAGTGGAAATTATGGAACCTCTGGCCACAGCCTTCCAATCTTCCATGGAAATGGAGCTGGTGCCAGAGGATGGCAAACGTTACACCCTCTTTAAAACAGAGATAAACTCAGCAAGAGCAGGCCGGTCAGTAGTGGGGAACCTTTTAGAGACAATAATCTAGGGCTGTATTAATTGACATTTGGAAAATTATGGGCTAATAAATGAAAAGAAGCATTGATTTTTTCAAAGCAATGCAAATTTGATTAATTTTATTGAGTTGCCTGTGAACTAATAGAGATACAAAACTGACTCTCAAAATGACATCTCATAATTGATTCAATGCTAAATATATACCATTTAAAAAGCGGTCATACCAAAAATCTTGCAATATAACTCTTGATATTGCCAAATGTGTTGTTTGTCTATTCCATTGGAACAAAAATGACTATTCCTCCCAAACTATTCTGTTATACTTGGCATCTTTTCTTAGTTATTCTGTCATACAGAAGCTGTCAGGATCTTTATGTAATGAAGTGAATAATATTAGGATAGACCCCCATTCCAAATCAGACACAAATTCTGCTCACCATGTGGAAGATAGAAATGTGGTCTGAAAGTTTTTAATAATATGTAATTTATGCAGGTAATTTAAGGTTTGGTTTTGGTTAGGAAAGACTATACTGGGAGTTTCTGGCATTCTCTGGAATTGGTACTTGCACTCTCAGGCTTCCTCGTAGAATAATCAGTATTGCTTGATGGCAGATGCCTTGTTGCTACTTACTCTTTTTCAAAATCAAAGTAAGAGAACATTCTTCTCATTCAAATGTGTGAAAATAGTTTTCCGGCAGGCATTCAAGCGCTGGCATTTTAACGAGACATCAATCTACATAGTTTTAGTTCCTTACTAATTCTGCCCCACCTTCCACTCTTATCCTGAAGCCACTGATGGGTTTTAGCTCCATGAGACCTATTATGATCAGGAGCAGGAGCTCTGGCTGACTTTCCCCATCTCTAACTATAGTGTGCTACAAGTGTAGCATCCATAGAGTAACCCCAACTGCAATCAACTAACTCAGTGAAGGCCAGGGCCTGAATTTCACACTTGGTGCGTGCGCCAAGTGAGCAGGCCCAGAAGCAGGCATATAACCTGCTCCTGGACGAGATCACGTTTCCAATGCAATTTCACACTGGATGGCTAATTAAGAGGCAGAGGTAGCTCCCTGAAGGCTGCCAGGGGCACTTTGTAGTTTTGGAGTTGTTTGACGAAGCATCTGCAATTGCTGGGCACGCCAGGCTGGAGGCAAAGTCCTGTGGGGACTCGCCCCCACCATCCCCCCCACTTCCTGGGTTCTCAGATTAGTGCCTGGGTATCCTCATGGTGGAGGTCAGTGCCAGGCGGGGCATCCTCATCCCCAGGGATGACAAGAGGAGGACACCTCACCTGACCAAGAAAGCATGGGCAGAGGTGGCAGCCCAGGTCAGCAGCCATGATGTTGTGCGGCGCAAATGGGTGCAGCGCTGCAAAATGTTCAACAATCTGCTGTGCTCGGCAAGGGTGAGTACCGAGTTGGCATGGATCTGTGTGGGGAAATGTTAAAGGCTGGCCGTCCCTCCATGGTGCTCAGGGGTGTAAGAGTCTGAGTGCCAACTGTCAATGATATCGGCGCCAACCAAGGCGATGATTTCTGGTTGCTTGGCCTAATAGCTTTGCAGGTTAAGGGCCATAACTTGGATGAGCCCTGCAAGGTGTTCCTCAGGTGGGGTTGGCCAGGCTGCAAGGTGCTGCAGGTAGAGAGGAGACTAATCAATGCTCCTCTGTCCTTTCAGGAGAAGCCATAACAACATCGAGAGGTCAAGCACTGGTGGAGGCCCCCAATCCTGCTCATATTGATGAGGTACGAGATGGATGCCTTAGAGATGGAGTGCCAGCACCCAGCTCGGTCCACCAGTCATGGAAAGGCAAGGGTCTCTGACAACGGTAAGAGCGCAGTGCATGGATGTAGGAGTGTCGGAGCGTGTAAACATTGTTGTGTTGTCTCATCTGTAGTGGAAACCTCAAACCTGGAGTCCCCATTGTTCATTGAAAGACAATGGCACCATGATACAGATCTCTATTGTCTTACCTGTTAGCCTAGCATGCACAGTGAAAGTGTTATGACTAATACTAATGACACGTCATTTTCTCCCCTAGAATCCCACCCAGCCAACAAGTGCAGGACCCTGATGAGCCACCCTTGACACCGGAGGACCAGTGGCCGTTAGATGCACCTGCATCACACCTCCTCTCTGCACCAGGTACCAGCACAGATACCAGCATTCAGTGGACATTAGATCGTCGGCTGCATTGTCGGTGCACGGCGGTAAGGGCATGGCACACTCGCATGAGGAGCAGGCGAAGGCAGGGAGTGCCCAGGGCACCAGCAGTCAGAGAACTGCAGGAGACCAGGACCATGCTGAGTCCGAGGTAGATGATGAGCCTCTGGAGTCATCTATTAGGTGGCAGATGCTAGATGTCCAGCAGGATGCGCGGGAGGATCTGGCAGAGATTCCTGTGGTTAAGAGAGCCATGGTCTCCGTTACGGAGGAGTCCATGTGGAGCATGAGCACTGCGTTGACCTTCAGCACTGAGCGCACTGCCTCCTCCATTGAGAGAGCAGTGACGCTCATGGAGAGGTACCTCCAGGAACAGAATCGGGGTTCCTGGGGTTGCACTCGGACCTGCAAGCCCTCTCACATGCAATCACCTCAGAAGGTATCTGCCAGTGAGAGAGATGGATGAGACATCCAATATCTCTGCTAGGTGCCCATCCATTAATGGTGAGCAGAAGAGTCCACACCAACCTCACATTGGCGCACAAGCTGCTTGTCATCTCTGGGGGCTCCTCTCAGGGCGCTCTGGATGACGGCAGCAGCTCCTCCGTCCCTCTCCCAGTGACCGTGGCATCTGATGAGGCCACAATGACTGAGGAGTGCCCAGCTGTGGGTCTGGACTCTCCCTCCCAGGTGGGGCCAGCACAGGCTCCACTGGCCAGAGGGCAGCCACCAGGGTCATCAAGGTCAACAGGAGAGTGCAGTCAACAGGCTGCCTCAAATGCTGCTGCCAGCAAGGGGGATTGCCAAGGTGCAGCACTCACAAATGTGAGCACAAGAGGGACTTTTCATGGGTGATCTTCAGTTCTCCCATGTTTTGTTAATTTGTTTACTGGTGTGACCATTAACACCTTATATTATTATGTTCATTTTCTGAGTGCCAACATTATCTAAATTTTGCTTTTGTGTTAATGGCCTGAATATTTCACTTGTATTGTAGATGTAGGGCATACCAGTATCTCATGCTGGACGTGATTCGCTCTAACTTTATTGTCCAGCCACTGAGTGGACTTTGGGTTCAGTGGAATGGGTCATTTCAAACATCTGGTAAGGAGGCAGCGCCCTGGCATGAGATGTAAGCAGTGCCCTGGCAGCCGAGCTGAAGGAGCGTTGACTCAAGGCATCCCTGCTGTCCCTGCCTCCCCAAAGGTTCCTGATTTCTGCCTCCACATCCTCACTATGTTCTTCCCCGGGCTCCTCTTCTGATCCACCACTGGAGTCATCATTGGTGGCCTGTAGAGCTACCTCAAGATCATCTTCCTCCAGTGGGTCCCCCCCTTGCCAGAGCCAGATTGTGGAGAGTGCAGCAGGCAACCACTATCAGAGACACATGCTCTGGAGGGTATTGTAGTGCTCCCAAGAATGATTCAGGCACCTGAATCTCATCTTTAGCAGGCCTATGGTCTTCTCAATGTCCACCCTTGTAGAGGCATGACTCCTACTATACCTCTGCTCTTGTTCTGTTCTTGGGTGCCAGAGAGGCGTCATAAGCCACCTTTTCAATGGATAGCCATGGCTGATGGCAGCTCGGATGCAGGGGAACCCAGCAATTGAAGCCTGGCTGGCTTTGCTATCGGGAATGAATAAACGTCATGACCCGCCTGAACAGAGCATCAGTCACCAGCTTCATGCAACTGTGGACAGCTGATTGGGACATTCCACACAGATCCCCCTCTGTTCCCTGGAAAGAACCGGAGGCATAGAAGTTGAGGGCCACTGTGCCCTTCAGTGCCACTGGCATGGGGTGTCCACCCACACAGTTGGACGTGATCTCAGGCCCAATCATCTGACATATGGAGGTCACGGTCTCCCTGGGGAGGTAGACCCTCCTTTGGCATTGCACCTTGGACATGGTGAGGTAGCTGCATCGCTGCCTGTAAACCCTGGCAGCAGGATAGTGGCGTCTTCTGCAGCCCCTTCCATCTTGGACTCCCTGCTGGCCCTGCGCCCCCTGTGCCCACATCTCACCTCCCACTGGTTGCTCCCTTGGACCCTGCCTATGGACACCTGGCCTCCTCCCCCTTCTGCCCTACTCTCCCTCCTCAGTGGAGGTGCCACCAGTGGAGTAGATGATCCCCATTACCAGAGAAACAGAAGGCTGTCTGGTGACTGGAAGGGTCCTCACGTTATAAATCCTCCAGGGGCCTTGGAGGCACCAATGAGTCCTGAAATGAAGGCTAACAATGCAAAGGTTGAAGCTCAAAACAGAGATAAATCTGTCAAGTTTCACTAAGCAACCAGCAGCAAACTATCTCCTAAGCTCCTCACTACTCACATTGGCAATGCTCCAGACCCTTTTTATCCTGCCCTTGGATGACAATTTGTTAAAAATGGGCTGCCCGCCTGCTCGTTTTGCCTGTGCAATGAGCACGAAATCGCACAGGCAATGTAAAATTGAGTACAATTGGCTTTTTAATGGCTTTAATTGGCCCTTTATTTGTCGGCAGGCATAGCTCCAACTTTCGTGTGCGCCCACCAACCTCAATATTACACACACCCGACGTCATCTCGTGAAATTTTACGTGCGTTCAGGTCGGGGGTGTGTTTGACCTCAGAACGTAAAATTCAGGACCAGGGATCAAACTATAGCCTTCAGAGTCTTTGGGGTCTAATTTGGATAGCACTCAAAAGCACAATGCGCATTTACCCATATCTGTTTAATGTACTGCAGGCAGCAGAGATTCCTTGTGCTAGTACACATTATCATGCTCTCTATGTGCAATCAAAACTAACCATTCTCTCCATTGGCTGCACACATTAGCAGTGGGTCGAAAGTCATTACCTGTTGTCACTGCTTAAAACTAGATTGCAACTCTGAAATGGAGGGTGCATTGTGACTGCTAGAGATGCTGATATCATGCTAAACAATGCTATGCAACAAAGAACAATGACTGACAGTCAAGGCAGTGAATGCATCTTCAAACGACTTATCCTACCAACTATGCCACTAGCCTCAACCACTGCTAAAATCACCACATTCCCATCACTCACCTACCAACAAACTCTATCAATCACGACTCGTCTAACATTAAGCTGCTTGACCTCACTCTCATACATGTAGCATTGCTGCAAGCTTCACAACCACATCTCACAGCCTACACACTGCCAGCTATTCAAGCATGACTGTCACACACACAAACAGATCTCACCACACTCACTGACACATTTCCCTCTCTCTTGCAGGAGAAGGTGGTGCACAACCAGAGGCAGCAGGAGTTAACCAGAGTAGGAGGGGTGTGCCTGCATGGAGGATACAACACTGATCATTGTCGGAAGGGCATTGCTGAGGCCATAGTCAGTAGCAGAGCTGAATCTATTGAACATGACAGTATCCTCATACCTAATCCTTTTTCTCACATCCCACTTCTCTCTCATCCCACAATCTCTTCTGATTTGCAAGCTGCAGATAGTGTAAGTATGTACCTCTTCCTTACAGCCCTGACCCGCCCCCCAAACTCACCACGACCGTATCCATGTACAATTGTTCATTTAGACGGCCAAGAAGTGCAGCCTCGCCAGGCAGAGGAGGAACAGCAAGAAGCGAGTGATGATTCCACACTTGCAACCACCAGCTCAGATACCAACACTGTGCCTATCTTAGAGGATAGATTAGAGGCAAGATCTGTATGTGGTAAGACATTGGACATGAGTAGCCTGCAGCTAGGCAGGGGGCAAGTCACACTTGAATTCTGCTGCAGAGGGCTCAGATGGTCAGGGGACTGCAAAGTATTGTAATATGCCTTTAAGGGATATCAGCATGACATAACTAGAAGGGAAATGGGTCATGTGATCCAGTCTTAGTTTCACTTTATTATATCATTATAATAACATGATACAAAGGCGCAGCCTACAGAAGAACCCTGGTGGGTGTACATATTGAAATGCTTGGTGCATTGGTAAGTTTGCCAGAAAGCATGTGTTCAATTCCAAGGAGCATGGAGGAGAGCAGCACTAACTTGGCACAGGGCTTTGTGCAGAGCTTGGAGATCATCCTTTTCAGCATAGAACTGGGGGTCAATTTGATCAACACACTTGTAGATCAAACATAATGCAACATCTTGTGGCTGATGTCTCAGCTTTCACTGCAGCACAAGCAGCTACCACAAAATGCCTGAGTGCTGCATAGAAACTTAGACTGAAGTCATGCAAGGTCAGCTTTCTACCATGCAAGCTCAGACTGCATCTACCAGGGGTGTGGATACCAACTGAGCTTGCAGGGTTTTACAGCAGTGCGGAAATCTGTCTTCCAACAGGTTAGCCCTGGTTGAATAGCAGTGGTTCCATGGAGGACAAGCATGCTGTACTCTCAACATTCATGTTCCCACCCCTACCAGAACCCTTGTTTTTGGGTGCCAGCCAATCAGCTATGATTGCTGCCAGCCATGCTGTGCTGATGCTGCCTGAAGCCGGGTCTTCTAGATTCAAAACTGCCCAAGGTCATCCTCCAAGACCATCTGAAATCTGCTTCACCGAAAGCACCCTTCCAACAGCCATGCTGCAGCCACTGGGGTAGCACTGCATGGAGGCACAGGGAAGACAGGCACAATGGGAACGCTTAAGGATGATTCTTTTAATTTTATATGCAATATGGCATGATTTAATTCATAAATATTTTGTGTTGGCTTTTATTTTTGCATTGTGGCCAAGAAGCCAAGGTGATGGTCAGTGACAGAGAGAAGGTAAGGAGTGTGGGACTGTTGGCTAATGGGTTGGTTAATGGTTACTGGCATCGCAGTTGAATTTGTTCATCATGTAGAGTCCAGGCAGAAAGGGGCTGTCTAACTTGCAGCCCCTCTTCCTCTTCCACTTTCTCGTCTCCCATGCCCTCATATATCTCTTCGTCCTCCTCGTGCACCTGCTCGCTACTCCTTGCCTGATAGGTTGTGGCAAGGGCTGCTGCCATCATGATGGTGAAGCTGTGCAGTATCCAACACACCACCACAAATTCTGAGACCCACTCAGTTGAATGCTGCAGGCCTCCTCCATAGCAGTCAAGGAGCATGGTCATTGTTTCGGCATGCCAATTGTCTACTCTGTCACATTTCTTGTGTCAGCATGGTTCTTGTTGTATGTATACTGTGCGCATGCATATGAGTTGTGAACCAAAATCATGAGTAATGTCTTCAGCGAATAGCCCTTGCCAACTGTAACCATCTTTTGGTTTGGTGTGGTGACTGAAATACACCTAGCAAACTGCCCCAGAATGAAAGGCGCAATGACTGCTGCCAGAATATCAGACATTGACCTACATGATGCCCTGCCTGTGGTCACACACCAGGTGCATGTTTAGGGAATGGAATCCCTTTCAGTTCCAGTGCATGACAGAGTTCCCATGTGGCACCAGCAATGGTATGTGCTTGCAATCAATGGCAGACTGCACCATGGGAAGTCTGCAAACTTTGTAAGCTCTCCTGTTTGCTCCACCTACTTGTCTCTGACAAGAGGGAGTGAAATTGAATTTTGCTCTTTGAATGGAGGGTAGAATAGAATGGTTGTGGTTGCTGGTGGTCGATCACCTCATTCCCAAGACATCACTGCAGTTGTTCTTCAGGTCAGTATCCTAGGTCCAACTGTCACCAGCTGCTTCATCAATGCCCTTTCCTCCATCATAAGGTCTGAAGTGGGAACATATGTTGATGATTGCACAGTGTTCAGTACCATTCTCAACTCTTCACATAATGAAGCATTCTGTGTCCACATATAGCAAGGCCTGAACAAAATCTATGCTTGGGGTGATAAATGGCAGTTAAAATTCAAACCACATGAATGCCAGGCAATGACCATTTCCAACAAAAGAGAGTCTAACCACCTCCCCTTGACATTCAATGATATTACTATCATTGAATCATCCACCATCAGCATCGTAGGGGCTACCATTAAGCCGAAACTTAACTGGACCAGCTACATAAGTACTGTGACTATAAGAGCAGGTCAGAAGCTGAGTTTTCTATGACAAATGGCTGACCTCCTGACTCCCTAAAGTCTTTCCACCATCTACAAGTCAGAGGTAAGGAGTGTGATAAAACACTCTGCACTATCCTGGATAAACACAAAAGAATAAGAAGATAAGAAACAGGAACAGGAATAGGCCATTCAGCCTCTGTAGATGTAAAGAGCCCTGCTGGACATCAACCCAGTATTCAGGACCAACACTCTAGTCTCCACCTGCCAGTGGTGTCTAGAATGGGGCCCGCATGCAATCCTCAAGTCAGAGGTGGAAATGCTACCACTAAGCAAGTGGTCACTCTGCCTGGTTGGGAGTGCCCCACTGGATATCAACCCAGTATTGAGAGACCATATTCTCATCTCCACTTGCTGGATCTGCCTGGAGCTGGCTTTGAACCCTCACCTTGCTGAGTCAGAAATACTAACACTAAACTAAAGGCTCATCCACTCTTTGGGTAACCAGCTTAATTAGTATTTTTATTCTTAATCTATTTTTTAGATATCAATTGGGAACATACAACTTTTGTCCCCAAAAGATGGATGTCAAGCATTCTGAATATCCTCCCTGTGATACCTTTTACCTGTCACTTTTATGTGGGTTCTGAAGCCAACTCCTCCATTCAATAAGTTCATGGCTGATTTTCAACTGCACTTTCCCACCTGACCCCATATCCCTTGATTCCCTTAGAATCCAAGCATCAATCAATCCTAGTCTTGAATGTATTCAACAACTGTGCATCTGCAGTCCTCTGTGGTAGAGAATTCCAAAGGTTTGCAAGACTGAGTGAAAATGTTTCTCACCATCTCAGTCCTAAACGGACAACTCCTTATTCTGAGTGCAGCTCCAATGACATTCAAGAAGCTAAACACCAAGCAGTACAAGCCAGCCCACTTTATTGGTACTCCCAATACCACCAGTACAGTGTGTAGTGTCTACAAGATATATTGCAGCAGCTCACCAGGGCTTCTCCAACAATGCCTCTCAAACCTGTGACCTTTACAACCTAGAAAGATAAGCACAGAATGGGAACGCTACCACCTCTGAGTTCCTCCACAAATCACACACCATCCTGTCTTGGAAATTTATCACTGTCCCATTATCGTCGCTGGATCAACATCCTAGAACTTCCTCCCCAACAGCATTGTGGGAGTACCTTCACCACTTGGACTACAGCAATTAAAAAGGTGGCTCACCACCTTCTCTTGGGCAATTAGGGATGGGCAATAAATGTTGGCCTTGCTTTTAACATGCAAATCCCATGAATGAATAAAAAAATGATTCTAAATACACAAATGTTACACAAATTATGAGGCATCAGATAAACTGAGTTGACTTTGACACCAAGAATAGGCTTGTTAAGAAGGTTACTCATAACTGCAGTGTCTGGGGAATTTACACTGTGTCGTTAACTTTTTTCACTCGTAGTTTTGATGAGGACCCTTTTAAGGAAATTGTGATAACATCACTACTGGGACCGCTTTTTCCTGCTTTACCAGGTTAACAGATCATTGGGAGAGCCAGTCCCCAGTCCCAGGATTACGTATTTCAGATGCACGGAGTCACAGCTGCACCGTTGTTTTGTTACACAATGATGTCTCAGGGACAGAAGTGTTCAGGGTCCAGATTACTTAACATCCAATAATGTCACAATGGTGATGGTGGGGGGTAGAGGGGCGGGGGGGGTGCTTCATTGTCAAAGTGACCACCCTTAATGTTAATTGACTGAGGTAAATCTTCAAATGTGGAAGAGTCAAGTATCCATTCCATTTTGTTTGACTAGTCCAGGCTTATCCCATAGTTTCACAGTATTTCTGTACTAGTATGGAGAGATGAAAGGTGTGGATGTCTCCATTTCACCACGCTTGTCACACCGCTCAAGGGTTTTTGCAATATCCAGAGCACCTTTAAATTGAGGCTAGGGTATTGCATTAATCTGTGATAGCATTAGGGCTTTCCCATTGTTTTGAGTGCTCACCAGGAAACATGAATCCTCTAAATTAACATTTATTCCTTGTTCATCTGTCTCAGTCTATTTCTTCTTAGTGTTACACCTACATTAAAGGTTACAGATATACCAAAGTTTCCTCTTTTGATTGTCCAGAGCTGATCCTTGTTTTTCTGTTGGGCAGATGGTTTTAAATCCCAAGACTCTCTTACTCCTAGCCTTCCTGTCACAGTCTTCTTTATGTGGCCTGAATGTAATTTTTGCAGTTATAAAAGTCTAAAGCAACAGCAGAAATGCCCCTTTAATCAGCATAGCAAGAGATGTCGGCAGGGTTGATCAGTTAAATGGTGTTTTATTACCATCACTAACTAGTATCCAGTTCATTTGAAGAGTTATGGCAGCAACTGTGAGTGAGATGAAAAAAAGAATAAGCACATGTGCCATTCTACTATTATCTTAAACACAGTGAGAGTTTCCATTTTAGGCTATCTACCTGAAACAAAACTGGACATTGATATATGATGTCTCAAGTGAGACATCCTGTGGTTTCTTTCAGTATCTGTTAATGAGGCTCTGATTCTTCTCTTCATTTAAACATTCGTAGTCTGCCTACATCTGTTAGATTACCCATTCCCTCAAGTTCAACATTCCTATCACAGGTCTACCTACCTCTGAGAGCCATACATTTACAGCACAGCCTTTCAGCCCAACTGGTCTAGCAGTATTAATGCAACATAAAAGCGACAGGTAAAAGGTATCACAGGGAGGATATTCAGAATGCTTGACATCCATCTATTGAGAACAAAGGTTGTATGTTCCCAATAGCTATCTAAGAAATAGATTAGGAATATAAATAATAATTAAGCTGGTTACCCAAAGAGTGGATGAGCCTTTGGTTTAGTGTTAGTATTCCTGACTCAGCAAGGTGAAAGGTTCAAAGCCAGCTTCAGACAGATCCAGCAAGTGGAGATGAGAATATGGTCTCTCAATACTGGGTTGAAATCCAGTGGGGCACTCGCAACCAGACAGAGTGACCACTTGTTTAGTGGTAGCATTTCCACCTCTGACTTGAGGATTGCATGCGGGCCCCATTCTAGACACCGCTGGCAGTTGGAGACTAGAGTGTTGGTCCTGAATACTGGGTTGATGTCCAGCAGAGCTCTTTGCATCTACTGGGTTCTGTACCACTGACACACTACTCAGATGCTGAAATCATTAGAATAGGGAATTTATTTAGCCTCAGTTACAGCCCTCTTAGGAGATGGTACTCTGATGATAAAACTGTGAAGAAGGGAATGAGAAACCACCTCAGTTACCTACTCTTCCCCAGGAAGTGGCTCAAGAATCTCATTTGTGAGACTTGAGTTAGGAACTGCTCAAGGGAAGAACGTGTATGTGTAACATTGTTCAGCCTAACTTGAAAAATCTGCATCAGGTAATTAATATAACGATGGTTTAGCACCCAAGACTTAACAGTGGTGAGTTTGAAAATTAGTTATTATGAACGTAGCTGTTTATACTGAGTGTAAGTTCACTGAGCAGCAAGCCTTGCACCAGGATCAATGAAAGGAAGAAACAGGCTGCACTTAATGCATTGTAATAAGATCTTTGGGCCTGATGTTGCGCTCCCTTGGAAAACTGGCATTTTGATCCCTGTGCTGATATTTTGTAATGTCCTGAGTTGCTCCGCTGGAACGTTATCAAACAAAATTTGACAAGTCTCATCGGGAGATATTAGAACAGGTGACCAAAACTTTTGCCAAAGAAGTAGGTTTTAAGAAGCATCTGGAAGGAGAAGCACGGGGAGGGAATTCCTGAATATATGGACTCAGCAACTGAAGACACAAGCCAGAATTTTCTGCTCCCATTTGCATGTTTGGCAGCGTGAGCGGACAACATTGCAGGTTGGCCCTATTCTCTTCTTATGGCGACCCAGGACGCAATTATCTCCTCCTCCTGTCAGCATTTCCCACCATCCAATGGTGGGAACTTAATTTTAATGTATTTGCATCTCATTATCGTGCCCGCACGCCAGAATTATCCCCCCTGTCAAATTTATTTCCCACCTCGGCGTGACTTCAGAACAATGTGGTTTACGACTGCCTTTAAAAGGCGTGCACCTGGCAAGCTAAACTTTGAGGGGAAATCGGAGGTGAGTGCACACAACCTTGTGCATTGCTTGCAAGCATCGACCAGAGGACATCAAGGAAAAGGTGCTGTGCTTTCAGGGAGGGTGGGCACAGGCAGGTCACTTTTTCCCGGCTGGCTTTCAGTGCGGTGCCGAGGCAAGAGCTCCAGTGCAGGTGGGGCCAAAGGGGCCAAGGCAGCACAGGCTGATGGAAGTACACAAGCACATGCTGAGGTGTGTGTTGGTGGGGGGGTTGACTGGGCGAGGGAGGGGGTGGAGGGTGAGGGAAGCAGCCACGCACTTGGAGAAGCTTGTCAAAAATGAGCATTCTGCTGCAGCTGAGACCATTCACCGGCATTTCCATTGACGTGCTTGGAGTCGGACCTCTACCCACTCAGGCAACGCAAAAGCAATAACATGCCACCAAATGTTCCACAACTTTTCACTCCCCGGGCGCAGGCTGAAAATTAACGTGCGTTTTAGGGAGCAGCAGAACAATTGGATGACTGGGCAAGTTGCAGAATTCCCTTGCAAAAGGTGGGCATGGAACAGTCGCTGATGGAGGAGCTCAGAGCCCCTTACAATGTATTTATTCAGATTTGGACCAGTAACCCTCATGGTTCAAGCTAACAATGCAGCCTTGCAGTGCGGGTTAGGAGAATGCCTGCATCTGAGCTGAGGGGACAGCATGCAGTTGAGTGGCCGAAGCTGCTGCCAATCGGTCAAGTGGAGAGGGGTGGAGGTGGGTGGGGTTTTGGACAGCCATGAAGCGCACTAAACACTGGCCATCCAAGTGGTGGCCAGCGCTGCCTGGCATGCGTGAAGGGGCCTTGAGACACAGATGGAGCCGGAGACTTAACCGAGAGGTCCTTAGGAGACACATGCTAACCCATGTGTCTCTCTTTTTGATCCTGCAGGAGGTGAACATCAGGATCATGGAGCCTGGTGATCTAGCTGTATGCCTCATGGCTTACAGAGAGCAGAGAGGAATATTGCGACAGAGGCGTATAGCTCGGCACAGGGAGGTGCACCCCCCTCAGGATGAAGATGCAGCAGGGCCTCCTGTGACTGAAGCTGAAGATCCACAGCAAGCCATCACTCATAGGTGCCTTGCTGGACCCAGGGTTATAGATGGCGCTTACCATTCCTGCTGATGAACAAGAGCCAGTGTCGTCGAAGATTGTGCATGTCAAGGGAACTGGTCACTCACATATGCCACCTTCTGCAGGATTTGGCGCCATGAGGACTTGGAGGGCATACACTACCAATGGCAGTGAAAGTGACCACGGCACTCAGTTTTTACACCAGTGGTTCCTTCCAATGCTCCACAGGAGGCCTGGGCAGGATCTCACAAGCCTCCACCCACAAGTGCATCCAGGAGGTTACGGACGCCATCTTCACAAAGGCACAGAACTTTGTGCATTTCGACGGGATCAGGCATGCCAGGAAGCAAGAGTGCTGGGATTTGTGGCGATCCTTAGTTTTCCACAGGTGCAGGGTGCCATCGATTACACTCACATGGTGCTTAGATCTCCATGGCAACAAGCAGTCCAGTATATGAACTGCAAGGGGTTCCACTTGCTGAATGTTCAGCTGTCTAAGCAAAAAAAAAAAGTATCATGCAGGTCTGCTCACGATACCCAGGGAGCGTTCACAACTCCAACACCCTCAGCAGGTCTCCAATCTCTGACACATCCAGGGTCCACAGAGGCTGCAGGGTTGGCTCCTCGGGGACAAGGGTTATTTGCAGAGGACATGGCTGATGACACTCAGCGGCCTCAGACTGCAGCAGAGTGAAAGTGCAATGAGGCTCAAGCCATAACCAGGATTTGGTAGAGCACATGATTGGTATCTTGAAAATTAGGTTTTGGTACCTCGACAGGTCTGGTGGAGCACTGCAGTACAGTCCCCAGAGGGTGGCACACATCATTGCAGCTTGCTGTGCACTACAGAACCTGGCACTGCAACAGGGGGACCTGGCTGAGGAAGAGAAGGAAGAGCTGCACTTCTCCTCCGATGAGGAGGATATTGAAGGGGATGAGGGTAATGAAGTCCCGGAAGGCGAGGATGCCGGCAATGAGGCCATCGCAGTGGCCAGATGAGGCAGGCATGCTCGTGAGGCACTAATAGCCACAAGATTTTTGGAGGATGATGACGACATGCAGCGAGGACATTCCTGACATCCTCACATTGCATCTGTGAACTTCTGACACCTGCCTGGCTGAGGACAGCTTGCTTGCACTCTATGATACGGGTCATATCTTAGAGACGCAGCGGCGATACTTTAACAGCACCTGATCCTTTGGCAGCTTTCATCACCTGTCCCCTTCAGGAGCACACAGTCACCGGACACCAATGCTGAAAAGATGGGGGCTAGCCCCACCTCAGGGGCGCTGTCAGCACACCGAGAAAATCACGGAACTCTGTGATGCCAGCCCACAACATCCTGGAAGCAATGACAATGCACATGCAGGCAAGCATCACTGATGTGTTGTGTGACTGTAAAGCCGGACATTCATTTTGCTCTGAAGGTTACACACTGCACAGGGAAGAGGCCCTGGACTGAGACACCCGCTTTCATCTTGTGCAGGGACCAAGGTTTCACATCTGAGTGACACGAATGCTGCTCATCATAACAAGGAGCCATAGACATGGAGACAGTCTAGGGAGTTTATTTTAAAATCATGAACATTATGTACAAGTGATTAACACCTATGCTCACGCTGTGCAACTATATCTTCTTAACCTTCCTAACGCCGCCGCTATGTCTTGGCACTCCCCTAACATCCACAGCGGAGGTGGATGCAGCCTGCTGACTGCAACATCCTGTCTGTGATGACCTCGAAGGGCGTCCTCTGGAAACCTGGAGGGCCCCAGCCTGCTTTTGGGGTCCTGCTGTGTGGCAGTGGCATCCTCCCTGGCCTGTGGAACTGGAGCTGCTGGGATCACAGGAAGAGAGGATTCAGAGGGGCCGGACACTCCCAGAGTCACCTGGGTGGATGGCCCCAGAGTGTGCACATATTGGTCTGGAGGGCCCCTGACTGACTTCTTGAGAGGAAGGGGCAACTGGAATGTGTTTGAGATGCCCCGCCACCATCTCGCATTGATACTGATGGATCCTGTAAGTGCCTCAGTGATGGAGTGCAGCTCCTGCAGCAGTGCAGGACCAATGTTGTCGACTATGGTCTCCATGGCAACCGCCATCCTACCAGTGTTGACCTTGGTGCATTTGCATGCTGGCGCTATCACCTCAGCCTGAAGGCAGAGGGAATCCTCCATTGTGCCTTGCAATCTGAGGAGTGCAGCAGACACCCCTTCCTGATGTTCTCAAACTTGTCTTTGCAGCTCCTGCAACTTAGGTAAAGCCGAGTCCAGAGGCTCGTTGCCTGACTCGGACTCAGCAGATTCCTGGCCTCCAGTTGTCATCTGAGTGCTGGCACCTTTGGATTTCCCTGCCTCCGCCTGCTGTGGATCAGACAGTGCAGTGTGCACACCAAATTGTGACCCCGAGCCTAATCTAGAACTAGGTCCCATTAAGATGTGTGCCTCTGCACTGGTGGAGGGTGTGGGTGAGGCTGTGATTGGACTTCAATGTTGGTGTCTGCGGATCCCTCTTCAGAAGTGTCCTCAGGGCTGGAGTCAAGGACCTGGCTCGTGGCTGCTCTCAGCTGCTTTTCAGATGTGCCTGCGATAGAAAGTAGATATACTTAGTGTGTGGCAGGGGACTGTGAAACAGGAGGCATCACTCACAGTATGGTTGTCTGATGGATGCCGCCAACCTCACCATCTGGGCAGCAACGATCCACATCGTTGCCAACCAGCTGAATGGCTCTATTTTCAAAGGCTGTGAGGGCTTTAATGTTGGGCATTTCTCCACCAGTCTGGGATGTCTCCCTGTTGTGGGCTCACTTATCCTGCATGAAGACAGATGAAGAGTATGTAAGCAAGATGCCTGCCAGGCCAGATGAGAAGGATGCCTGGCATGTGCAGAGTGTGACTGGTGCCATGGATGGCAGGGGTGGTGGGCAGGGGAGATGAGGGTGTTTGTGAGAGAGTGAGTGGCAATGTGCCTTGAGCTGGCAGTGAGTGCGAACCCTGTGAATGTGTTAAAAGCCAAATACTGCAGACGCTGGAAATCCAAAACAAAAACAGAAAATGCTGGAAAAACTCAGCAGGTCTGACAGCATCTGTAGAGAGAGAAACAGAGATGACGTTTTGAGTCTGTATGACCCTTCTTCAGAGCTACAGAGAAGTTGAAATGTGATTAAATATATACTGTTTAGGGTGGGGAGGGGTGGTGGAGCAGGTGATTCTGGAAGAAGGTGATAGGTGGGGGCAAAGGACAGGTTGACAAACATGCCATGAACATAAGGACAAAGGGAGTGTTAATGGTAGTGGTAAGGGATAAAAAATGTGCTGATATGGCATAAAGAAAAGAAAGCAGAATGTGTTAATAGCAGGACAAGGCTAAGAACTCTGAAAAGAACAACATGAACAAAAAATAGATGGCCCTTGTGGGGGTGGGGTGGGTGGGGCAAAAATAAGGGATCAAAAATGGGATTAGAAGGGGGGGATAAAACAATGAATAAATGAATGAAAATAAAAAAGAATAAAAATAAAAATAAGAGGATAAAAAATAAAAATGAATTTTGAAAAAAAGGATAAAAAAGGGGGTGTAGATAGAGCACAGAAGTCATGGTCTGAAGTTGTTGAGCTCAATGTTAAGTCCGGAAGGCTGTAAAGAAGATGAGGTGCTATTCCTCCAGTTTGCGTTGAGCTTCACTGGGACATTGCAGCCAGCCAAGGACAGACATGTGGGCATGAGAGCAGGGTGGTGTGTTGAAATGGAAAGCGACAGGAAGGTCTGGGTCATACTTGCTGACAGAGCGAAGGTGTTCCGCAAAGCAGTCACCCAGTCTGCGTTTGGTCTCCTCAATGCATTGGGAGCAGCGAATGCAGTAGACCAAATTGAAGGAGGTGCAAGTGAAGCGCTGCTTCACTTGAAAAGAGCGTTTGGGCCCTTTGACAGTGTGGAGGGAAGAGGTATAGAGGCAGGTGTTGCACCTTCTGCAATTGCATGGGAAGGTGCTGTGGGAAGGGGATGAGGTGTTGGGGGTGATGGGGAGTGGGCCAGGGTGTCGGGAGGGAACTGTCCCTATGGAATGCTGACAGGGGGGCAAAGGGAAGATGTTTGGTGGTGGCATCATGCTGGAGTTGGCAGAAACGGCAGTGGATGATCCTTTGAATGCGGAAGCTGGTGGGGTGAAAAGTAAGGACAAGGGGAACCCTATAATAGTTCTGGGAGGGAGAGGAAGGTATGAGGGCAGAGGCGTGGGAGATGGGTCGGAGACAGTTGAAGGCCCTGACAACCACAGTGGGTGGGAAACCTCAGTTAAAGAAGAAGGAAGACATGTCATGGAAAATGGCATCACCAGAACAGATGTGACAGAGGCGAGGTAACTGAGAAAATGGGATGGAGTCCTTACAGGAAGCAGGGTGTGAGGAGCTATAGCCAAGGTAGCTATGGGAGTCGGTGGGCTTGTAATGAATATTGGTCGACAGTTTATCATCAGAAATGGAGGCAGAGAGGTCAAGGAAGGGGAGGGAAGTGTCGGAGATGGACCATGTGAAGGTGATAGAGGGGTGGAAATTGGAAGCAAAGTTGATAATTTTTTCCAGGTCCAAACGAGAGCATGAAGCAGCACCGAAACAGCCAGCGATGTACTGAAAAAGAATTATGGGAGGGGGCCTAAGTAGGACTGGAGCAAAGGATGTTCCACATACCCCATAAAGAGACAGGCATAACTGGGAGCCATGCGGGTACCCATACCTGCTTTCTTACCTTTATGCCACTATCAGCACCTTTTTTAGCCCTTACCACTACCATTAACACTCACTTTGTCCTTTTGTTCATGACATCTTTGTCAATCTGCCCTTTGCCCCACCTATCACTGGCCTTCTATCCAGCTTCACCTGCTCCACAACCCCCCCTTAAACAGTATAAATTTCATCACATTTCCACTTCTCTTTAACTCTGAAGAAGGGTCATATGGACTTGAAACGTCATCGGTTTCTCTCTCCACAGATGCTGTCAGACCTGCTAAGTTTTTCCAGCATTTCCTGTCCCTGGGGATGTGTGATGAGTTTATAAGTGTGTGTTGAGAGTTATGAGAAGAGTGACTTTCCCTGGCGGAACAGAGGAGATCATTGATCCTCTTGTGACACTGAGTGGCCGTCCTTTTTTGGAGGGCATTGGCACTCACCACCACTGCCACCACCACCCATGCTGGATTGCTGTGCTTGGTGGCTAGGCTTCGCCCAGAGCAGAGGTAGAGAAGTTTGTGGCTGGCTTCCACTGCATCCAGCGGTTGCACCAGAGAGGCATCACTAAATTTGGGGCTGCCAATTTCTTTGCTTTTGGGGCCATCTGTCACCTGGAGCAGCCCTCTGGTCTGCAGACACAAAGTAGGGTGTGCTCTGTTGTGCTTTAAATATGGTGCCTGGAGCGAGGAAGCACTGAGGTTACGGCTTGGCGGGCAAATCCAAGCCCGCCTGCCAGTGATCCGGTGTGTTTTCGATACATACATTATTAATGAGGCGGCACACACTGGGAAGCAGACGATACAGCGCAAAAACCCGCCATTGCAACTGGCTGGGAAGATGTATTTTTTTCACGCCCACCACTGCGCTTAGTGGAATTAAGGGAAAATTCCATCCACAGTTGCCAATGAGCAACAAAACCGGATATGCGTAAGATGTCAGAATGAGCACAAAAGTTTTGAAGACTTCAGCTGACAGTTATGAAATGCTTGAGTTAGAAATTGATCTGGTGTTAGGTTTATATGAAAAGCTGGAGAACAGCTGGAATGAGCTGCCTGAGGGGGGGAAAGGAAAATGGATTCCAAAGGGAAATGGATAATTATATGAAGAGAAAGTATTTGCACGACAATGGGGAAAGGGCAGGGGAATGGGATCAGATGATTTGCTCTTTCAGAGAGCTGGTACAGACATGAAGGGCTGAATGGCAGACTTTTGTGCTATAATCATTCCATGAATCTTTGATTCCATGAGTGGCGCGTAAGTTGTTCAGGAATTACCCTGACATAAATAATCTGTCATGATCAGCTGTTAACTTGAATATGGTGAAGCACTGCATTGTGCAGAACTCAGTCACTTGACATAATACTATTTAAACTAAGTATGACCTAAAAACTGATTGACAGGATGCCCAAATGTAAAATGGGAGCCAAAGTACCCAATATGATGGGCAGCATGCATGTGCATATTCTGCCCAGTGCCTATGTCAAAAACAGGCCTCAAGACCTTTACATAAGCAAATAAGGGAATTACAGCTAGTTTGAGGCTTCCACTGCAAGACTGTTTTGCCCATAACTCAGCCGACAGTGGGCCTGCTGTATTCAGGATAACCAAGAATAATGCCATCTAACCTGTGGTCCTTAAAGGAAATGCAGGAGGCCGCCATCAAAAAGGTAAGTTTGTTAAAAATACATACCTCTATGAGGAGTTGGACTTGCAGGAGTGCTGTTCTCATCTTTACTGTGAAAACTAATGCTGGTACTCACTCAGTGCCCTCCCAATCACTTCACCCCAGCACCCACTTGGCCAGGATCTACTTTAAGGCTGCTTCCGGCATTACCAAATCACCAGTGGGTGGGCTGGAGTCACCCAGCAGGAATCCACAACTCACTGATCTCCTTTAATGAGCCTTAGGCTATTTTGTTATGTTGAAGGCACTATATAAATGCCAGAGGATAAGACCCTGGTCCTGATGGATTACATCCACACATATTAAAAGAAGAAAGGGAAAAGATAGCAGAGGCACAATTACATATCTATAAAAAATCATTAGAAAAGAGAATAGAGCCAATGGATTTCCAGACAGTTAATGTGATTCTTAAATATGGGAAGAGAGATTAAACAAGTTCAGGAACTATAAGCCAATTAGCTTAATGTCAGTGTAGGGAAGATAACAAAATCCTCACTCAAAGATGTAATAGAAAAAAAAATCTAGAAACTGAAATTATAATAGAGAAGTCAGCATGGATTGCAGAAGGAAGGGTTATGCTTGGCCAACCTTATTGAGCCCTTTGAAGTAGTAGCAGAAAGGGCTGATAAGGGTAAGGCAGAATTAATGCAACATATTTGGATTTCCAAAAAAGCCTTCAATAAGATACTGCATGGTAGACTCATGACTAAGGTCAGAACATGTGAAGTCAGAGTCAAGTAAGAGAAGGCATAACAAGCTGGCTCCAAAACAGGAGTCAGAGAGAACAGGTTAAAGGTAATTATTCAGCTGGACAAATGGTGGGAAGTAGTTTTCCATTAGGATCAGTGCTGGAACCACTGTTGTTCACCATCTACATAAATGATTTGGACTCATGAATCAGAAGTACAATTTGAAAATTTGCAGATGACACCAAATTGGAGAGTGTAGTTAATACAGAGGAGGATTGCAGGAAAGTGCAGGAAAACATTAATAAATTTGCAGAGTGGGCATATAATTGGCAAAGTATAGGTAAGTGTGAGATGGTACATTTTCAGTAGGAAGAGGGAGGCCACATACTCCTTGGAAAACTTAATGTCTAAACAGGGCAGATTGGAACACAGGGATCTGAAGGCACGTGTGCTCTCAAAGTAGCAACAAAGGTTAATGAGCAAACAAAACACTAGAGTTTGTTGCTAGAAGAATAACATTGAAAAGCAGGGATGCTATATTAAACGTTTATTAGAACCCTGGCTAGACCATACATGGAGTACTGAACACAGCTCTAATCTTCATATTATAATAAGGATATAGAGGCACTGGAGAAGATGCAAAAAAGATTTACTAGAACAATATCAGACTGAGCAGTTATACCTATCAGGAAAAATTGAACAGACTGAGGGTCTTTTCAGTAGAAAAGAGAAGACATGGGGGTGATATGATAGAGTTCTTTAAGGTTACGAAAGGATTTGATAGGGTAAACATAGAGATGGCTTTCCACTTGCAGACAAGACCAAAAACAGGTTCTGTAAAAATAGGATAGTTACTACTAAATCCAATAAGAGAATTCAGAAGAAACTTCTTTACCTAGAGTGTGCTTCGAATTCATTACTGTTGAGACAAATAGCATAGCATTTAAGGGGAAGCTAGATAAGCACATGAGGAATAGAAGGATAAATTGATGAAGAAGGATAGCAGGAGGTTCCTGTGAAGCATAAACACCGGCATGGACCTGCTGGGTGCTGTAAGTACTTTAGAATACTTGGTAAGTTTGATGTTCATCCACCAATACTGTTCTGAGAAGTTGTCCTGCATGTGCCATTTATGAGCAGTTTGAACAAAAAATGCGGAGTTGTATTGCTCGCTTCCACTGATTTCTAACCAAAGAGTCACTGCTCTACAGATTCATATTTAAATGTTTGGGAAGGTGTTGCTCACTGGCCTTCAATTACTAGTCACTTTTTTTTAGGTGTGCAAAGAGCTAAATATCACAGGAGATCTTTTCTAAATTTAAATCTTTCTTTCTGTCAATAACTTTAGCAAAAATGTTGGAAGCAAATAGGTTAAACTTTGAAATGGTTTAGAGGTTGCCTGAATATTTTTTAATTGATTGCAGTAACCAATTCAAAGTGAAAATGATGTCAGAATGTCTCCTTCAGGTGTCCTCAGGCCCTGACATAATGGTTGATTTGCTTTTGCTTCATTGCTGTAAAACTGCAGTCTTACTGCACTTCTTGTGCTTGTGATATGTACGAAACACATCATTTTGCTGCAACGCGTGCAATACAATGGCACTGTTATATCACAAATAATCAGTTTGAGACCGGATAGCATTTTAGAATGAGGGAGCCCAGTCGACCCAAGTTATACTGCCCTCTGGCTAGTGAAACTGAGCTTTGTTTGCATGCATTCAACAATCCACTCAGCTGGCATCTGATTGCCAAAGGATTTTACTGTTGACAAAGACACTACATGACAATCAGATCTCTGTTAGCGTTAGAAAGTTTAATTATCAGTTCGACCATTTGGACTCCTGAGAACCCTTTAAGCCTCGCGCCAGTAGCGATTATATTATACGGCCAATGCAAAGCTTAAATAGTGTCAGTTGATTGAGTTACTCCAAATTACGTCGCGCTGTTTGCATTGATTGTGAAGTCAAAATTGCTTTGCATCAGTTCAGTGGACCATTACAGACCTATTGGGTATGAGTGCTATGCTATTATCTTATATGACGTACATTTTTTAAAGAGATTTCAAAAATACCAAAAGCATATTTTACAAGCACAATAGTAAATTGGTTTAGCAGATGTAAGAAGTTTAAAGTGGCAGTTCTATATCTGTAAGTACAAACAGAATTTTTGTTCCGTTGAGGCATAATAAAATAGTTTAAAAGTTCGTTAAACTCAATACATCACTGTCTGATTTGTTTTTTGGTTAGTATATTGAAAGAGTAACCTTTATCCCTTTTTCCACAGAAATTGTGCGGTCAATTTGATACAAAGGGAGAAACGCCGCATGAATCCTTTATCCCTTTCTGTCCCTTCACAGCAAAGCCCTTTGACTGTTTAACTAGACAGCGAAACACACAATCACTCTCAGCAACAGAATGGATTTCATTGATCTACCACGCTGTTACTTCTCTCTGTCTATAATAGCAGCCTCAAAGGCTTCTTCCACATTTCTTGAAGGTAACATTTCACTTCAAAAAAAAAGAGAGCAGCAGGTGTCTGCGGTCCGGATTTTAAACCATCTGCCAGTGAAAATCTAGGAACAGAGAGGATTCCAGGACTGTTAAGAAATGACCATAATCACTTACAGAGCGAGATTTCCCATTGAAAGCGTATTACATCTGGCAGGGTAGTTTACTATTGTCCGTGTGAAATATATTTTACTCATTAAAATCTTATCATTTGTAACCTTTTGCACATCAACCGTGCCTTTTGTCAGCATTGTTTTTGGCCTATGGCACATACCTCGTCAGTATTAGTGTCAGTCTCACCATAAAAACATTTGGTGGCTAGAGTTGAATCTGCAATGCAAATGAATTCTGCGTCTTTAAGTATTTAACAGTGTCTTTAAAAATAGAAATACAGAACAAGAGGGAAATGGCATGCATTAAGTTATTGATACCAGGCCACTGCAAATAACAGAATATGTGGCCTTGAATAATAGAGCAAAACCAAATGCAACATCTCACAGTTCTCTGCTCTCTCTGGAAAGGGAAACAGCAAAAGCACATGTGCAGTGGGAGGTTGACAAAATTAAGATATGTTTTGTTTTTAGGTGAGCGTTCTATAAGAAATTAACAGCAAAAACAGCAGTGCCTGAACTCAACATATATGAAGTCCTTATACATACCAAGTTACACAAGCTTTTTTTATCCTCTTCTTACAAGACAACCATAAAACTGGCTGAATAAGGGTGCTTGGCAACTGCCAGCATTATGGCACTCCCTTCTATCTTGCAATTTCTTGGGTAATTTGCAACTTATGCTAATAGGACATCACCAATGGTCAGT
Organism: Cetorhinus maximus; assembly: GCF_964194155.1. Lineage (NCBI taxonomy): Eukaryota > Metazoa > Chordata > Chondrichthyes > Lamniformes > Cetorhinidae > Cetorhinus > Cetorhinus maximus. Next base: position 96,126,083 of record NC_135885.1, read on the forward strand.
TGCATCTTTCACTGATGCTCCTGAGTCACAGACGCTGGTCGGTGAAGGATGCAGAGCTGCTTGTGAGTGTTTCTGGCATTTCTCAATGTTTGCAGAAAGCCAGTTACAAATGAGCAAACAAGAGAGAAAAATGCTGTTAGTAAACATGATCAGTGTGGTTAATAATGTTGTACATACAAATTAATCATAAGTTTCTTGCAGAGTAGTGTTATCTTGGAGTTCTAAGGAAAACAGGATTGTGTATTCTATTTTTGTAATGTGTGTTTGTAATGTATTTGTCGGGAACTGTTCTTGCTTTTCTCTTCCTTTCTGATCATAGAATCAAACAATGCATGAGACCATTCGTGCTTGTGTGGGCTCTTTGAAACAGTTATCCAAATAGCTCCACTCTCTCCTTCCCCCGCATACCGTTGCAAATTAATCCTTTTCTAGAATATATCCAATTCCCTTGTTGAAAGTTACTATTGAATATGCTTCCACAGTCCTTTCTGGCAATGCATTCTAGATATTAGTAAGTTGCTGCATGAAAATAATTCTCTTCAACTTCTCTTTTGTTCTTTTCCCAAATATCGTAAATTTGTGTGCTCTCGTTAACAATGCTCCAAGCAGCTTTTCCATATTTTACTCTATCAAAGCCTTCGTAATCTTGAGCACCACAATTAAATCTCCCCTTTACCCCTCTGCTCTAAGCAGAACAATCCCAGATTCTATAGTCTTTCCATGTAGCTGAAGTCCCTTATCCCTGTTGCCATTTTAGCAAGTCTCCTCTGCACCCTCTGTAAGGCTTCCAATGAGTGAAACATTAATTGGTTCAGGAAAGAACACAAAAAATAAATGAGAATTTGTCTTTCTTTGGAGTTTTGTTTAAACTCTCAGGCAAATCCATCCCTGCTCGCTTGAATGACCTAACAAAAGTGTATGATAAACCATGTATTGTACTGCTGTACATTTACATCATTCATATACTAAAAGCCTTGCCTATAGAGTATACTCTGCAGTGCAATACTTTCATGTTTTTCATGACGTAGCATTTCTGTCACTCACACTTGAACTTATCTATTTACTAAATTTAATTCTAGTTTGGACTAATTTTCTTGTCCTTACTGTGCAGTATTCACCAGTACATGGAACATAATGACACTGAAAGAAGGGTGGTCACATTTAATACCAGGTCTGCAAACTTTTGGTTCATAGCCTGAAACAGGTGGATGGGATGAGATCTTTAATGTGTGTCCAAGAGAGCAGACAAGCCCTCAGTTTAACCAGAAAGCATGCCCTGTCTTTCTTGCTTTTTGTCTTTCTCCCACTTCTGTCACAACTCCTTTCCCAGCCTTCCTGATCAGTCTGTTACCGTGCCTCAGCTCAGCACTGCAAATAGGCCACAGGATTTTGCAACCACAATGCCTGATCCCCCCTCCCACAAACTCTCCCCACTCCTCGGCATACTGTTTATCAATGCTCACCTTGTACTGGTAGCTCACCCATTTCACTTCAATAAAGCCCAGCTCTCTAATGAACTTAGCTGGGCAGGCCAAGTAGACACACCACCCCCTGCCCCGTGTTCCATATAAATATTAATCCCGTTGTCTCTGACAGAGTCTCTAACTTCCCTTAAGAAATGTTCTAAGAGACCAACTAATGTTAGTATTACTATATGGCACTCCCTGTCTGTTGTATGTCATTTTCATTTGTTCATATGTTAGTTGGTCATAGTTTGGCTCTCATACTTCAAACATTACACTTGGCATAAGTAAGTTATATCCACATTTTTTTGTAGCTATTAGGTTGAATGTAGCATTTGTAACCCTCTGTGCTGCAATTTCCATGATCCTCAGTAAGTGCCCTGAAAGAAGCAGGAATGAGAAAGGAAGACAGCAGAGCTCTAACCTAGATGCAGTGTGTATAGTCCATTGTTTACAGCTAGAATTTCATTTAGGTATGCTTGTGCATACATCGGAGCTAGTTCAGCAACATGGCAGTAGAAATAAACCAACAGGTATTCAGACCACACAGGGAGATTTTGAGGCCTCCCACCTGGCAGAAGCGTGAAATCACGCGGAATAACTTGCCGCCCCGTTTCTGATGTTGCAATTTTCCTGGAGTCCTCAGAAAGCAAACAACAGCTTGCATTTGTATAGCACCTTTAACGTAGTAAAGTATCCCAAACTGCTTCACAGGAGCATCATCAAACAAAAAATGGCACTGAGCCATGTAAGGAGCTATCAGGGCAGGTGGCCAAAATCTTGACTAAAGAGAAATGTTTTAAGGAGCCTTTCAAAGGAGGACAGCAAGGTAGAGAAGCAGAGAGGCAGAGAGGTGTACAGAGACAATCCCAGAGCTTAGGGCCCAGGCAGCTGAAGGCCACCAAAGGTGGAGTGATGAAAATTTGGGATACACAAGAGATGAGAATTGGAGAAACATAGAAACGGTCGTAAAGCAGGAGTAGATTACAGAGATGGGGAGGGGGGTGGTGGCGCTGAGGCCAGGGAGGGGTTTGGAAACAGGGATTTGGAAAGTCGATGCAAGCTCTGCCCAGTTACAGGTAGTGGTTCAGCTGATGAGGAGCCCAAAGGTATGTAGTTATTTATCATTGTGGGGCCGGAAAAATAATGATGAGGAGGAAAGGAAGGGCATCCAAAGCTAGAGTTTTCTGGATGATTACAGAGAGCTATGAAGAAAGAACTGGCAAATTGGATAGCTCTTTCAAAGAGCTGGCACAAGCACAATGGACTGAATGGCCACCTTCTATGATGTTTGATTCTCTGAAGACTGTATGCAGAGTAAACCTAGCCCACATGTGATTGAAAAAAATGATTATTTTAGTGGCTTGTTTCGATATAATGAGAATGCAATGAGAAAAGCTTTTAATACCCTTAAAAAAACATTAAAACTGAATAATGACCAGCAGGTTATTTACGTTTCTGGTTTCATTATACACGCTTACACACAAGTTGATTAACTACAGAATGTGATTAATACTTTGGTTAAACTTGTGAAACTGCATAGTAAATCTGCATCCCTGATTAATTTAATTTTCTAATTAACTTTATTGTGGCAGCACATTGATTACTATCCGCACCTTATTTAATAGCATTCAAATTAACTGTGAATCTTCAGTCCAACACATTTTTCTCAGACCAATTTAATCTTGTGGTTTTACTAGAATTCTAGAGTAATGATGCACTAAATGGACAAAAGTGTAACGTATTTGTGTGAATGGGGCTGGTGGTTGACAGAGATCTGCAAACACCAACTGATTGAAACGCTCAGGACCTGGGGAGGTATCACAAATACTTCTTAAATCATCATTGAAAAGTCATTAGAAATCTGGCAGGGACCTCTGGACAGATTGCTAAGCAGAAGAACAAAGCACCAGGAATCCTTAAATAATGATGGGAACGAACTGGAAGGAATGACAGTGGAGCTAAAAACAGATTTGTTACTTAACAACCAAAGCTTCATTTTCTTTTACTATTTGCATACTGGTAAAAGTTTTATTCATGAGTTGTTAAGCATTTTGTGTGGTAAATCGGTTTATGCCTATGACCTTGGCCTGTTACTTTATCCTGCCAGATGGTATTAAGAGGGATCTTTAAATCCATCGTAAATCATCTGATGTGGTATGGGAGATTGGATAATACAGTCATGAAGAGAATAAAGTAAGCAATTTTAATAGTTTTGTGTTGAATGTAGTTCTCTTGCTGCAAGTCCAAACCAATCCACAGATATCTATCATGACATTTTAGTTGTCCCAGAAGCCTGTTTATCTCCTTGATGTTAAAATGTTTGTAGAAGAAAAGCTGGAATCCACATTTAATACATATCAGTGAGTAATGAAATATATATTTTTTGTTATTGAGAAACCTAGATGAAAGCCCAAGGTGCACAGAGCAGTACATTACCAAAGCTGAAAACAACAGATTAGAATATGAGGTAAATCATGAAATAGTAGGTAACATCAGTCTTGGTTTCAAAAGCCCGTAGATTTTAGGCAAGGCATCTGATTTGCCAACAGAAGCATGGCGGTGGGCGGGGGTAGGGGTTTGTGGGGGGGATGGTTGGGGAGAGAGGGGGTAGGGTGGTAGGGGTTGGGGTACTCTGCTTGTTGGGGTACTCTGCTGCTTTGGTGCAACGCCAGTTGGGATGATTAGATTAACTACGGTGCTAAGACTGTGGGGGCCCCAGTCTGTGGCATACTGGAATTGGTCAAGTTTCCACTGATAAATTAAATAGCAAATTATATTTTAAACTATACACCAAGTCCAGATGGATCACACCCTGCTCCCCTGAACAGGTTAATAGAATTTCTAGCCTATTATTTGAAGATGAGAAACACTCTGGAGAATGTTGGCAAGTCAAAGAGTCCCATCAAAACTGAATATGAAGAAATCTTAAAATGAATGATCATAATTCTAGGTAATACAGCAAATTAATGGCTTACTAACAATGGGGAACATTTTACTACGTGCATTTGGTACATGCTTTCATTAAAAAGAACACATTTTCCACTTTGGAACATCTAACAAATGGGTCAAATCTTTCTTGTTTCTGACAGTTGAGAAATAAGAACTGAAGATAAATATGAAAGAATGCTTAAAACATTCGACATGCATTTTGAACTGAATAAAATAATGAATATGCACTATTTTTATGTCTTTAGTTAACCAAATGTTCTGTCTGGGGCAGTGCCATGAAAACCAACCTGCAGCAAGCCTTATTGTGCATTTATTTCAGGGCAAATTGCACCACCAATATTTTGGGAGAAAATGTGGGTTTTTCTTTAGAATCTAATGTGGAGTCCATGGGTAAATGTGCAAAATATGTTGGCTTAGTTCAGAATCATGGTGCAGTTCAAACTCAGTTTATTATTGTTTGCAAAAGAACAGTTTTTCAAACACTGGGATAATTTAGCTCCCTGCCACTAAGACATTTTGTGTCTGATACAGCAGAATGTGAACATTTGCTGATAGCATCCTATGGCAAATGGTGTAGTAAAATGTGGTTAAATTCTGTCATTGCTTCCATCAGTAAAACAAATAGAACCCATCCCCCACGTACCTGTTGTCTGAGGCACCCTCTGCAGTCCGTGTCAGAGCCTGATTGAATGATGTTTAAACAAATATGGCGCTGATATTTACAGGAAGGCAGGAAGGGTGTAGGTGAGGCTGTAAAAGGCCAAAGAGCCTCTCAAGGCTGTGGATACAGAGGTAATGGCAGGACCCCAAATAGGTAGGGAACACCAGTAACAGAAGGCCACACTTGGAGACTCTTGGGGACACTCACCGGCAATCAATGGGTCAGACAGGTCTACCTACAGGAGGAGATGGGTGAAGGCCTTCTCCAGGACTGGGGGAGAGACCTCCTTCAGGAGTGGGAGACCAAAGGTTTCCTTGAGGGGCTGGGGAGAAGCTCTCTTGCTCCTTCTGACCCAGACAGAAGGCGGAATTTTCCCTGCCTGCTGGCATCGGGTGTTCTCACCAGTGTGAGTGGACAATATGGTGAGAAGGCCAGAAATCAGTTTCACAACATCGTGAAAGCAGTTTGCAAACGTCTGCTCAGCCCGTTGATGGAGGGCCGCATTTCTCGACAACGGGAACCTCATCGTAATACATCTGCATATCATTATAAGGTCAACCCGCCGGAATGATCCCCCCACCCCTGGATCGTCCGCCCACGTCGGCGTGTTTCACAACAGCTTATATAAAGCATGCACTTGGTGGGCTGCACTTTGAGGGGAACTCGGAGGTGAGTCCACAGTAACATTCTGCAGCACTCATGAGGGTCACCTGTTGGACTTCAAGGTTGAGGCACGTTGGGGGGGCAGGGCTGCCCTGCAGTTGAGACACGTTGCGAGGGTGGTGGGGGTGGGGGTGGGGGGGGAGGTAAGAGCTGCCCTGTGGCTGAAGGTAGTGCACAAGCACGTGCAGAGTTGGGGGGAGGGAAACAGCTATGCATTAGGGAAACCTTGAATAAAGTGATGCAGCCATGAAACTTTAAAAGTATCTGATTCTTTATCTGCCTTCAGCACCTGACCCCTTCAGGACAACAGCATCTCTGGTCACAGAGGCTGCAAAGATGGGTGCCAGCCTCACCTTAAAGGTGCTGAGAGCACACAGAGAGAATGATGGAACTCTGTGATGCCTGCCCACGACATTCTGGCAGAAATGACCAGCACCATCGAGGTGCAGGTATCAGTAACATTTCCAGGGAATGTGAGGCTGGACCATCACTTTGATTTGAAGACTGCACAGAGCACAGAGAAGAGACCCTGGACTGAGACATCTGCCTTTATCTTATGCAGAAAGGTTTCACACCTGAGTGACAGGAACACTGCTTATCAGAATAAGGATTCATAAGCAGGGAGACATTGTTGAGAGTTTATTGACAATAGTGAACATTATGCACAAATGATTAACACCCATGCTCAAGCTGCGCAACCTCACCTTCTTAACCTTCCTATCCCTGCCACCACATCTTGGTGCTCCCCAGACATCCACAGTGGAGGTGGAGGCAGTCTGCTGACTGCTATGTCCTGTCTGCAACCAGTCAATTTGGCAGGCGCTACCATGAAGTTTACAGCATCTCAGCTGGATGGCCTGAATAACCCTGTTGACATTGTAGGTTCTTTAACAAGAAAAACTGGATGAAGGAGCATTGCTCTAATAATTTAAGTGGTTTATTCTAGATTTTTAGAGCTCAGAAGTTGCTTCTCAAAATACAACAGCAAATATTTTCTTAATTCTAAGATAAAAGCAAAAAGCTGCAGATGCTGGAAATCCAAAACAAAAATAAAACTACCTGGAAAAGCTCAGCAGGTCTGGCAGCATCTGCGGAGAGGAATACAGTTAATGTTTCGAGTCCGTATGACTCTTCAACAGAGCACATTCCTTAGATAATATCACCACCTTCAACACCTCTTTGTCCTTTTGTCTATGACATCTTTTGGCTATCTCACCTATCACTGGCCCTCTATCCAGCTCTATGCCACCCCCCCACCCCTCCCCCCTTAAACCAGCTTATATTTCACCTCTTTTCTATTTTTACTTAGTTCTGTTGAAGAGTCATACAGACTCAAAACGTTAACTGTGTTCCTCTCCGCAGATGCTGCCAGACCTGCTGAATTTTTCCAGGTAGTTTTATTTTTTTTTTTTCTTAATTCTATATCAGCTTTATGGAAATAAAAGTGCATTTCCTGTCAGAACAGTTGTTAGAAAAGACTGTTCTCTTCTGACACTAGGCTAACACTGAAAGTGGATCTGACAGGCATCTATTTTATGATCACTTGCCACTGCTGAAATTGGTACCATTTTAAAGGGGTAAAGGAATAGATAGACAAGTCTCTTAAGGTGGAGGACAAGTTGAAAAGGCTGTTAAAAAAAAGCATATAGGATCCTTGGCTTTACAAACAGAGATCAAAGGTACAAAAAATAGTTGTACTAAACTTTTTTATAAAACACTGGTTAGGCCCAATTGGAGTATTGTGGTCAATGCTGGGCATCACAGTTTAGGAAGGATGTCAAGGACTTTGAGTGGGTGCAGAGAGCGAATAAAATGTTGTCAAGGATGATAGACTTCAGTTTGGTTGAGAGACTAGAGAAACTGAGATTATTCTTTGAGCAGAGAAAGTTAAGGCTTGATACTTACACTGCAAATTTGAGGCACCAGGAATGGAGACAGTAATGCCAAAATCAGCTCCCACCCAACATTTTTAAATAGTTCCATTGTCCTTACAACTCTGCAAAAATCTGACACTTGGACTCGAATTTGACTCGAGTCAATTTTTTTTTTTCACTTGTGACTTGAATTGGGGAAAATGACTTGTGACAACTTGACTTGGACAAAATTGACATGGTGAAAGTCCTTAATTTAAAAATAAATGGTATTTCGATTAATCTCAGGAAAATACAATTAATCGATGTTTCGTTATGAACCTTGGGCCAACATCTTCCCCCCATCGGGAGGGATGTGCTGAAGTGGGTGTGGGCGGGCGGGTTCCCGATCGGCGCCCCCAGTCAGGGGCACGCTACCATTTTATGTGGGTGGGCCAATTAAGACCTGCCCAGTGTGACATCTGCCAGGAAGCGCTATGCACTCCCTGTGTGAGCGGGGGAGGATTCCCTGAGCCAGGAGTGCACTCTTTTGCGCATGCGCGCGAAAGAGAGCATTGATCTCTCTGAGGCTAAGTGCTGCCTCAAGGAGATTGGCTCAAATTTGAAACTTCAAATAAAGATGAGAGAAAAATTTCGCTGCTATGTCCCCTCACTGTCACATGAATTGGGACACGTCCATAACTTTTATTTTGAAATTTTCCGAGATTTTTAAATCACTCATGAAACCTCATCCCGCCCGTGGATGAGGTTTCATGCTTTATCAGGAGCCCACCAGGGCTCTCAGTCCGCCCGCCAACCTTAAGGTTGGACGGGCAGGCCCATTAATGGTTTCAATTAGTTTTCTAATGGCCTTAATAGGCTGTTGACAGGTCGGTGGGCGAGCAGCCGACTCAGCTGTGCACCCACCGACCTGAAAATCTAAATGATGCGGGGCGCCGTCAGGACGCACGTCCGATGTCACCCCATGTCATTTTACACGTCGGCGAGCGGGCCCCGCGCCCGCTTGCCGAACAGAAGATTCTGCCCTTGATGTATGTAATCCATCACAAGTTTTGTTCGCCTCCTGTCTGATCTCACCTAATGCCACCGCTGATCAGCCTATTTGGAGACTGGACTGCCAGACCCACAGCAGCGATTGGCTGAGCAGTTTGTCAAGCAGGGACTACCTAAGCACCAAATTCCTGATTCCCTCCTTTCTCACTGATCTTGCATGAGGAGAAGTCTTTGTTGGCATCAGTGGAAACACCCACAGGCGGAGGACACAACTCCAACTCATTTGTTTTTTTGCTCATTTCTTACCGGCGCACACTGCTTTGGTTTTGTGATTTTGCCCTCCCCGAAGCCCAAACTCAAAAGTTTTCCATGGCCACCTCCAACCCTTCCATCCCCAAATCTTCCTGACTCTCCCATGGCCACCTTGGCCCCAGCTCTTCCATGGCCACCCAGACCATTCCATGGCCTTCCCTGGCTCTTCCATGGCCACTTTTGATCCAAGCTTTCCATGGCTGGAAGAGGGACAGGGGAATGGGACAAAAGAGAGGGACATGAAAAATGGGCAGGAGAGAGGGAAAGGGGGGAAGTACAGCGGAATGAGACAGGGGAGAGGACAGAGAAATGGGACATGAGAAATAGACAAGAGAGTGGGGAAGAGGAGAGGTACATGGGCATGGGATGGGGGAGAAGACGGAGAAATGGGACATGAGAGAGGGATAGGAGTGAGGGACAGGAAAGAGGGAAATGGGAGAGGTACAGGGGAATGGGATGGTGGAGAGGGCAGGGAAATGGGACATGATAGAGGGACAGAAGAAAGGGACAGGGAAGAGGTACAAGGGAGAGGGACAGGGGAATGGGACCAGGACAGAGGAGAGGAACAGGGGAGAAGGACACGGGAGAGGGACAGGGGAGCAGGTCATCAGCACACACAAGCAAAACCTTGTAAATATTACATGTACTAACTGCATTGAATGCTTAAATGCTGAGGTCGCTTTGGTAATTGCTTCACACAAAATATGTGTAGTGCTTTCACGAGCTAGACAAGAATCACATCATCATCAAAAATTATATAATTTGGTTATAAAAGTTATGAAAATTCAGTCACAAAGAGAACTTCTGTCTGTAAAACATGTGAAACACAGGTGGCTGATGGCCCTGTGATGATATAAAATTTTGTTCACCATCAGTAAAGCCATCCTGAAAAGTAAGTTTTAACATTATTTTTTCACAAATTAAATACAATTTTTACATACGCTTACCTTTGAAGAGCCAGCATTCTTTTCTGATTTAATAGTTCCGAATGACATCAGATATTACACAATTTATAATATTGACATAAAAATCTTTCACCATGAATGACTCTACAAAGTTCTGATAATGTTTAGGCTACTATTAAATTTACAATTGATTACCCTGTCACTCGTGTCAGAAAATTTGTGTGAGGAAAGTAGGCAATGTTTACCTGAAAATAGGTATAGGCCTATAGCCGAGGGTTATTATTGCTACGTCAATAAATGGAACAAAATAAAGGCTTCTTCAACTTCCATTTTGCATTTTAATCCCTATCAGATTTGTAAAGTACAGTGAAGTAAAGCAAAGAGTAAGAGGACATGTTCCTGACGTACACTTTAAAAAAATGACTTGCAACTTGACCTGGGAGAAAATACGAACATACAAACATAGAAAATGGGAGCAGAAGTAGGCCATTAGGTCCCTTGAACCTGCTCCGCCTTCTACAAAATCATGGCTGATTTGTTTGCGTTTCGAGTTCCACATTCCCATCTACCCCCGATAACCTTTGATTCCCTTGCCTAACAAGGATCTATCTACCTCTGCCTTAAAAATGTTCAGTGACCCCACCTCCACTGAGGCAGAGTTCCAAAGTCGCACAACACTTGAGAGAAAAAAATTCTCCTCATCTCTGTCCTATAAGGGCGGCCCTTAATTTTAAAACAGTGCCCCCTAGCTCTGGACTAACACACAAGAGGAAACATCCTTTCCACATCTATCTTGTCCAGAAACAAGTAACTTGCAACGACTTGGGAAAAAAAACGACCCAGTTACAATTCTAGGCAGAAGGGTCGGTAACCAATGAGGGAAAAATACACCAGTTGTCATGATCTGAAATGCACTGCCTAAAAGGGTGGTGAGAACAGATTCAATGATAACTTTCAAAAAGGATTTTGCTAATTACTTCAAGGGGAAAAATTTACAATGTTACAGGAAAAGATCAGAGTAGTGAGACTAAATGGATGGGTCTCCTTCCGTGCTGTATCATTCTTTGATTCTATATAGGATAACAGAAGCAAGAGTGTCTCAAGGATATATGCACAATCTTATAAATGACAAAATAAGCACTTTCATTAGTTTGGGGAAATTATATTTCTTCAGTATCACTGAGCTCCTCCTAAAATTGATTTTGTTTTAGAAAGGATAGGTGAATATAAACAGGACAATGCACTTACAGTTCCTGCGCCATTTCAGTTCAATACACCACAAGTTACAATTTAAAAAAATCAAGGGGCTGGTTTACAATGCATCCATGCTCCAAACTTTGAAGTGTTTGTTTTCTATTTTTGATCAAATATATGAACAGTATGGACAGAGGGCATATCCTCTCCTCCAAAGGACGAGATAAGGAGCACAAAACATTTCTGTTGTTATTGATGTTTATTTCAATAATCTTAATTTCAATTTCTTTCTATAACAAATAATATTTAATGAAGGACCAGACCCATGATTCATAGTTGATAAATTAGTGTGAGTGATTATAGATGGGCCCCCATATTTTTGAAGGCCTTACAGCGCATTCCCATTGTTACTCCAATGGAGTTTAGTTTGGATTCTGGAAACACCCAGCCCATGCGCCGTTTCTTTGTAGAACAGAATTTCTGTCCCCCCACACCCCACCTCCCCACTCAAGTGAGGGACTCCCAGGCCAGGAGTTTCTTCATCCTTAGCCTGCAAGTGTAGCTAGCTATGTGATAGCACCATACCAGCAACTACAGGGACACAAGAGATACTGCCACATGTTTCTGAAGTCAGCCGGGCACAGCACCCTCCCCAAGGTGTATAGCCTCCTTGGTCTGATGGGACACCAGGGATGAACCCCAATTAACAGAAATAAAAACACAATATGATGGAAATACTCAGCTTGTAGGGCAGCATCTGTTTACTCCACGCACCATGCAAAATTTCCTACAATTTTTTCATTCTTTCATGGGAGGTGGGTGTTGCTGGCCAGGCCAGCATTTGTTCCCCTTCCCTAGTTGCCTTTGAGAAGGTGATGGTGAGTCACCTTCTTGAAATGTTGCAGCCCGCATGATGTAGATACATCCACAGTTCTGTTAGGAAGGGGGTTCCAGGATTTTGACCCAGGGACAGTGAAGGAACGGTGATATAGTTCCAAGTCCGGATGTGTGTGACTTGGAGGGGAACTTGCAGGTGGTGATGTTCCCATGCATCTAATGCCCTTACCCTTCTAGGTGGTAGAGCTCACAGGTGTGGAAGGTGCTGTTCAAGGAGACTTGGTGAGTTGCTGCACTGTATCTTGTAGATGGTACATTCTGCTGCCACTGTGCACTTTGTGGAGAAGGGGGTGAATGTTTGAATTGATGATAGAGTGCCACTCAAGCTGAATGATTTGTCCTGGATGGTGTCGAGCTTCCTGAGTGTTGTTGGAGCTGCACTCATCCAGGTAAGTGGAGACAATTCCATCACACTCCTAACCTCTGCCTTGTAGATGGTGAACAGGTTTTGGGGAGTCAAGTGGTGAATTCCCAGCCTCTGACCTGCTCTTGTAGCCACAGTATGTATATGGCTGGTCTAATTAACTCCCTGGTCAATAGTAACCCCCAGAATGTTGATGGTGGGGGATTCAGCTATGGTTATGCCACTGAAGGTCAAGTGGAGATGGTGTGATTCTCTCTTAGTCTTGATGGTCATTCGCATGTACTTTTGTGGCATGAATGTTAGTTGCCACTTAGCAGCCTAAGTCTGAATGTTGTCCAGGTCTTACCGCATATGGACACGGACTGCTTCAGTATCTGAGGAGCTGTGGATGGTACTGAACACAGTGAAATTATCAATGAACATCCCCACTTCTGACCTTATGATGGAGGGAAGGCCATTGATGAAGCAATGGAAAATGTTTAGGCCTAGGACTCTACACTGAGGAACTCCTGCAGCGATGTCCTGGACTGAGGTGATTGACCTCCAGCAACCACGACCATCTTCCTTTGTGCTAACTATGACTTCAAACAGTGGAGAGCTTTCCCCCTGATTCCCAATGACTTCAGTTTGGCTAGGCTCCTTGATGTCACATTCAGTCAAATGCTACCTTGATGACAGGGCAGTTACTCTCATCTCACCTCTTGGCAGAATTTAATGACCCCTCTGGCCAGCGGGATTTTCCAGTCCTGACGAAGTCAATGGACCTTTGAATGACTCACCGCATTTTCCGGCCCCATCCCCACCACGACGGGGCCATAAAATTTTGCCCCTTGAGTTTTGTCCATGCTTGGGCCAAGGCTGTAAAGATGTCAGGAGTGGGGTGGCTCTGGCGAAACTCAAACTGAGCATCAGTGAGCATGTTTTTTTTGAGTAAGTGCCGCTTGACAGCACTATTGACAACCTTCCATCACTTGGCTGATGACCAAGAGAAGACTGAAGGGTCAGTAATTGGCTGGGTTGGATTTGTCTTGTTTTTTTGTGGACAAGACATACCTGGGCAATTTTCCACATTTTTTTGTTCATTCATGGAATGTGGTTAGGCAAATACGTATTGCTCATCCCTAATTTCCCTTGAGAAGGTGTTGGTGAGCTGCCTTCTTGAACCACTGCAGTCCATCTGGTGTAGTTACACCTACAGTGCTGTTAAGGAGGCAGTGCCAGAATTTTGACCCAGCGACAGTGAAGGAACGGCGATATATTTCCAAGTCACGATTGTGAGTGGCTTGGAGGGGAACTTCTAGTTGGTGGTGTTCCCATGTGTCTGCTGCCCTTATCCATCTAGATGGTAGCGGCCATGGGTTTGGAAGGTGCTGTCTAAGGAGCCTTCATGAGTTCCTGCAGTGCACCTTGTAGATGGTACACACTGCTGCCACTGTGTGTCTGTGGTGGAGGGGGTGAAAATTTATGGAAAGTTATGGATGCCAATCAACTGGGGTTACTTTGTCCTGGATGGTGCCAAGCTTTTTGAGTGTAGTGGGAGCTGCACTTATCCAGGCAAATGGAGAGTATTCCATCACATTCTGACTTGTGCCTTGTAGATGGTAGACAAGCTTTGGGGAGTCAGGAGGTGAGTTACTTGCTGCAGGATTCCTAGCCTGGAGATGGTCATCGCCTGGCACTTGTGTGGTGTGAATGTTATTTGCCACTTGTCAGCCCGAGCCGGGGTATTGTCCAGGTCTTCTTGCTACATTTGGACTGCTTCAGTATCTGAGGAGTCATGAATGATGCTGAACATTGTGCAATCATCAGCGAACATCTCCACTTCTGACCTTATGATAGAAAGAAGGTCATTGATGAAGTAGTTGAAGACGTTTGGGCCTAGGGACTCCTGCAATGATGCCCTGAAACTGAGATGATTGGCATCCAACAACCACAACCATCTTCCTTTGTGCTCGGTATGACTCCAACCAGTGGAGAGTTTTACCCCTGATTCCCATTGACTCCAGTTTTGCTAGGGCTCCTTCATGTCACACTCGATCAAGTGCTGCCTTGATGTCAAGGGCAGTCACTCTTACCTGGCCTCTGGAGTTCAGCTGTTTTGTCCATATTTGAACCAAGCTATAATGAGCTCAGGAGCCCAAACCGAGCATCAGTGAGCAGTTATTGCTAAGCAAGTGCCGCTTGATAGCAATGTTGATAATCCTTTCCAACACTTTACTGATGATGGAGAGAACACTGATGGGGTGGTACTTGGCCGGGTTGGATTTATCCTGCCTTTTGTGTACAGGGCATACCTGGGCAATTTTCCACATTGCCAGGTAGATGTCTGTGTTGTCACTGTACTGGAACAGCTTGGTGAGGGGCACGCAAGTTCTGGAGCGCAAGTCTTCAGTACTATTGTCGGAATATTGTCAGGGCCTTTGCAGTATCCAGTGCCTTCAGCTGCTTCTTGATATCACATGGAGTGAATTGAATTGGCTGAAGACTGGCATCTATGATGCAACCCAATTAATCTGCTGAGGGAGGTTGGTAATGCAAAAGTAAAAATTGCAGGTATACAAAGCTCTTTGAAAATTCTCTCTGACCCCATAGAACAATCATTGCAAACTTCAGAATATTAATCCAGCCTTACAACTAGATTTACAGCTCTGATCAATTGCATTTCACAAGAGGCTTGTCCATCATCTTAGTAGTGCATGAATCCTTGTGTTCAACAGGTTATTATCAATACTTGTTCTTATAGATCTGATTGGGACACCATCAGCAATGGCAGAGAATAAAAGAGAAAGAGCAGGGGGGCAGAACCAGCCCGATCAGTGTATTTCCAAATAAAACAAGGAAGTCGGAAGACAGGTAGGTGATTGGTGAGTTTTAAGGATCTTTTTTCTCCTTGAAAACTAGGGCATGGTTTAAAGTAGGACTGGGAAACTATAAAGATCTATAATAAATTTATAGCTTAGCTGGTTAAACTAATTAATAAAAAAGTCAATTGTAGTAAGTATAACAGTAAGTGCATTGAATAATGAGTATTAGCACAGAACAAATCTAGAGGCATTAATTAAAATTAATAGTTTACACAAGATAGTAACTAGATTCTAAAAGAGTGAATAGAGTTTTTTTATTTTATTGTGGTTGGGCGGTTGAGACCTGTTGCTTTCAATTCCTATGCCATGTGGAAACTCCATGTGGCTTGAGGGACCACATGTGCAGGAAGCACCTTCAGGTGCTTGAGCTCAAGCTCAAGATTTCCAAGCTTGCAGCAGTTAGCTTTCACTGTAGAACAACAGGGAGGATTGCACATTCCAGGAGGTGGTCACCCAACAGGCAGTGAGAGTGCAGGATGGCCATCTGGAAGTGTGGGTAGAGACAGGGAGTTAAGAATCTTCAGGGCATGTGCCGCTTTCAAACAGTACTCAGCATTGGAGCTTGGCTGAAGTGACAACACCTTGAAGGGGTCCAGGCCAGGTCATGGGGGAGGTGGTGGCATAGTGGTATTGTCACAGGGCTAATATTCTAGAGACTCAGGGTAATGCTCTGTTGACCTGGGTTCAAATCCCACCAGGGCAGATGGTGAAATTTGAATTCAGTAAAAGTCTGGAATTGCCAATTGTCATAAAAATCCATCTGGTTCACTAATGTCATTCAGGGAAGGAAATCTGCTGTCCTTACCTGATCTGGCCTACAGGTGAGTCCAGACTCACAGCAATATGATTGACTCTTAAATGCCCTCTGAACAAGGGCAATTAGGGATGGTCAATAAATGCTGGCCTAGCCAGTGATGCCCACATCATATGACTGAATTAAAAAAAAATGACAGCAAGGGACTGCACAGGAGGGAATAGCAGATTCTGTAGTTAGGGGCACATGCAGGCATTTCTGGAATTATCATTATAAGTCCCCCAATGTCAGGGTAAAAGAAACTACAGAGAGGGTGCAAATTTTCTTTTATTCTTTCACTGGATGTGGCCATCACTGGCAAGGCCAGCATTTGTTGCCTGTCCCTAATACTTTGAGAAGGCGGTGGTGAGCCATCTCCTTGAACCACTGCAGGCCATGTGGTGTAGGTACACCCACAGTTCTGTTAGGAAGGAAGTTCCAGGAATTTCACACAGCGACAGTGAAGGAACGGCGATATAGTTCCAAGTCAGGATGGTGCATGTCTTGGAGGGGGACTCCTGTAAAGACAGTCCAAAAGGCCAGTTAGTTTAACATTAGTGGTGGATAAGGTTTTGGAATCCATAATCAGGGAAAATATCAAAAGGCACTTGGAGAGGTTTGAGTTAATTAAGGATAACCGGCATGGATTTGTAAAAGACAAAGCATGCTTGACTAATCTAATTGTATTTATTTATGAGGTAACAGAGAAGGTAGATGAAGGAAATGCAATTGATGGTGTCTATGGATTTTAAGAGTGTTTGACACAATATCACGTAAAAGGGCTCGTTTACATAGGATTACATAGGATATATGGCACAAAAACAGGCCATTTAGCCCAATCAGGCCATGCCAGTGTTTATGCTCCATTCGAGCGTCCTCCCATCTTTATTCATCTACCATCGTAACCATCCATTCTGTTCTCCTCATATGCTTGTCGTGATAGCAAATTCCATATTCTTGCCACTCTTAGAATGAAAAAGTTTCTCCTGAATTCCCTATTGGATTTCTTGGTGATTATCTTATTTTGATGGTCTCTGGTTATGCTGTTCCCCAAAACAGGAAATATTCTCTCTGTATCCACTCTATCAAAGCCTTTCATAATTTTAAATACCTCTATTGGGTCGACCTTCAGCGTTCTTTCTTAAGAGAAAAGAGACCCAGCCTCTCAATCCTACCCTGATATGTACCGTCACACATTTCTGGTATCATCCTTGTAAATCTTCTCTGCACTCTCTCAAGTGCCTCTATACCCTTCATATAATATGGTGACCAGAGCTGCACACAGTAGAGTAAGTGCAGCCTAACTAAGGTTCAATACAGGTTTAGCATATCTGTTCAGTTCTAACCCTCTAGAAATAAAGCCTAGTGTTTGTTTTGCTTTTCTTATGGCCTTGTTAATGTGTGGTGCAACTTTTAGTAATTGATGTAATTGTTATGCAAATCCCTTTGTTCCTCTACCCCATCTAGACTTGTGCCTTCTAAGTAATGTGACCTCACTAATCTTCCTGCCAAAATGCACTACCTCACATTTATCTGTGTTCAATTTCATTTGCCAATTATTTGCCCATTCTGCAAGTCTATTAACATCCTTCTGTAATTTGTTGCAGTCCTGATTAACAAGACGAGGCTCATGGAATGGGAGGGTAAGTGACAGCTTGGATAAAAAATTAGCTTAAGGACAGAAAATAATGTGTTGTGGTAAATCGTTGTTTATATATAATAATTTCAAAATTTGCCAATGATACCAAACTTGAAGGTGTGGCAGGGAGTGAGGATGATATCAATCAATCGCTACAAGAGATAGGTAAGCCAGCAGAATAGGCAAACGAGTCATGGAAGGTGGACTTTAATATAGAGAAGTGTGAGATGATGCATTTTGATAAAAAGACTTTGGTGTGACATACTAGGTATGGCATAGTTCTAAAGAGTGTTCAGGAACAGAGGGACCTGGGGGTTCATGTGCACAGATCTTTGAATGTGTCAGGACATACTGAGGGAGCAGTTAGAAAAGCATATGGGATCTTGGGCTTCATAAATGGAAGTATTGAGTACAAAATCATGGAAGTTATGCTGAATCTTTATTAAGGTCAGCTTAGGCCACAATTAGAGTATTGCACTCAGTTCTGGTCACCACATTTTAGGAAGGATGTAAGGGTTGTTGAGGGGTTGCAGAATGGTTCCAGGGAGGAGGGATTTTAGCTACAAGATTAAGTTGGAGATGCTGGCGTTGTCCTTCTAGGACCAAAGGAGATTGGGGGGAGATTTGATAGAGGTGTACAGGATTATGACAAGTTTAGATAAGTTAGATGAAGGAAAACTGTTCCCATTAGCTAATGGTAGCAAGACTAGCGGTCACAGATTTAAGGTTTTGGGCAAGAGATGAAGGGGGGGATGTGAGGAAGAAATTTTTTATGTGGCAGTGGCCTGGAACTCCCTGCCTCTGGAAGTGATGGAAGCAGAGACGATAAATGATCTCAAAAGGAAATTGAATGGGCACTTCAGGGAAGTCGAGCGAAGTTAGAACAGGGGATTGGCAATGACTGGATCTCCACAGAAAGATGGTAAAGGCTTGTAGGGCTGAATGCCTTCCTTCTGTGTTGAAATGGCCAGGACTGTTAGAATGGTGGGGTTTTCCTTCCACCACTGTCTGCCCCACAGTGATTTCACACTCCAATGAGCATTAATTGGCTGCGGGTGGGACTTTCACCCCTCATTCAGGAGGAAGTATTGCCTTAGAGTGCTGCTGGCCAATCTGATTGGCTAGCAACCCTCTAATCCAGAAGCTGAAGTGGGCAGGACTGGGATCCCCAGAGTCTAAGTCTGGGGATTCCAGAAAGACGTCAGTTTTGGGGGTCTCAGGACGGGAGGGTCGGAGAGGCCTGAGGGGGGGGAAGTTTGGACAGTGGGGGATTGGGGTGTTGGGGGAGAGGCTGGGGGGGTGGGTGGGTGGGGGGCAGGGAGGTCCTGCGGTTATCAGACCCTAAGCAGGGGGGTGTCTGAAGTCAAAAGGGGGCTTCTGATGGAGGGACCCCACACCCCCCACCCCACATTCCCACCCAAGGCCTGAACTCTATTATTTTCGGGCTTCCCCCATACCTGGGAGCTCCTCCCACCAGCCTAAAAATTGAGGCTGGGCAAGAAACAACTCTTAGGTGGTCAATAATTGGTCACTTAAGGAACTCGACAGGGGCAAGGGTGGGCGGCCCTTCTGAAGCCTTGCCCAACCCAGTGTAAAATTGCAGAGAGGTTGGTGTGGGTGGGAACCCAGCGGGAAGCCCATCCGAGGAATTTTACACTGATCCCCCACCTACAAACCCACCAGCAGGGGAGCTTAAAATTCAGGCCAATGATTCTCTGTCTCTATAGGCTTGAATTCAATGTTCAAACAGATATTTAGCCAGCTTTTTAAAAATGTACCCTTGTTTACTATTGGCCATAGCATTAAATACCCTTTCTGGCAGCGTTTTTCATTTCTGCTTTATAAAAAAAAACTTTCAATTTCTAGTCCTATGTGAGTCTTGTTAATTTTGTATGCATGGTCTTTAGGTCGAAACTAAGTCTACTAGCCTTCAAGCACTCACTGTATCTCTTTTTCTCATTATTTTAAATGCCTGAATCTTGTTCCTCCTTAGTCTGAGTCCAAAATGCTCAATGATAACTCTCTCATCTTTAAATCAGGTGGATTAAAGTCCCAGCCCAACGTTTAGAATGCAAAATCTAAACTGGCACACCAGTGCAGTACTGCACTGTCAAGGGTGCTCTCTTTCAGGTATTGCTGTAAACTGAGGCCTTGTTTGACCTATCAGGTGGATGCAAAAGATCCCATGACACTATTCAAACAAGAGCAGGGGAGTTCTCCCTGCCATCCTGGCCAATATTTAAACTTCAACCAATACCTAAAAACAGTTTACCTGGTCATTATTATAATACTATTTTTGGGATCTTGCATATATTGGCCATTCCTAAATTACAGCAGTAACTATACCTCAAATGTACTTAATTACCTGTGGGATGTCCTGAGCTCATTAAATATGCTATGTATATACAAATCTTTCTTTTTCCATTATCCAATGATAGCAAATTCAGTTCTGTGCATCATTCTTCATAGTTGTGAGTCATTATGGCCAGAACTATCATTGTCTCTCTCTTCTCTGAACTCCTTGCTGCATCAATGTGCTTTTGAAGCTCTCCAAAGATGTATCAGTATTCAGACTGTGGGGTGCATTGTATTGTTTTCTTCCATTATCTTGGTTCTGATGCTTTTTGCATTTACACAGAGAAAGTGCAAGTTATTTCTAATTTTGTAAATAATTGCATCGTGTGTAATTACATTTTTATTGCCTGTTTAAATTAAATTAATTGTGCAATAATTTAGAAATCCATTGTAAAGGTTATTTAAAAGGCACCAAAGTGAATATCAAGGGCTCTATGGTTATATAAATCACGACAGAATCAGTCCTAGCAGAAATTATACAAGACGTGTCTGACAGAGTATTAGTACAACACAGTGGGAGGCATTAAATCCGACTTTAAACGTAGTTTGAAGTCCACATGTTCGACTACAAAAAAAGCAGGGAATGATTTTTCAACACATTTTATTTAGTTAGATCTTCCCTGAATAATTAACTTAATTTATATTTTGCTGATTATACACTCATTCATCATGACTGGGTATAATTCAGTGTGGAAAGTTGCGGTAATGATCATAAATGGTTCATTGCTTCCAGTAGAAACGGCAATATATGTAGAAGCATATGGTAACATCACTGCATGGTTCAGTCACTCATATTTCACTTCTGTCAATTTATGGCACAATCTGCAGCGATTAAACCACAAATACAGAGGTTTCCCTGACTCCTGGTACCTTCAGTTATCCCCAGTATAATATGACTTTGGGGGCATGTTTGGTGTTGTGCAATGCTGTAAAACATGGGATAGCAGATCAGCAGCCCATTTCACGGAACTCTGAAGAAGAGTCATACAGATTCAAAATGTTAACTCTGCTTCTCTCACCACAGGTGCTGCCAGACCTCTGAGTGTTTCCAGCATTTTCTGTTTTTACTTCTTTTGTTATTATTTGCTAGAGACAAAGAGCAGTGTTTATCTGAGAAACAGCAAAGCAACAGTTGTAAGAGTGGTAGGGATGAATGACAGAAGCAGGGATATGTGAATTAGAATTTGAAACAAATTTAGGGGAGAGAAAACTGGAAGCAAATGGAAAGATTAAAGAAATATGAGGAAGCAATGCAGCAGAGAATATGAAGCAGATCTGGGAAGATAGCTTGTGTTCCACATAAGGAAGAGGAGCTGAAAAAGATATTGGTAGTAAGATACATAATCGTTGATTATAAAACTTAAGTGATATATTTTTAAAACTATACAGTCAGACTTAATATAGTGTATGATCCGTGTGGGATAGCTGGCGAGAAACAGAGGGTAGTGGTTAGTGAATGTTTTTCGGGCTGGAGGAAGGTTTGTAGTGGAGTTCCCAAGGGTCAGTGTTGGGACCCTTGCCTTTCCTGATATATATTATTGACCTTTACCATGGTGTACAGGGCACAGTTTCAAAGTTTGCAGATGATACAAAAGTCAGAAGCATTGTGAACTGTGAGGATTGTGTAGAGCTTCAAAAGGATGTGGACAAGATGGTGAAATGGGTGAACAGGTGGCAGATGAAGTTCAATGCAGAGAAATGTAACCCTAACCCTAACCCTAACCCTAACCCTAAAGGTTGGGATCTTGCATACATTGGCCATTCCTAAATTACAGCAGTAACTATACCTCAAATGTACTTAATTACCTGTGGGATGTCCTGAGCTCATTAAATATGCTATGTATATACAAATCTTTCTTTTTCCATTATCCAATGGAAAGTGATTCATTTTGGTAGAAAGAACATGGAGAGACAGTATAAAATAGGGGGTACAATTCTAAAGGGGTGCAGGAGCAGAGGGACCGGTGTACCTAGGTATATATGTGCATAAGTTATTGAAGGTGGCAGGACAGGTTGACAGCGCGGTTAGCAAAGCATACCATATCCTGGGCTTTATTAATAGGGGCACAGAGTACAAAAGCAAGGAGTTTATGTTGAAACAAAAGCAAAAAATGCAGCAAAAACCCAGCAGGTCTGACAGCATCTGTGGAGAGAAAGACAGAGTTAACATTTCAAGTCCGTATGACTCTTTTTCAGAGCTTCAGAGTTTATGTTGGACTTGTAAGTCACTAGTTCAGCCTCAGGTGGACTATTGCATCCAGTTCTGGGCGCCACACTTTAGGAAGGATGTGAAGGCATTGGAGAGAGTGCAGAAAAGATTCATGAGAATGGTTCCTGGGATGAGGAACTTCAGTAATGGAGATAGATTGGAGAAGCTAGGACCTTTTTCTTTAGAGAAAAGAAGGCTGAGAGGAGATTTGGTAGATGTATTCAAAATCATGAGGGGTCTGGACAGAGTAGATAGGGAAAAACTGTTCACACATGTGAAAGGATTGAGAACAAGAGGGCACAGATTTAAAGTAATTAGTAAAAGAAACAATAGTGAAATAGTGATATGAGGAAAAACCCTTTCACACAGCTAATGGTTAGGATCTGCTCTGTCTGAGAGTGTGGTGGAGGCAGATTCAATAGAAGCATTCAAAAGGGAATTAGACTGTTATTTGAAAAGGGAGAATGTGCAGGGATACAGGAAAAAGGTGGGAGAATGGAGCTAGGTGAGTTGCTCATTTGGAGAGCCGGTGCAGGCATGATGGGTCAAACAGCCTCCTTCTGTGCCATAACAATTCTGTAATTCTGTGGGTATGGAGTCAGCCATTCTATATGTCATAATTTGGGCATAAGGAAATTCCTTCTGAATGTTACTGGATTAATTCAGAACGTCAAGATGCACAATCAACAGCTCTTGTATTCCTCACAGAAGCATGGACATCTGGCTTAACTACATATTAGCAAGTCTTGCACTGATCATAATCATTGGCTGCTTGACACACCTCTTTTTCAAGTTAGAGGTTGGACCTGTGTATCACCATCGAAAATACTGATCTGCACAGCTTTTCACAATTCTGAGCCTAGGGGTGAAAAATAGATTTTTTTTTCCTGCTGCCTGCCAAACAAAGATTGAACTGATTCGTCTTTGCAGAATGTTGGAAACTAGAATAACATTTAATTAACAATTTCAACTCTTCAACCAGATTTTCCATGGACGGCTCTTTAAGTGGTTTGAGGTCCAATGCTGTCTTTCGAGAACGTAATTTTCATATCTCCCCCTCAATCGTCCCCTCCACCAGCCATTGAAAATCCAGCCCATGGTTGCTGTTGTAATGCAGTTGATATTGCCTTATCCTCAGCTTTTTCTATCTTTGTGTCTTCTCCTTTCATAGTTTCACCACCAGATTTACTTTCTAAGTCAACCTTGTACTTTGCTTTCTCAGAATCTTCCTCTGCTACAGCTCCATGTGTATTTTCCTTGAATGTGGAACAAGGGTTTGCAAAAATTGTCTTGTTGCTCTTTGATTTCTTCCCTGGCCTTTGTAGTATGGTCACAATTCCTTTGTTTTTTATTTGCATTAATTCTGGCACATTGCACACAGCTACTGATATATATTTTCACATCATTCATTATGCTGGGCCACAAATTGTTCTTAGGTTCACGTAACATAATTTTTTACAAATAAATGTAATCCACTCATTCCTTCATATATTTCCTGTAGTAGCTCTTTGCATCTACTTTTGGCAGGGATATTCTGTATGTCTCCGGTTGATGCAATGCATCAAGTCTGTTCACGTAGTGGGTGGTGCTTAGTGGTTAGTCTGCTTGTCACCTCTTGTTTTCAGCTCTTACCACTGGCTAGCAGGATAACTATTGTGAAAAGACAGCCTAGTGCATAAGCCTCTCCTGCCAGTACATAGACTCTTCATCAGTAAGCCCTATATAGAGCCTCTCCGTGGTGACATATTTAAATTGGGTTTCTCGTGAGCCCAGGGTAAACTCCAGGGGACTTGGAGGAGGCCTGGCTCCCAGACTCATGGCTTACAGGCCCACTGGTGTGTGGTTTCGCCTAGGTGCTCACACACCAGATCCCAAGCTATGGGTGAATAGCCCAACTGCCTGCGGGAATCTCAGGAGAGAAGACGGCTAAGGGAGTAAACCCCAACAGAAAATCCGGAGTGGAGCTCCATAGGTAGTAATCCGTCAACTATCAGAAGCCTTTCCGGCAACTCCTGCAGCAGAGCTGGTGCCAAACGGTACTGGTTTCAGCTTTTCCTTTGGACATCACCAGCAACGTTAAGAGGGGGACCCTGATGTTTGGGCAACTCAGGGTCTCCATACTATTTGCCCAGGCCTGTGCCCTGCAACTTTATGGTTTATGTTGGCACAACACGAGAAGAAACAGTTACCAGTTATAAGCTCTTGCTAAATTGGCATAGAGCACGAGTGCCAGGGGTTACTTCTGACGGTGGGAGAAATCATTGCATCTCATTGGATAGCTACCATTCACCTCAAGTTTAGGGCTGTCCCACCACCCAGTCAGTTAGGTGCTGTCCCAGCACAACCTGCTTGCTTCAGCGGGTGTTTAGACCTTAGAGAGTCACCTCTCAACAGGCGGGTTGCTATTCTATGCACTAGGCAAGACAAACTCAACAAAGAAGACACCAGGCTTTCATGCTGGAAGCTGGAATGGAAGGACCATGCATCGTGGCCTTACCAATGAGCTTCTGCGGGTTGATGATTAGAAGCACATCTTGCACATTTATGCCAGGTACCCTGGAAGTTTCCATGACTCATACATCCTGAGTCACTCCCATGTGCCTCACAAATTTGAAGGGTCTCAGCGATTGCAGGGGTGGCTGCATGAGGATAAGGGGTACCCACTCAAACGATGGCTCATGGTAGCCATGCATCATCCTCAGAGTGCCATGGAGGAGAGATACAATGCGGTACTTGGCTCCACATGCATAGATCATGCATAGGCATAATTCATCATCGAGCATTCATCCTGAAGGTACACTTCTGATGTTTGGACCACTCAGGTGGGACTCTGCAGTACTCTGCAGAACCCGGTGGATCATGGATCTAGATTAGGCTCAGGGTCACATTCTGGGGAACACCTCGTTGACACATCTCCACAGCAGTTGGAGGCAGTGACAGCCCAGGGCTCTGGCACTCAGAGGACTGCTGGAGATCAGGCACCCACTGAGTCTGAGTCAGGTGATAAGCCTCTCCAAGTGGCCATCTCTAACATGTTGGAGATGCAATAACGGGCTGTGGAAAATCAGGTAGAGTTGCGAGAGGTAGCCAACCAACCAGAGGGAAGGATGGAGGACTCCGTCTGTGTTCTGTCTGATGTCATAGCTCTGACTTGTGAACGCCTCAGGTCTCCAGGGGAAAGGTGGGGTTGGCCGGCTTGGAGATCTTGGTCCAGCAGATCCTGCTGGTTTTGTGGTCAGGCCTGAAGTCATCGCTATAGGCATTGGCGGAAACCAACCGTGGCTAGGCTAGGCTAGGCAAGGGGAGGGGTGGACCACCTTGATCTCCCTCCAGGAGCCCCTTCTCCTCAGTGAGTCAGGCAGGGGCCCTCGCGCACTCATAGGGAAGAGGACCAGCAGCTGGAGACCCAGGGGCCATCCACCCAGGTGAGTCTGAGATTGTCCACCCGATCCAATCCCCTCTGCCTGTGATCCCATCACCTCCAGATGTACAGGCTGAGGAGGGTGCACTTGCCCCACAGCAGGAGACCCAAAGCAGGCCGGGGCCCTCCAGGTCTCAGCCTTTGAGAGGACACCTGCCAAAGTCATCAAAGGCAACGGGACATAGCAGTCAGCAGGCTGCCTCGAGCTCTGCTGCGGGTGTCGGGGAAACTTTGACAACACTTCTGGGTCATGGGTGTTCAATCAGTTAATATAAAGCACCTTTGTAAATACTTTTGCTGTTCATGAGAATGATCTTGTCACTTGAAAGCATCATGGGCATATGCATCTATGTGCCCCCTTATTGTGAGGATGAGCCATTCTCCCACCCATCTCTCCTTGTGAACCTCACATTCATGTGATGTGTAACTGAGTCATGATAGTTACTCAACCCTTGAGTTATGTCAGGGAGATGGATCAAACTCTTCACTGGAAATGTTTGCAAAATGCGTTTGTAACCTTTACTCCTTACAAGACAACATGGAGTTAGGTGTGCTCAATAGCCTTGGAGGGTTAGCTGTAATTGTATCTCAAAATGAGATGGCTGTCTTCATTGATAGGCCAAAGCGCAAGACCTGCAGCCATGAGGGTCTTTCCAATCATGTGCATGTGTTAGTGTCCGCTAAAAGTTTCTCATTAAGGTGGCTATGACTGCATCAAGTTCTTTGATGCAGCACTTGCACTGTAGTACCACCTTTCACTTGTCAGTGCACACGGATACAGGGTTCGCCTCTGGTCTTACCAAAGATTGGGGCCTTGTGAATCACGAGGGTTGAAGGTGCAAGTGCGAATGCTGAAGTTGCTCTTGATGTTACTGATTGTAAAGGTCTTTCAGTGCACTGGCATGGCACTAAGGGACAGAAAGAATACAGCCATATCCTGTTGCTGGCAACTTACTCCTCCTGGAATCACATGGCTAACAGTGTAGCATGGGCACGCCTTCTATGTTGTGTTTCTTCCATGGCATCCTCACGTGGAATCTGATCCTCACCTCTCTCTTCAGGTTCCTGCTCTTTATCATCCGAGGAGCTCAGCCTCCTCCATGTCACCCTCTGGCAAGGGATCCCTCCTTTGGATCGCCAGGTTGTGAAGTATACAACAGACCACGATTATGCCTGACACCCTCTGCAGAGTACTTCTCTGCGCTGGTGGAGGGTGCAGGTGAATGCAGTGATGGTTCTTCATCTGATGCATCCTCAGTATCCTCCATTGAGCTGGCCTGGGGGCTGGAGCTTATGGTTGGTCTGGAGCTCGGTCTGGTCCTGCTGTTGCGTGTAGGAGAGAGAAGATAGATTTAGGTCATAAGCAGGCAAAATACAACATTGCATGTCACTCACTGTGATTATCAGGATGCGATCAATTCATGGAGGACTCATCCGTACTGGCTTGCTGGGAGAGGCTGATCTCACCTTCTCCACGGAGTGTTCTTTGTCTTCACCTGCCAACTCATGGTATCTTCCTCAAAATAGGACAGCTCGTGGATGTCTGCCGTCCCTCCTCCAACATAACATATCATCCTCCAGTTGTGGATAAGCTTGGCCTGTGTGAAGAGAAATGGAGTGGAGCATGATGAGAAGAGATGGAGGAGAGGTTGGGAAGCATGCATGCCTGCTGAGCCCTCCCCAATAAGGGCTGAGGATGGAGTTCGTGCAGCATGATAGGTGAGATGCTGGTGAGACAATCAGTGTTGATGTCTCCCCCGCTAATATTGTGCGATATACCTGAGCGGTGTAGCCCTTTGAGTGCACGATGCTGTTATGAGAGTGTGAGATTGGAGTGAGCTGAAGGTTGACTTGCCCCCAGCGAAGCGGATGAGGTTATTCATCCTCTTCTGGCGCTGGATGGCGCTTCTCGGGCAGGTGCCCAATGAGCTGACCTCCCTTGCAACTGCCTCCAAGCTGGCGAGGTTAGGCTGGTGGGCCTCCTAGAGCCACCCCTCAGGTAGAGGATATCCCAGTGCTGGTGGACTCCACAGATGAGGGTCTCAAGGGAGCCATGGCTGAACTTGGAAGCAGCTTTTTTATTAGGTGGTGCCAAATCAAGACGTTTCCTGCTCACAGCTAACCTGCTGAGGGCAATGTTTGTGTTCAGGTGGCAATTAAATATGCCGCCTGGACTTTTGATCCCATTGGGCAGGACATTCCCCTCGTCAGGCAGGCCTAGGAACGGCCTCGAAACTGATCCCCGCCTGCGATCGGGCCCCAGCCATGATTTAATGCTGATGGACCAATTAAGGCCCACCCAGCATGAAACTCGGCTCCATACAGGCCGGGCAGGGCCGAGCGGGGGCAGGGTCCTGTCAGACGCCGGGTCCAATGGTGACTCGGAGGCCAGTTTAAAAGCAGCCCAGGCAGCCCCAGAAAGGCTGCCAGGATGGACGTCTCCTGTACTTTCACTGTGGATTTGAGTGCGGCTGGACACGGCAGGTGGGACAGCAGGTCGGGTGGGCACTTGGCCCCCTACTTTTCTGACGAGTGCCTTGCGGTCCTCTTGGAGGAGGTGGCTGCCAGGAGGGACACCCTTGTCCCCAGGGATGGGAGGAGGAGGCCACTGTACCTCACAAAGAGGGCATGGGAGGAGGTGGCAGCAATGGTGAGCAGCCATGATGTGGTGCAATGCTCCTGGGTGCAGTGCCGGAAGCACTTCAATGACCTGCTGCACTCAGGAAGGGTGAGTACCGTGTTCGCATGGGTCAATGTGCAGAAGTGTTAAGGTGTAGCCATCTCCCCATGGACCTCAGGGGTGCTTGATTCTGAGTGCTAATTGTGAATGACACCGGAGCTGGCCAAGGGGGTGGGCTCTGGCTGTTTGGACTGAATGCCTTGTGGGATTCACAGAGAATGAGTTGACCGTCATGGCCGAGCGCACTGCCTCCTTCATTGAGAGAGCGGCGACTCTCATGGAGAGGGAGCTCCAGGGACAGAATCAGGGGTTCCTGGGGTTGCACTCGGACCTGTAAACCCTCTCTCAGGCTCTGACCTCAGGTGGTCAGTGCCAGTGTGGGAGAAGGATGAGGCACCCAGTATCCCAGCTAGGTGTCCATCCTCAATGGTTTGCAGGGAGGTCCAGAGCGACCTCACATTGGCGCAGAAACTGCTTGTTGTCTCTGCAGGTTCCTCTCAGGGCGCTCTAGATGACGGCAGCAGCTCCTTCGCCCGTCTGCCAGTGACCGTGGCATCTGATGAGGTTGCGATGACTGGGGAGATGCCAGCCGTGGCACTGCCGCTCCCACCCAGGCGGGGCCAGCACAGGCTCCACAGGCCAAAGGACGACCACCAAGGTCATCAAGGCCAACAGGACACCAGAGTTAACAGGCTGTCTCCAATGCTGGTGCCAACGAGGGGGGAGCACCTAGATGTAGCACTCACAAAGGTAAGTTAAAGGCACCATGAGCACAAGAGGGACAGGTCACGGCTGATTTTATGTTCACTTACTTTATGCATAATGGTCTGGGAAGAAAGACCAGAGAGGTTTATGTAAATAGTTTGGAATTGTCAAAATGAGATAAATTTTGTCTTTGTTGTCAAGGCCTGAGTATGCTTCACCTTTTTATCTTATTGTTCCAGGTTTCACCAGTATGTAATGCTAGACGTAAGTGGCTCTGGACTTTATTGCACAGGCACTGAATGTTCTTTGTGTTCAAATGAAAGGGTTCTTTCAGGCATCCGGGATGGAGGCGGCAGTCCTGGCATGCAGTTGAAGCTGATCTTTGATAGCCTCGCTGAAGCAGAGTTGGATCAAGGCTTCCCTGGTGTCCCTGCCTCCCTGGAGGATACCAAGGACTGGCTCCACAACCTCAGCGTTCTCCTTACCGTGCTCATCTTCAGACTCACTACTGGACTCATCATCTGTGGCCTGTGCAGCTGCATCAAGATCCTCATCCTCCAGTAGATCCCCCCTTGCCAGTGCCAAATTGTGGAGAGTGCAGCTTGCAACCACTATCAGTGACACCCGCTCTGGGGGGTATTGTAATAAACCACTTGAACGGCCCAGGCATTGGAAGCACATCTGGAGAAGACCTGTGGTCCTCTCTACCACCTTGTGGAGGCATGACTCATATTGTAATGCTTTTCTGGCTCTGTTCTTGGGTGGTGGAGAGGTGTCCTGAGTCACCTCTTCAACGGATAGCCCTTGTCACCAAGAAGCCATCCATCCAGTTGGGCTGGAGCACTGAAGAGCCTCAGCACCTGGGAGTGTCTCAGGATGTACGTGTACGGGAGCTGCCAGGGTACCTTGCACAGACTTACAGAATCTGCATCCTGTGGTCACACATTATCATGGTCACGGAGTGGAATCCCTTCCTGTTGACAAAGACACCCAGCTGATTTGCTAGCACCTTGATGGCCACATGTGTGCAGTCGATGGCATCTTGGACGCGGGGGAACCCAGCAATCGCTGCAAAACCTCTGGCTCGCTCAGCCTGGCTGGCCTCATCCGTACAGTAAAGACTAAAGGCCAGTACCTGCCTGAACAGAGCTTCTGTCACCAGCTTGACGCCACTGTGGACAGCTGATTGGAAGACTCCACACAGATCCCTCACTGACCCCGGGAAAGAGCTGGAGGCATAGAAGTTGAGGGCCGCTGTGACCCTCAGAGCCACTGGCATGGGGTGTCCACCAATACAGTCGGAGCGGATCTCAGGCCCAATCATCTGGCAAATGGAGGTCATGGTTTCCCTTGAGAGGCTTTGCACCATTGGCATTGCACCTTGGACATATTGAGGTAGTTGCATCACTGCATGTAAACCTTGGCAGCAGGATAGTGGTGTTTTCTGAGGCCCCTTCCGCCTTAGACTTCCTGTTGGCCCTACGCCCCTTGTGCCTGGGCCTCTCCTCCCACAGGTCCCTCCCCTGGAAGCTGCACAGGGACACATGGCCTCCTCCCTTCCTCTCTTCCTCCTCAGAAGAGGTGCCACCAGCGGAGACCACAATCCCCATTACCAGGATAAAAGAAGGCTGCCTGATACCTGGAAGGGTCCACATAGTCTGAATCCTACGGGGGCCTGGCAGACAGTAATGAGTCCTGAAATGAAGTCTGGAAATGCTAAGCATGGAACCCCGAACAGTGATGAAGCTGCCGAATACCAATAAGTAACCAGCTGCAAACAATCCCCAAAACTGCTCAATACTCACACTGGCAATGCTGCTGACCCTTTTTATCCTGCCTGTGGATGAGGTTTATGAAAATGTCGGCTGGCCGTCTGCCCTTTTTGCCTGTGCAGTGAGCAGAAAATTGCACAGGCAACGTAAAATCACAGTCAATTGGACTGTAAAGTGCCTTAAGTGGCCTGTTAATTAATGGCGGGCGCCGCTCTAACACCTGCACGCACCCACGCGGGCCCGATGTCATGGCAAACTATTTTACTCCCGTTGGGGTCAAGTGCATGCCCACCTGCAGGATGAAAAATTCTGCCTATTAGGTAATGGCAGGGTGGATGAATCATTGCCCACCCCACCATGTGATTCGGAGAGCTACTCACCAATGTATAACGAATGAGCTTTTGAGCGTGAAATGAGGCGCGATTTCCTGCCAGGCTGGGGCGAAACCGGCATGTCACCACACTTAGTCTCTGGAATGGAAAATTCTGCCCTATGTCTCCTTCACACTTAATTGCTTCCTGTGGGTCAGATTGTGTCATGAGCCTATTATCTTTCCCTGATCACGTCACAGTCACAGAATCTATCTCTCTAGCTACCTGCTATTCTACATTACGTGCTCTATCTTGTTGTTTGGTATTCCATTTTTTTTTCTGATGCTCTGGTGTATGTTTCATTGTAAATTTCTTCAATAAGTCCCTTATGTCTGTCCATTGTGTGAAAAATGTTATGTTTCCCTTTAGCATTAGCTATTTATTTGAGCTGCACAATCTCAATCTCTGACGCTACTATCTCTATCTTTGATGCTGCACTATCTTCATCTCTGACTATGAACTAACTTTTCATTTACTCCACTGGAGAGTCACTAAGCAATTCACAAGTGTATGGTTTTGCTGGGCGGATAGTCCTGCTCCCCCATTGTTAGCTCACTGAGGTAGTTTATTGTATCTCCCTCATACATTAATATACCATCCCTTATCTTTTGTTACTTATCTAACCTGAGGTTTTTCTTGTTTACAGATTGTGCACTATTCTTTAATTACCTAGGCGCTACTTTAGCGTCATATGTAATTATATAAGTCAAAATCATATAAACATGTTTTACTCTCTTTAGCCAGTGAGGAAAGTGGGTACTTGTTCCTAAATCCTTTTTATTTATCCAATATTTTAACAATTATCTATACAATTTTAGATAATCAATTAAACATGGTGGCTTGGTTACAATGGAACGCAAAATTAGACTAAATAACAGTACTCACAAACCCATAACAATGAGTAGGTTTTCAGCTGCTGCTCTTTTCTCTGCTTTTACACTGCATTTTCTCTTTTATTTTGCTCCTCTCTTTTGCTCAGCCTTCCTGCACCTAAGCTCATTTCTTTTACATTGCATCCCACCCCCGAGATCCTCCGGCTTCTCTGTATTACTTCCCTCTTCTTCATGGTCGCTCTCAAGTCCCTTGCATCTGAATTGCTCTCGCCTCTCTGCCTCACTCCTCTTCCCCTGTCCTATCTGGGTCAGACGGACTCGAAATGATAACTCTGTTTCTCTCTCCACAGATGCTGTCAGACCTGCTGAGTTTTTCCAGAATTTTCTGTTTTTATTTCAAATTTTCAGCATCCGCTGTATTTTGCTTTTATCTTAGCATTAAAAGTTCCTGTTTGATTTACTGTGAGCACTGTTAGCCTCATTGTTATTCTTATAGGCCCTATATCTTCTGAAATGTTAATGTGTTAAATAGAATAATCTTAACAAAGCTATATGGTTTTTCTTGTGGATCATGTACTCAATCATATATATATTTTCTCTTAAACTTATCTCTTCACACTCACATAGCTGATACAGGATGATTTTTCATGTACTTTTCAGCCACCAGAGTAATATTTCTTGTACAGTACCAGTCCCCAATCTTTGGGCAGAATTTTCCAGTGCTGTTGGCATCGGGCATCATGGCAGTCGGGGTGGGGGTGGGGGACACGACATGGCAAGAAGGCCAAAAATCGGTTTCACGCTGTCATGAAACCAGTTTGCGATCGTCTGCTCCACCCATCAATGGAGGGCTGCAACTGCCACTGCTGCACGTTAGGAACCAAATTTCAATGCTTTAGCATCTCATTATAAGCCCTGCTCGCTGGAATCATCCGCTCATGTCAAATCTACCACCCATGTCGAAATGGCTTCAGATCTGCGTGCTTCACACCTTTAAAAGGCACGCACCTGACGACCTAATCTTTGAGGGGAACTTGGAGGTGAGTGCACACAACCTTACGCAGCGCTCGCGAGCATCGCTGGGGGGCACAGGCAAGTCGCTTTTTCCTGCTGGCTTTCAGTGTGGAGCAGAGGTAAGGGCTCCAGTGTAGGACAGGCTGGGGGTGGGGGGAGAGGATGGGGGTGGGGGGGGGGGGGCAAGGCAGCACAGACTGAAGAAAGTACTCAAGCACATGCTGGGAGGGGATGGGGGAAGAGCGGGGTGAGGAAAGCGGCCACACACTTGGAAAAACTTGTCAAAAGAGAGCATTCTTCCACAGCTGAGACCATTCAGCTACGGCTCCATTGACATGCTTGGAGTTGGGCCTCTGAAGATTTACTGCCCACTCAAGCAAAGCAAAACCATGAAAGCGCCACCAAATGCTCCAGAATTTTTCCCCCCTTGGGTTCAGGCTGCAAATTAATGTGCATTTTAGGGAGCAGCAGAGCAATTGGCTCACTGGGCAAGTTGTGGAGCCCCTTTGCAAAAGATGGCCATGGCACACTCACTGCTGGAGGCACTCAGATCCTTGCAGTGTGAGCTAAGAGAATGCCTGTGCCTGAGCTGAGAGCACAGCATGCAGTCTAGTGGCCGAAGCTGCTGCCAATTGGTGGGGTGGAGTGGAGTGGAGGTGGGTGGGGTTTTGGACAGCCAATGAGTGCACTGCACACTGACCATCTAAGTAGTGGCCAGCATTATCCTGCATGTGTGAAGGGATCTTCAGCATAACCAAGAGAGGTACTTAGGACACCTATGCTAACCCAAGTGTCTCTCTCTTTGACTGCAGGAGGAGAACATCAGGATCATGGAGCCTGGTGATTTATTGGTATGCTTCAAAGCTTACAGGGAGCAAAGAAGAAGGAGAGATTGGCGGAGGCACCTGGCTCGGCAAAGCGAGGAGCACCTCCCTCAAGATGAAGGTGCGGCAGGGCTGAGTGCACACACAGTGAGCCGTCATTCATAGGGGCTTCACTAGACCCAGGATCTATAGATGGTATTTGTCATTCTTGCAGAACCAGTGTTACTGAAGATTGTGCACGTCTAGGGAACTGGGCAATCACATATGCCACCTGCTGCACAACTTGGTGCCACAAGGACTTGGAGGGCATCCACTGCCAGTGGCCATGAAAGTGACCATGGTGCACAGTTTTTACGCCAGTGGCTATTTCCAGGGCTCCACAGGTGACCTGTGCAGAAGCTCGCAAGCAAACGCACAAGTGTATCCAGGAGTCATGGACACCATCTTCGCAAAGGCACAGAACTTAGTGCGTTTCACCCAGGATCAGGAAAGCTAGGAAGAAAGAGTGCTGGGGTTTGTGCAGATCTCTGATTTTCTACATGTGCTGAGTGCCATCGACTGCACTCATGTGGCACTTAGATCTCTGTGGCAACAAGCAATCAACTAGGTCAACCACGAGGGCTTCCTCTTGCTGAATGTTCAGCTGGTGTGCAACCATCACAAATGCATCCTACAGGCCTGTGCATGATTCCCAGGGACTCCTACAACCTTAGCAGCTCTCAGATTCCTGACATCATCCAGGTTCCAGAGAGGCTGCAGGGTTGGCTCCTCGGGGTCAAGGGCTACCCGCAGAGGACTTGGGTGATGATGCCTGTGCAGCGGCCTCAGACTGCAGCAGAGTAATGGTATAACAAGGCTTATGCCACAACACAGACTTTGATGGAACAAATGATAAGCATTTTGAAAATGAGGTTCTGGTGCCTCGACAGGTCCAGTGGAGCACTACAATACAGTCTATTGAGTGTGTCGCATATCATCGTCACTTACTGCACACTCCACAACCTGGCGCTGCAACGGAGAAGGACCTGGCTGAGGAGGAGATGGAAGAGCTGCAAGCCTCCTCTAGTGAGGACGACGTTGAAGGGGATAACGATGATGAGGTCATCGAAGGTGCGGATGCCGGCAATGAGACCATCGCACTGGCCAGATGAGGCAGGCATGCTCAGGAGGCCCTCATAGCCACAAGATTCGTGGAGGATGACAACGAGATGCAGTGAGGAGTCCTGGCATCCTCACCTTGCATCTGTGAATGCTTGAGTCCTGTGTGGCTGATGGCAGCGTACACACCCTCAGTGCTCAGGCTCATGTCATACACCTCAATGATGCTTGTCATTGCTGCAGGATGCTGTCACAGAAACTAATGTGTCCAGTGAGTGTGAAGCTGGACCATCACTTTGGTCTAAAGGTTACACACTGCAGAGGGAAGAGGCCCTGGACTGAGACACCTGCCTTTATCTTGTGCAGGAACCAAGGCTTCACATCTGAGTGACACAAACACCGTTCATTATAACAAGGATTCATAGGCAAGGAGACATTCTTGGGAGTTTATTTACAATAGTTGACGACAATAGTGAACATTGGGGAGAATTTTCCACTCGTCGGGCGGGCGCTTCCGATCTGACTGAGCGTAAAATGATGCGCGATGATGTTGGGCGAGTGTCCGGACATCATTGCGCACTCGTGCGATATTTTGGTTGGCGGGCATGGCACGCTGACAGCAGCGCGCCCGCCGACAATCAAAAGGCCTATTAAGGCCCTTAAAAGGGTAATTGAATGACATTTTTTTGCTGCCTGTCCAACCTTACGTTTGGCAGGCAGGCGAAAAGGCCAAGCGGCCTTTGCATTTTTTAGGAAACCTCAACCACAGGCGGGATGAGGTTTCCAACAGCAAATAAAAATAAAGCAAAAATGTTTTAATTTAATTAATAACATGTTCATGCTCATGTGACAGAGTCACATGAGGGGACATGCTTTATCACATTTTAGAAATTGTTATTTTTAATTTTCAAAACTGTCCATCTCCCTGAGGCAGCTCTGTGCCTCAGGGAGATTTTTGAGCACACACTCGCAAGCGTGTGCGAACTTGTGCTCTCGCCTTCCTCCCCCACCCCACACAGGCAGCGCTGAGTGCTGCCGCTCCCATTTCATGCTAGGCGGGCTTTAATTGGTCTCCCAGTGTGAACTTGCGGTCCGGCCCCAATCACAGGCGGCGGTCTGCTTCCTGACCGCCCCCACCTGGCCCCACCGAGCCTGCCCGACGAGCAAGAAATCCTCCCCATTATGTACAAGTGATTAACACCCATGCCCAGGCTGTACAATTACATCTTCTTAACCTTCCTAACCCTACCCCTATGTCTTGGTGCTCCCCGACATCCACAACGGATGTGAAGGCAGCCTGCTGACTGCTATGCCCTGTCTGTGATGACCTTTGCCGGGCATCGTCTGGAAGGCATACACCTGGAGGTCCCTGGCCTGCTTTGGGTGGAAGCTGGAGTGAGATCAAGCTGCCCTGCACCCCTCTCACATTGACACTGATGGAGGCCAACTACAGTGTCAGTGATGGATTTCAGCCCATGCAGCAGTGCAGGAGCAATGTCCTGGACCAAGGTCTCCATGGCCATCCTACTCGGTGAGTTGGCATGCTGGCACTATCACCTCAGACAAAAGGCAACGGTCTCCTCCATCGTGCCTTCCAATCTGAGGAGTGCAGCGGACATCCCTTTCTGATGTTCCCGAGCTTGCCCTTGCAGCTCCAGCAACAGAGGTATGACCAATTGAGGTATGACCAAGAGGTAATTCTTTTCTCACATTTTCCCTATTTGCAAGTGTCCAGACTTCTAGTAATTAATAAATATTTTTTAACAACATTTAAGAGCTAACCTGATCCTTAGCAATCTGTGAATCCTGGGGAAAAATTCTCCCCCCGTTGGTGGGGGAAGTGCGGGAGCGGGCGTGGGTGGGCATGCCTCCAATCAGCGCCCCCCAGTTGGGGGCGCACCGCCATTTTATGTGGGTGGGCCAATTAAGGCCCACCCAGCGTGACGTCCGCTCGGAAGCGCTATGCACTCCCTGTGCGGGCGGGGGGGTGGTTGAGGGGGATTGCCTCAGCTGGGAGTGCGCTCTTTCACCCATACACATGAAAGAGTGCACAGATCTCCCTGAAGCTAAGTGCTGCCTCAGGGAGATTGGCTCAGAATTTAAATTTTTAATACAAATGATAAAAAAATTTCCCTGACATGTCCCCTCATGTGACACTGTCACATGAGTTGGGACATGTCCATAACTTTTATTGAAAGATTGGATAAAAATTTAAATACCCTCATGAAACCTCATCCCACCCGTGGATGAGGTTTTGTGCTTTTTCCGAAGCCCACCAGGGCTCCTGGCCTGCCCGCCAACCGTAAGGTTGGACAGGCAGGTCCATTAATGATCTTAATTAGTTTTTCAATAGCTTCAATAGGCTGTTGACAGGTCGACGGGTGCGCAGCTGACTCAGCTGCGCTCCCGCTAACCTGAAAATGGAAATGACGCGGGGTGACATCAGGAGTTCCACCCAATGTCATCCCACGTCATTTTATGCATCAGCAAGCAGGGGCTGAGTCTGCTCGCTGACCAGAAGATCCTACCCCTGTTTTGAGAGATCATGTGGCAGTTTCTTGCTACATGTTCTGACAGCCTTGGCTCAGTGGTAGCCCCCTCACCTCCGAGTCAGACTGGAGTCTGGCATAATCTAGGCTGGCACTCCAGTGCAGTGCTGAGGGAGTGCTGCACTATGGGAGGTGCAGTTTTTTTGGTAAAACTTTAAATCAACATCCCACCTGCCCTCTCAGGTGGATGTAAAACATCCTATGTCATATGCGATGAAGAAGTGAGGAGTTCCCCTGGCCAAAGATTTACACCTCAACCAATACCTAAAACAGGTTATCTAGTCATTTATCACATTGCTGTTTGCAGGAGTTTGCTGTATGCAATTTGGCTGCTGTATTTCCTATGCATCAACAATGAATACGCTTCAAAAGTATTTGATTTTCTTTCAAACACTTTGAGACATTGTGGGGTTGTTAAAGTCACTGAATAACTCAAATGTTTCTTTTCTTAAAAAACAGATAATGTGTAAATTTTAAGAACACTGCCAGGCATATGCCAATATTTAAGTTGCATGGATTAATGTGTGAAACAATTGTAACATATCTGGCTATCTTGCCTAAAAGGGAAATTTCAAAACATTTTAAAATAATTTTAATAAATGTGCCTTTCTTTCAGGAAGTTAGTTGCCAGAGGGGAGTATTCTCCAAAACAACAACAACTTGTATTTACATAATTCCTTTAACATAATAAAATGTTCCAAAGCACTTCATAGAGTGTTATAACACAAAATTAGGCACTGAGCTACAGAAGGAGATATCACAGCAGATGGCCAAAAGCTTGGTCAAACAGCTATGTTTAAAATAGCACCTTAAAGAAAGAAAGAGTTGGGAGGCACAGATGTTTAGGGAGGGAATTCCAAAGTTTAGGGCCTAGGCAGCTCAAGGCACAGCTACCAATGGTACAAGAATTAAAATCAGGAATATTCAAGAGGTCAGAGTTAGTTGAGTGCAGGTATCTCAGAGGGTTGTGGGGTGTAGAAGATTACAGAGATAGGGAGAGGCAGGGCCATGCAGGGGTTTGAAAACAATTTTAAAACCATAGCATTGCTTGACCAGGAACCAATGTAGGTTAACAAACACAAGGATATTAGGTGAATGGGACTGGGTGCGAGGGAGGACATGGACAGCGGAGTTTTGGATGGCCTCAAGTTTACAAAGGGTAGAATGTGGGACACCAGCCTGGAGTATATTAGAATAGTCCAGCCTAGAGGTAACAAAGGCATGAATAAGGGCTTCAGCAGATGAATTGAGGCCAGCACAAAGTTGGGCGGTGCTACAGAGGTGGAAATGGGCCATCTTGGTGATAGCGCAGATATGGTTGGAAACTCATCTTGGGGTCAAATCTGACACCAAGGTTGCAAAACATCTGGTTTAATCTCAGACAGTTGTCAGGGAGACAGATTGAGTTGGTAGCTTACAAAGGAGTTTGGAGTGGGGACTGAAAATAATGGTTTCAGTCTTCCCAAAATGCAATTGCAAGAAATTTCTGTTCGTGCAGTACTGGATATCAGTTAAGCAGTCTGATAATTTAGCAATGGGGAAGAGGTTGAGAGAGGTGGTTGTGAGGTAGAGCTGGAACAGAAACATGATATGACAGATTCAAGCATGGAATTTCAGGAAAGATGGCATGGATTTGGGAGGTAACAGCTATTCAAGGACTTAGGAGAGGAAAGGGAGTTTGGAAATGGGATGGTAGTTTGCAGGGATAGTGGGGTAAGCCATTGGTTTTATGAGACAAGGGGTAGTGATGGCAGATTTAAAGGAGAGAGGGATAGCATCTGAAAAGAGAGAACCATTATTAGCTAACATGGGGGCCAGAAAGGGAAGTTGGATGGCCAGCAGTTTAGCGGAAGTAGGGTTGAGAAGGTTCTGGTTTCAAGACATACTCCAGAGACAAGGGGACATAATTTATGTCAACACTTTAGTGCTACACTGTCAGAGGTGCCCTCATTCAGATGAGGCATTAAACCAAGGTTCCATCTATCTTGTCAGGTGGATATAAGAGATGCCAAGGCACTATTAAAAGAAGAAATGAGTTCTCCCAGAGCCAAGGCCAGCATTTATCTCCCAACTAACGTCACCAAAAGAACAGATTAACTGGCCATTTATTCCAATGTTGTCTGTGTGGCCTTGCTATTTGCAAGGTAGCTGCCACAGTGACTAAGTTTCAAAATAATTCTTTGAATGAGAAGTGCTTTTGAATTCCCTGAGGGTACAAAAGACACAGTCTAAATGTAGAATCTTAGTTTTCTTTTTATATGTTTGAACAGCTTGCTCAAAGTCAGTAACTTACCCTGAATATCGGCAATAAACTCATACTTACATTTTAAAAATATACCTTTCTAAATAAGTAGGCTTCCAGATATTCAATAGCTCATCACTGGATGGATGTATCTACCTTACACCAACCTTCTCCTTTCTTCTTCTTAGGTTTATGTATTATTAACTAAATGTGTTCACCACTGAGGGCATATCAGAATTTCATTAAATCAGTGTCATTTATAACAAGGAAATTTGTGCTTGCATATACATAAGGCAGTTAAACAAAATTTTTGCATGTAAATGGTCTAATTTTCAACATGAAAGGTCCCAGTTGGATTATATAACATGGAGTGGTACAGGTCTCCAGATAGTGCTGTCGTTAGTGCTGAATACATATTTAGAGATGGATTGTTCTACAGATGGTCTGAAAAGGATTTTAAAAATTCCTAGAAAGAAACCCAGAACAGGCAACTGCCAAAGAAGGCATCATTCATTTGGAGGTATCTTAGGCTACTAATGTATTACCACTTAATATCAATTCAAAAATGGAAGTATAATTTAGAAGTCTGATTAGCATTCTGACTTCTGAATGCATTATATCCAGAGTGGTAAAGATACTTCCAATGGTTGTTTTAACACCACTTTTGCCATGACAGGCCTACCTTAGATCAAATACATATGTAACATATAATATCCAAGAACCATTTAAGCAAAGCCCATCAAAAGAGAGACAACTTCCCAAAAATCCAATATTTTTACAGTGAACTATTTCTCTTATGTACTCCATTTGGATAACATTTAAGTAACTGTTGTACCCGTGAATATTTGGAAGGATAAATTAACAGAATGCATCTAATCTCTGTACCGTTATTGTCAGCTGTCTTTACAATTTTCTAATTCTAAGCTTTTAAATATATAACTAATATAAAATGGAACCAATTATAACTGGGTTATTCTTCTATCTCACCATCTTCCTCTTTAACAATGGGCTATTGATAATCTTTAGAATTATGGCAAGAATTAAACTAAGTTTTGCTTAAAGTGCTTTTCAAAACTATTTATAGTACAAGTCCAAAAGAAGCACAAGTGAGATTAGTGGTAAATGTGCTTCAGAGTTGTACTATTTATCCAAGACTTCCCAGAAACCAAATAGTAGGGATGGTCTCCAGATATTGGAGGTGCAAACTAGCATCCTGACTTCACTATCGGAGTTACTATTATTAGCAACTGCACTGACATGAAAGGAACAGTAGCACACTGAGCAGCTGAGGCCTCTTATGTGCTCTGTACAAGCAGTGGGACAGTTTTCCCACCTTACAGGGATTCCCACATCACTGGGATGTCATTATAGCAAATTTGACTCTGCACAAATCACTGGTATTGGTGCATGTTTTAAAATCTTTCTTGAACTATATTTTTTCTTTTGCGATGGTGATATCACCAATACCTTGGAAAGCTCTGTACAGCTAAGTGATTGAGAAACTCCTTTATTATCTGTATGGAGGACAGCACAAGGGTTTTAGTCAACAATAACAACTTACATTTATAAAATGCCATAGTAAAATGTCCCTGAATGCTTTACAAGGACGTAATCAGACAGAGATTGACATCGAGCCAAAGAAGAAGGCAACCCATGAAAGAATTTAAAAAATTAAACAGGTGGTCAAATGCTTGGTCAAGGAAGTAGGTTTTAAGGTGCCCTTAAAGGAAGAGATAGAAGTGGAGAGATTTAGGAAGGGAATTGCAGAGCCGGAGGCCAAGACAGATGAAGGAACAGTCACTATTGGTGGAGCAAAGGAAGTTGGGGTTGCACAATAGGACAGAATTGGAAGAACACAGAGTTCTTGGGGGAGGTTAGGGCTTAGGAGGTTGCAAGTATAGGGAGGGGTAAAGCCATGGAAGGATTAAGAGGGATTTGAGAATTTTAAATTTGAGGCACTGATGAACTGGAAGCCAATGTAGGCCAGCGTGCATAAGGGTAATGGATGAATGGGAATAGGTGTGAGTTAGGCAACGGCAACAGAATCACTCACTGAGGTCAATTTTGGCTGCCTTATCCTGACATTAACTGATTGGTAAAGGCTTCAAAATGGGGTCAGTAACCGTAACACTCCATTAACACTGGCTTTGCAGCCGGCATCATTTTGGAAGAATCTAATGTCATGTGTTCAAAACACTCACCTGTTTCAGAAGATGGCCATTTATTAATATGGAAATTTTGGTACTGTGATGTAGATAGGACAACAGGGCCCACAAAAATAATCTTGGCTGTTGCAGCTCCAGGACTCTCCCATACCTTGTTGCAGCCACACGACTCCCCCGTCTTGAACCCTCAATCCAGTGAGCTGCTTATTTGATACCCCACAACTCACTTGTCAATTTAAATGAGGCAAAGGCCTCAAAATCTGTAGGGACCTTTTTGGTTCCAGAAAGGGCACTCCACTAGGTTGTTGCCCAAAGTCAAAATTGACTCCACTATGTGCCAGCTGTGATTTTCTGCTTCTTCTGTATAAATTACTGCAATATTTTACCCTGCACACAATCACCTGAAACAGGTGGCTATTTTTGGGCACCTAACAGTATACTGTTTTCAAATTAGAGTTGGCTGAAAAGTCAGTGTTAACAGGCTGTAAGGCCATCAATCCCATTTTGAGGCTGTTACCAGTGGTAGTTTTAAAAGCAAGTGGAGTCAGAATCCAATGTATAGAACTATCTTCCAAAATAGTTCTGTGTTATAAGAGTGCTCTTAGACAAATGAAAAGAACACACTTGGTTGGAGCAGGTGACTTCTTCTAGCAGATGATAGCCTGTTTCATTTTCCAAATTATTTTGTCAAATAAATTTTCTCAGAGCAACTGTATTCCTTACTTTGTCTAGCTCTCAATGTGTCCATTACCTTGTTAGTAGAAAAGTAACAAGGGCAGGGGAAGATGTTTTTCTTGGTGAGTATGTGTGCCAATACATTAATGCACTTAAAATGAGCAAGTGTACAAGGACATCATGTTGTATGGCTATGATAAGATTTCACTGTATCCAGAAGCAATTTCAAATCACCATGTTTTTCTGGTAAGGTAGGAACAATCACTTGAGTTTATATTAAGTTCTGTCAGTACCATGAGCAACATGAAGAAAGGGGTATTTAAATTTGAAGCAGACAAGGGAGCCATTTTTAAAAAAAAGAATTATCTGTAACCTCAGGACCCAGTTATAATTCTCCTTGTCTGTTGGGACAAATCTCTGCAGTTAAAATTATCTTCTGTTAATATGTAAATATTGTAAAGCTGCAAGTATACAGCCAATTACAAATCGGTATAAAGCCTTTTGATTGTGCACTAATGAGCATTATAAGTCAGGTATCATATGGTGTATGAGTGCACTAAAACCAAATGCTCAAATTTCACAGAAGGGCCAATTCACACCAAGTTGAGCTTGCATTGATAGCACTCCAGTGCAAATCTGCATTTTAAAATTCCTCATTACAGCTTTGGTTCAAACATGGACAAAAGAGCTGAACTTCAGAGGTGAGATGAGAGTGACTGCTCTTCACAATAAGACAGCATTTAACAAAGTGTCATCAAGGAGCCCTTCCAAAACTTGGATCAATGGGAATCAGGGGGAAAATTCTTTGCTGGTTGGAGTCATATCTAGCACAAAGGAAGATGGTTGTGATTGATGGAGGTTGTTATAACACAGCCGATGGTAAATGCTGAGCTGCTCAAATTCCAAAGGGAAACTTGAAACAACTACTACAACTGTTTTGCAATTTGCATATATTTTGAGCTGCATGCCTTGAATTCAGTAGTAATAAGACCATCGAGTCTTACAAGTTTCTTACAAAACTAAATTAAGCCTTTATTAATAGAAGAAGTGATTTTAAGTACATACACAGAACTACAAATTAATATTATGATAACTTTTAAATCTCCTAGGTAATCTACATAGACACATAAATTTTAAAAGACACAGGCAAAGTGACCAGAGAGGAGTGCGAGAGGAGGACCCTGGGACAGGCAGTCAGCAGCACCTAGAGGATCTAGTCTATCTGGAGAATCTAGCATCTAGCCTGTACTCAAGTAGGAGTAAGGGTGAAATAAAAGCAAGGCTCCATATTCTATTTAGTTAAGATATGTCTGAGGAGCTCAGTCCCATGATTTGCACATCCAGTGCTATGTGGGAAATCCTAGAGCGGAATTTTCCATGCCCTCTGGCAGCAGGTGTTATAGGTGGCATGTGTGGACAATATGGCACAGTCGGTTTCACAATGGCGTGAAGGCAGGTTGCGATCGTCCCCTGAGCCCGCCAATGGTCATTGGGGAGCTCATTGTAATACATTAGCACATCATTAAAAGGTCATCCCTCCAGGCTCTTGGAACCCACCGGATCGTCCGTCCACATCAGCAGGAAAGCACATCAACGTGTTTCAAAGGCGATGTGCACCTGGCAGCCTTCACTTTGGGGGAACTGGAGGTGAGTGAACAACATCATTCTGCAGAGTTCGCCAGGGTCACCTGTTGCTTTACAGGCTTCAAGGGTGCCGGGGGGCTGGGGTGAAGTGCCGCCCTGCCATGGAGGCGACTGTTGTCGGGTGGGGGGCAACAGCTGCCCTGGCGTTGGATTCTGCACACAAGAAATTGAGGTGGTGGGCAGGGCAGGCAAGAGAAGTGGCCATGCATTAGGGACACCTGTATAAACTGACCATTCCTCTGCAACTGAGACAGTTCAGGCGCAGCCACAGTGATATGATTGGGGTCAGGCTCCTAGACTGCCCGCCCATGTAAGCAACGCGGAGGCACCAAAGGGCCACGAAGTGCTCCAGGCCTTCCCTCCGCCACCACCCTCCCCCCACCCAGCACAGACTGCGAGTCCGTAACCACTTTACTGGACCATAGAGCAGATGGACTGCACACGTTGTACAATCTCCTCGCCAACACTGGCCATATAGCAGCCACTGCTGGCGGCGCTCACAGCCCCTTGCAGTCTCAGCATCCCAGCTAGGAGCTGTCTTCCCCCATGTCGCAGCCTGACAGGG
This sequence comes from Cetorhinus maximus, assembly GCF_964194155.1. Taxonomy (NCBI): domain Eukaryota; kingdom Metazoa; phylum Chordata; class Chondrichthyes; order Lamniformes; family Cetorhinidae; genus Cetorhinus; species Cetorhinus maximus. The sequence continues at coordinate 96,170,776 of NC_135885.1, forward strand.
CAGCCAAGCAGCACACTCATCTGTGGTCATCCAAGGAGTGGCCAGCACTCTCAGGGGAGCGTTAAGGTGCCATCACACAGGAACAGGAAAGCTGCTAAGTACACCCATGCTAACCACATCTCTGACTCTTTCATGCCGTAGGAGGACCACATAAGCAGCATGGAGCCTGGTGACCCAGCTGTCTTCCTGATGACCTATAGAGAGTGGAGAAGGCAGAGGAGAGAGCGACTGAGGCACCTGGCCATGCAAAGGCAGGAGCAGCAACCTCATGAAGAAGGGGCTGCTGGGGGTCCCGCACAAGCTGCCCAGGAGCGACAGTGAGCTATGGCTGGTTGGCGCCTAGCGACACCCAGGGTCTGTAGACTCTGCCTGTCATTCTTGCAGATGATTGAGAACCAGTGTCGCCGACGACTACGCATGTCTAGGGACCTTGTAGCTCACATCTGCCACTTACTGCAAGACTTGGCGCCAAGGGGACATGGAGTACATCCACTGCCAGTGGCTGTGAAAGTGACCACTGTACTCAATTTCTATGCCAGTGGCTCCTTTCAGGGCTCCACCGGTGCCCTCTGTGGGATCTCACAAGTCGCCACCCACAAATGCATCCATGAGGTTATGGATGCCATCCTTGCAAGGGCACACAGCTTTGTGCATTTCACCCAGCATCGTGACAGGCCATTGGATTCTCCCGAATCTCGGGATTCCCACGGGTGCAGGGTGTGATTGACTGCACTGATGTGGCACTCAGGTCTCTGTCACTACACACGATCGACTTCATCAACCGCAAGGGATGGCACTCACTGAATGTGCAGCTGGTGTGCGACCACCAGAAACGCATCCTGCAGGTGTGTGCACGGTTTCCAGGGAGTATGCACGATGCCTACATCCTCAGTTGGTCACAGATCCCTGAAGTCTTTCAAGGTCCACAGAAGCTGCAGGGTTGGCTCCTTGAGGACAAGGGCTACCCGCAGAGGCCATGGCTGATGACACCCATGCGGCAGCCTCAGAGTGCAGCAGAGCGAAGTTATAACGAGGCTCATGCAGCAGCTCACAGCTTGGTGGAGCAGACCATTGGGATGCTGAAGATGAGATTCCAGTGCCTGGACCGGTCTGGTGGAGGCCTGCAATACAGTCCACAGAGGGTGTCACGCATCGTCATCGTCTGCTGTGCCCTTTACAGCCTGGTGCTCCAATGGGACGACAAGCTGGTTGAGGAACAGATGGAGGAGATGCATGTCTCCTCTGAAGAGGAGGACACCAACAGGGATGATGCTGAGGAGGTTCTCGGAGGTGACAATGACGGGGATGAAGTCCTTGCACTGGCGAGATGAGACAGGCGTGCTCTGGAGGCCATCACAGCTGCTAGATTTGTGGAGGATGATGATGATATGCAGTGAGGTGACGCCATAGATCCTCACATTGCATTTGTGAACATTTGACTCCAGTCTGGCTTATGGTAGCGCGAATACCCTCTGTGAGAATGCTCCTGTCATGGAAATGCAATGGAGGCCCTAATAGTCACTCGACTGCAGGAGGATGATGACAATATGCAGTGAGAACATTCCATAAATCTTCACATAGCCTCTGCGAATGTCTGACTCCTGTCTGGCCAGGTGCAGCTCACTTGCGCTCTGTGATCCCGAGATCCGGGAGAATCCAATGGCCCTTGCATACTGGCTGTCATGGTCCCAAGTGAAATGCACAAAGTTGTGTGCCCTCGCAAAGATGGCATCCATGACCTCATGGATGCATTTGTGAGTGGCGGCTTGTGAGATCCCACAGAGGTCATAGAGATGCAACCATGAAACTATAGAAGTTCTGATGCTTTGTCCACCTTCAGTAACTGAGTCCTTCAAGAGCTGGAGCACAGCATCAATGGTCACAGATGCCGAAGAGATAGAGGACAACCCCTCCTTAAAGGTGCTGAGATCGCATCGAGAGAATGAGAGAACTCTGTGGCGCCTGCCCACTATATTCTAGCAGCAATGACCAGCACCACCGAGGTACAGGCATCAGTAATGTCTCCAGGCAGAGTGAGGCCAGACCATCACTTTGGTCTGAAGGCTGCACAGACCACAGGGAAGAGCCCCTGGATTGAGACACCTGCCTTTACCTTGTGCATCAAGGTTTCACATCTGAGTGATAAGAACACTGCTCATCAGGACAAGGAGCCATAGGCAAGGAGATACTCTTGGGAGTTTATTTACAATAGTGAACATTAATAACAAGTGATTAACACCCGTGCCCAGGCTGTGCAACTAATTCTCCTTAACTTTCCTAACCCTGCCGCTACGTCTTGTTGCTCCCCGGACATCCACAGCAGAGGTGGAGGCAGCCTGCTGACTGCAAAGCCCCGTCTGTGATGACTTGGCAGGCGTTCTCTGGAGGTCCGAGATCTGGAGGGCCCCGGCCTGCTTTCAGGGTCCTGTTGTGTGGCAGTGGCACCCTCCTCAGCTTGTGGAGCTGGAGCTACTGAGGTCACAGGATGAGGGGAGTCAGATGGGCCGAACACTCTCGGAGTCACCTGGATGGATGGCCCCGGGGTGTGCACCTGCTGATCCTCCTCCCTGGGGCCCCAGGCTGACTCCTTGAGGAGCAAGGGTAGCTGGAATGAGAACAAGCTGTCCAGCACCTCTTCCGTGTAGACATTGTTGGAGGCAAAATATGGCATCAGCGATGGAGTTGAGCCCATGCAGCAGTGCAGGAGTGAAATCTTGGACCAAGGTCTCCATGGCGGCCGCCATCCTACCAATGTTGACCCCAGTGCATTGCCATGCCGGTGCTATCACCTCAGCCTGAAGGCAGACAGACTCCTCCACCGTGCCTTGCAATCTGAGGAGTGCAGCGGACATCCCTTCCTGATGTTCCCGAGCTTGCCTTTGCAGCTCCAGCAACTGTGACATGACCGAGTCCAGATGCTTGTCATCTGACTCGGACTCAGCAACGTTCTGGCCTCCAGCAGTCCTCTGAGTGCCAAACACCTGGGAAGTCCCAGCCGCCACCTGCTGTGGATCAGACAGTGCGATGTGCTCACCAGATTGTGATCCTGGGGCTACTGTAAAGCTAAGTCCCTCCGAGGTGTGTGTCTCTGCGCTGGTGGAGGGTATGGTTGAGCGCTGTGACGGGACATCAGGGAGGGTGCCTCCAGATTCCTCGTCGGAGGTTTCTTCGGGGCTTGACTGGAGGCCCTGTGTCATGGATTCTGTCAGCTGTTTGGCAGATGTGCCTGTGAAAGCAAGGAGAGATAATTAGTGCATGACAGTGGCCTGCGAAACAGGACACATCACTCACAGTGTGGTTGTCTGTTGGATGTTGCACTGCTGGATCCTTACTTGGTAAAGCAGCGCTAACCTCACCCTCAGCACAGGGTCCCAGTCATCGCTGGCCAGCTGGATGGCTCTGTTTCAAAGTCTGTGAGGCCCTTGATTTCGGGCATCCTGCAACTGGTCTGTGACCTCTCTCTCTTGTGCCAGCTTGTCCTGCATGGATAGAGATGAAAAAAGAGTAAGCAAGGCGCCTGCCAGGCCAGATGAAAAGTCTGTGTGGGTGGTGAGTGTTCCCATTGACAGGATGAGGACAATGAAGGTGTGTGTGTGAGAGAGTGAATGGTGATGTCCCTTGAACTGGCAGTGTGTGAGGGACCTGTGGATGTGTGATGGGTTTGTGAGTATGTGAGTTGAGGGTGATGAAAAGAGTGACTTACCCTGGCAGAATGGAGGATATCATTTATCCTTTTGCAGCACTGGGTGGCTGTCCTCTTCTGAAGGGCGTTGGCACTGACCACTGCTGCCACCACCTCCCAAGCTGGATTGGTCAATTTGCTGCCCATCCTGCAGCCAGAGCGGGGTACAGGACATCCCGGCAGGCCTCTATAGCAATCAGCATTCACTTGAGGGAGCTGTCATTGAAGTGGTGGCTGCAGAATTTTTTTCTTTGCTGGTCATGTCTTCCATGCAGCGGTGGTGAGCTGGAAGCAATGAGTGCAGTGCTTGCGGCTGGAATTTAAACATGGCGCCCGGCGTGATGCGGCAGCAGGGCGAATGAGAGCACGTGTGCCATGGAAACAGCGTGCTTACCGGGAGTGCAAAAATAATGAAGCGGGTTTGGGACAATATTGAGTATAGGAACAGAAGTATAGAGCAGATTAATGCGTGGCTGGAGAGATGGTTCAGGAGGGCTTTAGATTCCTGGGGCATTGGGACCGTTTCTGGGGGAGGTGGGAGCTATATAAGTTGGACAGGTTACATCTGAACAGGAACGGGACCAACATCCTCGCGGGAGGTTTGCTAATGCTGTTGGGGCAGATTTAAACTAAATTGGCAGGGGGTGGGATCCTGAAAAGTAGTTCAGAGGGGAGAGAAGCTGAGATAGAAATAGAAATTAAAGCGTTCGTAAATGAGTCTGGAAGACAGAGGAAACATATGCTAGATAAGAAAGAAGTGAGTTTAGCAAGGCTAAGTGGAATATATTTTAATGCAAGGAGCCTGAGGAATAAGACAGATGAGCTGAGGGCACAGATAGGCACGTGTGAGTATGATATCATAGCTGTGACTGAGACCTGGCTAAAAGGGCAGGATTGGTGGCTCAACATTCCTAGTTATAGGGTATTCAAACGAAATAGACAGGGAGATAGAAGAGAGGCCATTTTCCAAGGCCGATAAACGGTTTGCGAGCGAGATGCATTGGGGGGGGTTTCCCTCACTACCTGCCTGGTGCCCTTCTTCTGACTGGTGGCCACCCATTCCCTCACAATATTGACCAAGAAATCAATTATAGCAGTGAGGAGGGATGATATCTTGGAAGGATCATCTATTGAGGCCATATGGGTAGAAGTAAAAAACACAAAAGGGGAAAACACGCTGTTGGGTGTGTACTATAGGCCCCCAAAAGGTCAGGGAGAGATAGAGGATTAAATATGTATTTAAATTTCAGAGAAGTGTAAGAAGGGGATTTTAACTACCCAAATATTAACTGGGATAGATTTAGTGTGCAAGGTAGCGAAGGAGCAAAATTCTTAAGTTACATCCAGGAGAACTTTTTTAGTCAGTACGTAGAAGGCCCAACAAGGGAGGGGGCAGTTCCGGATCTAATATTTGGAAATGAGCCCAGGCAGGTGGAAGGCGTATCTGTAGGGGAGCATTTTGGAGATAGTGACCATAACTCAGTTAGATTTAGGATAGTTATGGAAAAGGATAAGGTTGGGCCGGGAATAAAAGTTCAAAACTGAGGAAAGGCTAATTTTACTAAGATGAGGTACGATTTGGCCCAAGTGGACTGGGAGCAGCTACTTGCAGATAAAACTGTGTCAGAGCAGTGGAAATAAGTTCCCATAAAGACAAAAGGATGTCAAGGGACATAAAAGTTAGGGTTAATTAAAAAAGAGAAGCTTATGGCAGACACCAAGACCTCAATACGGCAGAGTCCCTAGAGGAGTATAAAAAGTGCAGAGGGGAAATTAAAAAGGAAATTAGGAAAGCTAAGAGAGTGCATAAGAAAGCATTGGTGGGTAGAATAAAGGAAAACCCAAAAGGGCTTTTTAAATATATAAAGAGCAAGAGAGTAACTAGGGAAAGAGTAGGGCCAATTAGGGACCATAGAGGTAATTTGAGTGTACACCCGGAAGACGTGGCTACACTGCTCAATGAATACTTTTCATTGGTCTTCACAATGGAAAAGGATGATGCAGGTATAGACATCAGGGTGGAGGACTGTGAAATATTAGAGGAAATTAACATAGAGAGAGCAGGTTTAGTGGCCTTATAGGTGGATAAATCTGCAGACCTGGATGAGATGTATCCCAGGCTTTTGAGGAATGCAAGGGACAAGATATCAGGGGCCCTGGCAGCAATTTTCAAATCCTCTCTGGCCATAGGTGAGGTGCCAAAGGACTGGAGGACTGCTAACGTTGTTAAAAAAGGTAGCAAGGCTTAGACCAGGAATTTACAGACAGTCAGTCTAACCTCGGTGGTGTGGAAGTTAAGGGAAAGAATTCTGAGGGACAGAATTTATCTGCATTTGGAGAGAAATGGATTAATCAGGAATAGTCAGCATGGATTTGTTAAGGGAAGGTCATGTTTGACAAATTTGATCGAATTTGATCGAGATAACCAGAAGTGTTGATGAGGGTAATGCATTTGATGTTGCCAACATGGGCTTTAGCAAGGCTTTTGATAAGGTCCCTCATGGCATACTGGGCAAGAACGTAAGAGCCCATGGGATCCAAGGCAAAATGGCGCTTTGGGTCCAAAATTAGCTGAGAGACAGGAAGTAGAGGGTGATGGTAGATGGATGCTTTTGTGACTGGAAGTCTGTTTCCAGTGGGGTTCCGCAGGGCTCGGTGCTGGAGCCCTTGCTGCTTGTGATGTACATAAATGATTTGGACTTAAATATAGGGGATATGATCAAGAAGTTCACGGATGACACGGAAATTGGTAGGGAAGTAAATAGTGAGGAGGATAGCTGTAAACTGCAGGAGAATATCAATGGACTGGGCAGCTGGGCAGAGCAGTGCCAAATGGAATTCAACCTGGAAAAGTGTGAGGTAATGCACTTGGGGAGGGCTAACAAGGCAATGGATTACACTATGAATGGTAGGATCCTGGAAAGTACTGAAGATCAAAGGGACCTTGGTGTGCATATCCACAGATCCCTGAAGGTAACAGGGCAGGTAGATAAGGTGGTTAAGAAGGCATATGGGATACTCACCTATATTAGCCGAGGCATAGAATACAAGAGCAGGGAGGCTATGCTGGAACTGTATAAAACTCTGGTTAGGCCACATATGGAGCGCTGCGTGCAATTCTGGTCACCGCATTATAGAAAGGATGTGATTGCACTGGAGAGGATGCAGAGCAGATTTACCAGGATGCTACCTGGGCTGGAGGGTCTGAGCTATGAAGAAAGATTGAATGGACTGGGGTTGTTTTCCTTGGAGCAGCGAAGGTTGAGAGGGGACCTGATAGAGGTGTATAAGATTATGAGAGACATAGATAGTATAGATAGGAAGGCATTTTTTCCATTAGTAGAGGGGTCAATAACCAGGGGGCATAGATTTAAGGTAAGAGGTGGAAGGCTAAGAGGGGAGTGGAGGAGAAATTTTTTCACTCAGAGGGTGGTGGGTGGGAGTTTGGAACTCGCTGCCTGAAAAGGTGGTTTAGTCAGAAACTCTTATAACATTTAAGAAGTATTTATATGTTCACTTGCATTGCCATAGCCCCCAGGACTATGGGCCAAGTGCTGCTAAATTGGATTAGTGCAGTCAGATCTTTGTTGACCAGCGCAGATACAATGGGCCGAATGGCCTCCTTCTGTGCTGTAAATGTCTATGCGTGTAATAGAAGAAATGATTTTAAGTACATACATAGATCTACAAATTACTACTATGATAACTTCTAAATCCCCTAGTTAATCTAACTCCCAGTTACACTTTTATTAAGGCAACAGTAAGACACATAGATTTTAAAAGACCACGGCAAAGTGACACATAATACCCAGACCAGTTGAATTCAAAGTGAGCTTATCTCAATTTCAGTTCCTTGAAGATAGCAGCTTGAGGCTTAGATGCTGGAGGCTTTTCACACCTGTGTTAGATCTTAGAATGCCTGCCCTTACACACAGCCTTCTTTCGTTAATGCATATTTCCCCCCTTGTAAGCAAATTCCCATTGTTTCACTGTGTCTTTGGACTTTACTTCTCTAATAATAAAATCTATCACAGTACCAAATTTACCAGTAATCTTTGGGAAAAAATAAACACACTTTTTTTTAACTTCTAGCTAGGTACAACATTTCACCTCCTCTTTTGAATTCAAGGTAGTCTAGTTTATTTACAAATGCAAATATTCCCTTTACACCTATGTTTACCTACTTAACATTTCAAACCTAGCTTACCTTCTGATACATCAAAGCCTTCAGACCAGCTGCCTTTAATTCAATTAAGTCACACACACACACAGATCCCACTATTACTCTAATTTACAATAAATTCCAATAAGATAATGAAAATTATTATATCTACCTGACAGAGGTCAATCATCTCAGTTCCAAGACATCACTGCAGGAGTTCCTCAGAATAGAGTGGTTCATCAATGACCTTCCTTCCATCATAAGGTCAGAAGTGGAAATGTTCGCTGATGATTACAACATTTGTGACTCCTCAAATACAGAAGCAGTCACTGTCCAAATGCAGCCAGGACAATATCCAGGCTTGGGCTGACAAGTGGTAAGTAACATTCGCGCCACACAAGTGCCAGGCAATGACCATGCTCAACAAGAGAGAATCTAACCATTGCCCCTTGATATTCAATGGCATTACCATCTTTGAATCCCTCACTATCAACATCCTGGAGGTTACCATTGACCAGAAACTGAACTGAACTAACCATATAAATACTGTGACTACAAGAGCAGGCCAGAGGCTAGAAATCCTGCAGCAAGTAACTCACCTCCTGACTCCCCAAAGCCTGTCCACCATCTACAAGGCATAAGTCAGCGTGTGATGGAATACTCTCCACTTTCTTGGATGAGTGCAGCTCCAACAACACTCAAGAAGCTTGGCACCATCCAGGACAAAGTAACCCCACTTGATTGGCACCCCATCCACAAACATTCACTTCCTCCACCACCGACACACGGTGGCAGCTGTGTATACCATCTACAAAATGCACTGCAGGAACTCACCAAGCCTCATTGGACAGCACATTCCAAACCCATGACCACTGCCATCTAGAAGGGCAAAGGCAGCAGACAGGTGGGAACACTACTACCTGGAAGTGCCTCTCCGAGCCACTCACCATCTTGACTTGGAAATATATCACCTTTCCTTCACTGTCATTGGGTCAAAATTCTGGAACTCCCTTCCTAACAGCACTGTGGGTAAACCTACACCACATGGACTGCTGTAGTTCAAGAAGGCAGCTCACTACCATCTTCTCAAGGACAATTAGGGATGGGCAATAAATGCTAACTAGTGATGCCCATATCCCATGAACGAATAAAAAAGTGTGAACTTTTAAAGTGCTGAATGAAATATTCAAGTGTTATGAAAACTCAGTGCTCTCTTAACACTAAAAAACTATGTTCAGGAGTAGACATCTGCCCATGCAAGAACACATGCCTAATGGATTAAATTACGAGAACAGATTATATAAATTTGTTTTTTTTTCCTTTAATATAGAAGGTTGATTAGTGATATAATTGAGATGGTCAATATGACAAAATGATTAAAAAACAAAAACAGAAACACCTGGGAAAACTCAGCAGGTCTGGCAGCATCGGCGGCAGTTTTTTGCTATTATTATTTTATGACAAAATTATTTGATAGGTAGATAAAAAGAAACAACTTCCTCAGATGGAGAACTCCAGAATCACAAGGCACAATGTTAACATTAGAGCTAGGTCACTCAGGAGTGATAACAGGATGTACTTTTCACACAAAGTGTAGAGGAAATCTGGAAATCTATCCACCAAATATTTCCGTATATGTACATCTGAAAATGATGGGTAGGAAAAGACCAGCTGGTGCATTAGACCTACCTCACAGTCAATATGTCTGAAAAATTATGGCTAAACATGAGCTGAACCCTAGCAACCATACAATATCCTGGGAGAGGAAAAATAACTCAAAAATCTCCAAGGCCAATAAGGTAAAATAGAATGTAGAAAATTCCTCTTTAATCCCTGAAGATGATCAAAACGAGTCTAGGAGATCATGTTAACTGTAAAACCACTTGCCTTTTATGTGAAATAAAAACAGAAAATGCTGGAAATTTTCAACAACTTAGGCTTCATGTCAATGACCTTTCATCGGAAAAAAGTGACTGTTTAAAGTCACTATTGTTTGGCATCCAAGTGTACCTGAAACATTAACCCACGTCCTCTCTCCACACATGCTCTTTGACCTGCTGAGTATTTACAACATTTTCTGCTTTTATTTAAGATTTTAAGCATCTTTGCTTTTGTACATTTTATATGGCTTGATCTCTTATATAGTCAATAACTGGTTGAGCTCTCTTTTGATGGTGTGCAGAGATAGCACCCACCACACAAGTCAGGAATATATTCTAAATATTCACTTTTCTCCAGCAAAAGGAAAACAACATAACATCTAATCATGCTCTTGTGTAGTTTGAATGTGTACCCCCGGTCCTCCTCTGTCTGTACAACTGAAATAATCTATCAAATAATCAAAGTAACCCCACCTTTTTCTTATTTATATGCCTTAGCTGGATATTGAAACTTTTCAGACTGATATTGTATGTTAAATAAATGATCCTTGTATAGTGCAATTCTAGAACAAAAATAAAATACTGCATCTTGGACATCTGAAACAAAAGCAGAAAATGCTGGAAATACGCATCAGGTCAGGCAGCATCTAATTTGTGATAAAAGGTCACAGACCTGAAATGATAACTTTGTTTGTCTTCACAGATGCTGTCTGATCTGCTGAGCATTTCCAGCACTTTGTTTTAGTATCATTCTAGACTTCCATATGCTCATCAACTTCAGAGATCCATGTGACTCCGATTAAAGCAACCTTAGAAGGAGGTCTTGTGGGACAATGGGTAGCATCCCTACTCTGTGTCAGAAGCTCTGGGTTTGAGTCCCACCCCAGGACTTGATGGCCACAGAAGGTGCACTCATGATGTGGCCAAGTAGGTTGATTGTCAACCTGTGAATCCTTGCAATACGACTGGCCAGTCAGAACCATGTGGTAGCTGCAGTGCAACAGTGTCCCCATGTACAAGATCTTGTCAGGGGCTCTGTGGCAAGTCTTCAATGGACCCAGAGAGGGAGTAACCTTAAAAAAACAAAAATGTACAAATGTTCTATTTGAAGATTTCTTTTAGGAGTCTCTTGACTTTTGATTGATATAGCATCTGTCAAATCGGGTATAATACAAATGAGCAACTTTTTCTTTCCTCTTTTAAGAATACAGTCCAAAGAGAATAGTTAACCAAATAAGCAGATTGCTTAAACTCTAGTCATGGTGGTTACTGATGCAGTTCATTATGATACGTAAACAAGTGCAGTTCCTTTAAGTTTTGTAATTCTATTAAGACTCCAGTCGAGATTACAGGAGAAACTTTGTATTGGAACATTATCCAATATGCACAGGGCCCCTCAATTTGGTAGTCAGCAGATATAAATCATTTAAAGCAACCAAATTCTACTCAATGTTGGTTAAATGGATTCCAATCCTTAAAGATGCATGGCTCCCTTAAGTAATTTTAAAACAGTAAGTGCTAGAAATACTCAGCAGGTCTGGCAACATCTTTGGAGAGAGAAACAGAGTTAACGCTTCCAGTCAAATATAACTCATGCTCTGCTCTGGGCTAAGTATTTCCAGCACTTTCTGTCTTTCTTTCAGATTTCCAGCATCCACTTAAGTGATATATTTGTATGGAAGTTTTCCAGCAACTTAGGCTCCGAATATGAAATATTTTTCTCAGAATATTAAATATTTTATTCTTTGATATAACTGGTTAAGTCGGAGGAACGTTGGTTCCTTCCCTTCAGCATCTACACTTTCTTTTGCTGTACGCTTACCGAACAAGAAAACTTCCCGATTAAAATATGGCGATGCTAATTTTACAAAGTTTGACAGAAACAAATAAGTTTCACAAATGCATCAGTTGTCATAAACCTATGTAGTCAATGGTAGTATTGTTTTGTAATGTGTGGTTCGGTCTGCCTTTTTTATAGGGTTCGTTATATGGGACCTCAAATTTTTTCAAAACTCTAAAATCTAAAATTGTCTCCACTTATTCACTTTCCCATCATGTGAAGACGTTAGTGCTTTGTTCTATTTCTCGCCAATCTGTGCAGAGGCTCCTGCCAGATTTCTAATGACTTTTCAATGATGATTTAAGGAGGATTTGAGGCGCCTTTCTTGGATGCTGAATGTGCCCATCAGTCGTTGCTCCCCAGCTCTCTCACCGCCAACCCCATTCACACGTACACACCTTTTGTTCACTTAGCGCCTCATAGCTTACATTGACTTGAATCAGTATGTCAGAATCCTGGTTAGGGTCACCAGATCAACTTGTTTCAGAAAGTGCTCACAATTCTATTCTCACATTTCATACAATAAATGTAAGTTTTTTTTTAAACCAATGTCTCCGATGCTAGTGACAGTGTAGAAATGCACTCATTACATTACGCTTCAGTTTGAAGAGGTGGGCTTTGTGCTGCTGCCCTTTTTGTTTCCTTATCCGTAGTCACACTGACGACTGATGCAAGTAACTGTCAGGAGGTCACATTATATTTCAGACGTCTAAGTATACAAGCTCCGGTCTTGTCAATTAAATAAAGTAATGAATGATTAACAGCCAATGGAAAAACTTTCTTTGTGGTGGGGATAACATTTCAGAGGCATTTTTGCTGGTAACTAAAATCTAGCATTTAATATATAAAAGCGTTTTTAATTTTGAAATAGGTGAACATGAATCCCATTGTTTGCTTTAAAACACTGTTGCTATTTCAGTGCATTTAAGTGCCTAGACAGCATAGCTAAAGGGGTTACATAATGGATAATAATACATATTCTGACCTACCAGTTCCTGCATTTTTTGTTGTTTTGTTTAAAAGAGCGAGTGATGCATCAGTGATAGGTGAATCCCAGATCTCGCAGGAGCCCTAAGGCGACTGTCACACCGCGGATCTTGGGTGATCTTACTATTCAATAACTCTGAACTGAAAAAAGAAACATTTGACACATATGGAGTGCTTTATTTTTGTGAGCCAGAATGTTGACAGATGATTGCCAGGGCACATTATAGTTCATTTGGAGCGAGGGATGTGGAGATAACATGCTTACTGTATAGGCTCTTTATGTAGGTTAACAAAAACAAAGGCAGGCCTCACAACACCCAGATCAAGGAAAAACTAGACTGTTTATAAACAATCTGCGTTCCCCAGAACTTCATCTGTACAGCCAGGCTTGTCTCAGACAAAAAAGCTAATTTAAATAAACTGCTTAGTGAAAGAACTAAACCGATTAGTTTAACAAATCCCCGGGTATTTTTTCTTTTATTTTGCTTTATATCAGTAATTAAATTTTGTCAGGTTGACCTGCAACTATAAACTGCTAAAAAAAGAAAGTTATCTTTAAATCAGCAGCAAAGTCCTGTTCGTCACGTGATTTTATTTCAAGCTCGCTGTCTGCACGCGTTTTGCACAATACCAGCATTAGACACAGTCCGGCTAAATCCAACTTTTTGGCACCTAGCATTTGCTTTTCCTGAAAGGAATGGGCCTATTGTGCCCGTGTTTACTCTCGTGATCACTGGGCAGTTGTCTGCTAAGTTACTTGGAAAATGAGCCTTTGAGATGGCTCCGCTCTCTTTTGATATGATAACGAGACGATTAAGCCTTTCTTTTGTTCTTTAGACAAGTGATCGGCAAAAGTTTTCGCTGCAGGGATTCGGATAGTGAGGAGGCCTTTCACATACCCGTCTACATAATCCTCGGTCCATCCCTGGGAAACTCAACCCATTTCCAACAAACCAGTCTCGTTCCACTCGCGTGGCCTCATTCCAGTTAATTACTATAAACGCGATTTCGATAGTACTTAAACACTTGAAATGTTACAATAAATACTGTATGCGATACATATCGTAATACGATATGTACATATCTTACATTTGAATGGAATTCACAGGCATGTTAAGAATCCACTAAATGTATATTCTATTTTTCCAGAATGTTTAAGCGATTCTTGCAATTATTAGCCACTGTCACTAAATAATCTCTTCTAACTTTCCCTTGGATGGTATTATGGGGTGGATTTGTGTTGGTTATATTCCGAAATGTTAATTTGTTTCCGTAAGTGGCTGGGATCTCCGTCCCATATTAACGTCAATTGTAAGCACAGTTCTTCCAAAAAGTTAGTTCATCTTTTTAAACATTTATTATTGGTAACATTTAACCAATGGGTGGTATTTACGTCCGGCAGTGCCTTTCGAATTGTTGCGGAAGAGTGCAAATGTAGAAATATATATATATATACCTATACATCCACAAAGCGTGCTTTGGACTCAATTACATAAATTCAAATAACAAGACTTCTACATTTTGAAAGGCACAACCAAAGCTTCCGAGATGCCTCAGCTTCAAGCATTTCGTGCCGCTAAATTGAGCTCAGTATACAGTGCAACACAAATACTATCACGCGACCCGTTTCCTGATTCTTTAGCTCTTATGGCAGATGGTTTCATTCCCTCGGGTTGAACAATCCGAACCGCCTACTGATGTTTTGTCTCTGTGTAAAAAAAAGAGCCAAGTGTTAGCGTGCACGAAAGGTGGGAAATAAAGTCCCGAGATAGGCGTAACAGGCATATCTGTGGGGTGGATCACTAAATGTATTTTAATATCCAACGCAATTGTATTCAATTCAGCACACATCATCGTTTAGTCAAAGAGTTAGGGCAGTTGATTGTGTCTGCTTAGAAATACAGAATGGATACATGTGGCGATTGCTCATTATATTAAACTTAGCGCGGGTCCTCTGTGGAAATTGTCGAGTATCCTTTTGGTTTGCTGCATTGAAATAAAACAGACATTGATGCCTCAAATGGGGTGCCCTGCCAGGCTATTATAGACGTACTGCTAACGAGACTTTCATAAGCGATTGAACTAATCTGACCATTGAAACCTCGCTAAATCTGCTAATGCTTAAACTAAATCCCATTAGAAACGGTTGTTCTTCACCTGCCACTAGTTTCTATTCAGGCTACTTGGGCCAAAGAGATCAGCTAGAAAAGTGAAATACACGAACAAAAATTAACAAAGAAGTATTGAAGCAAAATTCAGCATTTCTCACAAACTAAATTAGCGCATGCAAACCCAAATAAATAAAGCTAAAGTTTGGGACTGGTTTGTAATAAAAAGTTCAAACCAAGTTAAATAATCTAGTTTTAACCAGGACTTTAAAAGATCTGGCAAATGGAGTATACAGTGGGCAAATGTGAAATCGTTCATTTTGGCAGGAAGAATAAAAAAAAAGCTTATCATCTAAATGATGAAAGATTGCAGAGCTCTGGGATTCAGAGGGATCTGGGTATCCTAGTACATGAATCACAAAAGGTAAGTATGCAGGTACGGCAGGTAATTTGGAAAGCTAATAGAATGTTATCTTTTATTGTGAGGGGGATTGATTACAAAAGTAGGAAGGTTATGCTTCATTGTACAGGGCATTGGTAGGTCACATCTGGAGTATTATGTACAGTACTGGTCTCCTTATTTAAAGAAAGATTTAAATGCGTTAGACGCAGTTCAGAGAAGGTTTACTAGATACCAGGAGTGGGCGGGTTGTTTTATGAGGAAAGGCTGGACAGGTTAGGCTTGTATCCACTGGAATTTAGAAAAGTAAGAGGCAACTTAATTGAAACCTTTAAGATCCTGAGGGGTCGTGGCAGGATGGATGTGGAGAAGATGTTTCCTCTTGCGGAGAATCTAAAACTGGGGGTCACTGTTTAAAAATAAGGGTCGCTCATTTAAGACAGATGTGGAGAATTTTTTTTTCTCTCAGAGGGTTGAGAGTCTTTGGAACTCTCTTCCTCAAAAGGCTGTGGAAGCAGAGCCTTTGAATATTTTTACGACAGAGCTAGATAGGTTCTTGATTGACAAGGGGGTGAAAGATTCTTGGGGGTAGGCGGGAATGTGTGGTTGAGGTTACATTCAGATCAGCCATGATCTTATTGAATGACGGAGCAGGCTCGAGGGGCCGAGTGACCCACTCCTGCTTCTAATTTGTATGTACGTATGCTTACATAATTCAATTGGTGTATAAGGTTTACCACTTTAACATGTGAAATTAACAACTCAGATGTATCAAACCGTTAAGAGAAAGTCTCAAGGAGAATCAAACTGGATGGACTGCCGACAACGACCTGAGCAACAACATGGCACACCAGCCAAGTTAACCCTGCAAAGTTCTCCTCATTAACATTAAATTGGGAGAGCTGTCCCACAGACTAGTCAAACAACAACCTGACATAATCATACTCACAGATTCATATCTTTCATCCCAGAATCCTCCATCATCATCCCTAGGGGTCATATAGTCAGGAGGGAGTGACCCTTAGATATGTTAACATTGACTCCAATCCCCATGAAGACTCATGACATCAGGTCAAAGATGGGCAAATAAATCTGCTGATCACATCCTGTAGTTCACCTTCAGCTGATGAATCAGTACTCCTCCATGTTGAACTTCACTTGGAAGAATCACTGAGGGTGGCAAAAGCACAGAATGTACTCTGGGTAAAGGACTTAAAATCCATCACTAAGAGTGACTCAGTAGCACCACAACTGGCTGAGCTGAAAACCTGAAGGGCATATTTTCCAGACTGCGCCTCTGACAGGTGGTGAAAAATCTAACAAGAGTGACAAACCTACCTGACCTTGTCCTCATCGACTTACCTGTCGCAGATGCATCTATCCATGGCAGTGTTGGTGGGAGTGATCACAGCACAGTCCTTGTGCAGACAAAGTCCCACCTTCACACTGAGAACACTCTTCACCATGTTGTGTGGCACTACCATTGTGCTAAATGCAATAAATTCAGTACAGGGCTCAGAAACTCAAAGCTGGGCATCCATGAGGTGCTGTGGGTCACCAGCAGCAAAATTGTATTCCACCACAATCTATAACCTCATGGCCAGACACAGCCCTCACTCTCCAATTGACATCAAGCCAAGGGACCAACCTGAGTTCAATGGTGTAGGAGAGTATTCCAACTGCAGCACCAGGCATACCTAAAAATGAGATGTCAACCTTGACAATGTTAACATTGACAGAGTAAGCAATCCCACAATTATCTGGTCAGATCAAAGCTCTGCAGTCCTGCAATTGTGAACAATTGAACTAACAGGAGGAGGAGGCTCCATGAAAATCCCCATCCTTAATGATCATGGAAAACAACACATAGTGCAAGGCTAATTTGTTTGCAGCCATATTCAGGCAGAAGTCCAAGTGAATGATCCATCACGGTCTCCTCCTGAGTTCCCTGCCATCACAAATGTCAGCCAATTAGATTCACTCCATGTGATATCAAGAAACAGCTGAGCACATTGAATATTACAAAATCTATGGACCCTGACAGCATCCCAGCTATAGCACTGAAGACTTATTCTCCAGAACGAGCCAAGCCTCAAGCCAGTACAGTTACAACTCTAGCACAAATTCAATCCAGCTAATTACCATCCCATCTGTCTAATTTCCATCCACAGTAAAGTGATGAAAGGTGTCATCTACAGTGCTATCAAACTGCACTTAGCATAAACCTGCTCAACAATTGAGGCAGATGTATGGGAATACCACAACCTGCAAGTTCCTATCAAAATCACCTATCAACCTGACTTGGAAGTATATCATTGCCCCTCATCATCATTGGAATTCCCTACTTAACAGCACTATGGGTGTACCTTCACCACATGGAGTGCAGCAATTCAAGAAGGCAGCTCACTACCAATGATCCCTTTAAATTGTGTTGATGCAGGCTGTATAGCAATCAGGTATATGCCATGTAGAGGACAAGCAGGACACACTAGCAGTGTTTCCTTTAAGATGCATGCACAGCTATGTGGCTATCTAAAAGAGATTGTGCAGTGCAACAAAGATGCTCGCACAGCAAAGGGAAATTAGAGGGAACATTGTTCACCACATTCTCAAGGCAATTAGTGATGGGTAATATATGTTAACCTTATCAATGATGCCTATATTCCATGAAAGAATAATAAAAGGTTACATACATTAGTGGACATTATTTACAGCTTAAACAACAGCAACTGCTTGCATTCATCCAGTGTCTTTAGGATAGCTGATTAAAGACTTGGTCAAAGAGGTATGTTTTGAGGAGTGGCTTAAAGCAGGAGAGCTAGCAAGGTTTAAGAAGGTAATTCCAGAGTTTAGGGTTTAGGGAGCTGAAGGCATGACCATCAATGGTGGAGCAATGAAAATTGGGGATGTATAAGAGACCAGAATGGAAACAGTACAAAGGTCTTAGAGAGTTATGGGACCAGAAGAGGCTAGAAGTTAGGGAGGGGAGGAGGAAGGAAGGATTTGAAAACAAGGATAAGAATTTAAAATTAAAGTGCTGCCAGGTAGGGAGCCAAAATAAGTCGGAGGTGATGGGTGAAAGGGACTTGTTATGAGTTAGAATACAAACACCAACATTTTGGATGAACTCACATTTATGCACAGTGCAAGGTTGGTGACAGGCTAGAAGAACATGGGACTATTCAAATTTTGAGGTTTAGAGGTAACAAAAGCATGGATGAGCATTTCAACAGCAAATAGGCTGAGGCAAGCGTGGAGATGGGCAATTTTACAGACATAGAAGTAGGTTGTCTTGATGATGGCAAGGATATATTGTTGAAATCTCAGCTCTGGGGCAAATAGGATGCTGAGGCAGCAAATGACCTGGTTCAGCCTCAGATAGTGATGGAGTTGTTGCAGAGGGGACTGAAAACAATGGCTTTGGTCTTCCCAATGCGGAGAAAATTTCTGCTCATCCAACCTTGATGCTAAGGAAATTAAGGGATATGGGGATAAGGTGGGATATCAGAATTGAGGTAAAAGGCAGGCCATGATCTTACAGAATGGCAGAGTAGGCTCCAAGGACTGAATAGTCTACACTAGCTCCTATTTCTTATGTTCTTATAGATGTCAGGCAAGCACCATGATAGAGAGAAAGTGATGGTGAGGTGGAGTTGGGTGTCATCAGCACACATATGGAACCTGACATGTTTTTGATTGTAGTCACCAATTTGCAGCATTAGATGAGAATATGGTTTACGAACTTAACGTGAAATTAGGGTTGTACACATTAGTGCATATGGCTTACAGCTTTAAAATGTGAAAATAATTCCATAAATTAATTATGGGTTACAGCTGTTTTGTGTAAAAATAGTTACAAACATTAGTGCATATGGTTTATAGCTTTAATATGTGAAACCAGGGTCACATACAATAGTGTTTATGATTTACAGCTTTAATATGTGAAAGCTTTTTCAACTTGTTCCGCCATTCAATTAGACAATGGCTAATTGGTATCATCTGCATCTAGCTGCCTTGATTCTGTAAGCCTTAAAGCCATTGCCCATCAAAAATCTATCAATCTTACTTTGACATTTTCAATTCACCTAACCTCAGCAGTTTTTTGGGGAGGAAGAGAGAGTTCCAGATTTCCACTACCCTTAGTGTGAAGAAATACTTCCTTACATCACTTCTGAACGGCCTCACTCTAATTTTAAGGTTATGCACCATTGTGCTAGACCTCCTCTAGTGGAGAAAATACTTTCTATTTACCTTATTACCTCCTTTAATCATTAGATCACTTCTTAATCTTTCATACTCAAGGGAATAGTCTATGCAACCTGTCCTCATAAGGGCCCTTTCAGCCCTCCGTATCATTCTGATGAACCTGCACAGCACCCCCTCCAAAATATCTTTCCTGAAGTCTCATTGCTAAAACTGAAGGGTGCTCTAAATGAGGTTGAACCAGAGCTTTATATAACTGTGGCATAACTTGCACCCCTTTGCATTCCAGCTGCCTTGAGATAAATGTTAACACAAGATTGCTTTCTAAACTCTTTTTGTGAATGTCCACTAGCATAATGTGGGGCTCTAAATCTAGCTGTGCCTCCACAGATCTCAGCTGCTCATCATTTAGAAAATATTGATCTATCTTTCTTAAGTCCAAAGTGGATTGCCTCACAGTTCCCCACATTTAACTCCAACTACCACTATTCTATCCACACATTTAACCTATCAATGTCCTTTTGCAAATTTCTGCTCCCATTTACACTATTTACTGTGGCACCTAACTTGATTTTTGTCTCTATTCTTTCATCTAAGTCATTTGTGAAAAACTAAGATCCCTGGGAATAACACTAGTCACGTCTGGTCAATTTGAGCACATACCCGACACTCTCTCTCCTACCTCCTAACCAATCCTTATCCAAGCTAATAGGGTATATTCAATTCTATGTGCTCTCACTTTTGTTAACAGCTTTATGTGGAACCTTGCCAAATGTCTTCTGGAAGTCCATATAAATAACATCCACAGACACTCCCATATCTACCACGTTAGTGACCTTAAAAAATTCAACCATGTTTATTATACACGACCTAGCCATTACAGACCCATGCTGGTTCCCTTACAGTTTTAACATGTGAAACCAGTTATGCACGTTATTGCATTTGGTTTACACTTTTAATCATGTGAAATTGTGCAGAAAACGTATGTGGTTTACATATTTAACATGTGAAACTAGAGTTACATATAGAATCACATAGCATAAAAGGAGGCTATTTGGCCCATCATGCCTGTGTCAGCTCTTTGAAAGGAGCTATCCAGTTGGTTCTATTCCACTGCTCTTTCCTCAAATCCATGCACGTTTCCTTTTCAAATTGTTACAACCCACTGGGGATAGTGCGCTGTCAAGCCGCAACAAATGTGAAAAAGTTTGATCAAACTACCAGATTGCCCCAATTCTACCTAACTGTTTAATCGAGGTTAATAGAATGTGAGCACCAGGTTTGTAAAGTTAATAAGTAAATAACTGTTTATTGAACAAACTGTCGCTAGCCAGTAGCAAAAGAAAGGAATATGAACTGCTAATTTCTAACACTATAACTTAAACTCTACCCCCTTAAATCCCTATACACACACAAACATGGATTTTGAGGGTGGGATAAAACAGTTCAATAGCACCAATTCCAGAGTGCAGGATTCGATGGGTTGATTTTGATCGATGTCTTCCAAATTCCTTTCAGTTCTTGTTAATGACACGAAGCAGTCTTCCAGCACTTTCAGTATTTAGTTCACTGGTTGAACACTTGCCTTTAAATGTCTCTAACAGTGATTTTCCCCTTTGCCTTTTGACAGGGGTTTTCAAAGAGAGAACAGATTATAGAGATATGAGGTGAAAAGCCAGCTAGCTATTATTGTGGAATTACTGGAATCTCCCACATACAGGAGAGAGAGGTTTTAGGTCTTTTCCCTTTCAGGCTAGGAGCTAATCAGCTGCACTGCTCTTCACACAAACTCTGGTCACCTGGTCAGGAGCCAATTAAAATGCTGTTGTCAGGCTGCTCCCTTGGTCCAGGACTCCTTTCCGGCACCATCTTGTCTTTTATGGCACACTCCGTCCCAGGACTGCAAAATTGTATACATCTCTCATCCTGTTCCAGTGGACGTGTATTTCAACCTGCAGCCATTGTAATTCTAATCCACAGTCCAACAGAAATAAAAAGATATGTTCCTTACAAAACATGTATCCAGTTCTCTTTTGAAAGCTACCATTGAATAGCGTCCACCATCCTTTCAGACAGTGCATTCCATATCATTCCAGCTCACTATGTAAATAAAAATCTAATTTTCCCAAATTCTCTTGCCAATTCATTTAACTATGTGTCCTGAGGTTACCAACCTCCTGCCAGTAGAAGTTTTTTCTGATTTACTTCATAATTTTGAACTCCTCTATTAAATCTCCCTTCTCACTACTGCAGGACAGATTTCTCTAATCTCCCCATATAACTGACATCCCTCATCTCTGTTGTTGGTCACATAGATCTCCTCTGCAATCTGCCCAAGGTTCAACATTCTTCCTAAAGTGTGGTATCCAAAATTGGGCACAATAACTCAAGTTAAGGGATAATTACTTATTCTAAAAGTTGAAATACTTCCTTGCTTTTGTACTCTGCACTTCTTTATAAGGCCCAGGATCCTGCAGTTTTTTTTTCAAAAACAGCCTTCTCAATTTGTCCTGCCACTTTCAAAAATTTGCATTCGTGAACTACTAGGCCTCATCGTTGTTGCACCCACTTTAAAATTGTACCATATAATTTATATTGTCTCTTCTCATTCTTAATTCCAAAATCAATCTTGTTCTTTAGTCTCATTAGCTCCTGAAGCTGTTTGTAGGTTTTAGTCCTTTTATTTCCTATGTTATTGGCACCAGGGAGGTGGCACACCACGCGAGACTAATGTCAGAAGCTACAGAATTGCCTGTACATACCACTGTCAAAATCCCTATGACAACTGAATGTCCACACTTGTGTGCGCTCTCCTGGTCAGACATCTGCCCCAGAGTGCCAGGCTGCACTGCCCCAAATCATCATCACCCTCCACACTGAAAACTAATTTGCAAGTGTCACACTTCTGGAGGGTTCCTGCATTGTCTCTTCTTATCATACCAGATAGACACCCATTTAGTTTGTTCCAATATTCATTGTGATGCACAAGAGACCAAAATCGGAGGAACACAAAGATCATGCAGGGTTCTAAGAATTGAGAAGGTTACCAAGATTGGGATGAGGGAACACATAGAGTGATTTGAACACCAGGATGAGAAGTTTAAATTGAAAGCATGGCTGGACCCAAGCCAGTGAAAGTCTGCAAACACAGTGAAGATGGATAAATGAAAATTAGTGAAAATTAATATACAGGCACCAGAGTTTTTGATGACCTGGCGATTATGGAGTTTGGAAGGTCGGCCAGAAGAGCATTGAAATAGTCAATTTTAGAGATAACAAAACCATAGATGAGTATTTTAACAACAGATGGGTTGAGCAAGGGCAGAGACAGGGGAAATTACCAAGGTGGAAGTAAGCGATCTTGATGATAAAAAGGATATGGTGCCAGAACTTAGGGTCATATAGTGTACAGAGGTTGCAAACAGTCTGGTTCAGCCCCAGACAGTGCCCAGGCAGGGGATAGAGTCAGTGATTGGGACCAAAGACAACAGCATCAATAAATCTAGTGTTTATCTAAAGGAATTTTGCTCACCCTATATTGGGTGTCGGACAAGCAGCATGACAAATCAGAGGAGTGGAGGGATCACAAGAGGTGGTGTGGTGGTGAGGTAGAACTGGTTGTCATCAGCAAACATTTGAAATTGGACGTGTTTTCAAATGGTGCAGCGTATGACGAGGAGACTAGAAGTGATCCACAGGGAACTCCAGAGATCAACATGGGAACAGTGGGGGAAGCTAGAGCAGGACTGGATAGGTAAGAATGAACCAGGCGAGAGAAGTCCAACTCCAACCCAGCTGGACAATGAAGGAGAATATTGGACAAGGAAGAGGATGGTGTTGTCAACTGTGTCAAAGGCTGAAGACAGATCAAGAAGGATGGGAAGCGATAGTGCACTAGTACATAGTTCACAGCTTTAACATATGAAACTAGTTACATACATTAGTGTTTATGATTTATAGCTTTAATATGTGAAAGAGTTAGGTACATCAGCTTATACATTTACAGCTTTAATATGTGAAACTACTTATATACAGTAGTGTGTGGTTTAGAGCTTTAACATGACAAATCAGTTAACTTATTAAAATGCATCCACCCTTCTAAAATGCTAATTCTAATCATTCAGTATTGTATCTCTTTCCAATGTAAATATGCTTCTTCCCTTATAAGTGATGAATATGTACATTTATTTAAGTCGAGACATTACAATTTTTCTTTTGCATATTTATGGCTTTTAACTTCACCAGAATCGATCTATTAGATATCTTCATATCCTTAGTCAGAAAAACGGTTTGTCCAATCTCGCGAAATATGATTGGCTGTCCATTGTCAAATTTACATACACTTGTCAATAAAAAGCCCGGGGTCCCATGGAAATTCCGCACTGGAAATTTATTCTCAAGTCAAAATTTGAGTAGATACTTTTAACCTTAGTACTTAAAGTACATGCGAGTACATACTCACAGCGCGGAAAAGGGAGCATTCTCAGACTAGCCACTTCCAAAACGAATTTCATTAAAAAGTGAACAGAATAACTAAGTAAGAAGATGACTTCCGAAAGAGGCAGACGCAAGTTTGCTGTTCCAGTCTGCAGTCCCTTCAACCTCTGCTCTCTGCTTCTTGTACTACTTATTGCCCCAATGAGTAACTGCAAAACAGCCAAGTATTCCACCTACGAGGAAGAATTGCCCGGCACCGTGATCGGAAACCTGGCCGCAGATTTACAGCTAAACGCGGCCGCTGGTGGCCCGAGCGGTTTCCGATTGATGCAAAAGTCCAACTGGTCCCTGGTCCAAGTTGGGGAAAGTGACGGGCAGCTGACGGTCGGGGAGCGCATTGATCGAGAGCAGCTCTGCCAGGGGGAAGAGCCCTGTCTGCTCGTCTTCGACGTGGTGAACTTCTCCCGGGAGAAGTTCCTCCTGATCCATGTGGAGATCGAAGTGAAGGACGTCAACGACAACGCCCCCCAGTTCGCCAAGCCGGAGATGTCAGTGGAAATCTCCGAGAGCTCGGCGCTGGGGACCCGGCTCCCCTTGGAACCGGCGCTTGATGCCGACGTCGGCGCCAACTATCTGCAAAACTACCAACTGTCGGCGAACAGTCACTTCGAGCTGGAGGTGCAGAGCAGGGCGGACGGGGTGAAATGTGCCCAGCTGGTGCTGGTCCAGGAGCTGGACCGGGAGACGGCAGCTCAGTTCAGCCTGGAGCTGAGAGCCCAGGATGGAGGGAGTCCACCCCGGACAGGGACAGCCCAGCTCCAGGTCAGGGTCCTGGACTCGAACGACAACAGGCCGGCCTTCCAGCAGAGCTCCTTCCTGGTGGAGCTGGATGAAGATGCGCCGCTGGGCTCCGTGCTGCTGGAGCTGGAGGCCGTGGACCCGGACGAAGGCCTCAACGGGGAGGTGGTTTACGGCTTCGGCCCCGCGGTGCCCGCCGACGTGCGGCGCCTCTTCCGCCTGGACGCGCAGTCCGGCCGCTTGACCCTGGAAGGGCCGCTCGACCACGAGAGCAGGCCGAGCTTCGAGCTGGACGTGGAGGCTCAGGACCTGGGGGCAAACCCGGCTCGGAGCGGCTGCAAGGTCACCGTCCGCGTCCTCGACATCAACGACAACGCGCCCGAGATCAGCATCACCCCGATGGCCTCCAGCAGCTCCGGCCTCGCCTACATCACCGAGGCGGCGGCCAAGGGCAGCTTCGTGGCGCTGGTCAGCACCTCGGACCGGGACTCGGGCCACAATGGCCGGGTCTCCTGCACTCTGTACGGACACCAACACTTCCAGCTGCGGCCGGCCTACGGCAGCTCCCACATGATCGTGACGGCGGCGGCGCTGGACCGCGAGCGGGAGGCCGAATACAACCTGACGGTGGTGGCCGAGGATCAGGGCCCGGCCCCGCACAAAACCATCCGGCCCTACACCATCCGGGTGGGCGACGAGAACGACAACGCGCCCTCCTTCTCCCACGGCGTCTACCGGGTGTCGCTGCTGGAGAACAACCAGCCCGGTGCCTACATCACCACCGTCCTCGCCCGCGACCCCGACCTGGGCCTCAACGGCCGGCTCACCTACCGCCTGCTGGAGCCGGCCTCCGCCCGCCTGGCCACCGTCGACCCGGCCACCGGAGCCATCTACGCCCTCCGCTCCTTCGACCGCGAGTCGCTGCGGGAGGCCGAGCTGCGGCTCCAGGCGACCGATGGCGGCTCCCCGCCGCTCAGCAGCTCGACCACCGTCAGCCTGAGGATCGCCGATCGCAACGACAACGCGCCGCTCGTCACCCAGCCGCTGCCTAGCAACGGCTCGGCCGCCGACGTCATCACGCTGCCGGGCCACGCTCCCTCCGGTTACCTAGCAACGCGCGTGCGGGCCCGGGACGCTGACGAAGGCCTGAACGCGAAGCTGAGCTACCGGATCGTGAGCGGGGAGCAGGCCGGACTCTTCACCATCCGCACGGACACCGGAGAAATATACCTCGGCCGTCCGCTCACACCCGCCACCGGGCCCCTGCGGCTCATCGTGGCCGTTAGTGACAGCGGCCGCCCCCCGCTGTCCGCCACCGTCACCCTCAGCTTCACGGCGGCGGCGGTGGCTGCCGAGCCTCCCGGAGGAGGCGGGTCGCTGGGCCAGGGGAAGCGGAGCTGGGACACGTCCTTCATCATCATCGTGGTGCTGGCGGGCGGCTGCGTCGCCTTGTTGATGGCCATCATCACCATCGCCACCGCCTGCAGCAAAGGCAAGGAGCCGGGCAGCTGGGTGAAAGCCTCGGCATCGGCGGCCAGAGGGAACCGGGACGGTTTCCCCGCCAGTCTCGGTGTCCAGCAGTATCCTGGCGGCGTCTCCACCATGTGTGGCTCGGAGGATAAGGAATGTGTTGGAGCGGCGGCCTCGGAAGCTGGCGGAGAGACAGCGGGTGTTTACCTGTCAGGAGAGAGCCGCAGAGCAGCAAAGCCGGAGGTGAGTTACTGCCAGTTACTGCACACTGATGAGAGGTGGCATTGTCCATGGTGCCTGTGCTGACTTTTTTCCCCGAGTTAACACTTCCTGTCTCTGTTTTTCCAGTGTTTCCCCAATGTCTCTGGTTTCGGTAATCAAACTCCTCATCCAATCGCAATCTGGCAAGGCAAACAATTTGCTTTAAATAAAAGGTAAGCACTTTTATTCAGTTCAGAGAAGGTTCACTTGGTTGATTTCTCGGGATTGAAGAAATGTCCTATGAGGAAAGGTTGAGCAGGTTGGGCCTATACTCATCGGAGCTTCAAAGACTGAGAGGTGATCTTATTGAAACATATAAGATTCTGAGGCTCTGAAGAAGTCATACTGAGTCGAAACGTTAACTCTATTTCTCTCTCCACAGATGCTGCCTGACCTGCCGAGTTTTCCTAGCATTTTGTGTTTTTATTTCAGATTTCCAGCATCTGCAGTATTATGCTTTCATCAAGATTCTGAGGAGGCTTGATAGGGTAGATGCTGAGAGAATGGCCCCGATCTCCCAATGGCAACAGCGGCAAATGTTGAGACCTTTGCCACTTTTGCACGTCAAGACTCTGAGGAAGTCCTGATCTGTACACATGTACCTGGGAACTTTAAACTTACGCTGGACAGGATTACACTGACCAGGTCCCCAAACCACACGAGAATGTCCCTGACACTGACCTTGGCGTTGGGCTTGATGCCCTGTACTTACATAGGAATTTACCTCAGGATACTCCGGCTGCTAATCACAGGCATAGGATCTGGGTTGACAGTGATTAACAACAGGAGCTGTATCAGGAGGCCGAAAAACTCAGTTAAAACTAAATTGAACAATTAGTACTCCAACACCACCTCACCCCCCCCCCCCCCCCCCCCCCTCACCCCTCAAAGTCTTTGAATCTTCAGAAATAGTTAAAAGAAAACTCTTAAGAAGAATCACCAGAATACTGCAAAGCATGCTGACCTTAAGGGGAGTTATCTGTTGATGTCAAAAGGGGTGTGGCCTTGCCACTCCTTCTCCTGGCCAGTCCTCTGCCTGGACCCCTGCGATGATGACTTGTTCCTCACTCTGGGATTGTGAGGCCTGGTTTGAATGACAAAAAAAGTAAGGGCGCACCTTTAATCACAGTCAGCAGCAACCCACGTGGCATCGCCACTGACTGGAAGATCTGGGCCAATGTTTCCCCTCATGAGGGAATCTAGAACTACGAGGCACAGTTTCAAAATAAGCTGCCTCCCACTAAAAACAGAGATGAGGAGGGATTTCTTCTTAGAGGGTTGTTAATCTTTGGCGTTCTCTTTCCCAGAGAGCAGTGGAGACTCAGTCATTGAATATATTCAAGGCTGAGCTAGACAGGTTTTTGATCTATTAGGGAGTTTTTCTTTTCATGAGAGCAGACAGGAAAGTGGAGTTAAGGCCACCAACAGATCAGCCATGATAAAAGC
Source organism: Cetorhinus maximus (assembly GCF_964194155.1). Classification (NCBI taxonomy): domain Eukaryota; kingdom Metazoa; phylum Chordata; class Chondrichthyes; order Lamniformes; family Cetorhinidae; genus Cetorhinus; species Cetorhinus maximus. The sequence continues at coordinate 96,198,450 of NC_135885.1, forward strand.
AAAATACTGCGGATACTGGAAATCTGAAACGAAAACAGAAAACACTGGAAAAACTCAGCAGGTCTAGCAGCATCTGTGGAGAGAGAAACAGAGTTGACATTTCGCGTCCGTATGACTCTTCTTCAGAGCCGAAGAGAAGTGGAAGTGTGATGAAATTTATATTGTTTGAGGGGGGTAGGGCATGTCAACCATGGCATATTAGTCAGAATATTGTATGATGGAGCAGGCTGAAGGCTCAAATGGGCTACTCCTGGTCCTATTTCTTATGTTCTTATGTCAAGATCCAAGTTATTGTTTGTAGTTAATTATTTAAGTAGTGTATCCTTTTGAACAGTGGAGAAATAATTGCTAAACTTTTGTGATTTCCTTTCAGCGAACTTGCACATCAAACTCAGGACAGATTCAGCGGGAAGGACAGTGGGAAAGGCGACAGTGACTTTAATGATAGTGACTCCGATATCAGTGGTATTGGCCTGAACAAAAGGAGTGCCCTTAGTCAAAAGCACAATGGTGAGCCAACAATTTCTAGCACAATTCTGATGAATAAATCTCTGGGATAGCCCGCAGAAGTGAATTGGGTGATGGACCAGTTATATTGAAAGCTTTCAATGTAATGCAAAGATTGAAATATAACTTGAATAAAGTCACTGATATGGTATCAAATTGAAATATAATTTGAATAAAGTCATTGATATGGTATCGCATTGTGGGAAACTGTTGAGGCCACCTTGAAGAGAGAGTTTCATATTGCTTATAGTTTACGTTGCTTTTATCATTATAACCATTGTACCCATGGAGACTTTTTAATTTTATTCTTAACACCGTCATGTTAATAGATTTTTGCTCATATTTAAAGGTAGTATTTGCCTTTGCATCTTTCAGAGGTGGGTTCTAGTTAATAAATCACATAAACATACAGCATAGGAAGAGGTCATTTGGCCATCTTGTCTATGCCAGCTTTTAGAGTAATGCAATTAGTCCAACTCCCCTGATGTTTCCCCATAAGCCTGCATTTTCTTTTCCCCTGGTTCTTTTGATTTCCTATTTCCTAAATCTATTTCCCATGGTTATCAGCCCTCCTACCAGTTTCTCCCTATCTATTCCATCAAAACCCTTCATAACTTTAAACTGCTCCATTAAATCTCCCCCCATCTTTCTCCAAGGCTTCCAACTATTGTTGTCTTTATTTGTAAAAGGGAAACGTTAGAAAGTTAGGGGAAAAATGGACAAACTAAAATTAAATCAGATTTTTTCTTTATTTGGAGCTTTGTTTAAAATCCCAGGCAAGCTCATCCCTTCTGGCCTGCATGACTTGATGAAACTGTGTGAGTTACGTTTGTATTGTGAAACTCTTACATTTAATTCCATGTTTTTCATATCATACCAATGTTTTCCCTCACGTTTGAACTTGCCTAGCATGCTTATCTCTGGTTTACACATTCCTCTGCTCCCTGACTATCTAATTTGTAATGTTGAGGAAGTATGCATTAAATTCTTCTTTCACGGAAATCACTGCATATAAAATTTTGAAAATCTCTTAGAGAGTCCAAGGGCACCTTTTTATAATTCTGTTTCATGCTTGGTTTGAATGGATACTCACTGCAATCTAATGTAATCTGAAATGACCTCTGTCAGAGCTTAACTTTAGTGAAGATATGAATCAGTTTGGTACCTGGCTTCCTAATTATACTGTCACTTTTGCATCAATGCACATCAAAATGCTTTTCGCATTTTCGTGAAAGTGGCAATATAACTGCAGCTTTAGAGTTATCTTTCAGGTCACCACAATATGATGTGCACATGTACTACCAGTTTGGAGCAGAAGGAATAAGCATCAGTGAGCTTGAGACGTAGTAAAACTGAAAATGCTGTACACATTTATTGATGAATTTGAATGCAGTCAGATTTATGCAGAATCACCCTATTTGCCAAATAAATATAAGCATGGCCTTTATTCTTCCCTCCCCTTAGATAGTATTACAGAAAACAGATGGTACGCATCACACTAACTCCTTACTCCAGGATAATTGTAATCATTTTTTTATATTCAAACAGTGGAGGTTTAATTATAACTGTCAGGCCTGAGGAAGTTAACATTGTAATTACTGCGAGTTTCAGTAAACTGCACTGAACAGTTAATATTGTAGTTAAAAGAATAATGAAAAATATCGATTACTTACTTCTCTTGGACAGGTTTATGGTCCTGCACCAGCGAGTGCAAGATCCTTGGCCATTCAGATCGCTGCTGGAGTCCATCTTCTCGAGGGCCAAGTACTTATTCTTCCACAAGTACTTCTCAGCACCTTACTACTTTGGAGAAAAGCACTTCACTCCCCCGAGATCTACTCCGGAAAGATACATACTATCAAGCACTTTTACCAAAAACAGCAGGCCTGCAAAGTGTATATCAGAAAATTGCATGTAATTAACCTGAAACTATAACTCTTGTCATTGTACCACAGTATCATTCTGTGGGATTCACAGGCCACACCCTGCCAAGTAATAACTCACTGATCAATGTATCCAGCAAACATTCTCAAATCTGAGCAGATAACCGTAATAGGTTTACTTATTTTTTTAGTGCTGAAATAGTGCAATTTGTTCATTCTGTATATAATAGCAACGGTTTATTTTTATATTAAATGCCATGTGAAGTCTAATTGATTCCACATGAAAATCTCTTTTTCAAGTAAAATGTATAGCTACAGAATGTGTAAATATCAAATAAGGCAACATTAAAAATTGGAATTTTTCTCTATTGTGATTGGTAATACTTACAGATTTAATTTTATTATTGTGTTCTATTTTCTATTAATTTAGTGTATAATTTAATGACTTGTAAGTAAAGGCATGAAAATATGTAAATAAAACTTGTGTTTTATATATATATATGTATATATATATGTTCCACACTATCTTCTGAGTGCATTCCTTTTTAAGACATGAAGTACTCCTCTTTATTCTGGAACTGACTATCCAAAAAGTAATTCTGAATATTGTGGTATAAGCACAGATGTAACAGAAGAGCATGAAGAATGTGAGTGATATATTCCACAAAACTTTTATGGGATATACTAGGATTTATCAACTACTGACTTAATACCATTGGAAAATGGATTTACTCAACTACTGACTTAATACCATTGGAAAATGGATTTACTCAACTTTGGCAGTAATCCAAGTATTGAGAAAAAATGTTGGAAGTTAGAAATAAAAACAGAGAATGCCAGGTTAACAGATCAGGTCCAAACCTTCTGTTAAATGTTAGCTGTGGCTCATGGTAATGCTTTCACTTTGGAGTCAGAAGGCTGTAGGTTAAAGTGTCATCCAGAAACTTGAACAGAAAGGGTGGCACATAGTGTCATCCCCTGTGGCGACTTTGGTGGCACATAGTGTCATCCCCTGTGGCGACTTTGGTGGCAGGGAAAGCACTTAATCAGGAGGGAGGATTGCCCCTGTCGCTTTCCCACCTCAACCCTGATTAAGGTGGGAAGGCTTTCCTGCCCCACCAACAATTGGGATCCTTAAGCGGGCAATTAATGTTCACTCAAGAGCCCCATCTGCCACCGCTGGTATTAATCCAGTGACAGGCAGAGGTCTCGCCATGAGAGGAACACGACAAGCAAACTCTGTTGTGGTTGCTTGTGGGCTTCTGGGTCGGGAATGGGGTCCCTCGTTCAAAGGCACCCAGTGCCTGAGAACCAACACCAACCCCACTGCCCTTCCCGCCAATCCGCCTCCCCCATGACCCCACTATCGCCATTAGTCATCTCTGGCCTGTTCAGTAGCTACCCCGATTAGCCCAGTAGCTCTCGTCCTTTGATCCCAGGGATGGCCTGCTGCTGTACAGGTAAATGCCTGAATGGAACTTAATTGACTGGGCCTTTCCAAAAAGAGGCGATTTGGGCTCTCACCATTTCCACAGCTGGTGGGCAAGATTCCCATTGCACGGAGCTGCCTCAGGGAGATTAAGTTCAATTTGAAACTTTAAAATAAAGAAAGATTGAAATTATTTAGACATGTCCCCTCATGTAACAGTGTCACATGAGCTGGGACATGTTTATGAAATGTACAAAAAATATTTATTAATTTAACAAAACCTTCCTGAAACCTCATCCCGCCCGTGAATGAAGTTTCATGAAAAGCGTGAAGGCCGCTTGGGCTCTTCGCCTGCTCGCCAACCTTAAGGTTGAACGGGCAGCCCTATCAATTAATTCAATTGGTTTATTAAAGGCCTTAACAGGCCTTTGACAGTTCGGCAGGCTCGCAGCCGCCTCTGGCGCATGCCCGCCGAACAGAAGATCGGAATGACGCACGGTGATGTCAAGACGCACTCCTGATGTCACTGCACATCATTTTGTGCGTTGGCATGCAGGGCCTGCCCCTGCACGCCAAAGAGAAAATTCTGCTCTTGTAGTCTGTGTGTTGAAGGTACTCCGTGCTGTTAGGAAGGGAGTTCCAGGATTTTATGCCAGTGATGATGAAGCAATAATCATACATTTCCAATTCAGGATAGTAAGGAATTTGGAAGTGGGAAGTGGTGGTATTCAGATGCACTTGCTGTCCCTGCCCTTCTAGGTAGTAGAGTTTGCAGCTTTGGGATGTGTTGCTTAAGAAGCCTTGGTAAGTTACTCCTGTGGTAAACACTGCAGCCACGCACTTCATTTTCGCTAAAGGTCCTTAAAGCCACATTCAGTCAAATGCTGCTTTGATGTCCAAGACAGTCAATCTCCTCTGGAACCTGCTCCTTTGTCCATGTTTGCACCAAGGCTGTAATGAATTCTGGAGCCAAGTTACCCTGGTGAACCCAAATTGAGCATTGGTGAACAGGTTATTGGTGAGTAAATGCCACTTTATTGAATTGGTGGCACCTTCCATCAATTTGCTGATGATTGAGAGTAGACTAATGGGCTGGTAATTGACTGCATTTGATTTGATCCAATCCTTGTGGGCAGGACATACTTGACCAATTTTCTATTTGTCAGGTAGATGCCAGTGTTGTAACCATATTGGATAGGGTTGCCAACTGTGATTAAATGTACTCTTGGAGGTTTCATCACATTACTTACTCCAAAGCTCCAAATGTTAGTCAGTCAACACATCCATCCTTGTGATGTACTGCCTGCATACACCAACTGGAAAGCAAAAAGACTCACTACCCAATTGGATGAAGCTTGACTGTCAGCCAAACAGCTTTTTCCCCACTTTCAATGTTTTTATATCTGCTAAAGAGAAATGTTCAAATAAAATGAAAAAAAAACAACAATCTTTTTAATGTCCCTATGATATTTCTCCAAGGTTGCACACAGCAATTTCCTTTAGATTGATCTTCAATTCCTGGAGAATCCAGGCCAATCCTGGAGGGTTGGCAACCCTAGTACTGGAACAGTTTTGCTAAAGGCACATCTAGAGCTGGAGCACAAATCTTCAGCGGTACAGTCGAGTTGTCGGGGCCCATAGTCTTTGCTGTGTCCAATGTGCTCAGCTGTTTCTTGATATCACATACAGTGAATTGAACTGACTGAAGTACTGGCACTGTGATGATGGGGACATCAGAAGAGATCATGATAGATCAATCACTTGGTGTTTCTGATTGAAGGTGGTTACATATGCTTCAGCCTTTTCTTGTACTCTTGTGTTGTACTCCGACGTTAGAAATGGGGATGTTCATTGAGTCTCCTCTTTTTCCTGTTGTTTGATGAACTGTCCACCACCATTCACAGCTGAGAGTGATAGGAATACAGAGATTTGACCTGGTCCATTGGTTATGGGATTGATTAGATTGTTTGTAAATGCTATTTAGCATGCATGAAATCCTGTGTTGTAGTTTCACCAGATTGGCCTCATTTTCAGGCATGCCTGGTGCTGCTCCTGGCATTTTCTTCTACACTCCTCATTTAATCATAGTTGGTAACCTGGTTGATGATAAGAGTAAAGCAAGGAATATGCTGGGCCATGAAGTTACAGATTGTGTTACAGATTGGGATAAATTTCGGCTGCTGCTGTTGCCCCACAGCACCTCATAGATGCCCTACTTTGAACTATTAAATCTGTTCTGAATCTATTCCTTTTAACATAGCGGTAGTGTCACACAACATGGTGGAGGGTGTCATCAGTGTGAAGTTGAGATTTTGAGTCCACAAGGACAGTGTGGTGTTTACTTCGACTATTACTGTTGTGAATAGGCGCGTTTGTGCTGTGCCAGGTTGATTTGTGAAGACGAGGTCAAGTAAGTTTTCCCTTTGTGTTGTTTCCTTCCCCAAAGGACATAAATGAACCCGTGGGCTTTTATAACATCATATGTATGGTTAGCATAACTGATACTAGCATTTTAATTTTAATTCCAGATTTATTTAATTAACTGGATTTAAACTTCCCAAATGTAATGGTGGGATTTAAATGCTTGGGCTGAATAATCTGAGGGGGAGGGGTGGACGGTAGCCATAAAGTGCTGCGGGGTGGACGAATGAGAGCCGAGTGGGTGGAAGACCCACCCTCTGGAGCTGCCGGCCTGTAGGAGAAGCTGAAGATCAAGGTCCTTGGATCCCTGGAGCAGGTAAGTCCAGGGTCTTGGGCCGGGAGGTTTTAAGAAGGTTAACAAGAGAGGCAGAGGGGGTGGGTTTAAGAGAGGGTGTGGGTAGGAAGGATGGGGATGCTTGGCCTAAGTGGGTGTCTGCACCACGATTGGCAAAGGGCGGCCCCCGAAGAGTGTCAGCCCCACTTCCTTTGTGCCCTTGAAGCATTTGAGTTGGAAAAAAATCAGTCTTCCCACTCCTGCCCTGCTGCCCACGCCAAATGTTTTATGGAGTGGGCAGCATATTATCAGGGTCAATTGGCTTGATAACAAGCCTAACTGCCCCTTGATTATTCATTTAAACATAGCAGGTGGGCTGCCGATCTTGGTGCTCACCTGCAGCCCCCTCCCTGCCCCATTATTGGGGAGAGCTTGGGGGTGAGTGGGAAGGTGGTGAGATGAGCGCCTGCCCTATTTTACATGCCTACCCCCTCAGGAAATGCGCCCACCGGGGGCACATAAAATTCAGCCCCTTTTCTCTGCATCATTAATCCATCTTCTGGATTACTAGCTCTGTAATTTAACCAATTTATTACCAGACCCATTTAATCCTTTCTCAATAAAGGAATGAGAAGGAAAGTGGATAGAAATTGGTATGCATTGTGTCTATTTTGGTGTTGGGGGCAGGGGGGGTGAGGGCGCAAAGCAGTCCTAACAGTCCACAGTGGAATGACCTGCACAGACATTCGGCCCACAGCTAATTTCATCAGGCTCATGTTTTTAGGTATCCCAAGAGGCTATATAAGATAGCAACAATTTGCAATTATATAGCACCTATAATGCAGTAAAATGATTCTAGCTGCTTCATGAGAGCATTATCAGGATAAATTTAACACCGAGCCACAGGGAAATATTAGAATACAGGCCAAAAGGCTTAAAAGTGGTAGGTTTTTGAGGAGCATCTTAAAAGAGGAAGGAGAGGTACAGGGGCAGAAGATATTCATGATTTTCAGAGTTTAGAGCCCAGAAGGCTGAAGGCACGGCAACTAATGGTGGGGATAAAGAAAGATGGGAATGGGCACAAGGCCAGCATAGCAGGAATGCAGGCATCTCAGAGGACTGTTGAGCTGCAGGATCTTTCAGAGTTAGGGAACAATGAGGCCATGGCAAGGATGAGAATTTTAAAATTAAAACGTTGCCATAGCTGAAGCCAATGTACGTCAGCGAGCACAGGAAAGTTGGGTAAACAGGACTTGCAATGTTAGGATAAGGGCAGCCAAGTTTTGGATGAGCTGAAATTTACGAAAGGTGGACAATAGGAACTCAGTCATGACAGCACTGGGATAGTCGAGTCTAGCAGCAAGTAAAGCAAGGATGAGGGTTTCATTAGCAGCTGGTCTGTTAAAGATGCAGAGACAAGTGTTAGGGGAGGATTTTTCCCCATCGGGCAGGCTCGGCAGGGGTGATCGGAAAGCTGACCGCCGCCTGCGATCAGGGCCGGACCACGATTTGACGCTGGCAGCGGTCAGCGCTACCTGTGTGGCGGGGGGAGGAGGACAAGAGCGCAAGTTTGTGCATGCGTGCGGGTGTGGGCTGGAAAGGCTCCCTGAGGCACAGAGCTCATGGAGATGAAGAGTTTAAAACATTAAAAATAAAGATTTTTAAAATGTGATTAACCATGTCCCCTTATGTGACTGTCACATGAGCAGGGACATGTTATTAATGAAATGTCTTAATTTTTATTTATTTTTTAATAGCTGTTGGAAACCTCATCCCACCCATGGATGAGGTTTCCCAAAAAGTGCAAAGGCCACTTGGCCTTTTCGCCTGCCCCTCTACTGTAAGGCTGGACAGGCAGTGAAAAATTTCATTCAATTCATCCAAGACTGGGTCTGTGGCAGGTAGTGAGGGAACCAACAAGAGGAAAAACATAATTGACCTCATCCTCACCAACCTGCCTGCCACAGATGTATCTGTCCATGACAATATGGGTAGGAGTGACCACCGCACAGTCATTGTGGAGATGAAGTCCCAACTTCACAAAGATGATATCCTCCATCATGTTGTGTGGCACTACCACCGTGCTAAATGGGATAGATTTTGAACAGATGTAGCAGCTCAAGACTGGGCATCCATGAGGTGCTGTGGGCCATTAGCAGCAACAGCAGAAATGCAGAATCATGGCCCGGCATATCCCCCATTCTACTATTCCCATCAAGCCAGGGGATCAACCCGGTTCAAAATGAAGAGTGCAGGAGGGCATTCAGGAGCAACACCAGGCATACCTAAAAATGAGGTGTCAACCTGGTGAAGCTATAACACAGGATTACTTGCGTGCCATACAGCATAAGCAGCAAGTGATAGACAGAGCTAAGCGATCCCACAACCAACGGATCAAATCTAAGCTCTGCAGTCCTGCCACATCCAGTCGTGAATGGTGTTGGACAACTAAACAACTCACTGGAGGAGGAGGCTCCACAAATGTCTGCATCATCAATGATGGAGGAGCCCAGCACATCAGTGCAAAAGATAAGACTGAAGCATTTGCTACAATCTTCAGCCAGAAGTGCAGAGTGGATGATCCGTCTCGGCTTCCTCCAGAGGTCACCAGCGTCACAGATGCCAGTCTTCAGCCAATTTGATTCACTCCATATGATATTACAAAACACTGAAGGCAGTGGACAGTGCAAAGGCTATGGGCCCTGACAATATTCCAGCAATAGTACTGAAGACTTGTGCTCAAAACTAGCTGCGCCCCTAGCCAAGCTGTTCCTGTACAGCTACAACACTGGCATCTACCCAGCTATGTGGAAAAATCCCCAGCAATTTCCAGTACACAAAAAGCAGGACAAATCCAACTCGGCCAATTACTGCCCCATCAGTCTACTCTCAATCATCAGTAAAGTAATGGAAGAGGTCATCAACCGTGTTATCAAGAGGCACTTGTTTAGCAATAACCTGCTCACAGACACCCAGTTTGGGTTCTGCCAGGGCCACTCAGTTCCTGACCTCATTACAGCCTTGGTTCAATCATGGACAAAAGAGCTGAACTCCTGAGATGAGGTGAGGGTGACTGCCCTTGATATCAAAGCTGTATTTCACGGAATGTGGCATCAAGGAGCCCCAGCAAAACTGGAGTTAATGGGAATCGGGGGGGAAACTCTCCACTGGTTGGAGTCATACCTAGCACAAAGGAAGATGGTTGTAGTTGGTGGAGGTCAGTCATCCCAGCTCCAGGACATCACTGCAGGAGTTCCTCAGGGTAGTGTCCTCGGCCCAACCATCTTCAGCTGCTTCTTCAATGACCTTCCTTCCATCATAACGTTAGAAGTAGAGATATTTGCTGATGGTTGCATGATGTTCAGTACCATTTGCAGCTCCTCAGATACTGAAGCAGCCCATGTCCAAATGCAGCAAGACCTGGACAATATCCAGGCTTGAGCTGACAAGTGGCAAGTAACAGTTGTGCCACACGAGAGTCAGGCAATGACCATCTTCGACAAGAGAGAATCCAACCATCACCGCTTGATGTTCAATGGCATTACCATCACTGAATCCCCCACTATCAACATCCTGGGGGTTGCCATTGACCAGAAACTGAACTGGACTAGCCATATAAATACTGTGGCTACAAGAGCAGGTCGAAGGCTTGGAATAGCGCAACAAGTAACTCACCTCCTGACTCCCCAAAGCCTGTCCACCATTACAAGGCACAATTCAGGAGTGTGATGGAATAATCCCCACTTTCCTGGATGAGTGCAGCTCCCACAGCACTGAAGAAGCTTGACACTGTCCAGGACAAAGCAGCCCACTTGATTGGCATCCCATCCACAAACATTAACTCCCTCCACCACTGATGCACAGGAGCAGCAGTGTGCACCATCTACAAGATGCATTGCAGGAATTCACCAAGGCTCCTTAGACAGCACCTTCCAAACCCTGACAACTACCATCTAGAAGGACAAGGGCAGCAGCTAGGAGTTCCACCACCTGGAAGTTCCCCTCCAAGTCACTCACCAAACTCACTTGGAAATATATCGCCGATCCTTCAATGTGGCTGTGTCAAAATCCTGGAACTCTCTTCCTAACAGCACTGTGGGTGCACCTACATCAGATGGACTGCAGCGGTTCAAGAAGGTAGCTCACCACTACCTTCTGAAGGGCAATTAGGGATGGACAATAAATGCTGGCCCAACCACAAAGCCCACATCCCATGAAATGAATTTTTAAAAATTACCTTTTTAATGGCCTTAACACACTTTTTAACTGTCGGCAGGCGCGCTGCCGACTTCTGCACACACCCGCCGACCGAAATATCGCGCGAGTGACATCCAGCTTCACATGTTTCGCGCCCCCCCCCTTAAACAGTATATATTTCACCACATTTCTACTTCTCTTTAGCTTTGAGGAAGAGTCATATGTACTCGAAAGGTTAACTCTGTCTTTCCCTCCACAGACGCTGTCAGACCTGCTGAGTTTTTCCAGCATTTTTTGTTTTTGTTTCAGATTTCCAGCATCCGCAGTATTTTGCCTTTAAGCCAGGGATCAACACTGCTTCAATGAAGAGTGCAGGAGAACATGCCAGGAGCAGCACCAGGCATACCTAAAAATGAGTTGTCCAACTGGTAAAGCCACAATAGTTGCATGCCAAACAGCAGGAGCAGCATGTGATGGACAGAGCTAAGTGAGCCCACAACCAATGGATCAGACCTAAGCTCTGCAGTCCTGCCACATGCAGTCACGAATTGTGATGGACAAGTAAACAACCAACAGGAGGAGAAGGCTCCATAAATATTCCCATCCTCAATAATGGGGGAGCCCAGCACATCAGTGCAAAAGGCAAAGTTGAAGCATTTGCAACCATCTTCAGCCAGATGTGTTGAGTGGTTGATCCATCTTAGCCTCCTCCTGAGGTCACCAGCATCACAGATACCAGTCTTCAGCCAATTCAATTCACTCTATATGATATCAAGAAATAGGTGAAGGCACCGGATAATGCAAAGGTTTTGGGTTCTGACAACATCCGGCAATAGCACTGAAGACTTGTGCTCCAGAACTAGGTGCGCCCCTCGCCATGCTGTTCCAGTACGGCTACAACACTGGTTGTACAAAGGAGAAAACTGTCTATGTATTATCCACAAAAAGCTGCAAAATCCAATCCAGCCAATTACCACCCTATCAGTCTACTCTTGATCATCAGCAAAGTGATGTAAGGTGTCATCGACAGCGCAATCAAGCAGAACTTACACACCAAAAACTTGCTGGTTATTTGTGCCACAACACTAGGGGGAGAACTTGCTGCCCAAGTGCAGATAGAGCAGCGAATCAATCTGTGACTTTATAATTTGCAAGTAGACAGACATCCTAAATTAAGTTTTGAAATACAAACTGAAACCTGATTAGGGAGTAAATTAAAATATAATCATGTTAGGTTTGACTGGTCCCCAAAATATTCTGCTCATTTGTCAGTCATTATTATTAAAATTCTCATCAGAAATACATTAGGGTATTACATTTTTAATAGGACTTTTTGCAGACGCTATCAAGAGGATTTATTCTATTTTTTACAAATGAAGGTATTCCTTGGGAAATAAATAATACATAAACAATGTTAAATAAAAAAGCCATCACCCCAATGCAGGGTTCAAGACCATAACTCTGCATTTCAGAGCATGCATAAATAAATAAGTAAATAAAAAGTTTAATCAACTGGATACTTACTGTTTGTGGAAATTTGCTGTGCACAAATTGGTGAGCCTGTTCACCAACATAACAAAAAATGTGCTTCAAAGAAAGTGTAGTTAATTGGATTGGAACTGCATTGTGACCTAATTATAAAGCAGTATAAATGAAAGTATGTTTTCTTCCCACTTATAATTTTCTCTTCCTCCCTCTCCCCCTCCTATTTCATTTCATTCTATTAAGGGGTTCAGTTGAGAAAGATTCCATACAGTGATCCACCTTTCCTCCTTATAGATGCTCATTTCCTTTTTCCATATTTCTCATCCTGTAAGAAATGATTCTTACTCTACTACAGGGAAAGGAGCTAACTGTTTGATGAGCATCTGTGAGTGTTTAAGCTGTATTCTATTCTTAAGGTTTAAAATAATATACAAATTGGTGGTAAAGTTAATAAAATATTTTTTAAAAGCAACATAAATAAGTGAATAATATAACTAAATAATTATTTAAAACACATTAAGGATGGCAGGGCAGGTGATGTGTCAAGGCTACAGAATGTAGGTACTCCTGGATAACATTGTGATCTAGGGCAAACACGTCTGCAGTGAATGTTTGGGGCTTGAGAAACTTTGGCTCAGAGTAATTGAGTGGGAGGCTGAGCTGCAGACACTGTGACATAATGAAAAGTTACCTGGATGCTTTGTACCAGGAGGCAGTCATACCACTTAGGATAGGGTCTTCTGATTTGGTCAGTGGTCAGAGGCAGGAGGGTGTGACTGCAAGTGAGGCAGGTAAGGGGACCCAGAGGGCAGGAGCATGAGCCTCTGCAATTGTCCAATAGATTTGAGGTTCTGTCAGCTTGTTTGGATGAGAGCCAGGGCTGCAGGGTGGATGAGCAAACTGACCGTGGCACCATGGTACAGGAAGCTATTCATTGGGGGGAGTGAAAAGGAATGCAGTGGTAATAGGGACAGTATAGTGAAGGAAATTGACACTGTTCTCTGCAGCAAAGAGCGAGAGTCCAGTTGGCTGTGTTGCCTGTCCGAAGCTAGGGTTCAGAACATCTGCTCAGGGCTGGAGAGGAAATTGCAGCAGGAAGAGGAGAATCTGGTTGTCGTGGTTCATGTAGGTACCAACAACATAGGTAGAACTAGGAAAGAGGTTCTGCATAGAGAGTATGAGGAGCTGGGTACTAAATCGAAAAGCAGAACCTCAAAGGTTACAATCTCCGGATTATTACCTGAGCCACGTGCAAATTGGCATAGGGTACATAAAATTAGAGAGATGAACATGTGGCTCGAAGACTGGTGTGGGAGAAGTGGGTTCCAATTTGTGGAACACTGGCACCAGTATTGGGGAAAGTGGGATTTGTACCATTAGAACGTTCTACACCTGAACCGTGCTAGGACCAGTATTCTTGAGAATTGCATAACTAGGGAAGTAGAGAGCGTTTTAAACTAAATATTGGGGGCAAGGAATCAAATGTGGAAAGATGTGATATATCAAAGAGTAGAGACAAGGTAAGGGAGGAAAATAGTAACATGGAAAATAGGGGTCAGAGAATGGCAGGAAGGGACAGAGAGAAAAAATCTAAGAAGGCACCAAGAATCAAGACTAGATAAACAAAAAGGCAAAACCAAAGGCTCTGTATTTGAATGTATGTAACATTCATAACAAAGTAAATGAATTGATAACACGTTGAAGTAAATAAATATGATCTGATAGCCATTATGGAGATGTGACTGCAGTATGAGAAGGATTGGGTCCTGAATATTGAGGGTATCTGAACATCAAGAAGAATAGGAAGCTAGGTAAAGCTGGAGGGATAGCAATGTTAATCAAAGATGGCAGTATTTAGAGATGACCTTGTTTCAGGAGATCAGGATGTAGGAGCAGATTTGGTGGAGATGAGGAATAGCAGGGGAAACAAGTCACTAGTGGGAGTGGTCTACAGGCCCCCAAACAGTAAACGCAACGTAGGACAAAGTATACAAGAAGAAGTACTGAGTGATTGTGATAAAGGGACGGCAATTATCTTGGGTGACTTTAATCTACATATAAACTGGAAAAATCAGGTTGGCGGTAAAGGCTTGGATGAGGAGTTCATAGAATGCTTTCGAGATAGTTTCTTACAGCAGCATGTCCTAGAACCCACCAGAGAGCAGGTTATATTAGACTTGGTATCGTGTACTGTGAGAGGATTAATTAATGACTTCAGAGTAAAGGCATCCCTAGGTAGCAATGACTACAATGTGATTGAATTTTATGTACAGTATGAAAGGGAGAAGAGTGGTCTAAGACTAGTATCTTAAACTTAAATAAGGGCAACTATGTGGGCATGAATGCTGAGCTAGCTGGTTAACTGGGATACTGGCCTAGGGGATAGATCAATAGAGAAGCAGTGGCAGACATTTACAGTGATTTTTCAGAATACTAATAAATATATTCCTACTATAAAGAGAGATTTTAAAGGGAGGACCCACCATCTGTGGTTAATTAAAGAAGCTAGAGAAGGCATTAAACTTAAGGAAAAAGCATATAACTGCACAAAGATGAATGGCAGGTCAGATGATTGGTCAGAATATAAAGAATGGCAGAGAATGACTAAAAGGCTAATCAGGAGACAGAAATTAGAGTATGAGAAGAAGCTAGCTAAAAATGTAAAATTGGATAGCAAGAGTTTCTACAGGCATTTAATCAGGAAAGGAGTAGGTAAAGCGAGTGTTGGTCGTCTAGAGAATGAGAATGGGGAGTTAATAGTCAATAATAAAGGAAATGGTGAATGAAATGAACAAATATTTTGCATCTGTCTTCAATATAGACCATATAAAAAACATTCCAGTAATAGCTGGAAATCAGGAGGTGAAGGGGAGAGGGGAACTTGGTGAAATTACAATCCCTAGGGAAGCGGTGCTGAGCAAACTGATGGAGCTGCGGGCTGACAAGTCTCCGAGTCCAGATGGACTTATCCTAGGGAAGAATTTTTAGGTCAGCGAGCGGGGGCGGAGCCTGCTTGCCGGCACGTAAAAAGACGCGTGGTGATGTCGGGCGGGCGTCATTTAGATTTTCAGTTCGGCGGACGCGCAGCCGAGTCGGCTGCGCAACTGCCAAACTGTCAAAAGCTTATTAAGGCCATTAAGAAAGTAATTAAAGTAGTTAAGAATGCTGCTCGTCCAACCTTAAGGTTCGAGGGCAGGTGAAGACCTCAGGCGGCCTTCACATTTTTCATGAAATCCACGGACAGATGAGGTTTCATGAAGGGTTTATTAATTAAATTTAAAAATTTCAAACATTTGAAAAACATGTCCCAGCTCATGTGATGATGCCACATGAGGGGACATGTCTAAATAATTTTTCCCTGTCTTTAATAAAAACTTTTATTCCGAACTTAAGCTCCCTGAGGCAGCTCTATGCCTCAGGGAGATTTCTGCACTCTTTTGCGCGCATGCGTGAAAGAGAGCAGGCCCTGACTCAGGGAATCCCACCCCCTGCCTGCACAGGGAGTGCTCAGTGCTTCCAGGTGCACGTCACACAGGGTGGGCCTTAATTGGTCCACCCACGTAAAATGGCGGCACGGCCCCAATCAGGAGCGCCAATCGGGTTCGCACCCACCCCCGCACAACCCCCCTGACGGGGGAAAATTTCTGCCCCTAGAGTCTTAAAAGAGGTGGCTAATGAGATAGTGGATGTGTTGGTGTTAGTTTTCCTAAATTCCCTAGGGCAGAATTTTTAGGTCGGCAGGTGGGAGGGATCAGCTGGCTCGGGATCGGCCAGGGAATGGACCGCTGACCCAGTCCCTGACCGCAATTTCACGCTGTCTAGCCAATTAATAGCCAGCCAGCGTGGAACATGCACTGAGAAGCTCAGCGCTGCTGGGGTGGGGGCAGGAGGAGGGCGGGCACTGACATGAGCGCGGGCGTGGTCGAGCACTGACAGAAAACTCCCAGAAGGCAGCGAGCTGCCTCAGGGAGCTGAAGACCTGAAAAGCATTGAATAAAATTTTTAAAATCAGGAAAAATATGTGCAAGCATCACAATCAGCTACCGGAACATATACATGATAAAAAAGTTGTCCATAGATTTTTATTTTTCTTTCATTTAATAACGGAAACCTCATCCCGCCCTTGGGTGAGGTTTCATGAAAAATGCAAAGTCCGCCTGGCTAATTTGCCCATCCACCAACCGTAAGGTTGGATAGACCACGAAAAATCGGAGACAATTGCACCTTAATTACTTTAATTGGCCTCTTAATTGTCAGCAGGCATGCTTCCGACTTTTGTGTGTGCCAGCCAACTGAAGTATCGTGCAAGCGCAGGATGATGTCCGGATGCTCGGATTCAGGTCTGGGTCCGATGATCGGGTCAGGCGCGTGCTCGCCCGCCAAGCTAAAAATTCTGCCCTTGGATTCAGAAGGTAGTGGAGGCGGGGTCACTGAATATTTTAAAGGCAGAGGTAGATAGATTCTTGTTAAGCAAAGGAATCAAAGGTTATTGGAAGTAGGTGGGACTGTAGAACTTGAAACACAAACAGATCTCACTGAATAGCGGAGCAGGCTTGAGAGTCCGTTTGGCCTACTTCTGCTCCTATTTCTTCTGTTTGTTTGCTGATTTATCTACTGTGCATTTTAGACTTCTTTTGCATTTACCTCACCTAAAATTACCCACTTCAGGAATCCTGCAGTCCCCATCTTTAAGTAAATTTGGGGAACCATTTGAACGCATGCACATGCACACACATGGTGGAATTTTATGGCCCCTCCCACTGGTGGGATTTGCCAGTCCTGCCGAAGTCAATGGACTTTTGATTGGCTTGCTGCATTTTCTGGCCCTGCCCCCGCTGCAATGGGGCCCTAAAATTCCATCCATAAACACACACATTTCAGACATATTTCATACACAACACACACTCATATGTACCTACACATGGACACACTCTTAGACATGCATATACATACACACAGCCATGGCAGCATAAACACACACCAACAGACACACAGATACATACTATCAGAGATGCACACAGACACAGACTTCAACACAGGCGCAAATGAACAAAATCAGATATGCACATAAACACAGATATGGTAGACATGCACACACATGAACACACACACATGTACAATTTCCAATTGACAGCCTTCCTATATCATTATTGGGAAGAGGTTATATGTTAGCAACAGTTTATGATGTTAAACATAATGTCAAGGGTACTGAAGTAAACCCTGTTTAAATCTGCTGGCTCACATCATGTTTTGGATCATTTTGTAATTTTGGTGTCATTTGGGCACGCGCCCGACCTGATCGGACCCGAATTCAAGTGTCCCGACGTCATCCTGTGCTCGCACGATATTTCGGTCGGCGGGCACACACAAAAGTCGGAAGTGCGCCTGCCAACAATTAAGAGGCCAATTAAGGTAATTTGAACTGTAACTTTCCATACATTTTGTCAAGGTACAAATATCTTCAATACAGAGGATGATACTTATTGCATCATATGACTTGTCAATTCAGTGCCTATCAAGTTTGGCCAGAGCTGCCTGAACTTCTTTAATTTATGTAGTTGTCATTTAATATCTTCAAATGCTGGACTTACATTCTGCTGCTCTGAGCATCAATATCTCTGCCAATATCATCCATGGCTTTGATTTAGTGACCACAAGGTTTGTGATGTTACAGCAATTGAAATAAATGTAAATTGCAGTAATCCCACAAAACGAATGTTGGAAAATTTACCATTTTAATTCATTGACAAACTGTAATTTGTCAACACAATTATTGGATATTTGTCAGCATGTAACCTAACCAGTGAAAAAAGGTAGTTGCATTTGGTCACTCGTGATTCTTTTATGCTGAGGAAAGTAAGGACTTGTATTTATACCACTGTATCCATTACCTCATGATGTCCCAAACATACAGACAATTACATACTTTTTGAAGCTGCAAATGCTACAGTCAATTTGCATACAGAAGGTCCCAAAAACAACAATGAAATACATGACCAGATGACCTTTTCTAGTGATTCTAGTTGGGGAATACATTTTGACTAGGGCACAGGGACAATTTCCCTGCTTTTTTTCAAATAGTGCCAAAGGATCTTTTACATCCACCTAAGAGGGTAGATGGGGGCCTAGTATATTTTTATATTAATTGTAAAGTGTTAGGAACTATATTGTTACGCACATGAATATCTAGAATACCACATCATTCACTAATGCACTACGGTCAGGTGCTGACTAAGAAAGTATTAATCTGCAGCACATGGTGTGATCTGCAAAATACATTGGAAGAAAGCTCCAGCATTTTGTGTTTAAAATGTGATTATTTCGAACCTCTGGGAACCACAAGGTACATGTTGGCAGCAGGCGTCTGTGAGTAAAACTGAAACATTTTAAATGGATTTAATACTGAATTAGATTGAGAAAAATCAACCCCAATTAGTGTCACATGGAGAGAGAGAAAAACAAAGCTAAATAAATTGCATAAAAATAAAATGGCCGCTGTTGTAGCAATAAGCATACATCTCCAGCTCAGCGTGAATTGGGAGGCTGATAGTTTAAATAAAAGCACGGACTGACATTTAGTACTTTTTTTTTACAAGCACCAGTGAAAAGGGCCAGTTACACCTTTTTATGTGCAGGAGAGAAAGGTTTAAATTTGTTTAATAGCTGGGAGATGAGTACAACAACAGTAAAAACTCAGACAGATTTTTTGAGAAATTCAACACACATCTCTAGCCGAAGTCAAATCATGGAATCCATGTCCTTCTGTTGAAGGGTCATGTGGACTCGAAACATTGACTCTTTTCTTCTCCACCAATGCTGCCAGACCTGCTGAGTTTTTCCAGGTAATTCTGTTTTTGTTTTGGATTTCCAGCATCCGCAGTAGTTTTTTGTTTTTATCATGGAATCCATAGTTATTTATAGCATAGAAGGAGGCCATTCAGGCCATCTAGTCCATGCCGGTTCCCCACAGAACAATCCAGTCAATCCCACTCCCCCACTCAATCCCCGTAGCGCTGCAAGTTTATTTCCTTCAAGTGTCTCCCTTTTGAAATCATTAATTATTTCTATTTCCACTACTCTCATTGGCAACAAGTTCCAGGACATTACCATTCACATTCCCCCTGTATCTCTTGTCCAAAATCTTAAATCTGTGTCCCCTAGTCCCTGTACCATCAGCTAATGGGAAGGGTTTTTCCTCATCTGCCTTATCTAAGCCTGTCTTAATCTTGTACAAATTTCTCCTCAATCTCCTTTGCTCCGAGGAAAATAACCACTGTTTTTCTAACCTAACCTTGTAACTAAAACTCCCATCCCTGGAAACATTCTGGTAAATCTCCTCTGCATCCTCTCAAGGACCTTTACATCTTTCCTAAAGTGTGGTGACCAGACTGGAAGAAAAACACTACCTGGGGCCTAATCAGAGCTTTATGACCCACCAAAATCATTTCAAAGCCTGAAGCAAGAACCAGGTGAGTCTGTTGACAATTTCTTAATGGGATTGAAAATGAAGTCAGCAAGTGTAAATCAAAGAAACAGATGGAAGACTGGTAGATCAGCACATTTGCACACCCTGAAGTACAAAAGGATCTGATTGGCAAGGACAAGCTCACAACAATGAAGGCTGTAGATATTGCCAGAACACATGAAGCCTTGAGTAGACAGATGAAGACACTGACTATCCAAACAGCTGGCCTTCAGTTAAGTCAAAAAAATAGTAGCACAGTTGAGGCAGTGAAACAGCAACAAAAGAATGCACACCAGACAGAGAGAAAGATGTCCCAGAACTGTGGACGATCACATGAGTTCACAGACAGAAGGAAATGTCCTGCACATGGATCAAACCCTGCAGAGCCTGTGGAAAGCCCAATCACTGAGAAAAGTTGTGCAAAACAAAGAAAGAAAATGGTAAAAAAAAGATGGTAACTGAGTTACCAGAGGCAGAGTAACAGGTTGAATGAAAAAGAAAAGAAATGAAAACATCCATTTCCCAGAAGATGATGATGAGTTTGAGGACACAAAAAACGTAGGAACCAAACAATTGCATGACATATTTGGATATGGCAATTCCCAGAGAAAAGGCAGTCACACAACCATTCAGATCAGGAAGAAGGTGAGAAATAAGCCCACAATCATAAATCTGAAGCAGAGGCTTGATACTGGAGTGCAGAAAAACATCATCCCTTTCAGGTTATACCAAAAGATCTTTCCTGAAAATTTGAAAGAAAATGGTTACCCGAAGAAAGAGACCCTGAAACCAAGCAATATCATGCTGACTGGATATGGTGGAACTGAGATTCAACAGCTGGTCTCAGTAAACCATGAAATAAAGAAAATAGTACTGAGGGTTAAAGATAGTACACCCATTGAAAAACACCCTCCAATCAGAAGCAAGAAAGATCTGGTTCAAATGTACTCAGAGTGCTTTGATGAGACACATCACTATTGACCCAGAGAAAAAAACAGTGATTCATCCCCCATGTAAAGTACCAATAGAACTAAAAGTAAAGCTTGAAGGAGAGCTCCAAGAGATGGAAGAAAAGAAGGTGATCGCTAGAGTCACTGAGCCTACAGATTGGGTAAATTGCATTGTGGTAAGAGAGAAGCCTACTGGACAGCTAAGAATTTGCCTGGATGCCAAAGGTCTTAATCAAGCAATAAAGAGAAATCACTATCCTATTCCGACACTGGAAGAAATCACACCAGCACTAGCAAGGGCAAAATATTTCAGGAAACTTGATGCAAGAAATAGCTACTGAAACATGAAGCTTGATGAGGAATCTTCGCTGTTGACAACATTCAACACACCCATTAGACAGTACAAATTCCTGCATCAACCTCTTGGTCTTAAAGTAAGCCATGATATTTTCCAGCAGAAAGTAGATGAGACATGCAAAGATGTAAAGGAGCAGACAGCATAGCTGGTGATATCCAGATCTACGGTGTAGATGAAAAAGAGCAGACTACCATCTACATGAAGCCATGGAGAGAATCAGGAAAGCTAGGAACAAAGAAACACAGATAAATGTATTGTGAAGATGACAGAATGCCAAGGGCGAGTCAAGCGAGTTCTGAAAATGCCACAGTTCTCTTAGGGATGGAAGCACCAAGACATAAGAAAGCGCTGAGAAGTTTCCTTGGATTAATCCAGTGCATGAGTTCTTTCACAGCTCACATATCAGAACATACAGCAAACCTATGAGAGATGATGAGAGAGAATGGTGAGTATCAATGATCAGAGTCACCTGAGAGGAGATTCAACAAACTCAAAGAAGTAATATGCAAGGAGACACGTCTGTCATACCACAACAGAGAGGAACCTGTCACTCTGCAAATGGATGCATCTTCCAAAGTTCCAAAAACATCCCTGGTACAAGATGGAAAACCAATAGCATTTACATCTGAAGCCCTAACATCAATTGAGACCAGAAATGCCAACATAGAAAGAAAACTTTTGGCAATCATGTATGGATGTGAGAAATTCTATGCATGTCGCCAAGGGAAGAAGTTGATAGTGGAGAATGATCATTGTCCACTAGAGCAGATCTACAAGCACCTGAAACACTGCTGAGGTTACTCTTGAAGCTTTTAGAGTTACAATTTCATTCTGAAATATAAGCCAGGAAAAGAAATTGTGTTAGAAAAATGCCCTATCTCAGTTGTTGCCACAGGAGAAACATGAGATAAAAGATCTAGGTATAAAGATCCATCATCAAGTGAGTGTAGCACCACCAAAATGGGGTCAAACTAGAAATGAGATAAGCAAAATCAAAGACTTATAGATGTTCTGTCAGCAAATGATCTAGGGATGGCCTGATAGGATACAGCAAAAGCAGCCAGCAATAAGGCAGTATTGGTCTATTGGAGATGACATCCCACTAGAAATGATGTCTTGCTGGCTAGAATAATCGCACCCAAGCAATGGAGAGAGAACTTCTTCAGAAGATGCACAAAGGCCACATGGGAATGGAGAATGTAAGCTCAGAACCAGACAGCTGTGTACTGGATAGGCATCTACAAAGACATTGAGAGAAAGTTATGCAGTGTATGCCAGAAGATAGGAATATACATCAGAAAAAGCAGATCATCAGGCATGTAGTGCTGCCGGAATGCACCGGAGCACTGATCTGGCACCTCCTATTTAAAGGCTTTAATATTCACTGCTGGGTGTTAAATTTTCCTTTGCTGATTGGCCATCCATTATATGCTCCATTTGATTTTCTTTCCACTAATCTCGGAGGTGAGTTTGCAGTAACGTTGAGCAGCACTCACGAGGGTCGCCTACTGGACCTCAAGGTTGATGCGCCACACATTCAGGTGAGGGCACAGGCAAGTTGCATTTTCCCAGCTGGCTGACACTGCAGTGTCGGAGCAAGGGCTGCACTGCGGTTGAGGCAAGTTGGTGGGGGAGGGGCGGGCAGGCCAAGGGCTGCACTGTGATTAATGGTAGTGCACAAGCACGTGCCAGGGGAGGAGAGGTGGTGAAGGGAAAAAAACATTGGTGAAACTTTGTATAAAGTTTCCTGCGCTTGCTGAGACAGTTCAGGTGCAGCCACATTGACATGCTCTGGATTCGAACCTCCAGCTTACCTGCCCACTCAAGAAGCTCAAGAGGCATGAAAGTGCCACCAAATGCTCCAGAGCTTTTCACCCCTCGGGCACAGACTGAAAACTAATGAACATTTTAGTGGACTGCAGAACAGCTGCACAACTGGGCATGTTGTACAATCTCTTTGCGAAAGCTGGCCATGGAGCAGTCACTGTTGGAGACACTCACAGCCTCTCGCAATGTCATCATTCAGATTTGGACCAGTTCCCTCCCCCATGGTTCAAGCTAACAGCGCAGCCTTGCATTGTGGGTTAGGAGAATGCCTACGCCTGAGCTGAGAGCACAGCATGCAGTCCAGTCGACAAAGCTGCTGCCAATCGGTCATGTGGAGTGGGACGGAGGTGGGTGGCTGCATGGGCTAGTGTGCGACCACCACAAACACATCCTGCAGGTCTGCGCACGATTCCCAGGGAGGGTCCACAACACCCACATTCCCAGTAGGTCTCAGATCCCTGACATCTTTCAGGGTCCAGATAGGCTGCAAGGATGGCTCCTTGGGGACAAGGGCTACCCGCAGAGTATGTGGCTGATGACACCCATGCAGTGGCCACAGAGTGCAGCAGAGAAAAGGTACAAGACGCTCATGCTGCAACTCGCAACTTTGTGAAGCAAACAATCGGAATGTTGAAAATAAGGTTCGGGTACTGGGACCAGTCTGGTGGAGCCCTGCAATATAGTCCTCAGAGGGTGTCACACATTGTTGTCACTTGCTGTGCCCTTCAGAACCTGGCACTGCAACGGGGAGAGGAGCTGGCTGAGGAGGAGATGGAGGAGCTGCACATCTCCTCTGATGAGGAGGAAGTCGCCAGGGATGAAGGTGAGGAGGTCCTCAAAGGTGAGGGTGACGGCAATGAGGCTGTCACACTGGCCAGACAAGGCAGGTGCTTGAGAGGCCCTCATAGCTGCTAGATTTTTAGAGGATGATTACAACATGCAGTGAGGAGACACCATAGATCCTCACATTGCATCTGCGAATGTTTGACTCCTGTCTGGCTGATGGCAGCGCACATACCCTCTGTGATAAGGCTCTTGTCATGGAGACGTAGCAGATGCCCATATTCCCTTCATTCCAGGAGGATGATGATGACATGCAGTGGAGACACTCCATAGATCTTCACATGGCTTGTGTGAATATCTGACTCCTGTCTGGCTGAGGGTACCTCACTTGCACTCTATGAACAGGGTCATATCATGGAGATGCAATGGGGAAACTTTAACGTCTGATCCTGTGACACCCTTTGTGAGCTGAACCCTTCAGGACCACACTGTTACCGGACACAGATGCTGATGAAATGGGGGTCCAAGCTGCACCTTAAAGGTGCTGAGAGCACACAGGGAGAATGACGGAACTCTGTTCCACCGGTCCAGGACATTCTGGCTGCAATGATAAGCCCCATCGAGGTGTAGGCATGACTGATGTGACCAGTGATAGTGAAGGCCCACCATCAATGGGCTGGGAAGGTTGCACAAAGCATAGGTAAGAGGCCCTGGACTAAGACACCTGCCTTTATCTTGTGCAGGGACCAAGGTTTCACATCTGAGTGACAGAAACACTTCCTATCGGAACAAGGGGCCATAGGCAGGAAGACATTCTTGGGAGTTTATTGACAATAGTGAACATTCTGTACAAGTGATTAACGCCCGTGCTTCCTGATTGGTCTCAGCTGCAGCTCATCACTACCTGAGCTGCGTGGCTGTTGCTGTGCTGTGCTTGGTGCTGGCTGTGGCTGTTGCTACTGCTGTTTTCCTGTGGCTGTTCCTGCTGCTGTGGGATTTCCTGTGGCTGTTTCTGCTCCTGTAGGATTTTCTGTGGCTATTCCTGCTGTTGTTTTCCTGTGGCTGTTCCTGCTGCTGTGGAATTTCCTGTGGCTGTTCCTGCTGCTGTTTCCCTGTGGCTGTTCCTGCTGCTGTTTCCCTGTGGCTGTTCCTGCTGCTGTTTCTCTGTGGCTGTTCCTGCTGCTGTGGGATTTCCTGTGGCTGTTCCTGCTGCTGTTTCCCTGTGGCTGTTCCTCCTGCTGTGGGATTTCCTGTGGCTGTTCCTGCTGCTGTTTCCCTGTGGCTGTTCCTGCTGCTGTTTCCCTGTGGCTGTTCCTGCTGCTGTTTCCCTGTGGCTGTTCCTGCTGCTGTTTCTCTGTGGCTGTTCCTGCTGCTGTGGGATTTCCTGTGGCTGTTCCTGCTGCTGTTTCCCTGTGGCTGTTCCTCCTGCTGTGGGATTTCCTGTGGCTGTTCCTGCTGCTGTTTCCCTGTGGCTGTTCCTGCTGCTGTTTCCCTGTGGCTGTTCCTGCTGCTGTTTCCCTGTGGCTGTTCCTGCTGCTGTTTCCCTGTGGCTGTTCCTGCTGCTGTTTCCCTGTGGCTGTTCCTGCTGCTGTTTTCCTGTGGATGTTCCTATTATTGTGTTGCTGCCCTCCCTCAAGCCTTTTCCATCCTTTGTGTTGCTGGGGACCTAGAGCCTGAGGCCTGAGGCCTGGAGGAGAGAGAGAGAGAGAGAGAGAGGGGAGGTGCTGCTGCTGCAGGACAGGGAGGCCAGGAGGCAAGGAATGTTTGGTATAATATCCGAAGTGGGTGCCTGGACTTTTGTTTGGTTGGGGCTGAAGACTGCCGTGTGTTTTGTAGGGGGAGGAGAGAAGACTGCTGCAGAGACTTCGGGGAAAAGGAGTGTGTGTGTTGTTTAGGATCTTGCTCACTCCAAACGTGTCTGAGTCCAGGTAGCTGGTGCTGCCTGGTGAAGAGGGACAGGGCTGACTCCTGTGTGCCAGGCAGTACCAGCTGCCTGGTGAAGACATCGCCCTCCCATATGGGAAGAACATCGAGGCCCCCACCCACAATCCACTCCACCAAGTGGTACCCACCTACCCTTTACCCTTTCCCCCCTGTGTCTCCCTGTCCTTTACCCCTCTCCCTCCTCTCCTCCCTGTTTTTGTCATACCGGAGGGGGAGGTTACACCATCCTTTCCCCCTCTTCCCGGGGTGGGATATTGTTGAATATAGAGCTCGGGGTGTGTGTGGCTCAGCCCCTATGGCTGCCACAGGGTCGCCTGTAGCTGGGCCTTCCCGGGTGGCTGTGGAGTCGGTGCTGTCACCGGTGGCCGGGCCCCCTAAGGAAATTTATGCGGGTTCTGCTGCTCCCACAGCCCCATCACCATCTTACCTCCTTACCAAGGTCCTGGGGGTGAAGAGCTACACCCACCCCAAAATGATGATCGTGGCGTGCGTCAAGACAATGGCTGAGGTTGTTGGTCCCTCAGCCGTAGTTGCCGCCTCGAAAATGTACGGCAAAGCTGTAATTTTTTTGCGGTCAGAGCAGGTGGTGACCCTGGCCCTAGAAAAGGGGCTCACTGTGGGCGGGACATTTCTGGCGATGGACCCCTTGGAGGCCACTGCCCAGAGGATCATCATTTCCAATGTCCCGCCCTTTGGCCCCAGTGAGCTCCTCCCCCCCCACCTCTATCAACTGGGGGAGGTTGCACCAATCCCAGTCGGCCTCAGTGATGTTGCCCCCCCGACACACGTGTACTCCTTCCGGTGCCAGGTTTTCATCTGCCTAGCCCAGGAGGAGTGCGTGAAGGGGGGCTTTAATGTGGAATATGTGGGGGCCGCCTACAGGGTCTTCTGGGCTGCGGATGGTATGCGGTGCTATGCCTGCAAGGAGGTGGGGCATGTCTGTAAGAACTGCCCCACCGCCAAGACTGCCAGCACTATCCGGGCGGCCACGGCTGGCACCGCCGCTCACCCCCCGCCACTGCTCCATCCTCCTCCCCGCAAGGGGAGGTGCTGCCGGCAGCCGCCACCATCTCGGCTGCCGGCAAGGCGGGTGGAGATTTCCCACGCCAGAAGAATGCGCGGAGGAAGACCCACCATCTCGAGGCAGCCCCCCAGACCACCCAAACCAACCCTGATCCCCAGACCCCTGAAAACACCGGCTCGGGGTAAAAACATCATGCAGCCCGGGCGTTGTGAATGCACGTGCTCCCAGGCCCATGAGGTCGCGGATCCAGTTCCTCCGGGACCTGGACCGTGGCTCCCCCTTTTTCTACTCGCTGGAAAAAAGGCACGGGGTCCGTCAGCAGCTCCTTACACTGCTGGCCGACAACGGATCCCTTGTCTCAGATCTGGAGGGCATCAGGGCCATTATGCTTCCCTGCTCTCTCCAGATCTGTCCAGCGAGGATGCTCGCAGAGTTTTGTGGGAGGACCTGCCATAGGTCGGCCTGCAGGGCGGCGGAAAGCTTGACTCCCCTATAAGTCTGGGGCAGCTGACCAGCGCCCTCGACAACCTCTCCAGGGGCAAATCCCCGGGGCTGGACGGGCTGACCATGGAGTTCTCCAGGGCATTCTGGGACATCGCGGGGGTCCTGGGGGAGAGTATCGCTACCGGGGAGATGCCCCTCTCGTGGTGCAGAGCCGTGATTGCCCTGCTGCCAAAGAAGGGGGATCTCCACCACCTTAAAAACTGGCCCTGGTCTCCCTCCTCAGCACGGATTACAAAGTCTTGCCAGGGCAATGTCTTCTCGCCTTGGCACTGTGCTGGACCACATGATCCACCCTGACCATCCTACACGGTCCCGGGCTGCACCATCATTGATAACATCCATCTGGTCTGGGACATCATCCACTCTTCCCAGAGGACTGGTCTGTCGAGCACCTTCCTGACTCTTGACCAGGAGAAGGCATTCGACAGGGGGGATCACGAATATTTATTCAGGACTCTGCGAGCATTCGGGTTCGGGACGCATTTCATTGCCCAGATCCGGCTTCTGTACGCTGCCGCAGAGTGTCTAGTTAAGGTTAACGGGTCCCTGACGGCGCCCCTTCGCTTTGGGAGTGAAGTGCGTCAGGGCTGCCCCCATCTGGCCAATTGCATTCTATTTGTGTGGAGCCTTTCCTGTGTCTCTTGCGGAGGGGGTTGTCGGGATTGGTTCTGTGTGGGCCGGGCATCGGGGTGGTCCTCTCGGCTTACGCCGATGATGCGCTCCTCATGTTCACCGACCCGGCTGACCTGTGGAGGATGCACAAGTGCCAGGAGGTCTACTCTGCCGTGTCCTCTTCCAGGATCAACTGGGGCAAGTGTTCTTCTCTCTTGGTTGGTCAGTGGCAGATGGATCCCCTACCTGAGGAGCTCAGGCCTTTCACCTGGAGCAGGACCAACCGCCTCTACCTACCTCTGCCCTGCTGAGGAATCCTGGCCGGGGAACTGGCAGAAGTTGGAGGCCAAAGTCACCTCTCGCCTGTGGCGCTGGACAGGACTGCTCCGAGTGCTGTCTTACCGGGGTCGATTTCAGGTCATAAACCGGCTGATTGCCGCCATGTTGTGGTATCGGCTGGTCACTTTGACCCCTCCCCCGGACTTTGTCACAAAAACCCAGAGAATGCTCGTTGACTTCTTCTGGGACAAAAGACTGCACTGGGTCTGCTGAGGTTCTGAGTCTCCAACTTAGGGAGGGCGGTCAGGCACTGGTCAACCTAGGCACCCAGGTGGCGACTTTCCACCTTCAGGCCCTGCAGCGATATCTTTACTTCGAGCCCCCTCCAAAATGGTGTGTCCTGGTGATGTATTTCTTCCACCAGGTGCACGGCCTGAATTATGGCGTGCTGTTCCTGTTTGTAAACCTGAGGGGCCTTCGTGTCTCCTTGCAGGCGTTGCCCATCTTTTCCAAGGACCTGATCAAAGTCTGGAATATGGTCGCCTTGCGACGCAGCTCTCCGCTGTCAGGAGTAGCGGCTATCGTCAGAGAGCTGCTGCTCAGGAATCCGCCTCTCCACTCTTTTCAGTGGCTGGCGGAGATGAGGGTTGTGGCTGCTGAGGTGACCAGAATCGGGATGTGCTGGGTGGCAGAGGAGTGGGCTGGATGCTCCCACAGGAGTTGGCGTGTCGTGCGTCTGTGGACATCCGGCTCACGGCCAATGCCATTCATGACCTTAGGGTGGTCGTGCTCGGCCCCGACGTTATACTGGGCCTCGAGGGGGCGCAGGTGCGAGGTGGTCTTCCGTCTGAGCGCACCCCTGTTCGGACGGAATTCCACATTGGCCCCAAGCCCCAAACCCTCCTTCGGGAGCCAGTGCCCTGCAACCTGAGTTGGAAATGCCCTCCTTGCCCTTTAGCACGGCGCAGAGGGGTTTCCTGTACGGGCTGCTGCTGCACACCCTTCACTTCCTTGCCCTTGCCCGCCGTCCAGACACGCCCTGGTGTGCCTTGTTGTCATCCGGCAGCGGAAGTCCCCAGTGGGGGTCCTCTATGGGGGTGTCCTCCCACTTTCCATTGGGGGCCTGTGGTGGAGGCTGTTGCAGGCAGCAGTCCCATACAACTGTAGGTTGTGTCGGTTCACAGACTCCCAAGATGCCTGCGTCTTTTGTGGCCTTGTGGAGTCCGTGGACCACACTTATATAGGGTGTTGTATGCTGCACCCCCTTTTTAGTTACTTGAAAAACTTTTTACTGTTGTTTGCACTTAAGTCTCATGCTCCTGATTTACGGGCACCCGGTGCGGAGAAGGGCCAGGAGGGAGGAGGACCTCCTCATGAACCTGCTCCTGGGCTTGGCCAAGTTGACCATTAACAGGTCCAGGCAGCGGGCAATCGAGGGGGTCGTCCGACCCGACTGTCTGCCCCTCTTCCACGGCTTCATTCGTGGCTGGGTGTCCCTGGAGAGGGAGCACGCGGTGTCTGCCGGCACCATCGAGGCCTTCCATACTCGGTGGGCACCGCGGGGACTGGGGTGTTTTATTGATCCCTTTAATCACATTTTGATTTAATGTTGTTGAGTTTCCCTTGCATTTTGTCTTTTGTTTCTGCAGTTTCCCTTTAAGGGACTGCTTTTATTTTGTCCCTGATTTTGTTAATTTAGTTTAATTATTTTGACTCAAAATAGTTACATCTTCTTAATCTTCCTAACCCTGCCGCTACATCTTGTTGCTCCCCTGACATCCACAGTGGAGGTGGAGGCAATCTGCTGACTTCTACGCCATGTCTGTGATGACCTTCACGGGCGTCCTCTGGAGGGCTGAGACCTGGAGGGCCCCGGCCTGGCTTTGTGGTCCTGCTGTGTGGCAGTGGCATCCTCTTCGGCCTGTGGAGCTGGATTTGCTGCGGTTAGAGTAAGAGGGGATTTGGATGGGCTGGACACACTTGGAGTCACCTGCGTGGATGGACCTGCTGATCCTCCTCCCTATGGGTGCCTGACTCCTAAAGGAGAAGGGGAAACTGGAATGAAATCAAGTTTCTCTGTGCCCCTCTTGCATGGACACTGTTGGAGGCCAACCATGGCATCAGCCATGGAGTTGAGCCCGCGCAGCAGTGCAGGATCGATGTCCTGGATCAAGTTCTCCATGGTAGCCGCGATCCTACCAATGTTGACCTCACCGCAGTGCATGCCGACGCTATCACCTCAGAGTGAAGGCAGACAGACTCCGCCACTGTGCCTTGCAATCTGAGGAGTGCAGCGGACATCCCTTCCTGATGTTCCCAAGTTTGCCTTTGCAGCTTCAGCTACGGAGGTATGACCGAGTCCGAGGTTCATTATCTGACTCGGACTCAGCAGATTTCTGTTCTGCAGCAGTTCTCCGAGTGCCAGAAACCTGGGAAGTTCCTGCCGCTGCCTGCTGTAGATCAGACGAGTCTACTTTAAAGCTAGGTCCCACCGAGGTGCGCGTCTCTGCACTGGTGGAGGGTGTGGGTGAGCGCTGTGATGGGTATTAATGAGGATTTCAGCAGATTCCTCTTCTGAGGTTTCTTCCGGATTTGAGCCGAGGACCTGGGTTGTGAACTCCCTCGGCTGTTTCCCAGATGTGCCTGCGAAAGGAAGGCGAGATAATTAGTGCATGGCAGTGGCCTGTGAAACAGGACACATCACTCACAGCATGGATGTTGCACTGCTGGATCCTCACTTGGAAGAACACTGCCAACTTCACTGTCTGGACAGGAGTGGTCCAGATCCTCACCGGCCAGCTGGATGGCTCTGTTTTCAAAGTCCAAGAGATCCTCGATTTCAGACATTCCTCACCAGTCTGTGACCTCCCTTTTGTTGTTTGCCAGCTTGTCCTACATGAATATAGATGAAAATGTGGGCTCTCAAAGGAGGAGTCGGTGAATCTGGGGACAGCATATTTCCCCCCTTTGGCAGCCATGTCTTTGCAGCAGCTTCCTATCCCTTGAAGAGTGCTAGCTCTTTGCAGGTGCAGCCTTTAAATATGGCACCCGGTTTACTAAAGGCCTGATGTGATGATGGGGCAGGTGAATGAGAGGCTGCCCCAGCAGCGACTTGGCATGTTTCCAGGGAATGCGTGACTAATGAGGCGGGATTGGGATGATACAAGCATTGCAGCCAGCAGGTAAAATGTTCTTTTCCCACCTGCTACTGCACTTAGTGTAAATCTGGGACAATTTGGCCCTATGTTCCACACAAGCCTCCTCCCACCTCCCGCCCTTCTTAATCACACTTATCAGGGCTTCTTTCTTCCTCCTGTTTATTTAGGTCCTAGAATGTATCTATACCTGAATCATAGAATGGTTACAGAACAGAAGGAGGTCATCCATCACATTGTCTCTGTGTCAGTTCCCTGCAACAGCAACTCAGCTAATCCCGCTCCTCCACCTTTTCCCAGTAAATTCTTTTCTCCTCAGATAATTATTCAGCTCCCTTTTGAAAAGCGCAGTTGAATCTGTCTCCACCACACGCTCAGGCAGTGCATTTCAGATCCAAACCACTTGTTGCATAAAGAAATTTTTCCTCATGTCTCCTCTGGCTCTTTTGTCAATCACCTTAGGGTTCTCAAATTTCTGCCGATGGGAACAGTTTCTCCCCATTTACTCTGTCCAGACCCCTCATAATTTTGAGCACATCTAACAAATCTCCTCTCAACTTTCTCTTCTCCAAGGAGAATAGCCCCAGCTTCACTAATCTATCCACATAACCGAAGTCTCTCATCCTTGGAACTATTCTCGTAAATCTTTTCTGCACTCTTTCTAAAACCTTCATATCCTTCCCATTGAGGCTGAACCAGTGTTTTATGAAGGTTTGTACTTTGTGCTCCCATTTATAAAACCCAGGATTCAGTATAATTTATTAACTGCTTTCTCAACCTGCCCTGCTACCTTCAATGATTTATGCACAAATGCACCCAGCTCCCTCTGCTCCTGCATTTCCTTTAGAAGAGTACTCTTTATTTTGTGTCACCTTTCCTCATTCTTCTGAGAAAATGTATCACTTCACACTTCTCTACATTAAATTTCATCTGCACATTCCACCAGCCAGTCTATATCCTCTTGAAGTCTATCACTGTCCTCCTCACAGTTCACAATACTTCCAAGTCTTGTATCATCTTCAAATTTTGAAATTGCGCCCTGTACAGCCAGTTCTAAGTTATTAGTATGAATCAAGAAAAGCAGTGTCCCCTCTATATATCATCCCCAAGTCAGAAGTAAGTAATTTTTCTTTAATTCATGTTTTTAATAGGCTTGAATTAAATAATTAAATAGTTGCATAATGAAATTCTAGCTATGCTAAAGACTAAGGATTCAAAATACCACACGGGTCGAAATAAAATGCCTGCTGGCACTAATATTTTTCACTTAAAAAGTATAGTTTTACTTACATTTGGAGACTCAAGTGATTAATACATAGGAAAACAACATAATAGATTTAGAAATGTTAAGGCCAATACTTTTTCTTAGGGCTCCAGTACCTCAAAATTTGGCACTACACCCCTGGAGAGCATAATCGCTGATCCCATCCAGCTATGCCATACTTTGGGAGCAAATTTATTCACACACAATCAAGAATGGCTTCTCATATTATTATTACTCAAAATTCCCTTTTGTCAGAAAGGTGAAAGATTTGAGAGCTACAACAATCATCTCAGCGCTATGAGTTCTGTTTGTTGAGCAAGTGATCCCTGCAAAATTAATATGTGATAATAAAATCCAATGCACATTGAGAAAGTTTAAGGAATTGGTTGAACAGTATGGGTTCAACATCATCACCTCATCACCACATTACCCAAGGAGACACAGGCTTATAGACCCATCCAAATGGCCAAGAGAACACTCATGAAATGCTGAGAGACAAATAAAAACCCAGACCTTGCCTTATTGGCACTCTGAGCTAAATCTCTGTAGTAATTATGGTTTTATTTAGTATGGAATGGACCTTTAAGAATAATACTTATAAAGGAAGATCACATGATCTGTAGTAACCAATAGGTGAGGAGCATTGCAAAGCTAATTAATAAATTAATTATCTAAGTCGAGATGGCTGGGCAGGTGATGTGCTGTAGCTGTATGATGTGGGAGCTGGCAGATCCCATTGTGAGCCACAGTGACCACATCTGCAGCAAGTGTTGGTTGCTGGAGGAACTCCGGCTCAGAATTGATGAGCTGGAATCTGAGCTCTGGACGCTGCGGCACATCCGGGAGCAGGAGAGTTACCTGGACGCTTTGTTTCAGGAGGTGGTCACACCCCATAGATTAAGTACCTCAAGTTTGGTCAGTGGCCAGGGTCAGCAGGGTGTGACTGCAAGTGAGGCAGGTAGAGGGATCCTGTGTTCAGGAACAGAGGAGCCTTAGCTCTTGACCTTGTCCAACAGGTACGAGGTACTTGCTCCCTGTGTGGATGAGGAACAGGGCTGTAGGGAGGATGAGCCAGCTGATCATGGCACCGTGGCACAGGAGGCCATTCAAGAGGGGGGAGCAAAAAGACAAGTGGCATTTGTAGGGGATTCTATAATTAGGGGAATTGATAGCTTCCTTTGTAAGCAGGATCAAGAGTCCCGCATTGTATGTTGCCTGCCTGGTGCCAGGGTGAGGGACATCTCTGACCGGCTTGAAAGGATATTGGAGAGGGAGGGGGTGGATCCAGTTGTTGTGGTCCACGTCGGGACAAATAACATAGGTAAGACTAGGAAAGAAGACCTGTTTGGGGATTATCAGGAACTAGGAACTAAATTAAAGAACAGGTCCTCAAGAGTTATAATCTCCGGATTATTACCCGAGCCACGTGCAAATTGGCATAGGGACGCGAGAATAAGGGAAGTAGACACGTGGCTAAAGGAGTGGTACGGGAAAGAGGGGTTCCATTTCGTGGGGCACTGGCATCAGTATTGGAACAGGAGGGATCTGTACCGTTGAGACGGTCTCCACTTGAACTGATCTGGGACCAATGTTCTAGCGAAAAGGGTAAATAGGGTGGTCAACAGGACTTTAAACTAGAAAGTGGGGGGAGGAGGGAAGGGTAAAACTCCAAGAAGTATGACTAATGGGAAACAAAGCAGCAGGTTAGCGTGTGGGGGGGGTGGATTCAACTTCATGGAAAATTATGAAAAAACTGAAAAGAAAGGAGAGCCCAGGAGAGGCTATTAAAGTCCCCAGAACACAAAATAGGACAGAGTGTTTGGAAAGGGCCAGGAATCTAACTT
This sequence comes from Cetorhinus maximus, assembly GCF_964194155.1. Taxonomy (NCBI): domain Eukaryota; kingdom Metazoa; phylum Chordata; class Chondrichthyes; order Lamniformes; family Cetorhinidae; genus Cetorhinus; species Cetorhinus maximus. Next base: position 96,232,655 of record NC_135885.1, read on the forward strand.
CAAGCACATCAGATAAAGGGACGACAATGAGAAAGGGGACAGGAAATACAGGACTGAAGGTGGTGTATCTGAATGCACGCAGTATACAAAATAAGGTTAATGAGCTTGTGACGCAGATTGAAATTGGAAGGTATGATGTGGTGGGCATCACGGAGACATGGCTGCAAGGAGATCAGGACTGGGAGCTAAATATCCAAGGATATACATCCTATCGAAAAGATAGGCAGTTTGGCAGAGGGGGTGGGGTTGCTTTGTTAGTAAGAAATGAAATTGAAACAATAGCAAGAAATGACGTAGGGTCAGATGATGTAGAATCTGTGTGGGTAGAGTTGAGGAACCGCAAAGGTAAAGAAACCATAATGGGAGTTATGTACAGGCCTCCGAACAGTAGTCAGGATGTGGGGCACAAGATACACCAGGAAATAGAAAAGGCGTGTAAGAAAGGCAAGTGATCATGGGGATTTGAATATGCAGGTAGACTGGGAAAATCAGGTTGATAATGGATCCCAAGAAAAGGAATTTGTGGAATGTCTAAGAGATGGCTTTTTGGAGCAGCTTGTGGTGGAGCCCACTAGGGAACAGGCAATTCTAGATTTAGTGATGTGTAATGAGGCAGATTTGATAAAGGAGCTTAAGGTGAAGGAACCCCGAGGAGGAAGTGACCATAATATGATAGAATTTACCCTGCAATTTGAGAGGAAAAAGCTGGAATCAGATGTAACGGTATTACAGTTGAATAAAGACAACTATAGAGGCATGAGGGAAGAGCTGGCCAGAATTGACTGGGAGATGAGCCTAACAGGAAAGACAATGGAACAGCAATGGCAGGAGTTTCTGGGAGTAATTTGGGAGATACAGCAAAAATTCGTCCCTAGCAAGAAGAAGCATACTAAAGGGAGGACAAAGCAACCATGTCTGACAAGGGAAGTCAGGGACAGCATAAAAGCTAAAGAGAAGGCATACAATGTGGTGAAGAACAGTGGGAAACCAGAGGATTGGGAAGCCTACAAAGACCAACAGAGGACAACTAAAAAAGAAATAAGGAGGGAGAAGATTAAATATGAGGGTAAACTAGCCAGTAATATAAAAGAAGATTGAAAGAGTTTTTTTTAGATATATAAAGGGTAAGAGAGAGGCAAAAGTGGACATTGGGCCACTGGAAAATGACGCTGGAGAAGTAGTAGTGGGGAACAAAGAAATGGCGGAGGAACTGAATAGGTACTTTGCGTCAGTCTTCACGGTGGAAGACACGAGTAACATCCCCAAAGTTCAAGAGAGTAGGGGGGCAGAGGTGAGTATGGTGGCCATTACCAAGGAGAAGGTGCTAGGAAAACTGAAAGGTCTGAAGGTAAATAAATCACCTGGACCAGATGGATTACACCCCAGAGTTCTGAAGGAGATAGCTGAAGAGATAGTGGAAGCGTTAGTGGTGAACTTTCAGGAATCACTCGAGTCAGGGAGGGTTCCAGAGGACTGGAAAATTGCTAATGTAACCCCCCTGTTTAAGAAGGGAGTGAGGCAAAAGATGGGAAATTACAGGTCGATTAGCCTGACCTTGGTCGTTGGTAAGATTTTAGAGTCCATTATTAAGGATGAGATTTCAGAATACTTGGAAGTGCATGGTAAAATAGGGCAAAGTCAGCATGGTTTCATCAAGGGGAGGTCATGCCTGACAAATCTGTTAAACTTCTTTGAGGAGGTAACAAGTAGGTTAGACAAAGGAGAGCCAATGGATGTTATCAACTTGGACTTCCAGAAGGCCTTTGACAAGGTGCCGCACAGGAGGCTGCTCAGTAAGATAAGAGCCCATGGTGTTAGAGGCAAGGTACTAGCATGGATAGAAGATTGGCTGTCTGGCAGGAGGCAGAGAAAAGGGATAAGGTGGTCCTTCTCAGGATGGCGGCCGGTGACTAGTGGAGTTCCGCAGGGGTCAGTGTTGGGACCACAACTTTTCAATTTATACATTAATGATCTAGATGAAGGAACTGAGGGCATCATGGCTAAGTTTGCAGATGATACAAAGATAGCTGGAGGGACAGGTAGTATTGAGGAGGCAGGGAGGCTGCAGAAGGATTTGGACAGGTTAGGAGAATGGGCAAAGAAGTGGCAGATGGAATAAAATGTGGGGAAGTGTGAGGTCATGCACTTTGGTAGGAAGAATAGAGGCATAGACTATTTTCTAAATGGGGAGAGAATTCAGAAATCTGGAGTGCAAAGGGACTTGGGAGTCCTAGTCCAGGATTCTCTTAAGGTTAACTTGCAGGTTGAGTCGGTAGTTTGGAAGGCAAATGCAATGTTGGCATTTATTTCGAGAGGACTAGAACATAAAAGCAGGGATGTGCTGCTGAGGTTTTATAAGGCTCTGGTCAGACCACATTTAGAATATTGTGAGCAATTTTGGGCCCTGTATCTCAGGAAGGATGTCCTGGCCCTGGAGAGGGTCCAGAGGAGGTTCACGAGGACGATCCCAGGAATGAAAGGCTTAACATATGGGGAACGTTTGAGGACTCTGGGTCTATACTCGATGGAGTTTAGAAGGATGAGGGGGGATCTGATTGAAACTTACAGAATACTGAAAGGCCTGGGTAGAGTGGACGTGGGGTAGATGTTTCCATTAATAGGAGAGACTAGGACCCGAGGGCACAGCCTCAGAGTAAAGGGAAGACCTTTTAGAACAGAGATGAGGAGAACTTCTTTAGCCAGAGAGTGGTGAATCTATGGAATTCATTGCCACAGAAGGCTGTGGAGGCCAGGTCATTGAGTGTATTTAAGACCGAGATAGATAGGTTCTTGATTGGTAAGGGGATCAAAGGTTACGAGGAGAAGGCGGGAGAATGGGGTTTAGAAACTTATCAGCCACGATTGAATGGCAGAGCAGACTCGATGGGCCAAATGGCCTAATTTCTGCTCCTATGTCTTATGGTCTTATGGGCTATCTCAGCAATCAATGTAGAGATAGAGTTGGAGTTGAAAGCACATGTATAGTTGCTGCTGAATTTATTGTAAATAAACTTAATGTTTCCACCCACTAAGTGTCTACAGATCAATTCTATCGTTAATAGCACTACCTTGTCACCCTGCAACAAACTGGCGACAAGGATAAAACAGGATTGAACAGAAGAAATCAAGTTAGAAAGAATTCGTCACTGTACCTCATCCAGCGATTGCAAGTAACAAGCTCCATTAGAATTGAAGAAATTATCCTCTCTCAAAGTGCCACAATTTGGGAGAATTGATCCTTTTGAACCTGCTACAGATGATTGGTCTCAAAACATAGAACAACTCACGTTATTTTTTCAAGCAAATGAGATTACGGGGGAAGAGAAGAGGCATGCGATCCTCTTGAGTACTTGTGGGAGCAAAACCTATAATCTGATTCGAAGTTTCATTGCAGCCAGTGCCCCAGATTCGAAGAATTTTGATGAATTGGTGGACCTCGTGAAGGGTCACTTTCAACCCAAGCCCTCAGTCACGATGCAGAGGTTCACACAACCACACTACGTGGCAAATTTGAAGCAGCTAATAGAACATTGTGAGTACGGCACAACTCTGAACAACATGCTCAGAGATCGTTAAGTGTGTGAAGTGAATCTGGATTTCAAGAAGGGTCTAGAGATAGCGCTGGCCATGGAAAGTGCAATCGGAGATTCCAAGCCTCCTGGGAAAATTTAGTTAACGGAGATTAAGTTAGAATGGGCTGAAATTTTCCAGTTGACAGCAGGTGTGTTACCAGAGCTACTTAGAAAGTACACCACCATCTTTAAGGATGAACTTGGGAAAATCCAGAGCCTGCAGGCTAAGATTCATGTGGATCTGGAAGCAACATCTTGCTTCATGAAGGTAAGACTGGTGCCATATGCCATGTGAAAAAAAATCAACATTGAGCTGACCAGACTAGAGAAACTTGGCGGTATACAATCTGTTCAGTTCTCAGAATGGGGACCACCCATAATCCCTGTCTTTAAACCTGACCAAAGCGTCTGAATTTGCGGAGACTACAAACTGACAGTTAATTAAATAGCTAAGCTGGACAGGCACCCCATCCGAAAAATCGAAGACCTATATGCAAAGCTGGCAGGAGGGACACCATACACAAAGCTTGACATGATTCATGCTTATTAACAACTAGAGTTGGATAATGCCTCCAGGGAATTTGTCACAATTAATACTCACAAAGGGTTGTACCAATATAAACAATTGCCTTTCAGTGTCTCCTCCGCTTGTGCCATCTTTCAGAGAACAATGGAGAGCTTACTACAGGGACTGTCCCAGATTGTAATCCATTTACACGATTTATTGGTGATGGAATTCACTGAAAAAGAGCATTTGGCAAACTTAAAAGAAGTCTTAAAACGTTTCTTGCAAGTTGGTGTGTGTTTAAAAAAAGAAAAGTGCACATTCCAAGCGAAGGAGGTAATCTATTTGGGTCACTGGGTAGATTCACAGGTCCTCCACCCAGTTGAGGAGAAAGTGAGAGCCAAAGCACACCTCAGAGCTCAAATCCTTCCTAGGAATGACCAACTATCATGGGCAGTTCTTATCCAATTTGGCTACAGTGCTGGCACCCCCTGCAATCTCTGCTCAAAAAGAACCAATGTTGGGCTTGGGAGGCTCCTGAGAAAGAAGCTTTCATTAAGGTGAAACAATTGTTGCACTCGTCCAATCTATTAGTGCATTATGACCAGACAAAAAAATTGGTGCTGACATGTGATGGCAGTGGGAGCAGTGCTCTCTTATTGGATGGACCACGGCACAGAACAGCCAATAGGTTACGCATCAAGAATGCTCACCACAGCGGAAAAGGGATACTCGCAGATAGAAAAAGAAGTCCTGTCCATCATCTTTGGTGTCAAGAAATTTCACCTGGCCGCCATTTTACAATTGTGTCAGACAAATCATTGCTAGGATTGTTTAGAGAGGATAAGGCTATACCACCCATAGCCTCAACAAGAATACAATGATGGGCCGTAATTCTGCCAGCATACAAATACACTTTCGTACATGGGCCTGGCAATCAAATCACAAACGCTGATGCCCTTCGTCATTTGCCTTTACAAGAAGATGATGAGCACGCCCTAGTTCCACAGAAACGTGTTTTTCCTGTTAAATTTCTTAGATTCCTCGCTGATATGTGCTCAACAGATCAGAGACTGGACATATCGGACCCAGTCCTATCTCAAGTACGAGAACAAGTGCTACTTGGTTGGTCACAGGAGCCCATACCTGATGGAATGAAACCGTACTTTAACAGAACACATGAAATAACCAGATGGGATGGCATCTTATTGTGGGAAGCACGAGTGATAGTTCCTCCAAAGGCAAGGGATCCACTTTTAACGAGCTACACAGTGCCCATCCAGGAATTTCCCAAATGAAGACCATGGAATGCAGCTATCTATGGTGGCCTGGGATGGATGGCGAAATACAGAGTTTAGTAAAGCACTGTGTACAATGTCAGTAACTGCAAAAGTTGCCAGTGTCAGCTCCGTTACACCCATGGGAGTGGCCAGTTAGACCCTGGATGCGGTTACACATTGACTACGTTGGACCTTTCCTGGTAACAATGTTTCTGCTCATTGTCGATGCCCATTCAAAATGGTTGGACGTATATGAGGTGAAGTCACCAATGTCGGCCGCTACAGTTGAGAAACTATGTCAGTGTTTTGCCATTCATGGACTTCCAGAAATAGTCGTTTCCAATAATGGCACGGCATTTACAAGTGCTGAGTTTCAACAGTTTATCAGTCTCAATGGCATCACTCATGTGAAAACTGTACCGTACCACCCTCCCTCAAATGGCCTGGCTGAAAGGGCAGTTCAATCATTCAAGGCAGGTATGAAAAAGCTAACTGGTGATTCCTTGGCAACCAAGCTAGCACATTTTTCTATTCATTATAGGACTACCCCTCACACAACAACATGTGGACCATTTAAGGAAGAGAGAGACAAATCATCTACACCACTGACCATGACCGGGTCTGTGTTCCCTGTTGAGGATACTCAAGACAGGTTAGACATGTCTGATGTGGCTTTAAGAATTGAAGATACACAACTGCAAGTGCTCACTGAAGCACCTGATGTGGCAACTTCAGAAAAGGAGGTTCCTGACAAAATCTGAAGTTGTGGAGCTGCGATGTTCCACACGTACCAGGAAACCACCTGAAAGACTGAACTTGTAATTCCTTACCCAACGTAAATATTACGTTGTCTTGCAAAATATGTACTTGTAAATATAACATGTATAGCCGAGTTAAAGGGGGAGGAATGTAGTAATTATGGTTTTATCAAGTGTGCAATGAACCATCAAGAATAATACTTGTTAAGGAAGATCACATGTTTTGTAGGAACCAATAGAATAGTGTGGACTATCTCAGCAGTCAGTGTAGAGATAAAGTTGGAGTTCAAAGTACATGTATAGTTGCTGCTGTGCATTGTAAATAAAATTAATGTTTCCACCCAAGAAGTGTCTGCATATCAACTCTATCATTAATAGCATAACTCAGCCACCGTACAACAATCTGTCAATGCTGACATGAAATTATCTGCAGAGCTATTCAATGGCAGAAAACATAAGATAACTTCACTAAGTAAGTCACACCATCCAAATGACCAAGTAAGACAACAACTCACTGATGCACAGGGGGTCAACACTTCAACAAGCACACCAAATCTCTGCCTGAATTGTTGAAAGGACAAACTGTACATGTACAGGATCCAATCATGGAAACCTGGACCCTAGCAAAAATTGATGGTGAAGCTGAGACTTCAAGTTTATACTTCATTGAGATTGAAATGAGAAGCAACAGAATCCATATTCAACCTACACCAGAGTTGGAAAATCAGAAAAAGTCAATGGCAACATCATTAATAAGCGAGACATCAACAGCAACATGCAATACAACATCAATAACAAGTAACACAGCATCAACAATAACACACAATACTCCCACAACACCAGGCACAGTGTACCAACTCATCTCTGACAGAGTTGAATGTCAAATTCACGAGATGGAGGCACAACATCCTAGCATCTAAGTGATACTGTTAATAATGTTTTTGAGAAAAGAAAACAATCTATAAATGACTATCAATGTGTTTGGTTTAATTCTAAACCTAAGATGGTTAATCTTCTTTAGTTTAGACATAGTATAAAATGTTAATGATTGGAACAGTCATGTTGATATATAGAGGCATTTGTTGTAAAAGAAAGAGGGATGTTTCAATGTTATGTTAGGAATTATATTGTTATGCACATGTATATCCAGAATGCTACATCACTGTTACATTGCAGACAGGTGCTGAGCAACAATGTACACATGGTGTGATCTGTAAAATACATTTGAAGAAAATTCCAGAATTTTATTTCTAAAAATGTGATTATTTCTAACTTCTGGCAATCACATGACATAACAAGGTGTTAGTTTCATGTCTCATCCAGAAAACATTACTTCTGACACTGCAGCACTCCCTTAGTACTGTACTGAAATGTAGCCTGGATTATGTGCTCAAATCACTGGCTTGAGGCTTCTGACTCAGAGGAGAGGGTGTTATCAATGAATCAAGGTTGACACATAACAGTGAATATAGAAGTGGAGCTACAACAACATACATCCAACCATCTGCAGTTGTCCTGGAATCTCCCACAACATTAATCTTCTAGACACTGCTGTAAGCAGCCCAAGAGAAAAATCATGGGGGCATTAAAAGATATGGCCTAGATCTTCAAGTCAGTGTCAATCCTGCATGCATTGACGCTGCCTGTGAAGATTTCTGCAACTTATCCTTTTTGCGATTTTTCAACTAGGACTTCTGATCCCAGGTCAGAGTCACAGAGCCTGCTGGGGATGGAGGTTCTAGGAGCACTACTGTAAGTCTGGGAGAGAGATCCTGATATCTAGGAGCATTTGGCATGTTATGGTCTGGATGCATTGAGGAATTTTTGGGACCTGGGAACATCGGGAATGCAATTCAAGGTGGTATGAGTGATGAGAGGGCGTCATTGAATCTGTGCAAGGGGACTTCTGGGGTCTGACAGGACTGAGAAGCATGAGGTTCATAGCTTCGGCAGAAGGCTTGTTGGGACCTGGTAGAAGCAAGCGTTGATCCTCACAGCCCAGTTGAAAGGTCAGGAGATAAGTGTAGTGGGATCCAAACTGCTATTGATCCCTTTTCAACCATCAGACTCTAACTTCCTCTATGTTCCTGGCCTTCAGCCTCCTTCCCCAAACTGTCCATAACCCTTTATTCATATTTTGGTGGTCCCTCCACTTTTTTGTCCACTGTCAGCCAACTTGTCCCATCTTTACATCACTGATGTAAAGGACTTAAGTGCTTATTTTCTGCTTCTTAAAATGAATGGCAGGAAAATTATGATTTAGGAATGGATAATTTCTTGACACATACTCCTGCCAGACACCAGAATATTAGTGCATTAGTTTTATCAATTTGAACAGTATTTACAAATCATGCAATTCTGTAAGCAGATACAAATTATCTCATAAAATGTTCAGCTGTTTGCTATTTATTCAGTTTCCACATTATTTAAAAATCCTCTGAAAAATTTCAAACAATATGTTTTTTAACTGAACTTCCAACAGTAATCTAGTCTCCATAACAATCTACATATATTTTTGATATACTCTGAATAAGGATGAAAATATAAGTTCCAAGAGGAACTTCAAATGGGTTGAGAGAACAAAATCAGTGGGATCAACAACTTCATTGATAATTCTTCCCTCAGAGAGTTTTTCTAATGGGACCCCTCCTGAGGTTATCCCTTGTACCTTGTTATATTTTCACAGTAAAAACCATTAGAAAAGTTAAGCCTTGTTCAATCAGGAGTAACTCCTTTTAATGGCATACCTAGTCATAATTATTGTCTGGTCCTGAAAATCTAATTTTACAAGCATAGAGGCTCATTTTCTCAGAAGAACAGGGCAGAATTTTCACCTCAGTGGGCAGGCACGTGCCCAACCCGCTCGAGCATGAAATGACGCACAATGACATCGGGCGAGCATTCTGACGTCAACGCAGTTGTGCGATAGTTCGGTCAGTGGGCGCGCGAGGGAATCAGCAGCGCGCTCGCCAACAATTAGAAGGCCTATTAAGACCATTAAAGTATTAATTAACTTAAATTTTTCGCTGCCCATCCAACCTTATGGTTGATGGGCAGGCAAAAAGGCCAAGTGGCCTTAGCATTTTTTTGGAAACCTCATCCATGGGCAGGATGAGATTTCCAACATCAAGTTTTAAATTTCATTTATAACATGTCCTTACTTATGTGACAGAGTCACATGAGGGGACATGTTTTATAATATTTTTAAATTCTTTATTTCTAATTTTTAAAACACTTCATCTCCCTGGGGCAGCTCTGTGACTCAGGGAGATTTTCAAGTGCTCACTCATGTGCATGCGTGAAGTTCCCCACTTGTCCTCCTTCCTTGCCCGCACAGGAGGCGCAGAGCGCAGCTGCTTATGTTTCATGCTGGGCGGGCCTTAATTGGCCCGCCAGCGTGAAATCACGGTCCGGCCATGATCGCAGGCAGCGGTCAGCTTCTCAACTGCCCCCGCCGAGACTTCCCGACAAGGGTAAAATTCTGCTCTTAAAATTGCTTGATTTTTAAAATCTTTTTTTTTACTTTTTCAAAGTTTGTTCATAATATTTTCATTTCTCCCTTAACCTCAAGGGTATGTCCCAATCTTTATTTTATTTTCTATGCCATGATTAATACGTGAAGTACATTTCATGTTGTTTTTTACTTCCTGCTTTGCTTTCTGTGAGAATGCCCCAATCTGATTGGCTGCATGCTATTTACCCTGTTGCCTGATGCCTCAGATTTACGGCAAATAGTGTCAAATTAAAAGTGATGAAAGAATGGATGACATTTATGGTTTAGCATTGGGTAAATGTTTGTTGGCAGCTTTTTCAAGGAGACACAGTGACACAGTGTTAAGGAGACTTTGGCACTGACCATAAAATCTGGACCATTGTCTTTTATACAAGGAGAATGAGCCAACAAACAGCAATACTTTTTACAGTAGAAATGCTTCTATGTGGCTTCTTGAAAGGAAAACAATAAAAAATCTACAATTAAAATTCTAAACTAAAGCATAATACAGCCAATGCCGGAAACATGCAATAAAAACTGAAAATGTTGGAAATACTCATTAGATCAGGCAGCATCTATTGAGAGAGAAACCACAGTCATGCTGTAACATTGGCCAGGGTTTTCTGTCCCCGCTCATGGCAAGCAGGAGTGGAAAATATGGCGAGGGGACCAAAAATAAGTTTTACGTTGTCTTGAAATCAGTTTGCGATTGTCCACTCCTCCTGTCAATGGCGGGCTGTGTCCCCAACCATGGCACACTGGGGACATCATTTGAATATATTTGCATCTCATTATAAGCCCTGCTTGCCAGCATCTTCACCCCAAGCTGGATCATCAGGCTGTGTCTATGTGCAATTAGAACAATGTGTTTCACAACAGGATATAAGCGACGTGCACCTGACGACCTGCTCTTTGCTCCTCACTTCAAGGTTAGTTCACTTTGCATTGCACGGCGCTCAGAGGAATCAATGCCAGGCTTCGCAGGCAGCACCACATCGCTTTCAGGAGCAGGGGGGTGCCACAGGCAACTCTCTACCTACCAGAGCAGCAGTAAGGCTTTTAATGGGCTGCAGGGTTAGGGCTGCACTGGGGAAGCGGGGGCAAGAGGCCTCAGATAGGAGAAGGGGCTGCAGGGCTAGGCCTGTACTGGGGATGAGTGGGGCTGGTTGCACTTAGACATATGACTGGGGGGAGGGCGAGTGGGGGATATATGTTGAGCAGTGTAAGTGGTCTCATGATGGGGATGGGTGAGGTCCACACGGGACACAGGCACATCACTTCAAAATGTGCAGGGGCTAACAAACGGACATGCAGCAGAAGTGTGACAGGATCGAGGAATACAGGGGGTGGATGGAGAGGTGTGTGAGGGAGGGAAACCTGAACATGAAGCTCCACTGGGATGATGGGAGGGGTTTCCATACTCACACAGAGAGGTTCCATGCTGGTCTGGCAGTGAGAGCTCTGCTCCACCATCTTCCAACCTGCAGCAACAGCACAGTACAAAATTAAAATGAGGAAAAGCTCTGCTGGTGAGGGCTCTGCTGGCAGGCTGGGTGAGAGGGGGCAGGTGCATGTTCTCGGTGGTGGGGGGGCTGATTACTTTGGCACGCAACTGAACTGTGCATTTCCAAATAAGGAGAGAGGCACAGCTGAGACATATTGGCAACCATTTAATGACAATGCAGAGAATCAGGAAAGTAAACAATAATGCCCATTTATGCAAGACTAATCCCGCAAAACTAATCGATCTCCTTGTTTTAGCCCCTTGTTCTCAGCGTGGAAATTCCCAACAGTAATAACAAACTCCAGAGCAATTGGGTGAATGGACAAGCTCCAGAAGCCTGTTAGAAAGTTGGCGCTTGATAATTCACTGAAGTTCCTGACTAAACATTTACCCTCATGTTTTTTCCCAAGAATGTAGGATTAGAGTGCAGTGAATGAGGATCCCAGTGCCTGGGCTGAAAGCACCATATCCAAGCACCTGGCCAAAGCAATGTCACAGCAGTTGGTCATGTTGGTTGGGGATGGTGGGGTGGGGGCACCTTGATACACACACTGCATTGGCCATTATTTCAGGGGCTCAAAGACACGGGAACAAAGCCCTTGAACCCACATTCACAGATGGGTCATTGACCGAGAGAGGACTCTTGGAAACTAATGCTGACACTTGTCTCTTTATTATTGATGCTGCAGTGAGGAGACCATCAGGAAGGCAGAGGCTGGATTTATCGCTGCCTGTATTATCGCTTACAGGCAGGAGGGAAGAAGGAGAAGATTGCAACGGAGGCGCCTGGATCACCAAAGGGAGGGGCAAAACCATTAAGACCAAGGGTCAGTAGGGCTTCCTCCGGACGCAGGGGATGGGGCTCACAGACATGCGTAGGTGGCTCACAAGACTGAGGGAGTTCAGAACTCGCATGTCTTATCTGCAGATGAGCACGAACCAGTGTCGCCAACGGCTCTGCCTGTCCAGGGATCTGGTGGCTCACATTTGCCACATTTTCCGTGATTGGTGCCAAAGGGACTGGGAGGACATCCATTTCTGATGACTCTGAACGTCTATGCCAGTGGCTCCTTCCAGGGCTTCACTGGGGACCACTGTGGGATCCCTCAAGCGTCCGCACAAAAATACATACATGAGGTCACAGATGCCCTTTTTGCCAAGGCCCGCAATTATACCAACTTCGACTGAGATCAAGCAAGCCAGGATGCCAGAGCACTGGGCTTTGCTGAGATTTCCAGATTCCTCCAGGTGCAGGGTGTCAGCAACTGCACTCATGTGGCTTTAAAAGCTCCCTGGCAACAGGCACTCCAATGCATAAACAGGAAAGGCTACCACTCGCTCAATGCACAGCTGGTCTGCGACCATAAGAAACTGATCATGCAGGTTTGCACCAGGCATCCAGGAAGGGTCCACGACTCTTACATCTTGAGTAGATTGCAGATCCAGGACATCTTCGAGAGGCCAAACAGGATCCAGGGCTGGCTCCTCAGTGACAAGAGGTACCCGCAAAGGACGTGCCTGATGACACCTGTGTGGCAGTCTCAAATTCCTGTAGAGAGAAGGTACAACAAGGCTCATGACACTAGCCAAGCATTGGTGGAACACGCCATAGTGATCCTAAAGATGCGATTCCGATGCCTGGGCAGATCTGGTGGAGCACTCCAGTATAATCTTCAGAGGGTCTCACAGATAAATGTGGCTTGCTGCGCGCTGCAGAACCTTGCACTGGGGGAGGTCTTGCCAGATGATGAGATGGAGGAGCTGCACATCTGAACTGATAAGGAGGACCTCAGGTGGGGATGAGGGGGATGAATTCGGGGAAGATGAGGCTGCAGGGGAAGAGGCCATAACACAGGCCAGATGCGGCAGGAGTGCATGAGGCCCTGGTAGCCACCAGATTCCACCAGGAGGATGACGAGTTGTAGTGAGTCCCCTACTGGACATGAGCCCTCCTTCATGGGCCAGCATGGGCACCAGCATTGCAATTCCTCTCATTTCTCCCATGCATTTCAATATGAGAGTGAATAGTTACACATCAGGCTCACATTGTCCTGATCCTTTGGAAGCATGATCAACTCTCGGCAGCATGTGTCCTTGCTGAGGTGAGGTGCAAACTGGAGGAGGGTGTCCCTGCATCAGACTTCAGAAGATGCTGCCTCTTCAAGCATCTCTGCAGCATCCCAGTCGCAATGGCACCCAAAAGAAGCCAGGAGTTGTCGATCGATCCTCAGTGGTCTCGTAGCTGTATGCCTTCAATGTGTCAAGGCTCCTCAAGGAGATCCATCTGAAGCAATGGAACTATGCACTCTGTGTAACATTGATTGTGAATCACATAATCCACACTTGGGCAAGACAGCCAATGATATTCCATTGCTGTGGATCCATTTATAGATGACTCAGTTGTCTGAGGTTCATTCTTCCTGTAAAGGAAATATTATCTTTTCCTGATATTACTGCGGGATACTTTAAAGCAGGCTTGTGGGGGCTATGTTGTATGTGTATGTTTGTGTGTGAGACTAATTTAATTAAACTAAAGACAGTCAGACTGCAAGGTTTGAATCATCAAAGGGATTAAGCGTAAAAAAACAGGCATTTTGAAATGGAGATGGATAGGCTAAGATGAGGTCTCAGCAAATACAATGTGAATGGAATTTGCATTTGCAGATAAGTTGAAAGGCTGCTTAATTTTCAAAGGGACATGATAGGTTGTTTTACAACTGGCAAGATAAAGAAGACAAGATGCACTGCAGGAATTCATGAATACTCCTTAGCACCTTCCAAACCCACGGCCACTACCATCTAGAAGGACAAGGGCAGCAGTTGGATTGGAATACCACCAACTGGAAGCTCCTCTCCAAGTTACTCACCATTCTGACTTGCAAATATATCGCCATTCCTTCACTGTCGCTAGGTCAAAATTCTGGAACTCCCTCCCTAACAGCACTGTGGGTACCTACACCACATGGACTGCAGCAGTTCAAGAAAAGGCAGCTCACCACCACCTACTCAAGGGCAACTAGGAATGGGAAATAAATGCTGGCCCAGCCAGTGAAGCTCACATCCCATGAATGAATAAAAAAAATATTAAGTTTATTTTTCCTGAAAGAACTGGCCAAAGGGATAACATGAAAGGTTTTTATATCCTGGGAAAAGTAACTTCCAAAGCAGGGATGAAACAATAGCATTTACAGATCAAAAGGGAGGAAATATATTTAAAGAAAGATGGAAAGCTGTATGGGAGAGGTCCTGTGAGATCTTGAGAGGTGGACTGTGTGAAATAGACCTGTGAGGAAACAGCCTCTAGCCACCCCAAAGTGCTGGCTTGGTCCAGAGTACAAGGTTTTGCTAAAAGCCTTGGAGTTCCATTTTTGAGTGAGAGGGAGAGAGAAGCTGTGAAATACTTCCCTCATAGCAACAGTGAGTGCTCATGGTAATATTGCTGGATGTTTTTATAGATTAAGAATCTATTCGGACTGTTGCCTGAAAGGGGTGTGTAGTTGGGAGTCTAGTTAAGTAGAAATCTTTTTGGAACTGTTATAAGACTAAGTTTAACTGTAATCTTGTGTGTTTAACTTTTTCTTTTCTTTTGTTAGTAAGTGTTTTAATTTAATCTTTAAAATATCCAATGGTGGTAATGGACTCTTTACTTCTGACTTCAGCATATATACCTTCTCATAATAAATACAAATTGCAAAATTGTTGTGATAACTTGACCAAGTTTCCCTTTGGGATTTGGTCAGCCTGGAAATTGCCACCTGCCGTATCATAACATTCCAAATCACACTGATATCCGGCACTCTCAGTTAGAGATCATGGGCTGCATTTATATGCTTGATATGGATGCAGACCATTTGAGCATGACGGTGTCAAACACTTGTCTGCAAGACATTAAAATGCCTCTTCTTTAACATAGACATTGTGACCTCATGGCCAGCCTTGCCAAGTCCAAAATGCATACACCATGAAGCCCTCAAGGGCACACGTCATTGCAAATAAAGAGCATACTTCAGCTTTAGTACATTCTCGCTCCTATCCCATTGCTCCCCTACACATTGTTTAAAGCAACCATGTGTGCTTCTAGAGCCTGCTCAAAGTTTCGATTGCCTGCCAGAAATGACCATTTGGAATTAGCATCATTGACCTTGGGGAGTGCTCAGGTGAGGGGACACACAGCGCTGCATTCCTAGTTTGTGATGAGAGCCTTGTCCCCACACGTCTACAGGGTGAGAGATGCACAAAGTTGGGCGTTCGAGTGCCAGGACAATAATGTGGCTGAGAGCAGCCGAGCTTCGTCACCTTGAGGTGGCAAGGTGCCCCACTTATTGGTGAGCTTGGCAGATGTACACCCTGAAAGTCAAAAACATGGTTGGCTAACAGCAGCACACATGAGCTCTGAGTATGGGCTGATAGCATGAAAATCCTGCCAAGTGACAGCACATCGAGTTAACGATATATGACCCTTCTCCATGCACGAGCACACTTCTTGTACACTACACCTACACCTTTCAAGAATGCAGAGGAGATAGGAGAACACATCTGCCTCAATCTTACACAGACAAGAATGAACCCTATAAAGCATATGAGCGAGGTTAATTCCACAAGCACACTTAATATTAAGGTTGAGACATCACTGATGTCAAGATTGATGTGCAAAAGGAGCACACACTTATGTGTTGACACTGGTGATATGGAAGCACACTACTTTGAGGAAAGGCCCATGATAGTGACATCTGCGACAAGTGGGGGGAGGGACCATGGTGTGTCACCTGAATGACTGCAACACAGCTCACCATAACAAGGAGGCATACACAAGGGATGTGGAATGGGTAAGATTCTGTTTACATGTGTGAACATGACATACATGTTGTGAACACCCATGCCACTCTTGTGCTCCTATTATTTTCTTGATTTCCTAATCCTACTGCTACGTCTGCATGCATCCCTAACATCCACAGTGGAGGTGGAGGCGGAGGCAGCCTGCTGACTCCTATGCCTGTTGTCTGTGATGATTTTGGTTGGTGTCCTCTGGAGGGCTGAGACCTGGAGGGCCCCAGCCTGCTTCGGTTCTCCTGCTGTGGGACAGGTGCACCCTCCTCAGCCTGTGGAGTTAGAGGTAATGGGATCACAGGAAGAGGGTATTGGGATTGGCCGGATGCACCTGGGCCTAGATTTTCTGGTCCCATCGTGGGAAAGACCAGCCGTGGGCGAGGCAACGCCTAAGCAAGACGTCCAATGACTTGCGGCGGGACCGGACAATCCGGGCAGCGGGCGGGTGTGGAAAATCCTGCCCCTGTAGTCATCTGAGTAGATGGCCCCGGGGTGTCCAGCTGCTGGTCCTCCTCCCTACGGGTGCCCAAGGAGAAGAGGCAGCTGGAGTGGGATCGAGGTGTTCTGCACCCCTCGCGTGTTGACACTGATGGATGTCAACAATGCCTACACCAATGAAGTGCAGCTCCTGCAGCAGTGCAGGACATCCATAGTAGCTGCCATCCTACCACTGTTGACCTCGGTGCGTTGGCATAATGGTGCGATCACCTCAGACAGAAGGCGGACTCCTCCATCATCCATTGCAATCTGAGGATTGAAGCTGACATCCCTTCCTGATATCCCCGCGCTTGTATTTGCAGCTCCAGAACTGATTTAGGACCGGGTTCATAGGCTCATCACCTGACTCGGACTCAGCTGAATTGTGGACTCCAGCAGTCCTCCGAGCGCTGGCTACCTCGGACGTCCTTGCCTCCGCCTGCTGCAAATCAGATTGTGTGCTGCGCTCACAAGATCATGACCCCGAGCCTGCTATAGATCGAGACCCCACCGCAGTTTGTGTCTCTACGCTGGTGGAGGTTGTGGGTGAGCGCTGTGACAGGTCTTCAAGGCTGCTGTAATCTGGCTCCTTGTCCGGGCTGTCCTCAGGGCTGGAGCTCAGGGCCTGACTGGCTGACAATGCCGGGCACTTGGTGGAGGTGCTTATGAAAGAAAGTAGAGATAATTAGTGCATGGGAGCTGAGTAAAAACAGGAGATTGCACTCACTGTAGGACTGATGGATGATCTGGAGCAGGATCCTCATGCGGGTGTTTGCCGCCGACCTCACCATCACTGCAGGCACAGTCCACATCCTCTCCAGCCAGCTCGATGGCTCTGTTCTTGAACTCAGTTAGGACCTTTATTTCTAGCAGTTCATCCTCAGTCTGGGACCTCTCCCAGATCTTCACGATCCTCTCCTGCATAAAGACAGGTGGAGAGAGTGTGAGCAAGACACATGCCAGGGCAGATAAGAAGGATGCCTGGCATGTGTGGGTGGTGAGTGGTGCCATGGGCAGGATGAGGACACGATCTACAGAGAAGATGAAGGTGTGTGTGAGAGAGTGAGTGGTGATGTCCATTGAGCTGGCAGTGAGTGAGATTCCTATGAGTATTTGATGGACTTGTGAGTGTATGAGTTTAGAGTGATAAGATGGTTCTCTTACCCTGGTGGCACAGATGAGATCATTCATCGTCATTCTACACTGGGTGGCTGACCTGTTCTGTGAAGTGTTGGCACTGACTACTGCCACTACCATCTCTCAAGCATTTGTGGTGAGGTTGGTGGACCTCCTGCCACCTGAGCAGGTTAGAGGACATTGCGGCGGACCTCCACAGTACAAAAGGCGTTCCAGTGAGGCATCACTGAACTTTGGTGCTGTAGGCCTTTCAGGGCAATGGCTTGAGTGAAGCACTGGTGTGCTGCAGATATTGAGAACTGTGTGAGTGGCTGCAGTTTAAATATGGCGCCCAGAATGAGGAAGAGGTAAGGTCACGGTGTGGCGGCTGAATCAGAGGCCACCCACCAGCGAAATGGTGTGTTTCCCATTCCTGCATAATTAATGAGGCGGAAAGTAGACGATAGGCGTGAAAATTCGCCATCGCAGTGGGCAGGAAAAACACCAATTTTTACACCCGGTACCACACTTAGTGCAATTCAGGGAAAATCCTACCCAGTATCTCCAGCATTTTATACTTTTACTTGAATTATTAAGCTATTGGTTTTGGTGATATCTTTTACAAAGAGCAATGTTTCTTTTTTTCTTATAGTATTATGTATTTGTACAATAGGAGAATGTTCATTCACAGTAAATTTAGGTACATAGTCTACAGAACAGAAGTAGAAGAATGTACAACTTCAACACAACAACCCATTAAATTACTTTTTTCAAAAATTTGAGCTATGACATTTGCTCGGTTCTGAAATAGAATGGATGCATGGATCTTTTGTGACCAAGCTTGACTCCTTAAGGAGCATACAGAATATATAGAATAGCGCAGCACAGAAGGAGGCTATTCAGCCCATTGTGTTTGTGCCAGTTCTTTTGAAGAACAATCCAGTTAGTTCACTCCCCCACTCTTTTCCAATATATCTGCAATTGTTTCCCCTTCCAATTCTCTGTTGAAAGTTACTATTGGAGCTGTATCTACCACCCCATCATACAGTTCTTTTGAAATCCTAGCCACTCATTGCATGAAAAAGTGATATTCCCTTTCCTGACTTTGGGTCTGGCAGCACACCCCTCAGGACTGAGGAACCTCTTCAACCTCTTCTATGTTGCTGCCACCTGACTCCCTGACATTCACACTTCCCCTTCCTGATCTCATGCTTTCTTTGGAAGTGCAATTGTGTTCTGACCGAAACAATCCATAAATTTCTCCCCTCCTTTATGGGGAGAATTTTCTCCCCGTTGGGGGGCTTGGGTGGGAGTGGGCACGGAGCCGATCGCCACCTGCGATTGGCTGCACATCGCAATTTTACGTGGGCAGGCCAATTAAGGCCCGCCCAGCGTGACGCGCGCCAAAGAGTGCAGAAATCTCCCTGAGGCACAGAGCTGCCTCAGAGAGATTAGTTTGATTTTTAAAAATTTTAAGAAAGAAAAAAAAATTAAGACATGTCCCTCATGTGAGAGTGTCACAGGAGCTGGAACCTGTCAATAAATTTTATTAAAAATTTTTATTAAACTTTAAAAACCTTCATGGAACCTCATCCCGCCCGCGGATGAGGTTTCATGATAAATGCGAAGGCCGCCTGAGCTCTTTGTCTGCCCGTCAACCTTATGGTTGGACAAGCAACTCAGTTAATTACTTTAATTGGAATTTAAATGGCCTTACTAGGCCTTCGACAATTCGGCGGACATGCAGCCAACTCCAGTGCACGCCCGCCGAACTGAGGGCCTGAATGTTGCGCGGTGATGTCGGGACGCGTGCCCGATGTCACCACATGTCATTTTATGTGACGGCAAGCGGGGACGGGCCCGAAGATTCTGGTCCACGTTTCTGTGCCTCAAGCTTGCATTATAGCTCAATGACTTTGAACCAGAGTGATTGAAAGTAGGAACATTTTGTGTGTACTTGTGGGAATCTGAGGCATTCTCGCTGACCACAAATTCCCACATAGTACAGCTGCAACACTGTCTGTGCTGCCATCTCTGATCTTTTTATTTATTTGTCTATTGATAGCAAGAATTAAAATTAAGTAGATGGCTTTTGTTATTAAAAAAACAACTTACTGATGTTTACTCACTCTATTTACTCACCCTCAGAACACTTTTTCCATGTTCACTATGCTATCACTTGGTTTTCACAGGCTCCTCCACTCCAACGACCATGATTTTACTTCTGCAGATTTACTCAAGAGTATGTTATCCCTTTTCTCCCGAGGCTCTGCTACTGCTCCATCATGCTTCTGTCTAAATGTTTTGGACCTCTCTCATGGGGAACAATTTTCCCCCCGTCGGTGGGGAAGTGCAGGACCGGGCGCGGGCAGGCGCGCCTCTAATCGGCACCCCTGATCGGGGGTGGTCTGCCATTTTACATGGGTGGGCCAATTAAGGCCCGCCCAGCATAATGTCCGCCAGGAAGCGCTATGCACTCCCTGTGTGGGCAGGAGGGGGATTCCCTCAACTGAGAGTGCGCTCTTGCGTGCATGCGCATGAAAAAGCGTACTGATCTCCCTGAGGCTAAGTGCTGCCTAAGGGAGATCGGCTCCAGATTTAAAAATGTTAAAGAGAGGAAAACAAAATTTCCCTGACATGTCCCCTCATGTGACAGTGTCACATGAGTTGGGACATGTCCATCACTTTTATTGAAACATTTATTAAATATTTAAAAACCCTCATGAAACATCATCCCACCCGTGGATGAGGTTTCATGCATTTTTCTGAAGCCCACCAGGGCTCCTGGCCTGCCTGCCAACCCTAAGGTTGGATGGGCAGGTCCATTAATTACGTTAGGTACTTTTTAAACAGCCTCAATAGGCCGTTGACAAGTTGGTGGGCGCACAGCTGATTCTGCTGCACCCCCACCGACCTGAAAATGGAAACGATGCGGGGTGACATCGGGAGTTCCACCCGACATCATCCCGCGTCATTTTACACATTGGTGAGAGGGCCTCGCCTCCGTTTGCCGGCCGGAAGATCCCGCCCATTTTGTTCTATGTTTCCCTGATGCTCCTTCTAGTTGGTAGGGACTCTTCAGAGCTCTACACCCAAAAGGAGACAGTCAGATCCTTTTCAGCACTTGCTTTGGAGAAATTAATTTCAGTTAATCTAATATTATTCTTACCTGCAGAAAGGATAGTGTCTCAAAGAGGTGTTTCACATTGCTGCATTTATTGCCAGGTTACGCATGCACGTATACCTAATGATTATCTGAAGCACTGATGCATCCATATTCTGCAAATAAATATGTGTCTGCTTGTTTTCACTCTGTCCATTCATAAATGTGATCCTGAAGAAAAACCACATATTCTTTAAAGGCACATGCCATTTAAGTGTTAGCATTTTTGATGCCTAATATACCACTCTTGGTTCAGTGGTGATACATCTAAATCAGGAAGTCATGGATTCAATCCCCATTGTAGATTTGAACACACAATTTAGGTTGACAATTAAATGCAGTATTGAGGAGAACAGCATTGTCAGTGGTACTATCTTTCTGATGATATGGTAAACCAAGGCAGGCCCCATCTACTTGTTCAGATGAGCTTAAAGCCACGGTTTAGTTGGTAGCACTCTTGCCTTTGAGGCAATAGGTTGTGGATTCAAGTTCCACTCTGGGAACACAAAAATCAATGCTGACTCTCAAGTGCAGTACTAAGAGAACACTGCACTGTTGCAGGTGTTGTCTTTCGGATCCTGTTGACCTTTCCAGATGGTTGCAAAAGATTCCATGGCTCTATCTCAAAGAAGACCGGGGTGTTGTGATGTCTGAGCCAATATTTATCCATCAATTAAGACCACAAAAGCAGATTGTCTCATTATTGTCACATTTCTGTCTGTGGGAGCTTGCTGTGTACAAATTGACTGCCATGTTTCCTATATTACAACAGTGGCTACACTTCTAAAAAGTACTTCATTGACATTAAGAGTCTTTGAGATGTCCTGTGGTCATGAAAGGAACTATATAAATGTAAGTATTTATTTTATGACACTTTTCAAAGAAGAGCACAAGAGTTCTTCTGATGCCATGGCAAAAGTGCGTCTCGCCATCAAAAACAGATTATATCGTAATTTATCTGATCGATGTTTGTGGCATCACACTCTACACAAATTGGCAGCTGCATTGCTTGCAAAACAATAATTATTATTTTAATAAATGAATCTTTGGCATTTTGGGACATCTTGAGGAAGTGAAACATATTCTTTCTTATGCTGGATGGGGCAAAGGGAATGTAATCCAATAATCTATGATGGAAAGCTAGATGACTTTTTCCTAAACAATGTTTTGGATCAGTCAGAGCTCTACGGGAATTGTAAAGGAGCTAAATATCACTGCTAGGAAAATAAGCATATAAGCATCAGCATGCCATTGACATATATAAATATATAAAATATAAATACTAATTTGGAGTTATAAGCCATATTATGCGCATGTAGAAAAGATCCTTTTAGCTCATTTGTTAGGAACATAGGAATTGTTAAACAAAGAATGATCAAGATCCATCTAGTTTATCTTCTACTATCCTAGTAATTGCATGGTACAATGATAATGGAGTTTCTGGCAAATCAATCTCTATCAATTAGTCTACACTGACTCAGAGACATGAAACAAGGAAAACCCCAGTGGTGAAGAACTTGGAAGACCATAGATCCAAAGTCATCTCTTCCCCAAAGCATGCTACATTTACCAAACATCAGGTCTTAAATTATTCATATAGTATATGCCAAAATGTTATTTTCTAAAAGAAATCCATCTAATTTCTATTGTTGCATCTACTTCTATAAAATATCCTTCAAATAAAAGTTAGAGGTTAAAAATTTGATGACAGGACTTATAAGATTAACTTGAAACCATCCGAGCTTATATTTGATAATTCAAGCAAACTTGAAGAACTATACAGTTCTAATGCATTCGGCAATAGGGGAACATTATTTTGGAATCACAAGGATAGTTGTTGGATTATTGCGGTCTGGAAAAAATAATGTTAGTAGATCAGGGAGCATAGAAACATGACCGGATTTAATTTGATGGAATGGGTAAGTACAGCTTCAGAAGCTAATATAATTCACCTTAGAGCAGGCTTGTCCAACTGGTGGTCCAGGGGCCATAATGCAGCCTCTCGATGTGGCCAGCGGAGCCAGCTCAAAAGCCTGGCATGAAAGTTCAAAATGCAGGTAAGTGAATTTCAAAGTTTTGCAAGGGGCTGCTCCTCCAATCACAGGCCATTTCTTTCCTGCATTTGCGGAGCTGAAACCCGGGGACCCAAGGTATGGTGGGGCTGGAGGATGGGGAGGGTGAGGTTTTGATCGGCACCAGGGAGAGTGAAGTTTTGGCAGGCTCCAGGCTGGGCAAAGTTGCGGTGGCCCCGGGCAAGGCAATGCTGCGGTGGTCCCTGGGAGGGTGAAGTGGTGGTGGGCCCTGGGAGGGTGAAGTTGCAACGGGCCTGGAAGGAGACAGTGCCGTGGTGAGTATGTGTGAGTATGAGATTGATGATAGAGTGAGTTAGTGTATGTGGGAGTGAGAGAGTGAGTGTGTGTGAGGGAATGAGAGACAGAGACAGTGTGTGTGTATGTGTGTGTGTCTGTGTGTGTTTGTGTGTGGGAGCGAGAGGGTGTGTGTGGACTTGTTCCAGATTTGCACGAAGTGCAATGGCGGCCGGGAAAAGGATGTTTAACCTGTTGGCTGCAATGGCAGCTTTTCATGCCTTATCATCCCAGTCCTACTTCATTAATCATGCATTCCCAGGAAACACAATGGGTCGCTGGCGGCACATCCTCTCCTTTGCCCGCCCCACAGTCACATCAGGCCTTCAGTAAACCAGGCACATATTTAAAGGCCACCCCTCCAAAGAGCTAGCACTCTGCAAGGGATAGGGTGCTGCGAACTGATGGCTGCCATAGAGTGGAAACATGCTGCCCCCAGATTTGGTGACGCCTCCCTCGAGCACCTACTGGATGCAGTGGATGCCCGCTACAATGTCCTCTACACCTGCTCTGAGCGAAGGCCATAAGACCATAAGACCATAAGACAAAGCAGCAGAAATTAGGCCATTCGGCCCATCGAGTCTGCTCTGCCATTCAATCATGGCTGATAAGTTTCTCAACCCCATTCTCCCGCCTTCTCACCGTAACCTTTGATCCCCTTACCAATCAAGAACCTATCTATCTCGGTCTTAAATACACTCAATGACCTGGCCTCCAAAGCCTTCTGTGGCAATGAATTCCATAGATTCACCACTCTCTGGCTAAAGAAGTTTCTCCTCATCTCTGTTCTAAAAGGTCTTCCCTTTACTCTGAGGCTGTGCCCTCGGGTCCTAGTCTCTCCTACTAATGGAAACATCTACCCCACGCCCACTCTATCCAGGCCTTTCAGTATTCTGTAAGTTTCAATCAGATTCCCCCTCATCCTTCTAAACTCCATCGAGTATAGACCCAGAGTCCTCAAACGTTCCCCATATGTTAAGCCTTTCATTCCTGGGATCGTCCTCGTGTACCTCCTCTGGACCCTCTCCAGGGCCAGAACATCCTTCCTGAGATACAGGGCCCAAAATTGCTCACAATATTCTAAATGTGGTCTGACCAGAGCCTTATAAAGCCTCAGCAGCACATCCCTGCTTTTATATTCTAGTCCTCTCGAAATAAATGCCAACATTGCATTTGCCTTCTTAACTACCAACTCAACCTGCAAGTTAACCTTAAGAGAATCCTGGACTAGGACTCCCAAGTCCCTTTGCACTCCAGATTTCTGAATTCTCTCCCCATTTAGAAAATAGTCTATGCCTCTATACTTCCCACCAAAGTGCATGACCTCACACTTCCCCACGTTGTATTCCATCTGCCACTTCTTTGCCCATTCTCCTAACCTGTCCAAATCCTTCTGCAGCCTCCCCGCCTCCTCAATACTACCTGTCCCTCCACCTATCTTTGTATCATCTGCAAACTTAGCCAGGATGCCCTCAGTTCCTTCATCTAGATCATTAATGTATAAAGTGAAAAGTTGTGGTCCCAACACTGACCCCTGCAGAACTCCACTAGTCACCGGCCGCCATCCTGAGAAGGACCCCTTTATCCCCACTCTCTGCCTCCTGCCAGACAGCCAATCTTCTATTCATGCTAATACCTTGCCTCTAACACCATGGGCTCTTATCTTATTGAGCAGCCTCCTGTGCGGCACCTTGTCAAAGGCCTTCTGGAAGTCCAAGTAGATAACATCCATTGGCTCTCCTTTGTCTAACCTACTCATTACCTCCTCAAAGAATTCTAACAGATTTGTCAGGCATGACCTCCCCTTGATTAAACCATGCTGACTTTGCCCGATTTTACCATGCACTTCCAAGTATTCTGAAATCTCATCCTTAATAATGGACTCTAAAATCTTACCAATGACCGAGGTCAGGCTAATCGGCCTGTAATTTCCTGTCTTTTGCCTCACTCCCTTCTTAAACAGGGGGGTTACATTAGCGATTTTCCAGTCCTCTGGGACCCTCCCTGACTCCAGTGATTCCTGAAAGATTACCACTAATGCCTCCACTTCAGCTATCTCCTTCAGAACACTGGGGTGTAATCCATCAAGCCAGCAAGCAAGGTCACCAATCCAGCATGGCAGTGGCAGCGGCAGTCAGCACCAATGCCCTGCTAAAGAGGACAGCATCCAGTGTCGAAAGAGGATGAATGATCTCCTCCGTTCTGCCAGGGTAAGTCACTCTTCTCATCACTCTCAACTCACAGTCACAAACACATCAAACATCCACAGGGATCTCACTCACTGCCAGTTCAAGGGACATCAGCATTCACTCTCTCATATACACCTTCATTGTCCTCATCCCGTCCATGGCACCACTTACCACCCATGCATACCATGCATAATTATCATCTAACCTGCAGGTGTTCTGCTTACACTCTCTCCATCTTTATTCATCCAGGACAAGCTGGCACATTACAAAAGAGAAAGGTCGCAGACTGGTGGAGGGATGCCTGAAATCAAGGTCCTCTCAAACTTTGAAAACAGAGCCACCCAACTAGCCGGTGAAGATCTGGACCATTCCTGTGCTGACGGTGAAGTCAGCGGTGCTCAACCAAGTGAGGATCCAACAATGCAACACTCATCAGACAACCAACCATGCTGTGAGTGATGTGTCCTGCTTCACAGTCCACTACCATGCACTAATTACCTCTCCTTGCTTTTGCTAGCACATCTGGGAATCAGCAGAGGGAGTCTACAACCCAAGTCCTCGACTCAAGCCCCGAAGACACCGCAGAAGAGGAATCCGCTGAAACCCTCCCTGAAGGCCCATCACAGCCGTCACCAATGCAGAGACACAAACACTTTGCTGGGACCTAGCTTTAGAGTAGCCTCGGGGTCACAATCTGGTGAGCATATCACACTGTCTGATCCACAGCAGGCAGCGGCAAGGACTTCCCAGGTTTCCGGCACTCGGAGGACTGCTGGAGGCCAGAAATCTGCTGAGTCTGAGGCAGATGGGGAGCCTCTGGACTCGGTCATGTCTCAGTTACTGGAGCTGCAAAGGCAAGCTCGGGAACATCCGGAAGGGATGTCCACTGCACTCCTCAGGTTGCAAAACCCGATGGAGGTGTCCGTCCATCTTCAGTCTAAGGAGATAACGCCGGCATGCCAACGCACTGAGTTCAACACTGGTAGGATGGCGGCCACCATGGTGAGCTTGTTCCAGGACATTGTTCCTGTACTGTTGCGTGGGTTGAACTCCATCGCTGACACCATAGTTGGCCTCCAACAATGTAAACGCAAGAGGGGTGTGAGACAGTGAAGGCGGACCATCAGTGTGTTGGGAAGGTTGCACAAAGCACAGGGAAGAAGCCCTGGACTGAGACACCTGACTTTATCTTGTGCAGGGTCAAAGGTTTCACATCTGAGTGACATGAACACTGCTCAACATAACAAGGAATCATTGGCAAGGATAAATTTTTGGGAGTTTATTTACAATAGTGAACATTCTGTACAAGTGATTAACACCCATGACCAGACAGTGCAACTATATCTTCTTAACCCTGCCGCTATGTCTTGATGCTCCCTGAACATCCACAGCGAAGGTGGAGGCAGCCTGCTGACTGCTACATCCTGTCTGTGATGAACTTGATCGGCATGCTCTGGAGGGCCGAGACCTGGAGGCCCCACGCTTACTTTCGGGGACCTGCTGTGTGGTTGGTTGATCTCACTCCAGATTTCCCTTCTCCTCAGAGTCAGCCAAGGGCCCTCAGGCACCCATAGGGAGGAGGATCAGCAGGTACACAGCCCGGGGCCATCCACCTTGGTGACTCTAGGAGTATCCGGCTCATCGGAATCGCCTCTTCTTGTGACCCCAGCAAATCCAGCTCCACAGGCTGAGGAGGTTGCCACTGCCACACAGCAGGCCCCAGAATGTAGGCGTGGGGCCTCCAGGTCTCAGCCCTCACGGTCATCACAGACAGGATGTAGCAGTCACCAGGCTGCCTCCACCTTCGCTGTGGATGTCCGGGGAGCACCAAGACATGACGGCAGGGTTAGGAAGGTTAAGAAGATGTTAAGCCTGGTCACGGGTGTTAATCACTTGCACAGAATATTCACCATTGTAAATAAACTCCCAAAAATGTATCCTTACCCTTGACTCCTTGTTCTGATGTGCAGTGTTCGTATCACTCATATGTGAAACCCTGGTCCCTACACAAGATAAAGGCTGGTGTCTCAGTCCAGGGCTTCTTCCCTATGCTTTATGCAACCTTCCCAACACACTGATGGTGTGCTTTCACAGTCACTGGATACATCAGTCATACATGCACCTTGATGGGGCTTATCATTACTGCTAGAATGTCATGGGCAGGCGTCACAGATATCCGTCATTCTCTCTGTGTGCTATCAGCACCTTTGAGATGCAGCTGAACCCCCATCTCATCAGCATCTGTGTATCTCCATGTTCTTCCTACCAAAATGCATCACCTCACATTTCTTTGCATTGTTTGTGTGTGTGTGAGAGAGAGCGTGTTTGTGTGTGTGTGAGAGCTTGTTTGTGTGCACATGTGTGTGTATGTGAGAAAGAGTGAGCCAGTGTCTGGCTTACTCCCAGTCTCAGGTTTCTCACTGTCACCACCACACAGCAACACATACATGCCACTCACAGTGGGTGAGGGCGAGTGAGTTAACACCCTGAGACTGGGAGTGAGCCGGACACACATACACACATACACATTGACCCTTTCGCACTCTGGTCATTTTTATGAATGACTCTTTTTTTTAAACACAATTTATTGTTATGACATTGCTTTACTTTTGCTCTGGAGTTTATTTTCCTAATACCGCAACTTTTCTGAAATTCAGTTAATTTTTGCGCCAAACCTTATTTTTCCGAAATTTGCTCAAAGGCCTTTGAGTGAGAAAAAATGCAAATGTGGCCCCCCCAGAACAAAAAGGCTGGGCAAGCCTGTCTTAGAGTCTGAAATGTACCCATTAACACAGGTCACCAACACGAAAGGCACATAGAGGAACAATATTTAATCCCTGTGTTGTCCCTTAGTATTTGATTCAGGGAATGCAAGATTGTCTACTATCTAATTTAATGTTTTTTTAATTCAAATTACTGTTAACTTAAAATGAAATTGTGTGAAAGTGTCATCCATTACAATGCATTGAAAATGTAACACCTAATTCTTTCCTCTTAATTTAAATTATCGGTGAATTTGAATTCAAATTCCCACTCCAAATGGTCCTGAACAGAAAAATTTGCTTCAGAACAATATCAAATGTGATGCCCGCTTGAGAGCAGTTTGTTACTAAGTGGAGACAGAAAGAAATTTGAGAGAAGTCTGATAGCAGTTTTGGGAGAAGTTTGGGAACGACTTTGGGGGTGTGACTAGCCAGATATACAAGATTCCTACCATAGATCATCAAATATGCAGAAAAGGATCGTGGAGAAATGAGGAAAATGGTGGGATGGAAATTTAACATCCCTCCTGCTATCTCCTCTATCTGCTCAAAAAACAAGGACAAAACTGTTAATGATTTTCAGCAGAGTTTTTCAATAGAACCATAGAACCATAGAACACTACAGCACAGAAAACAGGCCATTCGGCCCTTCTAGTCTGTGTCTAAATATTATTCCGCTAGTCCCATTGACCTGCACCTAGTCCATAACCCTCCAGACCTCTCCTATCCATGTATCTATCTAATTTATTCTTAAAACTTAAGAGTGAGCCCGCATTTACCACGTCAGATGGTAGCTCGTTCCACACTCTCACCACTCTCTGAGTGAAGAAGTTCCCCCTAATGTTCCCCCTAAACCTTTCCCCTTTCACCCTAAAGCCATGTTCTCTTGTGTTTATTTCTCCTAATCTAAGTGGAAAGAGCCTACTCGCATTTACTCTGTCTATACCCCTCACAATTTTGTAAACTTCTATCAAATCTCCCCTCATTCTTTTACGCTCCAAGGAATAAAGTCCTAACCTGTTTAATCTTTCCCTGTAACTCAACTCCTTAAGACCCAGCAACATCCTAGTAAATCTTCTCTACACTCTCTCAATCTTACTGATATCCTTCCTGTAGTTAGGCGACCAGAACTGCACACAATACTCCAAAGTTGGCCTTACCAATGTCTTATACAACCTCACCATAACATCCCAACTCCTATCCTCAATACTTTGATTTATGAAGGCCAGTATGCCAAAAGCTTTCTTTACAACCTTGTCTACCTGTGACGCCACTTTCAGGGAATTATGTAACTGAACTCCCAGATCCCTTTGTTCTTCCGCACTCCTCAGTGCCCTACCATTTACTGTGTATGTCCTACCTTGGTTTGACCTTCCAAAATGTAACACCTCACACTTTTCCGCATTAAATTCCATCTGCCATTTTCTGGCCCATTTTTCCAGTTGGTCCAGATCTCTCTGCAAGCTTTGAAAGCCTTCCTAGCTGTCCACAACGCCTCCAATCTTAGTGTCATCAGCAAACTTGCTGATCCAATTCACCACATTATCATCCAAATCATTGATATAGACAACAAACAACAATGGTCCCAGCACAGATCCCTGAGGCACACCACTAGTCACAGACCTCCAGTCTGAGAAGCAATCATCCACTACCACTCTCTGTCTTCTCCCACACAGCCAATTTCAAATCCAGTTCACAACCTCTCTATGGATACCAAGTGTCTGAACCTTCTGAACTAACCTCCCATGTGGGACCTTGTCAAAGGCCTTACTAAAGTCCATGTAGACAACATCCACAGCCTTTCCTTCATCTACTTTCTTGGTAACCTCCTCGAAAAACTCTACAAGGTTCGTTAAACACGACCTACCACGCACAAAGCCATGCTGACTATCCTTAATCAGCCCTTGGCTCTCCAAATAATTATATATCCGATCTCTCAGAACACCTTCCAATAATTTACCTACTACTAATGTCAGGCTCACTGGCCTGTAATTACCTGGTTTACTTTTGGAGCCTTTTTTAAACAACGGAACAACATGAGCTACCCTCCAATCCTCCGGCACCTCACCCGTGGCTAAGGACATTTTAAATATTTCTGCCAGGGCCCCTGCAATTTCTACACTAGTCTCCCTCAAGGTCCGAGGGAATATCATGTCAGGCCCGGGGGATTTATCTACCTTTATTCGCTGTAAGGCAGCAAGCACCTCCTCCTCTTTAATCTCTATATGTTCCATGAAACTACTGCTTGTTTCCCTTCCTTCCTTATACACTATGCCAGTTTCCAGAGTAAATACTGATGCAAAAAAACTGTTTAAGATCTCTCCCATCTCGTGAGGCTCCACACATAGACGACCACTCTGATCTTCAAGGGGACCAACTGTGTCCCTTACTATCCTTTTACTCTTAATATACTTGTAGAAACCCTTCGGGTTTACCTTCACATTATCTGCCAAAGCAACCTCATGTCTTCTTTTTGCCTTCCTGATTTCCTTTTTTAGTATTTTCTTACATTTTCTATACTCTACAAGTACCTCATTTGTTTCTTGTTGCCTATACCTGCTATACACCTCTCTCTTCTTCTTAACCAGATCACCAATATCCCTTGAAAACCAAGGTTCCCTATGCCTGTTAACTTTGCCTTTAATCCTGACAGGAACATGCAAACTCTGCACTCTCAAAATTTCGCCTTTGAATGCCTTCCACTTACTGAACGCGTCCTTGCCAGAAAACAACTTATGCCAATCCACTCTTCCTAGATCCTTTCTCATTTCCACAAAATTGGCCTTTCTCCAATTTAGAATCTCAACTCGAGGACCAGACCGATCCTTATCCATAATTAGCTTAAAACTAATGACATTGTGGTCACTGGACCCAAAATGTTTGCCTACACATACTTCTGTCACCTGACCTGTCTGGTTCCCTAATAGGAGATCAAGTATTGCATCCTCTCTCGTTGGTAGCTCTATATATTGATTTAGAAAACTTTCCTGAACACATTTGACAAACTCCAAGCCATCCAGCCCTTTTACAGTATGGGAGTCCCAGTCAATATGTGGAAAGTTAAAATCTCCTACTATCACAACTTTCTGTTTCTTACATCAGTCTGCTATCTCACTACAGATTTGTTCCTCCAATTCTCTCTGACTATTGGGCGGTCTATAATACAACCCTATTAGTGTGGTCACACCTTTCCCATTCCTCAGCTCCACCCATATGGCCTCTGTAGATGAGCCCTCTGGGCTGTCCTGCTTACGCACAGCTGTGATATTTTCCCTGACTAGTAATGCCACTCCTCCCCCTTTCATCCCTTCCCCCTCTATCACATCTGAAACAACGGAACCCTGGAACATTGAGCTGCCAGTCCTGCCCCTCCTGCAACCAAGTCTCACTAATAGCAATAATGTCGTAATCCCACGTGCCAATCCACGCCCTAAGCTCAACTGCCTTTCCGACAATACTCCTTGCATTGAAATAGATGCACCTGAGAACATTTCTATCACGTACGGACCCTTGATTTCTGTCTATACATGCATTCCTCGCTTGACCTTTATCCTCCTCCACCTCACTATCTGCTCTAACACTCTGGTTCCCCTCCCCCTGCAAATCTAGTTTAAACGCCCCGGAGCAGCACTAGCAAACCTACCCGCAAGGATGTTAGTCCCCCTCCAGTTCAGGTGCAAACCGTCCCGTCGGAACAGGTCCCACCTTCCCTGGAACAGAGTCCAATTGTCCAGAAATATGAAGCCCTCCCTCCTGCACCATCTCCTTAGCCACGCATTTAGCTGCATTATCCTCCTATTTCTAGCCTCACTAGCACCAGCTGGAGGGGAAAAAAATGATCATATTGACTTATTCCAATGTTGAATCAATTTTTACTGATTTGAGCAGCTCAGAGAAATTAAGCTTTTTAGGCTTTTGAATGGCACCATGCCAGAAATGTTGAATGAATTTCCAAAAGAATTTGAAATAGATCAAGGGTGAAATCTTGTGGAG
Source organism: Cetorhinus maximus (assembly GCF_964194155.1). NCBI lineage: Eukaryota > Metazoa > Chordata > Chondrichthyes > Lamniformes > Cetorhinidae > Cetorhinus > Cetorhinus maximus. Next base: position 96,264,660 of record NC_135885.1, read on the forward strand.
GCGATGGGGGTGTCAGCTGCTGGCTGGAGAGCTGGTGAGAGAACCCCCCGCACCACCCACCGCCCATCACCTCTTTTTGGGGAAGGCCCATCACATCTTGTGCCACTCAAACACAAAACAGGCCAGTGGCAGTCCTTTCCCCTGGATCAAGGACTCCAAAGGCGGATGTCTGACCCGACAAGAGCTGTCGGCCACTCATAGGCCGGCAGCTCTTTTGTACTCAGCTGTGCCACTGAGGAGGTAGTGGCTGCTGCTGGTACTACACACGCCCGAGGCTTCGGATCGAGGAGGGACCCAGGCACGGGGGAGTGACGGCGAGAGGGGGATCGTGGGGTGGGAGTCACAGTGGAAGGGGGAGGGAGGTTGGTGCCGATGCTGGGTTTCTCGATCAGGCACTGAGTGCCTTAGAACGAGGACCCCTGGCACACTCACCCCCCAGCTAGGAGCCCGCAAGCAACCCTGGATGGGTTTCCTTGCCATGCTCTTCACATGGCCAGCCCTCCACATGCTATTGGCTTAATACTAACAGTGGCAGGATGAGGCCTTAATTGGGCATTAATTACCCACTTAAGGATGTAAATTGGCAATGGGGCAGTAAGGCCTTCACAGGCCTTCCCGTCACAGGCTTAATGGGGGTGGAGGTGGGAAGGTTCCCACCTGCCACACTCCCACCTGATTAAATGTTGCCCCCCACCCCCACCCCCCCCCACCCCCCCCCCCCCCCCCGCCCCACCACCCACCTAACTCGCCATGGGGAAGGCACAAGATTCCACCCCAAGTTTCTGCACTGCTGACCAGGCTCTTGTAAAAGCCACAAAACAGCGAAATCCTAGTCCATACATAGGAAGGTAAGTAGCACTCTCCAAAGAAAGCGTCAACTGGAACCTTGGTTTGTTACAAGACTAAAGGCTTAATTAATGGCGATGGAACTGGCCTTTTACACAAGCTGCACACAAACAGAATCAAAGAAAAATGTTCTGGTGGAGAAAACTTAAAAAAAAGTGAATTAGTGTTTGCTCAAGCATGGCTAGGGAATAAAGAAACGTACTCATGATTGGGAATTCAACCACCATTCCCCAAAATGTTTTGCAGTACTTTTACTCCACCTGTAAACTACAAAATCAGCAAAAAGACATTGATGATAGCTGTTTTCTTTTTGATGAGTAGCTCTGATAATTTGGCGCAGACTGACGTCATATGGCACAAAAGGCTTCCTGATAGTTGACAACTGTGGAGAGTCATGTGAAGTGCCTCCATCTAAGTGTCATAGAGCTAATATTTCTACCACTAAGTAAGACACCAATGACTTGACTGCTAGTGTTATTTATGCTATGAAATGGTGGAAACAATTTGTGGCGCAGAAAGTGATTGCTATGCATGATGCTAGTGTGCCATTAATGTTGGGTCTTCTGTGGGCAATCCATGTGATCTATTCATCTTTGGAACAGCTAGCAGAAACCATTTGAAAACTGCAGGAAATTCATCTCATCAGTGGAGAAAGCAACTACATCTGAGCAAAGAATCCCACTCAAGCACTGATTAACGACTCAAATCCTCTTTGACAAACATGAGGCTGCCAGCATACATGATCTTTCAATCTGTTTCTGGTGTTAACAAAGAAGCCCTGATGGTTGGATTGTTGATGCCGCTGCTGTGAGGGTGAGACTGAGGAAAAGGCCCAAGCAAGAGGATCCATGGAGTAGATGGTAGTAAACCAGACTCACCATGGACATCACATCCATTGCTGTGTGATTGCCGAGGAAGAGGCTGACAATTTATTATCAGGGTGTTCTGATGGAGCTTTTCTCTATATTAAATAGGACTGACAATTTTCTGTTCATGTTTTATCAGCAGAATCAATTCAATATTTTGTGATATGACTAAACTTTAAATTTTGACCATGTGCATTTCAATAATTTTTTAAATATGCTTTAGTGTACTTGTAATGTTCCTCTGTTGTTTTGTTGTGTTACTTGAATCAAGTTGCTTAATTTGAATGACTGGACAATTCCAATTTTTAAAAGCCAAAAAATTATTTTGGATTAACAGGAATAGACTGTACAACATCTCTGGGCCTTGTGTTCACTCTTCCAATTACTTATATTGATCAGGATGTTGAGCAAAATTATACACAGTACTTTGAATAACTAATATTTTTCATGATATTCCAAGTGAAGAATATGTGGACATCTGAGAACACATGTAGGTTGCATATACTGGTGTTACACCTCCCAGATTTACAGGAATTGAAACTGGGCGGACAAGGTTGTTTACTGCAGGAGGAGGATAACTTCCATTTCTTTCCAGATAATTAAGTTTGGGGGAACCGCCTCACGATTGAAGATGAAGACTGCATCTGCAGAGGCTAAGCAATAATCAGAAGCTAGTTGTTTGTGTACCTATTCCATCTCTAGCACATTTCTGGCTGCATTCCTTTTTTCATGAGATTGATGATTGTGGGAAGAAATCGATTACATGTTAGTTCCAGAATGCTTGACAGGTGGAATATTTACATGATTCCAGAAAATCCATTCTGAGAGGTACACTGGGAAAAACCTGATAGGTGCCTACAAAACTGTGTTACCTTGTGTTAGCATTTATTTATCTTATTCAGCTCCACAATTTTGCTACTCAGGGTAACATGTCCTATTAATATCGATAATAATGTTCCCTCCTCTTGGCACAACACAAAAAGATATTGATTAACAGACCAAAGCACATCCTGGTGTGGCTGGTGCTTTCATTATAAATAGCAATAGTTGTTAGGTGTAATCAAATGGCCACAACAGGACTTGACTGAAGAGGAGCTTAAAGTCAAGGAATGGATGATACATTCTAAATAATTGTAAAGTTGTTTAATGAGTGATAAGAAAGAGAGAGTTGAAAGATGCGACCCTGCAATAAAAAATTTTGAGAAGAAACAAATATGCTTCTTGCCCTATTAGGTTAACATGAACTAAATTGAAGAGAGCTAAGCAGGAAATGAATTGCTTTATTACTGAAAAAGCTAAATTATGTTTCTAACACTCCTAATGTGACTTGCTTGAGGTGCTCACATACAGGGCCACGGAGGATATTAATTCACAGTTAGAGTGGTGTTATGATGAATTGCATACTTTTCTAAAATTCAGTTTGAAATCTTTGTATGGTAATAAATCTTCTTGAAATTTCAAATGAAGACAAATAATATTTGGAAAATCTTTTTTGTGAAAATTAAATTTTAGGGCTATCAGCCACCACATAGTGGTGAGTGAAATATATAATCACCAGTACTGGAAAAGTGCTATTTGGCAGAAGTTCCACAATTCTAAAAACTTTAGTCCTGATGCTTATACCAGAAAGCTGCTGCTTCAAAAAAAACCAATCTTGTTATTTGAATTTTTTGAAATGTTTAAATTCAACATTCTCAGAGTTATCTTCTACAATCAATCAAACTGGTTAAGATAAGTTACTAGCATATGTAAAGAAGAGGGTTATTCTTATCTTATAGCTGCCATCAATTTATCACTTTATTAAAGTTGATTGCAAAATTTTAGCTCATACTGTTCCTTCCTAGTCAAGGCTTTGCATTCAGTCCATGGTGTTGAAAAAGAGATTATTTACTTCAGATAAATGTGTGCCAAAGGGGAAGTTTCCTCTTGCTTCAAACCATAAAATCTCTACACCTCTAGTTTTTTCACATGAAGCATTAGATAGTCCTATAATTGTGAAATTATAGTGGGCACCTATCAGCATAATTCTTTCTTTTGGTCCTTGGAATGATGAAAGGCAATACACAAATATTTGTGTTGGTTGCACACTAGAGACTGTGCTACAGTAGCTAAAGTCCCTCCTAATGGGGTGCACTACACTTCCAGCTACCCCTAACAGACCATGCTGCGTCCCACGCTGAGAAGGGCACTGGCGTGCATGCCCCCTTTATGTGCTTGAAATATCTGAACTGGTCGTCACTCAGTCCTACCAGCTGATGTGATGCATTGCCTGCAAGATTGGATCACACAGATTCATTATATTTATTCGCTTGTCACTTATCAGAGGACACACATTCAGCTGCAAGAGGGAACCAGCACGAGCATCACTTAAAAGGCCAGGTATTTTCAGATTGAGAATAATTTCTGTTATTGCAAAGCATCTGGAAGTACTCTGGAATGGTTTTGGGCATGTTGTGGTCAGTTCCTGGATTTGGCCAGGAGTCTTGTTGCGCCCCTGCAGCGGGGGCAGAGGATTTGGTGGCCTGTCCACACAAAGGGCAGAATTTTACAGCCCCGTTTTGGCAGGGACTGGGCCGTAAAATGCGACGAGACATTATAAACTTCATTGGCTTCAGCGGGAATGTAAAATCTCGCTGCCGCAAAATTTCGCCCAAAGTCTGCAACAGCTTTGGTGACTGCAGGTGCAGTGAATCTGGGTGACAGGGAGATGAAGCTGCTGACATTGGAAACTCTGCATGTTTCCCTCTGTCGTCTTGGAGCCAGACCACTTCACGCTCTTTAACAGTGCTAGAAGGCTGTCTGGTAGGCCAGTCAATGCAACCAGAATCTCAAACCACGTTGGCAGGAAAACACATCTTGAGAAGCGTGACATGCAGAAGCTGGGACTTACCGTTAGGCCCTTGCTCACATCGTGGATATCTGAGCAGCAGAAGATGCTGCAGCCCGACATCCACCGAACTCTGGAGGAACACGTGCATCACATGCTGGGTGGATTTATATGGACATGGTAAAGCAGCTGGAACAGCTGCTGCTCCTCCTCCCTTGGGGTACCCGAGGGCCCCGGACTGACTCCTCGAGGAGGAGCAGCACCTGGAATGATGTCAAGGTCCTCCGTTTCCCTCTCGCACTGCCACTGCTGGAACTCATCCATGGCTACCGCGATGGAGTGCAGGTCTGCGTGTATCTCAGCGTTCTACTGGACAAGGGTCTCCATTGCTCTGCCATCCTTCCCATGGAGACCTCCAGGTGCACACATTTGGCACCAGTTCATCAGAGAGCAGGCGGACGCACACCTCCGATTCGCATCATACTCTGTTGGGGGCTTCCAACAGCTCTGTGTGATATTCCCCCACCTTCTGCTGACTCTCCACGATGAGTTGGAAGGCCGAATCCAGAGGCTCATCATCTGTCTTGGACCTCACAGATGCCTCTTCCCCAGTAGTCCTCGAGTGCCGGGGAGCTTGGCTAAACATGCCTACTCCTGTTGCAGACAAGTGTCCGTGCAGTGACCACCAGGTTGTGAACTCGAGTCTGCTCTAGAGCTAGGTCCCACTGAGGTATATGTCTCTGTGCTGGTGGAGAGTGTGGGTAAGCGCTGTGATGGGTCTTCCAGGCTGCTTATTTCCAGCTCTTCAATGAAGGAGGTGTCCTCTTGGCTGGAGGTGAGGACCTGGATGGAGCTGAGGGATTAGTTGGCTGAGCGTGTCAATCGCTTAGCAGAGTTCCCTGTGAACAAAAGTAGAGATAATTAGTGCATGGCAGCAGAGTCAAAAACAGGAGAGAGAGCACTCACAGTTGCGTTGAGCAAGGGGTGATGTGGTGTAAGATCTTCACATGGGTGTTTGCCGCCGACCTCAATGTCACCGCAGGCAGGGTCCACGTCCTCACCAGTCAGCGCGAAGTCATGCTCCACAAGGTGAACGAGAGGCCTAATGTGGGCCACTCCACCTCTGGTTTGGGACCTCTCCCTGCGGTTGTGAGCCAGCTTCTTTTGCATGAAAAAAGATGCATGACACTGCGTGGAATGTTTGTGGGGTTAGCCACATACCTCATGGGCATGATAAGGAAGCAAGCTTGAGATGGCATGAGCCTGATGGAGATGTGAGGGTGTGAGAGAGAGTTAGTGGTGTCATCCCTTGAGGTGCGAGATCCCTGTGAATATGTGATGGGTTTGAGAGTGAGTTGAGAGTGATGAGAAGAGTGACTTGCCCTTGCGGAACAGATGAAACCATCCATCCCCTTCCTACAGTGGGTGACTGTCCTCTTTTGCAAGGCATTGGCATTGACCACCGCTGCCACCGTCTCCCATGCTGCATTGGCCTAGATGTTTGTTTGCCTTCACCCAGAGCTGGGGTAGAGGGTGTTGCAGAAGGCCTCCACTGCATCCAGTTGGCATTTCAGGGAGGTGTCGCTAAATCTGGGGGCAATACATTTCCTCCTTTTGGCAGCCATCAGTTCCCAGGAGCTTCCTATCCCTCGAGTGCTTGGTCTTTGCAAGGGCGGCCTTTAAATATGGTGCCCAGTTGACTGAAGGCCTGAAGTGATGGTGGGGCGGGCAAATCAGAGGCCAGCCGCCAGTGACCCAGCATGTTTCCTGGGAATACATAATTGATGTGGTGGGAATGGGATGATACGGCGCGGAAACCTGCCATTGCAGCCAGCGGGTAAAATGTCCTTTTTCCCGGCCGCTACCACACTTAGTGCAAATCTGGGATGATTCCACCCAGGACTTCTTCATGAGTCCTTTGCTTTTGCACCCTCTCTCCCCTTCTTTCTCCTTGGCTGCCATGGCAACTGTTCGTGGGCGTCAAAAGGCAGGCAATAAGGGGAAGGTTGATATGAGGGAAGGTGGGGGTGGAAAGTAGAAAACTCCATGGTGACATCATCAGCAGATCACAAGGACATAAGAATTAGGATCAGAGGTAAGCAGTTTGGCTTCTCATAGGTCATGCATCAGGATCATGGCTGATATGATTTATGGTGTTAACTTCACTTTCCTGACTGACTCACATAATCCTTGACTCCATTGTTGATCAAAAATCTGTTTAACTCAACTTTGAATATATTCAATGCCCCAGTGCCCACTACTCGCTATGGAATTGAATTCCAAAGACTAAGGGCGGAATTGGCCCAGATTTGCTCTTAGTACGGTAGCAGGCGGGTAAAACAACATTTTACCCATCGGCCGCAATGGCAGCTTTTCACGCTATATTGTCCAAAACCCGCTGCATTAATTACACATTCCCAAGAAACACGTTGTTTCCATTCGCCCGCCACACCATCACATGGCTACTTCATCATGTCGGGCACCATATTTAAAGTCCAGCCACATGCACACCTCTCAGTGCTTCCAGCTCATGACTGCTGCAAAGAAGACATGGCCCTGAAAGGCAAAAAGACTGCAGCCCCCAAGTTCAACGACGTATCCGTTGAGCGCCTTTTGGGTGCAGTGGGGGCTCACCGTGATGTCCTCTACCCCAGCTCTGGCCGCAGGGTGGGCAGCAACCTCATTAATCCAGGCTGGGAGGCAGTGGCAAAGGTGGTCAGCACCAACGCCCTGCAAAAGAGGACAGCCACCCAGTGCTGCAAGAAGATGAATTATCTCCTCCGTTCCGCCAGGGTAAGTCACTCTTCTTATCACTCTCAACTCACACACTCAGAAACTCATCACACATCCACAGTGATCTCACTCACTGCCGGTTCAAAGGACATCACCATTCACTCTCTCACACACACCTTCTTTGTCCTCAAATCACCACCCACACATGCCAGGTATACGTATCATTTTTATTTACTTATTTATCTTTTCCCCCGACTTATTTTCATTATTAATAAAAATGGAAATAAATTTTTTAAATATTCATTGTTTTATCCCCAGCTTTTAGCCTTTTTGATATTTTTTCCCACCACCATCCCCTCCCCCCACCCCACCCCCACTAGGGCCATCTGTCACTTTCCCGAGTGCTTACCCTGGTCTGGCTATTATCACATTCTGCTTTCCACTCTTAATGTCACCATTAGCACCTCCTTTAGCCAATACCACCACTACTGAGACCCCTTTGACCTTTTGTTCATGACATCTTTCGCAATCTCTCCTTTCCCTCAACCTATTGCTGGCCCTCTATGCAGCTTCATCTGTCCTACCCCCCTTAAATAGTATAAATTTCACCACATTTCTACTTCTTTTTAGCTCTGAAGAGTCATACAGACTCGAAACGTTAACTCTGTTTTTCTCTCCACAGATGCTGTCAGACCTGCTGAGTTTTTCCAGTATTTTTTGTTTTTGTTTGATAATTATTATCTGGCCTGGTAGGTATCCTGCTTACACTCTCTCCATCTCTACTTATGCAGGACAGGCTGGCACACAAAAGGGAGGGGTCACTTACTGGACCAGCAGAGAGACAAACATTGGTGGGACCTAACTTTACAATAGCCTCGGGATCACAATCTGGTGAACACATCACACTGTATGATCCACAGCAGGTGGCGGCAGGGACTTCCCAGGTATCTGGCACTCAGAGAACGGCTGGAGGCCGGAAACTTACTGAGTCCAAGTCAGATGACAAGTCTCTGGACTCGGTCATGTCGCAGTTGCTGGAGCTGCAAAGGCAAGCTAGGGAACATCAGGAAGGGATGTCTGCTGGACTCCTCAGATTGCAAGGCACAATGGAGGAATCCATCCACCTTCAGGCTGAGGTGATAGGACCAACATGCCAACACACTGAGGTCAACACTGGTTTGATGGCGGTCGCCATGGAGACCTTGGTCCAGGGCATCACTTCTGCACTGATGCATGGGCTGAACCCCATTGCTGACAGCATAGTTATCCTCCAACAGTGTGTTTATGAGAGGGGTGCCAGGCAGCTCAACCTCATTCCAACTACCCCTTCTCCTCAAGGAGTCAGCCAGGGGCACTTGGGTACCCATGGGGAAGAGGATCAGCAGATACACAGCCCCAGGCCATTCACCCAAGTGACTCCGGGAGTGTTCAGCCCATCCAAATCCCCTATTCCTGTGACTCTAGCAGCTTCAGCTCCACAGGTCGAGGAGGGTGACACTGCCACACAGCAGGACCCCAAAAGCAGGCCGGGGCCCTCCAGGCCTCGGAGCTCCAGAGGATGCCCATGCCATGATCATCACAGACATGGGGTAGCAGTCAGCAGGCTACCTCCACCCCCGCTGTGGATGTCCAGGGAGCAGCAGGGTTAAGAAGATGTACTATCCATCCCCCTGCAGACAACCAAACAGTACAGACAGTTCTTAAACTCCTTCAAGCACCATCCTCCAGCACAGGAGCAGTCCTCCCCCTCTGGATGTATGCAGGTCCTCTCCCCTCCAGCTCTCTCCAAACTCCCACTCCCAGGCTCTTCAGGCCTTGCGAGGCCCCACCCTGCAGCAGCACGATGTAACAGCAACAGGGTGTTTTACTCCTCAGAAAAAAAAGAGAAATTCCAACTCCCAAACGCCTTTCTCCTTCTTCCAGGCAACAGTCTTCTTCTCCCAGTAGAGGATCAGAAAGATAGTTCCAGAGTAGATGTTGTAGCCACAGGAAAACAGCAGCAGCCACAACCACAGCAACAGCTCCCACTCAGGTAACCACGATCTGCACCAGAGCCCAATCAGAAAGATGTGACTCTTTGGAGTCAAAACAAATAAACTAAATTAACAAATCAGGGGAAAAGTAAAAGGCAGCCCCTTAAAGGGAAACTGCAAAAGCGAAGGACAAAATTTAAAAGAAACTTACAAACATTAAACCAAAATGTGATTAAGACGGTCAATAAAACACCCCAGCTCCCACAGAACCCACTGAGCATGGAAGGCCTCAATGGTGCCGGCAGACACCACGTGCTCCCTTTCCAGGGACACCCAGCCATGAACGAAGCCGCGGAAGAGGGGCAGACAGTCGGGTCGGACGACCCCCTCGATCATCCGCTGCCTGGGCCTGTTAATAGCCAACTTGGCCAGGCCCAGGAGCAGTTTCGTGAGGAGGTCCTCCTCCCTCCCAGCCCCCCTCTGCACCAGATGCCTGTAGATCAGGAGCATGGGACTGAGGTGCAAACAAAATAACAATAAAAAGGTTCTGCAAATGAAAAGGGAGTGCAGCCTAACACACCCTGTATAAACATGGTCCATGGACTCCAAAAGGCCACAAAAAACATGGGTATCTTGGGGGTCCTTGAAGCGACACAGCCTACGGTTGTATGGGACTGCTGCATGCAACACCCTCCACCCCAGGTCCCCGATGGAAAATGGGAGGATGCCTCCATAGAGGGTCCCCCACTGGGGACCTCTGTCACTGAACAGCCACAAAGCACTCCAGGGTGTGTCCGGGTGGTGGGCGAGGGCAAGAAAGTGAAGAGTGTGTAGCAGCAGCCCAGACAGGAAACCCCTCCGAGCCGTGCTAAAGGCCACAGAGGGCATTTCCATGACACGAATCAGGTTGCGGGGCTCCAGCTCCCGAGGGAGGGTTCGGGGTTTGGGTCCAGTGTGGAATTCCATCTGAACAGGGGTACGCTCAGACAGAAGACCACCACGCACTTGCACCACCTTGAGTCCCAGTATGACTTTGGGGCTGAGCATAGCCATCCTAAGGTCTTGGGCGGCATTGGCCACGAGCCGGGCGTCCACGGACACGCGATGCGCCAACTACTGGGGAATCATCCAGCCCACTCCTCTGCCACCCAGCACATCCTGATCCTGGTCACCCTGGCAGCCACAGCCATCCTCTCCGCCAGCCAGCGAAAGTGGTAGCGGTGCGGACACCTGAGCAGTGGCTCTCTGACGATAGCCGCTACTCCTGACGGCAGAGAGCTGCATCATTCCAGACTTTGATCAGCTCCTGGTAAAAGACAGGCAACGCCTGCAAGCAGCCATGAAGGCCCCTCAGGTCTACAAATAGGAGCCACACATCATAATTCAGGCCGTGCACCTGGCAGGAGAAATACATCGCCAGGGCACACCATCTCGGAGTGAGCTCGACGTAATTGGCTGCAGGGCCTGAAGGCGGAAAGTCGCTGCCTGTGTGTATAAGCTGACCAGCGCCTGACCGCGCCCCCCCTAAGCGGGGGATTCAGAGCCTCAGCAGCAACCCAGCGCAGCCTTTTGTCTCAGAAGAAGTCGATGAGCATTCTCTGGATTTTTGTGACCCGCCAGTACCACAACATGGCGGCAATCAGCTGGTTTATGACCAGAACTCGACCCTGGTAACGGAGCACTCGGAGCAGTCCTGTCCAGTGCCGCAGGCAAGTGGTGACTTTGGCCTCCAGCTCCTGCCAGTTCCCCGGCCAGGATTCCTCAGCAGGGCAGAGGTGGACCCCCAGGCAGCGGAGACTGGTCCTGCTGCAGGTGAAAGGTCTGAGCTCCTCAGGTAGGGGATCCATCTGCCACTGACCAACCAGGAGTCAAGAACACTTGTCCCAGACCTCCTGGCACTTGTGCATCCTCCACAGGTCAGCCGGGTCGGTGAACATGAGGAGCGCGTCATCGGCGTAAGCCGAGAGGACCACCCCGATGCCCGGCCCGCGCAGAACCAATCCCGACAACCCCCTCCGCAAGAGGCGCAGGAAAGGCTGCACCCAGATGGAATACAATTGGCCACACAGGGGGCAGCCCTGACTCTTCTCCCAAAGCAAAGGGGCGCCGCCAGGGACCCATTAACCTTAACTAGACACTCCGCGGCAGCGTACAGAAGTTGGATCTGGGCAACGAAGTGCGTCCCGAACCCGAATGCTCACAGAGTCCTGAATAAATATTCGTGATCCACCCTACCAAACGCCTTCTCCTGGCCAAGAGACAGGAAGGCACGCAACAGACCAGTGCTCTGGGAAAAGTGTCTGATGGCCTGGACCAGATGGATGTTATCAAATATGATAAGGCTGGGACCATGTAGGATGGTCAGGGTGGATCATGTGGTCCAGCATGGTACCAAGGCGAGAACACATGGCCCTGGCAAAGATTTTGTAATCCGTGCTGAGGAGGAAGACCGGGCGCCAGTTTTTAAGGTGGCGGAGATCCCCCTTCTTAGGGAGCAGGGCAATCACGGCCCTGCGCCATGAGAGGGGCATCTCCCTGGTCACGATACTCTCCCCCAGAACCCCCATGTAGTCGTTCCCCAGGACGTCCCAGAATGCCCCGAAGAACTCCATGGTCAGCCCGTTTTGACAATGGCCCTGATGCCCTCTGGATCTGAGACAAGGGATCCATCATCGGCCAGCAGCGTAAGGAGCTGCTGATGGACCCCTTGCTTTTTTTTTTATACAGTGAGTAGAAAAGGGGGAGTCGCGGTCCAGATCCTGGAGGAACCGGATCTGCGACCTCATGCACATGCTGCGGGACGCAACGAGCTGCAGGTCCCTCAGCGCCGGGTCCGCATCGGGCTGACGGAGACGTGCCTTCAGGTCAAGCACCACCTTCTCCAACTCCTCGACCCTGGATTTCCGCCTCTTTGTCGACCCCCTCATGTACTCCTGACAGAAGACGCGGATGTGAGTCTTGCCCATGCCCCACCATAGCCTCAAGGAGGGGAAGCCTCCCCACTTCCTTCTCCAGCCGGCCCAGAAATGATGGAACGAGTCCAGGAACCACTCGCCCTCCAGCAGCAGGTTGTTAAAGTGCCAGTGCGCAGACCCCATCCGAGCGCAGAATGGAACGAGCTCCGCCCACACCAGACGGTGGTCCATGCACGGCAGCTGCTGCACAGAAGCCAATGGAACACAGGACACAAATGCTTTGGAAACGTAAAGGTGGTCGAGTCTGGACACTCCGACTCCAGGTGACACGAAAATGAAAACACTGGAGTCAGGATGGAGATGTCGCCAGATGTCCACCAAGTCGAAGGACCCGACCTGGTCCCGCAACTTACTCACACCTAACATGCAGTGCTGGGCACCGTGACAGTCCCTGGCCTCGAGGGTACAGTTGAAATCCCCTCCCCCGAGGACAATGCACTCGCCCATGTTGATGGAGCCGGGATGAGTGGACACTTCCTCAAAGAAGCTCGCTTGCTGCTGCGCGCCCAGGGGAGCATACACATTCACAAAGTGTACTCATTTACAAAGTGTACACATTCACAAAGTGAAGCGCCGCACCCCCCAGGCGCACAGTGAGGTGCAGCAACCGGCCTGGCACCGGCTCCTTCACCCCCAAGATCTCCGGCTGAAAACGTGGGGCCAACAAGATAGCCACCCTGCCAAAATTGGAGGCTAGGTGACTCATGTAGACCCCCAGTCGCCACTCCAGGAGCCACATAGCTTTGTCTCCCGGAACAGAGTTTCCTGGAGGAAGCACACCGCATACTTCCTGTCCCTGAGGACCGAGAAATTCTGGAACCTGCGCTGTGCGTCCCTGCTGCCATGGATGTTGAGGCTGGCTATGGTAGTCTTCAATGTCAGAAGTATGTGCTACTATAACTAGGCCTAGTGTAAGGAGAGCACTATTGTAATCCTTCCTTTTCTTCAGGAGCCCAGAGAGAAACATGTGGACCCTCCTCTTAGCGTTCCGGTCCAGCCCAGGATCAAGGGTAGAAGGGCCTAAGGTCTCCTCCAGAGAATTTGAACCAAAGGGCTGTGATGACTCAGAGCCCTGCTCCGCCCCAGGCACTGGGTCGCCCAGCAAGTCCAGAAAAACCTCTGGGCCTAGGACAAAGACGCCCGGCCCTAAAGGTTGGGAGGGAGCAGGGAGGCCTTCCTCGTCACCTCCGCCCGATGACCCAGCGGTTGGGGCCATGAAGGGACTGCCACAGACCCTGGCAGGCCAGGTGGCATTTTGGGGGTACAAGGTGGGTCAGGTTGGTACACCACCGCAAAGGTGATACCCCTACCAACCCCCAAGGGGCCCTGCTCAGGGGACAGCAGCGAGGGGATGGGAATTTGGGCTTTCCCCAGAGGGCAGAGCGAGGACTTATGTGGGGGGAAGGCACCACCTTGTCAGCAGGGGAGGAAACACAATTCGCCTCGTGAGATGTGAGGTCCTCCCCTCTGAGGGGTGGCGCCTCTTCCGGAGTAGACTGGGGGCAGGAAAGACCTTCATCTGTGAGGCCCCTGCTGCCTCATCCAGCCCCCATGGATGCTCCGCCCTCTGGGGTTTGGGCAGGTCCACCTTTGTAAAGACGACCACCGCCTCGGGGTCGTGCATCCCATCGCCGCCGGACCCAGGAACCAGTGCAGGGACAATGCCAGGCCCAGCACATGGCGCTGAGGACTACACGATCCTGGGAGCATGCAGGTTCAAAATGCCAGGGCCAGATAATGTTTGTCCCCTCGAACCGGTGTCTTCAGGGATTGGGATTCAGGGTGGTTTTGGGGAGTCTTGGAGGGCCTTGGGGGCCACCTCCACATGGCAGGTTTTCTGTCGCGCCTTTTTCTGGTGCGGGGTCTATCCCCCCGCCTCACCAGCAGCCAAGTTGGCTGCTGGTGGCACCTCCCCTTGCGGGGAGGAAGATGGAGTGGTGGCGGCAGCCGCAGCTGCCTCGATGATGCTGGCAACCTTGGAGGTGGGGCAGTTCTTCCTCACATGCCCACCATGAGTCCCTTTTCGAGGGATAGGTGCATTGCCCGCTTGGCCTTCAGAAAGAACGCGGTCTTCCCGTACATTTTCAAGGCCGCAACTATGAGTGAGGAGCTGACAACTCCGGCCATAGCCTTCACGCATGCCTCGATGGTCAAGGAGGGGTGGGTGTAGCACTTCACCCCGTCTGTGAGTTAGCAATTTGAAAGGTGACAGGCCTGCAGGCGAAGCCGGGGCCAAAGACGTTGTCGCCGCCATCGGGGAGTGCTACACCCCACTAATACAGGTAAAACAAAGAGAAAAACAAATATCCGGAGCAAAGGGGACTGGGAGTAGGGAAGAGCGAGAGGGAGAGGAGGATGGGGAAATGGAGGAAACAAAGGTAGGCAGGTGCCTCGACTTTTTTTGAGGTGGGTGGAATCTGATGTTCCGCTGCAGGGGGCGTCTTCCGCTGGCAGCTAGAACTGCTCAGGCACAGTTCAGGAATGATGCTAAATGCCCATAGACGCAGCTGGCTCTGGGCAGCACTAGCTAACCCAGGCAAGGGAGGGCTGGACAGAGTACAGGTCTCTTTCCCTCAATGTTCAGTCTCTCACTGCCTCCCTCCTCAGATCTTCTTTCCTTCCCCTGCAGACAATCAAGCAGCAAAAACAGAGTCTTTATTTTCCCCACAGGCACCCACCTCAGACACTGAACCAGTCCTCCCTCTCTGGCTGTAGTTAGCCCTCTCCCCTCAGCTCTCCTCGAACTCCCACTCCCACTCCCAGGCTCTTCAGGCCTTTCTAGGCCTCGCAAGGCCCTGCCCTGCAGCAACAGGGTAGAGCAGCCTGTAGGCCCTCAGAAATTGTTCTCCTTCTCCTCCTTTGCCCCCACCCCCCCAATGCACCTCAACCTTGAAGTCCAACGGTTGCCCCTCGCGAGCGCTCCACAACGTTCCTTTGCACTAACCTCCAAGTTCCCCCCATTGCGCAGCCCATCAAATGCAAGCCTTTTATATGCTGCTGCTGTAAAACATCAGTGTGCAATCAGCCGATGTGGGCGGATGATCCAGCGGGGCTAGCCTTACAATGATATGCTGATGTATTACACTGAGTTTCCCAACACCTGATGGCAGGGAATGAGGCCAGCCATCGACGGGCTAAGCGGACAATCACAAACTGGTTTCACAACATCACGGAACCGATTTTTGGCCTTCTCATCATATTGTCCGCTAACGCCACTGAACATGCCCGATGGCAGCAGGCACGGAAAATCCCCGCCTATGAACCCTCTCAGAGTCAAAATTCCTCCTGAACTCCATCTTAAATGGAAGGCCCCTTCCCACATCTCCCTGTGGAAGAGAATTCCAAAGACTAAAGACCCTCTGAGACCCCTTTGTTTAAACTATGCACCTCTAGATCTAGATTCCCCCATGAAGGGAAAGGTTCTTTCAGCCTCTACCCTGTCAAGATCCCTCAGGATCTCATATCTTAACTGGCTCATCATGCCAGATAGTAGGACATGGGTGAGCTGGGAGCTGAGAAAGGTCATAAGGCCCATTACTCTCGTCAGTGTTCTCAGTAACCCCAGATGTCATGGGCTCTGTTGCATCCGGCGGAGAACAATCACCTTTGACCTGCTTGACCTGCAGCTGCCCCTGTGGATTCTGCCCTGCTCATTTCTATTGTGTGCCACCTTCTCCTGTAGGAGAGAGAGAGTTGAATGTCATTGATTGGATCAAATTGTGTTTGGATGGTACTGAATCTGAATGGTTGGAGGAATGTGAAAGCAGCACGATCTGGGTGGGAAACTGGCATCATTGGTAGCTGTGTGAGTGTGAGGTGCAGTACCTGGATGTTAGGTGTGAGTCCTAAGTACCAGGTGGTGCTACTTAGTGAGTGATGGGGCTGTGGTGCATTGAGCAGTGTGAGAGGCTGTAGGTAGTTGGGAGGAGTAGGTAGGCGATTCCATGTGAAGTTACATTCACTGACTATGACCACCCACGTGAGCTCATTTATTTTTTATTCATTCATGGGACATGAGCATTGCTGGCAAGCCCAGTATTTATTGCCTTGCTAAATAAACAACCTCTCAGATGCATTTATGAGCAGATGCTTAAGATATTTCACACAGGTCCACAATAGAGCCCTGGAACGAGCCACTCACAAAAAAGTTCAGAGCGGCGGTCCCTTTCAGAGACACTGACAATGGCCGATCTCCCAGTCCCTCCGGTGTCAGCTCCTCCTGGAGAATGTGGCAGGTGTGAGCCACCACATCCCTTGTCAAGCAAAACCATCTACAGAACTGTCGCTCGCTCATCTGTAGGTATGAGAAGCATCTTCAGTACGCCTTGGTCATGCCAAATGCCTCAGTTGAATGGATTTGTCAGCCTCAGCTTCAGGGTTTTGAGAGTGCCTCACTAGCGATTGTTCGTCAGGGCGTGGCTCTTCCTTTTGTACAGCCTGGCGGTGATGGTCCCTTCTTCTTCTCCTCCTCCTCATTTGCCTGATTGCCAGGATAAACGCAACGTTGGCTGCTCCAACCATTGTGCACTCATGCTCGTCTCTGTGGAAATATTGAACAGATACTTGAATGCACATAGACCTTGAATGGTCACCTTCCAGTTGCAAGTAGGGAGTCATTCATCCCAGTTGTTCCATACCCACATTGTCCCTTGCATTGTCACTACCTTAAGGATCACCAGTAGGGCCCCCCAACGCCCCCACCATGCCCAACCCCCATAAACGGCATGATAGGACTTTCAGGTGATAGCAGCCTCAGTCAGGGCACTGTCAGACTGAATCCATTAGATTGCACAGCAGCCCCAACTTGCACAAATGTTATGACAGTATTCAGAGGGGGTAGGTGGGGAGGGCTTGCAAAGCCTGAGCCTGCCAGCTGTAAGATCTAGAGGTATTTGGGTGATTACGCATATGTATTTTCACCATTGCCCCCTTCAGTTGGTTCTTTCTGACCCTCATGATTTCCTAAGAGAGGGACAAAGGGTCTTTGGAAGCCAATCCAAAAATGGCTCGGGAATAGGATCTCGCAAGAATGTGCAACATGAGTTAAGGGGCCACAATCCCTTAATTGGCATTTGACCATTTCTAACATTGCTCAGCTGTGCCTTCCTTTCCATTTGGTAAAGTGGAAATTAGTCAGGTACCCCTTCAATCACCCCTCCCGACTCCTCCCACAAGACATGAGTGCCTCTCCTGGCGATTTTTTCATTCCTCTTTTTTCAACTGTGTCATCAGATCAGTTTGGAAAATAGTGATGCTGAGGTTTTATTACGAGGCTAGCTTCCAGCCCCACTGAAACTGTCAAAGTCCCTCCCATTGTGCTGGAGGAGCATTATGTACAGGTTTCCCTCCCTCCAACCACTCTCCTTCCTCCCCCTCTAATCCTTGATCCCATATTAATTGTCATTGATATCCATGTCCTCCCCTCGAACCGTTTGATGTTGATGTCCTGATGTCCATGTAGACCTGGCTCCTCCCCACCATGAGACCATCAAGTGCCCCCACCCCCTCTCCCACATTACCTGTTCCCCATATACAGGCCACAGATGCCTCCCTTGACTGTGACTGTGACTATGCCATCTGCAGCCCTGTGTCAAGCCACCAATCCCCAGGACCGATATGTGTGAAGGGCTAACCGCGCCCTGCAGACCATGCTGGGCACGGCTGACACAGGACTAACAGGCCTTCCCCCTTCCTGGACTGGGACCAGGGCAGGTGTGCTAAGCACGGCCCTCTCAATTGTAACAGAACTCCCCAGGACTGACCATGCTTTCTGGCCTCAACTAATTTCTACCTCCCCCACCCAACTCTGTGTCTCTGCGCTGTCTTCCCCAGTCATCCAATTCCACCCCCCTCACCAGTCATGTGCCTCTGTGCTTTCTTCCCAAGTCACCAGCACCCCCATCCCTCCAGTCATGTTTCTCTCTGCTCCCTTTCCCCTGGGCTACATTTCCACACATCTCCAATCCCCCTGCCCCCCACAGGCAAGCCTTTGCCTTCCAACCCCGTCCCCCTGCCTTCTCATGGGTCCTACTTGAGCAGCCTTGGCACGGAGTCGGAGCAGTGATGACAGCAGCACAGTGAAAGGTAAGCGAGCGCTGTGCATACACGCCTCGAGGTCATGAGTGAATTGCAGATCGCCAGGTGCACGTCACTTATATGTGGTTGTGAATTGCGCTGGTCTAATTAACCACCAGTGTGGCCATTTGATCTGGAGTGGAGGGCTGATTCCAGCTAGCTGGGTTTTTAATGAGTGTTCATGAGATTCAAATGCATGCAAATATGATTCCTGACATGGCGTGGCGGGCAACCCAACCCGCCATGAAAGTTGGGAGCTGGTGGGGCCGGAAAATCCCACCCATAGAGTCATTCAGTTCATTGAATCTGCACCAGATTTCCATAAAGGACTCCATTCAGTCCCATTCCCCCCACCCTCCCCCTGGCTCCCACCCCCCTCGATTCCCGTAGCCCTATAAGTTTATTTCCTTCAAGCACCCATCCAAATTCCTTTCGAAATCATTGGTTCACCGCTATGGTGGGCAGTGAGTTCCACGTCATTCCCGCTCGCTGTGTAAAAATGTTCTTCCTCACATCCCACCTGCAGTTTTAGCCCAAACCTTAAATCTGTGTTTCCTAGTCCTTGTGCCATCGACTAATGGGAACAGTGTTTCCTTGCCTACCTTATCCAAACCCGTCATAATCTTGCACAACACTATCAAATCTCTGTTCAATGTCTTTTGCTCCAAGGAGAACAATACCAGCTTCTCTAGCCTAACCTTGTGGCTAAAATTTCCCATCCCTGGAACTATTCTGTTAAATCTCCTCTGCATCGTCTCAAGGGCCCTCACATCCTTCCTAAAATGCGGTAACCAGAACTGAACGCAATACTCTAGTTGGGGCCCAACCAGAGCTTTATATAGGTTCAGCACAACTTCCCTACTTTATTACTCAATACCTCCACTTATGAAGTCCAAGATTCCATATGCTTTGCTAACCACGCTCTCAATATGTCCTGCCACATTCAAAGATCTATGCACATGGATCCCCTGGTTTCTCTGTCCTTGCACTCTCTTTAGAACTATGTCATTGAGTCTATATTGCCTCAACCTATTCCTTCTGCCAACATGCATCATCTCACACTTCTTTGTATTAAATTCCATCTGTCACTTGCCTGTCTTTCTGCTAGCCTATCTATGTCTTATTGCAGTCAATTGTATCATCTTCACTGTTTGCCACTGCAAGTTTGGTATCATTGACAAATTTTGAAATTTTACTCTATATTCCAATATCCTAGTAATTTATATATATATAAAAAATGTAGTGGCCTTAGCACTGAACCTTGGGGAATACCACTGTCTACCATCTTCCAATCTGAAAAATTACCATTTATTATGACTCGCTGTTCTCTGTCTAAGTCAATTTTTTATCCAGCTGACACTGACTCTCCTATTTCATGAGGCTCAATTTTGTTAACCAACCTTTTATGTAGTACTTTGTCAAGCGTATTTTTAAAATCCATATAGACAACATCCATTGCATTTACTTCATCAATCTTCTCTGTCATTTCATCCAAAAATTCAATTAGTCAAGCACAATTTTCCCTTTACAAATCTGTGCCGTTTATCCTTAATTACTTCAAACCTCTTCAAGTACCTGCTGATTTTTTCCCCTGATTTATTGTGTCTAAAACCTTACCCACCATTCATGTTAAACTAACTGGTTTGTAGTTACTAGGACTGTCTTTAACCCCATTCTTGAATAAGATGGTCACATTTGTCACTCTAATCCTCTGGCACCTTTGCTCGATAGAGGGAAGATTAGAAAATTATAGCAAGCCCTCCTGTTATATCCACACCCACTTCCCTTAGCACCCGGGATGCAAGCCATCCGGACCAGGTGACTTATCTACTCTAAACATAGCCAGCCTTTCCAGTACCTTCTGCCTCTCAGTTTCCACTCCATCCATTACCTTTACCATCCTCTCTTCTACCGATATTTTGTCAGTTTTGTCTTCCTTCGTAAATACTGATACAAAGTGTTGGTGGCAGCCTTCTGTTTTGTAAGATGATGGTTTGCATAATGGTGGTCAGCTCTGTGTTAAGCATCGCCTGGTGTGGCCCAGAAACCCCACTCTGGCGTGGCAGTATCTGCCATATTCACTGCAGAGCAAGACAATGGGCTGAAAAGGTGCACTGATCGCTGGCCTCTGTTTTCTTTGGGGCCTCTTCTCATCTAGCTGAGCTTCTCATTTCTGCTCGCCTCTTCCAATGCTCTTCCAAACAGTCAGCCTCCAGAGGTCACGGCTGTCAGTGACTGTCTCCCACTTGTCAGCTTCAATGATTGCCGTCTTTCTATCTCGCCTGCAGATGCACTTGTAGTGGAGGTATGGACACCCATGAGGCTGTGACCCAGTGGCCAGTTCACCATGTAAGGTCTTTGGGTGTACAGCCATCATCCACCTAATGAATGTGGATGGGCCAGTGCAAACATTGTTGGCTTAGCAATGAGTGTATGCTGATGGAAATAGCACTCTCCAGGACCTCCGAGTTGGTAACCTTGCCCTGCCAAGAGATACCAAGGATATGTCCGAGACAGCGAAGTTGAAAACTGTTCAGCTTTTCTCCTGCCTAGAATATGTCTTCCATGTCTCACCACTGTAGAGGAGTGCACAGTAGATGCAGGCTTGTTAGAATAACATTTTGATGTTCTCAGCCAGAGTTGTTCCACACTCTCTTACTCACTTGGACGTAACAACTGCAGCTTTTGTGATGCTCATGTTGATTTCGGCATGAAGTGGCAGATTGCTGGTGATTGTTGGGCCAGATACATGAAGCTATCAACAATCTCCAACGTCGCATTGACAATGCCGATAGATGGCGGTAAAGCAACACCCTGGACCATGATATTTGTCTTCCTGATGCCGATGGTCCAACCAAACCTTAAATCTGTGTGTCCTAGTCCTTGTACCATCAACTATTGGGAGTAGTGTTTCCTGTCCATTTGTTGCTTCAGGTGTTCCTCAGTATGGAATGTTAATACACAGGGACGTCGGACTTAGGAGCAGGAGTAGGCCATTCGGCCCTTTGAGCCTGCTCCACCATTCAATAAGATCATGGCTGATCTGGTTGTGGCCTCAGATCCACTTTCCTATCTGCATCCCAGAACCCTTGACTCACTTGACTTACAAAAATCTATCTAACCCAGCCTTGAATAAACTTAAAGGCCCAGCCTGCACAACCTGCTGGGGAAAAGAATTCCACACTCTAATGACCTTCTGAGAGAAAAAATGTTTATCCTCATCACTGTCTTAAAAGGGAGATCTCTTATTCTTAAACTATGCCCTGAATTCAAGTTCCTCCCTCAAAAGCAAACATCCTCCTGGTATTCATCCTGTACAGTCCCCTCAAGATTTTATAAGTTTCAATAAGATCACCTCTTATTTTTCTAAACTCCAATGGGTATAGCCTGTTCAACCTTTCTTCATAAAGATAAGCCCTTCATCCCAGGAATGAGTCCAGTGAACCTTGTCTGAACTGTTTCTGAAACAATGATATCTTTTGTCAAATAAGGAGACCAAAACTGTACACAATTATTCCAGATGTGGTCTCACCAAGGGCATGTACAGCTCCTGTAAAACTTCCTGACTTTTATATTCCATTACCCTTGCAATAAATGCCAATTTAATTTGCCTTCCTAATCAATTGCTGTACCTGCAAATTAACTTTATGTGATTAATGTACCAGGACACCAAGATCCTTTTGTACCACTGAATTCTGCAACCTCTCTCCTATTTAATAAATATACTATTTAAATAGTATGCTGCTTTTCTATTCTTCCTGCCAAAATGGACAAGTTCCTATTTACTGACACTATACTACCATCTGCCAAATTTTTTCCCACTCACTTAATCCTGTTGCAGAATCTCTACCTCCTCTTGACAACTTATTTTCCTCCTTATCTTGGTGTCATTGGCAAATTTAGCTTCCATACATTCAGTCCCTTCATCCAGGCCATTGATATAGGTTGTAAATCACTGAGGACGCAGCACTAATCCCTGTGGCACTCCACTGGTTACTGCTTGCCAATTCGAAAAGACCTATTGGTCCCATTTAGTGTGGTATTATCAGCATAGAGCGACTCCCGAGTGAGGACTTGGTGCACCTTTGTGTTGGATCACAGGTGAGCAAGGCTAAATAGCCTCCGTCAGTCCTGTTATGTAAGTAGGTACCCTCCGGAGATGACCTAAAAGCATATGACAGCAGCAAAGAGAAGAATATGCCAAAGAATTAATTTGGTGACAGAACACAACACTGTTTGACCCCACTGAGGATGTCAAAGGATTCTGATGTTGCCCCATCATAGCTGACCTCAGCGATCATGTTGTCATGGAAAGAGGAGATCACATTGAGCAGCTTTGGCAAGCATCCAATTTTCACCAGCAGCTTAAATAGACTGTCTCTGTGGTAAAATGCCTTGGTGAGATCGATGAAGGCTATATTGTGGTCTCCTTTTCTCATGGCATTTCTCTTGCAGTTGCCGGACTGAGGAAGATAATGTCAATTACAGATCTTCCAGTAGATCTTCGACACAGGGAATGTTCGGGGTATGTATGAAGAGATAGAAAGTACTCATTAAGTATTCCAGCCTTTTCCTGCACCTGTAAGCATATATAACCAATCTTTCCCCAATAAAACCCACTTCACCTCTTGCTACCTGCTTATTATTTACATGCAATGCAACATGGACTTGTTCTCCAATGCATGCAACAACTTCAGCCTGACGATCAATGCAAAGAAAACTGAAGTATGTACTGGCCTGTTCCACAAAAGGCCTATCTTGACTCCAAGGTTTCAGTGAATGACCAGAACCTGTCAGCAGTGAATAAATTCACTTATCTCAGCAGCACATACTCTTGAGCAGTCTATATTGACAACAAGGCACATGCAAGAACTGCCAAAGCAAGTGTAGCCTTTGATAGACTTTAAGCATCAGTCTGGGAATGGGGAGGAGTAAGTCTGCCTAGCAAACTGAGCAATGGTCCTGCCCACCCAGCTCTATACGTGCAAGACTTGGACTGTGTATCAGTGTCATGCCAAGAATCTCAGTCAGTTTCACTTCAGCTGCCTTTGGAGGCTTCTGAAGATTAAAAGGCAGGACAAATTACCAGACACTGAGGTGCTCACCCAAGCTGCCATGCCAAGTACCCGCACCATATTGAGACAATCACAACTGAGTTGGGCTGCTAATGTAGCCAGGATGCCTGACACTCGCTTACCTATGGAGAGTTTGGTTCTGCGTTGTGCTCTCATGGTGGTCAAAGGAAGCATTACAAGGATACTCTGAAAGCTTCACTTAGGAGTTTTGGTATTAACATTGAGTTCTGGGAGAAGCTCATCCAGGATCATTGCACCTAGTGCAACCAAATAATAAAGGGAGTGGCCTCCTTCGAAAGCAGGCGCACACGAGAGGCAGAGAGAAAACGCAAGGAGAAGAAATCCTGAGCCAGCAACACCTACAGAACTTTGTGGCATCCTGCCTTATTTGCAGCAGAACATTCTGGGCACAGACCAGCCTGAGCAGTCACCTACATACTGCTATGATATGGCAGGTGGTAATTGCCGGGCTGACCAAATCCCAAAGGGAAACTTGGTCAAACTATCACAATGATTTGCAATTTGTATTTATTAAAAGAAAGTATGCATACTGAAGTCAGAAGTAAAGATTCCACTATCACTTTTGGAGATTTTAAATAATAAATTAAAATACTTATTAACAAAAGAAAAGGAAACTTAAACATACAAGATTACAGTTACGCAGTAAAATTTAGGCTTACAACATTGCCCCAAAAGATTTCTACTTAGCTAGACTCACAAATAAATACGCTTTTCCAGGTCACAGTCCCTATAGATTCTTAATCTATAAAACATACAGTAATATTACTGCAAGGCACCCACTGTTGCTATAGAACATAAGAACATAAGAAATAGGACAAGGAGTAGGCCATTCAGTCCCTCAAGCCTGCTCCGCCATTCAATAAGTTCATGGCTGATCTGCCCCAGGCCTCAACTCCTCTTTTATGCCAGCTCCTCATAACCCTCAACTCCCTGATATTTCAAAAATCTATCTACCTCTTCTTTAAATACTTTCAGTGATCTAGCCTGCACAACTCTCTAGGGTAGAGAATTCCAGATATTCACTGCCCTCTGAGAGAAGAAATTCCTTCTCAACTCAGTTTTAAATGAGCGTTCCCTTATTCTGTAACTATGTCCTCTAGTTCGAGATTCCCTCATTAGCGGAAACATCTTTTCAACATCTACACTGTTAAGCCCCCTCAGAATCTTGTATGTTTCAATAAGATCACCCCTCATTCTTCTAAATTATAATGAATAAAAGCCTAACCTGTTTAGCCATTCTTGATAAGTCAACCCCTTCATCCCAGGAATCAGCTTAGTGAATCTCTTTTGAACTGCTTCCAGTGCCAGTATACCCTTTCTTAAATATGGGGACCAAAACTGTACACAGTACTCCAGGTGCGGCCTCATCAACACCTTGTACAGTTGTAACAAGATTTCCTTATTTTTAAACTCCAACCCCCCTAGCAATACAGGCCGAAATTCCATTTGCCTTCTTAATTACTTGCTGCACCTGCATTATAAATTTTTGTGTTTCATGCACAACAACACCCAGATCCCTCTGTGCTGCACTTTTTGGAGCCTTTCTCCATTTAAATAACAGCCTGCCTTTTGATTTTTCCTACTAAAGTGCATGACCTCACACTTTTCTACATTCAACTCCATTTGCCAAGTTTTTGCCCACTCACTCAACCTGTCTGTATCCCCTTGCAGATTCCTTATGTCCTCAGAACGTGCGCTCCCACCTATTTTTGTATCATCAGCAAATTTGGATACTTTACACTCTACCCCTCCTCTAAGTCACTAATATAGATAGTAAATAATTGAGGCCCTAGGACTAATCCTTGTGGCACTCCACTAGTTATGTCTTTCCAACCTGAAAAAGACCCATTAATCCCAACTCTCTGTCTTCTGTGTGTTAACCAATCCTCAATCCATGATAATACGTTACCTCCAATACCGTGAGCTCCCATCTTGTGCAATAATCTTTTATGTGGCATCTTATCAAATGCCTTCTGGAAATCCAAATGCACTACATCTACCAGCTCCCCTTTATCACCTCTGCTTGTTATATCCTCAAAGAACCCTAGCAAATCTGTCAAACATGATTTCCCTTTCACAAAACCATGTTGACTCTTTTTGATTGCATTAAGCTTTTCTAAATATCCTGCTATTTCTTCTTTAATAATGGAGTCTAGCAGTTTCCCAACGACAGGTGTTAGGCTGACTGGCCTATAGTTTCCTGCTTTTTGTCTCCCTCCCTTCTTGAACAGGAGCATCACATTAACAGTTTTCCAATCTGCTGGGACCCTCCCAGAATCCAGTGAGTTCTGGAATATTTCGACCAAGGCCTCCACTACTTCTGCAGCCACTTCCTTTAAAACTCTTGGATGCAGGCCATCAGGTCCTGGTAACTTGTCTGCCTTGAGTCCCATTAGTTTGTCAAATGCTTTGTCCCTCGTGATAGAGACTGCTACAAGATCTTTCCTCCCATTAGCTCTTTGCTTATCTCATATCTTTGGAATGTTTATAGTGTTCTCAACCATGAAGACTGATGAAAATATTGCTTTAAATTATCTGCCCCCAATTTCCCTGTTTCCTGTTATCAATTCTCCAGTCGCATCCTCCACGGGTCCGACACTCACCTTAGCCATTCTCTTCTAATATGCCTGTAGAAGCTCTTGCTGATTGTTTTTATATTTCTTGCCAATTTACTTTCACAATCAATTTTCTCCCTCTTTACTAGCTTTTTAGTCATCCGCTGCTGGTTCCTAAAAAATTCCAAATCCTCTGGCTTACCACTAGTTTTCGCTGCTTTGTATGCCTTAGTTTTTGATTAGATACTCTCCTTGACCACCTTTGTTAACCACGGATGGTTCATCCTTCTCATCGAGTCCTTCTTTTTGAGAAGGATAAATTTTTGCTGAGAATTATGAAATAGCTGCTTAACTATCCGCCACTACTCATCCACTGACATTCCCCTTAGCCTATTTTCCCAGCCCGCTTTAGGCAACTCTTTCTTTATACCTCTGTAATTTCCGTTATTTAAATTGGGGACACTGGTTTGAGACCCGAGTTGCTCGCCCTCAAACTGAAATTGAAATTCTACCATATTGTGGTCGCTACCCCCTAGAGGATCCTTAACTACAATATCTCTTATTAATCCTACCTCATTACACATTACTAGACCTAAAATAGACTGTTCCCAGGTAGTTTCTGCAACATATTGCTCTAAGAAACAATCCCTGATGCACTCTACAAATTCTTCTTCCATGTTGCCCCTGCCAATCTGATTTGTCCAGTCAATATGCAGATTAAAAATACCCTTGACAATTGTAGCATCCTTCTTATATACCTCCATTATTTCCCAATTTATACTTTGTCCTACAGTGAGACAACTCTTCGGGAGCCTAAAAAACGACTCCCACTCATGACTTCTTCACCTTGCTATTCCTTATTTCTACCCAAACTGATTCCACATCATGATCTATTGAACCTATATCACTACTCACCACTGCACTGATCCCTTCCTTTATTAATAAAGCTACCCCACCTCCTTTCCCTTTGTGCCTATTTTTCTGGAACGTCGAATACCCTTGAACATTGAGTTCCCAGTCCTGGTCACCCTGCAACCACGTCTCTGTAATAGTTATCAAGTCATATCCATTTATTTCTATCTGTGCCATCAACTCAACTACCTTGCTACAAATGCTGTGTGCATTCAGATAAAGAGCCTTAAGCTTCGACTTTTTATCATTATTATTCATTCTGGTTCTAATTTCTGCTGCACTCTTCTGCTTATATTTTCTGCCTCTTCCTTTCACACTTTGATCATTGTTCGCCTCTTCACTACCCTGCACCTCTGTTCTCTTGTGTCGTTTTGATTTTTTAAACTTCCCTTCAATTGAACCCTTCCCCCCACTAATTAGTTTAAAGTCCAATCTACAACCTTAGTTATACGATTCGCCAGGACACTGGTCCCTGCATGGTTCAAATGAAGCCCGTCTCAATGGAACAGCTCTCTCCTTCCCCAGTACTGCTGCCAATGCCCCATGAATTGGAACCCATTTCTACTACACCAATCTTTGAGCCATGCATTTATATCTCTAATTTTATCTACTGTACCTCAATTTGCATGTGGCTCAGGTAGTAATCCAGAGATTATTACCTTTGTGGTTCTGCTTTTTAATTTAGCCCCGAGCTGCTCGTAGTCCCTCAGCAGAACCTCTTTCCTAGTCCACCTATGTCGTTGGTACCTACGTGGACCAAGACAACGGGATCCTTCCCCTCCCACTCCACGTTCCTTTCCAGCCCAGAAGAGATGTCCTTAACCTTGGCACCAGGTAAGCAACAGAGATTTTGGAACTCTCTGTCTTTGCTGCAGAGAACAGTATCTATTCCCCTAACTATGCTTTCCCTAATACTACTACATTTCTCTTTTCTCCCCCCACTTGAATGGTGCTGTGGTCAGTTTGCTCATCCTCCCTGCAGTCTGTGCCCTCGTCCACACCAGGAGCAAGAACCTATTGGACAAGGGCACTGCCTGAGGCTCATCCAAAGCTAAATTCTGGATCCTCATGCCTGCCTCACTCACAGTAAACTTAATACATTTGCTTTATTCAGTAATGATCTTTGTCAGTTGTAAAACTTCCTTTTCTTTCTCTTTAAAAGTAAACAGCTAAAAATTCAACTTCTCATTTATCTCCTAATGCAAATTCCTACTCATGTTGTATTTACATGTATCCCATCTTAGCTTGTCCATTTCCAGTTCAAAATGACTGCTTTTACACCTAACCCTTTGATGGTTTAAGCCTTGCAGTCTGACTGTCTTCAGTTTAATTAAATTAGTCACACACACACACACACACACACACAACATACACACACACACACACACACACACACAACATACACACATCCCTCACAAGTCTGCTTCACAGTATCCCACAATAATATGGAAAATTTGATATTTTATTTACAGTACCCACTGGAACCCTACCAAACACTGCAGATGATGAGCCTGGTCACCTTTGCCTCAAAGGATGAACAAGAAGAGAGAAGACATGCCAGTAGAAGATTTTTGGGTTCTCTTTAATGTTAACTGTCATTCTATTCTCATATTCTCTCATTGCCACTCTTAATTTCCTCTTTCCTTCCCTTCTCAACCTATTGTATGTGACCTAGTTCTCATTTGAATAATTCACCTGACATATATCATACACTTTTTTAATCATTTACTGATTTAATTAGTTATATCCTGGGTTTATCCTAGCAAGAAAAAATCATGAATGCAACAGTTCTTTCAAAAACAGAGTTCCCAAGTTTGTTGGCACACATGAAACAGAGATGGCATGTCTGCAGGATGGAAGACAATTGCAGAGGCAAGGACTTTCTGCATAGTGATGTAGCCAGAGCCAGACGGCCACTAGAACATCTGAAGCTATGACTCAAGGACGCTTATGAATGTGGCATGAAGCCACTAAATCACAATTATCATGGAAGTCACCAGCTGAAGTCAGAGGAGAAAGGTGACACCTCTTGTGCTGTGCACCACCACAATGTCCAGTGGCTACAGCGGCTTGGCAACAGGCGCCAACGCCGAAAACAACAACCCATAACAACACCTGGAAGCTTCATGTGCAGCACTTGTGGCAGGGCCTGCCTCTCAAGGATTGGCCTCTTCAACCATCAACAAAGGTGTGCCATATGAAGATATGAAATCCATCTGAAATGGATTGTTTGCTGCATGTCCATCATCTTTTGTAGATGGGAGGAAGCCAACAATTTAATTAGTTACAATTGTTCTTCAATCAATTATTTTAGTTTAATAGATAAATTAATCCAGTTTATTAGTGTAATGAAGTAATAGTTACTTACAAATTCTTCGCTCTGCATTTCACACACTTCCCTAGCTTAAATGGCAAAAAAAAGCAATACTTTATCAACCAATCCCCTATCTGCTAGCTATGACATCATTCCTTGATTTTTTTTTTGATTTTTGAAACTCTGGTTCCCAACTCACCACTCCTCTCACTCTCCCACAGATCTGCTCTTAACCATGACATTATCCTGGGTCACCCTTCTCACTCACCCGCAGATCCACTCTCAGACCAGTTTTAATCCTGGATCATTCCTCTCACTCTCCCACAGGCCCACTCTCGGTCCTCATTTTATCTTGGGTCACTCCTCTCACTCTCCCACAGATCCGCTCTCAGGTCTCCTTTTATCCTGGATCATTCCTCTCACTCTCCTGTTTTTGGGGTGTAAATTGGACATACCAAAGGATTTCAATTTAGCAGTTGGTTGCCATCACTATATCTGCACAGGCGTTGGTCCCACAGAATAAATTTTTGCAACTGTTGCATGTTACCTTTGAAAGACCTGGAGGCTCAACCTGAGAAATGATTGATTTTGGTGCTCCATTTTGTGCATTTCCTTGCATTTGGAGCTTACTGTTAACCCCCCATTTATTATTTTATACACCTCTATCAGGTTGCCTCAATAGTTGATGTTATTCTAAATAGATCCAGCTTCTTAAACCTATCTGAGTAACTAAGGTTCTTTAAGCTTATTATTAATGTCACTCCTCATACTAGCCTGTGAATTCTAATCACCTTAATGTAGATGGTTTCCCTAGTAACTCCATAGTTACAAAGGGCCAGGGTAACAAGGCGATCACAACGATGTGTGGGCAAACATAGAAAGCAGAAGAAAATAACCAAGCACTGTGACTTACATAAGCTGACCAAATGTCTCATCACATCAACACACTGTAATAAAATCCAAATTATGAGAATCTTAGTATAATTTGTTTAAATATGTAAAGCTCATCATTTTAAACTACTTTTTCCACCCAAGTCCAGGCAGCTCATTCAATTCAGTGACAGAAATGTTCAATAAAGCCAGTTAATGCATTGACAGCACAGCACAGTCTCTTCATCTCAGAAAAGCAGCTGCAATTAGTTTTGAAGGAGCTAATACCCTCATGTAAATTTTAAAAGCTCAATTTGAGCTGTTAATTTACTACATACAACTCCTTTGGGAACTAAAACTAAACAAAAACACCTATAACTGCCATTAGCTTATCCTCAAACTGTTTTCACTGAAGCTTTTGCAGAACCAGCAGTGAGAAAAATGTATTTATTATTTAAGTGAGAAAAGTATATTGGTTAGAACATTCTTCAATTCTCCTGCCTACCGATTTGACACATCGACCACCTCCAATCCCAATGAAAAGAGTTGATTTTTCAGTGAAACACTGGCAATCTGTAACATGGGTCTCAATTTTAAGTTCAGCATGTATGGGCAGTGGGAAATTTGGAAGTAAGAACAGTGTCTGTTGGCGGAATCTCTCTTACCTCACTGTAATTTAAGCTCCTGGTTTCTTGGCCAATCAGAGGGAACGGTGTGAGGTGGACAGCATGACTCCTGTATTTACAGGGACACTCCAAACATGCAAGTTGAAGGAGTTTAGAATTGGGAAGAGTAAAGAGAAACAAATAGCAGAATGATGCCCACATGGACAAAGGCTGCACATTGTTTTTGTGACTCCTCCCTGGATGTGCTGCTAGGTGCTGTGGGGAGTCAGAAAGAGACTATTGGGAGGTAGGAACCTGAAGCTGACACCAAGAAAGCATGGAAAGAAAGAGGAAGAAGGGTCATACGGACTTGAAACGTTAACTCTGTTTCTCTCTCCACAGATGCTGCTAGACCTCCTGAGTTTTTCCAGCATTTTCTGTTTTTGTCCAAGAAAGCATGGTTAGTTGCCACACTGCAGAGGCCGATTTTCCTGTTGCAGGTAGGAATCAGGAGGCAGATTTGACTCTGGGTCACAAATCCACCTCTGTCTTCCACCAGGGATGGCAGTGGAAATGGAGGTGGGACACACCAGGGAAGCAAGCCACCTTCAGGCCCAAATCATCTTTGCATGGTCTTTAAAGTGGTCAGGGCAAATGGTGAGCTGGGATCCTGGAGAGGATGGGGAAAGGCTGGGTCCTAAAATTTTATTAGTATTCAGTTTTTTGTCCAAACTTTCACTTTTTTTGCATTAATTAAAGCTGCTCCAGTGCTGCCACCATTGTTCTTGCAGGTTGCAACTGGTCAGTTACACAGAGCTCCTAATGACTCCTACAAAAATCTTGGGAGATCAGAAGGCGAGCTTTGAATGAGTTCCCCAATGCCCTCAAGCCAACCAACGAACAAGGCGACCGACTTCACATTCAATGTTCAGCCCACTCTTCACCGTCCTCAGGAAAGTCAGTAGAGTCAGGAATGGAGGCAGCAGGCTGGAATGGAGGCAGCAGGCTGGAATGGAGGCAACAGGCTGGAATGGAGGCAACAGACTGGAATGGAGGCAGCAGGCTGGAATGGAGGCAGCAGACTGGAATGGAGGCAACAGGCTGGAATGGAGGCAACAGACTGGAATGGAGGCAGCAGGCTGGAATGGAAGCAACAGGCTGGAATGGAGGCAACAGGCTGGAATTGAGGCAGCAGACTGGAATGGAAGCAACAGGCTGGAATGGAGGCAACAGGCTGGAATTGAGGCAGCAGACTGGAATGGAGGCAACAGACTGGAATGGAGGCAACAGACTGGAATGGAGGCAGCAGACTGGAATGGAGGCAACAGGCTGGAATGGAGGCAACAGGCTGGAATGGAGGCAACAGACTGGAATGGAGGCAGCAGACTGGAATGGAGGCAGCAGACTGGAATGGAGGCAGCAGACTGGAATGGAGGCAGCAGACTGGAATGGAGGCAGCAGCAGACTGGAATGGAGGAAGCAGACTGGAATGGAGGCAGCAGCAGACTGGAATGGAGGCAGCAGACTGGAATGGAGGCAACAGGCTGGAATGGAGGCAGCAGCAGACTGGAATGGAGGAAGCAGACTGGAATGGAGGCAACAGGCTGGAATGGAGGCAACAGGCTGGAATGGAGGCAACAGGCTGGAATGGAGGCAGCAGCAGACTGGAATGGAGGCAGCAGCAGACTGGAATGGAGGAAGCAGACTGGAATGGAGGCAGCAGACTGGAATGGAGGCAGCAGCAGACTAGAATGGAGGCAGCAGACTGGAATGGAGGCAGCAGACTGGAATGGAGGCAACAGGCTGGAATTGAGGCAGCAGCAGACTGGAATGGAGGCAACAGACTGGAATGGAGGCAGCAGACTGGAATGGAGGCAGCAGACTGGAATGGAGGCAGCAGCAGACTGGAATGGAGGAAGCAGACTGGAATGGAGGCAGCAGACTGGAATGGAGGCAACAGACGAATGGAGGCAGCAGACTGGAATGGAGGCAGCAGACTGGAATGGAGGCAACAGACTGGAATGGAGGCAACAGACTGGAATGGAGGAAGCAGACTGGAATGGAGGCAACAGGCTGGAATGGAGGCAACAGGCTGGAATGGAGGCAACAGGCTGGAATGGAGGCAGCAGCAGACTGGAATTGAGGCAGCAGACTGGAATGGAGGCAGCAGCAGACTAGAATGGAGGCAACAGACTGGAATGGAGGCAGCAGCAGACTAGAATGGAGGCAGCAGCAGACTAGAATGGAGGCAGCAGACTGGAATGGAGGCAGCTGACTGGAATGGAGGCAGCAGACTGGAATGGAGGCAGCAGGCTGGAATGGAGGCAGCAGACTGGAATGGAGGCAGCAGGCTGGAATGGAGGCAGCAGCAGACTAGAATGGAGGCAACAGACTGGAATGGAGGCAGCAGCAGACTAGAATGGAGGCAGCAGACTGGAATGGAGGCAGCAGGCTGGAATGGAGGCAGCAGCAGACTAGAATGGAGGCAACAGACTGGAATGGAGGCAGCAGCAGACTAGAATGGAGGCAGCAGCAGACTAGAATGGAGGCAGCAGACTGGAATGGAGGCAGCTGACTGGAATGGAGGCAGCAGACTGGAATGGAGGCAGCAGACTGGAATGGAGGCAGCAGACTGGAATGGAGGCAGCAGACTGGAATGGAGGCAACAGGCTGGAATGGAGGCAGCAGACTGGAATGGAGGCAGCAGACTGGAATGGAGGCAGCAGACTGGAATGGAGGCAGCAGACTGGAATGGAGGCAGCAGACTGGAATGGAGGCAACAGGCTGGAATGGAGGCAGCAGACTGGAATGGAGGCAGCAGACTGGAATGGAGGCAGCAGACTGGAATGGAGGCAGCAGACTGGAACGGAGGCCGGCAGCACAATTTCTTTTGCTGCCCCATCTGCCTTCCATCCTGATTTGGGTTGGAAAAACCCAGTTCCTGGATCCACTGCAGCAAGCGCTTTAATGGCCTGAGCAGGTCAGGAAAGATGAGTACAGTGGCACATGGACTTACATCTTCCTCTGCACATCGCCCCACCTCCTTGTTGAACCTACTCCATCACATTGCTCCTCTGACATGGGACGTGGGCATCATTGACTAGGCCAGCATTTATTGCCGATCCCTAACTGCCCTGGAGAGGTGGTGCTGAGCCAGATTCTTGACCCGTTGCACTCAATGTAGTGTAGGTACACCCACAGTGCTGTTAGGAAGGGAGTTCCAGGATTTTTACCCAGCAACGGAATCACAGAATCACAGAATTGTTATGGCCTAGAAGGAGGACATTCGGTCCATCATGTCTGCATTGGCTCTCTGAGCATTTTAACTTAGTGCCAATCTCCTGCCTTTTCCCCATAACCTTGCACATTATTTCCATTTAGATAGTAATCCAATGCTCTCTTGAATGCCTCAATTGAATCTGCCTCCACTACACTTCCAGACAGTGTATTCCAAACCCTAAGTACTTGCTGTGTGAAAAAGGTTCTCGCACCTCACATTTGCTTCTTTTGCAAAACACTTTAAAACCGTGTCCTCTGGTTCTTGATCCATTTACGAGCGGGGACAGTTTCTCCCTATCTACTCTGCCCAGCCCCCTCATGATTTTGAAAACTTCCATCAAGTCTCCTCTCAGCCTTCTCCTCTACATGGAAAGCAGTCCCAACTTCTCCGATCTTTCCTCATAACTGAAGTCTCTCATCCCTGGAACCATTCTCGTAAACCTCTTCTGCAATCTCTCCAATACATTCATATCCTTCCTATAGTGTGGCACACAGAACTGTACACAATAGTCCAGCTGAGGCCTAACCAGTGTCTTATATAAGTTCATCATAATCTCCCTGCTCTTGTGCTCTATGCCCCTATTAATGAAGCCTAGAATACCTTGTGCTTTAGAAACAGATCTCTCTTCCTGTCCTGCCATCTTTAATGACTTATGTACATGTACATCAAGGTCTCTCTGCTCCTGCACACCCTTTAGAATAATATCCTTTATTTTATACTGTTGCTCCATGTTCTTTGTACCAAAGTGTATCACCTCACACTTCTCCGCATTGAACTTCATCTGCAACCTATCTGCCCAGTCCAGCAACGTGTCAATGTCCTTTTGAAGTTCTACACTGTCCTCACAGTTTACAATTCTCCCAAGTTTTGTGTCATCCACAGACTTTGAAATGGTCCCCTGCACACCAAAACCTAGATCATTTATATATATCAGGAAGAGCAAGGGTCCCAAAACTGACCCTTGGGGAACTGCACTACAAACCTTCTTTCAGCCCAAAAAATACCCAATAAACATTACTCTCTCTTTCCTATCCCTCAGTCAATTTTGTATCCATGTTGCGACTGCCCCTTTTATTCCATGACCTATAACTTTCCTCACAAGTCTGCTGTGTGGCACTGTATCGAATGCCTTTTGGAAGTCCATATACACCACATCAACGGCCTTGCCCTCATCAACCGCCTCTGTTACGTCTTCAAAAAACCCCAAGAAGTTAGTTAGACACGATTTTCCTTTAACAAATCCATGCTGACTCTTCCGACTCAATCCACATTTTTCCATGTGACTATTAATTCTATACTGAATAATTGTTTCTAGAAGTTTCCCCACCACTGAAGTAAAACTGACTGGTCTGTAATTGCAGAGCAAATCTTTACAACATTTTTTGAATAAGAGCGTAATGTTTGCAATTCTCCAGTCATTGATGAAGGAACAGTGATATAGTTCCACATCAGCAAGGTCCATTGCTTGGAGAGGACTTTGCAGAAGTACACATGGGCTGTAGCTTCCAAGCTCCAGGGCAGTGTGACTGGGGGGTACACCAGAGATGCATGAAGAGCCCACACCCCCGGAAGTTCACAGGTAAGGATTGTAGGGCAATTGCTTGGGAAGTGCAAACCTCTTAAGGGCAATTGTCTTGCACTGGGAAGCATCTGAAAATTGAGATTTAAATTGCAAAATTTGGACTGGGTTACATCAATGGTTACCCAGAAAAAGTTAGAAGAATTAAAACCACTTCTAGCTTCTGGGTAACTAATGTACAGACTCAGACCGAACCCCGATTTAACTTTCCGAACACACGTGAACCCCCAGGGGACCCTCTGTATCCCTGTTACAGGACTCCCCCACCCCACCACAGGACCTCCCCAAGCCCCCTCCACAAGACTCTCTCCAGCAACAGGATGCTTCCCCCTACCATGGGATTGCCCCCAACCCCTGACCAGCTCCCTCACGACCCCACACCCCAGGCCTGGCCTGACCCAAACCCCCACCCCGAATTGAACCCCGCCAACTGTCTGACCATCCTCCCTGCCAACTGGGTGACCCACCCCCCCACTCAGCACCCTTCATCCCCTAACTGGCCAACCTCATCTCCCCCACTCATGAGTGGCTGATGTGTCCGCCCACCACCCCCTGACAGGCTGATCACTCACCGATCCCCTCTAACTGGCCGACCCCTCACTCTCCCCCAACTGGCTGACTCCCACCAGCCCCCCTCTCTCCTTACTGGCTGACCCCTCCCACTACCACCACCATCCCCTCCCACCGACTGGGCGAATCCCCCCACCTCCCAACTGGCTGACCAACCCGTCCCAACCCAAATTCTAACCATTACCTGATAAACCTATCTTCTCCTGGCTTGAAAGTGGCTGGAATTTTAAACTCACCTGATTTACGCCAGCCGGTGCCATTAGAAAGGGGTTGTGGTCTCCTTCCATCTATTTCAGCAGCACTCAACTGAAGGTCTCAGGAGCGCACTGCCATGTACAGCTCTCGCCCGGCCTGAGTCGGAAGATTGGGTGAGACAGGATCGAAAAAATTTCAAGGTAAGGAAGTAAGAGTGGGTTCTGACTGCCACTCCGCGGAAGTTCAGTCTCAAGAAATAGGAACAGGAATAGACCATATAACCATTAAGCCTGTACCTCAATTCAATACGATTGTAGATGATCTTGAGCTTCAACTCCACTTTACTGCCCGCTCTCCATTTCCCTTGATTCCATGAGAGACCAAGGCCAGAATATTGCCGTCAACGTGCGGGGACGGGCCCGACATGCCAACGCGTTAAGTAACATGTGATGACGTCGGGCGAGCATCCCAACGTCATCGTGTGTCATTTAGATATTTTGTTTGGTGGGCACGTACTGGAGGCAGCTGCACACCCGCCAAACTGTCAACTGCCTATTAAGGCCATTAAAAAATCAATTAAAGTTGTTTGCAATGCTGCCCGTCCAACCTTGGGCACTACCAGCCGTGCTTCACACTGGGTGGGCCTTAATTGGCCTGCCCACGTAAAATGGCAGCGCACAGCCGATAATGGGCGGTGATCAGCTCCACACCTGCTCCCGCCCACTCTCGCCCAGCCCGCCCGACATAGGTAAGTTTCTGGCCCAAAAGTCTGTCTATCCCAGTTGACATGCGAGTAAGACCTGAAGGAAATCATAAATATTGTAAATCAAACTTTATTCTCTTAGTTTCTTTAAAAATGAACTTTGCTGAACCAAAGGATGGCTACTACAAGTCACCTGATGTCTGGAATTGTAAGGTGTCCACTATGGCATTATATGCTTGGCACTGGAAACATGCCCTGACATGTTACTCATGGAATCTAACACCTGGGACTGTCAAGGTCCATTTCAAGAAGGAACAATTGAAAGGAAATAGATGTCAATGCATCTTTAGAAGCTTACCCCTCTAGCAGAGCCTGAGACAATAACTACCCAGAACAGGGTGATTAATATGGATTACGATTCTCTCAGAGGTTTTTTAAAAATTCATTCGTGGGTTGTGGGCTTTGCTGGCTAGGCCAGCATTTATTGCCCATCCCTAGTTGTCCTTGAGAAGGTGGCGGTGAGCTGCCTTCTTGAACCACTGCAGTCCATGTGGTGTAGGTGCACCCACAGTGCTGTTAGGAAGGGAGTTCCAGGATTTTGACCCAGCAACACTGAAGGAACGGCAATATAATTCCAAATCAGGATTGTGAGTGACTTGGAGGGAACTTCCACGTGATGGTGTTCCCATCTATCTGCTGCCTTGTCCTTCTAAATGGTAGTGGTTGTGGGTTTGGAAGGTGCAGTCTAAGGAGCATTGGTGAATTCCTGCAGTGCATCTTGTAGATGGTACATACTGCTGCTACTGTCCTGGATGGTGTCAAGTTTCTTGAGCGTTATTGGAGCTGCACTCATCCAGGTAAATGGACAGTACTCCATCACACTCCTGACTTGTGCCTTGTAGATGGTGGACAGGCTTTGGGAGTCAGGAGGTGAGTTACTCACCACAGGATTCCTAGCCTTTAAACTGCTCTTGTAGCCACAGTTTTTATATGGCTAGTCCAGTTCAGTTTCTGGTCGATGGTAAGCCCAGGATGTTGATAGTTGGGGATTTGGTGATGGTAATGCCATTGAACGTCAGATTCTTTTTTGTTGGGGATGGTCATTGCCTGGCACTTGCGTGGCTCAAATATTACTTTCCGCTTGTCAGCCCGAGATGGGTGGAGCTTAAGAAGGTTCTCTGGTCGAAGGATGTAAATGCATTGGAAGCAGTTCAGAGAAGGTTTACAAGACCAATACCTGGATTGGGTGGGTTGTCTTATGAGGAAAGGTTAGACAGGCTATGCTTGAATTCACTGGAGTTCATAAGAGTAAGAGGTGACTTGATTGATACATCTAAGATCCTGAAGGGTCTTGACAGGGTGGATGTGGAAAGGATGTTTCCTCTTGTAGGAGAATCTAGAATTGGGGTCACTGTTTAAAATTAAGGGGTCACCCATTTAAGACAGAGGGGAGAAATTTTTTCTCTCAGAGGGTCATGAGACTTTGGGAACTCTCTTCCTCAAAAGACAGTGGAAGCAGAGTCAATGAATATTTTTAACACAGAGGTAGATAGATTCTTGATAAGCAAGGGGGTGAAAGGCTATAGGGTAGGTAGAAATGTAAAGTTGAGGTTACAATCAGATAAGCCATGTTCTTATTAAATGGCAAAGCAGGCTCGAGGGGCCAAGTGGCCTACACCTGCTCCTAATCTGTGTGTTAATTTCAATTGACCTGTGTGTTTGCTGGGAGAGGGAGCTAGTTGCAGCTTGGACCTCATGTTCCTCAGCTCACAGGGGATCTATTCGACGCAGTTAGGGCTCAGGAGATGTCCTGGGGAGCTTGGAAGGTGACAGAAGTTCTCTGGTTCTGTGTTGGAGAGGGTTAGGGCTCAGAAGAAGCCCTGGGCGTCATTTATAGCTCAGTGCATCTGGGAGACTGGAATTCGGAGAAACCAAGGGACAGTGCCAGCTTAGTGAAGCTAGCAGTTTGTGATAGAGTTGGAATTGTGTCAGGAATTAGAGACAGGAGTGCAGCTTTGTGAATCCTGTGGGATACAGTCTCAGGAGGAGAGACTGAATCATTGGGAGGTGAACACTCATTGAAGCAGTCAGGGTTGGACCAGTTTTTGAGGCAATTTGGAGGTTCGATCTTTGAAAGTAAAGATTTGAAATCTCTCATAAGGGAGACAGGGTTTTAATGAGATATTGGGACTCACAGTGGTCACTGACATCAGTGTTGGTTGCTGAGAAATCCATGTTATCTGCCTTGGTTGCATCTGCCACTTAATTGTACTGTGGTGTGATCAACCATTGTTTGTCTGTTAATTCATATTTAATTCATGTTACTTCTGAATGTTAGAGCATAAGATAGATATTGTAGATTGCTTTACCTTTCTGTTTTTGTATAGTAAAGTTATTTGTTTGTTTAAAACTGTGGAATCTTGTGGCTTTATTCTCCTAGTGGTAACTGGGATTTCAAACTTTGTCTACTTTAATCAAACAGTTACTGGCCCCTAGTCAGATTGCACCAGGATGATCTGAGCTCTTTGCCTTGCTCCTCCTGCAGGTCCAAGCCTTGCTGCTCTGCAGTGTTGTGCAGATTACAGCACACACCACCAGTCTGGAGACCCTGGCTGGTGTGCACTGAAGAGTGTCTCCAGATCTGTCTAGGCACCTGAAGCACATTTTCAGCGCAGCAATGGCCTGGTCAATCAGACACCTGATGATGACATGGCATTCATTGTAGCTCTGATAAACATGAGTGGTCATGTTTCTCACAGGTGTCATGAGCAAAGTTTT
Source organism: Cetorhinus maximus (assembly GCF_964194155.1). Taxonomy (NCBI): domain Eukaryota; kingdom Metazoa; phylum Chordata; class Chondrichthyes; order Lamniformes; family Cetorhinidae; genus Cetorhinus; species Cetorhinus maximus. The sequence goes on from NC_135885.1 coordinate 96,304,412, forward strand.
GCACCCTTCAGTGCCATACCAACCAGGCTCTCCAGAATGGTTCTGTAATCTGCACAACATTGCAGAGCAGCGCGGATTGGACCTGCAGGAGGAACAAGACTAAGAGCTCAGATCATCCTGTTACAATCTGGTTAGGGACCAGTAACTGTTTGCAGTGGGTATCCATTCTCATTGAGCATCCAATCCTTAGGTCTATTTGTAGATCCAGGGACATCAGGTAGCCTGGACTGCTGCAGGTCAAAACCATCATGGCAGCTGCCTGGAAATCTCACACACATCTGCTCAAAGATTGTTTTGTAGTTGCACACCAGCTGCATTTGATAAAGCAGAATCCCTTGGGTTTGATGAACACTCCTGTTTGTTCTATGGATTGCCATGTATTGCTATGGATGTGTAAGAGGGCCTGAGAGCCCCATCGGAGTCTCACTTAGGTTCAGAACCGTACTCTGGACGTAACAGGAATGAGTGACAATGCCAAGTAATATGTTAAAGCAACAATTTTATTGAATAATGATAATAATAATGATATGACAATTGATAATATAAAAAGAGAAGTAAAAAAAGACAACTCTATTGAAAAGAGAAAGCACTATATCAGATGAAAAGAAGAAAGACAGATTTTTTTAAAAGCACAAACAATAACCCCAAATTGGCCTGTTTCATGCCAGCTGCCTAAAATTGATAACTCCAACTTAGTTTGTTCCACGACAGGATGCTAAATTGGTAAAAATTCCCCTTGGCACATACATTACCAAGTCTTCTGAGTAACCTTACATGAGTGGACTCTTTGGCCAGTCACTCCAATGTCCCTTCCTGTTGCAGTCTTCGGTGGTTGACTAATCAACCCTGGCTGCAGCCCCGTTTGCTGGAAGCAGTGTCTCTTTAGCCAAATTTCTGGCTCCAGTCCAGCTTTTCAAGGCTTAGTTCACATTTTCTCAAAACAATGGCTGGGAATTTCCATGCCCGCTGGCGTCAGGCATGTTCGGTGAGCAGACAATATGGCGAGAAGGCCAAAAATCGGTTTCACGACGGCGTGAAACCAGTTTGTGATCGTCCGTTCAGCCTGTCGATGGCGGGCCACATTCCCCACCATCGGACGTCGGGAACCTTATTGTAATACATCAGCATATCATTATAAAGCCAGCCCACTGGATTCATCCCTCCCCCTGCTGGATTGTCCACCCATGTTGGAGGGAAAACATGCTGACGTGTTTCATAACAGCATATATAAGGCAGGCACTTGGCAGGCTGCACTTCGCTTGGGTCTTTGAGGTTTGTTTGCCTACCTTGCTTCAGTCAGCACTCACAGTCATCAGCGCTAGGCTTCACAGACATCACCACATCACGGAGGCTCACAGGCAGGTCTCTACCTACCAGATCAGCCACATATGGGTGGCTTTTCAATGGTTGCAGGGCTAGGGCCTACTTGGAGAAGGGAGAGAAGTGGCCTCAGGCTAGAGAAGAGGCTGCAGGACAAGGGCTGTTCTGGGAAAGCAGTGTATCCCAGAATGTAGGTGGGGGCACAAGTTGATCTGTGCAAGTGACCTCAAGATGGTGAGGGCTGAGGAGGCAGTCTCCAGAGAAGATGAGGCCAGATGGACATGTGAGGGTATGTGTGTGAGAATGGGAGGTGATGTCCCTTGAGCTGGCAGTGAGTGAGATGCCAGTGAATGTGTGATGAGCTTGAGTGTGTGTGTTTAGAGTGATGAGATGGTTGCCATACCCTGATTACATGGATGAGATCATTCATCCACTATCTGCATTGGATGGCCAACTTCTTCGGTCACTGCTGCCACTGCCTACCAAGCCAGAACGGTAATGTTATTGCCCCTCCTGCAGCCAGCGCGGGAATAGAGGACATCAAGGCGAGCCTCCACGGCGTCCAAAAGGAGCTCAGGGGCTGCAGTCTTCTTGCCTTTCGTGGCCATGTCTTCTTTGTTGTAGTCCTGTGCTGGAAGCACTGAGCGCATCTGTACTTTAAATGTGGTACCTTGCGTGATGAAGTAGCAAGGTGATAGTATGGCAGGCAAATCAGAGCCCGCCTGCCATCGAAACAGTACGTATCCCGGGAATGCATAATTAATGCGGCGGATTTGGGATGATATGGCGTGAAAATCCGCCATTGCAGCTGACGGAAAAAACATCGTTTTCCCCACCCACTGTACTTAGTGAAAATCTGGGCTGATTCCACCCAATGACTCCAGGAAGACATGAATCCTTATCAATTCTCTTCACAGGCACTGCAAGGCTTTGCAGACTTGACAATCCAAGTTGTTTATGCATCTTTTGATCGCGTCTTCCCATATGCCATCAATCAGGTTGTAGTCTATCAATCAAACTCAATCTCCTGTTGCACCCCATGAAAGACCACTCTTGTCTTGGCATGTAGTTCAAAGGTCATTGGGATCAAAATAGTAAGAACAGTTCTTTTTTTAAAAACAATGGGAAAAAATAAGATTTTTTTAGCGGTGGTACATCTATAATGTTCAGTCAAAACAATACCTGTGTGATATGACATGCAAGAAAAAAGATTCTTTGGAAAAAGTCAAAGTCTACATAATAATATTATTGATTATATAATTGATCACTAATCAAAGCACAATGACATTTTAGATTAAATAAATGTCAACAAAGTAAGATTTTGAATATTGAATAACTTTAAATATTCAATATAGACTTAAAAGCAAGGGCAAAGCAAAAATAAAATGCAAAAATTTAAAATTGCAAAAATTAGTGGCTGCAGGCCTCAGGCCTACAGATGGCATCTGTACTTGTGGACGGACAGACAGAGCCACAAAGGCAAGCACCCATTCATTCTGGTTGGCATCCTCTGTGACAAAGTTGGCTTAACTGCCAGACCTGGCAACAAGCCAATAGTCTTATACATTGTAGTGGCTGACCGGGAGATCCTGGATACGTTTCCTGCAGTCCCTGAAAGGATCTGGAGGCAAAGAGGTTGAGGGTGATAATGGCTTTGACAACCACTGGTAATGTGTCATCAGGTCTACTTTTCAGCAGGTCTTCTTCTAGGACACTGCAGATATCTGCCATCCTTTGACCTAACATCCTGAGGCTCCTGAGGCACTGCTGTTCAGTGAGCCTCTGCCTGTAGACCTCCTGTTGTGGATGGTTCTTTCTGTGAACTGCACCTCTCTGCTAGCCCTTCTCTCTGCTGGTTCCCTACTCTCCTGGTCCTCTCTCTCCTGGTCCCCTCTCTGATTTGCAGCTACAGGTCTTTGAGCAACACGTTGCTGCATGTGCTATTGCATCTTGGTCCTTGTCTGAGGCCCAGCCTAAGACAGCATGAGCAACACCCATCCTGATGTGGTAGGACGAAGCTCCGAAGTGTAGAGAATAACCTCTCAACAAAAGTATTGTGAACAAATCCTTTCCCACTAGCAGGTAAGAAATCAGCTGTGAGTACTGAATATTTATTGCCATCTCTGCCTGAGATTGATTGAGTGCCCTCAGTTACTGTCGTTCACCTTAGTTTCTCTGTTAAGTTTCAGGAAACCGGGAAAATCTGTGGACCCAATGTTAACCTCAAAATAATATGTCATTATTGTTCGAATTGAGCAAATAGCATATGGATTATGCATATGAAGCAATTGGCAGATAGTATACAGTGTACGGTAGAATACTGGTTATGTTACTGGACCAATAACCTAGGCCTGAGCTGTAATCCAGAAGCCTGGGTTAACGTGAACACATGGGTTCAAATCACATTGGGGCAGCTGGGGGATTTAAATTCAATAAATTAAATAAATCTGGAATTAAAAAGCTAGTATAAGCGAGAATGACCATGAAACCATCAAATTGCCGTAAAAACCCATTTGGTTCATTAGTGTCCTTTAGGGAAGGAAATCTGCCTCCTTACCCAGTCCGGGCTACATGTGACTCCAGTTCTGTAGCAATATAAATGACTTTTAACTGCTATCTGAAATAGCTTAGCAAGCCATTCAGTTGCATTCAGAAGGTAGATTAAAGATGGGCAATAAATGCTAGCCTTACCAACTGTGGTAATTATATTTTGATAAACGTAGGACTGTAGCTTTAAGAATAATCATGTCTTGTAAGATCACATGATCTATGTAAACCAATCAGTTTGTAGCGCGGGGAAGCTCCAGGAGAGAGTTAGATACACACATGTAGATGCTGCTGCTGTCTTGTAAATAAAGTTAAATGTGTCCACCAAGAAAAGTTGCCTGGAAAATCAACTCTATAACACCAACATACCCCATACACCAGAAAAACTGAATTTAAAAAATTGATAACCTGCCCTGCCAAGGCTGTTCTGCACTTGGGAATGTGAAAGTCAGCACGTTGTATGCACTGTTATTTTTGGCAGTTTGAACCCTCACCCCATAGCAACCCCCCAACAATATTCAACATTATAATTCTTCCAATGGATTAAAAAAACTGTCATCTTACAAAGCGAATAGTTGCCACATATGAATTACAAAATTGCAAATAGACAACATTGACGGACAGGAGAAGACCAGCTGGCCTTAAACCTGCCTCACACCATGATATCTGGAGCATCATGAATAAACACTTTGTCTCTCCCTCCATCTCACTTTTCTTTAGGAAAAGAACCGTCTAACATGAAATTTATTCCTACTGTTACAAAATTTAATCTCATGTCCCCTGGTCTTAACCAATCTCCTAACCTAAATCCAATCATAAAAGCAAGATTTAGTATTAGATCTTTGATTGTTTCATCCCACTCAAGGATAATATGTTTTCTACTGTAAAATCATAATTTTGTTATCACTGTTAATTATTAATTTATCCATCAATTAATACAATTGCTTAATATTTTCAACTAAAGCAAGATTTTGTTCTACTATTTTCGAAAACTGGGAATCTTGCAGAAGCATACCATAAGTCAGATCAATCATTAAGTCAATTGCCAAGGGAAAAATGAAATCAATCCCCAAGGCAGAGAATCCTCTGTTGGCAGAAGCTCAGTGAAGCAGCAGTTCCCTTTAGCAACCTAACGGGCAAGAATTTGGCTCAGCTGCAATACCCACTGCACATAGTGGCAGTGCAACACAGGTACGTTAAGATAAAGCATGTAATTTAGTGCACTAACCCCTTAATGAGCAATTATGCAATTATGCTGGCAAGAACTGCAACAAAATTACTAAGCACTGTAATGCACAACACTGAGCACCATCACAGCAATTTCAACCAGTTGGGAAACAGACGGTGGGTGAGCACTCTGCTTTCATTGCAAGCCATTGTTGTGCATTTGCCACTGGCATGAAGCTTTATACAAACTGCAGTTTATAGGCTGTAATTCTGACAGTGGCAGCATGAAAGATTCTGAGAATGGATTTAACTGAGGGTATTCATTTTGCTGTATTAACCTCCAATTCTTGGCAGCAAACAAAATTAATTTTTAGCACCACATTACTTCAGATTATCTCCTGGCTTGCACCCGTATCAACACAAATGGCAATGATAAAATTCATTGATGTAATTCAGGTTGCTCTATAATAGTTGCCATTGTGCCAAACCTAATAAGCAACAACAGCTTGCACTGATATAACATCTTTAATGTAATACAATGCCCTAGGTGCTTCACAGGAGTGTTATCAAATAAAATTTGACAGTGCGCCACATAAGAATATATTAGGACATATGGCCAAAAGCTTGGTCAAAGGGGTAGGTTTTAAGGAGAGTTTTAAATGCAGGGACAGCTGTAGAGAGGCAGGAGTTTAAATTGGATGCTCTCCAAAAATGGGCGTGAGAATCATGATGTGCAATTACCCAGAGCCCCTTCAATGTCATGCAGGCAACACTCCAACTTTGTGCTGCGTGCACATTACAGTGATTTCTGCAAGCAGTCAGTGCTAACTGTTCATTAGCAGGGAGCTCAATATGGTTACTTCTTAATGTTAGCCTCCATTGCTTAAAGCTAGTCAGCACTCTTGAAGGAAAGATGCTGGAGGTGCTGAGATTATTGGCAATACTGTTCTGTGCAACAATTAACAATAGCTGACTAAGGAAGAGAGGGTGCACCAAGGTTTTCAGAGGCTGCGCTGCAGGTCTTGGTGGGGAAGGTGAAAAGGAGAATTGCCATGTATCAGCATTGGGCCAGGAGGCCTTCCAGATACACAATGAGAAGGCAATGGAAACTGCCACTGAGGTCAGGAGTTTAATACTAAAAGGGCCTGGATGCACTGCTGCAAGAAATTTAATGGCCTCACATGAGTGGTATACCTTATAATGCTATACCCTTCAAAGGTCAGGAAGCACAAGGGTGGTGGGTGAATAGGACCTGGTGCAAGTTAGTATTTAAAATGTGATATAGGCTCGGAGGGCCAAAGGGTGAAATTGATACTAAATGGTTGTTGTGCAAATAAGAAGCACCTATTTGAATGTTTGGCTTTAATATGCAATTTTCAGGTTAATTGATGATTATCATGACATAAAAGTATCTGCAGGCAGTGAAACTGACAACTGAAGGTTTAACACTCAAATGCTGGTTAGCTGCAATTTTCCTAGAGCCGTCTTTATAGACTGCACTCATCCATTTCCACTGAAAATATGGAGAGCAGGGGCTTTGAGTGAAAGGACCGGATGTCTGGTGGAGAAGGTATAGAGGAATTGAGGGATGTCCTCTTTTGGCAGGGAAGGGAGGGAGAGGGGTAGTTGATGCATCACTTGTGGGGTGAGGGTATCTGCAAGATCACAGAGCCAGGAACCCTGACCTAAGGTCATGGCTGTGGTGCTACAAGAAATTTAATAAATTGACACCAGTGGTCAAGGTAAAATCCATCTTATAAACACATTTCTCAATAACTGCACCACTGCCACCATCATCACAACCTCAAGACACTTTATCCACCATCTAACCACACAATGACATTCACACCCCTGACACTGTTCCATTTGTGATGAGCCTTGACCTGGAAGCAGTGCAATAAGGAAAATTTGTAATTTCTTTAAAATGTCTGTGGTATCTGTAATTGTTTTTAAGAGGGTATGAAAGGGATTTTTAAGAGTTTGCATTAATAATAAAGGGAGATCAATTGTACCTTTCTTGAATAATAAGAAATATTGATCCAAGTGACCTGGCAACCCTTGACCTGGAAGCAGTACCAACAAGAAGGAAATTAAAAAAGAGGCTGTACAGCTGGTAGGCATAAAGGAGAGCTGCAGACACAAAGAGGTGCTGCAGGAGGACAGTGTTCAAATACCTGGTATGTATAGGAGTAAGCGGAGCCCTCTACAAAAAGGTCAATTTTCTGTTTAGCATAGAAACATAGAAAATAGGAGCAGGAGATTCAACCCTTTGAACCTGCTTCGCCATTCATTATGATCGTGACTGATCATCCAACTCAATAGTCTGCTCCCACTTTCTCCCCATACCCTTTGATCCCTTTCGCCCCAAAAGCTATATCTAAATCCTTCTTGAAAACATGCAATGTTTTGGCCTCAACTACTTTCTATGGTAGTGAATTTCACAGGCTCACCACTCTCTGGGTAAAGAAATTTCTCCTTATCTCAGTCCTAAATGGTCTACCCCGTATCCTCAGACTGTGACCCCTGGTTCACATTGGGACCCCCCCACCATTGGGAACATCCTTCCTACATCTACCCTGTCTAGCCCTGTTAGAATTTTATAGGGTTCTATGAGATCCCCTCTCATTCTTCTGAACTCCAGCGAATATAATCCTAACCGACTCAATCTCTCCTCATATGTCAGTCCCACCATCCCAGGAATCAGTCTGGTAAACCTTCTCTGCATTCCCTCTATAGCAAGAACATCCTTCCTCAGATAAGGAGACCAAAACTGCACACAATATTCTAGGTGTGGTCTTGCCAAGGCCCTGTATAATTGCAGCAAGACATCCCTGCTCCTGTACTCGAATCCTCTGGCTATGAAGGCCAACATACCATTTGCCTCCTTTACCGCCTGCTGCACCTACATGCTTATCTTCAGCGTTGCACATTCCCCTCTCTCAATTTATAGCCTTTCAGATAATAATCTTCTCTCCTGTTCTTGTTACCAAAGTGGATAACCTCATATTTATCCACATTATACTGCATCTGCCATGCATTTGCCCACTCAGCTTGGCCAAATCACACTGAAGCATCTCTGCTTCATGCTCACAGCTCACCCTCCCACCCAGATTTGTGTCATTCGCAAATTTGGAGATATTACATGTAGTTCCCTCATCTAAATCATTAATATATTTTGTGAATAACTGGGGTCCCAGCACCAATCCCTGTGATACCCCACTAGTCACTGCCTGCCATTCGGAAAAAGACCCGTTTATTCTCCTGTCTGCCAACCAGTTTTCTATCCATCTCAATACACTACCCCCTATCCCATGCGCTTTAATTTTACATGCAAACCTATTATGTGGGACTTTATCGAAAGCCTTCTGAAAGTCCAAATAAACCACATCCACTGGCTCCCCCTCATCAACTCTACTAGTTACATCCTCAAAAAATACCAGTAGATTTGTCAAGCATGATTTTCCTTTCGTAAATCCATGCTGACTGTCCAATTCTCCCACTGTTCTCCAAGTGCTCAGCTATTAAATCTTTTAGAATGGATGCTAGAATTTTCCCCACTACCGACGTCAGGCTGACTGGTCTATAATTCCCTGTTTTCTCTCTATCTCCCTTTTTAAATAGTGTGGTTACATTAGCTACCCTCCAATCTGTAGGAACTGTTCCAGAGTCTATAGAATCTCGGAAGATGACCACCAATGCATCCACTATTTCTAGGGCCACTTCCTTAAGTAGTGTTGGATGTAGATTGTCAGGCCCTAGGGATTTTACAGCTTTCAATCCCATCAATTTCCTCAACACCATTTCCCTACTAATACTGATTTCTTTCAGTTCCTCCTTCTCACTAAACCCTGTGTTCCCCAACATTTCTGGTATGTTATTAGTGTCCTCCTTTGTGAAGACAGAGCCAAAGTATTTATTTAGTTGGTCAGCCATTTCTTTGTTCCCCATTATAAATTCCCCTCTTTCTGACTGTAAGGGACCTACATTTGTCTTCACCAATCTTATTCTCTTCACATATCTATAAAAACTTTTACAGTCAGTTTGTATGCTCCCTGCAAGCTTACTCTTGTACTCTATTTTCCCCTCCTTAATCAATCCCTTGGTCCTTCTTTGCTGAATTCTAAACTGCTCCCAATTCTTAGGTCGGTTGTTTCTTTTTGGCCAATTTGTATGCCTCTTCCTTGGATCTAATACCATCTCTAATTTCCCTTGTAAGCCATGGTTTGGCCACCTTTCCTGTTTTACTTTTGTGCCAGACAGGAATAAACAATTGTTGTAGTTCACCCATGCGCTCTTTGAATGTTTGCCATTGCCTATCCACCATCATCCCATTAGGTAGCGTTTCTCTATCCATCCTAGCCAACTCGCGCCTCATACCATCATAGTTTCCTTTATTAAGATTCAGGACCCTAGTCCCAGAATCAACTACGTCACTCTCCATCTTGATGAAGAATTCTATCATATTATGGTTGCTCATCCCCAAGAGGCCTCGCACAACTAGATTGCCAATTATTCCTTTCTCATTACACAATACTCAGTCGAGGATGGCCTGTTCTCTTGTTGGTTCCTCAGTGTATTGGTCCAGAAAAACTATCCCATATACACTCCAGGAACTCTTCCTCTACGGTATTGTTACTAATTTGATTTGCCCAATCTATATGCAGATTAAAGTCACCCATAATTACAGATGTTCCTTTATTGCATGCATCTCTAATTTCCTGTTTAATGCCATTCCCAACATCATCGCTACAGTTTGGGGGTGTATATACAACCCCCACTAACGTTTATTGCCCCTTAATGTTTCTCAGCTCTACCCATACAGGTTCCACATCGTCAGAGCTAATATCTTTCCTCACTATTGCGTTAATTTCCTCTTTAACCAGCAATGCAGCTCCACCGCCTTTTCCTTTTTGTCTGTCCTTCCTAAATACTGAATACCCCTGGATGTTCAGTTCCTATCCCTGGTCACCCTGCAGCCATGTCTCCGTAATCCTGATTATATCATACCTGTTTACATCTATTTGCGTGGTTAACTCATCCACTTTATTGCAAATGCTCCTCGCGTTAAGGCACAAAGCCTTAAGGCTTGTCTTTTTAACATTACTTGTCCCATTCCCACTATTTTTCACTGAGGCCCTGTTTGATTCTAGCCCTTGATTTCTCTGCCTATCACTTTTCTTATTCCCCTTTCTGTCTTTTGTTCTTGTCCTTGATTCTCCCCTCTCTGACTCCTTGCATAGGTTCCCATCCCTCTGCCATTTTATTTTAAACCCTCCCCAACCACTCTAGCAAATACTCCCCCTAGGACATCAGTTCTGGTCCTGCCCAGGTGTAACCCGTCCAGGTTGTATTGGTCCCACGTCCCCCAGAACCAGTCGCAATGTCCCAGGAATCTGAAACCCTCCCCCTCACACCATCTCTTCAGCCACATAATCATCCGATATATCCTGCTATTTCTACTCTGACTAGCATGTGGCACTGGTAGTAATTCTGAGGTCCCTACCTTTGAGGTCCTATTTTTCAACTTACTTCCTAACTCCCTATATTCTGCTTTTAGGACCTCATCCCTTTTCTTAACCTATGTCGCATGTACCAATGTGAACCACGAGCACTGGCTGTTCACCCTCCCCCTTCAGAATGTCCCATAGCTGCTCTGAAACATCCTTGACCCTAGAACCAGGGAGGCAACATGCCTCCTGGAGTCTTGTTTGCGACCACAGAAACACCTATCTATTCTCCTTACAATTGAATCCCCTATAACTATTGCATTCCCACACTTTTTACTCCTCCCCTGTGCAGCAGAGCCAACTGTGGTGCAATGAATTTGGCTGTTGCTGCTTTCCCCTGAGAGGCCATTCCCCCCATCAGTATCCAAAGTGGTATATCTGTTTTGCAGTGAAATAGCCACAGGAGATTCCTGCACTGCCTACCAAATCCTCTTGTTCTGCCTGGTGGTCACCCATTCCCTTCCTGCCTGTGGACTCTTAGCCTGCAGTGTGACCACCTCTCTATACGTGCTCTCTCTATGATATTCTCCGCCTTGCAGATGCTCCACAGTGTCCCCAGCCACCGCTCCAGCTCCGAAAGCCAGGCTTCCAGGAGATGCATGTGGAAACACTTCCCAAACACATGCTGGCCCCAGTAACTGGAGATGTTCCCGGCTTCCCACATATAGCAGGAGAAACACACCATGGCTTTGAGCTCTCCTGCCATGACTTACCCCTTTAAATTAAATTAAACCTTTTGGAAGATCCTTAATATCAAATAATATCAATTACTCTAGGGCTCTTCTTCCCTGCTCCTTATTGTTACAGAACATAGCCCTTACAAATGATGAACCACAAAATAAGACCTTAAAAACTATAAGCGATAAAAGTAGTAAATATTTACCCGACCGTACTTATGGTACTCAAATGATCATCTCGTTCCCTCCTCACCGATCTCCCTCAGTCACCAAACTCCAACTTAAGCACTCTACTGCAGCCCAAAGCAGCATTCCAGTGAGAAGAAGGATAGAATTCTAGAAACTCTTGGGGTAGCAGAACAGACGGTATGTCACATCATGCTTTTTGACTCCAGCTTCCTTACAGATGCACAAATATTTTGATCTCTAATCAGCCAAAGCATTCTTCACTGCCAAACTCCATATGGCCTCATAAAACAAATCTTTCGATATTGGCCACACACACTGCACCCTTCCAGCTTTATCATTGCAGCTCCCAGGAGAAAAATTATGACCAGTGCCTCTGCACTTTCCACCTTTCCTTCCCTCAGTATCCTTGAATGCACCCCATCTAGTCCTGGTGACTTATTAACTTTAAGTACCGCCAGCTGTCCGAATACCTCCTCTTTATTAATTTTTAACCCATCCCGTGTATCCGCTACCTCCTCCTTCACTATGACTTGGGCAGCATTTCTTACTTGGGAAAGGCAAATGCAAATTATTCAATTAGTACCTCAGGCATGCCCACTGCTTCCATGTGTAGATTCCATTTTTGTCCCTCGTCAGCCCGCCTCTCCTCTCACTATCCTTTTCCTTGTTACGTGCTCATTGAAGACCTTTGGATTGCCTTTTATGGCAGCTGCCAATCTCTTCACATATTCCTTTTTTGTCTTTATGATATCCTATTTCACTTCCCCTTGAACATCCTATATTTTCACTTGCAATATCAATCTGACGTCTTATCATACACCGCTTTTCCTGCTTCATCTTACTCTCTATATCTCTTCCATCATCCAGTAAGCTCCGGCTTTGCTTATCCTACTTTCCCTTTCATGGGAATGCACCTTGATTTAAGCTGAAATATCTCCTCTCTAAAGACAGTCCATTGTTTCAGAAATTGGCTCTTCCTCCAATCCAGTGTTTTTAATTGAAACTGCTCCCTGTTGTTTTCCACGGTTAACCTAAACCTTATGATACCATGACCACTGCTCCCTAAAAGTTCCCCAAGTGACACTTAATCCACTTAACCCAGCTCATTCCTGAGAACCAGGTCCAGCAATGCCTCCTTCCTTTCTGGGCTGGAAATATACCAATTAAGAAAATCCTATTGACCACACTTCAGAAATTCTTCTCCACCTCTGCACTATTACTATCCCAATCTCTAATAGGATAACTGAGTCCCCCATTTTAACTACTCCATAGATTTTGCACCTCTGTAATTTCTCTGCAAATTTGCTGCTTGATATCTTTCCAACTAGTTGGTGGGAAAGATAACATAAAGCTAGTAGTGTGATGGTACCTCTATTGTTTCTTAACATTAATCAAATAGATTGTGTCCTTGACCTCTCCAGGTCATCCTCTTACTCCAGCACTGCAATATTCTCCTTAGTCATGACAGTCACTCCTCTCCTATTATTTCCTTTCCTTTTGTCATAAGCGCCTTGTATCAAGGAATATATACTACCCAGTCATTCCCCTTTTTTAGTTAGGTCTCCATTATCACCACAACCTCATGTTTCCATCTGGCTATTTACTCCTGCATCTCATCAATTTTATTTACTAAGTTTCATTAATTTTCATACATGCACTGTAAACCTAATGTAGACCTTATTGTATTACTTCTTATTCTGATTCCACCTAATACCTTACTATTTGCTGAAAAAAGAGACATGATCCCACCAAAGCCCTGTACAGCTGCAGTAAAAAATTCCCTACTTTTATATTCCATTAGCAAATCGCTCCATGAGATATGGTCCTGGCTCTTTTTAGGTGTCTAGTCTGCAGGACCCACCTTCCCCAAAACCGGTCCCAATACCAAGCAAACTAAAGCCCTCCCTCCTGCACCATCTCTCCAGCCACGCATTCATCTGCTCTGTCCTCCTATTTATACACTCACTGGTTTGTGGTGTGAAGATAATCTGCAAATTACTACCTTTGAGGCCCTGCTTGCTAGTCTCTTTCCTAATTTCTTAAAATCTACTTGCAGAACCTCATCTCTCTCTCTATCTATCTTGTTGGTACTGATATGAACCATAACCTCAGGCTATTTACCGTCCCCCACCACAGAATGCTCTGCTTAGTCAGATCTTTGATCTGGCAGCAGGGAGGAAAACATATCATCCTAGATTCATGTCTTCAGCCATAGAAATACTCGTTTGTTCCCCTAACTATCAAATCCCCTATCACTATTGTTTTTCCAACCTTCCTCCTGTACAACTGAATATTGACTGGAGAGTGAGATGCACTCAATGGATTCCTGCACTATCTGTTTGGTCCTGTTTGGCTGTCTGGCGGTCACTCATTCTCTCTCTGCCTGCAGACTCTTAAGCTGTTAGGTGACCACATCCAGAAATGTGCTATCCACGAAACTCAGCCTCACAGATGCACTAACTGCAGCTGCTGGTCAAGCTTCAAAACCTAGAGCTCAAGTAGCTCTACTTGATGATAGTTCCTGCACACGTGGTTGTCCAAGACACACAAAATATCCTGGAGTTCCCACATGGAGCAGAATGTGCATCGAATGGAACTGAGGTGCCCTGCTATACCTCTGTTATTGGGCTACTAACCACATTTATCAGAAATAAAAGTAAAACAACATAAGCTCTCAGCTTCTCCATATAAAATACACAATGAAAAGATATATGGTCGGGGCTGCAGAGGAAACGAGTGTTTAAAACTGTATTGTTGGATTCCTCATTGTAGTAATTTAAACACAGTCCCCATCACGTAAAGCAACCACATTGGTGTTCACGTAATTTGCTTCCATAAACAGCAAAGGCACAAAAAGCATGCAAATAGTTCACAAATCTTTCTGTCTAATTATTGAACAGAAAGGTACTTATTATACCTAAATGTTCTTTGCTTTTCCAGCTAAAAATTTAAAGAGCACATCATTAAGCAGCTGGTTATAGATGACAACAGGCTGACCACAGAGCACTATCTAATATCCAGCAACATACCATCCAGGACAAAGCAGTCCACTTGATTGGCACCCCTTCCACAAACAGTCACTCCCTCCACCACCGACGAACAGCAGCAGCAGTGTGTACCATCCACAAGATGCACTGTAGAAACTCATCAAGGCTCCTTAGGCAGCAACTTCCAAACCCACGACCGCTACCATCTAGAAGGACAAGGGCAGCAGATACATGGGAACACCACCACCTGGAAGTTCCACTCCAAACCACTCACCATCCTGACTTGGAAATATATCACTGTTCCTCCACTGTCACTGGATCAAAATCCTGGAACTCTCTCCCTAACAGCACTGTGGGTGTACCTACACCACATGGACTGCAGCAGTTCAAGGAGGCAGCTCACCAACACCTTCTCGAGGGCAATTAGGGATGGACAATAAATACTGGCCCAGCCAGCGATGCCCACATCCTGTAAATGAATATTGTTAGGAAATAGAGACAGATTAAGTAAGTTGTATTTGTGGGTGTTAGGAATGAGTTTTAGTTTTAAAGCTTAAGTTTGATTTGTATTTCTATATTTGTGTGTTAAGAGAAGGGTAAAGTTGAGTTTTAGTTTCACTTTAAAAGGTGCCTGCATTTCTAATCAGTTTTACGACTGTGACAGCTAAATTAAACAAACAAGAGTAGAGAAACTGGGCTGTTGCGTAGCAACAGGGGTCCAGAGAGGCAGGTCCCTCCCACAGACAGACACATAAAAACTAAAGAAACAGAAGGTTTGAGTTCAGATTGAAGCCAGTACTCCAGAGAGACAGGACACTGGCAGAGGGAACTGCAGAGTGAGATCAGATTTCCCAAAAGAACCAAAAGGTTCCAAGACCAAAGGAGTGAGACAGAAACAGGGCAAAGTCCCGAGCAGACCTTCTAGCTAAAGGATGGACCGGAACCTGGGAAAGGTCCTGTTAATGAAGTTAAGAGTGAGGGGCAAAGAGAGAGGCTCCAAGCTTTGGATTTAAAGAGGCAAAAGCTGCAAAGAGCAGATTTAAAGCTAGATCAGCTTGCAAGAGGCAAGAAGGTCCAAAGAGACAACTAAAGGTCTGTAACTCTTTGCTATGGACATGTGAAGCCATGGTGTACTGTTGACAGCTGAATCGGTGAGAGAGAGTGCGTGGAAGAAAGCTTGAATGCATGTGGTGACCCAGGGTAGAGGAAAATCGGAAGGAGAGTTTGAAACCCTGTAGGTGAACCCTTTGCGGAAGGCATGTGAGAGAAAACATCAATTTTGAAGATGGTTCCAAGGCAAAGTCTTGGAGAATGGAGATTGGAAACCCTCGTGTGAAAGACTGAGTTCAGTGAGACCATTTGGCTCATGATGTGACAAGCATCTAGGGAAGCTGAGGAGAGATCCATAGCATTTGGTTGAGATGGCATCTGTCACTTGGTTTCAGAGTGTGCTGTGTCTGACCACAGGGTTGCCTATTGGTTTACATGGCATGTGCACTTACTGTGAACATTGAAGTATAAGGTAGCTTTTGTAACTTGTGTTATCCTTACAAATCTGTATATATCTGTAAAGGTATAGTTGTGGGAGAAGGAGTATTGTAATATAGTTCATCTTTTCTTGTTAAATAAATATTTTATTATTTTGTTAAAAGTTCATCAGCTGACTCCTGTGACTCTGTTCAGTAGCTACTCTCCACACATCTAAACAAACAAATTAAAAGTTAGGATCTAGCAAGCTGGGTTCCACTCTGGGATCAGGCTTGTCCAGAGATAACCTCAGCTGGAGGACCATAATGATGTAAAAAAATACCTATAGGAGACCTCTTTACACTGCATTGACAACCAAAAAGATCTAGTGCTGAATAGTACCCTACTCAAAAGTCTCAGAATGATAATCAAACCAGGGTGATGTTCATGCAGGAGGGACACAATGTAACCTTACACCCTGATTGATGGCATATAAAGACATGTGGTCCTGTCACTCAGTTACAATTTCACCATATTTCTCATACAAACAAAAGTGGCACTGAGGCAATCAGGCTCTCAGGTGAATAATTAACAGCACCTCATTTCACTTTGACAAAATGCTAGAAGCTCAGTGAACTGGCCATAATACCTGATGGACTTAATGGGCTGGATTTAATGTAGCTTTTCACAGCAAGAACCATGGCAGCCAGACCCACTTATCCTGGGAGTGGCTCTGTGTCACTCTCCTGGCAGCAAAACCTCCCCTAATGAAGTCAGAGGGCAGAAGGGCCCGGCCACCAGTGGCAGGATGTGAATTAGCCTCAAGAACAAGCCAATTGACACTCATTATCTTAAGCCCACCACAGTTTAGTGGTGGCTTAGGAATTAAATGGGAGCTGCATGTCTTCCCCATGCCTCCCAAAGGCTGCCCAGCAAACCCTGTTGGATATGCCAGCGGGCTCCTAGGGGAATGGGGTCCCTCTTTATCAGGCATTCAGTGCCTGATTGAGGGACCCAACATTGGGAAGGCGGGGTGCCAGTGAAAACCATCCCCCTAACCTTGCCTCCAACACCCCTGCCACCACCCCCACACACCCCACCGTGTGATTCCCTTCCCAACCTTACTCACCTTTGTCCTGGGGTCTCTTGGCGATCCTAGGCCTCTGTTGAGTGCATTCCTGGAGTGCACTCCCGGTGGTGCTGTAAGCAGTGGAAAGCTGCCTGGCCTAATTAATTGGCAGCTCTCAGTGGGCAGGACTTCCACCAATCAGGTCCTGAATTCTGGGGAAAGCATAACAGTAAAGTTCTTGGGAAGGAACAGTAAGATATTCAGTAAAAAGCATTCAAGAGGTGTTGAGGAACAAAGTGACTGCAGTATGTGATGAGCTCTAGCAGACTCTTGACTTCCTGTACAATTGTAGAATCCACCGCATTTGAAATAACTTCAACTTTCTGTGGATCAGGGGATATTCTTTCACTGCTGAATATATGACCAAAGAATTCAATTCTGCTTTCATTGAACAAGCACTTGTCTTTGGTCAAGCTGAGGCTACGTTCTCTAAGACTTTATCGACATGCATGTAGGCATGTCTCGTGTTCACTTTCCGTGCGACTATACATAAGGATGTCATCACTGAGTCCTTGAAGCACAAGCTGGATCATGTGCTGAAATACCTCCACTGCTGAGTTGACTCCAAACTTGAGCCTTGTATATTAAAAATTCCAATGTGAGTGAAGAATACTGTAAGGTACTTTGATTCTTCTGCAAGCTCGATTTGGTGGTATCCTGCATTGATATCAAGTGTTGCTAAGTGTTTAGCACCATTCACCATTTCTCTATGATATCACTGATTGTTGGTGTCAAGTGTCTTTCTCATTGTATTGTTTGTTCTGGTGATCACACATCAATACAGATTTTAACCTGGTTCTCGCTCTTGGATTTCCTGATGACCTGTATGAGTGGGGCCCAAGGGATAGGCTCATCCCCAACTCTCTCAATAATGTCAAGGTCAAAAAACACTGAAATTCCTTCTCTATCTGTTTTCTGATATGAATCATATTCATCTATGCAGATGTATAATTGAGGGTATATTAGAGTCCACATGCAGATTGCATGTAACACCTTTCAGTTTGCCGATATCAGCATATAACTCAAGAACGTTGTTGGAATGTGTAAGAACTGTGTTTGTGACTAATCATGTACAAATCTGTTGTTATGTGGAAACCATTAATGTGTCACATTCTCAAGATATGACATAGAATACAACATCCATTTTGGTGTTTTTGAATGAGACTGGCATTTCAAAATTCCCATGAATTTTCAGTGGTTTGTCATTGTTATAAGTGAAAATTTTTGTATTCCTTAGTTTGCAAAGAATGGGGCAGCCCTGAAGTTTGTTAAACATCTTGTCTTCCATGTCATTGACAGATGCTCCTGTATCTATGGGAGCATTTACTTCCCAGCAGCCAATGGTCACTGTCACATGTGGCTGATTGCTGTGTCCAAAAGAGAGCAAAAAAGTATATTTGGGGTCATCCACCTCTACATTTGCATTCTTTGCCTTTTTGTTGTGGTGCATGTACATGGCACCCTTCTGGTGTATTGGTCTTTGTCGTTGAGCTCAGTGAGTGACAAACACGAGCAAAGTGCTTGAGTTTTCTACATGCTTTATATTGTTTGTCAGTAGCAGGACATTCTGCTGGTGTTGGTAAGCACCACCAGAGTGGAAACATTCTTTAGACAAGTCACAACTCTGTGAAACTGCTGTTTTTGCTTTGCAGGTGCTTTTTAAGCATGTGAGCGATGAACAGTGTTCACAGGAGTAGAACTTGGAGTGCAGTGGTTACCCTTGTCAGCCTTAAACTCAGTAGCTCTGAACTCTGAAAGCAACAGTGATCTTATTAACTCCAGCAGCTCTGACCTCTTTCTGCCTTTCTCGAGTGCTTTTCAGTATAGTTGGCTAGAGGGGCAATTTTCGATTATTTTGTTTTGATTTCCCATTCAACATGTTCAACATCACTAGTCACATTTGTTTGCTAGTTGCCTCAATCACATGCAATATTGATGAGTTGTCTCATTTTGTTTTGCTTAGAGTACAGAAGAGAATTGTTTTATATATTTTATTGTTCTTGGGTGTGAAATAGATTGTTGGAGCATTTTTTGCTGAGTTGTAGTCATTTTCGTTTTGCACAGGCTTCCTCTGTCTTCCAATTCTTAACTTCCATAGTGGAGAAGTAAAGCCTTTTTTCTTTTGTCATCTGTGATTGCAAAACCTGCCATTGCATCTTTGAAACATTACAGCCACTTTTGCCAAAGTGGGAATACAGATGATGGCTCTGAGTGCACATTAAAATGTGGTGGATTGGACATAGACAATGCCACCTTGTTCAGCAATGCAGCAATAATGTGTAATCAAGGATTTGGAATCTCATTCCTTTCAAAGAAAACTTCTATGTCATGATCTGCGATTTTTTTTTTCCGTTTGAATGATTACCTTTGCCAGATCAGTGCGTAGGTACATTGACCAAGTCTTTTTGTTACTAATCCCGAGCTGGAGCGCCTTGTGTGTGTGTCTAACTACAGGCTACAGCTGCAACATGTTCCCTCAATCCCCAACTTAAAGTGATGTCTTCAGAAAGTAGACAAATACCTTTAAAAAGTTGCCTGGAAGTAATGTTTCATTTTTCACCATCTCCATTTTCATTGTGAATTTCTTGTGTAGAACGCAGAACTGCATGTGCTGTTAAAATAACGGATTCCTTTATTCTCTTTCCAGACTCCCTCTAATGGTACATGTGTATGGTAGCCTTAAATGGACAAAGTGCACAATTCTCAATACACTACAGTGGCCATTTAATACCATCAGGCCTCCTCCATGGAACTTGTAGAGGTTCCCTGCAGGTTCTCCGACAGTTGGCAAGATCCCTGTTGTGCCAACTAAATCCAGCTTAATGTGTGAAATGTGGAATCCCTAGTAATTGACTCCTATGGAAATGGAAAATGGTTAACACCATTTGACCAGTATGGACAGCTGTCTGTGATAGGCATGGACAGACTGCTTAAGTGGGGTAAACTGTACTTAAAATGAGCACTTTACTGATTAATTCTTTCTATTTGAGTTTTTGGAGGCAAAGAGGATGAAAGGAGCAGATGGACAGTACATATTCGCCCTTGCCCAGTCATGTTTACAGACCCAAAGAAAATGTGCCTGGGGTTTTTTTCTTTAGTCTAAGGATAATAGCTTTCTCAGGGTTTGCTTTGTCAAGAAGTTAGGCTGCCTGCTGAATTCCAACCAGCAGATAAACAATTCTCCACAGGGAAGCCAGTACCAGCATTAATTAAAGAGAATACAGCCCTGAGCTTTTCTGCATCAGAGTCATTGCAAATTACATCAGGAATCATCAGCAAGATCAATTAATGCATATTGCACAGATATCTCAAGCCTGTTATTAATCTATTATCATGGATGAAACCTTGATCTAAATGTCTGATCTTCCAGTGGACTGACAGTTGAGTGAACATGCACACTATGAAATGGACCAATATGCTTTCATCTAGTTTGCTTCCCTCACTCAACTACCATGGCTGCCTACTCTTTTAGATTTTCAGCATCTGTCAAATTTTGCTTTTACACTCTCAGATTTGCTTGTTCTGCATCATTAGAAGAAACCTAAAAACAAATGAAATAAAGTATGACTGTATTTAACACTGTGAAAATGTAAGTGCATGAGGTGTGCCTACAATGAAACATTGTGGTTGCTAGGTTTAGGCACTGGACGGCACAGATCTTTGCTTGGGCTGCTTCATTTCCTGCCAATAGACAGGGAAGAACATGGATCTGTTTTTCACAATACACCCTAGGGAAATGTGGGAAATGTTAATATTGGTGTGGAGGAGTCACCAGAGAATATTTGTTCTCATCTGTTTTGTTATGCGAATTATAGTTGGCAGCATATTAAATGAGTTACAGTGTTTTTTGAAGCCCCACTTTTGGAACTGAATAGTAAAGGCAAGTTGTTTTATTTATTTGTATTCAGTCTTTGTTCCATTATTATCAACGTATTCTGAACATCTAAGGAAGAGCAGGCATTTGTACAGCACCTCACAATCTCAGGATGTCCCAAAGTGCTTTACAGCCAATTAAGCACTTCTTCACGTACAGCCAGTGTTTTAATGTAGGAAACAAGGCAGTCAATTTCTTCACTGCAAAGACCCACATAAACAGTGAGATAAATGGACCAGATCATCTGTCGTAGAGTTGTTGGCTAAAGGATAAATATTGGCCAGGTCGCCAGGGAGAACTCCACTGCTCTTTCATCAAATAGTGCCGTGGGATCTTTATATCCACTTGGTAAAGAAAGGCTTGCATTTATATAGTGCCTCTCCCAACGTTAGCACTTCACAGCCAGTGAAGTATTTTTGAAGTGCAGTCACTGTTGTAATGTAGGAAACATGGGAGCCAATATGTGCACAGCATGCTCCCACAAACATAAATGCGATAATGACAGAAAATCTGTTTTTGTGATGTTGATTGAGGAGTAAATATTGGCCAGGACATGAAGGGTAACTCTCCTGCACTTTTCAAAATAGTGCCAAAATCTTTTACATTCACCTTAGAGAGCAAACGGAGCCTCTGTTTAATTTCTCATCCAAAAGGCAGCACCTCTGGCGATGCAGCAGTCCCTCAGCATTGCATTTAAGTGTCAGTCTTGATGTTTGAGCTCAAGTCTCTGGAACAGGGGGCTTGAACAACAACCTTCTGACTCAGGGGTGAGAGTACTACCAACTGAGCCACTACTGACTCCTAGATTGATATTTTACCGCTGCTAATTTGTCAGTCCATAATTTTCCTGACATTTGAAATTAATTAGGGATGGGAGAATCATGGACGTGCAACTTCATAAGTGAAAAATCCCAGCCATAATTTATCAAGTAGAGATTGTGAAGTTTATGCTGGTGTCATTCTGTACAGGGTGACAGGCAAGCATGATCATAGTGCGGAAATCCGGTTGCCGGCGGGGTTGGGTGTCACGATTCGCACCCTGCCTACATTCATGAAGATTGAGGTGGATCAATTTTCATGCCCCACTTCATCTGCATGATTGGCCCGAGTGGTTCCAGTGCTGTTTCTCTGCCCTCAATGCTGCCTGCAACGTTGTTTGCCAATCATGTGCTATTATAGCCAGCCTATCATCCTTAAAATCAGGCTGCATCTTAAACATAAGATGTCCAAAACTATTACTGCCATGTAAATTATTGCAAAGTGAACCAGGTAGAAAGGAGGACCACTCTTTGAAAGGAGCAGGAGCAGGTGGCCAGGGAGGTCACCTCCAGGAGTCTGGACCCGGGTAGCTGGTAAGCAATTCCAGAAGCGGCCCGATGATTTCATGCAGGCGGTCAAGGCCATTGAATAAATCTTCACGTGACAGCTCCTACCCACCACACCACCAACTTCACACACTGCCCAATGCACCACCCTCCCATCACTCACCCAGGAGCACTCCTTACACTCAGTCCGCATGCCTAACATCCACATGGTCTACCTCACCATCACACACTGCCCAATGCACCACCCTCCCATCACTCACCCAGGAGCACTCCCTCCACTCAGTCCACATGCCTAACATCCACATGGTCTACCTCACCATCACACACTGCCCAATGCACCACCCTCCCATCACTCACCCAGGAGCACTCCCTCCACTCAGTCCGCATGCCTAACATCCACATGGTCTACCTCACCATCACACACCTGCCAATGTTGCCACCTCACACCCGCCTCTCACTGCCTCCATGCACCTCCAGCTATTCAGCTATGCAACACAATCACTGACATTTAGCCCTCTCGCTTGCAAGGCAAGATTGCACACAACAAAAGGGAGCAGAGCAGAACTGGTGACAGAAAATGACATCTGCATCTCCAGAGTTCAATGGAGACAGTTGTCCACATCATGGGGCTACTGGGATGGGGCCCATGGCATTGGATGTTGCTGAGAACATTAAGGATAACAATATCTTTTTGCCTCATGTCCCTTCTCAACTCCCAGCTCACCCACATCGTACTATATGGCATGATGAGCAAGCTGCAGACATTGTGACCATGGACCCCTTGGTTCCTTCCCCATTCCAGTTCCTTCATGCTAAACTTTCCCTCTAAGTTCCTGCCTTCAGACACTGAGGAACTGACACCTGCCAAGCCACAGGAGCCCTAGGAAAAGGAAAAAGAGCAACCGGATGGAACTGATAAAGATGCTCCTGCAGCCATCAGCTCAGATACTGGCACTGTACATAGCTTGGAGGGTATTATAGATATGGGGTCAGCATATGATGAGTCACCAGGCATGAATGGTCTGCAGCCAGGTGAGGGTTAAAGGATGGTTCATTTGCCAGCTCAACATAAGGCGAGGTGTCAGGCAAATACTGCTGCAGAGTACTCAGATGAGGATCTCAGTGGGGCGGTATGCAGAATAGCACTGAATAGGAATTGACACATGGATGCTGGGTGCATTGACTAGCCTGTCAGATAGCTCAGGTAATTGTCAATGACCAAGGAAGTGTCCAGCTGCAAGTTTGCAGAGGGCATCATGCAGAGCTCTGCCTCTCTGCAGCCTCTGCTCCATCTCCCTGGGGTGCTGCAGACCCAGAGGCATCACCACTGCAGCCAAGCTACCTGTTGCAGCTTTTGTCTGGACAGATCATCTAGTTCTCTACCTTACATCTGAGGATGCAACAACACTGTGGTAAATCCAGAAACTCAGTACAAAGGATTTCAAGAAACATTCCAGACACTTTGCAATAGCAAAAGTGCTAATAAATTACTTTACCTGTAATCTGGGTGCTTATTCCTTTAAATATTGCCGATGCAGATCCCATCTTGCACTTTTATGCTTGGTGTTCTTGCCTAAACAATCAAGGGGATGTTTGCATATGCATGGCCTACATTTGGAATTCTGGCATCACATCAGATGGGCGGTGTGTGACATCAGGATAGCACTAAAACTATGTTTTCTGAGGCATGCAGGGTGCACCCACATAAGCACCCCTGTCCTCATCAAACACCATGCTGGCCATGCAGGGAGCTGCCTGCAGTGCAAACCACATATAAAAAGTGGCAGAAGGTCTGGCACCATTACATGCAGTGCTACATTGAGCAACTTTGTGCCCAGTGTATTCATTTCACCTCTTTCTACTTAAGCCTTAATAAAACCAGAATGTTTGTATGCGCACACCCATGGGAAATATCATTCTGGCAAGACCGCAGGCTGCAAGGGGTTGACTCTCCATTTTATCCAAACCTGCTGAGACAGAATTGGGCTGGCTCCAGACAGACATCAGATTTTAAGCTCCATTGATTTCAGTGAGGCCAAAAACTGGGTTGGGTGTAAATTGGGTTTCCAGCCCATTCACACTAGGCAGATTCGGCTAAAATACGGCCTTGACTCCAAAATGGTTTATCCCATTGTGTTCTCTTACTGACAGTCTCTCATGGAACCCCAGAACATTGTGACATAAAAACACTACTCCAGGCTAGCGGAGGAAGTTTATTGTGGCTGCACAGAAGTAGAACCTATTTCAGCCACAACCCTACTGATGGCCACTCTTCAAACAGACCCAAAAAAATAAAATGCTGCAAATACTGGAAAAATAAGACAAAGCAGAAATGCTAGAGACATTCAGTAAGCTAGACAGCCTCTGTAGAGAGAGACGGATTGGCATTTTGGGTACAGATCCATTTGTTACACTTGAAACTTTGAGATTCCTCCCGATGGGAGTGATGATGGAAGGCCCATTTTGAGGGCGGGACTCGTCAGCATCAGTCCAAGGGGCTGCCGCAGTATCAGATGGCCAGACTTGGGGCTGGTTTTAATGGCCTTAGTCCCACAAAAATAATAAAGCACAAACCTTTGTGCTACTCTTCAGCCAGACTGCAAGCTGTTACCAGAAAGAGAATGGATAGAGAACTCTTCAGCTAGTTCACACTTAAAATGGCATTGAAGTCATACTGATGCCATAGAACCATAATTTTAATGTAAATTAGCTCACCATCCTTTTCAGGCAATCACCTGGGATCCTATTTAGAAGGCCCTGGCCAAATGGAAGCAGCTACAATGACAATGAGTGCACTAATGAAGCAGTGAGTTCTTCCACTCAGTGTCTCTCAGAGTGTTACTGCCCTACTTCTGTTAGGCAGAACATCTCAATGTTCACTATAAGCAATAAGCGATAGTTATTTTCCTGGAATTTCTTGTACAAACATACATCCGATGAAATATATGTAGCAGTTGCTTCACAGTAATTTCTTAAGCAGTAACTGTTTACTAACAAACAATACTCCACGAAATGAGAAAGTGTATGTCTTTTTATGTGTGTTTTATATCTAAATTTAACAAACATTTCAGTACAAGGTGATTCTTCTAAAATGCATGTGTTAAATCCCATGCCGTGTGTGTAAAGGAATTCGGGAAAAACTTTACTCAGAGTGGTGAGAATGGGGAACTTACTACCACATGGAGTGTTTGAGGCAAACAACATAGATTCCTTTTTCTGGGAGGCTAGATAAGTACATGAGTGAAAAAGGAATGGAATAGGTGTTCTTATGGTGAGATAATTTAAGGTAGGAATAGCCTATGTGGATTCTAAGCATCAGCATGGACCTGCTGGGAAGAATGGCCTGTTTCTGTGCTGTAAAATTCTATGTAAAAAACAATTATTATTTCAATTATCTTTTAGCTGTCTAACCCTCTCACTAAAGAGCTAAACATTTTTCAGAGGGTATAAATAAACATTAATGAGACTTGGGGTGTTGTTTGAGTGCATGAGGTGGCAAGAGTTGGCATGGCTGGGGCATGGGGATTGTGGGGGTGAGGAGGTGTGATGGGGTGAGGACTAGAGGGATTTTTTTGTTTTATTGGGTATTTGTGCAGCAGGGACAAAGTGCCGGATCACCGAGGGCAGCCTATCGTCTAGCCTGCCTCCTCACCCGGCAGCTCCTATGCTGCCTCCAAATTTTTTCCGGGGGTGGTGGGCATGACCCCCAGAATGAAAATTTGACCATCCGGAGCACTTTCTCCCAAGTCAGGTTCGCAGAACTGGGAATATCCCGACTCTGCGTTCCCGACACCGTAGCAAAAAGTTGGGGCCAAAATCTCTAACAACAAGTAAACCCTGAAGGAATGAGACTGCATGGTTGTAAATATTAATTTTCAGTGTCAGAGAGTTTGTTTGGCAATAATTAAGACATATCTTGCAGTCAGAAAGGATGGGGGACTGAAAAGGACAAGCCCTAACATTTGGGACATGTTCAGTCCATGAATATGACATATATTTACTAAGTTTTTGGAATTATATTGGCTTTATCATCAGAGATGTTGAACTAATACCAGAAAGTCAGGCAGAAAGAGTTCTAATGAAAGGTAATCGATCAGAACCATTTACTCTGTTCCTCAGTCCACAGATGCAGCCTGCTGGACACGATGAGTAATTTTCCAAGATTTTCTGTTTTACTTCAGATTTCCAGCATCCTCAGTAGTTTGCTTTTGTAACAGAAAATTACATTCTAAAAATGAAATTCTAATTACACTTGTGATGTAGCCACAATCATTGAGGGTTCGTAAATGATCAATATCATCCCGAAGATAACAGCAAAGGAACAAGTCACCCTGATATGTGTTAATTTGCTGTTATCTTCTATGTTGTCCCATTGAGTAATAGCTTCGCTGTATCTAAATAAACCTACTTTGTGTGTACAGTTGGCCTGCTCCTGAGCAGTAGTACTAGTTCAAAGTTCATTGTTGTGGTCCATGATAACGAGCATGTCCTGGAATTTTGCCTTTGAATTTTCATAGGAGGATCAAGGCCAACACTGGTTTCTCTCACTAATTATGCTATTGCAGCCAATTCTGGACCATGGTGGCTGATTTAGTACAGTTACAGCAACAACTTGCATTTATGTGGTGCCTTTAACATAAACATCACAAGGCACTTCGCAGGTGTGTAATCAGATAAAAAGCAGTTGATACCAAGCCAAAGAAGGGCACATTGCAATAGGTGACCAAAGGTTTTGTCAAAGAAGAAGATTTTAAGGAGTGTCTTAAATGAAAAGAGAGAGGTGAAGAGGCCAGGGGGTTTAGGGGAGGAATTCCAGAGTCTCGGGCCAAGATGGCTAAATGAACAGCCACCTGTGGTGGGAAGAGAGAAGTTGGGGATGCACCTGAGGCCAGCATTGGAGGAACATACAGTACAAATTAAGTCCCATAAAACCTCCATATGCTGTGCAACATTAAATATGTGGGACTGAATTTTGTGTTTGTCGGGTGTGCGGGCCTGACCCAATTGGCAGCGGGCGCAGAGCCGGTCGCCACCGGCAAAACGGGCCGCGCCACCATTTTGCGCGGGCGGGCCAATTAAGGCCCGCCCAGCACGTTTCAGACTCCCGTGTTCAGCAGGAAATTCAAATCTGCGGCGGGCGTGTTCAGACCGCCGGTTCCAATGGAGAACCGGCAGTCTGTATAAAGAAAGGCCAGGCAGCCTCCTTTAGGCTGTTGACCATGGCCAGCGACTGGGCTCCAGAAGAGGTGAGGGCAGAGGAGGAGGTCGGGGGCAGGCTGCAGGGTAGGCTAGTGGGGGGCCAATGTGCCCCTTGGTTCTCCGATGCCTGCCTTGCTGCCCTCCCGGAAGAGGTGTCAAACCATTGGGAGGTGGGATGGGAGAAGGAGGGCCCCCCACGTGACCAGGCAGGCATGTCAGGAGGTGGCGGAGGTTGTAAGCTCTCAAGATGCTGTGCAGCACACAGGAACCCAGTGCCACAAGCGCTTCAATGATTTGTTGCGCTCTGGAAGAGTGAGTACCATGTCGGCCTTGGCCATTTGACCCAGCGGGTAGCCTTAGCCTTTGAGGCCCCCCCCCACGTCTTAGTGTTGTTACTGCATTGGGCATTTGGCGCACGCTGGGTGGGCAAACAGACACTGACCATGCTTACATCAGCCTTAGAAGATGCGTTCTCCCTGCAGCATATGTTGGTGTTTGTCGCATTTGAGTAGTCTGGGGGCAACCTGCAGAGGAGGCAGCTAGACACATAGTCAGAACTCCAACACATGTCTTATTGATGGTGATGAGATGGTGGAAGGGGAGCATCAAGGTATCATGGCCAAGAGCCGCACCTAGTTGCACCTCCTTGTCATGGGCGCTAAGACCTGTGTGTTATTCAAAGTGATGGACACCGAATGTGTCCAAGGTGGCCGCTGGGGGAGGGGGTTGGGACCAACTGTACCATCTTCTGGGGACTGATCACCAGTAGTGTGGACAGGAGCTGCTGGAGGCCTCAGATGGGCCACTGTGGTTGGGGTGCAGCGTGCACGTGCAGAGTACATGAGTGATCAGCCCCAAGAAATTCTCTCCTCTGTTCTGCAGGCAAAAACAGAGAACAATAGCCGGGAGCATTTGCAGACTAGTGGTGGGCACGCCCTGCTGCAGCACCTCACCACATATGAAGAGCAGGCCATGGAGCTGGGGAGGAGGCAGGTGGCCAGGTCGGCACGTATCGGCGAGGCTGGGGTCCAGTGGCCAGGTATTTGAGGGCCACGGTCCCATCCACTCTGTCTCTCCACCATCCAAAGCACTGATAATTGCTGCAATCGTTAGTGCAGCAACACTGCTCATTCACAGACTGATACAGTCAGACGTGTGGGTCATACACAAAGGTCCCTCAGCCTCTTGAGGATGCGCGTCTCTTCACCTTCCAAAGTCACCTTATCCCATTTGTGACCACTATCCCCATGGCCTAACATGCCATGGCATCGCTGCTGCACACCCAAAGATTTATAGCATCTTAGGAGGGTTTGTACCTCCACCACCCTTTCAGTCGGTGCGTCCCACATTACTCTGTCCAAAAGGTCCTCAGCATCTCACCTGTCAACCTTATGGCACTCAACTTAAATAAATGCCATCACGTTAGTCAACCCTGCACCAAGGGGAAATGTTGCCTTCTGTCCATCCATTCTACGCCCCTCATAACGGTATGAAGGTCAATAATGTGACCTGTCAATCTCCTGTGCTCCACGGCAAATGTCACAAGTGTATGCAATGTTTCCTCATAACTCCAACTCTCCAGGCCAGCATGCATCCAGGTCAGGAACCTCTGCACTCTCCCCACTCCAATGCCATCCCTCCCATGAAGCGCAGGTCACAAGTGAATGCAGAAGTGTTGATGTGGCCTCGACAGCGTTTTCTGCACTTGCAACATGACCTCCCTTTTCCTTCATTCTATTCCTTGGCTAATAAAGGCAAGTTTGGCTTTGACCTTGTTAAACGCCTTATGTTCCTGTTCTGCTACCTTAATGGGTCTATCCAGCGAGGTCCCTGTAATCGTTGTGACTTCCCACGGTCCTACCATTACTCATGTATTCCCGTACCTTGCTTGTCTTGCCCAAGTGCTTAACCGCACACTTATCCACATAACATTCCATGTGGCATTCCTTAGGCCATCTGACCAGCCTGTCTGTATGCGTGTGAAATGTTTAGGCCTCCTCTTGACTATTTACCACCCCACCAATGTTTGTCTCCTTAGGTTCTTGAAGGGTGAGCGCATTATGAGCCTGGGGGGGAAAGGGATGAATGGTGTTTCTGACTGAACGCTAACTGATCCACTGTCCTTGTTGTTAACTTCAGCATCACCACCGCATGGCCGCCACCAACAAATCCAGAGCCCCCCCTCCATACGTGAGGGCGAACACTTGCAACTTGCATCACATCACTTCAGCGAGCCAGGCACCAGCGCAGCGACTACCACATCGGTGGGGATTATGACGTCAGCTAGTGTCCCAGGGCACAGTGGAGTGGGCACTTCACAATCGCTGGAGGAGATGGCACAGACAGAGAGTGCCGATTGCGCCAGCAGCCGGAGGACTGCAGGGGACCAGGCACATGCTGAGTCGGGCAGTGATGATGTGCTTGTGGAGATGTCAGCCATGCAGCAGCTGCAGGACAAGCGGCAGGGTGCACGGGAGCATCTGGCAGGGTTGCATGAGGGAGTGCTTCAGTTGGTCTCTGTGGTGGAGGAATCCAGGCAGAGTGTCAGTGATGGCATGAACCTCAGGACAGAGCTTTAGGCTTCCTCCATTGAGAGATTGGCGACTCTCATGGAGAGAGGCTTCCAGCGGATTGAGACTCTTCTGATTGGGTTACGCTCTGACCTGCAAGCCCTCACAGTGCTAATGGCCACAGGTGGTCATTCCCAATATGGGAGATGTTCTGGGCACTAAGTGTTGCAGCTTGGTGCCCATCCATCTGCGGTGAGCAGGGAGGTCCAATGCGACCTCACATCAGCGCAGCAGCTGCCTGTCGTCGCTGCGAGCTCCTCTCAGGGCGCTCCGGATGAGGGCAGCAGCTCCTCCGCCGCTCTGCCAGTGACCTTTGCATCCATTGAGGCTGCGACAACTGGGAAGGTGCCAGTTCTGGAACTGGCCACTCCATCCCAGGCGAGGCCATCACAGGCTCCACGGGCCAGAGGACGCCTGCCAAGGTCATCGAGACCAATAGGACAGCAGAGTCAGCAGGCTGTCTTACAAGCCACTCCGAGCAATGGGGCGGCACCTAGACGTAGCACCCGCAAACATAAGCATAAGGCACGTTAGGCACTCCACGGGTATGTCACTGGTGATTTTGTGTTGGCCCTAGATTAGGGAATGTTTCATTATGTGCGTCAGAGCGACATTTGTTGTTTATTTTGGTGGCAATAAAATCCACTTTTCTGACCATGGCTGAGGGTGTTTCCTTTGTGCTGCATTTGTATGTTTCACAGACATATCATGAGTGTTTGAGTGGACATTGACATTTCTGTACTAAGCCCTTAGTTGCAGCTGATGAGCTGGAAGATGTAGCACCTAAGTGCCACGTGTGGCAGCGCCAGGCAATGCTGGTCCTGCTGATCGATGTGTGTGGAGCTAGCTGAAGGTTCGCTGGTTTAAATTGTCTCGGGTGTCCCTGCCTCCTTGGTGTAGTAGCGGGTCGGCGTGCTGCCCCTCATCATCGCCCTGTGCTTCCTCACCCTCTGAGCCACTGCTGGATACATCATGTGCAGCCTCATCCAATACGTCAAGGTTTTCATCGTCAACTGCATCCCCCCTCTCCAGCGCAAGATTGTGCAGAGTGCAGCATGCTACCACTATCAGAGAGACGCGATCTGGCGGGTACTGGAGTGCGCCCTCTGAGCGGTCCAGGCAACGGAAGCTCATCTTGAGAAGACTGATGTCTCTCTCCACCACAGCCCTTGTGGTGCTGTGGCTCCTATTGTACTGCTGCTCAGCTTCTGTTCTTGGACAGCATACTGGCGTCATGAGCCACCTTCGCAGGGGATAGCCCTTGTCATCCAGCAGCCAACCATCCAGCCGAGCCAGAGCACTGAAGAGCCCCGGCACCTGGGAGTGTCTGAGGACGTAGGCATTGTGGGAGCTGCCTGGGTACCTTGCAAAAATTGCAGAATCAGCATCCTGTGGTCACACACTATCTGCACGTTCATGGAGTGGAAGCCCTTCCTGTTGACGAAGGCACCGGGCTCACCTGCTGGCGCCTTGATGGCCACATGTGTACAGTCTATAGCACCCTGGAAGCCAGCAATGGCCGCGAAGCCTCTGGCTCGCTGTGCCTGACTTGCCTGGTCGCAGTGGAAGTGGATGAAGGTCAATGCCCTTCTGAACAGAGCATCTGTAACCTGCTTGACACAAGTGTGGACAGCTGATTGGGAGACACCGCAAAGATCACCCACCGAGTCCTGGAAGGGGCCTGATGCATAGAAGTGGAGGGCAACTGTGACCTTCAGAGCCGCTGGCATGGGGTGTCCACCCACACAGTTAGTGAGATCCCAGGGCCAATCATCTGACAGATATAGTTGACTGTCTCCCTTGAAAGATGGAGCCTCCTTCGGCACTGCACCTCAGTCATATCGAGGTAGCTGCTTCGCCGCCTGTATACCTGGCAGCAGGATAGTGGCATATTCTGCGGCCCCTTCCACCTTGGACAACCTCTTGGCTCTGCGCCCCTTGTGCCTGCGCCTGGCCTCCCAAAGGTGGCTCCCCTGGAGGCTGATTGTCCACTCCTGGCATCCTCCTTATTCTATCCCTCCCTTCCTCCTCAGGGGAGCTGCCTGCAGTGGAGAGGTCAGAACCCATACCCAGGCTAAATGGAGGCCTCCGGAAAGCTGCAGGCCCGATAAAGATTACTGTCTGCAGACTGCTGAGCTGAAGCTTCAAAGTACACAGAAAGCTCTTGGAAATCGATCTGAACTGGTAACAATCACACAGGCAAGTTTAAAACATTTTCTGTAATAAATACTCCAGATAAAACATTAACAACCCCTCTGAGCCCACATATCCTGCCCGTGGATGAGGTTTGTTAAAAAATCAGTTACCCGCCTGCCCGTTGGGCCCGTGCGCTGAGGCAAAGATCGCACGGGCTCCTCAAAATCGGCATCGATTGCCGAGCTAAGGGCCTTAACAAGGCCTTTAATTAATGGCGGGCGCGCGTCACGCTTCATAGCGTGCCTGCCCAGCTAAATATTGCGATGCCGCGCGCTGACGTCAGGACGCTTGCCCGACATCAGCACGCAACATTTTAAGTGCTGACGTGCGGGCTTCGCCACCTGCATGTCAGCCATAAAATTCTGCCCGTGATTCCTATTAAACAGATCATTTAGTGTGAACCTTGGATCAGTGGCAGCACACTTACCTTTGCATTCAAATATTGGGGGTTCAAGCCCTGCTCCAGAGACCTGAATAAAGAATCTTGACAGACTCTTCAATGTACTACTAAAGGGAGGGGTAGAGCACTGTTGGAGGTGCCAAATTTTGGATAAGTTGTTCAACTGAGCACACGTCTCCCCCCTCAGGTGAAAAAATAGCATGGTAGTGAGTGAAGAAGACAAGGGGAGTTTTCTTGGTCTCCTCACCAGCATTAGTCCCTCAAACATCACTGAAATTATCAGCTCATTTATTTCACTGGCTGCACCTTGCTGTGCACAGGTTGTAATCTAATTGCTGTGTTTCCCTACATTATAACAGTGAATACACTTCAAACTTATTTAATTTATTTTAAGTTCATTAATTCTTTTCATTATTTATATAGATAGCAAACCCTGAATTCCATGTTACTGTGTACAGCCCAGTTCTGTGTTACCAACCAGAATACTCAAAAAGCAACCATCCCATCGATTAACCACTTTTGACAGGTGTTCCACTTTACAACAGGGATTACCTGGTTTAACAATAGGAGAGATGTTGCAATATAATGGAAACTGTTCTGACAGGGTCTTGGCTCAAGGGGCTGAATGGCCTAATCTTGTTCCTGTGTTCCTTTGATACTGATTTTGAATCAGATGAACGCTGTCATCAGCAGTGCCTTTAAGTGACACTAATAACCTGCTCACCAATGCTCAGCTTGGGTTTTGCCAGGAGTACTTAGCTCAGGACCTCATTAAAGCTTGGCCCAAACATGAACAAAAGAGCTGAATTCCAGAGGTGAGCTGAGAGTGACTGCCCTTGACATCAAGACAGCATTTGACCAAGTGTGGCATCAAGGAGCCCTACCAAAATTGGCATCAATGAGAGTCAAGAGGAAAACCCTTCACCAGTTGGAGCCATACAAAGCACAAAGGAAGATGGTTCTGTTTGTTGGAGGCCAATCATCACAGTCCCAGGAGTTCCTCGGGGAAGTATCCTAGGCTCAACCAGCTGCAGCTACATCAAGGATCTTCCCTCCAACATAAAGTAAGAAGTGGAGATGTTTGCTGATGAGTGCACAGTGTTCAATACGACTCAAAACTCTCAGATACTCAAGCAGTCTGTGTCCATATGCAGCAAGGCCTGAACAACATTCAGGGCTTGAGTTTATTGTGGCAAGAAACATTTGTTGTGATATGAAGAACATGTATCTAAAAGGAAGCATATCTTAAACTGCTGTCAATCAGTACAATCTCGACACAGGGTGTGATGCAATAGTCCCATGACTTAAACTCAGTACACAAGTAGCAGCAGTCGTGGTCAGAAATGTATACACAGTCTCTCAATTAACATTGCGTGTATTTAGTTTCATCTTCAAATAAAGAACCCAGAGTATTGTTTTACCAATCCTTTTTGTATGATTGGTATGTTTACATCAAATTAAAGAATGTAACAACATTCACATAACACAAGCTCTAAGCAATGGCCATCTCCTACAAGACAGAATCTAACTATCTCCCCTTGACATTCAATGGCGTTACCATCCCCCACCATCTATATCCGGGGGGCTATCATTGACCAGAAACTTAACCAAACCAGTCATTTGAAGACTGTGGCTAAAAGAGCAGGTCAGAGGCTAGGAATTGCAGCAAGTAACTCATCTCCTGGATCCCAAAGCCTGTCCACAAATCAGGAGTATGAGGGAATAATCTCTGCTTGCCTGGTGAGTGCAGCTCCACCAATAGTCAAGAACCTTTATACCATCCAGGACAAAGCAGCCTGCTTGTTTGGCACCCTATCTATCATTCCCTCCACCATCCGTGCACAGTAGGAGCAAACTATGCAAGCTACAAGGTGCACTGCAGCAACTCACCAAGCCTCCTTCAAAGAACTCTCCCAGGCCATGACCTCTGCCAACTTGAAAAACAAGGGCAACAGATGCAAGGGAATACCATCACTTGCAAATGGATATCATTTTTATTTTATTCATTCATGGGATGTGGGCTTCGCTGGCTGGGCCAGCATGTATTGCCCATCCCTAGTTGCCCTTGAGAAGGTGGTGGTGAGCTGCCTTCTTGAATTGCTGCAGTCCATGTTGTGTAGGTACACCCACAGTGCTGTTAGGGAGGGAGTTCCAGGATTTTGACCCAACGACAGTGAAGGAACTGTGATATATTTCCGAGTCAGGATGGTGAGTTACTTGGAGGGGAACTTCCAGGTGTTGGTGTTTCCATGTGCCTGCTGCCCTTGTCCTTCTCGGTGGTAGTGGTCATGGGTTTGTAAGGTGCTGTTGAAGGAGCCTTGGTGAATTCCTGCAGTGCATCTTGTAGATGGTACACACTGCTGCCACTGTGCATCGATGGAGGAGGGAGTGAATGTTAGTGGATGTGGTGCCAATCAAGCGGGCTGATTTTGTCCTGGGTGCTGCCAAGCTTCTTCAGTGTTGTGGGAGTTGCACTCATCCAGGGAAGTGGGGAGTATTCCATCACACTCCTGTCTTGTGCCTTGTAGGTGGTGGACAGGCTTTGCGGAGTCAGGAGGTGGATTACTCACCATACTATTCCTAGCCTCTGACCTGCTCTTGTAGCCATAATATTTATATGGCTAGTCCAGTTCAATTTCTGGTCAATGGTAACCCCCAGGATGTTGATAGTAGAGGATTCAGTGATGGTAATGCCATTGAACATCAAGGAGCGATGGTTGAATTATCTCATGTTAGAGGTGCTCATTGCCTGACACTTGTTTGGTGCCATGCCACACACCATCCTGTCTTGGATCTATATAGCCATTTCTTCACTGTTACTGGATTGAAATCCTGGAAGTTCCTCCCTATCAATGCTGTGAAGTACCTAGACTACGTGGGCCGCAGTGTTTCAAGAAGGCTGTTCAACGCCATCTTCTCAAGGGCAATTTGGGATGGGAATAAATGCTGGCCTTGCCAGTGATGCTCACATCTCATGAATAAATATTTAAAGGAGGGTTTGTTAGAGAAAAACATTTTGTTTGTCCAATGAGAAAGTCAGGATGTATTTTTAAAGCACCAGATTTTTTTTGATTTACAGCACTGACCACTCAGAGTGAACTATCACTTCCTGTTAGCCTAAGCAACCCTGTCCATTACTGTATTAGTCAGCAAAAGTTGGCAACCTTCATCTACATTTGAGTTATTGTTCATCAGAGGGATGCAATCGTGTTTTCTAGGAATTGTAATCCACTGCTGTGGTACATACAGAATAACAGTGATGTGTTCTATGAATCCATCAACTCCTTAATTCAGCTAAAATCTTGATTCCTCAGAGTAGCATCCTAGACAATTGTTTTGAGCAGCTCCAACAATGACCCTCTATCCATTTTAAGATCAGAAGTGGGGACATTTGCTGATGATTGCAAAGCTAGTTCCATCCTCGACTCCCCTGATAAAGAAGTCATCCCTGGCCCCATGTAGCAAAACCTGGGCAACATCCAAGCTGATAAATGGTAAGCAACATTTGTACCACTCAAGTACAGGCAATGACCTTCTCCAAAGGGTTCCCCACCATCAACACCCAGCACCACTGGAACAGAAAAAAAATTGCACCAGCCTCATAAAGGTTGTGGCTACTACAACAGGTCAGAAGTTTGATGTTCTACAGAAAATGTCTCCCCTCCTGCTTCCGCAAAGCCTCTCTACCATCTCCAAGTCACAAATCAGGAGTATGATGGAATGCAGTCCACTTCCATGGATGGATGTCGCTCCAACAACACTCAAAAAATGTGGCACTATTCAAAATACAGCAGTACATTTGCTAGTTTAAATATTTTTTCTCTCCACCATCCACATATCATTATTGCAATGCTTACCATCTACAGGATGCACTGCAGTAACTCACCAATTCTTCGTCTGCAGCACCTCCCAAACCCACAACCTCCACCACCTTTTAGGAAAATTAGAGCAGATACATGGGAACACCATTATTTTCAAGTTCCCGCCCCAAATTATATAGAACTCT
Source organism: Cetorhinus maximus (assembly GCF_964194155.1). Lineage (NCBI taxonomy): Eukaryota > Metazoa > Chordata > Chondrichthyes > Lamniformes > Cetorhinidae > Cetorhinus > Cetorhinus maximus. The sequence goes on from NC_135885.1 coordinate 96,340,972, forward strand.
GACTTGGGCATATTTCATAGTTCCTTCATTATCACTCAGTCAAAGTCCTGGAATCACTCACTCTAATAGGATTGTGGATGTGCCTTCACTGCATGGACTATAGCAATTCAGGAAGATGGCCCAATATCGCCATCTCAAGGATAAGTAGTGCTGAGCCACTCTCACCAGCGATTGGCATCTGAGAATGAAAATATAAGCTTAAACCCAAACCTGATTGAGAGGAGAGTAGGTGTGTGTGTGGGAGAATTCCTGGAGATATTGCTAACACACAATAGTTGCTTTTATCACTAAGTTCTATTTTCTTTCAGAATTGTATCATTTTTAATGCTCCGGATAGAATTCATAAAGCTATATATTCAGAAGGGTAATTAAATTAAAATAGTAACTGAAAATGGTTTTAAAAATAATTTGAGTAATCTTGTAGATACCTTTTAAAAAATGCTATTTAATTGATATTGTGCCTGCTTCCTCATTCCTGCTCAGTAGCTTTTTGTTCCTATCAAGATTTGAGAAAATTAGTTTAGTTAACGGAAGAGAAAGTGATTATTGGAGCCATTTGGAAACACATGACTATTGATTTTTTTCACCATGTTCATAGTTTTGCATTCTTGTGTTGGTAATTAGTTGGGAGGTAAGAGACAAGCAATAGGGAGAAAGGTACTGTACTCTGATCTGCAGGATGTGAGTAGTGTTGTAGCCCAGGGATCTGCATGGGCTTCAGCCTTACACTGCATATATCAATGACTTAGCTGGAGGAATACAGAGTTGTGCATCCGCATTTACATGTGATACTACATTGTATAATGATCAGGTGAGTGGGGGATCGAATGGCTCTTCTTTTTTCCCACTCCTTGTTTGACTGCAACAAGGGTTTTTTCAAAGGATATGCTTGCCAATTCAGTGAATGCTTAACTACTTATGTGCCATGACTATAAAATACACAAACTGACAGGGTTTTCTTGAGTTTGTAAAAAGAAAAGAGAATAATATTTATTGTACTCAACCTGGCCTAAGAAAAATGATAAAAACATTCCAACTTTCTCCCTCTCACATGTGTGTGCACGCACACACACACACACCACACACACACATGCACACACTCAAAGTTCACACACACCCAAATAGATTACAGAGTTGAATGGTAGATTACGCAATTTAAAGTCCAGTCAAGTTAAAGGGATATACAGTTCTTGAAGTTTGGTGATTTGGCTTGCTTCAGGCTGAACATGATGGTTCTTCTTGGGTCAGCGTTGAGGTGATTTAAAGGTGTAGACAAATGATTTATCTTCTTTTCTGATGATAGAAGCTGCAGAGTTGAACCTCTCTCTGTGGCACTTGGAGAATCAAAAAAACAGCAGACAGGGTTCAAAACATGCAAGTTGTCTGGACAGTGAAAGAGCGAAGTACAAAGGGACCTTGCTTCTTCAGTGTATTGTGTGCTTGTGCTGGTCTTCAGAGAAATCAGGTGCTTAAACGCACAAAGGATTAGTTGGCTTGTCACAGGACTCTCTCTCTCCAACTGCCCAATGATCGTGGCTAGTGTAACTTGATTAGACTATGAATGGGAATTCCTTTCTTGGCCAGTATCCTTTGTCTGACGTGATTATGTCCAATGCTGGTTCTCCTCACAGTTGAGTCTGGATGTCCTGCAAATGGGGACAGGAGATGTGGTTCACTCACATTCTTTGATGGTTCTTGCAGACAGGTAGGCTCCACTTAATAGCCTTGGAATGTAGAAGGTACAGTGATGCAAATGTGCAGCCATCATTGACTGTGATTTCAAGTTACTGGAATGTTATTTTAGTCTTTCTAAAATTTCAATTAGTGGTTTCCAACCAGTCAATTTGTAGTTTTTTTCATAAACAATATGTTCCAGGAGCAGTAAGTTACCAAGGGGCCTAGACAGATTGAGCTAGAATGCATTTGCATTGATATTCAGAGACACAACTAATATTGGGCCTCAGGTCTCACTATTAACAATAACAACATCACCACCAGTAACAGCAAATATTTATACAGTGTCTTTAAGGTGGTAAAATGTCACAAGTCATTTCACTGGAGCGCTATTAAACACAATTTGACACAGAGGGCAGAATTGTCCGTGCCCGCTGGCATCAGGTGTACTCAATGGCGTGAGTAGGCAATATGGTGAGAAGGCCAAAAATTGGTTTCGTGACATCGTGAAACCAGTTTGCGACTGTCTGCTCAGCCCGCCGATGGCGGGTCGTGTTTCCCAACATCTGATGTCATGAACCTCATTGTAATACATCAGCGTATTATTATAAGGCCAGCCCACCAAAATCTTCTGCCCCTGCTGGATCGTCCATTTTCATTGGCGTGATTGCACGCCGGTGTGCTTCACAACAGCATAAATAAGGCGTGTACATGGCAGGCTGCACTTTGAGGGGAACTTGGAGGTGAGTGCACAGTAACATTGCAGAGCGCTCGTCCGGGTCCAACAAGTCTGTTGGTGCATTGAAGACATGGGGCAAGGGCTGCCCTGCAGTTGAAGGTAGTGCACAAGTGTGTGCGGTGGTGTGGGGGGGATGGCGAGGGAAGAGGCCACACTTTAGGGCAACCTCGTATAAAGGGACAATTCCTCTGCAGCTGAGACAGTTCAGGTGCAGCCACATTGACATGTGTGGAGTCAGGCCTCCAGCATATCTGCCCACTCAAGCAATACGGAGGCATGAATGAGCCACCAAGTGCTCCAGAGCTTTTCACCCCTTGAACAGAGACTGCAAACTAATGAGCATTTTAGTGGAACCACAGAACAGTTGGATAACTGGGCACATTGTATAATCTCCTTATTAAGGCTGGCCATTGAGCAGTCACTGCTGAAGGTTCTCACAGCCCCTTGCAATGTCAGCATCCCGGTTTGGACCAGTCTCCCCCATGGTTCAAGCTAACAGTACAGCCTTGCAGTGTGGGTTAGGAGGATGCCTGCGCCAGAGCTGAGAGCACAGCATGCAGTCCAATGGGCGAAGCTGCCACCAGTCAGTCGGGTGGAGTAGGGTGGAGGTGGTTGGGGTTTTGGGCAGCCACGCATCGCACTAATCTCTAGCCATCCAAGTGGTGGCCAACACTCTCCGGGATGCATTAAGTGGCCTTCAGACTTAACCAAGAGAGGTTCTTAGTATATCCAAGCTAACCCATGCATCTCTCTCTTTCATCCTGCGGGAGGAGTACATCAGGATCATGGAGCCTGGTGACCTAGCTGTATGCCTCGTGGTGTACAGAGAGCGGAGATAATGGAGAAGAGAGTGACGGAGACACCTGGCTGTGCAGAGGGAGGAGCTGCACCCTCAGGAAGAAGGGGCAGCTGGGGCTCCTGCACACGCTGCTGAAGAGCCACAGCGACCTGTCGTTGGTCAGCGCCTAGCTAGACCCAAGGTCTACAGATGCCACCTTTCATTCCTGAAGATGACCGAGAACCGGTGTCACCAAAGATTGTGCATGTCTAGGGAACTGGTCAGTCACATCTACCACCTGCTGCAGGATTTGGCGTCATGGGGACATGGAGGGCATCCACTGCCAGTGGCCATGAAAGTGATCACGGTACTCAATTTTTACGTCAGTGGCTCCTTTCAGGGCTCCACAGGTGACCCCTGTGGGATATCACAAGCCTCCACCCACAAATGCATCCATAAGGTCACGGATGGCATCTTTGTGAGGACACACAACTTTATGCATTTTGCCTAGGACCAAGAGAGCCAGGGTGCAAGAGCAATTGGATTTGCCCAGATCTCATGTTTCCCACAGGTGCAGGGTGCCATTGGCTGCACTCATGTGCTGCTCAGATCTCAATCGCAACAAGCAGTCAACTATGTCAATCACAAGGGCTTCCATTTGCTGAATGTGCAGTTGGTGTGTGACCACCACAAATGAATCCTGCAGGTCTGCACATAGTTTCCAGGGAGTGTCCACGACTCCTACATTCTCAGCCAGTCACAGATCCCTGACATCTTCCAGGGTCCACAGAGGCTGCAGGGATGGCTCCTCGGGTAAAAGGGCTACCCGCAGAAGATGTGGCTGATGACACCTGTGCTGCGGCCTCAGACTGCAGCAGAGTGAAGGAACAACGAGGCTCATGCTGCAGCTCGCAACTTGGTGGGGCAAACAACTGGGATGCTGAAAATGAGGTTCCGATGCCTGGAGCCCTGTAATATAGTCCACTGTTATGCTCCTTCTGTCGGATTGCTTTGCTCGTGAACACAGTTAGACGCCTATCTACTGGTGGGTGAGTTGGCAACAATATACTACAGACGCAGAGACCAATGTAAGATGAAGCACATGCTCGTTATTTACACAAGTAACAGAGCACTAACACAATGGGCAGAATATTGTGCTTGTCGGGTGGGCGTGTGCCCACTCGAACAAACATAAAATGATGCGCAATGACCTCGGGCAAGCATCCCAACGTCATCACCCACTTGCGCGATATTTCAATCGGCGGGCGCACGTGGGAGTCAGCAGCAGGCCCGCCAACAATTAAGTGGCCTATTAAGGCCCTTAATGAAGTAATTGATTCAAATTTTTTGCTGCCCGTCCAACCGCTCGTTTGGCAGGTGGGGAAAAGGCCAAGCGGTCTTTACATTTTTGGCGAAACCCCATCCACGGGCGGGATGAGGTTTCGACCAGTGGTTAAAAAAAAACCTTTTTTAACTCAACTCTAACATGTGCCTGCTCATGTCACAGAGTCACATGTTAAAAATGAGTCATATGTTAAAAAAGAGGTAAAAATGTTAAAAAACATGTCCTTATTCTAAGCTACCGATCAACATTGTAGCCTGCATGACACAGCCATTGGGTAATACAGTCACGTGGTCAATCTGCTCACATTCTCTTAAAGGTGTATTGCACCTCAGATTACCACATCCCTCCCCCTTTACTCGAAAGTACAATTTACAATCTTTACAATATATTAACTATTTACATAAATAAACTATTTACAAATTCAGTCTCTCTGGGGGCTTCTTCAAACGAGTCGAACGTCATAGTTTTACCACTTCGGATGGTTTATCCGAGGCCTTCCTCTCAGGAGTCATCTGTCCACTAGGCTCTCCAGTAAGAACGTGTAAATTTGTTTCTTCGACTCTCTCAGGCTCAACAGATCCTACAGGTACTTCCAAACCAAGGGGAGTTCCTTCCGCATGTGGTGTAAACCCCAACGGGAGTGCTTGACGCATCCTTTCTTTCCCCGTGTTTCCCTTTTCCTGAGGTAATCTACATATCTCCTAATTATCTGACCTTCGACCGATATATGATAGGACAGGGGTCCTGTCACTGTATTAACTTCACCTGGTAGCCATTTGGGCCCATCTCCAAAGTTCTTTGCAAAATCTGTGTCTCCAACAGTGAAGTTTCTTTCACGGCCGTGGTAATCAGGTCTATTTTTCTGGGCCTTCTGACCTCTTTGTACTCTTCCCCACCTAAATTCGGCCTAATGAGTCTCAAACGTCTCCTGAGATGTCTCTTCACCAATAGCTTTGTGGGACAATACCGGTGGTCACGTAGACCTATAGATGAGTAGGAAAAGTGATAATCTAGTTGCAAGAGAGTCGCTGTCCAGGTTTTTCATTCTGGACTGTAGGTCTGGACTTCCCTCTCAGCTAAACCATTGGATGGAGGGTGGTATGGTAAGGTCTTAAGATGTCTATACCATTGAGACTTGTGAATCTTTGGAAATCTCCATTGGTGAATGCTGTTCCATTATCAGACACTATTATCTCCAGTAACCCGTGTATCGCAATCTGTCTATGGTGGCAGCAGATGTGGGTGACTTTCACCCTGTATACATCGATCCACTTCGAGTGAGCATCTATAATCTAGAGGAACATTGTGCCCAAAAAAGGCCCCACGTTGTCAACGTGGAGACAGACTCATGGCCTTCCTGGCTATTCCCAGGGATGCAGTGGAGCAGAAGGAGGCAATTTCTGCACCTGTTGGCACTGCATGCAGCTCTAGACAAATTTTTCAATTTCTGTGTCCATCCCCAGCCATCATAAGTTGCTGCACCCCAACATTTTCATTCTAGAGATATTGGGGTGAGTGCTATGCAATTCAGTAAATCATCGCTGTCTTCCTCTCAAAGCCACAATGACTTTTGCTCTCCACAGTAAGATGCCACCCTGGCAGGTGAGCTCGTATTTCATCTTAAAATAGGGTTTAATTTCATCAGACTTTGGTTTATTAAACCATTCCTGTAAGACTTGTTCCCTGACGTGAGACAAAACTGGGTTGCGGTCTGTCCTCTCTCTTATTTGTTTGGCATGTACTGGTGACGAATCCAGAAAGTTTAATAACAAGACAAGTTCTTGAGGAACGGAGAGGTTCACATTGCTGTCTTTTAGAAGTAATCGGCTCAGTGCATTGGCGTTTGCAATCCAGCTTCCCGGCCAGTGGATAAAAGTTTATTCGTAAGCAGCTAGAATCAGTGCCCACCTTTGGATGTGTGCCAAGGCAATTGAGGGTATTGCCTTATCTTCCCCAAACAAGCTTAGTAGTGGCTTGTGATCAGATACAATGGTGCAGTGGATGTATTGGTGGAACTTCTTAATGTCAAATACGATGGATAAGTCTTTCTTTATTTGTGAATATCTTCGTTCTGCCACACTGAGTGTTCTTGAGACGTAACCAATGGGCTGTTTGGAGCCATCTGCCATACAGCAGGAGAGTCCTGCCCTTACTCTGTAAGGGGATGCATCGCAGATTAAAATGAATTCTTTCATTCTTTGGGTTGAAGTGTACCAACAGGGCCAATTAATGTAGCAACTGCTTTATTGTCGTAAAAGCCTGTTGTTGTGGAGCTTGCCAAGTCCACCTGTGATTTTTCTTGAGCAAACCGTATAATGGAACAAGTGCTGTTGACAAATTTTGGAGAAAATGGCCACAGTGGTTAATCATTCCCGAGAAGGACTTGAGTTCTGTGGTGTTTTTCGGTGCTGGCGCCTCACGAATAGCTCTCACCTTTTCTTCTACTGGGTGAAGGCCCTGTGAGTCGACTCTATGACCCAAGTGAACCTCTTCTTTTGCTTAGAAGATACATTTTTCTCTTTTCAAATGTACTCCTGCTTGTGAGAAATGCGTCAATACCTCTTCCAAGTTAGTCAGATGTTCTTCATCAGTTAGTCCTGTTACTAGGACATCATCGAGATAAACCACCACATGGGGTGGACCTTGGAGTAAATTTTCCATAGTCAGTTGGAAAATGGCACAAGCCGATAAGACTCCAAAGGATAACCTAATATATTGGTATAACCTGCTATGTGTACTGATAGTAACCAAATCCCGAGAGGCCTTTTCTAGCTTGACTTGCTGGTAAGCGTGGCTCATGTCGAGTTTTGTATATGCAGTTCCCCCTGCCAGTTTGGAGTACAATTCATCAATTTTCAGCATAGAATGCATGTCAAGTCTGGCCACTTTGTTAATGGTAAACTTGTAGTCCTCGCATATTCGCACACTCTGGTCAGCCTTTAGTACCGGAACAATGGGTGCTGCCCATTTGGAAAATTGTACAGGTTGTAAGATGCCCAATCTTTCCAGCCTGTCTAATTCAACATCAACTTTCTCTCATAATGCACAGGGTGCTGGCCTCACCTTCAAGTATCTGGGAGTTGCCCCAGGATCCACGTGGATTTTAGTTTGCAGCCCCTGAGTCTTCCCGAGCTCTTCCTTGAACACAGGGGCATATTTCTGTAATAATTCTTGCAGATCTTTCATTCTGAGTTGAAAAATCTTGGTTCAGTCCAACTTTATTTCCTTAAGTCAGTTCCGACGAAGTAGACTTGGACCCTCCCCTGTTACCACTATCAGGGTAAATTAACAAACTAGGTTCCGTATTGTACTGGAACCTTGCATATACCTCTTACTCATATGTTTTCATCAATATACGTCTTGAATTTAGCATCTGAATTTTCCAGATTTAGTGAGTGACCTCCTCCATTCAGATGTTTGAACGTATGTTCCTCTATAACTGTCATAGATGTCCCTGTGTCCACATCCATTTGATGGGTTTTCCATTGACTTCAACTGTCATGTAGATTGGCTCTCTTTTACCCATTTTTAAGTTGTGTAAGTAAGTATCTGACCCTGTTTCTTCTGGTTCCTCTATTATGTGAATTTCATGATATCTACCTTTTTGTTTAATATTTTGTCTCAAACTGTCTTTACAATATTGCATAATGTGCCCATTACTGTGATGAGGGTGAAGAGGTCCTTGAAGGCGACAATGACAGCAATGAGGCCCTCGCATTGGCCAGACGAGGCAGGTGCTCTCGGGAGGCTCTCAGAGCTGCTGATTTTGTGGAGGATGATGATGACATGCAGTGAAGAGACACCTTGGATCCTCACGTTGAATCTATGAATGTTTGACTCCAGGCTGGCTTATGGCGGCGCGCATACCCTCTATGATAATGCTCCTGTCATGGAAATGCAGTGGAGGTCCTAATAGTAACTCATTTGCAGGAGGATGATGACAACATGCAGTGAGGACACTCCATCGATCTTCACATAGCTTCTGACAATGTCTGACTCCTGTCTGGCCGAGAGCAGCCCTGACTGACACCTTGAGGAGGAGGGGTAGCTGGACTGAGATCGAGCTGCCCCTCACCCCTCTCGTGTACACACTGTTGGAGGCTGGCTATGGTGTCGGCGATGGAGTTCAGCCCGCGCAGCAGTGCAGGACCAACATCCTGGACCAAGGTCTCCATGGCGGCTGCTATCCTACCAGTGTTGACCTTGGTGCGTTACAATGCCGGTGCTATCACCTCATCCTGAAGGTGGACGGACTCTTCCATTATGCCTTGCAATCTGAGGCGTGCAGCAGACACCCCTTCCTGAAGTTCCCGAGCTTGCCTTTGCAGCTGCAGCAACTGTGACTTGACCAAGTCCAGAGGCTCATCATCTGATTCGGACTCAGCAAATTTCAGGACCCCAGGAGTCCTCCGAGTGCCGGACACCTAGGAAGTCCCTGCGCCACCTGCTCAGGATCAGACAGTGTGATGTGCTCACCAGATTGTGATCCTGAGGCTACTTTAAAGCTAGGTCCCACTGAGGTGTGTGCGTTGGTGGAGGATGTGGGTGAACGCTGTGATGGGTCTTCAGGGAGGGTTTCAGCGGATTCCTCTTCTGAGCTTCTGTAGTGGCTTAAATGGAGTCCCTGGGTTATGGACTCTCCTGGCAGTTTCCCAGATGTGCCTGCGAAAGCAAGGGGAGATAATGAGTGCATGGCAGTGGCCTGTGAAACAAGACACATCACTCTCAGTATGGTTGTCTGATGGATGTTGCACTGCTGGATCCTCACTTGGTAGAGCAGCGCCGACCTCACCATCAGCACAGGAACAGCCCAGATCCTCACTGGCCAGCTGTTTTCAAAGTCCATGAGGACCTTGATTTCCGGCATTCCGCCCCCGGTCTACGACCTCACCCTCTGGTTGTGTGTCAGCTTGTCCCGCATGAATAGAGATGGAGAGAGTGAAAGAAGAATGCCTGCCAGGCTAGATGCCTGGCATGTGTGGGTGGTGAGTGGCCCCATGGATGGGATGAGGACAATGAAGGTGTGTGTGAGAGAGTGAATGGTGATGTCCCTTGAACTGGCCATGAGCGAGGGCCCTGTGGATGTGTGATGAGTTTATGAATGTGTGAGTTGAATGATGAGAAGAGTGACTTACCCTGGCAGAACGGAAAAGATCATTCATCCTCTTGTGGCACTGGGTAGCTGTCCTCTTTTGAAGGGCCTTGGCACTGACCACCACTGCCACTGCCTCCCAAGCCAGATTAGTGATATTGCTGCCCATCCTGCGGCCAGGGCAGGGTTAGAGGATACCACGATGAGCCTCCACTGTGTCCAAAAGGTGCTCGAGGGGACGCATCATTGAACCTGGGGGCTGAAGTCCTCTTGACTTTCGGGGCCATGTCTTCCATGCAGCAATCGTGTGCTGGAAGCACTGAGAGATGTGCGTGTGGCTGCACTTTAAATATGGTGCCCAGCGTGATGAAATGTTGAGGTGATGGCATGGCAGGCATATGAGAGATCACCCACCATGGAAACGGTGTGTTTCCCGGGAATGCATAATTAATAGGGCTCAGTAAGGCTTTTAACAAGGTCTCGCATAGGAAACTGGTCAAGAAGGTAAGAGCCCATGGGATCCAGGGCATATTGGATCTAAAATTGGCTGAGTGGCAGGAGGCAGAGGGTGATGATCGAAGGCTGTTTTTGTATCTGGAAGCCTGTGTCCAATGGTGTACCGCAGGATTCGGTGCTGGGCCCCTTGCTGTTTGTAGTGTACATTAATGATCTAGACATTAATGTAGGACATATGATCACTATGTTCGCAGATGACACAAAAATTGGTTGTGTGGTAAATAGCGAGGAGGAAAGCCTTAGACTACAGGACGATGTAGGTGGGCTGCCCAGATGGGCAGGACAGTGGCAAATGGAATCTAATCCTGAAAAGTGTGAGGTGATGCATTTTGGGAGGACTAACAAGGCAAGGGAGCACACGATGAATGGTAGAACCCTTGGAAGTACAAAGGATCAGAGAAACCTTGGTTTGCATGTCCATAGATCCTTGAAGGCAGCAGGACAGGTAGATAAGGTGGTTAAGAAAGCATATGGAATACTTGCCTTTATTAGTCGAGGCCTTGAATACAAGAGCAGGGAGGTTATGATGGAGCTGTGTAAAATATTAGTTAGGCTACAGCTGGAGTACTGTGTGCAGTTCTGGTCACCACACTATAGGAAGGATGTGATTGCACTAGAGAGGATGCAGAGGAGATTCACCAGGATGTTGCCTGGGCTGGAGCATTTCAGCTATGAAGAGAGATTGGATAGGCTAGGGTTATTTTCCTTGGAGCAGAGAAGGCTGAGGGGGTCCTGATTGAGGTGTACAAGATTGTGAGGGGCATAGATAAGGTGGATAGGAGGAAACTTATCCCTTTGGTGGAGGGGTCAATAGCCAGGGGGCATGGACTTAAGGTAAGGGGCAAGATGTTTAGAGGGGATTTGAGGAAAAAAATATTTTCACCCAGAGGATTGGGGGTATCTGGAACTCACTGCCTGAAAGGGTAATAGATGTGGGAACCCTCACAACATTTAAGATGTATTTAGATGAACATTTGAAATACCATAGCATACAAGGCTACGGGCCAAGTGCTGGTAAATCGGATTAGAGTAGATAGAGGCTTGAGGCTAGAGACCAGTGCGGACATGATGGGCCAAAGGGCCTCTTTCCGTGCTGTAAACTCTATGACTATGACTATGACACTATAATGCAATGGGTTTGGGACATTATGGCGTGAAAAGCCACCATTGCGGCTGGCTGCTAAAATTACCCACCCACTACCATACTTAGCGCAAATCTGGGTCGATTCCGCCCAGGGTCACATTATAGATATTAGAGCAGGTGACCAAAAATATGATCAAAGAGCTAAGTATTAAGAAGCATCTTGAAGGAGCAAAGAGAGAAAGAGAGGCAGAGAGGTTTAGGAAGGAAATTCGTTTATGTATGTGTTTGGTTACAGATTATTAAGTGTTCACATTTGTGTGTGTGGCCACAGATTATTTATTAAGTGTTTGTGTGTGAAAATGAGGATATTGATTCCTGAAGATGTATTCTTGAATAAGAGACAGCAATAGCGATTAAGGATGCTCAGATACGTGAGAATACTTAGTGGTTGTGGATGATTACATTTTGCACAATAAACCACTTTTCCACTGAGCACATTAATCATTCAGTCCTTCATTGTCATGTGTGCAGGTTGTAACCGTGCCAGGTACATCTCCCTCATTTATTGCTGTGATTGTTGCTATAGCAGCCATTCGTTCATGCTTAACTCCTTTATTTACTTGTCAATTACAATTTGAGGTGTTTGGGACATTCAGAAGCATGGAGTTGCAAGCAAATGTGACAGCATCCAAAAATATTGTGTAAGCACTCGATAATAGATTCAACATTTCATTTTAGTGCATCATATTGCTATTTAAGAGTTAGGAAATCAGGAATACAATATAAATAACAAGGCTCGGAGGGCTTAAAGACCATTGCATGATCCAGCAGGACTATCTCCACCTTTTACATAAATCTCCATAATTCAGACACAGATGAAATATTAAAGCTTTCATAGAATTTAATGTACAATTGGATTTTTTTATGCCCATTAATGGAGAGTTTACTCTAATTCTTCAGTACATTATAGAATAAAGGAGGGCAGTATGGTATATAAGTTATTGAAGAAGAATGCTAAATGAACTCCATTATATGGGCTAAAAGATGGATTGCACCATTATTCAGGTGCTCGGGTCATCATTCATGACATCCCTGCACCAGCTCCAACAGAGGTGGGGACCAGGCAAGTTTGGCATTACTGCATCATTTATCTGATAGTAGAGTAGAGCTGGACCCCTCTGAACACTGGCGGCTGCCTCTGTGCTCAGCAAGGAGTCAAACAGTGTTATGCGGTTAACACGTGGTGCAGCTACCCTTCTGTCCCACTTAAAGGAAAGCTGCACTGAATCACAGGAGACTGCTGCTGAATGCTATTGATATAATTCTAAACAAGGAAAATGTAACACCAGGGTATAGAGAGGCGGCTCCAGGGTCACACATAAGGCGCTGAAGGCCTTAGGCCTTAGTGGTGGAGGTGGATAGGAAGAGGGACAGCCTGGTTTCGCAAGGGGTCAGGAGGTACTCAAGGACAACCCTTCAAAGGGATTGGGATCAGGTGATCAACGGAGGTCAATTCCCAACATCCAAACCTAAAAACCTGACTGCAATCCCACAAGAAATGTCTTGCGTGGGTGGCCAAGGTCAGCCAATGCAAGTTCACATGGGGAAGAATTTTCCCCCCATCGGTGGGGGGGAGTTCAGGAGCGGGCGCGTGTGGGCGCGCCTCCGATCGGCGCCTCCAATCGGGGCCTCCGATGGGGGCGCGCGCCATTTTATGTGGGCGGGCCAATTAAGGCCCGCCCAGTGTGACATCCACCAGGAAGCGCTATGCGCTCCCTGTGCAGGTAGGGGGGGATTTCCTCAGCTGAGAGTGCGCTCTTTCGCACATGCACACGAAAGAGCGCACTCATCTCCCTGAGGCTAAGTGCTGCCTCATGGAGATCGGTGCCAAATTTAAAAATGGTAAATGTAGAGAAGTAAAATTTCCCTGACATGTCCCCTCATGTGAAACTGTCACAAGAGTTGGGACATGTCCATCACTTTTAATTAAACATTTATTAAATTTTTAAAAACCTACATGAAACCTCATCCTGCTGGTGGATGAGGTTTTATGCTTTTTCTGAAGCCCGCCAGGGCTCCCGGCCTGCCCGCAAACATTAAGGTTGGAAGGGCAGGTCCATTAACTAGTTCAATTAGTTTTTAAATGGCCTCAATTGGCCATTGACAGGTCGGCGGGTGCACAGCTGATTCAGTTGCGCCCCCGCCGACCAAAAAATTGAAATGATGCGGGGTGACGTCAGCAGTTCCACCCAACATCATCCTGCATCATTTTACGTGTCGGCGAGCGGGCCCTGCCCCCTGCTCACTGACCTCAATATCCTGCCCATGACATCTCTTACCCACCTCACCACCAACCTCCCACGCGGCTAATTGAAGCTCCCACTCCCTTCCTCCATCACTCACCCATCAGCAGCTGCTGGCACTTAACACTTAAGCCTAACATCCTAAACCTCCTCCTCACTCTCTCACACACACCTACATGTCCTCAGACTCAAATCCAACTCTCTCTGCCTCCATTTATCTCCAGCTACCTCCAGGCACATCACCCAAACACAGTGCTACACAAATACTGACATTCATCCCTCTAACTTGCAGGATCAGGTGGCACACAATAGACAGGAACAAAGCAGGGTCAGAGAGGACAAGGACACCTACATCTTCTGAGTTCTACAGAAGATATTGTTATCTGCATCATGAGGTTGCGACAGAGCCTGTGGCAGTTGGCTTCACGGAGAACATCAAGTCTTATGCTCCTTCTCAACTCCCAGCCCACCCTTTTATCTAGCATGATGAGCAAGCTGCTGCTGGTGTGACCATGGACCTTTTGTTTCCCAACATCACCTGGCTTCCTTCCCCTTCTGACTTTCTGCTCCCAGACACCTAAGAACTGCCACCTGCCCAACTACAGCAGCCCCAGGAGGAGGAGAGAGAGAACCATCACATCACTGATGCAGAAATAGCATCACTTGATCAGACACTCCCAGCACCAGCTTAGATACTGGAACTGCACGGAGCTTAAAGGTTGGTATAGAGTTGCTAACTGCACGTGGGGAATCACTAGGCACAAAAGGGCTGTAACCATGCAAACGATAAAGGATTGTTCATGTGCCAGCTTAGCAGAGGGCATGTTTGCAGAAAAATTCTGTTACACCAGACCCAGATAAGAACTTCAATGAGATGACATACAAGAGAATGCTGATGGTAATGCACAGGTTGCATTGGCTGGCCTGTCAGCCAGCTTCCTGTCACTGTCAAGGAGCAAGGAGGAGCCTGGCTCCAATTTGGCAAAGGCCATCTTGCAGAACTTGCCCTCTCAGCTGCCTCTGCTCCATTCCCTTGTCCTGATGAGACCCAGAAGCACTCGAACTGCAGCTCCCATATTTGTTGCAGCTTTTGTGTGGACAGGTTATCTACCCCTCCGCCACTCCCATATGAATACAGCAACACACCCTACCAAATCCAGAAACTTAATAACTTTAAAAAGAGAACTCTAGAATACATCTGGACATTTTGTAATTGCAGAAGTTCTTCAAGGTTAGCTCACCCGCAAATTGAGTGCTTGACCCTTTAAGTAACGCTTGATGAGGGCCCATTTTACAACTGAATTCTTGATCTTCTGTGACTGATGGCAAATTTGTTGAGTGGACCTGCATGGAATAATTTGGTACATGGACATCACATCAGCCAGTAGGACTGTGTGATTCAGGATAGCACACATTCAGGTGCTTCCAGCACATAACAGGGGATGACCGTGCGGGTACCCTTCTGAAGATGGTACACCACATGGGCTGTGCCAGAAGCAGCTGGTGGCATAGTGTGCACAAACAAATGGGTGCTGGGTTTAAGGTGCCATTGCGGAAACCAAATTTGTGCCTTATGTGTCTTGTTAGTAGCATGGAAAACTGTGCTGAAGTGATAGGTCATCAAAGTATCCGTGTGAAAGGAAAGCAAGCAATTTGATGATTTTATTATTCAGACACCAGAATACTCCCTTTCTCGTCATAACAATGTCATTCAAGATACGTCTATTGTGCCAAGCATCTAACATAACAAGCAAGTGTTTTCCATGTGCCTGTCTATAGACAGTGGTGCTCTGAATTTCACAGGAAGTTGGAGTGACCAGTGTTACACTGGTCAGAATAGGGTGGCCATCAAGAGATCAGTATAATGTAGCCAAAACTAGAATTTCCTCCCTCAGCCTCAATACTGAGCTAATACTCATCCTTGGTGATAGCAAGTTAGCAGGCTGTTTTACATCTCTCATGATTTGAAGTCAATGGAAATAAAAATCAGGAGAGTTGTAAAATGGGTTGCTGACTCGTTATCGCTTGTTTTATATTATTACCCCAATAATGAATCTAGATTCTGCTGGTGTAGGAAGTTCATTAAGATTCCTTTGGCTTGAGATATTTGCTGCAGATTCTATAGTTCTTACTAAATTTTGAAGAATGTTGTGACTAAAAATTTCCATAAGGGTTTGGCTTATGTATTGAGTGTAACTCCCTGGCTGAAGGATCACAAGAAGGTTAATCTGTTCATTTTCACCTTGGCTCCTACAAGGAACTAAGGAAATAAGAAAAGACCTCTGACCACCTCCCCCACCAAAAAAAATAGAGACAAAATGGCTGCACTCTGGACTTTCAAATTTAAGTAAAAATGAAAATACATTTTTGAGTAAAAAATAAATAAATACTATATACACTAGTCCAATATAAATCAAGTGTTTTCTAATACTGTGCACTGTGTGGTTTTTTATATAATTGTTCATTAGTTGGTGCTTAAATATAGAAGTATACATCAACACAGATATTTATTTCAGAGCTGAAGCCAAGCATCGATCTATAGCACTCCTGGTGGTGAGTTGAACCATTATTCCTGAAGCTCTAATTCAAATTCCAGACACAACTGTCATTTGAGTCCTTTTTCTCTCGCTGATTATGTTTTGCTAATTTCCAACACTCTTTGTCCTATCCCATCTCAGGTGGAGGAAATAAAAATGGACACATTTTTTACACTCCCCCTGGGGACGGGTTGTAAGGTGGGTTGGAGGGTATAAAATTGTGTATAATGCCATGAGCCGCCATTCCCGGGACCTGCCCATCCGCCCCCATCACAATTTTACAAGCGGTGGGGCGGGCACAGTACAGCCTGCTGGCCCGTGTGCCAACTGAGGCCCTTAAATGGCCAATTAATACCTAATTAAGGGCCTAGTCCCACCCTAGCCACTATTTCCCCTTGTCGAGAAGGCCTGCGCTGAGTGGGAAACCCAGCAGCTTTCACTGCTTGGGCTGCTGGCAGGAAGTTAGGTGTGGAGTATGCTCCTTTATGGATGCACCACCCCCCCAACATCCAGTTTCCCCTCCTGCCAAGCCTGTTTTCCTCAGTATCCCACCCCCTCACCATAGCCTGCTAGGCTGGCTGCTTGAACCCCACCCCCTCAAACCCTTCTTCCATTCAGGCTCCAGTGAAGATTTCTATTGGGAAATGAATGCAGTCCTCGAAATGGCCACCAATCCAGAATTAGCACTGCTGGAACCAGAGACCTGCCAGCCATTTGATTGGCTGGCAGCTCTCAGAGGTGGAATTCCTCTCCAGATGGAGGAGGAAGTCTTGCCCTGATCCAATTAATGCCTTACTGAGTTTTAAATTGACATGGGCAACCCATCGAAGTGGGACCAGGGAGGGGGTGATTTTACCTGTGAAGTTTAGGCTGGAGGGGAGCAGGTGTAGAGTACAATTACAATTAATGAATATGTTAATGAGACCTAGAGGACATTAATAATGTAATTGTGACATCAGCAGTCAGATGACCGAGAGGCTCCAAGAGAGTTGGGTGCAGGATAGTCTGTCTCCTGATTGCTATGTGCTTACTCTGAGGTCTTTGTAAATAGTCCTTAGTAGAAGGTTTGAAGTTAAACCATGCTGTCTATCTCAAGTCTGTTGAAGTGAAGCAAAGCCTCATCACAGTTAGGTAAGCCAGGAAAGCATGATATTAGTAAAATGTCACTAATAGCTGGCAAAGCATCAAAAGGCATTGAAACATGGAGGCAGCACTAAAGGCCATCATCTAGCAAACTGTGGCTGCAGATTGGCAACCCACAAGTGACAAACAGTGAGAGAAGAAAATTGACTTTGCAGTGATGAAGATCAGACCCGAAAATTACTGTGGTGAAGGGATAGTGAAAGACACACAATGTTGCTAGCCACTAAGCAGCCATGACCCCCCTTTCACAGCCTTTCCAACACATCAAAGGTCCACAGCAAGGACAGCAATGGGATCTCTGAAAGAGGCAGTTCAAAAGGTACCGAACAGCTTTGGGGTTTCAAGGGGAACCTCAGAAACACCAGGTGTGTACACTTTTATATGCTGTGGGAACCATAGCTGATGATGTCCTCATGTGGCAAGGCATTTAGGAAGCTTTGGCATCATGCAAAGAGGTGATGGAAGCTTTTGAGAAATACTTCAGCCCCAAAAAGAATTTGGTTGTAGAAGGGGCAATGTTTAATCATAGAACCCAAAGGCCAGGGGATTCCATCAATTCCATCATAAATGATCTGTATCGGTTAGCAAGTGCCTGTGGTTACAGACATTTAAAATATGTATTGATTAGAGACCACGTTGAAGTCAGCATCCTTGACGATGCACTGTTTGACTCGGTGCAATCAAAAGAGGATCTGACCCGAGAGGAGGTCGAACAGATTGCCAGGCAAGCCAAGTTGAGAGGCCAAAATCAGGGTGTAATTCAAGGCAACGTCAAGGTTTGGTGTGGGTTGTCAGTCCAGTACGCAGGCCCAAGGCCAGGAGCTTCGCCCACTGAAAAACCCACATAAAAGCCCATCAAAACCAGTGAGGAGGCAAGGAGAAATCTTCCATCTACTATCATGTGCTCTAGTTATGGCACAAACTGACAACACCATTATGAAGACTTCCCAGCAAGGGGGCTGAATTCTTTCTCTGTGGCAAAACTGTTCATTTTAAACAGTTTTGTAAATCCATAACAACATTCAAGGGAAGAAAATTAGAACATGTTCCCAGCCAATTTGAGGTCCAAGCAATAGGAGATATACATTTCCAATCATATGATTGCCTAGGAGAGCTCATAGAAGCTGATAAACAGTTTTGGTCTGTGGAGTTAGAAGTTCAGAAGCTACAGAATGGAAGTTAAATTTGACACCTGTTATGACACAGCAGCTGGTAAAGGCTGAGTTGCTTAAATCCCAGAGGGAAACTTGAACAACTGTCATAACCTATAGTTTCAATTGGTATGTTTGAGATGCAGCTCTGAATTCAGGAATAAGACTACCGAGCCTCGAAAGGTTTTTTATACAGAACTAAATTAGGCATTTATTAATTTAACAACAAATTAACACTTACACACATCTACAAATGACTACCATAATAACATTTAAACGAATCCCCAAATTAATTGCTCCCAGGTAAATCTTCATCAAGGCAACAGTAACCCATAGACTTTAAACAGTCACCAGGCAAAGCACATTTGACCTTATGAATTCAAAATGAAGTAGGTCCCTTTCAATTTGGTTCCTTTGCAACACAGTTGTGGGCTTACAGGCTGGTTAGATCTTAAATGCCTCTGACTTACGCACACAAATTCCTTTCTGTTTATACCTAGCTTTTCATTTGAATGTAAATTTCCCATTGTATTACTCGGTTTTTTAATTTTACCTCTCCTAACAATAACCTTTTCATTCCACCAATTTTATTAGCAATATGAACACACTGCTTGGTGTCTCCCAGCTAGGTGCAAGATTTTACCCATTCTTTTGAATGGTTTATTCAACAACTACAGATTGACACTTTACCTTCTCCTCCTTATGTTTATCTAATTAACATCTCAAACTACTATACATCAAAGACTAGCTGTCTTCAATCTAATTAAGACACACAGACACACACATGGGGCAGAATTTTGCCCTTGGTGGGCGTGCGGGCCCCACTGGCTCGGCAGCGGGCGGACAGCCAATCCCCGCCACCAAAACAGGGCTCGTCGCCATTTTGAGTTGGCGAACCAATTAAGCTATGCGCTTCCTGTGAGTGGGGGGGGAGGGAACCCCCAGCTGTCAAAGTGAACTCTTTCACACATGCGCGCGAAAGAGCGCACTGCTCCCTGAGACAAAGTGCTGTCTCAGGGAGATTAGTGACAGTGTAAGTTAAAAAATAGAGAAATAAAAATATTATTAACATGTCCCCCTCATGTGACAATGTCACACAAGATGGGACATGTTAATAACTATCACATTACATTTATTAAAGTTTGTAAAAAGGAACATGAAACCTCATCCTGCCAGTGGATGAGGTTTCATGTATTATTAGAAGCCCGCTGGGGCTCCTGGTTGGATGGGCAGGGCCTTTAATTACTTTAATTCCCCTGTCAATGGCCTCAATTGGCCATTGACAGGTCGGCGGGTGGACAGCTGATTTCGCTGTCCGCCTGCCTTCCTGAAAATTTAAAGGGACCGGGATGACGTCGGGGGTTCCTCTCAATGTCATCCCGTGTCATTTTCCCATCGGCGAGCAGGCCCCGCCCCCAAATCACCGACGAGAAAATTCTGGCCATAGACACAGACACTACAATTCCAATTTAAAAATAATTTCCAATAACATTATGGACGTTAATATGTCTCATAACAGCACCGGCACAGGAATCTCTGTCTTATCAGACAGATTGGACTCATTTCCAAATTGGCTTAGCGAAGTCAAATAGAAGGCACTGAAGAAGATGGTGATCATCTATTAGAGGAGCTTCTAGAGGAGGTTCTTTCCTGACAAAAGTCATGAGACGGAGGCCAATGAAGAAACAGGTGATCTGTTGGAAGATGAGGTGTTGTTACACACTTCTACTGCCAAGGCATATGAAGTCTCTGTTGCCTTTTTTGAGGAGTCAGCTGTGTTTGCTGATGAAGAACTGAATTTGTATACTTGTCCCACTGAATGAGTTGCATTGAATATTGCTGGCTGACCACAGTGAGCTGTCCAGAGAGAATGAAATGCTTGATTCCAATTTGGGATCAAACTAATAGATGAAATGCAGAGCTTACTAGTTTGTGTGAAAGTAAGTTGCAACCCACACTCGAATCTCATCAACAAGTCATGCTTACATTGAATTCGCCCTTCAATGCAGAAGCAGAAGCCAAAACCACAGAGCGTTTAAAGATGAAAATTCCTATACAGGACTTTCATCTAGACCCAGCTCTGGAGATTCGTTCCATTGTTGAAGATGGTGTAGTCTTACCTTCTTATGCTGACACCATCATCCCATTGCCTGCACACTGAAGCAAGTGTGGCAATGTTATCACTACCTATAGAAAGTGCACGTAGCTCCTCCCTATGTGTGGTAGGGAAGTCATATATTTTCATATCCTGCAATGCCTACAGGATTTTCATCATTCTTCTTCTTGTCTTCCAGATTTATTTAAATCTCATACTTTTTCATCATCCATGCTGCAGTGAATGATACAGCGATGAAATTCTCTGTCAAAGTTGAAACTGCTTCATCTTCTTAGGCCTTTCTCCAGTGTGCAAAGAGGAAGCAGAAGATTCCAGAGAGAATGTTAATTTGTCCTCTTCCTATTCAAGGGCGTGTGATTTTCCATAGTCCTGAAGGCTTCTCTCTTGAATCAGTCTTTCATTGAAAGGGTTTCACCACCCTTGCAGTTAAGTCATAGTAGAGATCACAGCTTAGTTACCAGCAGTCATAGGAAGCTACTATTCCACTCCGCCAGTTTGCTTGTCTTCCAGGAAAAAGATAAGTGACCACATACCTCCAAGAGAGCCGAGAACTCTGTTGGAGATTGGAGCCCTTGTGATAGTGACTTAGAGCAGTAGGAATTGAATAGAATCTGTAACAGTAGAGGAGGTTTATTGATGCTGGAAAATTTTACGTAAATAGTTTAACAAAAAAATATAGTAGTTTGAGATTATATTTGGGGAAGATGTAGCATAATGAGTTAATGAATATGTTAATGAGGCCATGATGATATTAATGAATTAACTGTGACATCAATCGTCAGATGACCAAGAGGCCCCAAGAGAGCGAGGAGCAGAGTAGTCTGTTTCCTGAATACCACGCACTGACCCTGAGGTCTTTGTAAATAGTTCTAAATAAAAGGTTTGAAGTTACACCACACCGACTATCTCAAGTCTATCAAAGGGAAGCAAAGCCTCATCAAGATTTGGTAAGAGTGAAAGTATGTTATTAGAAAAACGTCACTAAAGCTTGGCTACGACATCGAAACAGCAGGGACTCCAGCGCAACGTAAGATCCTGCCCACATCTCTGTTGTACCGTAAATAGTTCAAGATTGAGAGAGGTCTCTGTCCCCTCTGCTGGCACATAGTGATGTTCATTGTGATGGTCTGTGTGTGAAATTATGATCCACGTTGTAATTTCTGTAAATTAGACGTATGCATTTCTTGGCTGGGTAGTGTTGGTTGCTAAGCTAGAACAGCTTGAGCACATACTGAGAGACTAGATTTATCAGAAGCCTGGAAATGTCTACATAACACAATATTCTTAAAATTACATTGAATTTTGCCTGTAATCTCACCAAATCATTAACACTTCAGTTTAAGTGTTCAACCTACCTTTTGATTAATGTTTGATAGAACTGGTAATAGACCAACCTAAGAAAAATACATACTGTGGATTCGTGCTGTGTGTGGTAATGCTGTTGTACATTTAGCAGCGTTTTTGATACATTACTTTTAATGGTACAGTAAAAAATTTATGACTGCTACTTTTACATGGTCCTCAATTATTAAGGGGAAAGTCTCATTTAAATAAACTTTCCTTTAGGGTACTAAAGTTGAAAGCTGAGTTTAAAAGCTCGGTGTTTTACTCAGAGACTTACTCACTTTATCTGCAACATTTTCTGCCTAAATATAAAGCTACTATAAGGCATTCAGCTACTAAGGGGAGAATTTTCTCACTGTCGGGCAGGCTGGTCGGCGGGGGGGCGGGCCTGTCGGCAGGGGGTTTGGGAGTGCGCAGGGCCGATCGCAATCGGCTGCGCACTGCCATTTAATTAAGGCCCGCCCAGCGCGAGTTGCACCCGATAGCAGTAGGGGGGAGGAGGGAGAGTCAGAAGCGCAGAAATCTCCCTGAGGCACGGAGCTGCCTCAGGGAGATTAATTTCATGACGCATCGAAAAAAAGAAAAAAGAAAATTAATCAGACATGTCCCCTCATGTGACAGTGTCCCCTCATGAATTTTCATGAAAATTTTTATTGAATTAATAAAACCTTCATGAATCCTCATCCCGCCCGTGGATAAGGTTTCATGAAAAACGCAAAGGCCGCCTGGGTTCTTTGCCTGCCCGCCAACCTTAAGGTTGGATGGGCAGCCCTGACAATTACTTCAATTAGTTTATTAATGGCCTTAACAGGACTTTGACAGTTCAGCGGGTGCGCAGCCAACTCCCATACGCGCCCACCGAACTAACGATCAGAATGAAGCGCGGTGACACCGCACACGCCTAACGTCACCATGTGTCATTTTACTCATCGGTGTATGCGGTTCTGCCCCAACAGAAGATTCTGCCCTAAGAGTTTTATTTTAACTAATCCATAAGATTTCAGTATCGGTTAATCTTTCTAAGGTTACAATGCAGATTTATTTTCTGATTTAAGGGACAAAATGCAATATTTTGATATTTCATGGCCAGGATTTTTCAGTCAGTGTGCGGGGGCAGGCCCGACATGCCAGCATGTAAAATGACACACGATGACATTGGGTGTGCGTCCCGATGTCGTGATGTTTCGTTCGGTGGGCATGAGCCGGAGTCGGCTGTGCGCCCACCGATATTTAAAAGGCCTATTAAGGCCATCAACGAAGTAACTAAGTTCAACTTTTATGCTACCCATCCAACCTTATGGTGGCGGGCAGGCGAAAAGTCCAAGCAGCCTTAATTGGCCCATCCGCGTAAAATGGCGACGCAGAGCCAATCGCAAGTGGCCCCACCCACTCCCGCCAAGCCTGCCTGACGTGGGAAAAATTCTGCCCCATATCACATTGATTTTCTATTTAAACATATTTCTTGCAAGGCCAGTCACTGGACTGACTATAAGGCCCAATTTAGGAGACACGGCAGCAGAGTGTTTATGTTAGAAAAGGACTCATTCAGAAACCTGGACTAATCAAACAATCAAGCCAACTCAGAAGTTCAACTAAATTTTAACTCATATGGTACAGAATGGAAAGGTACCGATGCAACTCTATTCCTTCCAGGGTTTGGCTCCTCAATAAAGTATTTATTGTATTGTATTGTATTGTAAAGTATTGTATGTGCCTCAGTGTCTGCAAAGTAGGTAGGATTAGTTTGAAATTTTAATATAATCTTAATTCAGTTTAACCCTTCCTT
Organism: Cetorhinus maximus; assembly: GCF_964194155.1. Taxonomy (NCBI): domain Eukaryota; kingdom Metazoa; phylum Chordata; class Chondrichthyes; order Lamniformes; family Cetorhinidae; genus Cetorhinus; species Cetorhinus maximus. The sequence goes on from NC_135885.1 coordinate 96,364,580, forward strand.
TAATATTCCGTTCAACACCTCTCTGTTACCTTGCTGAATTTGTTTGTCCATTTTGATATGATTGTTATATATTGCATGTTTTGAACCTATTACTTAGCCTTTAAATGAATTTTTTGATGTATGTTACACTACAATTCAACCTTCAGGCTGTTTTTTGAATTATTATTATTATTTATTTTATTTATTAATGATCAGGAATTGAGGATCTGGGTTCGGATCCCACCACAGCAGATGGTGGAATTTCAATGCAATAAAAATCTGGAATTAAAAGTTTAATGATGGCCAAAATCAATTAAAATCTGGAATTATAAGTTTAATGATGGCCATGAAACCATTGTTGGTTGACATTAAAACCCATCTGGTTCAATAATGTCCTTTAGGAGGGAAATCTGCTGATTTATCTGGTCGGGCCTACATGTGACTCCAGATCCACAGCAATATGGTTGACTCTTAAATGCCCTCTGAACAAGGGCATTTAGAGTTGGGCAATAAATGCTGATGTAGCCAGCAACGCCCACATACCATGAACAAATAAAAAAAAATTGCAAGTTCAAATCTCACCACAGCAGCTGGTGAATTTAAACTCAGTTAATTAAATACATATGGAATATAAAGCTGGTATCAGTAATACCAACCTTGAAACTATTAGAATGTCATAAAAACCCATCTGGTTCATTAAAGTTCTTCATTGAAGAAAGTCGATCATCTTTATCCATTCCACCTGCTATGTGACTCTAGACCCACAGCAATGTGGTTGACTGCTAACTGCACTCTGAAATGACATAGCACGCCATTCAGTTGTATTAAGAAAGGCAGTTCACCACCACCTCCCAAAGACAATTAGGGGTGAGCAAAAAATGCTGGCCTTATCAGTGATGCCAGAATTCCATGAAAGATTTTTTTAAATTGCTCAGGTTTGGGTAATGTGACAAGAGAGGTGTGTCATAGCGCAGCTGCTATGTGTCAGGATTTACAGCTTCACTGAGGTAAGTAACAGTTCATGAGTACTGTTGACTTTAAAGGAAGGGGAGAGTGGAAAATTCCTGATCCAATTCTTTTAGATGGTGTCAAAATGCACAACCTCCCATGAGTTAGACAGTGGAGAATGCTGGAGTGGAAGATCTGTCAGTCATTCAGTTCTTAACAGTTAAGTTTTGCTCTTCAGATCAGCCCCAACTGTTTGTACCACACATGATCATGCTAACACGATGTTCCCGCTATATTGTGTGAATGGTAAGTAACCAACATTTTAAAAAATATATAAAATCTCAATTAACTTCTCATTGTTCGCAGTTGCATTCAAAATGTTATCACTAAAGTAATTGCACTTGAGCAAGCTACAAAAAGCCTGAAATCAACATGGCTTTTTAAATTGATAAGTTCAGGGCACACACTTATTGACTGCTCAAAATAGTCGGTATGTAATTAGCAGTACCTTTGCAGCCAGCTTCTATGGTAACAGCAATGGTTGGCACCATTTTCCTGATATATGTGGCTGCCTGTGATAAGTGTATAACTGATGGAGACTCTATTGGCAATATGATGCCTACTGATACTGCACCACACCACCTCCTCGAAATCATATGAGTCGCCTTCCTCCTCATCACCAGAAACAGTAATGGAGTCTTCATCCTGAGATCCAGTCATCGATTGCAATGTAGATAAGATAGCTGCCAACAGACAAAAGTTGGACTTATGCATTATGACCTCTAACATGCATCATTCTATCTCCTTTAAAGAAGCATTTGGATGATTTTCATCAAATATTTTAGACTCTAAAATGCCTCTGAGGTGGTAAAGGGCGGATATTAACCTGCAATGCCAATTTAACTCGCATTTAGCGCAAAACACCATCTTGGTAAAGGAGTTGAAGTTCACGCTAGGAATGGCTGGCCGGAGCCTCGTTAAACAGTTGGTTGCTACTTTAAATTACAGTTAGTGCTCATTAAGAAGGCTGCCACAAAGAGTAGTTGAGGCAAATAGTATTGATGCATTTAAGTTTATGCTAGATAAGAAAATGAGGGAAGAAGAAATATAAGGATATGATGAAGTAGAGTTGGGGAAGACTCATGTGGAACAAAAATGCTAACATTCAATACACAGAATTTGCTGGTAATTTGTTTTTTTGTGATAAATTGACTTAACGCATGCAGTCTTTTTTCAAGTAACATGTCATTCTTTCCTGTTACTGTGGGTTTGGATACTGTTTTCTGCATAATTGTCTGTCTGCTATTAGTTAAACTCATTAGGAAAGGTCTAGTGACACATTAACAAGTATTAAAATAGTAAGTTAATATAGCTTCATTTAACTTAATTGGATAGTTTAACTTATCAGCAGTAACTCTCCAGAGTGTGGACAATGTTGAACTTGTATACAGCCTTAGCTATTGAAATCAATTTTTGCTTCAATTTTTTAAAAAAAAATCCAATAAAGTGAATTGACTGACTTCAAATAAAAGACATAAGCTGCAAAATATGACTCCAAAGCACCCGGTTTTTCAGCACTACGTGCCTACAAAATGGCAGCTGTGGCACATGCACACACTTCTATGTAAACAACACCAGATACCATTTTGGTGAAGGCTGATTTGACACCAAAGTGCTACTGTTTTGGAGATCAATAATCCATCTGATGCCATCCTTTAAACACACATAGATAAACACACATCCAGTAGTAAGGACCCCCAACAGCACTAATTGCCATCAGACTAGTTGATGATGGATTTCTACTCATTCACATTGTGATTGTAGAAGTTTATGGTGGTTTCTAGAGCTCTTTAAAGTTGCAGGAGTCTATAGAGAATAGTGTGGCACAGGCTGACTTCAAGGAGCTTGCATTAACCACTTGCTCCGAGATATGGGTACAGCACTATGAAATTTCCTTGGAATATTCTATGATTGGGGGGCTAAACAGACACAAAGCCAAACAACCTGCTAAAAGTGGGGAAAGCAGGAAGGAAGAAAGGCTTTTAGCAGAAGACCATATCCATTCAGAGTGTTCAAGGAGCAATTCTCAATGGCCCCCAACGCCCATGCCAACGTCATGTCTCTCTGCCCAACCCCAATTGACCCAAACCTCCTATGTCAACTTAGTGCCAACTAATGCCAACCCCTGCCCCTCACCCACCATCCTTTGCCCTTACCCCCACCATGCCAACTCACCTAGTATCCTTGGACAGTTTCTTGACAGTTTTGGCATTTCCTGGATAGCTTGGACAGCTTTGATACTTCCTGGATATCTTTGACAGGTTTAACAGCTTTGACATTTCCTGGATAGCTTTGACAGCTTTGACAACCGGACAGCTCTTTAACAGATTCTTGATAGCTGGACAGTTCCTTGACAGCTGAACAACTATTTAACAGTTGCTTGACAGCTGGACAGTTCTTTGACAGATTGACAGTTCTAATGATTTTGTGCATAAAACATGCATATTCATATTCACTTTTAACAATCCCAAAGGGTGTCTGACCTTTCCCAAACAGTGCTTTAACTCCCCCAAAGGTGTCCTGGGGCCCTATCCAAAGGAGTATCTTACCTCTTCAAAGGAGTACCCTGGTTATCTAAATGGATCCAACAAGTTGAGACTTCCTCTTACAAGTTCTATTCCGCACACTCTTGATTACACACTCCTGTTCTTCCAAAATCCCACTGCAGTGGAGGCAGCTAGTGATTTAAATGGCCAGCTGCCTCTGAAAATTGTGCATCCACGAAACCCGATCTGATTCCAGTCCCACCCCTGCGAAGATAAGAACTGTCGGGCTTGGAGGCAAGACTTAGAATTTTCAACCATATATTTTTGCCACGGTGAAAATTTGGGCCTATGTCTTTATTCTTTGGCAGTCCACTGTGCCATCTGCATTTGAGCCAACAAATAAATTAGACGGTGGTTACTGGGCGACAAGGGTTATAGAAAGAAAAGAAAGAAAGGTTTGTATTTATATAGTGCTTTCTATGACCACCGGATATCTCAAATCACTTTAAGTCAATTAAGTACTTTTTTTAAGTGTAGTCAGTATTGCAATGTAGGAAACACAGCAGCTACCTTGCCCTCAGCAAACTCCCGCAAATAATGTGATAATGACCAGATAAACTTTTTTTGTGTGTGTTGTTGATTGAGAGGTAAATATTGGCCAGGAGATCAGGGGTAACTCCCCTGATCTTCATTAAAATAGTGCCATGGGACCTTTTAGATCCACCTGAGCAGGTAGACTCAATTTATAACCTCATCTGAGAGACAGCACCACTGACAGTGTAATGCTCTCTCAGTACTGCATTGGAGTGTCAGCCTTGATTTTTGTGCTCAAGCTCTGAAGTGGAACTTGAAACACAAATCTTATAATTCAGAGCCAGGTGTGTTACCAACTGAGCCATGGCTGACAGCTTCACAGCTTATCATATAATGACATGACTCATTAATCCAGTGCACAACCCAGGCATATGTGCACTGTCCAATTTCATCGCTATAGATATTGGGTATATTTAGTGCCAATTGTACGTTACTTTTTCCACACAGTGCAATTTCAACCCTAAATTGTATATAACTTTTCACTGACTCTTTGGGGAATTCCTCAATTATGAAATCATAAATACATTTTTCATACACGCATTTACAGTTCATTACAAATAGTGAATGGAGGTGGGGAGGGAATCTTACCTTCTTAGTCACCTGGACCATTGCAACATTTTTGGATCTGCTGAACTGGGTCCTGTTTTTTTCCCTCGGTGTGTTCTGATGTGTTTGAATTTCGCACTGCAGTTGCTGCACTAGTGCTTTTGAATGCCTGAATGCTCTAATTTTATTGCTATTAATCATGATTCAAACACATATTGGGATGAATTTGGTCTTTGGAGATAATGCAAAATGAGCAGAATAGCCTGTTGTTGCACAAGTTTGGAATTTTTTTACATTAATGTCAATGGAAATAAAAATCAAGCAATGTTAAACAGGTTGCCATTTTGCTACCACTCATTGTCCTCCATTGCTCAAAACTAATTTCATCCTGAATATATTTTTAAGAATAGGATATCTATCTAAGATAGATAGATGCTGGACGCAGTGAATGGTTACTAGTTGGTTATGTGTTTATTCCATGGAAAGGCATTTGCCCTAAAGGACTGACAGGCAGTGATACACAGTGGGATCCATACTAGTTACCTCTCACTCTGACACTTCCAAATCCATATCAAGGTCAGCTTGAAGCACTAACTCTGAAATGAATGGAACTGCTCCAAGATACATAGAACTGTCCTGTAGTATAAATCACCGGAGTGAGTCAGGATGCAAGCAAAAGCCCAAAGTATTGGATCGCCAGGGGACAGAAAATATGCTAATGAAACTAAGACATCTCCGAACAGATAGGAGATAAATTCATTAAAAAAACACAAATAGGGGAATACTTTGTACAGCTAGTGCTCCTGCTATCTTTCTCTTTTCCTTTAGGGAATGCCATTATGGATGTGTGTGCCAATTACTGCAGTTTGAATAATGACTCATTCACACTGACAGATTCTGGCCAAGGCAGGTGGTTTCAGGGAATAGAAGTGGTTGGTGTTGGCTGCTAGGTAGATAACTATTCTAGGATGCCTCTTTAATTCTGTCTGTATTCCTTGCAATGAATGCTATAAAGCTAAGGCTCATGATTTTCAATCCACTAACTTGAGTCACCGAGGGAGAGAGAGATGGGAGCAAACCTACCCACTTGAATAGGAACAGACCATACACTTGTGATCCTCGCAGTTTATTTTTGTTTTACATTTTACAGGGGAAAGATCATAACACAACCTTAATAGGATTTGTGAATATTTACAGCTCATGATAACAGTTCCTTGCTCCACTGGCATTCTAAATACAAGGGGGAAAATTAACAATCCTGGCATGCCACTTTCCTGTTAAGCACTGGTAAGAGAGGCAGTTGTTCCTTCAGCTCTTTTACCTCCTCCTCATTTTAATATGCATTTATAGTCCGTAATATTTACAGTGCCATGAGTAATGAAGCTGGAATTTTAAATTATCCCCATGACAAATCATTAAAATATACCATTTGTGCAGGACTGAATGAAGTAGGTTTCGAGACTGAGTGAAGAATGGAGAGGGAATTCAATTCCTGCAATTTAATAAATGACAACAGTGAATAACAACAATAAAAAATTGAACCATCCTTCTCCCTATGGTTGCGATCCATTTATAGTAGAGAAAGCTGCTTTACCATCATAATGATGAAAGTGTAATATTTCTGTGAAGCTGTCAATACAGAACTGTCTATGAATGTTTTGTAGAATGTGTTATTAATTTGGGGTAAATGCTAGTGATGAATCATATCTTACAACATTTGGTGCCTATCATTTAAAAGTGCTCTATTTATCCTAAATCGTGTCTAATGCTTATTTAATGTTCCAGTTTTAATGCATATTTGTACTTTAAAATTAGATTCTTTGACTATTGATACGCATACACTCGAAAGAGATGACATTAAATTTGTTTTTGTGCTAATGGAGGTGTTAAACTATTTAAAATGGGAAGGTTAACATCTCCATTAAAATAGCAGGAACAGAATTCCACATTAACATTCAAAGTGGTTAAGTTCAAAACATAGATGTCAGCATGTTATATTCTCTAGTTCTGCATTTATATCACAGTTTTGATGTAAAGAAAGTACCAAGGCATTTTACAGACAAGCATGAAAAACGGGAAGACCGAACTAGGAAGGGGGAGATCCGGAAAGATAATCAATATCTTGAGATGTTTTTTAAAGGAGGAGATTTAGGTAGAAGAGTTTGGGGAGGGGATGTACTATTGCCAAGTTTGCGGATGACACAAAAATAGGTGGGAAGGCAAGTGGTGAGGATAACACAAAGAGTCTACAGAGGGATATAAACAGGTTAAGTGGGTGGGCAAAAACGTGGCACATGGAATATAAGTGAGAAAATGTGAGGTTACGCACTTTGGCAGGAAGAACAGGGGAGCTGAATATCAGTTAAAAGGAGAAAGACTGAAGAAAGCTGCAGCATAGAGGGAATTGGGGGTCTTCGTGCATGAATCACAAAAAGCTAGCATACAAGTTCAGCAGGTAATAGGTAAGGCAAATGGAATGTTGGCCTTTTTTTTGAAGGGAATGGAGTATAAAAATAGGAAAGTCTTACTAAAACTATACAAGGCACTAGTTAAACCATACCTGGAATACTGTGAACAGTTTTGGTCCCCTTATCTAAGGAAAGATATACTGGCATTGGAGGTAGTCCAGAGAAGGTTTACTAGGTTGATCCTAGGGAGGGAGGAGAGGTTGAGTAGGTTGGGCCTATACTCATTGGAGTTTAGAAGAATGAGAGGCGACCTTATTGAAACACCTAAGTTTCTCAGGGGGCTTGATAGGGTAGATGCTGAGAGGTTGTTCCCCCTTGTGGGAGAGTCTAGGACCAGAGGGCATAATCTCAGAGTAAGGGGGCGCCCATTTAGAACAGAGATGAGGAGGAATTTCTTCTCTGACAGGGTAGTCAATCTGTGGAATTCTTTACTGCAGAGGGTTGTAGAAGCTGGGTCATTAAGTATATTCAAGGCTGAGATAGACAGATTTTTAATCAGGGAGGGAATCAAGGGGTATGGGAAAAAGTCAGGAAAATGGAGTTAAGGATTATCAGATCAGCCATGATCTTATTTAATAGTGGAGCAGACTCGATGGGCTGAATGGCCTACTTCTGCTCCTACATCTTATGGTCTTATGGAGTAGCACTGAGGAAGCTAAAAGTTCCACCATTAGTGCTGAGGTGAAGGGAAGGGAAGAAGCACAAAGGGCCAAAAACAGAGCAACAGAGTGGTGGAGCAAATTCATGGAGGGATTTAAAGATGAAAGTAACATATGCCAACTTAGTCCAGTTGAAGTGGGGAGACGATGTCAGGTGAACAACTGGGTTCAATGCTGGGGGATCCATTTGAGAAACGGCAAGAGCACAAGTGACAGGGATGTATAGAAGCATACTTCTGGGCAATTTTCCAATATCTGACCCAGACCCACTGAAAAATTAGCCAAAGCTGGTAAGAAATCTAGGTTATTCTCTTCATACAAAGGGAACAAATTACTCCATAGGTGCAAATTTTAAAATAAAGATACTTAGAATGTAAGGGATTCTGGAAAGAGGATAGGAATTTGATTAAGATTGACAGGCACTTCATTTAGCAAAATGGCTTGTTCCTTTCGCTGTGCTGATCTGAAACAGTGATATGATATTATTTGCTTTTCCCAGTTAATTTCATGGCACTGGGTGAGGAAGGGAATGTTTCTACTGTGATGTGCAAGGCATCACCACTGGATGGTACAGGTCGAATAAACCAGTAAGTATTTTCCTGTCCATCATTTTTCATTTGCTTGGATGAACAGGCAATCATCACCTTTTAGCATTGATGTTTTAATCCTATGACACTTGATGCAGAAAAATTAGATTCTCTAATTTTCTGGGTTTTCTTCCTGAATATCAGGCTGCATTTTTACAGATTTTTCTTTCTTGTGCAGAATTCAGTTATCTCAGTGTTTTTTAGTTGGCTGTAAGAACATTTTGCACTGAATCCAGCCTCTATCTACATGCTTATAAGGAACACTTCTCTGATTTCTGCTCGTCAGTTAAGGCTACTGTATCACACTCAGCTGGCAGACCCAATTTTGTTCCATGGATATTTTGCTGTTCGCCAAACATTCCCTTTAGGTGCCAACTGTGGCTTGTTGGTGCCACTCTCAATTCTGAGTCAGAAGGTCATGATTTCCAGCCCCAGCCCAGAGATTAATTTCAAAAGGTACTTCATTGCCTATGGAGCTCTATGAGACACCTTGAGGTTGTGAAAATCTATCAGTTATTGTGCAGATGGCTCTCATTCCTTTCAATTCAATGTTTTGATTAGTTAAAATGAAGGAATGAGCGAGGTACTGTTACAGACAGGGGAGAGAGACAAACTGAACTCCTTTATTTTTCTCGCCATCTGTCCATAAGCAGAGGTGTTTTAATTTTTTTAATAGGCTGTGGCGTGTTTCCCCAAACCCTCTCTTTGCGATGTCAATTTTAAAGTGATTCACAGCAAACTCTCTTTAGGGTTAAATCAGAAGTATTGTTTATTCACTCTTTCAAACCTGAAGATGGTCATCGCAACTACATCCACACACACAAGGAGATAGGAAGGAAAAGAATTCAACAACTAGTAATAACTTAAAATAAAAAAACCCAAAGATATGGATATTAATTCATGTGAATGTCAGAGTCCAGAATGTCAGAGTCCAGCGAGGATTCCTTCACGTTTATAAGTTAACGTTCAGGTGGGTTCAGCTAGCTGAAAGCAGGAGTTGCCGAATTCCTTCAAAGTTTGTGATGGTGCAGCAAGATGAGGTTGGTATACAGAAACTTGGTCTGCTCTACAGGTGATGGCAGGAACTTTTCAGAGAACCAGACTTTAAGAAGGTTTAGACTTGAGGCAGGCTTTGTTGTCAGCCTGCAGTCCTGCTTTGATGTTGACAGGCTGGATATTAACAGTAGACTGCCTGAGAGCCCACGAATGTAACATTAAAACTTTCCGAAGACCAAAGGAACTTTGATACTGTGGTGTTGTCCATTGAGGAGTCAGTTCAGGTTAACAATCAGTTTCTAGTTTCTGGTGCAAATCCACTGTTCACCTTAGGAGATAGATGGTGGCAATTAGTGCCTCTGTGGGTATAACAAGTTTTGGTGGCTCTCTCTCTTTGCTTTAAATCCAGGTTCAGGGGATAGACTGGCTGCTACTCCCTTGTTTCAGTGATTGTAATGGGCTCACACAATGATAGGTGTGAGATTCCACAAGGATGGGGTTTGAACTTTATCCTGTAATTACTGTTAGAAGTTTCCAGAACCGTAGCCAACTTGCAAATCATGTGACCTGTAGCAGCCGTGGTTTTGGTCCAGCAAAATCCATTTTTAAATAAGCATAAAGTAAGGTTTTATTTGAACAGTCTATGATATCTTTCATGTCTTTTGTGCATGACATTACTATCATTGACAGTGAATGTGTTGCATTAAGCCAGGCCACAAAACTTTCTGGCAGAGCAAAGGAATCCAGAGCTTTCTGATGTTCAGTTTGCTTGATGTATCAATATTATCAAAATAGCCATGCTCTGTTCCAGCCCCCTCTGCAGTGGGCTCCCCCACGGCGGGGGCGGTGAACCATTGAAATCCCCACTCACATCGGAGGGACCTGAAGATCCCGCTGGCATGAGGGCCTGGAAAATTCCGGCCAATGAGCTCTTACATGTAGCTTCCTGCTGTCAAGCCAAAACTTGAGGGCCATTCCCTTAAAAGACAATTGTCAACACACCTACCATCTGATTCATGAAGAATTTCGTCAGTTGGTTGATTGGGAGACAATTCCTCATACTTGTTCTTTTGCTTTAAAAGAAAATATAATTGAGTTATTTGGGTAATATGGCTTTGCAACTGGCTTGGTTTGCTGATGTCATCGCAAACTTTATCTTGACTAAGTAACCAGCACATCATTATAGTCACGTTATAGTTGTTTTAAAAATGTTAGCATATTAATAGAACATTTCTAGCAATAATGAAATAATGCGGCTGTTTTAATGGTAGCACATTGCTTGTTGCTTGCAGCTGTTTCCATGCCTCATAATAATCTAAAGATTACTTTTTTTTAAAAAAAACTGCAGACCATGGCATTAATTGTGGCAGCAAACATTTTAAAATAATTTTTAATGGAATTTGATGCAAATAAATTACACAGTGTAACCAAACATTTAGAAACTGGTCACGATTTCCATTTGCAGCTAAGTTACCAATGGCAGAAAATGTTTCACAAGGGCCGTGGTGCATTCAAAATATACCATGAAAATTCAAAGCAAAGATTACAAAGTGCATTCAATCATTCACACTCCATGAACATTTTTGCTTGAACAGTCTCCCAAATATATTTTTTTCAGCTATCTTGTAAATTTTTGTTAACCTCCAAGCACAATAAATTCCAAGCCATAGGGCGGAATTGTCCCAGATTTGCACGAAGTGCGGTAGCTGGCAGGATAAAGGACATTTTACCCACCGGTCGTAATGGTGGGTTTTCGCGCCGTATCATCACAATCCCACTTCATTAATCATGCATTCCCAACCACCGTTTTTCTGGTGGGCAGCCTCCGATTCACCTGCCACACCATCACCTCACCGTTTCCTTACGTCGGGTGCCATATTTAAAGCGCAGCCACGCGCACACCTCTCGATGCTTCCAGCCCAGGACTGCTGCACAGAAGATATGGCCCTGAAACGCAAGAAGACTGTAGCCCCCCCCAATTCAGTGACACATCCCTGGAATGCTTTTTGGATGCCTTGGAGGCCCACTCTGGCCGCAGAAGGGCCAGCAACATCACCAATCCAGCTTGGGAGGTGGTGGCAGCGGTGGTCAGTGCCAATGCTGCCCACAAGAGGTCGGCCATCAAGTACATAAAGAGGATGAATGATCTCATCCATGCCACCAGGGTAAGTCACCCACTTCATCACTCTAAACTCACGCACTCACAAGCCCATCACACTTCGGCAAGGATCTCACATCTCAAAGGACAACACCACTAACTCTCACACACACCCTGACATCTCCATCAAGCTCATATCCTCTGGAGCTCACGTCCTCATCCTGTACATGTCTCTGCTCACCACACAAACATTCCACACAGTACCATGCGTCCTGTTCACACTCTCTCCATCTGTTTTCATGCAAGAGAAGCTGGCTCACAACAGAAGAGAGAGGTCCCAGACCGGGGCGGGGGGAGGTGAAGTGGCTCACATTGGGCCCCTCACTCATTTTAAGGAGTGTGCCATCGTGCTGACTGGTGAAGACATGGACCATGCCTGTGAGGTCAGTGGCAAACACCCACATGAAGATCCTGCACCAGATCTTCCCACTCTCAACGCAACTGTGAGTGCTCTCTCTCCTGCTTTTGACTCTGCTGCCATGCGCTAATCATCTCTACTTTGGTTCCCAGGGATCTCTGCCAAGTGACTGACACCCTCAGCCAGCCAATCCCTCAGCTCCGTCCACATCCTCACCTCCAGCCAAGAGGGCACCTCCTCCATTGAAGAGCTGGAAATAAGTAGCCTGGACGACCCATCACAGTGCTTACCCACACCCTCCACCAGTGCAGGGAAACACACCTTGGTGGGACCTAGATCTGGAGCAGGCTTGGATTCACAATCTGGTGGTCACTGCATGGACACGTGTCTGCAACAGGAGGAGGCAATTTCAGCCAAGCATCCCAGCATTTGGAGAATTGCTGGGGAAGAGGCATCTGTGAGGTCCAAGTCAGATGATTAGCCACTGGATTTGGCCTTCCAGCTCATCATGGAGAGTCAGCAGAAGGTAGGGGAACATCATACAGAGCTGTTGGAAGGCCTCAACGGAGTGGCACGAGAGTCAGAGGACTGAATCCGCCTGCCCTCTGATGAAGTGCTGTCCACAGGCGCATGTATGGAGCTCTCCAAGGAAAGAATGGCAGACACCATGGAAACCCTGGTCCAGTAGAGCGCTGAGATGCGCACAGACCTGCACTCCATCGCAATAGCTATGGCAACACGAGAGGGAAACGGGGCACCTCAATGCCCCTCCAGGTGCTCCTTCCCTTCAAGGAGTCAGGCCGGGGCCCTCCGGCACCCTAAGGAAGGAAGAGCAGCAGCTGTACACCCCTGGGTAATCCACTTAGAAATCCCAGAGGCTGTTCGCTCCCTCTGAGTCCCCTTTGCCTGTGACCTCCTCAATCCTGTCGCCTGTCACCGCAGAGGGAGTAGCTTGCCCACAGGAGGACAGCCAAGCAAGCCGGGGCCCGCAAAGCCTCGGGTCTCCTGAGGATCCAAGCCAAAGTCATCAGAGGCAACAGGGCCAACCATTACACAGGCTGTCTCCACCTCTGCTGTGCATGTCAGAGCAGCATCTAGAAGAAGCGGTAGGCCTAGAAAAGTTAACAATTTTCTGATCACAAGTGGTTGCACGGTGTTGTGGGGTGACCGAGTTGCACTATTAATGATAGAGTTGATCTGTAGACACTTCTTGGGTGGAAACTTTAAGTTTATTTACAATATACTCTGCAGCAACTACACATGTGCTTTTAACTCCAACTCTACCTCTGCACTGACTGCTGAGGTAGCCCATGCTACTCTCCTATTGGTTAATACCAATCATGTGATCTTGCCTAACAAGTATTATTCTTAAAGATACATTGCACACTAAATAAAACCATAATTATTACATTCCTCCCCCTTTAACCTGGCTATACATATTATATTTACAAGTACACATTTTTCAAGACAACATAATATTTACACTGGGTAAGGAATTTACAAATTCAGTCTTTCGGGTGGTTTCCTGGTACGTGTGAAATGTCGCAGCTCCATGACTTCAGATTTTTTGTCAGGAACCTCCTTTTCCAGAGTTGCCTGAGCATCAGGTGCTTCAATGGACACTTGCAGGTCTGTACCCTCAACTCTTACAGGAACATCGGACATGACAGTCTTGGGTTGAGTGTCCTCAAAAGGAAACGCAGTCATGTTCACTGGTGGAACCAAATCTTAGTGACTTGTCCCTCTCTTCCTTAAATGGTCCACATGTTTATGGATGATTTGGCCTTCAACCTCCACGTGGTAAGATAAGTCCAGTCACTGCACTTATTTCACCCGGTAACCACTTTGGTCCTTCTCTGAAGTTTTTCATGTATACCGTCTCTCCCACAGTAAATTTCCTCTCGCGACTATGCCAGTCGTGTCTAGTTTTCTGGCTCCCCTGACTTCTTTCCACCTTCCCCTCTAAATTTTACATGAATAAGCTCAATCTCATCCTGAGACAGCGTTTCAACAATAACTCAGCAGGTAGTCCGGTAATGAAAAAGAAAGCATACTAGCTTGGTTGCCAAGGAATCACCAGTTAGCTTTCTCATGCCTGCCTTGAACATTCAAACTGCCAGTCGGCCAGTCGGTTTCAGGAAGGGTGGTATGGTGCAATTTCCACAAGTGATACCGTTGACGATGATAAACCATTAAAACTCATCACTTGTAAATGCTGTGCCATCATTGGAAACGCTTCAACTACTTCTGGTAGTCCGTGAATGGCAAAACTTTGACATAGTTTCTCAATTGTAACGGCCAACGTTGGTGACTTCACCTCATATACGTCCAACCATTTTGAATGGGCATCGACAATGAGCAGAAACATTGTTCCCAGGAAAGGTCCAATGTAGTCAATGTGTAATCGCACCCAGGGCCCACCTGGCAACTCCCATGGGTGCAGTGGAGCTGTCACTGGCAACGTTTGCAGTTGCTGACATTTCACACAGTGCTTTACTAAACTCTACTTCATCATCCATCCCAGGCCACCGTGCATGGCTGCGTGCTATGGTCTTCATTCTGGAAATTCCTGGATGTACGCTGTGTAGTTCAATTAAAGGTGGCTCCCTTCCCTTTGGAGGAACTATCACTCATGCTCCCCACAATAAGATGCCATCCTGGCTGGTTATTTCATGTCTTCTATTGAAGTATGGCTTCATTTAATCAGATACAGCTCCTGTGACCAACCATGTAGCACTTGTTCTCGTACTTGAGATAGGACTGGGTCCCAACTTGTCCAGTCTTTGATCTGTTGAGCACATACCAGCGCGGAATCTAAGGAATTTAACAGTAAAACAAATTCCCGTGGAATTGAGACGTGCTCATCATTTTCTTGTAAAGGCAAACGACTAAGAGCATCGGCATTTGCGATTTGATTGCCAGGCCTATGTACGAAAGTGTATCCGTACGCTGCCAGAATTAAAGCCCATTGTTGTATTCTTGCTGAGACTATGGGTGGTATAGCCTTGCCCTCATTAAACAATCTTAGCAATGTTGTCGTCTGAAACAATTGTAAAATGGTAGCCATGTATGTACTGGTGAAATTTCTTGACACCAAAGATGATGGACAGGCTTTCTTTTTCTACCTGCGAGTTTCCCTTTTCCACTGTGGTAAGCATTCTTGATACATAACCTATTGGCCGTTCTGTGCCCTCATTCATCCGATGAGAAAGCACAGCTCCCACTCTGTAGGGAGGTATGTCACATGTCAGCACCAATTCTTTCATCTGGTCATAATGCACTGATAAATTGAACAAGGGCAACAACTGTTTCACCTTTATGAAAGCTTCTTTCCGGGGCATCTCCCAAGATCAACGTTGGTTCTTTTTGAGTCGAGAATGCGGGAGGTCCAACACTGTAGACAAATTGGGTAAGAACAACCCATAATAGTTGATCATCACTCGGAAAGATTTGAGCTCTGAGGCGTTCTTTGGAGCAGGTGCCTTTCTTATGGCTCTCACTTTCTCCTCAACTGGGTGGAGGCCCTGTGAATCTACCTGGTGACCTAAATAGATTACCTCCCCCACTTGGAATGTACACTTTTTTTTTTAAATGCACTCCAGCTTGCAAGAAATGTTTTAAGACTTCTTCTGAGTTTGCCAAATGCTCTTCTTCAGCTAATCCTGTCACCAATACATCGTCTAAATAGGCTACAAACTGAGGCAATCCCTGCAGTAAACTTTCCATTGTTCTCTGAAAGATGGTACAAGTGGAGGAGACACCGAAAGGCAATCGCATACATTGGTACAACCCTTTGTGAGTATTAATTGTGACAAATTCCCGGTAGGCTTTTTCCAACTCTAGTTGTTGATAAGCATGACTCATTTCAAGCTTTGAATACATTATCCCTCCTCCCAGCTTGGCATTCAGGTCTTCGATTTTTGGAATGGGGTGCCTGTCTAGCTTAGCTATTTTATTAACTGTTGGTTTGTAGTCTCCACAAATTCGGACCTTTTGGCTGGGTTTAAGCACAGGGACTATGGGTGCTACCCATCCTGAGAACTGAGCAGGTTGTATAATGCCCAGTTTCTCTAGACTGTTCAGTTCAATGTCGATTGTTTTCTCACAGGGCATATGGCACCGGTCTCGCCTTCATGAAATGAAGGGTTGCTTCCGGATCCACATGAATCTTGGCCTGCAGACCCTGGATTTCCCCTAGCTCATCCTTAGAGATGGTGGCACTTTCTAAGTAGCTCTGGTAGCCCACTTGCTCTCAGCTGGAAATTTTCAGACCATTCTAACTTAATCTCCTTTAACAAATTTCACCACAGGAGGCTTGGCCCTTCACCTGCTGCCACAATCAAGGGTAGCTTTTCCGATTGGCTCCCATAAAGGACAATTACTCTGCTTATGCCTTTTACTTGAATATCTTCACCTGTATATGTTTTTAGCTTGGCAGCTGTTTCTTCCAATCTTAGCTGATGTTCACCATTAATCAAATATATGAAGGTATGTTCCCCAATTACTGTAGTGGAAGCTCCTGTGTCCACTTCCATTCTAACAGGTTTGCCCTTTACTTTCACTGTGACAAATATTGGCTCTGTCTTTCCAACTTTCAGATTAAGCAACAAGTAAATGTCTGAATTTGTTGTTTCAGGCTCTTCTACATTATAGATTTCACTGAGCTTCCTCTTTTATTTGCAAGCCTGCTTGAATTTTTCCCTGCACTGCCTTATTATATGTCCATTTCTGTGACAACAGCAGCATTCGATTTTTTAAAAACTATCAGTCACCAAAAGACTGTTTCCACCTCTATTAAAATTATTCTTTGATATCGCTGCTAAGTTATTTTTCTTTGTGCTTCGGTTTTGGCTGTTTCCTGCTTCTCAGTGGAGTCTTGCTTTTTCATGCCTCTTTCGGCTGAAGTTTCCTGCCCAATGTGGAGGATGGACCATTTTGCGCACCCTGTATTGCTTTTGAATCTTTTATAGCGCCTTCCATGGCCAGCGGTTTTCATGGCCAGCGCTATCTCTAGTGCCTTCTTGAAACTCAGATTCACTACGGACAATAATCTTTTCTGTATAGTGTCCTCCTTCACACCACACATTAAGCAATCTCTGAGCATGTCATTCAGAGTCATACCAAATTCACAATGCTCCATTAACTGCTTCACATTTGCCACGTAGCATGCAATGACTGAGGGCTTTGGTTGAAAATGACCCTTCACGAGATCCACCAATTCATCAAAAATATTTGAATCTGGGGCACTGGATGCCATCAAACTTTGAATCAAGCCATAGGTTTTCCTCCCACAAGTATTCAAGAGGATCGCTCACCTCTTCTCTTCCCCCGCTTGAAGAAAGAACACGAGGCTTTCTATGTATTGAGACCAATAATTTGTGGCTGGTTCAAAAGGATCAATTCTCCCAAATTTTGGCATTTTGAGAAAGGATAACTTCTTCAATTCTAATGGAGCTTGCTACTTACAATCACTGGGTGAGGTACAGCACTGAATTCTTTCTAACTTGATTTCTTCTGTTCAATCCTGTTTTATCCTCGTCACCAGTTTGTTGTATGATGGCTGAGTTGTGGTATTAATGATAGAGTTGATCTGCAGACACTTCTTGGGTGGAAACTTTAAATTTATTTACAATGTAGTCAGCAGGAACTACATGTGTGCTTTCAACTCCAACTCTATCTCTACACTGACTGCTGTGGTAGTCCACACTACTCTCCTATTGGTTACTACAGATCATATGATCTTGCCTAACAAGTATTACTCTTAAAGGTACATTGCACTCTAAATAAAGCAATAATTTCTACACATGGGTGAACACATTTTGTCACTTTATAATTGGAAAATATATTCACTTTCAATGAATAATGTGTAATGGTATTTTTCAGCTTCATTTGCAGGCTTTACAAGTCCTCCCCCTGAATCCCACCCCCACCCCCCCCCCCCCCCCCCCCCAACCCCCACCCCTCACACCCCCCACTAGCAGTTCAGCTGCATGCAGCTGGCCCACGAGTGATTCTGGAGGGAGATGTGTGTGTGGCAGAGCCTTTCGGATCTTCATGCAAGCACTCTCTCATGCACATGAACCCTTTCACTCTCACACTCATCATAATGTCCCGAGCATTTTCAATGCTGCCTGCTGGGCTTCTCTTTCAGTTATCCAACTGAGCTGACCTGCGTTTCTGCCACCCACCGATCACACTCCCAAGCAGCACCTGTTCTCCCCCAATACAAAACTCTTTTCACTTTCGATTTTGTAAGATGGCTTTAGTGAATTTTGTCTTCAGTTCCCTCGTCCTTTCCCCTCCTCCAGTCACCCCTGCTCTGGAGAAAGGTAAATATGCTTTGAAGGTAGCAACAGAATTTTATCATTGAGGGAAAAACCTCGAAAGTTTACATCTTACGTTTCTGTGACTGACCATCACATTATTTCTCCATGAAACACTACTGGATGATGGGAAAAGGGGTATTTACAACAGCAACTAGCATTTCTTTAACACATAGTAAAATGCCCCAGGAGCGTGATTTGACACACATTGACATCAAATCAATTAAAGAGAGTAACTAAAAGCTTGGTTAAGAAACGTTTTTAAGGGGTATAGAGAGGTGGAATAGTTTGGGGACTGAATTCCTGAGCTTAAGGCTTCAGTAATGTTCCACATTGATAACAATGGAGAAACTCATGCGGGCTGTGCAGGTATCAGGAGAATTGTCATAGTTTGCATAGGTGCTAGGCAAGCAAATTTCTCCACCAAAGTTTACTAACGGTAATGGGGTATTAGTGTCTAAAGACATATCAGAGAAAAATAATAAAAAGCTAACATTAAAGATGTTAGACATTAAACAAAAATTATCCCTGAATACATGTGGTATTTGTAACAAGATAGGTGAAATAATTGCACAAATAGAAATAAATGGGTTTGACCTAGTCACCATTACTGAGGCATGGTTGCAGAGTAAGTAAGGTTGAGAAATAAATACTCCAGGGTACTTGACTTTTAGAAAAGATAGGCAAAATGGAAAAAGGAAGTGGTGTATCCCTGATAATAAAGCATTAAATAAAAGCGGTGACAAGAAAGGATCCTTGCCCAAAAAATCAGAATGTAGAATCAGTATAGGTGGAGCTCTAAGATGACAATACTAGCGGGAGTTGTTTATAGGTCCCCTAACAGTAATCATAGTGTTAGAAAGAATATAAGTAAGGAAATTAGAGGAGTATGTAACAACAGTAATGCAGTAATCCTAGGCTACTTTAATCTTCATATAGACTGGACAAACCAAACTTGCAAAAGTAGCTTGGAGGACAAGTTCATGGAATGCATTCAAAACAGTTTGCAAGAACAATATGTTGAGGTAACAATCGGGAAACAGGCTTTTTACATCCATTATTGTGTAATTAGTCAGGGTTAATTAATAATCTCATAGCAAAGGATCCTTTGGGGGAAGAGTGATCATAATATTATTGAATTTCATAACACGTCCAAAACTAGGGTCTTAATTTTAAACCAAGCCAATTTCATAGGTATGAGTGGGCTGATGTAAATTGGGAAACTAGATTAAATCATGATGGTAAATAAGTAATGGCAAACATTAACCAAAATAATTCATAATTCTCAACAGATACACATTCCCTTGAGGAATAAAATAACCACTGGCAACCATAACTAATGAGGACAGCTAAGGATAATATTAGATTCAAAGAAGCTTAGGGCAAAGAATTTCCAAGAAATTGATATAGGAGGGAGAAAGTAAAATGAGAGTAGCTTAACAAGAAACGCAAAAACAAATTATAAGAGCTTTTATTAATATGTAGAAAGGAAAAGATCAGCGAAAGTAAATATGCCTCCCTTTAGAGACAGAGGCAAGATAAATTAAAATGAGGGACAAGGAAACAACTGAGGTGTTAAACAATATCTTGTGTCTGTTTCCACAATAGAGGGCACAAAGAATGTCCTAGAAACTCCTGGGAACCATGGATCAAATGAAAGCAAGAAACCCACAGTAATTAATATTTGTAAAGAAAATGTACCAGAAAAAGTCAAAAGGACTAACGGCTGACAAATCCCCTGATGCCTTGCACCGTAAGGTTTTAAAAGAGCTGGCTATAGAGTTATTGGATGTTTTGGTTTTAATTTTCTAAAATTCCCTAGGTTCTAGAATGGTTCCAATGGATTGGAAGGTAGCAAATATAACCTCACTGCTCAAGAATGGAAGGGTAGAATAAATAAGTAACAATAAGCTAGCTATCCTGCAGGGAAAACGCTAGACTGTGTAGTTAAGATGTGGTAATTGTACTTTGTTGGAAAAATCTATTCACGTTCTTTAAAATTGTAATTAGCAGGGCAGATAAGGGGGAATAATGGATGTAATATATTTCAATTTGCAGAAGGCATTTGATAAGGTGACCCACAAGAAGCTGCTACAAGAGATTAGGGATCACGGGATTGGGGATAATATATTCGCATGTATTGAAGATTGGTTAACAGACAAAAACAGAGTAAGAATAAATGGCTCGTTTTTGGGATGGCGGGATAAAGCAGTGCCAGAGGAATTGGTGTTTGGGACTCAGCTTTTTACAATCTGTGAATCAATGATTTCAGTGAGGGGACTGAGTTGCTGACAATACAAAGTTTGATAGGAAAGTAGGCTGTCAAATGGACAGAAAAAGGCTGCAAAGGGACACATAGTGGCTAAGTGATTGGGAATGCAGGCGACGGCTGGAGTATAACACGGGGAAGTGTGAAATTATCTACTTGGGTTGAAAGAATGGAAAATCAGAAATATTTTTAAAAGGTGAGTGGCTAGTGAATGTTGGCATTCAGAGAGATTTGGGGATCCTTGCACATGACTTGCAGAAAGTTAACATGTAGGTAGAGCAAGCAGTTAGGAAGGCAGGTGGTATGTTAGATTTATTGAAAAAGGGTTGGATCATAAAAGTAACAAAATAATGCTGCAATTATATAGAGCTTCAGTGGGGCCATACCTGGAGTACTGTGTCCTTACTAAAGCATTCATTTGCCTTGGAGAGGTTTCATTAAATGCTCTGAAGAAGAGGCATACGGACTCGAAACATTAACACTGTTTCTCTTTCCACAGATGCTACTAGATCTGCCGAATGTTTCCAGCATTTTCTGTTTTTATCCAATAAAAGATCAGTTGATTGATTCCTGGGATGAAAAGGCTGTCCTATAAAGAGAGCTCAACTAGAAAGAACATATATTCTCTGAGGTTTAGAAGAATGAGAGGTGATCTCATTGAAACATATAAAAATCTTAGCAGGATTGACAGGGTAAATGCTGAGAGGCTATTTCCTCTGTCTGGAGAGGGCAATGGCATAGTGGTATTGTCACTGGACTAGTGACCTATGGTAGTGCTATGGGGAGCTGGGTTCAAATCCTGCCATGGCAGATGGTGGCATTTGAATTCAATAAAAATCTGGAATTAGAAGTTTAATGATGACCATGAAACCATTAGTGATTGTTGTAAACTCATCTGGTTCACTAATGCCCTTTAAGGAAGGAAATCTGCTGTCCTCACCTGGCCTACATGTGACTCCAGGCCAAAACAGCTGACTTTTTTTCTATAGCTCTTGGGGCGAAAAGGATCAAAGGGTATGGGGAGAAAGTGGAAGCAGGCTATTGAGTTGGATGATCAGCCATGATCATAATGAATGGCGGACCAGGCTCGAAGGGCCGAATGGCCTACTCCTGCTCCTAGTTTCTATCTTTCTATGAGAGTCTTAGGGGGTTGATTTTCAATTCAGGGTCAGAAAACCAATGCTCGGAAATTTCTGGGCCCCAACACTGCCGATCTGTATCACTCACGCCACGCAACCTTCAAATGGAAATGCCCTGACTGGGCCTGAGGCGACCTCGGCACCCAGTTAGTGTCACCAAGCATTACCAGGAGGTGGGAGCTGCTTGAAGAGCAACAAGGCAGAGGGCAATTATGATGGAGCCTTCCGCTTCCTTGCAGAAAGGAGCAGGTAGAACATTGGAGGACCAGAAGTCTCACTGCGTAAAGTGGCCTAAAGACTAAATGAGAGGCAATGCACATGATCTGGCACAAGATCCCCCAGGTCCCAAAATTTTTCACCACAAAAAGTAAAATTTTAACTTCTGTCTGCATTGAACCCAACAGCCGTGCACTAACGTACAACATTCGGTTTGGGTTAAGTGATTTGCAAATTGAAAATCATCTTCTCCCCAGTCAGGTAACAAGATCCTCAAGGATAACAAGATCCTCAAGGAGCTTAACAGGTCTTTAATTGGGGATGAGTAGGTTCCTGACACCCCTCATCCCCTCTACCCTCACTTTGAAAATTCCAGTTCATCCCGGGGTGTTGGGACACTGACACACCATCCGGAAGCAGTATTGTCAAAGCTGCCCGCTATGTTTCAGCCTCCACCACCATTGACAATCCTGGCCCAGGTGTCAAAGTCTTAGGATAAAGGGCCGCCAATTAACGACTGGTATGAGGAGAAACTTCTTTATTTAGAGAATTGTAAATTGTTGAAATTCTCTATCCTAGAGGGCTGTAGATGCTCAGTCGATGAGTATATTCAAGACAGATCAATAAATTTTTGGGAATCAAGGGATATGGGGATAGGGTGGGAAATTGGAGTTGATGTATAAGTTTAGCTATGATCTTATTGAATGGTGAGCAGACTCAATGGGCCATATGCTGCCTACTGCTGCTCTTATTTCTTATGTTCTTACAGGGCTTTTGGACAACCTGGAAAAGGTGCTATATAAATATAAGTTTCTTCTTTTTAGTTAGCAGCTGACAAATCTCTTCATGCTAGCGCTTTAGTGAACTAGATCACCAAGATCTTTCCTTCTGCAAGTGTTGCTTAGCAACGCATTACTCCTTGCTTAATAATGCAACATTTTGCACCTGCCGTGTCATCTATAACTTCAAAAAGCATGCAAGTAAGCTGCAATTTGGGTTGTACAAAATGAAAACTTTGATCGGAGACTTATGGCAATGGCACTTTACAAACCACTTCAAAGGTATAACACAAAATGTTATTGCAAAATTGGGATGTGGGGAGCATGGATTAGCAATGGCATTTTTAAAAATACTTCATTGTGTTTTCAAAAAACACCTCCTATTTTCCTGCACTGATGGCTACAATTTCATATGCCTTCCTGCATCATTTATAAAGCCATTGTGTACCATGTCTTACATACAGCAATTCATATTTTGCTAATTTAGAGTGCTGTACTTGTAGTACATCAAGCTGTTAAGGATTAAATGTATTTTGGAGCTTTGAAAGGACCACATGTTCCATATAATTGGCACATTCTTTGGTGATTAAGAGGGAATGTGCTGGATAACACAAAGATGGTGTATCAAAACTGTCATTAACTCATTCATTTATCAGGTGAACCCACCACCAATTAGCAAGGATGCCATCTGTCCAGGTGTTTGCTATTATATACACCAGCATTGAGAAGTAATATGTTGCAGATGTTCATGCGGGATATTATACAGAATTAGAAAATAGGTTGGCCCAGAAATTAGTCACAGTGCACGTGCCTTATTAGGCCAGTGGCAACATCTTGAAAAATTGGTCCACCAAGGTTTGGGTGCAATTTACAGTACCAGGGTTAGCTCACCATCTGTGGTATTGGGGAAGGGAGGTGTGATCGGGTGGAGAGGCAATGGCAGCACAAACCACTGACTTCTTTGCTAGCAAAGGTCTTCAGCGTAATCCTGGGGGAGGAGACCATCAGGAGATGGGTAATTGGTGATCAATCATGGTCCACAGTTTTAATGTGGAGTTGGTAAGAGCACCCCTGCTCTTCTGCACTCTACATTGTGGTATTTTTTTTTAAAAATGTATCTTTTGGGCTTTGGACTCTGGCAGTCCTTTTAAAAACTGTGTTGTTTGTACCTATTTATCCTCCCTCAGACTGACACATAAAGTACTGGTAAAGAAAGAACACAAAGGAAAGAGTTCATGTTTATATAGCAGCTTTCACAGTCTCAGGATGTTTCAAAGAGTTTTATAGCCAATTATTAACTTCTGAAGTGTGATCACTGTTGGCTGATGGGCAAATATGGCATCCAATTTCATCATGCAAGATCTAATAAACGGCAGAGATGAACAATCATTTAATCTGTTTTGAAGGTGTTGGTTAATGAATGTGGGCCAGCACACCAGGAAAACCCCTCCTTCCTCAGTAAAGTGCCTCTAGGGTCCTTTACATCCACCTGAACAGGCAGACAGTTTAGCAGTATGATTGTGGTTACAGGTAAACAGATCAACATCCAGTTTATTTTCTCCACTACAAATATTAAAAAAGAACTACTATGGCACGTCCATGTCCATATTTTTATTAGACAAACAAGAGGGCAGAGTGACTTTGACACACATACTTTCACTCAGTGGGAACATATATTTCAGCTGCAAGCCAGAATGCATATGGGAATTTTGAGATCTAATCACCTTAAAAATCATGAGTTCCCAGTTGTCCAAAATTTTTATTTGTTGAAATGAACACATGAAAAATTCACACATCATTTGTCTGGGCAAATCATCCGAGGGGATATGTTATAAAAACATTACTGAGTTGTGGATTTGGTACCATGACTGGATCCCTGCAGTCAGTTCTTACACGCATGAACTGCACTCAGTCTCAGGCCAACATCTCAAACAATAACCTGTTAGTATGCTTCTCCTACTTTTCACAATTCAATGGTCCATCATAACACGTCTTAAAGGCCCAGTTTCACTTGAAATTCTTCTCCTCGTCCTTTCTTTAAAAGTGTTTTAAACATTCCTGCATTTTGCCACACTGTTTCCTCTTTGATGCTGGGTATGGTTTGGCTCATGGATAGACATCATGGTGATGGCATACGTGTGGGGGTGCAGAGGGGGAGACCTGTAGGGAGTCAATCCCTGCACCTGAATGTTGAAGTTTGAGGCTCCTTGAATAATGGGCCTCGGGTTTCATTGATAAAAAGCCAGTGTGGCACGAATCATCAGACGGCAAAGTCTAAATAAAGATTGGAGGTAAATGAGGGCCAGGGAAGGAGAGGTGGAGGCAGAAGCTGTATAGGATTAAAGGTCAAGGGTTAGGAGGCTGGGAAAGGGGATCAGAAGTCAAGACAGGAAGAGTGGCAGTGATCAGAGGAGTTAGAGTGGCAACAGCTGTGTGAGCCTAGGAGCAGCAGTGATTGGGAGGAGAGTTGGCGATCAACGGGTGAGGTGGGGGGGGGTCGAGGATGGCGGCAATCTGGGAGGTAGCGGCAGCAATTGTGGGAGAGGCGGCAATCATGGGATATTGGAAGCAGTAGCAATTGGGGTGTGTTGGGACTGGCAGCAATTGCTTGGGGGGTGTGATGGGGGGCGGGGGGGTGGGGGGGAGGGGTTGGTCAGGAGCAGCTGGGGGCAAGACCAGCAGCAATTGGGGGATTGTGCCATCATGCATTCTTTAAACATGGGGCTGGGATGGACACCTGCTCCTTCTGGCTTCAAACTAACCTATCTCCTTGGTAACAGGTGGCCTCAAGGTCCTGTTTTACTGAGTGCAGCAGATGTTGGCTACCTCAGTCCAAACCAATCTGAGGTGAGAGCCTTAAACAGGACCCTGATTTGCTCATGCAAACAAACATGGACACTGTCTGTTTTCTTTCACCAAAATAGTGGGCAGTGCACTTCTGGTAATAAATGCACATGACCATTACCTGCAGTATTGGGTGTTGAGTAAGCCAGTTAGCACATCAAAAATGAATACTATGAAACCACATTTCCTGTTTTCTTTTAACATTTTTGTTATTGGTATAGAATCATAGAAATTTACAGCATGGAAAGAGGCCATTTGGCCCATTTTGTCCATGCTGACTGTTAAGGAGCCCTCCAGCCCAATCCCACTTTCAGGTTCCTGGTCCATAGCCTTGCATAGGGTTATGGGGTTTCAAATGTCTATCCAAGTAGTTTTTTAAAAATATTATGAGGGTTTCTGCCTCTACCAACCTTTCAGGCAGTGAGCTCTAGATCCCTCTAACCCTCTGGGTGAAAATATTTCCCTTCGAATCCCTTCTAAACCAACTACCTCTTACCCTAAATCTATGCCCCCTGGATATAGACTCCTATCCACTCTACCTAGATCCCTCAACATTTTACACCCTTTAATTAAGTCTCCCCTCAACCTCCTCTATTCCAAAGAAAACAGGAAACCTAGCCTATCAAATCTTTCCTCATAACTACAATTCTCCAGTCCAGGTATCATCCTTATAAATCTTCTCTGTACCCTCTGTCATGCAATCACATTGTTCCTCTTGTGCAGTGACTAGAACGGCATACAACACTCCAATTGTGGCCTAACTAGTGTTTTATACAAATCCAGAATAACCTCCCAGCTCTTATATTCCATACCTAAGATAATAAAGAAAAGTACCCTGTACACTTCTTAATATGATCTTGGGAACGCTCTACCCATGCAACCCAATTTCTGTTGCCATTGCATTACTGACTTCCTCAGTCCTACAACCTTACCTACTGGTGGGTGTTGAAACTCAAAATATACAAAGACCAGCCATAGACAGAGCCAAAAGAAACAGACAATCTAATGATCCTCTTTGTCCATTGTCCCAGCACCAACTTATCTACCTGTCCAGTCCCATTTGGTGACCTGCAGACATGCAGTCCAAGGTCCCTCTATTCTCCTACACTTCTCAGTATCCTACCATTTACTGTGTATTCCCTTGCCTTGTTAGTTTTCCCAAAATGCATTACCTCATAATTCTCCATATTGAGCTCTATTTGCCATTGTTCCAGCCACCTGACCAGCCTATTGATATCTTCCTGCAGTCTACAGTTTCCCTCTTCATTATCAACAACATGAGCAATTTTTGATAGAAACTCCCTGCAGTAACTAATTGATTAGGCACTTTACAGCCTTCCAGAGACCATTGTCTGAGCACCACCCTGCTCAAAGTAGATGAAAGTTTACTCTATCTACCCTCTTGACTCCCGGTGTAGTGGAGAACTAACTCCACATCTACAGAATAAGCGACTTCGTCTGGATGTTAAATGTAATGAGCATCCCCTAGCTGGAGTCTTTGCACCGGGACGAATTTGGCAATGCTTCAATCCTTTATGCATAGGCACTGGTTGTTCAAAAATAATGATATGGGAATGTTTCAATGCCAGTAGATTTGTAATGCGTGAATGTGGTAACAACCGCAAACCATGAATCATCTGCGCCATTGCCAATTCCAACTGACCTTACCACTTTCTTGTTTTAAACCCCCTAGACAACCTGTCACCTATTAATATCTGCTCAGCTTAATTAAAACATATTCACATACACAGAGGGTGGACTTTTCCCGCCCGCTGGCATCAGGTATGTTCGATGGCGTAAGCCAATAAGGCGAGGAGGCCAGAAATTGGTTTCACAACATCGTGAAACCAGTTTGCAAACGTCCGCTTAGGCTATCAGTGACGGGCCGCGTTTATCACTATCAGGCATCAGGAACTTCAGTGCAAATACTTCTGCATATCATTATAAGGCAAGCCTGCCGGAATCATCAGCCACCTCCCTCCACCCCTGCTGGATTGTCCGCCCACGTCGGTGTGCGATCACGCTGACGTGTTTCATGACAGCGTATATAAGGCGTGCACTTGGCGAGCTACACTTTGAGGGAAAATTGGAGATAAGTGCACAATAATGCTGCACAGCATTCGTGAGGGTCACTTGTTGGACTTCAAGGTTAAGGCGACTTTACGAATGGGGCAAGGGCTGCCCTGTGGTTTAGGCACATTGGAGGTGGGGCAAGGGCTACTCTGCGATTGAGGCATGTTGGTGGGGGAGTGCAAGGGCTGCCCAGCTGTTGAAAGTAGTGCACAAGCACATACGTGATGGGTTGTGGGAAGCGGCCACGCATTAGGGAAACCTTGTATAAAGTGACCATTCCTCCACAACTCAGACAGATCAGGTGCAGCCACATTGATATGCGTGGAGATGGGTCTCTAGCTTATCTGCCCACTCAAGCAATGCAGAGGCATCAAAGTGTCACCAAGTGCTCAGAGTTTTTCACTCGTCAGGTACAGACTGAAAACTAATGAGCGTTTTAGAGGACTGAAGAACAGTTGGACAACTGGGCACGTTGTACAATCTCCTTGCTAAAGCTGGCCATGGAGCAGTCACTGGTGAAAGCACTCACAGCCCCTTGCAATGTCATCATCCAAGTTTGGACCAGTCTCCCCCATGGTTCAAGTTAACAGTGCAGATTTGCAGTGCAGGTTAGGAGAATACCTGCGCCTGAGCTGAGAGCACAGCATGCAGTCCGATGGGCAAAGCTGCTGCCAAGTGGTGGCCAGCACTCTCCAGGTTATGTTAAGGGACCTTAAGGCTTAACCAAGAGAGTTTCTTAGAACACCCAAGCTAACCCACACATCTCTCTCTTTCATCCTGCAGGAGGAGTACATCAGGATCATGGAGCCTGGTGAATATGCTGTATGCCTCGTGGCATACAGAGGATAGAGAGGACAGAGAAGAGAACGACTCCTAGCTGTGCAGCGGGAGGAGCAGCACCCTCAGGAAGAAGGGGTGGATGGGCTCCCATGCATGCTGACGAAGAGTGACAGGAGCCATTGCTGGTCAGTGCCTAGTGACACCCAGGGTCTATAAACGCCACCTTGCATTCCTGCAATTGATCAACAACCAGTGTCGCCAAAGACTGCACATGTCAGGGGAACTGGTCAGTCACATCTACCAGCCACAGCAGGATTTGGTGCTATGGGGGCGTGGAGGGCATCCACTGCCAGTGGCTGTGAAAGTGACCACGGTGCTCAATATTTACGCCAGTAGCTCCTTTCAGGGCTCCACAGGTGACCTCTGTGGGTTCTCTCAAGCCTTCACCCACAAATGCATCCGTGAGGTCACAGATGCCATCTGCACGAGGGCACTTTGTGCATTTCATCCTGGACCAGGAAAGCCAGGTAGCAAGAGTGATTAGATTTGCCCAGATTGCAGGTTTCCCACAGGTGTAGGGTGTCATTGACTGCACTCACATGGTGCTCAGATCTCCATTGCAACAGTCAACTTTATCAACTGCAAGGGATTCCATTCGCTGAATGTGCAGCTGGTGTGCGACCACCACAAACGCATCCTGCAGGTCTGCGCACAGTTTCTAGCGACTGTCCACGACTCCTACATTCTCAGTTGGTCAAAGATCCCTGATGTCTTCCAGGGTCCACAGAGGCTGCAGGGATGGTTCCTTGGGGACAAGGGCTACCCGCAGAGGCCGTGGCTGACGATAGCCGTGCAGTGGCCTCAGACTACAGCAGAGTGAATGTACAACAAGGCTCATGCTGCAACTTGCAACTTGGTGAAGCAAACCACTGGGGTACTGAAAGTGAGGTCCCAGTGTCTGGTGGAGCCCTGCAATATAGTCCACAGAGGGTGTCACGGATAGCCATAGTCTGCTGCGCCCTTTATAACCTGGTGCTGCAACGGGGAGAGGAGCTGGCTGAGGAGGAGATGGAGGAGCTGGAGATCTCCTCTGATGAGGAGGACATCGACGGGGATGAGGGTGAGAAGGTCCTCAAAGATAACGATGACAGCAATGAGGCCCTCGCACCGGCCAGATGAGGCAGGTGCGCTCGGGAGGCCCTCATAGCTGCTAGATTTGTGGAGGATGATGACGACATGCAGTGAGGAGACTCCATAGATCCTCACATTTCCTCTACGAATGTGTGACTCCAGTCTGGCTTATGGCAGCACACAAACTCTCTCTGATAATGCTCCTTTCATGGGGACGCAGTGGAGGCCCTAATAATCGCTCGATTGCAGGTGGATGATGATGACATGCATTGAGGACACTCCATAGATTTTCACATAGCCTCTGAGAATGTCTGACTCCTGTCTGGCCAAGGGCAGTTCACTTACGCACTGTGACTAGGGTCATATCATAGAGATGCAGCCATTAAACTTTAGAAGCATCTGATCCTTTGTCCACCTTGAGCACCTGACCGCTTTAGGAGCACAACATCACTGATCACAGATGCTGACGAGATGGGGGCCAGTCCCACCTTAAAGGTGCTGAGAGCACACAGAGAGAATGACGGAACTCGGTGAGGCCTGCCCACGACATTCTGGCAGCAATGGGCAAGCACCATCAAGATGCAGGCCTCACGAATATGTCCAGTGAGTGTGAGGCTGACCCTTACCTTGGTCTGAAGGCTGCACAAAGCACAGGGAAGAAGCCCTGGACAGAGACACCTGCCTTTATCATGTGCAGAAAGGTTTCACATCTGAGTGACATGAACACTGCTCATCAGAACAAGGAGCCATAGGCAGGGAGACATTGTTGAGAGTTTGTTTACAATAGTAAACGTCATGTACAAGTGATTAACACCCATGCCCAGGATGTGCAACTACATCATCCTTACACCCTCGCCTTTGAGTCAGAAGGTTGTGGGTTCATGTCCCACTCCTGGAAACCAGGAACTGTGAATGTACTTGAAAGAGTTACATGCGATCTGTTGATAACTCGAAAGAGTTACATCATCCTTACCCTGTTCGGACGGAATTCCACATTGGCCCCAAGCCCCGAACCCTCCCTCGGGTGCCGGTGCCCCGCAATAATATGAGCCGCCTCGGGGACATGCCCTCCGTGCCATTTGGCACGGCGCGGAGGGGTTTTCTGTACGGACTGCTGCTGCACACCTTCCATTTTCTCGCCCTGGTCCGCCGCCCGGACACGCCCTGGCGTGCCTTGTTGCCGTCCGGCGGCGGAGGCCCCCGATGGGAGGCCCTCTACGGAGGTGTTCTCCCTCTTTCTATCGGGGACCTGGGTTGGAGGGTGTTGCATGCAGCAGTCCCCTATAATCGTAAAATGTGTAGGTTCACGGACTCCCAAGACACCTGCCCTTTTTGCGGTCTTGTGGAGTCCGTGGACCACGTGTATATAGGGTGTCTTAGGCTGCACTCCCTTTTTAGTTATTTAAAAAATCTTTTGTTACTGTTTTGGTTGCACTTCAGTCCCACGCTCCTGATCTACGGGCACCCGGTGCGGAAGGGGGTCGGGAAGGAGGAGGACCTCCTCGTGAACCTGCTCCTGGGCCTGGCCAAGTTGGCCATCAACAGATCCAGGCAGCGGGCGATCGACGGGGGAGTCCCGCCCGATTGTTTGTCCCTCTTCCGCGGCTACGTTCGCGGCCGGATGTCCCTGGAAAGGGAGCACGCGGTGTCTGCCGGCACCATCGAGGCCTTCCATGCTCGGTGGGCACCGCGGGGTCTGGGGTGTTTTGTTGACCCCTTTAATCACATCTTAGTTTGATGTTTGTAAGGTTCCTTTACAGTTTTTCCTTGATTTTACAGCTGACCTGACTTAGGGGCTGTGCTTGTTTTCTCCCTTGTTCTTTTTGCTCATTTAGTTTATTGTTTTGACTCAAAAGAGTTACATCATCCTTACACCCTCGCCTTTGAGTCAGAAGGTTGTGGGTTCATGTCCCACTCCCGGAAACCAGGAACTGTGAATGTACTTGAAAGAGTTACATGCGATCTGTTGATAACTCGAAAGAGTTACATCATCCTTACCCTGTTCGGACGGAATTCCACATTGGCCCCAAGCCCCGAACCCTCCCTTGGGTGCCGGTGCCCCGCAATAATATGAGCCGCCTCGGGGACATGCCCTCCGTGCCATTTGGCACGGTGCAGAGGGGTTTTCTGTATGGACTGCTGCTGCACACCTTCCATTTTCTCGCCCTGGTCCGCCGCCAGGACACGCCCTGGCGTGCCTTGTTGCCGTCCGGCGGTGGAGGCCCCCGTTGGGAGGCCCTCTATGGAGGAGTTCTCCCTCTTTCTATCGGGGACCTGGGTTGGAGGGTGTTGCATGCAGCAGTCCCCTACAACAGGAGGATGTTTAGGTTCACGGACTCCCAGGACACATGCCCTTTTTGCGGTCTTGTGGAGTCCGTGGATCATGCATATATAGGGTGTCTTAGGCTGCACTCCCTTTTTAGTTATTTAAAAAATCTTTTATTACTATTTTGTTTGCACTTCAGTCCCACGCTCCTGATCTACAGACACCCGGTGCGGAAGGGGGTCAGGAAGGAGGAGGACCTCCTCGTGAACCTGCTCCTGGGCCTGGCCAAGTTGGCCATCAACAGGTCCAGGCAGTGGGCGATCGAGGGGGGAGTCCCGCCCGATTGTTTGTCCCTCTTCCGCGGCTACGTTCGCGGCCGGGTGTCCCTGGAGAGGGAGCACGCAGTGTCTGCTGGCACCATCAAGGCCTTCCGTGCCCGGTGGGCACCGCGGGGACTGGGGTGTTTTGTTGACCCCTTTAATCACATCTTAGTTTGATGTTTGTAAGGTTCCTTTAAAGTTTTTCCTTGATTTTACAGCTGACCTGAATTAGGGGCTGTGCTTGATTTCTCCCTTGTTATTGTTAATTTAGTTAATTGTTTTAACTCTACAAGAGTTACATCTTCTTAACTTGTCTCTGATTTAGTTAATTTAGTTTATATGGTTTGACTCAGAAGAGTTACATCATCCTTACCCTGTTC
The DNA here is from genome assembly GCF_964194155.1 of Cetorhinus maximus. Lineage (NCBI taxonomy): Eukaryota > Metazoa > Chordata > Chondrichthyes > Lamniformes > Cetorhinidae > Cetorhinus > Cetorhinus maximus. The sequence continues at coordinate 96,396,939 of NC_135885.1, forward strand.
GGACGGAATTCCACATTGGCCCCAAGCCCCGAACCCTCCCTCGGGTGCCGGTGCCCCGCAATAATATGAGCCGCCTCGGGGACATGCCCTCCGTGCCATTTGGCACGGTGCGGAGGGGTTTTTTGTACGGACTGCTGCTGCACACCTTCCATTTTCTCGCCCTGGTCCGCCGCCAGGACACGCCCTGGCGTGCCTTGTTGCCGTCCGGCGGTGGAGGCCCCCGATGGGAGGCCCTCTACGGCGGTGTCCTCCCTCTTTCTATCGGGGACCTGGGTTGGAGGGTGTTGCATGCAGCAGTCCCCCACAATCGAAGGATGTTTAGGTTCACGGACTCCCAGGACACTTGCCCTTTTTGCGGTCTTGTGGAGTCTGTGGACCATGCATATATAGGGTGTCTTAGGCTGCACTCCCTTTTTAGTTATTTAAAAAATCTTTTGTTGCTGTTTTGTTTGCACTTCAGTCCCACACTCCTGATCTACGGACACCTGGTGCGGAAGGGGGTCGGGAAGGAGGAGGACCTCCTCGTGAACCTGCTCCTGGGCTTGGCCAGGTTGGCCATTAACAAGTCCAAGCAGCGGGCGATCAAGGGGGGAGTCCCGCCCGATTGTTTGTCCCTCTTCCGCGGCTACGTTCGCGGCCGGGTGTCCCTGGAAAGGGAGCACGCGGTGTCTGCCGGCACCATCGAGGCCTTCCATGCCCGGTGGGCGCCGCGGGGACTGGGGTGTTTTGTTGACCCCTTTAATCACATCTTGGTTTGATGTTTGTAAGGTTCCTTTAAAGTTTTTCCTTGATTTTACAGCTGACCTGATTTAGGGGCTGTGCTTGATTTCTCCCTTGTTATTGTTAATTTAGTTAATTGTTTTAACTCTACAAGAGTTACATCATCCTTACCTGACTCAAAAGGGTTACATCATCCTTACCAGAGATGGTGGAATAGCAGTACTGTCACTTGGCTAATTATCTAGAGGCTAAAGCTCTGGGGACGTGGGTTCAAATCCCACCATGGTAGCTGGTAGAATTTAAGTTCAATTTATGAATCTGGAACCTAAAACTAGTCTCAGTAGGGGTGATCATGATAGCTATCACCAATTGTTGTAAAAATGCATCTACTTCACTAATGTCGTTTAGTGGTAGTGTAACCAAATGGTTTAAGGTGCTAAATTCAGATTGTGGTCTCTGTGGAGGCATGAGTTCAAATTCCACTGCTGCCGAAGTTGTAGCTGGTTCGCCTGTGGGTCACAAAGGAAGCAATGCCAGCTCAAAGTGAATGCAGATCTACATTGGCTTTCATTTTGGACCTGGTCAGGTCTGGCAACAGCTCCACCCTGACTCCAGCATTTTCACTTTTATGTCACCTGGAGTTGGAGTGTTCAGACTCGACCGCCTTTACGTTTCCAAGGCCTTCATGTCCTGCATTCCGTCGGCTTCTGTGCGGCAGATGCCGTTTACGGACCACCATCTGGTGTGGGCAGAGCTCGCTTCATTCTGCGCTTGAACAGGGTCCGTGTACTGGCACTTTAACAACCTGCTGCTGGAGGGCGAGTGGTTCCTGGACTCGTTCCATCATTTCTGGGCTGGCTGGAGAAGGAAGCGGGGAGGCTTCCCCTCCCTGAGGCTATGGTGGGACATGGGCAAGGCTCACGTCCGCATCTCCTGTCAGGAGTACGCGAAGGGGTCGACAAAGAGGCGGAAATCCAGGGTCGAGGAGTTGGAGAAGGAGGTGCTCGACCTGGAGACACGTCTCTGTCAGCCCGACGCGGACCCAGCCCTGCAGCTGGTGTACGATGAGAAGAAGGGCGCGCTGCGGGACCTGCAACTCGTCGGGTCCCGTGGTGAGTATGTGAGGTCACGGATCCGGTTCCTCAAGGACCTGGACCGTGGCTCCCCCTTTCTTCTACTCACTGGAAAAAAGGCACGGGGTCCATCAGCAGCTCTTTACGCTGCTGGCCGACAATGGACCCCTTGTCTCGGATCCGGAGGGCATCAGGGCCATTGCCCGAGACTATTACACTGCCCTGTTCTCTCCGGATCTGTCCAGTGAGGATCCTTGCAGAGGTTTGTGGGAGGACCTGCTGCAGGTCGGCCCGGAGGGCGCCGGAATGCTTGACTCCCCTATAAGTCTGGGGGAGCTGACCGGTGCCCTCGACAACCTCTCCAGGGGCAAATCCCCGGGGCTGGACGGGCTGACCACGGAGTTCTTCAGGGCATTCTGGGAGGTCCTAGGGAACCACTATGCGGGGATCCTGAGGGAGAGTATCGCAACCGGAGAGATGCCCCTTTTGTGGCGCAGGGCCGTGATTGCCCTGCTGCCAATAAAGGGGGATCTCCACCAACTTAAGAACTGGCGCCTGGTCTCGCTCCTCAGCCCAGATTACAAAGTCTTTGCCAGGGCAATATCTTCTAGCCTAGGTACTGTGCTGGACCACATGATCCACCCTGACCAGTCCTGCACGGTCCTGGGCAGTACCACCTTCGATAACATCCATCTGGTCCGGGACATTATCCAATTTTCCCAGAGGACAGGTCTGTCAAGCGGCTTTCTGTCTCTTGACCAGGAGAAGGCATTCAACAAGGTGGATCACAAATATTTATTCGGGACTCTGCGAGTATTCGGGTTGGGGACGCATTTCGTCACCCGGATACGACTTCTGTCCGCAGCTGCAGAGTGTTTAGTGAAGGTTAACGGGTCCCTGACAGCGATCCTTCGCTTTGGGAGTGAAGTGCGTCAGGGCTGCCCCCTGTCTGGCCAGTTGTATTCTATTTGTGAGGAGCCTTTCCTGTGCCTCTTGCGGACGGGGTTGTCGGGATTGGTTCTGTGCGGGCCGGGCATCGGGGTGGTCCTCTCGGCTTACGCCGATGATGCGCTCCTCACATTCACTGACCCGGCTGACCTGCAGAGAATGCGCAAGTGCCAGGAGGTCTACTCTGACTCATCCTATGCCAGGATCAACTGGGACAAATGTTCTGGACTACTGATTTGTCAGTGGCAGATGGATCCCCTACCTCTTTTGAAAAAAACCTCATCTGGTTTATTTAAAAATGCAAATGTTCCCTTGACACTTATGTTTACCTACTTAACATTTCAAACCTAGCTCATCTTCTACCACATCAAAGCTTTCAGACAGCTGCCCCTAATCCAATTAAGTCTCACACACACACACACAGACCCATATAGACACATATACCACTATTTTACAATAAATTCTAATAACATTATGAGAATTGTTATATCTTCCTGACAGAGTTCATTCCAGTCCATTCTCCATTTGACAATATCCAAGTTCTTTTGAATTTTAAACTTTTGACAACGCATCTGCAATTAAATTTTCTTGTCCAGCCACATGTATAATGTCTAAATTGAATGGTTGAAATAACAAACTCCACTGAAGCAGTCTTGCATTTTTGTCCCAAAACTTTTCCAGAATCTTCAAAGAATTGTTGTCAGTATAGAAAGCTGTCTCTGAAGAATTGTTTGCAACATGGACTTCAAAATGCTTCAAAAAGCTAACACCAAACTCAAAGTCTTTCTCTATGGTTGAATATTTCTTCTGATGTACATTAATTTCTGTGAGAAATATCCTTACAGCTTCTCAATTCCCAGTTCATCATCTTGTAGCAACACCGCACTAACTCCCACATCACTGCCGTCATTAGCCAACTTAAACTGCTTTGTATAATCTGGTGCTGATAGAACAGGTGTAGTTGTTAGTACAGCTTTAAAGCTGTTGAATGCATTCTGGCACTCCTGTGTCCATTGAAATTTGTTGTTCTTTTTTAATAACCCAGTCAGTGGAGCAACTACACTGCTGAAACTTGACATGAATTTCCAATAAAATCCACTCATGCCTAGAAATCTCAAAATTTCCATTTTGTTGTAGGCATTGGGAATTCCACAATAGCTTTTTTTTTATTCACTCATGGGATGTGGGTGTCCCCAGGCCAGCATTTATTGACAATCCCTAATTGCCATTGCTCAGAGGGCATTTAGGAGTCAACCACATTGCTGTGGGTCTGGAATTACATGTAGGCCAGATCAGCAGATTTCTTTCCCTAAAGGACATTAGTGAACCAGATGGGTTTTTACAACAATCAACAATGGTTTCACTGTCATCTTTAGACTTTTTGATTCCAGATTTTTATTGAATTCAAATTCCACCATCTGCCATAGCGAGATTCAAACCCAGGTCCCCAGCGCTTTACCTTGGGTCTCTGGGTTACTAGTCTAGCAACAACACTACTACGCCATCACCTCCTTGTGGGGCCCCTTGACCATGTCCAACAATGTGGCCTAAATATGTAACTTGCGCTTTCACAAATTCACTTTTAGCCAAATTTACTTAGGGCAGAATATTGAGCTTGGCAGGCGGGCGCGGTCACGACCCGGCCGAGTGTAAAATGGCGCGTGATGACATCGGGTGAGCATCCTGACGTCATCACGTAGTCACGTGATAGTTAGGTCGGCGGGCACTCACTGGAGCCAGCAGCCCACCCACCCACCTGTTAAGTCCATTAAGTTAGCAATTGCCCTGAATTTTTCGCTGCCCGTTCAACCTAACGATTGACGGGCAGGTGAAAAAGTCAAGCGGCCTTTGGGTGGGATGAGGCTTCATAAAGCAAATAAAAATAAAATAAAAATTTAACACTTGAATTAAAAATGTTCCCTGCTCATGTGACAGAGATTGACCAGGTTTACTATGGACAATCTCTGACCCATTCCATTGAAGTCAAGCTTACTTAAATCTACAACCAGGGCAGGATTTTCCTGTGGGCTTTGGGACCATGAGGTTGGGACCAAATAAAACCATCAGTCAGCATTTGCCGGGAGCCAGCCCAGGACAGAGTCACATGAGGGGACATGTTTTATGACAGTTTTATTTTGTGCATTAGGTTTTTAAACAGCACTTCATCTCCCTGATGCAGCTCCGTGCCTCAGGGAGATTGAAGCGCTCTATCGCGCGCATGCGTGAAGTTCACGCTAGGTCCGCTCGCCATCCTATTCCCCGCCTGCACAGGCAGCCCTTAGCGCTGCCGCTCGCCTTCCACGATGGGGGCGGGCCTTAAATGGCCCGCCCGAGTAAAATCACGGTGGTGGGCGGTGGGGGGGGGTGGGGGGGGGAAGAATCTTTGGGTCAGTGTGCGGAGGCAGGCCCCGCTCGCTGACGCGTAAAATGACATGTGGTGACACCGGGCGTGCGTCCCGATGTCACTGCACATTATTCAGATTTTCAGTTCAGCGGACGCGCACCGGAATCGGCTGCTTGCCCGCTGAACTGTCAAAGGCCTATTAAGGCCATTTAAAAACTAATAAAAGGAATTAAGTTTGGCGAGCAGGTGAACAGCCCAGGCAGCCTTCACATTCATCATGAAACCTCATCCACGGGTGGGTTGAGGTTTCATAATTCAAATAAAATTTTTAATTAAAATTCATTGACATGTCCTAGCTTATGTGACACTGTTACATGAGGGGACATGTATGAATTTTTTTGCTCTTTATTCAAATGTTTCAAAATGTAATTAAGCTCCCTGAGGCAAGGTTTCTGTACTCTTTCACGTGCATGCACAAAAGAATGCAGGCCCAGACTCAGCCTACTCCCCCCACCCGCACAGAGGTCGCTCAACGCTTCCGGGTGCGCGTCACGCTGGGCAGGCCTTAATCGGTAGCATGCAGCTGATCGCACCCACCCGCGCCCGCTTCTGCTCAGCATCCCCCTCCCCGATGGGGAGAAAATTCTCCCATTAGAAATTGGCTTCCTGCAGTTGATCAAACAGTTCCTTTAAATGTTGTAAATGTTCCCTGCTATGTTTGACTGAATACTACTAAGTCATCATATAAACAGCACACAATTGCTCAGTCCCGCAATCACTTTGTTTGTTAGCCTCTGAAATGTTGCTGGTGCATTTTTCATACCAAACAGCATTACTTTGCATTGATATAAACCATTCAGCATCACAAAAGCTGATATCTCTTTTTGCCCTTTCCAATAAGGGTACTTGCCAATATCCTCACAGCAAGTCAATCTTTGTGATAAACGTTGACTGTCCTACTTTCTCAACACAATCTTCCAATCGTGGAATAAGATATGAATTTGCCTTTGTTCCTGCGTTCATTTTTCGGTAATCAATACATATTCTTTGTGGTTCATCTGTTTTCAGCACCATTGCAATAGGTGAACTCCAGTTACTGTGACTGGGCTCTATGATGTCATTTTGAAGCATAAATTAAATATCTTCCCACACCTGAGCTAATTTTACTGGATTTAATCTATACGGGTGTTGCTTTATTGAATCTGAATTCCCCACATCAACATCATGTACAGCTAAATCTGTTTTCCTTACTTTATTTCTACAAATTGCTTTGTGTGACTACAATAGCTCTCTTAAATCACTCCAACACATTTCTGAAAGGTAGCTTAATAGCACATTTAGATTCTTAAGCATGTCCTCATTGTCCAATCTAATCAGAGGAAGGTCAATTTCAGAATCCTGACTTTCTACCCCTGTTTCTTTACTTACAACTACCAGTACCTCCTCCTGTTCAATGTTCTTCTCCTGAATAATCTTTTCAAAGTTTGATCCAGCAAAACAGTCACATGAGTTGGGACATGTCCATAATTTTTTTAAAAACTTTAATTAAACTTTTTAAACCTACATGAAACCTCATCCCGCCCGTGGATGAGGTTTCATGCTTTTTGTAATTCCTGCCGGGGCTCCTGGCCTGCCTGCCAACCTTAAGGGTGGACGGGCAGGCCCATTAATTAGTTTAATTCAGTTGGCCATTGACAGGTCGGCACGCGTACAGCTGATTTTGCTGTGCCCCAGCCTACCTGAAAATATAAATGGAGCGCGGTGACGTTTGGAGTTCCGCCCGGCATCACCGTGCATCATTTTATGCATCGGCGAGCCCCCCCCCCCCGCTCACTGATGGGAAAATCCTGCCCATGGTTACAAAGAGATCAAAGCTGGGAACTAAATATTCAGGGATATGTGATTTTTCAAAAGGACAGGCAGGAAGGAAAGGGTGGTGGGGTAGCTTTGTTAGTACGAGATGAAATAAAAATGATAGCAAGAAAGGATCTTGGAGCAGAAGATATACAATCCATATGGGTGGAGGTAAGAAATAACAAGGGGAAGAAGACACTGGTGGGAGTAGTCTATAGACCCCCTGATAGTAGCTATACAGTGGGATGGAGATGCTGAAGAAGAATCATATGGACTCAAAATGTTAACTCTGTTTTATTCTCCACAGATACTGTTAGACCTGCTGAGTTTTTCCAGCATTTTCTGTTTTTGTTTCAGTGATCAAGCCATTTTGGATCTGGTAATGTGTAATGAGGCCAAAGTGAACATAGGCTCCTTGGAGAATGAAGCTGGGGAAATACTAATGGGGAACCAGGAAAAGGCAAAGGAGGTGAATAAAAACTTAGCTTCAGTCTTCACGGTGGAAGAATAGCATTCCAGAAATACTATATAATCAAGGGCAAAGGTGAGAGGAGTGGGGTGGGGGAGGGAATAAATAGAATAACTATCGGTACAGAGAAAGTACTAGGGAAACTAGTGGTGCTAAAGGCCAATAAGCCCCCTGGATCTGATGGGTTGCATCCTAGGATATTAAAAGAAGTAGCTACAGAGATAGTGGGTGCACTGGTAGTAATCTTGCAAGAATCCTTAGATTTTGGAAAAGTCCCAGGGGATTAAAAAACTGCCAATGTAACAACCTTATTCAAAAAGGGAGAGAGACAAAAAAACAGGTAACTATAGGCCAGTTAGCTTAACATCTGTCATTGGGAAAATGCCGGAGTCTATTCTAAAGGATGTCATAGCAGTGCATTTAGAAATAAATAATCTAATCAAGCAGAGCCCGCACATCTCCATGAAGGAGAAATCATGCCGAATAAATTTATTAGAATTCTTTGACGAGATAACAAGCAGGATAGATAAAGGGGAACCAGTAAACATAATATATTTGGATTTCCAAAAGGCATTCAATAAGGTACCGCACATAAGGCTACTTAATAAGCTAAGAGCCCATGGTATTAGGGGTGGTATATTAGCATGGATAGAGGATTAGCTAACTAATGGAAGACAGAGAGTCGGGATAAGGGGTGCATTTTCGGGGTGGCAACTTGTAACTTGTGGAGTGTAACAGGGATCAGTGCTAGGGCCTTAATTATTTACAATACATATTAATGACTTGGATGAGGGAAGTGAATGTACTATCACCAAGTTTGCGGATGACACAAAAATAGCTGGGAAGGCAAGTGGTGAAGATGACACAGAGTCTACAGAGGGATACAGACAGGTTAAGTGAATGGGCAAAAACTTGGCAGATGGAACTTAATGTGGGTAAATGTGAGGTTATGCACTTTGTCAGGAAGAATAAAGGAGCTGAATGTTATTTAAATGGAGAAAGACTGCAGAAGGCTGCAGCATAGAGGGATTTGGGAGTCCTTGTGCATGAATCCCAAGTTCATACATAAGTTCAACAGGTAATAGGGAAGTCAAATGGAATGTTGGCCTTTATTTCAAAGGGAATGGAGTATAAAAATAGGGAAGTCTTGCTAAGACTATGCAAGGAACGAGTTAGACCACACCTAGAATACTGTGAACAATTTTGGTCCCCTTATCTAAGGAAAGATATACTGGCATTGGAGGCAGTTCAGAGAAGGTTCACTAGGTTGATCCCAGGGATGGAGGGATTTTCTTATGAGGAGAGGCTGAGTAGGTTGGGCCTGTACTCATTGGAATTTAGAAGAATGAAAGGCAACCTTATTGAAACATATAAGATTCTTGGGGTGCTTGACAGGGTAGATGCTGAGAGGTTGATTCCCCTTGTGGGAGGGTCTAGGACCAGAGGGCATAATCTCAGAGTAAGGGGGTGCCCATTTAAAACAGAGATGAGGAGGAATTTTTTCTCTCAGAGGGTAGTCAATCTGTGGAATTTTTTACTGCCGAGGGCTGTAGAGGCTGGGTCGTTAAATATATTCAAGGCTGAGATAGACAGATTTTTAATCAGTAAGGGAATCAAGGATTATGGTGAAAAGATAGGAAAGTGGAGTTGAGTATCATCAGATCAGCCATGATCTTATTGAATGGCAGAGCAGATTCGATGAGCCAAATGGTCTACTTCTGCTCCTACGTCTTAAGGCCTATACCTCCAGCTTCCCTGCTGATTTCCATATGGCCCTTTTCTTACACTTAACTGCTTGTGTGAAATATCATACGTATCAGCTAAAACAGCAGCTTCGCTAATCATTTTGCTTTGTCTTCCATCTAAATATGTCTTAATGTTTACTGGAATGCTATTTTTAATTTCTTCCATAATCATCACTTCTCATACATTTTCAAAAGTCTTATCTAATTTTAATGCCCCGAACCATTGATCCCAGAACATTTCTTTTTCTCTTGCAAACTCTACAAATGTATGATAAAGTCTTTTCCTTAAAGTTCTAAACTTCAACTGATAAACTTCAGGGACAGGCTCATAAACATTTAATATTTCCTTCTTTACTATCTCATAATCTGCCAACTGCTCCTCTGACAAGCTTGCAAGAAAGAGAAAAAGAAAGAATAATGAAAAACTCGAGTTAGAAAGAAAATGACAGATTAAAAGAAATAGAAATAAAAAAGCTTCAATGGGAAAGAGAGGAGCAAGAAAAGGAAAAGATTACAAGAGGTAGAAATGCGAAAGCTTGAACTTGAAGTTAGCAATTAAAGAAAGAGAAAGGGAAAGAGATAGAGAGCTTCAGAGAAAGAAAGAAGCCAGACAGTATGAATTGTCCAAAGTGAAACTAGAATAAAGGAAGAAAGGAGAGATAACAATTCAAATGGTGATTTTGATTCCTATGCAGAATTTGATTTCTGTACCTGACAAAACTCGTATATAATATGATAGTAACATGATAGTCCAAGCCCCTTTAGACCAATTGAATTTCAAAGCTATTTTCCCAAATGAGATGAAATATCTTTCAACTCTGTAAATTTAGGCACTAACCAAAGATTCTTAGTTAAATCAAATTCTGCATAGGAATCAAAATCACCATTTGAATTGTTATCTCTCCTTTCTTCCTTTATTCTAGTTTCACTTTGGACAATTCATACTGTCTGGCTTCTTTCTTTCTCTGAAGCTCTCTATCTCTTTCCCTCTCTCTTTCTTTAATTGCTAACTTCAAGTTCAAGCTTTCGCATTTCTACCTCTTGTAATCTTTTCCTTTTCTTGCTCCTCTCTTTCCCATTGAAGCTTTTTTATTTCTATTTCTTTTAATCTGTCATTTTCTTTCTAACTCGAGTTTTTCATTATTCTTTCTTTTTCTCTTTCTTACAATTCAATTCTTTTCAGTTCCATTTCTTTTTCAAGTTCAAGCTTCTTCATTTGCAACTGAAGCTTTCTACCTCCAGCTGTGACTCACTAGTTTCAGGTATCCCTTCCTCCAACTTTAAATGCTGGGTAAATATTTTAACCATATCAGCCTTATGAAATTCAATTTTATCTACCTGCACTTAATCTGCTAATTCTCTCAACTGAGTTTTAGTCAGAGATTTCAAATGTTCCAGTTACATTTTCCAGTCCCAGAAAAGTCATAGCAATTGCCAAAGCCATTTTTCAGTCCAGCCACTGTAAAACCCCTCAACACAAAAGTCCTGAGACCAACATTCTTCTCGTACTCATATCCCTTGGATTCATAAACTCCAACCCAATCAAGGAATTTGAAGAATCCTGGACAAGCCCCCAAATTTGTTATGACCACAGCCGGTGTTAATTGCTGTGCAAACCAAATCCCAGAGGGAACTTGGTTTATAGGCCATACCCTTTTTTTGTATTCTGGGAATGAGAAGAAGACATACTGATCTCAGCAGCATGAAGTCTAGCAGCAAGATGTAAACATGTTTGGGATTTTAAAACATTTTATTTAAAAACTAAATGTAAAAGTTTTATTAACAAGAAAAGAAAACTTAAGCACACAAGATTACAATTACACAGTTAAATGTAGTCTTACAAGACATTCCCCTCCAAAAGACTCTCCACTCAGACCCACTTCCAGGCAACAGCCGCTTATAGGTGTTTAACTATAAAAACCCAGTAATATTACCCAAGGAAAACAGCTTAGCTTTAACAAAGGCATACCACATGATCTTTAGCTCTCTTTCACTCTACTGTGGAAATTCAGGCTTCAGAACAAAACTGATTTTTGCAGCCCAAGATTTTCCTGGCTTGACTGGATGGCTGATTCAAACCATAACTCCTCCCAGCCCTGAGCTAACAGCTTCTAGCTCAGCTCCAGGTATAGCTCACAGCTCCACCCAACAGCTCCAGTTGCTACCTCCCACAGTGCCCCACAGTAACTCTAAAAAACCTTTTTTCCTCCTTTCATCTCAGGTTCCATTGTTCTCACACCTCCTTGAAACTCAAATCCTTACAAGTATAAAATCTTCCATGTCTCTCTTTGGTCTTTGCTTTCAGGTCAATAAAATAGAATATCCCCCTTCTGTTTACCTATGGGACTCCTGCAAGATGTAAACATGTTTCTTGACTCCTCTGACTTCTCGTTGATTTTCAAACAAACTCTCAACTTACTGAAAAATGCAAATGTTAGATCCAACCTATTTACTTGTACCTCAAACCTATCACATCTATCCTTTTACAACAAAAACAGAAAATGCTGGAAAAACTTAGCAGATCTAACAGCATCTGTGGAGAGAAAAACAGAGTTAATGTTTCGAATCCATATGAAGATTCTGAAGAAGAATCATATGGACCCAAAATGTTAACTCTGTTTTCCTCTCCACAGATGCTGTTAGACCTGCTGAGTTTTTCCAGCATTTTATGATTTTGTTTCAGATTTCCAGCATCTGCAGTATTTTGCTTTTAGCCCTACCTTTTTCATGTCTTAAACACCCCAGACAACCTGTCTCTTATTAATCTCTGCCCAGCTTAATTAAATCATACACACACAGCCATCTTCACAGTATAACACCATATTCCCCAAAAATATTTTTAAAAATAACAAACATTTCTCACACAGGGAAGAGTGTGAAGATATGATATGACCTTTGGATTACAAGTTCAAATTCAGGCAGACTGATAGAATGTACAACTACTGACTGCAAGTATGAAATTATTTTTACTGGTCCAAACCAGTACCAATCAACACACACAACAGCGCAAAACTGCACATAATTTGGTACGACGCTAACATTCAGAAAGTCTAGAAAGGTGGCTGATATAGGAAACCCAAATATCACAATAATGCAATCACAAAGGGAAGATGATCCTTCAAGTTTGGGTTTGGTTGAAATACACATGGATAAAATTGATCAATTTTACTTACTACACTTTCCTGCTAGAGTTCTGCTGGCCGCCATTTTAACTCCTGACTTCACTTAGGCACCCACTGGAAGTCCAGCGCATCACATTCCAGACAGAGAGCCAGGCATATATTGATAGAACAATACTTCCAGTGGCCCTTCCGTGGGAGAGTTCCATGGAACACTTCTGCAATTTTAGCTCACTCACCACTCCTTTAATCCTCCATTAAAGAATGCTGAAACTATTTTTTAAAATGTCAATTCATATGCCAATGATCCACTGACAATGCAGATTCATGAGCTCCTATGAAATGACACAGTAAGCCAAAGTGTCAAATGTGATAACGGTGATTAATTTTATGTCAATACAATAATTGCTTTGAATTTATCTCTCACTCAAATGTCAACCCAAAGCGTTTTTCTTAAAGGTTTATTAACTCCGCTAACTCCTATAGGGTGCTGCCCTAGTGTCTTCAACAGAGGTGCTGTAAGACTGCTATTGTTTGTATTGAAATCCTTCTGGCCAATGACGTCTGAGTGCTCAAGTCTATTAGGACCCAAATTCAAACTCTAGCTTTTTGACTGCTGCTGGGACACAGGCTGCCTCAGCTGGTTTTCTGACAGCATGGTAGATATTGGTTGAGGAGCTGATGAGGAAGCAGATGTGCTGACACCCTGAGAGAGGGCGACAAGTGCAGGTCCTGTTGCACTAACTGCTACTCCCATACATCAGTCTCACTGATCTGCAGGAGAGCAAACTGTAGGAAATGGTTAAGTCCAAAATTTGAATGCAGCTACTTGAGATTCCACCAAAGCTGCAAAAGGCTGCTATTAAAGATCTCTGTGTGAGGGCTGATCTGCAACACCCATGGAACCGGCTATACTCCTCACAGCAGACTGAAGAGTGCCAATGACATCGCCAAGCTTAGAAGAAGAATCATCCATGCTTTTAGCTAGAATGATGAAACTCCCTGTTAAGTTATCCAATACCTGTTTAACTAATTATGCTGAGTGCTTCACTACATGCTAGCCTCTTTATCCCACTCTATTTCACTCAGGTGCCAGTCTCTGTGCCGGTGTTTGACAAGACTGAGGCTTGTGACAATGCTGCCTCAGTAAAGTTGTCATCATCTGAGACTTGCAACTGAAAAGAGACTAGAGGAATGATAAAAAGGCCAAAAGTTAGCTGGGCACTGATGGGCTTCTCAATGTAGCTTGATATTGCCAAGTTCTATGGTACCTGAGTGGATACAAGTCAGTAGTCAGTGACCCTGTTGAGGCAGGCTGACAATCACAACGTTGCCAATTCACACAGCTCCAAAGGAGCCACTGATCTCTAGATTCTCTAGAGCATGCCATTCCTGCTCAGAGAGGATGGTCAGGCTGGCTGTTATTCTGTCTGGGACTGTGAGCCACCTTCTCCAACAAAGAAAGATAGGGCAAGAGTTAGTCGATGCCAATTGGAAAGAAGAGTGCATGTGTGGAGCCTCTGCCTGAGAAGGATATGCAGAGAGTGAGAAAAGCACAAAGTAAACAGGGTGAGGATTTGTTAAAAGCAAAGTAAGAGACTGGAGTGTGAATTGGGAAACCAGTCATGAGATATGTACTAATTCTACTACCATGTGAGAAATGAGAATGACTGGCTGCTGTGGAAGGAACGGGGAAGAAGCAAATTTGTGTTTGGCATGAGATTGATGGTGATTTAATGTGTCCTTGTAATGGATGGTGAAAGACATGATGTAGGGGACAGAGTCTCCAGAGTGCTTGAAGGAATGTTAAAATCTAGCCCGTGTTAAGGAAAGATGTCTCTGGTCATTATATTTCACAAATCCATGAAACCATGGGTGGAATCATCCCAGATTTGCACCAAGTGCAGTAGCGGGCGGGTAAAATGATGTTTTACCTGCCAGCCGCAATGACGAGCTTTCATGCTGTATCGTCCCAAACCGCCTCATTATTTATGCACTCCCAGGAAACACGCCGTTTCCATGGCGGACGGGCTCTCTTTCACCTGCCAGACCATCACCCTGCCGCTGCATCACGCCGGGCGCCATATTTAAAGTCCAGCCGCAAGCACAAATCTCAGTGCTTCCAGACCACCACTGCTGCATGGAAGACATGGCTTTGAAAGACTGCAGCCCCCAGCTTCAGCGACACGTCCCTTGAGCATCTTTTGGATACCATGGAGGACTGTCAGGATGTCCCCTACCCCCTCTCTGGCCGCAGCAACAGCACTAATCCAGCTTGGGAGGCGGTGGCAGCAGTGGTCAGCGTCAACACCCTTCAAAAGAGGTAAGCCACACAGTGCCGCAAGAGGATGAATGATCCTTTCCATTTCGCCAGGGTAAGTTACTCTTCTCTGAACCCACACACTCTCAAACCCATCACACATCCACAATGATCTCATTCATGGCCAGTTCAAGGGACATCACAATTCACTGTCTCACACACACCTTCATTGTCCTCATCCTGTCCATGGGAATTCTCACCACCCACACATGCCAGGCATACTTATCATCTGGCTTGGCAGGCATCCTGCTTACACTCTCTCCATCTCTATCCATGTAGGACAAGCTGGCACACAACATGACAGAGAGGCCGCAGATCAGTGGTGGAATGCTCGAAGTCAAGGTCCTCACAGACTTTGAAAACAGAGCCATCCACCTGGCCAGCGAGGATCTCAACCAGTCCTGTGCTGACGGTGAGGTCGGCGGTGCTGTACCACGTGAGGGCCCAGCAGTGTAACGTCCATCAGACAACCATGTTGTGAGCGATGTGTCCTGCTTCACAGGCCACTGCCAGGCACTAATTATCTCTCCTTGCTTTCGCAGGCACATCTGCCAAACAGCTGACAGAGTGCACGACCCAGGGCCTCCAATCAAGCCCCGAAGGAAGCTCAGAAGAGGAATCTAGAGGCACCTTCCCTGAAGTCCTGTCACAGCGCTCACCCACACCCTCCACCAGCGCAGAATCACACACCTCAGTGGGACCTAGCTTTAGAATAGCCCCGGAAAGAAAATCTGGTGAGCACATTGCACCATCCAATACACAACAGGCGGAGGCAGGGACTTCCCAGGTCCCCAGCACTCGGAGGACTGCTGGAGGCCAGAGCGTTGCTGAGACCAAGTCAGATGATGAGTTTCTGGACTCAGTCATGTCACAGTTGCTGGAGCAAAGGCAAGCTCAGGAACATCAGGAAGTCCACTGCACTCCTCAGATTGCAAGGCATAATGGAGGAGTCTGGCCGCCTTCAGGCTGAGTTGATAGTGTCGGCATGCCAATGCACCGAGGCCAACATTGGCAGGATGGCGGCCGCCATGGAGACCAGGACTTTGCTCCTTCACTACTGCATGAGCTCAACTCCATCGCTGATGCCATATTTTGCCTCCAACAGTATGTATGCAAGAGGGCTGCTGGGCAGCTCGATCTCACTCCCGCTACCCCTGTTCCTCAAGGAGTCAGACTGGGGCCCTTTGGCACCCATAGGGAGGAGGATCAGCAGGTGAACACTCCGTGCCCATCCATCCAGGTGACTCCGAGAGTGTCTGGCCCATTTGATTCCCCTGCTCCTGTAACCTCAGCCGCTCCAGCTTCACAGGCCGAGGAGGGTGCCACTGCCACACAGCAGGACCCAAAAGCAGGCTGGGGCCCTCTAGAGGACGCCTGCCAAAGTCATCACAGACAGGGCGTTGCAGTCAGCAGGCTGCCCCCTCCTCTGCTGTCGATGTCCAGGGAGCACCAAAACTTAGCAGCAGGGTTAGGACAGTTAAGGAGAATTAGTTGCACAGCCTGGGTACGGGTGTTAT
Source organism: Cetorhinus maximus (assembly GCF_964194155.1). Lineage (NCBI taxonomy): Eukaryota > Metazoa > Chordata > Chondrichthyes > Lamniformes > Cetorhinidae > Cetorhinus > Cetorhinus maximus. Next base: position 96,413,048 of record NC_135885.1, read on the forward strand.
TCACTTGTACATAATGTTCACTATTGTCAATAAACTCCCAAGAATGTCTCCCTGCCTATGGCTCCTTGTTCTGATGAGCAGTGTTCTTGTCACTCAGATGTGAAACCTTTCTGCACAAGATAAAGAGAGGCGTCTCAGTCCAGGGCCTCTTCCCTGTGCTCTGTGCAGCCTTCAGACCAAAGCGATGGTCTGGCCCCACACTCCCTGGAAACATTACTGATGCCTGCACCTCGGCAGTGCTTGCCGTTGCTGCCAGAATGTAGTGGGCAGGCATCACAGAATTCTCTCATTCTCTCAATGTGCTCTCAGCACCTTTAAGATGGGTCTGGCCCTCATCTCTTCAGCATCTGTGACCACTGGTGCTGTGCTCCTGAAGGGCTCAGGTGCTGAAGCTGGACAAAGGATCAGATGCTTCTAAAGTTTCATGGCTGGATGTGACCCTGATCACAGAGCGCAAGCGATCTGCCCTTAGCCAGACAGGAGTCAGACATTCTCAGGGGCTATGTGAAAATTTAGGTGTGTCCTTACTGCATGTCATCATCAACCTCCTGTAATCAAGCAACTATTAGGGCCTCCACTGTGTTCCCATGACGGGAGCATTATCACAGAGGGTATTGGTGCTGCCATAAGCCAGACTGGAGTCAAACATTCACAACTGTGATGTGAGGATCTGTGGGGTCACCTCACTGTATGTTGTCATCATCCTCCACAAACCTAGCAGCTATGAGGGCCTCCTGAGCACGCCTGCCCCGTCTAGCCGGTGCGAGGGCCTCATTCCCCTCATCATCACCTCTGAGAACCTCCTCACCCTCAGCCCTGTCGGTGTCCTCCTCATTAGAAGAGACTTCCAGCTCCCCATCTTCTCCTCAGCCAGCTCATCTCCCCGTTGGAGTGCCAGATTGTAAAGGGCGCAGCAGATGACGATGATGCATGACATCCTCTACGGACAGCATCCCAATGGTCTGGTCTATCAATTTGTGAGTTGCAGCATGAGCCTCATTATACCATTGCTCTGCTGCAGCCTGAGGCCACCACATGGGTGTCATCAGCCACGGCCTCTGCGGGTAGCCCTTGTCCCCGAGGAGGTCCTTTGTGGACCCTGGAAGACTGCAGGGATCTGCGAGCGACTCAGGATGTAGGCGTCGTGGACACTCCCTGGAAATTGTGCGCACACCTACAGGATGCGTTTATGGTGATTGTACACCAGCTGCACATTCAGTGAGTGGAACACCTTGCGGCTGATGTAGTTCACTGTGTGTTGCAATGGAGATCTGAGCAGATCTGTGAGTGCAGACAATCGCACCCTGAACCTTTGGGAAACCTGAGATCTGGGCTAATCCAATTGCTCTTGCATCTTCGCTGTCCCAGTCCCGGCCGAAATGCACAAAGTTGTTGCCCTCGCAAAGTTGGCATCTGTAACCTCATGGATGCATTTGTGGGTTGCGGATTGTGATATCCCACAGAGGTTACCTATGGAGCCCTGAAAGGAGCCACTGGAATAGAAATTGAGCCCCTTGGTCACTTTCACAGCCACTGGCAGTGGATGCACTCCATGTACCCGTCACACCAAATCTTGCAGTAGCTGGCAGATGTGACCGACCAATTCCCGAGACATCCACCATCTTCCATGACACTGATTGTCGGTCATCTTCCGGAATGAAAGGCAGTGCCTATTGACCCTGGGTGTTGCTAGGCGCTGACCAGCAATGGCTCACTGTGGCTCTTGGGTGGCGTGTGCGAGAGCCCCAGCCACCCCTTCTTCCCGAGGTTGCTGCTCCTGCCTTTGCACAACCAGGCACCTCAGTCGCTGTCTCCTCCATCGTCTTCACTCTCTGTAGGGGGTGGGGGTAGGGCGGGGGGGGGGGGGGGGTAGGGAGAAAAGCTTTGAAGCACTTGGTGGCACTTTGATACCTCTGCATTGCTTGAGTGGGCAGATAAGCTAGAAGCTTATGTGGCTGCGCTTGAACTGTCTCTGTTGCAGAGGAATGGTCACTTTCTACAGGTTTCCCTAATGCGTGGCCACTTCCCTCGCCCACTCTAAACCCCATCCCGAATGCTTGTGCACTATATTCAATGGCATGGCTGCCCTTGGCACCCCCCCTCCAACACCCACCACCATCCGCCTCGACAGCAGGGCAGCCCTTAACCTCCCCCACCACCAGTCGTCTCAATGGCAGGTCTGCCCTTAATCCTGACCCCCCCAATGCCCCTGATGCTTGAAGTCCAACAGGCGACCCTGGCAAGCTTTGCACAACATTACTGTGTACTCACCTCCGAGTTCCCCTCGAAGGACAGGCTGGCAAGTGTACACTTTTTACGTACTGTTATGAAACAGGTCAATGTGCTTTCCCACTGATGTGGACCATTGATCCAGTGGCAGGGGGACGATTCCGGCGGGCTGGCCTGATAACGATATGCTGATGTACTACAGTGAGGTTCCCGACCTCCAATGGCGGGAAACGTGGCACGTCATCGGCGAACTGGTTTCCTGCATCGTAAAACCGATCGCGCCACATTGTCCGCTCACGCCACCGATCACACCCGATGCTGGCAGACACAAAAAATTCCGTCCAATATTGTTCAAACCTATTGATGATTTCACCAGAAATAAAACATGTAGGAAAGCATTCTGTAATGTTTGCAAATATCAGTAACAACTTATATTTATATAGCACCTTTAATGTAATAAAATATCCCAAGATGCTTCGCGGGGGCATTATAAAACAAAATATGACACTAAGCCATGTAAGATATTAGGTCAGATGGCCAAAAGCTTAATCAAAGAGATAGGTTTAAAGGAGCTTTTTAAAGGATGAAAGTGAGGTAGAGAGGCGTTGACATGCAGGGAGGGTACTCCAGAGCTTAAGGCCTAGGCAACTGAAGGTGTGGCCCCCAGTAGTAGAGCAATTAAAATTGGGGTGAACAAGAGGTGAGAATCAGATGAGTGCATATATCTCAGAACGTTGCGGGGTGGTGGGGGGGGTTGCGGCGAGACAGATAGGGAGGGGCAAGGCCACTGAGGGATTTGACAGCAAGGATGAGAACTTTAAAATCAAAATGCTGCTTGACCGGGAGACAATGTAGTCAGTGAGCACAGAGGTGATAGGTCAACAGGACTTGGTGCGACTTAACTCACGAGCAGCAGAGTTTTGGATGACTTGAAATTTACAGACAGTTATATCGCCAATTTTCATCCCCCTCTTTCCCAGCTTCCAAAAGGGTTGACTGTTGTTTGGATGAGGTTCCACAGCTATCAATCCATCATGAGGGTATAGTGGTCATTCTTCACATGCACAGCAGACCATATTTCACCTAGTCAGCAGGTTATTGAATCATGAAGGGCATCATGACCAAGTTTATTCCTGTTCTCATCCAATGCATTTATAGATCCAGCTGCTACCTGACTGGGATCAGGTAACAGCAACATTTCAAACATGTTTAGTCAAACACACATGTACTAATGGTATCGGCAGATAAGAGGAAAATGCACTTAAAACTACTCAAATCTGACAGATTTACATTAAAACATGCTTATGTTTTTTATGAATAAAAGATGCTATCTTTCTCTAAATTACAACATTTTAAGATGAACGATCATATTTTTTAATTGAAGACCTTCTTCAGATGTAAGGCTGTAACGCAGATTATTAAGAAATAACTTTCTCATTCTAAGAGCAATGGTCATCATTTTGCAGTCTGCAATGTGAACACAACATTTTTACTATAAACTGCCTATGAAAATATTTAATTGGATGGAAGTACAAAATATTAAGAATCAGTAGGACAATAAAAAACAGATCATTGTGGACTATTAAAATAAATTACCTCACACATAAAATAATTTATTTAAATTCCATTTAATCACCTTTGAAGCAGTGGAAACAAATTCTGCATTAAAATCAACTAGAAATCCAAATAGCATTTTCAATGATTTCCCCTGTGCAACATGCACATAGTAAAGATGCAGTTCAGGTACAAAGCAGTCAAAATGTCAAAAGAGAAAAAAAGCCATAGCAAAGAGATGGAAGGTGTTGTTGACAGTGCTATCAAGCAGCACTTACTCAGCAATAGCCTGCTCACCAATGCTGAGTTTGGGTTTCGCCAGGGCCTCTAGGCTCCAGACCCCCCTACAGCCTTTGTCTAAACATGGACAAAAGAGCTGAATTCCAGAGGTGAGGTGAGAGTGACTGCCGTTGACATCAAGGCAGCATTTAACCGAGTGTGGCATCAAGGAGCCCTACCAAACTTGCAGTCAATGGGAGTCAGGAGGAAAACTCTGAGTCATACCTTGCACAAAGGGAGATTGTTGTGGTTGTTGGAGGCCAATCCTCTCAGCTCCAGGACGTCACTGCAGGGGTTCCACAGGATAGTGTCCCAGGCCCAACCACCTTTAGTTGCTTCATCAATGACCCCCTCATAGTAATAAAGTCAGAAATGGGAACATTTGCTAATAATTTCACATCGTTCAGTATCTTTTACAACTCCTCGAATCCTGAAGTGGTCTGCACCTGCATGCATGAAGGCCTGGTTAACATGCAGGCCTGGACTGATGTTCCTTGCCATTTAAGTGCCAGGCAATGACAATCTTCAACAAGAGAGAATCTAACCATCTCCTCTTGCTGTTCAGCAGCATTATCATCACTCAATCCCCTACCATCAGTATCCTGGGTGTTATCATTGACTAGAAACTTAACTGGATGAGCCATATAAATTCTGTGGCTACAAGAGGAGGTCAGAGGCTCGGAGTTCTGCAGTGAGCAACTCACCTCTTGACTGCAAAAAGCCTGTTCACCATCTACAAGACACAAGCCAGGAGCATGGTGGAATATTTTCCAGTTGCTTAGATGAGTACATCTCCAACAACACTCAAGAAGCTCGACACCATGCAGGACAAAACAGCCCACTTTATTGGAACCCCATCCAGCACCTTAAGCATTCACTTCCCCCACCACTGGCGCACAGTGGCAGCAATGTGTACCAACTACAAGATGCAATGTGCAATTTACCAAGGCTCCTTCAAAAGCACCATCCAAACCTGCAACCTCTACCACCTAGAAAGACAAGAGCAGCAGATGCATTGGAACACCACCACCTGCAAGTTAACTTCCAAGTTACACATCATCCTGACTTGGAAATATATCGCCGTTCCTTCACTGTTGCTGGGTCAAAACCCTGGCACTCCATCCCTAACAGCACTGTGCGTGTTCCTACACCACAAGGACTGCAGCCTTTCAAGAAGGAGGCTCATCACCTGCTTCTCAAGGGCAATTAGGGATGGGCAATAAATGCTGACTTTGAAGGCAAAGGCTACATCCAATGAACAAATTTTTAAAAATGCTTTAGTAGGGTAACTCAAACTCCAATTTTATTTCTGTCTGTGCATCAGGTGCGCTTCAGGTGGGCGAGACTAACACGGGGCAGAATTTTCCATTCTGGAGGTTAAGTGCAGTGGCAGGCAGGAAAGATGGCATGGATCCCATGGGCCAGCGTGATGGGTTCCCACGTCAGATTGTCCACTTTTCACCTCATTGTGTATGCATGAACGAGGAGCATGTCGTATCTCGTGGTGGGTCGGTTTGGCATTCATCAGCCCCACCGTTACCTCATTGGCTCATATTTCTGGGCACCATATTTAAACGGCACCCATGCACACATTCACTCTCTGCAGCTCAGGTCTTGTCGTGGCAAGCACCAGAATGGCCCCGAGAAGAGACAAATGCTGTGCACCCAAGTTCAGTGATAAGGCATTGGAGACACTCCTCCAGGCAGTTGAGGACTTGCGGGAGATACTGTACCCCTGTGATGGAACAGGATGTCCAACAACCTCACAACCAAGGTTTGGGAGAGGCTGCCAGGGTGGTCAGTGCCAACGCTCCTCAGAAGAGGACCGCAATCCAGTGCAGAAAAGGGATGAATGATCTCATCCACTCCACCAAGATAAGTCAACCTTCTCCTCACTCTCAACTCACACTCTCATAAGGCCAACATGCACTTGCAGGGTCCACAGGGATCTCACACACACGACCAGCACAAGGCACATCACCACTGATTCTCTCACACAAATGTTTACATTTTCATGTCTTGTCCCATCCTGCACAAGTCGCATCTTCAGCCCTGACATAGGTCTACTCAGCACACACAGAAGGCAGGCAAGCTTATCATCTGCTTTAGCATCCATCCTGCTCACAGTCTGCCCATCTGTCTTCATGCAGGAAATGATCACCCACAACAACAGGGAGAGATCCCAGGCAGGAGGGGGGATGCAAAAGCTCAGGCCCCTCACTCCCTAAGAGGAGCAGGTGGCAGAGCTGGCTGGCGAGGACAGGGACCGTTCCTGCACCGATGGCGAGATTGGCAGCTTCCATCAAGCCAGTGAGGCCCCACCCACTAGTCTTGGCCCGTCCACCAAAACTGTGAGTCTTTTTTAATGTAGGTGACTATCCAGCCAATCACTAATTATCTCTTCTCTCTATTACTGCCATCAGCAAGAAAAGGAGGAGACATACCATTAGCCAGCCCATCAGCCCTAGCGCCAGGCCACCTCGGGTGAGGATCCTGAGGATCCACTAGATGTATCACAGAATCATAGAATTTTAACGGCACAGAAGGGAGGCCATTCAGCCCATTGTGTCTGCACCAGCTCTCCAAATCAGCATTATGCCTTTTCCCCATACCCCTGCACATTGTTTCTATTCAAATAATCATCTAATACCCTCTTGAATGCCTCGATTGAGCCCGCCTCCACCACACTTCCAGGCAGTGCATTCCAGACCCGAACCACTCGTGGTTTGAAAATGCTTTTTCTCACATCGCATTTGCTTCTTTTGCAAATCACTTTAAATCTGTGCCCTCTCATTCTTGATCCTTTCATGTGGACAGGGAACAGCTTTTCCCTATCTGCTCTGTCCTCATGCTTTTGAACATCCCTATCACTGCATTCACCCACACCTTCCACCAGTGCAGGGACACACACCTCGGTGGGACCAACTTTTAGAGCAGGCTTGGGGTCACCATCTGGTCAGCATAGCACAGATTCGAGTCCACAGCAGGAGGAGGCAGTGATAGCCAAGGCCAGCAACACTCGGAGGACTGCTGGAGGCCAGGCTCCTGCTGAGTCTGAGTCCAATGACAAGGCCTTGGAATCGTCCCTTAGGGAGATGTTGGAACTCCAAAGACAGGAAGGGGCACAGCAGGCATCCAGCAGTTTGTGCCGGTATGCGCTCGGACCTGCACACCATCACTATAGCCACTGATGGATACCTTGATCTCCCTCCAGGAGCTCCTTCTCCTCAAGGAGTCAGAGTGGGGCCCCAGGGCACCCATAGTGAGGAGGAGGATCAACCGTGCACCCTGGCCAATCCATCCAGGACTCTCCAGGGCTGTCCAGCTGCTCCAAGTCCCTTCTCCCTGTGACCCCAGCAACCCCAGCTGCTCAGGCCGAGGAGGATGCATCTGCCCACAGCAGGAGACCCAAGGCAGGCCGAGGCCCTCCAGGCCTAGCCAATATTTTGATTATTGGAATTCTCATTGAATGAATGGCTCTTCTACCTGATACAATGCTCCAAAGTCATGCAGGTGTAACAGGTGCCCCCCACACCCCCCACCTCCTCACTTATCTCCCATCATGTCCCTCAGGTCTATGGCGTCTCACAAAATCTCAGTACAGTGAGTCACATTTCTGTCCACAGCAGTGACATGGCGGTTGGGCAATACATAACTTAGATTTCCGTCAGAGGATCATATCATATAGCCTCAGGAGTATAGATTTTGCTGTTTGGTTTCTTCTCCTGATGCTGCTGTACTGAAGATTGGTCAATGTGGATCTGGTAGGTTTTAATGGCCACCCACATTGGAGTCAATCTCACTTGGTGCATCTTTCAATGACCTCCATGTAACATCTGTCAAGTTTGGATGTGGGTTACTTTTCAAATAATAACCAAGAAACTTAGGCACTAATGGCAGCCTGTAGCATGAAATTGTGACCTCGTGTACAGCTGGACATCACCCCTATAGGAGCTCCTATTCTCCTCCTGCATGATGCAGAGCTATGGACCTAACTAGCACTTAGTGACTCCTGAAATGTCAGCAATGACTGTGCAAGATCAGAGGTGTATGTCGAGGCTCATGATCCCAAACTTTTAACTAAGGCCTTCATCATGCAAGATTGTGCCTACCCGTTCTATGATTGATGTCCTTCATTGAAATGCTGAGGCTAACAAAGAAGGTGTTAATGTTGAGCCTGAATGGAGGGCAGAGGTAAAAGAGCCTCATATGAGCTAGTTATCTTCATGATCCTGGAATCTGGTAGCTTTAAGGATATTACGAGCACATCTGCCACGTCTGGCCCGTGATATGATCTCTTCCTCCGAAGCCTCAACATCCTCGTCCTCATCAAGCTCATCCTCCAAATGTCCTCTCTGCAGGGGAGATGTACAGTTCCTCCATCTCTCCAGCTAGCAACTCATCCCCCATTTGGAGCGCCAGGTTGTGTGGAGCACAGCAAACCACGACGATGCAGGACATCCTTTTGGGAGAGTACTGGAGAGCTCACCGCCTGACTGGTCCAAACTTATGAAACACATCTTCAGGATGCCACTGGTCTGCTCAATCAAGGAGCGTATCATGGAATGAGCCGCATTGTATCTCTCCTGTGAAGCACTTTGTGGCCCCTGGATGGGTGTCATTAGCCACATCTTTTGTGTTAGCTTTCATCACTGATGAGCCAGCCCTGAATGTGCTGAGGGCTCTCGAAGATCTGTGGCACCTGTGAATGGCTCAAGATGTAAGAGTCGTGCGAGCTCCAAGGGAATCTCACAGAGACCTGCATAATTTGCTTATGGTGGTCACAGGTCAGCTGTAAGTTGAGGGAGTGGAAGCCTTTTCTATTGATGAATCATTGTGCCTGCTGCCAGGGAGCCCTTAAAGCCACATGTGTGTAGTCGATGGCATCCTGCACCTGTGGGAAGCCAGAGATGACTGCATATCCCGCTGCACTGGCATCCTGGCTGGCTTCATCTGGGGAGAACTGGATCTAACTGTGTACCTTACTGAATAGGGCATCAGTGACCTCTCAGATGTATTTATGAGCGGAGGATTGTGATATTCCGCAGAGATCCCCAGTGGAGCCCTGGAACGAGCCATTCACTAAAAAGTTGAGTGAAACGTCACCTTTAGAGCCACTGGCAATAGATGGCCTCCCAGTCCGTGTGGCATCAGATCCTCCCAAAGAATGTGGCACATGTGAGCCACCACATCCCTTGACAAGCAGAGGCATCCACGGCACCTTCTCTCGCTCACCTGCAAGTATGAGCGGCATCTTTGGCACACCCTGGGTCACGCCAAATGCCTTCATGGAATTGGTGTCTTCCCCTCAGCTTCTGGGTCTTCAAGGGGCCCCACTAGCCCATGTTCCTCAGGATGAGGCTCTTCCCTTTGCCCTGCCTGATGGCGACAGGCCCTCTTCTCCTCCTCAATTTTATGAAAGCCATGAAAAAGGCCTGCTGCCTCCATTCTGCACTCCTCCTGGTCTCTGTGGAAAAATTAAACAGAGACATGATTGAACATAACTCTGCAATGATCACCTTCCATCGCCAAGCTAAGGGGTGATTGTGAAGCCCTTAAGCAGCCCTCATTCCAGACATTCCATCCCCAGATCCTCTCTTGCAGCTGTCGCACAGCCTTAAGGATCACTGGAAACTGAACACATCCCCTCTCTGACCCCCAAAGCACCTCAGGCATGACAGTGCTTTCATAAAGAGAGTTGGATCTGGATGAGTACAGCAAGGCGCTTTGAGCGTCAGTCAGGGCACTGTCAGCTGCCTCCTTTAGAGTAGACTAGAACCCAAACTTGCACTAATGTAATGACTGTAATTGTTTAGCCATGTAAAGCCCGAACCTCTCAGCTGCAATGTCTAGAGGTCTTTGGAGCTTTTTGCATTTGCACTTTAGCCGTTGCCTCTTTAAAGTTGTATCCTTGTAACCTTTGTACATTCCTATGAGAGGGACAAATGGTCATTCAAACCCAATCAGCATTTGGCCCCAAGCTGCTATGGATTCCCACAAGAATGCACACCATAAGTTAAGGTGCCCAAATCCTTCAATTGGCATTTGAGTCTTCCTAACATATCTCAGCTGAACCTTGCACTCCATGTCCTGAAACTCTTTCGAGTTATCAACAGTCACAGATTGCAACTCTTTTGAGTACAATCACAGTTCTTGGTTTCCGGGAGTGGGACACGAACCCACAACCCTCTGATTCAAAGGCGAGGGTGCTATGAACTGAGCCACAGCTGACACCGCTCCATGTCCTGAAACTCTTTCGAGTTATCAACAGTCACAGATTGCAACTTGTTCAAGTACAATCACAGTTCTTGGTTTCCGGGAGTGGGACATGAACCCACAACCCTCTGATTCAAAGGCGAGGGTGCTATGAACTGAGCCACAGCTGACACCGCTCCATGTCCTGAAACTCTTTCGAGTTATCAACAGTCACAGATTGCAACTCTTTCGAGTACAATCACAGTTCTTGGTTTCCGGGAGTGGGACATGAACCCACAACCCTCTGATTCAAAGGCGAGGGTGCTATGAACTGAGCCACAGCTGACACCGCTCCATGTCCTGAAAGGGAAATTGTTATTGTGCCCCATTAATTGGCCCATTAATTGGGACCAGATGAGATGCACCCAAGGATATTTAAGGAAGTGAGAGTAGAAATTGCAGGAGCACTGGCCATAATTTTTCAGTCTTCCCTAGATTCAGGGGAGGTGCCAGAGGACTGGGAAATTTCAAACATTACATCATTGTTCAAAAAAGGTTGTAAGGATAAGCCCAGCAATTACAGACCCGTCAGTTTAATTTCAGTGGTGGGCAAGATTCTAGAAACAATTATTCAGGATAGAATTAGTAGTCACATGAAAACACATGGGTTGATAAGGAAGAGCCAGCACGGATTACTAAAGGGGAAATTGTGTTTAACTAACTTGCTGGAGTTTCTTGGATAGGTAACAGAAAAAGTTGATGAGGATAATGCTATTGATGTGGTATACATGGACTTTCAAAAGCCATTTGATACAGTGCCACACAACGGACTTGTGAGTAAAGTTATTGCTCGTGGAGTAAAAGGGACAGCAGCAACGTGGATACAAAATTGGCTGAAAACTAGGAAGCAGAGAGTGATGGTAAATGGATATTTTTCAGGCTGGAGGAATGTTTGTCGTGGAGTTCCCCAAGGGTTGTTATTGGCATCCTTGCTTTTCCTGATATATATTAATGATCTAGGTCTTGGTGTGCGGGGAACAATTTCAAAGTTTGTGGATGATATGAAGCTTGGGAATGTTGTAAACTGCAAGGAGGACAGTGTAGAACTTCAAAAGGACATGGACATTGGTGGAGTGGGCAGATAGGTGGCAGATGAAGTTCAATGCAGTGAAATGTGAGGTGATGCATTTTGGTAGGAAGAACAAGGACAGACAATATAAAATAAGGGGTGAAATTTTGAAGGGGGTGCTGGAGCAGAAAGACTTGGGTGTATATGTGCATAGATCATTGAAGGTGGCAGGACAAGTGAAGAGAGAAGTTAATAAAGCAGAGAGTATCCTGGGCTTTATTAATTGGGGCATAGAATACAAGAGCAGGGAGGTTATGCTGAATTTATATAAGGCATTCATTAGACCTCAGCTGGAATATTGTGTACAGTTCTGGGCATCACATTATAAGAAGGATGTAAACACATTGGAGATGATGCAGTAGAGATTTACAAGAATAGTTCCAGGGATGAGAAATTTCAGCTATGAGGATAGATTGGTGAGGTTGGGGCAGTTCTCTTTGGAGGGAAGAAGGCTAAGAGGGGATTTGATAGAGATGTTCAAAATCATGAGGGGGCTGACCAGAGTAGATATGGAGAAGCTGTTCCTGCTCATAAAAGGATCAAGAACAAGAGGGCACAGATTTAAAGTGATTTGCAAAAGAAGCAAATGTGATGTGAGAAAAAACTTTTTCACACAATGAGTGGTTTGGGTCTAGAATGCACTGCCTGGAAGTGTGGTGGAGGCAGGTTCATCTGAGGTATTCAAGAGGACATTAGATGATTATTTGAAACAATGTGCAGGGGTATGGGGAAAAGACAGGGCACTGGCACTAGGTCATAATGCTCATTTGGAGAGCCGATGCAGACATGATGGGCTGAATGGCTTCCTTCTGTGCCGTTAAAATCCTGTAATTCTGTGAAGTGCATTATTCGACTCCTCCCACAAGCCCTTAGCCCCTCCCCTGGCAATTTTTTCTCCTAGGTTATTTTTTATCTGCGTCATTCCATCGGCTGGCGAAATGCTCTGGTTCTATTATGAGACCAGCTTCCAAATCCCACCCCCCACCCCGTGACCGTCCAAGTCCCTCCTCTCATCCTGGAAGAGCATCATGTGCAAGTTTCCCTCCCTGTGTTCACTCTCCTGCCTCCTCCTCTAACCCTGGAGGCCATTGTGATTCTTGTGGATATCCCTGTCCTCCCCCAAACCATTTTCTGTTGATGTCCCGATGCCCCATGTCGACTTGACCCCTCCCCATCTTGGGGACTGTGCTACCTGAAGCCCAATACCAAGCCACCAACCCCCAGGGCCGAGATGTGTGAGAGACTGATTACTCCCTGCGCACCATGCAGTGCATGACCAATACAGGATAGAGAGGCCCTCCCCCTCCCTGGACTGGGGCCAGGTCATGAATGCCAGGCACAGCCTTGAGCATGGTGCACACAGCCCCAGTCTCTGATTTCAGACCCCAACTATATCACATACACAGCCCCATGACTTCCTCAGACTTATGCCCCCTCTTCCTTCCCCCCGCCCTCTCAGTCATGTGTCTCTGTTCACCCCTTCCTTCCTGTGCTCCAGTCAACACCCCGCCCCACCGTCATGTGTCTCTGTCCACCCCTTCCCTTGCCTCTGTGCAGTCTCACCCACTCCGCTGCCCAGTCAAGCCCCTTCCCTTACCTCTGTCTAGTTTCACCCCCACCCACCGCAACCAGCCAAGCCTGTGCCTTACAAAACACACCCCTTGCCCTCCCACTGGTATTGCCTGAGCAGCCCTGGCAAGGAGCTTGAGCAGCCGCTAATGCTGCACAGTGAAAGGTAGGCAAACGCTGCGTGCACAAACTTTGAAGTCATAAGCAAATTGCAGCTCACCAGGTGCACATCTGTTTTACCCAGTCGTGATTCTCAATGGTCTAATTAGCTGCTGGCGTGGCCATTCGATTGGCATGGGGGCGTGATTCCAGTGAGCTGGGCTTGTAATGACCTTTCATGAGATACAAAGGCATGCAGTATCTCCGGTCCCGGGTTCCCGACATGGCACGGCGGGCAACCCAGCCTGCCATGGAACCCGGGACCGGAAAATTGCAACCCATTTTCACACTGGCGCGAAACTGACTTTTGGCCTTACTCCGAATTTTCTGAACCTACCCATCATGATGCCTGGTGCTGCCAGAACCAGAAAATTGTGCCCATGAGCTCTGGTAAGTTGCCGTGCTTTTCCTGAACCATTTATGCCAGCTGCCATTTTAGTTCCTTGCTTCAGGACAGGTGCTTGCTCCAAACAAGTGAGGGCCGAAGTACAATAACAAAGCTGAGCTTCAATGTCAGAATCCAGACATACACGCCATTTTAATTCAAGAAAGACAAAAGCCTGACCACACCATGGTCCTGTAAAACCTGATACAGGCAGACAGGATCACAACCAGCAAACTCCTGGTTTTATTTCTTAGGCTTTTCTTTTAAATACGACTATCTGCTCCTCTGGACCCAATAAGAAAACCTTATGTGTCCCATGCCGTAGATTTTCCTCCTCGTTCCTGGACTATAATCACCTCAGGATCTCCCTGACCAATTTAACTGACTGAGAGCATTGTCCCCTTATTTCCCCAGGGCTCCTGCCACTTGATTCCTCTTCTACACACTGTCTTCCACATAATTCCCACCACCTTCTGGCAGGAGTTTCATTTGAATGAGACACTGGGGGTTCTAATCTCTTGGATTTCACCTGCAAAGATGGACAGACAGATAAAAATAGGCCTTAAATATTTTCACCAATTGCATTCTTTAAACAGATTTCTACATTTACACCTGATAATACTTGGATGAACAATTGCTACAGAAATCCCCTGAATATCAAACAATCAATAACACAAGATGATTAAAAAGTAATTGAGTCCAACTAGCTCAGCAATTTAGGTACATGTTCAAATCTTGTACAAACCATTTTAATCTCTCTCCCATCCCATAGACCTCTTCTCCTTATTAAATCAGCAATCTTTTGCTAAGTCTGTATTCACTCTGTTAGCTGTCATTTCATTCCTCAAGGTGGTAACTGCTTCTTAACTACTTCTTAAGTTATATTTAACTTCATGTTCCTTCGGTTAATAATTCTGTCCCCGTTTAAACAGTTCAACATGAACAACAGTTTAATTATTAAGCATTAGGAATGTGGTGAGTTCAAAGAATGAATGGGAACTTTTATAACTATGTTAATTAAGTGTCAGCCTTGACTCAGTAGTAGCACACTTACCTCTATGTCACAAGGTTGTGAGTTTAAGCTCCTGTCCAAACACTTAAGGAAACATTCTAAGATCACATTTATATGTAATACTGAGGGAGCACTGCAGTATTGAAGGTGTTATCTTTTGGATAAGATGCTAATCTGAGGCTCAGTCTACACTCTCAGATATATGTAAAAGATCGAAGAAGAACAGGGGAGTTTTCCCAATGGCCAATATTTATCTTTCAACCAACATTGCTAAAAATCAGATTATTTTGCCATTATCTCATTGCTGTGCTCAAATTGCCACTCTTCCCTACATTGCAATAGTGGCTACACTTAGTTGGCTGTAAAGCATTTTGGGAAGTCCAGAGGCCATGAAAGGTGTTATACAAATGCAAATTATTTCTTTCTTTATGTCTGAATTTACATATTTTGCAGAGGTTTTCTATGCATTAGAAATAATTGATTAATACTCAACAAAAATAACTACATATAGAAATACAGCAGCTACCTTTGGTACAGTCTTTCTCAACAGCATATTTGCTAAGCACACTGGAATATGTCAAGAGCACATAGAATGTGAGTATGTTCAATGATGTGCCTATCATTGTGTCTCAAAGTAGCCCATCGCATGCAAGTGAATTATGATTACAATTTAAACAGTGACAGGGGAGCACTGAGGGCTGAATTTCATCCTTTCATCCCACAATAGGGGAAAACAAAACTGTGGAAAATGAACTGTTCACTTGTAACAAAATAAAAGCAAAATAACGTGGACGCTGGAAATCTGAAATAAAAGCAGAAAGTGCTGAAAATACTCAGCAGGTCTGGTGGCATCTGTGGAGAGAGAAAAAGAGTTAACGTTTTGAGTCGAATGTGACTTTTCAGAACTGAAGTGGGGGGTTGAAAAATATTACTTGTACTGTTCTTCCACGGAAGGAGTCAGAGAATATTTAGAAACAATGGTGGAATCTTGTGCTAGTCCTGAGAGTGGGAAGCAAGCTGGGTGGGGGAATTTAATTGAGCGGGAGGTCAAAATCTAGCTTCCCGATGGCGAGACGAAACTAAGCTATTGAGTTCAGGGAAGTTTGAAGGTGAGTCGTGCTTTTACATGTATATGCACGTCATGCATGCTGATTGAAAGGCAATCTCGAAAGAATTAAATTCCCCTTCCCAATTAAGTTATGCACAAGGGAGCAATACGTGTCTTCGGATCTACAACTGCAAATAAGTAGCATGAAGCAGGCGAGGTAGTTAACTTGCTGGAGTTGGAGCGAGTAGCCACTGTTTTTTGCCTCTTTGGGGAGCGCTGTTCAATGATGGAATGATTGATATTGGTTCGAGGTAGCCTCAGGGGCATGGGGCAGCAAGGCTGGCCGAGGGATAGAGGGAGTCCGGTGCACAGAGGGAGGCAGGGAGTCTGGGACAGGAAGGGAGGCAGGGAGTCCAGGGCAGGAAGGGAGGGAGTGAGGCAGGCTGTCCGGGGCAGGGATGGAGGCAGGGAGTCCGGGCCAGGGAGGGAGGCTGGGACTCTGGGGCAGGGAGGGAGGCAGGGAGTCCGGTCCAGGGAGGGAGGCTGGGACTCTGGGGCAGGGAGGCAGGCAGGCTGTCCGGGGCAGGGAGGGAGGCAGGAAGTCCGGGCCAGGGAGGGAGGCTGGGAGTCTGGGGCAGAGAGGGAGGTGGGCTGTCCAGGGCAGGGAGGGAGGGAGAGAGTCCGGGGCAGGGAGGCAGGCAGGCTGTCCGGAGCAGGGAGGAAAGGAGGCAGGGTGGGAAGGCAAGCGTGCATGGATATAGGAGAGAGGGAAGGGCCTTGTGTCTTGCCTGTGGGGAGTCCTGTGAATGGATGGGGAATGGGTTTTCCAGGCTGGGATGGTGGGAGAGGGATTAGCCAAAAGGGCAGTGTCGGTGTTTTCTTAGGTGGGGTCCAGGCGGATGGGTTGAACTGAGGGTACTTGGCAGCGGAGGGAACAGTCACAGTAAGGGGAGGGTGTAGGATGCAATAGGGTAGCAGGTCAAGCGCAATGGTTGAGTAGTGGATGGTCTCATGGAGGGATTGCAGACATGGACAAAACGAGTAGTGTGGATAATGGCAGGGGTCAGGGTCAGGATGGGCATGGAGACAGTAACGCGTGTAGGCTCAGGAGGGAGAGGAGGCATGTGAAGGGTGATGGTTCTTGGGTCAAGCTTTAAGGGCGGTTGTTCAAGGGTAACAGAGGGGAGAGGAATGGTTATATTCAGTGGGTCAAGTGTGATGGGAGAGGATGGAGGGTGGTGGAAGGTGTTTGAAAAGTGATGCACAGTTTCTTTTTAGTCTCAATGCAGTTGCTGTGAAAGTGTGGTCTGTTGAAGTGGGAGCAGGTCTTTTCAGGTGGGTGAAATTAAAGGTTAGAACAATTGACCAACTAAGGGGACACCCTAATAATCATGAGTCAACTGGATGAGAACCATGCTCAGGTGTGTCCTTCTTTCTATGGTCACCCTCCCCGAACACAGCCATATTGATGCCTGACCCACGGGTCTCCTTCCAGCAATATCCCAGCACAGTCAGGAGCTGGAGGAGAGTATGTGCTGAAGGGCAGCTTCTGCTGACCGAGGCATGAAGGAAAGGAGTAGGCAGCACCATGACTGCTCAGGGGTGGGGGTAGGTAGGTGGGGACATAGGGAAGATACTGGACCATGTAGGGAAGCCTGATGGAGTAAGTCCGCAGGTCCAGATGACCGTGTGAAAAGCAAGGGACAAACTAGGAATGGTATTCTCAACGTCCTGAGACTCAAGCGTAACCGAGAGAAACTGAAGGATGATAGAGGGAGTGCACAGGATGATAGATGGCAGGTTGGGAGTTGGTATGGCAGGAGGTACAATACTGGTTGGGAACCTCGAGGCTCCCTGATAGCTTGTATGGCTGTTAAGGGTGTGGTTGGAACTTGTCTGAGGTCAAGGTAAAGCTGTCAGACTGTGGCTCGAGGGTGATGGAGGGAAGCTCAGCAGTGATAGGAGTGATAGCACGGTCATGGCTTCCAGCATCACTGCTTCAGTCTCCATGCACATGGCTCCATCAACAAAAAACACCTTGGCATTGATCCTCCAGGATGGGATTGATCAAGGTGGGGTGGGTGGAGGCCAGGGTTTTCCCAATGTAAAGTATAGGGCTTCCCATTGGGCAGCTACGCTCAGGAGAGGAGGAAGGGCCTCAAGGAATATGCTGACCAGATCGATTCCTGCAATTTGTTCACAGATCATCTCAGGCAGACATGATAATGGGCCAAATCAACCCAGCACTACTGATAGCTGTTCTTACACAGTCCTTCTATCTTGGACACTAGTTGTGGTACTTGTTAGTAGACAGACTGTTGACATATTCTGGTATCTGCTTAACACTTTTTTATTAGCACTACATCTAAACAGATTACAGAGTAGGCATGTTGCTTCTAGACATGGTGCTCCAACCTCTCTCTCTCTCTCTCTCTTGAGAGAGAGAGAGAGAGCCCAACACATGACTGACTGATGTCAGTGATAAATCATCATCCATATTATACATTAGTATGTCCCATCTGATAACCCTTTATGCTACAATAGAAATGTTGCAGCTGTGGAGGAATCACGGGAGGATGGCCCAGGGTCATGCAGGGCAGCTGCCAGACATCAACATGGAGAGGCAGCAGACGGTCAAACAGTGCAGGATGCTGGCAACCAGGGGCCAGTGTAATGGTGAGCATTGGCACGCAATCGTAGCCACCACAAGCGGTGCAGCTGGCTGGTGTCTGTGAGGCAATATTGGAGGCAGCTTAGGATGTCACTGGATGTGGTAAATTACATATGCCACATGTTCCATCTGCTGCTGAGGCCTGCAATCCAAACTCCTGTCTGACATCCCTCTGTCATCGCACACTTACACTGACTTGTGTCCTTATGAGTATCATTTTGCAGTGACTGCACTGTGCCACTTACCCTGGTGGAGCGCAGCAGGTCGTTCAACCCCTTCCCGCACTGCACCAAGTTTCCAGAGTGGACCCCACTGGCACTAACCCACGCTACGCCCTCTGTCCAGGCCACCTTGGTCAGATGGGAGGGCGTCCTGCTTCCATCACTGGGAAACAGGACCACCTGCCTTTCCCGGACAGCCTGGTGGAGAACCTAAAGTGAGGCATCACCGCCTTGTCTGAGACATTTCCAGGGAAGCATAGATGCAAATGTTCAGCTGCAGTCTCGGCTTCTACTCAGACAGACTAATGCTGCTGGCTTGCAGGGAATGAATGCCTGTCCTTTGATGTGGCGCCAGGACTTTCAACCCCACGCGGTAACCCCTTGTCCACCCTCGCTGCATAATTCGCTGTGCTCCTCGACCCTGCAGAGCTAATTGGCTGGCCAGCGCATGGTCATGCGTGGCCGCCACCCTGCCCCTGAGCGGAAGTGTCGCTCACTTCCTGTCCCACTGCCAACAACCTCACTGCTACTGGAAGATTCCACTTGGGGTGTTAATTGCTGTACGTGCACCTGGCAAAATACTTTCATAAGATGTTATTTTGCAAATAATTATCTGGTTGATCACAGGCAACATTTGGAAAAACAGTTTCATTTTTGGCTATCTTCACAATTTTAGTTATTGCGAATAATCATTCATAATAATCAAGCAGCTGTCCACACTTGGCTCCATCCAACTGTTGCCAATATCTATTGAGCAGCTTGATCAGTGATCATGAAAAATAAGGAGCTCCAAAAAATGCCAGAAATTGAACAGAGCAATGCACAAATGTCGTTTTGTCATATGGTGAGTTTCTGACGAATTCCTGAAATCTAAATTTCATTTAATAAACCAAAAATTATCCAGAGGCTGAAAATTACTTGCTTGCAATCTAATACACCAAAGTTTGGTCAATGGTGCTGTTATCAGTATTCTCTTCATAAGGACAAAATTCACAGGTTTTGATTGAGCAAGAATGAAGATCTCATAAAAGTCAAAACAGGCTAAGATTAAACAATTGTGTATGTAAATCATGTCCAATTAACAGGAATGAATGTATGAAGCTTGGTAGCATAACAATTATACTTACTCAAGACAGGGCTCACACTTTGAATTATGGGAAGTTCTGTTTTTAATTAATGTAATGTGCAAATTTAATTTCTACCTTAACCAGTATATTTCATTAATCTGTTATTGCTAATGGCATAAAAACCCTGCCCTGAAAGTGATATAAAGATAGAATTTTGGGGGTTTTCAGTTATAGCGCAAACAACTTCCTAATTTATCTAATTTGCATGTGAAAATTAAATCTAATGAACATAATCAATGTGTTAATTATCTCTAATACCATAACACTTTATCCCTGAAGTTGTGTAGAACTCAGAGTTCATAGTTACTGGCATAAAAATATGAAGAGTTTATACCAGCAGTTTCACACCTTTTCCAGCCTTCATTAGAAGATTTTAACATATATATATATTAAAAAAAATGACATTATTTTTTCCTTACTCCACCTCCAACCTTAATGAACTGCATTTCGGAATCTGCTGTTTGTTGTCACATAGTCAACTTGATGTCTGGTCATGTTGTCATGACTTTTCCAGGTGTATTTCCTTCTTGGATGCTCCTTGAACCAGGTATTTAAAATAACCTGATCATTTGCTTTCCACCAATTGATCCACATTTGCCTTCTTTCATTGAGGTCACCCAGGCCGTGAGATCCAACTATGTTACCTTTCCTGATAGAACCCACTTTTGCATTTAGCTCACCCATTAAAGTCGCCTCATTTTTTTAACATTGATGTTTAGCTTCAACCAGGACTTCATAGTGAAGATGTTGGTATGTAGACTTGGATGATGGCAAGATTGAAAGGTTGGGCTCTGACTTTAACCAGGATCATTCTGTTTGAGATAGCCCAGTAACACAGCACATATTTTGAAATTTCTTAATCTAGGAGGATTCCTACAGCTCTCCCGTGCTTTTGTCCCCCTGGTAGATGAGTGTGATGCCGTCTGATGTAAAATTACCTGTATTTTTCCAGTGCGTTGCACTAAAACCAAGAATATTGACTTTCAAACACCTCATTTCATGCTTGACATTCATCAATTTTCCAGGTTGTAATAAGGTTCTCACATTCCATGTTCCGATGCTGATGCTCTTCTTTTGAATGCAAACAGATCCGGTGTCATGAGTAGCGCATGACTAACCGAGTGAGGTATTCCTTCCTGGGTTGGAGAGAAACTCCTTGACGCTGTTATGGTTTTTCTTTGATTTGCCTTGGTCCATTGTTATGCTCAGAAAAATACTGCAATGGTTTGTAGTTGCTTTCTGCAGGTTGCAGTTGTCAGCTAACAACAGCTTGAATCCGCAGTCATTACATCAGTTGAACCAGGTTTCCGCCAGCCAAAAAGATCCACCACTCTGCTTCTACAATGGCTTCACCATTACCCTGGCATGGAACACTTCCAGGGACTGTCAACCAGGCCAGCTGAACCTGGGGCTCGCAAAATGGCAGGGTCGACCACACCCTGGGGTCTCTCCAGATACTCTTGCTACCATGCACCAACTGTGTAAGTGACCGTGTACCTGTAGTTCACCCCATGAATATAAAGCTGAGGAAGTTGAAAAAAACAGGGACATTAAAGAGACTAGATTGTGAAATACTCAATACAGAGAGCTCAATTAAAGAAACATTTAAAGTGGAAGTTCAAAACCGTTTTGAACAGCTTGAAGACGAAGGAAACTATTCAACATGGGAAATGCTCAAAGCATCAGTGTTAGGATTATCAAAAAAACACCCAATTAAAGAAAAGAGAAAGAAATAAAAATGCATGACAGATGAAACATTGGACCTGATGGAGCACTGAAGGGAGGTAAAACAACTAGATCAATGGAAATATCAGGAATTGGATAAAAGGATCAAACAAAAATGTGTTGAAGAGAAGGAAAAATAGTTGAACAAAAATGTGAAGGAACAGTAAAATGTAAAAACAGAGACTCAAGAACAATGCATTAGGGACATCACAGGAAAAGTTAGGTGTACATGTGATGGATGCATCAAAGGAAACATGGGGAAGTTATCATGGAAAAGGACCATGAACTTGCAAGGTGGACTGAATACATACAAGACTTATGTGAGGACAACAAACAAGAAGGAAAGCCAACAATTAAGAAAAACATAGATGGTCCAAAGATTGTGAAAGGCGAAGTAAGAACAGCAATAAATAAGGTGGAAACAATAAAGTCAAAGGTCCATGTGAAATTGTCACTGAGCAAATTAAAATCTTAGAAGACTTTGGAATAGACAAACTGAGTCTCTTCTATAATGAAATTAATTACACAGGAAAAATCCCATCAGACTTAAGCAAATCAATATTTATTGCGCTCTCTAAAAAGCCTGGAGCAATTGAATGTGAACTCTAGCTCACTATCAGTCTGATGAGTCATATTACTAAGACCCTTCTTCGAGTATTGATGAATAGGGACAGGAGCAAGATAAAGTCAGAAATTTCAGCTCTTCACTGGTTTTGTAGAAGGAAGGAATGAGAAGTGCTATCTTTATGGTACACATGCCATCAGAAAGAGCCATAGAGATGAAAAAATATGTATTCATGTGTATTATTGATTATAGCAAGGCATTTGATAAGGTGAAACATGAAGAACTAATGAGTATGTTAGAATCTCTTGACCTTGATGGCAAAGATCTTGGAGTGATAAGAAATTTTTGAACGAACTGCAACATAAAAGTTGAGAATGATCCGAGTGATTTTGTGAAGATTAAAAGAGGGGTCAGACAGAGGCCTGTTTTCTCCCCAGATTTATTCAATTTGTATAGTGAAAACATTCTTAGAGAGATTTAAGACCTTCCTGGATTATTAGTTGGGGGTTACAACTTTAATAACAGAAGATACAGTGATGACCCTCTCCTTACTTCTGGCTCTGAAGAGAAACTTCAAAAGATTTTGGATATAGTGAGTGAAAGTGAGAAGAAAGGGCTGAGCATAAACTGTAAGAAAACAAAATGTCTAGTAATGTCCAAAAAAGTCATACCAGAACGTAAGATCACAGTGAACGATGAAAAGGTCAAACAGGTGGACAAATTTTGTTACCTAGGAAGTCTGTTAACATCGGACAGAAAGTGTAACCAGAAAGTAAGATGAAGGATTGGAATGTCCAAAGATGCATTTCAAAAAATGAAAAAGATTATGATCAACTCAAAATTAGCCATGTAAACAAAGTTGAAAATCCTGCTATATCACACTAATTTTGGCATACAGAAATTAATGTCGGGCGATCAGTGAAGCAAAGCAGAGAAGAATTTGCCTGCAGAATTGTGGTTTTTGAGGCAAATAATGAAGATATCTTGGAATAGTCACATGACCAATGAAGAGGTGCTAGTAAAATCTGATTCTAAGGGCTGAATCTTTGGCTTGACGAGCAGGGGCAGGGCCCATTCACCAAGGCGTAAAATGAGGCGGGGTGACATCAGGTGTGCGTCCCGATGTCACTGTGCATCATTTAGATTTTCAGTTTGGCAGGTGCGCAGCCGAGTTGGCTGCATGCCCGCCAAACTGTCAAAGGCCTGTTAAGGCCATTAATGAACTAATTAAGCCTATTGAGAAAGCTGCCCATCCAACCTTAAGGTTGATGGGCAGGCGAAGAGCCCAGGCAGCCTTCGCATTTATCATGGAACCTCATCCATGGGCGGGATGAGGTTTCATAAATGATTTAAAATTTTGAGAAAATTTTTTATTAAAATTAATGCACATGTCCCAGCTCATGTGATAGCTTCACATAAGGGGACATGTCATAAAAATTTTTACAACACTTTATTAGACTGTTTAAACTTAAAACTAATCTCCCTGAGGCACATGCATGCATGCACATGAAAGAGCGCACTCCCGACTTAGGCAACCCCTCCCGCCCACACAGGGAGCGCTCAGCACTTCCAGGCGCATGTCATGCTGAGTGGGACTTAATTGGCCCACCCACGTAAAATGGCGGCGCCCAGCCGATCGGGGGTGGCGATCGGCTCCATGCCCGCCCGTGCGCGCCCCCGCACAACACCCCCCCCCGCCAGATGGGAAGAAAATTGTCCCCGACAAGAACTCTGCCGACCAAAATCTGGAAGAGACAGTTGGAATTTCTTGGGCACGTAATAAGAAATAATGATTTAGAAAGTCTGATGCTAGTGGGAAAGATCGATGGTAAGAGAGATCGAGGTAGAGAAAGAATGATCTTTCTAAGGAGCCTCACAAACTGGATGTACCACCAACAAAGATGATCCATGAATCCAGAGTAAGATTAACGTGGAGATCCATGGTTGCCAATGCCTCTCAGGGCATGGTACCTGAACAGAGAGAGAGAAAGAGAGTTCTGAGCTCTAATGAGATAAGGATATTTCTACATCATAACAGAAAACCTCCTCTGTGAGTGAAGCTGTTAGCTCATATGACAAGACATTTAAAAGTTCACTATAAATTGTCAAATTCAGTCAATGAACATCAGTCCTATTTTCTGTTAGTCATAAAGGCAAAGGATGAATACATTCCAGAATAACTTTGGAAGAGTTGAATCCTGAGGAATTACACAACAAACCATACAGATGATGGGTTTAAACAGAGGCAGAGCATTATATAGACTAAGACATTTTTCATATCAGCTCTGCTTTAATTTTACTTATGGAGGATATGAGCTCCCGTCTACATTTTTAGATTATTTTCTTCTTGTCCATGGCCTTTCCATGCTGCATGACAACTGTGACTGAGAGGTTTGGTGGGCCTAGATGATAGAGGACATGAGAGTCCAGTGATAGATTCTCTCCTGTCTCATAACTCCCTTATTTGAAGTTGGCATCTTCCACAAATACATGATTAAGGTCAGGAACTCAGAGGGCTGGATTTAGTTGCTGAGTCCGTTGGCAGACCCGGAAGACAGCGGGAATTTGTGGGAAGGATACGGTCACCTGAACCTGGTCACGCAGCTGCAAGCTTATGATTATGGGTGATGTGGACTTGCCAAAAGATCGCATGGCAAGGAGGCTCTGACATCGAAAAGATGGTGTCACCTGATTCCCATGTAGGAGATAGCGCCATATTGATAGAGCTGAAAGCCCTGTGTAACAGCTGCAATTCTGCATTCAGATTTTCTGAGGGAGGATTGCACATGAATTTGCCATCATTGTGAAACCTGTGCATTTCTTGCCAAAAACCTTTCGTAGGTACAGGTAGAACAAATCTCCATCCTTGTGAATGGTCAGTCAGTGGTATCAATGGCTTCACTTGTGCTCGGGGATGTCGCAACCCACCCAAAACATTGCCCCACGGTTCAGTGAGAGCTCGCTGCATCACCTCCTCCAGGCCACTCAGGAACACAGAGACACTCTAGTTCCAGCTGATGTCTGCAAAAGGCCATTATGAATGACTGAGGCGTCCTGGACATAGGTCACCGTGGAGGTGAGTGACTGTGAGCTCCATCTGAGGGACTGGCTCCAGTGCCAAAAAAGGATGAATGACCTCATCTGCAAAGCAAAGGTAAGTTTGAGTGTCATACTGTCAAGAAGTGAGTGATAAGTGGGCAGAAAAAGAGTTAGTCGCTAGGACAGGCAGGGTAAATTGTAACGTGTACCTCTCACCAGCTTCCATAGTTGCAAAAGCTACATGTATGTGCGTCACTGGAATCTGCATCTTACTCTTGCCTTACCCAGGTTTACTGAGAGCGTGGGGATTGGAAAGACAACTGGGCAACCTGATACCTCATGGAGCCAGGGGGCATTTGGGCAATAAGTGGGTCACCTCAGCATCACTGTAAACCTCACTTCCTCTCATTTTATGATGACAGGACAAAACGGCCCACAACAGGCTAGGGAGAGAAATCATGGGCCCTGGAGTTTCCCCTATTTCGAGATCCTTTCCCCCTTCCTTCTTTAACCCTCCCCCTTAATTATGCATGTTCTTTTTTTCCCTTACAGGATTCATCAATCAATTCACCAAACAATAACAGAAAGGCCTTCATAAGACGGTAGTACCTATTGTTGGCATTTGGATATAAGTATCGTCAATATATATGCAGCATGGGTTATTAATATTAAGAATAGTAACGATATAATGCAGTTTCAGTTTGTGTGCGCCCTATAGGTCATCCCACTGTGACTAGTAAACAAACCAGAGAGTACAAATTTTATTTTAACAGCATCATGCAATATTGTTAATTTGACAAGAAAATGTCCCATTATTATTTATAACACTGAAGTACGGTGATTGCATTAGCCCTCATTAACATATTCAGCACATTGAACCATATGTACACAATGACAGTAAATTCATACTTGGGGGAAAGATTCAATTCTTTCAACCCAGGTTGCAAGAAAACTTTTCAGGTTTTGTTTTATATCTTTCAACTACATGTTCTGTATAGAAAAGGTAAATCATCTCCATGATGCAGCTCACATTGTTTCATTGCTGGACAGTTGTAGAAGACAAGAGGGAGGAAGGAGAGGAGCAGAAGGGGCAGTCTCGTTCATCTGCTGCTGCCTAAGCTCCACATTATAGACTTGATTTTCCAGACAGGTTTCTCATAAGAAACAGTGAACTTTATTTACAGGGCTTCAGCAGCAGTTACATGCTTCCATCAAGAACCACAACTAGACACAAACTCCACCCTTAAGGTTCCCCGCGCTTCAGGCTGATTCGTTCACACTGTCATGTGACACTACACACTACAATAAGTCGAAAAGCTACAGTCACTACATTCCTTAAAGCTACTGTTACTACATTCCTGCCCCTTTAAGTTTTTTTTTTAATAATTTGTATTTACAAGAACAACTATATTCATTACATTACAAATATAAGCACTTGTTATGAAATTATAAGTTCAGTCTCTCAGGTGGTTTCCTAATCCGGGTGGAATGTTGTAGCTCCACGACTTTAGAATCTTTTACTGAATCTTCATTTTCTGGAACCGCAGCAACATCAGGTTCCTCCTTAGGCACTGGCAGTTCAGTGTTATCCACTCCCACAGAGACATCTGGTATGTCTATCTTCGGTTGATCAATCACAACGGGGACCACAGGTTCTACAATGGTTACAGGTGGGATATCAGTTTGTTGGGGTATCTCCCTTCTTCTCAAATGATCCACGTGTTTCTGGGTGATCCAGCCCTCCACTTCTACGTGATATAACAACACAGAAACTATTACACCCGGTAACCAACTCGATCCACCACCAAAGCTTTGCACAAATACTGTTTCACTGACAGTAAATTCTTGCTCTCGACTATGCAAATCATGAGTCACTTTTTGATTCCCTTGACTGTTCTTTACATTCCCCTCAAATTTGGGAAGTACCAGGCTTAATCTCAAATGAAGGCAATGCTTCATAAGTAATTCTGAAGGTGTTGAACCTATAATAATGTGGGAAGTCATTCTACAGTGAAACAGGGAACATGAAAGTTCAGTCCCCGACAATCCTCCTGATAATTTTTTCATCCCAGTAAAACTTTTTTAAAAGTTTGTACTGCTCTCTTGGCCAAACTGTTAGACGATAGATGATACGGTGCTGCCTTTACATGTTTGGTACCATTTAGGCTCAGGAAATTCAGCACTAGTAAATGCAGTACCATTGTCTGAGACAATGACTCCTGCCAATCCATGTATAGAAAAACTTTGGCATGACCTTTCTATAGTTGCACCTGACATTGGTGATCTAACTTCATACAATGTCTAACCGTATGAAATGTCCACCAATTATTAATAGAAACATGGTGCCTAGAAATGGACCTACATAATCCTTATGCAGCCTCACTCAGGCCATTCCCATGGGTGCAGTGGGGCTGCAACAGACAACTTCTGTAGTTGCTGGCACTAGAGACAGTGTTTAACCATTTTTGCTATATCACTGTCTATACCTGGTGAAAGGTCCGAGGAATACTCTGGTACAAAATTTCAAAACTCGGAGTCCAGATGCAATATTCAAGTGGTTCCTTTATTACGCATGCAGGAGCAAATGCTGGGCAGTCCAGGCTCTTCTCCACCGAAGTTCAAATGAGCAGAGTTTATATATCTTTTACTATCAGTTACAACTTAATTGTGTTCATTAGACAGGCCACAGCACAACGACCCCGTGGTGGGCTGACAATTGTGTTCCTGTACAGTAATTGCAGTGCAGAGACTGGGCATTGTCTTTTTTGAAGATGGCTATCAGACGGTACGAAATGGCCTTCCCCATTTCTTGATTGAGTTATCCCGTGTCCCCACCCGTGTGTCTCCCATTTCCTCATTGCAAATTTACAGCTGAGCCCTTTGTACAAGTTTATAGCTTTCATGTAAGGCTGCTACTGTTTGTGTATGCTTTGGCGCCTTAGCTGCTGGTCCTGGCTAGTACTTTAAAATAAATCCAAATTTTCTGCATCTTCACCTGGCCACCACATATTGCTCCTTGCAAGCACTTTCAATTTGGAAATTCCAGGATGCACGCTTTGCAACACAGTTAAGAATGGTTCCCTTCCTTGTGAAGGAATGACGACTTGTGCACCCCATAGTAGGATACCATCCTGACTACTCAATTCATTCCTTCGAATGAAGAATGGCTTCAATTCTTTGGGGGCTGGTTCCTGGGACCATCCTCTCAATACTTGGTCTCGTACTCTAGACAAGTCTGGATCACGGTTCATCCAGTTTCTTATTTGTCTTGTGCAGACTGGCGAAGAATCCAGAAAAATCATCGCTAATATTATCTCTCGGGGAGTTGGAGCATGTTCAATGCTCTCCTGCAAAGGAAGGTGACTTAGGGCATCTGCATTGGCTACATGCATCCCTAGTCTGTGCATAAAAGTATATTCATATGCTGATAAAATCAAAGCCCATCTTTGAATTCATGTGGAAGCTATAGGAGGGATAGCTTTCTCTTCGCTAAACAGACCCAAGAGAGGTTTGTAATCAGATACTATAGTAAAGTGTCAGCCACTGATGGAATTTTCTAACTCCAAAAACAATTGATTATCCTCCTTTCCAATTTGTGAATAACCCTCCTCAGCGTAGATAGAGTTCTGGATACATAGCCTATTGGCCTTTCTGAACCATCGTCCATCTTGTGAGATAATACTGCTCCATGCGATAGAGGGTGGCGTCGCAAGTTAGCACCAATCCTTTTTTCAGGTTGTAGTGTACTAACAATTTCGAAGAGTGCAAGAGCTGTTTAAGTTTTGTGAAAGCTTCTTTTTGAGGTGACTTCCAAGACCAACGTTGTTTTCTCTTTAATAATGAGTGTAGAGGGGCTAGGGTCATTGAAAAGTTGAGTAGGAATCGACCATTGTAATTTGCCATACCCAAGAATGACTTGAGCTCTGAGACATTTGTAGGCGAGGGTGCCTCCTTAATAGCTTTAACTGTTTCTTCTACTGGGTGTAACCCTTAGGCATCCACCCGGTGGCCCAAGTATAAGACTTCACTTGCCTGAAAGGTACACTTATCCTTTTTCAGGTGCACCCCTGCTTCCAAGAATCATTTTAAGACTTCTTCCAAGCTAGCCAAGTGTTCCACTTCTGTTAACCCAGTTATTAGGGCATCGTCCAGGTAGACCATGACTTGAGGTAGTCCATGCAGCAAGCTCTCCATCATCCTCTGGAAAATCGCGCAGGCTGAAGAAACACCGAAAGGCAGGCGCATGTATTGATACAACCTTTGTGTGTGTTTATCCTCTGGATGTGTCATCCAGTTCCAGCTGCTGGTATGCATGACTCATATCCAATTTAGTGTAAGTTCACCCTCCTGCTAATTTGGCATACAGATTCTCGATCCTGGGGATAGAGTACTTGTCCAACTTGGCAGCCTTGTTTACTGTTAACTTGTAATCCCCACAGATATGGATGGTCTGATCTGGTTTCAAGGTAGGGACTATGGGTGCTGCCCATTCCGGAAATTGAACTGCCTGAATAATAACGAGCTTCTCTAAATGGTTTAATTCAGTGTCAACCTTCTCTCTCAAGGCACAAGGCACAGGTCTGGCTTTAAAAAGTCAACCTGCTTCAAAGTCAACATAGATCTTAGCCTGCAGGTTCTTGATTTTCCCTAGCTCTTCTCAAAAGAGGAACTTGTCATATTTCTTTAGCAGCTTTGGCAATCCTCCAGCTCTCAGCTGAAAAATTTCAGAACAGTTTAGTTGAATTTATTTTAGCCAACCACGATCTAGAAGGCTTGGTCCTTCACCTTCCCTACAATCACAGGGAGCTGTGCTTGTTATAAACAGGCACAATGGTAATACCTTTCACTTGTATGGCTTCACCAATATACGTTTTCAATTTAGCTGAAGTCTGCTCCATACTCAATTGTTGAGTACCCTTGTTTAAATATTTGAATGTGTGCTACCTCACTACAGTGGTTGATGCACCGATAACAACTTGCATAATCAAAAGTTTTCCATTGACCTGCAGTGTAACAGTGATTATCTCTGTTTTCCCTGCTTTCACATTAAATAGAGAATAAACATCAGAGTTAGTGGTTTCTGGTTCTTCCACATTATGTATTTCGATCAGTTTAGCTTGCTGCCTGGGAGTCTGTCTCAATCTTGCTTTACATTGCTTCAGTATGTGCCCTCTTTTAGGATAGTAATGGCACTCCATCTCTTTAAACTGACAAGTTTCTTGGATATGCTTACTTCCACATCGGTAACAATTAATTTTCAGATTTGCTGCTGAGCTGTCTCCTGTATTTTTTTTAATTGTCTCCTGCTTTATGGCTGACTCCCTGGTTTTTGCGCCACGCCCGGCGGTCTGTTCCCGCCCCAACTTGAAAATGGTGACATTTCGTACACCCTGTAAGGACTGTGAGTCCCACTCGGCACTTTCCATCACATGCACTATTTCCAATGCTCTGTTAAAATCGATATTTACTTCAGCTAATAACCGTCGTTGAATGGCATCATCGTGCACTCTGCAGACCAAATGATTCCTTAACATATTGTTTAGGATCTCCCTGAAGTCACAATGTTCAGTTATACGTTTCAATTTCAGTACGTATGTTGCTATGGTCGTCCCCGGGGGCTCTTACTCTCAAATTAAATTTGAACCTCTGCATGATTACAGAGGGTTTGGGTTGAAAATGACCTTTTACGAGTTCTACTAGCTCACTGAAGATCTTTGAATCGGGAGTATTCAGGGCCGTCAAACTACGGATTAAATTATAAATTTTACTCCCACAGATACTTAGGAGAATTGCTTTCCTTTTTTCCTCCACTGTTATTTTGTTTGCTTGGAAAAAGAAACCGAGGTGCTCTATATATTGACACCAAACCACTGTGGATGAGTCGAAGCGGTTAATCCTGCCAAAAAAGTGGCATACCTGGTGAGTACATTTTCTCTTTCTTCTGTTTAAAACAAAATACTTACATTAACTGGGCAAGGGACAGCACCGGAACAAATTTATCCTCGTCACCAGTTGTTATAGACTTGATTTTCCAGACAGGTTTCTCATAAGAAAGTGAAGTTTATTTACAGGGCTTCAGCAGCAGTTACATGCTTCCATCAAGATCCACAACTAGACACAAACTCCACCCTTAAGGTTCCCCGTGCTTCGGGCTAATTCATTCACACTGTCACTTGATACTACAGAGTATAATAAGTTTTAAAGCTACAGTCACTACATATCTTAAAGCTACAGTCACTACATACCTTAAAGCTACAGTTACAACATTCCTTAAAGCTACAGTAACACACTCCCCGTGTCTCCCCGGACACTCTGACACAGCACTCACTCTCTTCACTCAAGGTAACTGTATCACTAGAAGTGAAGTTTCAGTTCCCTGGGAATGTCTTGTGCTGCGGACATGGACAACAGCTGGGTCCGGCCTGGCATGAGGCTGAGTGAGATCCCCTCACACCTATTCTGGACACGTTACTGGCAGAGAGTCCCTCCTGTTCTTTCATTTTCTTTTCCTTCTCCTTGGCCTCCCGAAAGATGTTACCACAAATTTCTCAGTGCAGCTGAAGAATGTCTGCACAGTGACCAATGGGAATGGCCAGAATAACTGCTTCAGTTCCTCCATTCACAGGTTCCCTCTCTACCACCCGTGCTGCTCCTCCAATCATAGATTCTGTTTCTGGAGTGGCAGGAGCAGGGCAGAGGGAATCCATGATTGGAGGAGCTACAGCAATGACTAACTTGAGCACTGAATGCACAATTTTGTCTTGTTTCATTATTTCCCCAATAGATTGCATTCAGTGGACCTTGACGACTTCAAGGGAAGATAACATGAGCGTTTCAAAAGAAAGCCCTCAGCAGTACACTCACATTTGTTGATCTGTTCATGAATTATAACTTGTTCATTTTTTTTTCATATATTATCAAGCTCCACTGCTCCGCAGGCCATACCATTAATTTAAATGTTTAATTTTCTCACCAAAATGGCCAATTATGTACCTATGCCTCCAGTACCCAGAAGAAAAGAGAATCTGACCAGGCTTCTTTCAAAAACTCAGATTGATTAATTTATTTTTGAAACAAAAATTATTTTAACAAGTTGCAAGTACTGGTTAACACACAATTGTAATTGGGAAGTTTAACTATCTATCTCTTCCTAAAGAATTCCCCCAGCACACTCAGACAAACAAAGGACAAACAGATAGAGTCTCTCTGCAGAGATGTGCTTTGGATGATGGGCATTATAAAATAAAGGATAAAGTTTGCAGGGTCTTGACGCCATTGACCTGGAGTTCTCTGGTGTGAAGATGAGCCGCTGGTCTCGGTGGGTGCTTGGAAGTTCTCACCACTGGTCTCAGCTTGGCAGGTCCAAATGCTGACTGGTTATACTCAGATGAGGACTCTCTGGTTACAGGTTGATAGCCACACACAATTTCAGGCAAACTAATGAGAGGGAGCCTTCCTTTCTCAGCTTGCTCCCCAACAAGACTACCTTCAAACAAGCAGATTTTTTCCTCTCTCCCATGTGATTGCCTTTTTGTCCCCCAGTTTTGTTTATTAAAGTGCTTTGCAGTTCAATACAAACAAGCAACTCCTTCTCGAGTACCATATGTGTCAGGTGATTTCTTGGAACAAGTCTGCTTGTTTACAGCTCCAAGGTGAACTTATGACCTTTTAAAAAAAATCCCAGGTTAGCATCCAAATGTACAAATCATGCCAAATCCTTCCATTTCGTGAAAGAAAAGTTGCCTTGAGATATATGATTCTAACACAATTTATATTTATATTGGTTTGTGGTATCTTAATTGTCCAAATGTAATGTCAAGGTGTTTGTAGTTGAATTACACAGGGTGGCACAGACTCAGGCCATTCAGCCCAACCAGTCCATGCCGGTGTTTAGGCTTCACTCAGACCTTCTCCCACCTTTTCTCATCTAAATATTTCCTTGTAATCCCTCATATTCCCTTCTCCATCATATGCTAGTCCAGTTTCCCCTTAAATTCGGCTTCAACCACTCCTTGAAGGAGCGATCTCAACATTCTCACCACCTTTTGGGCAAAGAGATTTGTTCTGAATTCCCTATTAGATTTCATGGTGACTATTTTATATTGGTAGAATCTAGTTATGCTCTTCCCCAAAAGTGGAAATATTCTGTGTTCTGTTGAAGAGTCATACGGACTTGAAACATTGACTGTGTTCCTCTCCGCAGATGCTGTCAGACCTGCTGAGTTTGTCCAGGTATTTTTATTTTTATTTTTGTTTTTGTTTTGGAAATATTCTTTCTGTATCCATTTTATCAAAACCTTCTATAATTTCAGAGGCCTCAGTTAAGTCACCCCACAGCCAAAAGAAAAGAGGCCCAATCTGTCAATCCTTTCCGGATATGTACGCACACGCATTTTTGGTATCACCCGAGTAAATCCTCTTTGCACCCTCCCCAATGCCTTTATATCCATTTTATAATATGGCAACCATAACTGTACACAATACTCTGAGGGCTGGATTTAATGGCCATGGTGGAGGCCCTGTCCACTGACTGGAAAGCCGATGGCAAACTTGCCATGGCCATTCCCAGGAGCCCCAAAAATGTAAATAGCCATCAAGCAGTCTGCAGCTGCCATTGGGGTTCCCGGGTTTTCAAAGGCAAAGTATCTGCCTCCAAGAGCTGCTGATCAACTGAAGGGCTGGCAGCTCTTCAGCCCCAGCAGTTTCACTAGGAACAGCCTGTGATGGAATAGCAGTAAGCCTGAGACCAGAAGTGTTGCTGGAGGTCCGAAAGAGAGGTGTGTCGGGTGGCCTCACCAGGGTCTTACAGACAGCCCTCAGTGAGGGAGGTGGAGAGTATGGGGGGGCTATTACAGTGGGGGAGACCTTTGCCACCAGCAGGGCCCCCCACCAAGCTTGCAGGCTGGTCACCAGGCGGCCTACACAAATAGCATGCAGCCACCCTGCCACTGGGAGAATACCAGTGGCAGTGGGAAGAGGCCCTTAAATGGTCCTTAATTGACCACTTAAGTGGCTCAATTGGCCTGACTCCTAATACTACTGGGGGGATCGGGAAGGTGACAGACGTTGCACCCTGCACCTTCCCATCTGACTAAACCCCCTCAGCCTCCCAGCCGGCTTCCTTGAGAGAGCATTAAATTACGCCCTAAGTGTAATGTTCAATATGGGTTTAATATAACTGCCCTGCTTTTCAATTCTATCACTCTATAAATGAAGCCCAGTGCTTCTTTGTTTTTCTTTTAATGTCTTTGTTAGTCATTGATGCATCTTTTGGCGTTTGGTGTATTTGTGCTTCCCTTTGTTCATTTACACCACCTACAATCGTACCTTCCAAGTAACAAGTGACCTCTCTATTCTTCCTACCAAAATGTTCTACCTCACATTTATCTGTGTTGAACTTAATTTGCCAATTATTTGCCCATTCTGCAAGTTAATTTATGTCCTCTTGTATTTGTTGCAGTCCTCATCAGTATTGGCTATCCCCCATTCCACCCCCCCACCTCACCAAATTGGGTGTCGTCCACAAATTTAGAAATTGTGCTTTTGATCCCAAAGTCCAAATTGTTAATATAAATTGTGAACAGCAGGGTCTCAGCACGGTTCCTTGTGGAACACCACTTCCTGCTCCCTTGTCCTGTTTGAGGCCGAGATGCCTGTGGCTTCCGTTCTCATCTCGGAGGCACCCGTGGAGGCTCCTCAACAGGCTACTGTGCCTATGACATTGCAGGGGCTGCCCTTGTCACAGGGCCATGTTACAGTGATGGTTCCTCAGTTGGAGGGGCCAAGGAAGCCAGAGATAAGGCAGGTGCCACAACAAGGCGGCATTCCCATCAGTCTCTTCGACTGCCTCAGCCCTTTCATAGTGCCAGTGCATGTTGGACGAGGCCACCATCAGGGACACAGCTGACATCCCTCCAAACACTCAATGACACTGAGAGGCCAAGACGACAGAGAGTGTTACTTATTCTGTGCATGTCAGTGCTCGGTTCCTGCATCTACTCGGTGATGCTCCCTAAAAGAGTGCTCACTCTCTCAATCGAGGAGCTTATGCACTCAAAACCCAATGGAGCCTGGTACTCAGACTTTGGTGGAAGACCGCCAAGTCCGTCCCAGGCATCAGAGCAATCATCAGGCTGGCACGGCAATGCTAATTTTATTTATTTATTCATTTACGAGATGTGGGTGTCGCTGGCTAGGCCAGCATTTATTGCCCATCCCTAATTGCCCTTGAGAAAGTGGCGGTGAGCTGCCTTCTTGAACTGTTGCAGCCCATGTGGTGTAGGTACAGCCACAGTGCTGGTAGGAAGGGAGTTCCTGGATTTTGGCCCAGCTACATTGAAGGAATGGTGACGTGACTCCAACCAGCAGTGAGCTTTCCCTGAATCTCATTGACTCATTTTGCTAGGACTCCTTGATGTTACACTCGACAAATGCTACCTTAATGTCAGGGGCATTCACTCTCACCTCACCTTGGGAGTTCAGCTCTTTTGTCCATGCTGTAATGGGGTCTGGAGCTGAGTAGCCCTGGCAGGACCCAAGCTGAACGTCAGTGAGCAGAATATTGCTAAGCAAGTGCCGCTTGATAACACTGTTCATGACTCCATCCATCACTTTACTGATGATTGAGAGTAGACTGATGGGGTGGTAACTGGCTGGGTTGGATTTGTCCTGATTTTTGTGTACAGGACATACATGGGCAATTTTCCACATTGGCGGGTAGATGGCAGTATTGTAGCTGTACTAGAACAGCTTGGCTAGGGATGCGGCAAGTTCTGGAGCACAAGTCTTCAGTGCTATTGCCGGAATATTGACAGGGCACATAGCCTTTGCAGTATCCAGTGCCTTCAGCCATTTCTTGAAATCACGTGGAATGAATGGAATTGGCTGAAGACTGGCATTTGTGACGCTGGGGACCTCCGGGGGAGGCTGAGATGGATCATCCCCTTGGCACTTCTGGCTAAAGATAGTTGCAAATGCTTCAACCTTATCTTTTGCACTGATATGCTGGGCTCCCTCAGTATTGAGGATGGGGATATTTGTGGTGCCTCCTCCTCCAGTGAGTTGTTTAATTGTCCAGCACCATTCACAGCTGGATGTGGCAGAACTGCAGAGCTTAGATCTGATCTGTTGTTTGTGGAATTTCTTAGCTCTGTCTATCACTTGCTGCTTATGCTGTTTGGCACGCAAGCAGTCCTGTGTTGTAGCTTCGCCAGGTTGACTTCAGTTTTAGGTATGCCGGGTGCTGCTTCTGGCATGCCCTCCTGTACTCTTCATTGAACCAGGGTTGATCCCCTGGCTTGATGGTAGTGGTAGAGTGGACAATATGCCAGGCCATGAGGTTACAGATTATGGTTGAGTACAATTCTGCTGCTGCTGATGGCCCACAGCGCCTCATGGATACCCAGACTTGAGTTGCTGGATCTGTTCGAAATCTATCCCATTGAGCACAGTGGCAGTGCCACACAACACGATGGAGGGTATCCTCAATGTGAAGGTGGGACTTTGTCTTCATAATGGCTGAGCGGTCGTCACTCCTACCGATACTGTCATGGACAGAATGCATCTGCCGTAGGCAGGTTGGTGAGGATGAGGTCATGTTTTTCCCTCTTGTTGGTTCCCTCACCATCTGCCACTGACCCAGTCTAGCAGCTATGTTCTTTAGGACTTGGCCAGCTCGGTCTGTACTGGTGCCTACAAGCCACTCTTGGTGATGGACATTGAAGTCCCCCACCCAGAGTACATTCTGCGCCCTTGCCACCCTTAGTGCTTCCTCCAAGTGGTTTTCAACATGCAGGAGTACTGAGATGGTACGTGGTAATCAGCAGGAGGTCTCCTTGCCCATGTTTGACCCAATGCCATGAGACTTCATGTGGCCCAGAGTCAACGTTGAGGACTCCCAGGGCAATTCCCACTGTGCTGCCACTTCTGCTGGGTCTGTCCTGCTGGTGGGAAGGGCATACCCAGGGATGATGATGGTGGTGTCTGGGACATTATCTGTAAGGTGAGAATCTGTGAGTATGACTAAGTCATGCTGCTGCTTGATTAGCTTGTGAGTCAATTTTGGCACAACCTCCAGATGTTAGTAAGGAAGACTGTAGGGGTGACAAGGCCAAGTTTGCCATGCCATTTCTGGTGCTTAGGGCGATGCTGTTTCACTTGAACGGCTCTCAACCTTTTTGACAGATGCCTCTAACCCAACTTCCAGTACAGGGCGAAATTATCCATCAGCCACACACATCTGAATAATCCCATTACCATCTAACTACATTGAAATCAGGGTTCCCATCACCAATAGTCTCACATTATACAGACCATGGCACCGCAGCAAACCCAATCCCCCTGCCCCTTAACTACATCAAGGAATGGGAATACACATATCTGAAAGGAAGCATAAGCAATTAGCATTGAAGGAAAAGTTCATGACCATACAAATAGAGAAAACATCACCCAAGTGACCCATTTCTATGGGGTGAAATCTCCCTGTGGCTGAGGCCTGGTGCAATAGCACCTTATCGATCTCCAGGGCTGCCTCCTCCATTGGGATCAGAGTGAGGGTTGCGGCACACCACCACCTGTCCGAGACATTGCCCTCAACTTATTTGCTCTCTTAACCTGGAGAATGAAGAGAAACAGATTTATGAGATGGCTGCCCTCCCTCACCCATTCCAGCAGGACATTCACATCAGATGTTCTGCTCCTCAGTGACGCCCCCTGTTCAATTGCACTCTATATGTGAGTGTGGCTGACATCTCGGTGATTCATCTAGCCACTTGTTCTGACAATATTAGGGAGAACTCAGTCTTCTCAGCTCATGTGCATGCTGCTGCTTATAGACTTAGAGGCCTGTCGCCTGGGTGTCACTTGCCATTCACCTTCCCAGGCCTTACTAGGTCATTGCTTTCTACACTGGACCCAAATCCTTCTGGTGACTCATCTACTGCTTACCCCTGCTGCCACCTCCATCTATGACCTCTTTGTTTCTGTAGATGGATTTCTTCTTCTGGAAGCCCAGAACAAAACATCTTTCCTGTCGGATGCTGCATGTTAAGGCCCCAAGGGAGGAGTCTGAAAACCGTGGTGCTGCCCAGGACATCTGCCCATGCCAAAGCTGTCCCTCTGGCATCCCAGCTGTTACATTGCTTCAGTGAAAAACAAGCCCACTCATGCTGCCTTTCACCTTTTCCGAGGGCCCTCTGTTACTGGCTGCCACCTCCGAATTGCTCCTAGTGCCACTAATTGGACACTGAACTTGCTCCCGGCCAATTAGTCCCTTTGCATTTCAAAACTGCAGTCACTGACGCTGGTACAGTGCAACGTCAGGGTCTAGAAATGAGCCAGGTGTTGGTTCCCGAGCCCATATTGAAAATCCACACCCAGTTTTCAAGTCACACTGATTCCTGTTCCCTCTCTTAGGCCACTCATTGTTTTGCAAAACACCATAACAGCATTTCTTCCCTCATGCACCACATCCCCCAAATTAAGTAGTCTGGAGAAGCAGCTGGACTTCATGCAAGTTATGTCATGCATAAGCAAAAGCCTCCTGCGTTTATACTAGCAAGAATTCCAAAAACCTAATTCAGACCCTGCTGACCAGAAAACCAGTGCTAACAGGCCACTTAATAACTGTGCAACTGCCACTCGTAGGCAGCTTGTTTACCATTACCTAACGCTATGCATGAAACTACAAGTTAAGGTTAAAGTTAAGTTAAATGCTAAATTCAAAATTTGACTTGATTTTAGAAAGGATCAACCTTTAAAATATCCCCACTCACCAAATACTGCGAGTTAAATACCCTGTAGAAGCAGTACTCCACCGAGCTGAGACTTTGTGCTAGTTACTTCCAAGTTATCCTGTTTTGTAGGATCTTTTATCACCAGCAATGGTAAGTCACATTTCTTTCCCAAATGTTTTGAATTTATTATCTGAGTCTTGCAAACAGAAGCTCTGAATCTAGTGGTTGTAACAGCTGTGGAATTGAAGATGTCTCAATGGGTTAAGTTCAAATACTGGTGTATCTTGCATTTTTTAAAACTAAGATAAAGTATTCAGTGGGAGCTAAATGTATCTTGACAGTGTTGTGCACATTGGTCTCCATGTGTTCATGAAGGGAGTCGGAGAGAAGTGCTGTGTTTCGTTTCTGTTGGATAATTTTGGTTTAGTTGTTCAGAAGCATGAGACATTCTCATCTGTCACACAATTTAAATGTCCTACCCAATCCTCCTCAGGCCCCCTCCCACAACTCTTTTTTCAGTACATCGATGACTGTTTCAGTGCTGCTGCATGCTCTCGTCTGGACATGGAAAAAATTATCAATTTTGCTTCCAATTCCCACCCCTCTATCACCTTCACATGGTCCATCTCCGACACTTCCTTTTCCTTCCCTGTCCTCTCTGTCTCCATATCTGGTGACAGACTGTCCACCAATATTCATTACAAGCCCACCTATTCCCACAGCTGCCTCGACTACAGGACTCACACCCTGCTTCCTGTAAGGACTCCATCCCATTCTCTCACTTCCTTCACCTCCACCGCATCTGTTCTGATGATGCCACTTTCCAAAATGGCGCTTCTGACATGTCTTCCTTCTTCCTTAACTGAGGTTTCCCCCCCACTGTGGTTGACAGGGCCCAAGGCTGTGTCTGACCCATCTCCCGTGCATCTGCCCTCACACCTTCCTCTCCCTCCCAGAACCTGTGCTCAATTTTCACCCCACCAGCCTCCGCACCTTCCGCCATTTCTGCCAACACCAGCATGATGCCCACCAAACACATCTTCCCCTCACCCCCCTGTCAGCATTCTGTAGGGACCGTTCCCTCCGGGACAGCATGGTCCACTCCTCCATCACCCCCAACACCTCAACTCCCTCCCACGGCACCTTCTCATGCAATCGTAGAAGGTGCAACACCTGCCCCTTTATCTCCTTCCTCCTCATCGTCCAAGGGCCCAAACACTCCTTTCAGGTGAACCAGCACTTCACTTGCACGTCCTTCAATTTGGTCTACTGCATTCACTGCTCCCAATGCAATCTCCTCGACACTGGGGAGACCAAACGCAGACTGGGTGACTGCTTTGCGGAACACCTTCGGACTGTCTGCAAGCATGACCCAGACCTTCCTGTCGCTTGCCATTTCAACACACCACTCTGCTCTCATGCCCACATGTCCGTCCTTGGCCTGCTGCAATGTTCCAGTGAAGCTCAACGCAAACCGGAGGAACAGCACCTCATCTTCTGATTAGGCACTTTACAGCAGTCCAGAATTAAAATTGAGATCAACAACTTCAGACATGAACTCTCTCCTCTATCCTCACCCCTTTTTTAATCCCATTTTTTCTACATTTATTTTTATTTTTTATCGACTTAATTTTATTTTTATTCCCTTTTTTATTCCCCTTCTATCCCATTTTATATGCTTTTTTCTGCACCACTGCCCCCTCCCCCACCCCATCCCGAAAAGGACCATCTGTTACTTTTCCATGTTGTTCTTTCACACAAATCTACCCTTGTTCTGCTATTATCACATTTTGCTTTCATCCCTTTACGCCACTATCGGCACCCTTACCACTATCATTAACACTTCTTTTGTCCTTTAGTTCATGACATCTTTGTCAATCTCTCCTTTGTCCCCACCTATCCTTGGCCTTCTATCCAGCTTCACCTGCTCCACCCCCCCTTAAACAATAAACATTTCATCACATTTCCACTTCTCTTCATCTCTGAAGAAGAATCATACGGACTCGAAACGTTAACTCTGTTTCTCTCTCCACAGATGCTGCCAGACTTGCTGAGTTTCTCTGGAATTGTCCATTTTTGTTTCAGATTTCCAGCATCAGCAGTGTTTTGTTTTTGTTTAATTTAATTGTCATGTTTGGAGACATCAAGTACTGAGTCTCATTTCTTGTCATTTTGAGGATGCAGTGTCCAGTGTGCTCATTTGTTTACTTTTCCTGTTTTGAACAAACAATTACAAGAGCCCGAGATACTCTCTTCTATGGGTTTGCTTTAATGTTCAATTTTTGGGTAGTTTTGTTCCCTCTGTGCAACCTCATGATGTATTGAGTCTCATTCTACTGTTACTCCTGGACTTGAAATTACTTGGTAACATCATTGTGAAAGCATTGAACATCATTGTTTATTTTATTGTTTGAATAGGGGTGCACATTCGCTTTGCTGCTTTTATTTATTGTGCGATGTAGATAGAAACATAGGATCATACAACACAGAAGGAAACCGTTTGATCCTTCATGCCTCTTTGAAAGAGCTATCCAATTAGCCCCACTCCCTGCACTTTCCCCATAGACCTGTAATGTTTTCCCTTCAAGTATTTATTCAATTTCCTTTTGAAAGTTATTATTGTCTCTGCTCTCATCAGCCTTTCAAGCAACACATTTCATATCATAACAACTTGTGTAAAAAAAATAATTCTCCTTCTGTCACCTCTGGTTCTTTCGCCGATCACCTTAAAGCTGTGTCATCCAGTTACTGCCCCTGCCAGTGGAAACAGCTTTTCTTATTTACTCCATCCAAACTGTTCATGATTTTGAATACCTTTATCAAATTTCCTTTTAAGCATCTCCACATGAATGAAGTCCCTCCTTCCAGCTGCCATTCTGGTAAATCTCCTTTGTATTGTCATCCTTCCTAAAAATGCGGTTCCCACAATTGAACTAAGTACTTTGGCTGTGGCCTAACCAGTGTTTTATAGACGTATGTTATATTTTGACACAATATTTTTCATTGTAAGTGCAAGTACATATGGAAAGTGTAGCATGCTTGGGAGGATCAGATAACTTTGGACCTAAGATTACCAAAGCTTTCCATCACCAGTGTTTTCCTTGCATCATGCCTGGATCTATTGTTGACTAATTGACAGCGATTGATTTTTATGATTAGCTTAAAAATTCCATGATCATTGTATCATGTGACTGCCAGAATGGTAGAAGCTGGATGAGATAGACCTTGGTCTTTTCTCAATGAGCAATTTCTATTTTTCTGTCATAGCCTTGTCACAAATATCATAATGTTTATATTGTGACAGGCAACCATAACTTCATTTTTAATGTATTTGATAGCAATTTGTGTTATTGCATGAGGCTAACAAATCACAAAGAATGTTTCTGGTGCTCATTCAAGTGGAGCATAAAAAACTGACTATAAACCACTGGATTAAAGGTCATGTGTATTGTATGAAAAGTACTTCACCTCTGTTTCTCTCCATGGTCTTAAACTTTTTCTCTTACTCTACTTAAAATGTTATCTCATCTGAAGATCTGAAATATTTATTTTCATTGTAACATTGAGCCGTAACTTCCGACTAGCATCAGAAAGTGCCGGCCTGCATTATTAGAAGAAATAACTGCACACTTACCTGGTCTTGAAAATTACGTTGACACGTATGTTCGCCAGAGCTACTTTGGGCACGCATTGAAAGACTCCTCACAAGCCCCAGCGAAGTCTAGCTCCAGCGGATTCGAGGAGGTCATGCCCCCTTTTTTACGACACTTGCTGCCATAAACCAGGTAAGTTTAAAGAGCCAGGGAAATTGACAGGCTGGGGGAAGGTAAGTGCCTAAGGTGAGTAGATAGGATTTGGGGGTGTCAGGGGTCGGTCCAGGGATGGGTCGGAGGTCCAAGGGGGTGGGGTTGGGGATCAATCTAAGGACCAGTAGGGGTTCGGAAATCTGTGGGGGGTGGGTGGAGGTTTTTCAAGGTGGGTGGGGGGGGGGTTGCAGATGTAGGGGGTTGGGGGGAGTCCAGGTTCCAGGGGAGTTGGGGTTCCAGGGGAGTTGGATGTCCAGAGGGATCTGTTGGAGAAGTCCCGAGGCCCGAGGTTGGGAGAGGGGACGGGTGGGAGTCAGAGGTCCAGGGGGCTGTGGGTCAGAGGTTCCATGGGGGGAAGGTCGGAAATCCGTGGGGAATGGGGGGGTGGTCCGAGGTAAGGGGCGGATGTCAATCGAAGGGCTGGGGGGGGTGGGAGTGATGGGTTGTCGAAAGTCCATGGGGAGGTCGTGGGTTGGGGGAGGTCGGAGGTCGTGGGTTGGGGGGCGTCGGAGGTCGTGGGTTGGGGGGCGTCGGAGGTCGTGGGTTGGGGGGCGTCGGAGGTCGTGGGTTGGGGGGCGTCGGAGGTCGTGGGTTGGGGGGCGTCGGAGGTCGTGGGTTGGGGGGCGTCGGAGGTCGTGGGTTGGGGGGCGTCGGAGGTCGTGGGTTGGGGGGCGTCGGAGGTCGTGGGTTGGGGGGCGTCGGAGGTCGTGGGTTGGGGGGCGTCGGAGGTCGTGGGTTGGGGGGCGTCGGAGGTCGTGGGTTGGGGGGCGTCGGAGGTCGTGGGTTGGGGGGCGTCGGAGGTCGTGGGTTGGGGGGCGTCGGAGGTCGTGGGTTGGGGGGCGTCGGAGGTCGTGGGTTGGGGGGCGTCGGAGGTCGTGGGTTGGGGGGCGTCGGAGGTCGTGGGTTGGGGGGCGTCGGAGGTCGTGGGTTGGGGGGCGTCGGAGGTCGTGGATTGGGGGGCGTCGGTGGTCATGGGCTGGGGGGTTGTCGGGGGTGAGGGTGTTGGAGGTCAGAGGTGGGGGGATGTTGGATGTCGGGGATGGTGGGGTTGGGTCGTGGGGGGTGAGCGGTTGGGGATTTGGGTGTAGCTCCGTGAGGGAGAGGTCGGGGCATGGAGGGAGTCCTGTAAAGCCAGCCTGGGTCTTTACAATAGTTACTCAGAAATTAGAAGAGGTTTTAATTCTTCCAACTTTTTCTGAGTAACTATTTGTATAACCCTGGCAGAACCATCCAAAGTTATCGATATTAAATTGTATTTTCGGATGGTTCCCAGCGCAATGCAATTATCCAGAGGAAGTCTGCACTTCTGGGCAATTGCCATGCAAACTCTTACCTGGGAACTTCCCAGAGGGATTCCCCAGCACATCTTTGGAGTACCCCCCAAATCCGATGTTGGGGAGCTTATAATTAACAATGTGTTAAC
The DNA here is from genome assembly GCF_964194155.1 of Cetorhinus maximus. Taxonomy (NCBI): domain Eukaryota; kingdom Metazoa; phylum Chordata; class Chondrichthyes; order Lamniformes; family Cetorhinidae; genus Cetorhinus; species Cetorhinus maximus. The sequence continues at coordinate 96,456,917 of NC_135885.1, forward strand.
CAGAACTGTGAGAAAGTGTTTTCTTGAAACATGTAGTTTCTGAAATGCAGACATGTTAGCTGATTGTTTAATTACAAAGAAGAACAGGTATTCCTTCTTTGTTCATTATAAGAATAGTGTCAGCCCCTTGTTCTTTCTACACAAGCCTCTAGATCACTTTTGTAGTACAGAGTTTCATATTTGGTTTGTGCCCACCTTTTTCCTCTCTCAATTCATGCCTTCCAGCTTCATACTCAGCATCTCACCACGTATAGCTCTATCACCCTTGCAGTCATTGTTTTTCAGACGCTCTAACATTTATGCATATCCTGTGTGATGTACAGTTTATCTCATCAAATAAAATATCCCATGAAAGCTTCTCCCAAGATTCACTTTAATGTAAAAATCTAATCCCAGGTTGACAGCTCTGCCCTCTCCGGAGATCTCTATGAGCCTCACACTCTCTTTATAGAGCTACCTCAGCTTATCATGAGTCTCTATTCATTTCTTTCCTTCCACTCCTCTTGGCATTACTCTTTGACTCATTCTTTTTCTTTCCAAGCTGAATTGCATTCCTAATTGGTGTATAAGTGTCCATACCAATGCAATATGACATGCGGTTCCTCAAGGCACTGGTTAAGTCATTTTTTATCAAATATTGATTCATCTAATTAATTCGAGTTCTGCTGTGGTTCTGCATCAGGTCACTAAATTCATAGGGCCATGAGGATGGAGCCTTCAAAAATGGAGCAATACAATTTTAAAGTTTGTTTGGGATGAAAAAAAATAAAGGGAAACACTTAATAAATACCTAAGCCATTCAGGACTATTCAACCCCATGCCAATCTAAACGGAAGTATGTTTTTGTTTAGTGTTACTTTTCCTCATGTTTTCACGAAGATGACAGTTGTTGGGAACCGCCCGTGCAACTTTCCTGGATGAGTGCAGCTCCAACAACACTCAAGAAGCTCAACACCATCCGGGACAAAGCAGTCCACTCGATTGGCACCCCATCCACCACCTTAAGCATTCACTCCCTGTACCACTGGTGCACAGTGGCAGCGGTGTGTGCCATCTGCAAGGTGCATTGCAGCAACTTGCCAAGGCTCCTTCGACAGCACCATGACCTCTACCACCTAGAAGGACAAGGGCAGCAGGTGCATGTGAACCACCTGCAAGTTCCCCTCTAAGTTACACACAATCCTGACTTGGAAATATATCGCCATTCCTTCACTGTCACTGGGTCAAAATCCTGGAACTCCATCCCTAACAACACTGTGGGTGTACCTATACCACGTGGACTGCAGTGGTTAAAGAAGGCAGCTCACCGCCACTTCTCAAGGGCAGTTAGGGATGGGCAACAAAACTAGCCTAGCCAGCGATGCTCACATCCTGTGAAAAGAATTATAAAAAACCTCCCCATCATTACATCACCAACCCCACCACCACCTGCACAACCCGAACAACTCCCATTAATTATAAACCTTCCTAGGTCAGGAATAGCCCAATTGGATACCAGGTAAAGTCCCACTATGCTCTAACATGAATTTGCACCCATTATCCTTAGGCTTCCCTGAGGAAAATTGTTTACTTAATGTCCAATTTTCCTAAATTATGGGAGGCTTTGTGCATCAAGAAATATGTTGAGCCTGCCCAAACTCATTTCATTTAGAACACTTACAGCCAGAGCAGGTTTACATCCTATCAGTTTGCTGCTGCTTGTAACTACTCCTGCCAAGAAATCTGCTGTCATGGAATGCCACGTTCATCTGTCTTGCACCATCCTCACACATCCATTGAAGTTTGTCTGCAGCCACTCTGTGATGTCTGTCATCCAAGTAGGTCCAGGTCGACTTCCTTTCTGCTGCCCTCCAATTTGTCATCTGGGAGAGATCTCCACAGCTTTTCAGCTTTGATGAAATGACTGAACTATTGACGTTTTTCTTTTCTGGATGTCACTTTATAGAGTTCTTTTTGTCCTTGCAACTTCAAGCATCTCTTCATTTGTCTTATGGTCTATATATGGAACTTTTAGCATACGTCTTGGCAGTCACATTTCAAAGGCCTCTATTTCCTTCCACAGATCTTTATTTATTGTGCAGGTTTCAATACAGGAAAGTGGATAGAATGTAGCATCTTATGAGTTTTTTCCTTGTTACAAGTTTGAGTTTTCTCGTTTCTGTCCTTTATCTTCACAAAATTACTTCTGGCTATCTCTATCCTTCTGCCAAACTCTGCATCACATCTGTCATATTCTTTTTATCATTTGTCCTAAATATACAAACTTAAATTCTTGTTCCAGTATGTCACCAGCCATTTCAATCTTCACCCTAGTTTCTCCTAATGTATTCCTTCTAACTACCATTACTTTTGTCTTTCTGGTGTTCATACTCAATCCATATTCAAAACTTCTGGACTTAATTTGACCTACAATATATTGCAGGGCCTCTTCTGATCATGCAAGTAGCACTGTCATCAGCGAGTTTATGTTCTTGCCTCCAATTTTTACCCCTGGAAATACATCTAATTCCTGAATATTTGTTCTGTGTACAGATAAAATAATTTTGGCAACAGTACACAGCTTTGTTTTACTCCTCTCATCACTTGAAACGTGTATGATTGTCCATCTTCTAACCTGATGCTCGCTATTTGGTCTCAATGTAGGCACTGGATAAACTTCACATCTTTACTGTCAATGTCACATTTCAGCAACATGTTTATTAACATTTGGTGATAAACATGATCGAATGCTTTTTCATGGTCTGTTGAAGAATATATAAATGTTCTTGTTTACTTCCATATATTTATCAAAGATTGTCTTGGGTTAAATATTCCCTCTCTAGTTCCTATTCCAGGTCTAAATGCAGACTGTGTTTCATCAATTTCTGCTTCAAACGTGTTATTATTTTTCAAGATTACTTTCATGAGATGACTCATTAGGCTTATTGTTCTAAAATGATTATGTTCCATTGCTTTAGGTTCCTTATGTGCCTCAACCAATAGTGAATGTCTCAAGTCACTTGGAATGTATCCTTTGTTATACTTTTGATCACAAATTTCAGTTATCACTTCTAATTCTGTTTCTCCAAGGGCTTTTAAATGTTCTATTGTTACTTCATCTATGCCTGGAGCTTTTCCTGGATTGATCAATTTCAAAGCATTCTTTACCTCTGATAAGGCAATGTTTGGTCCTTCTTTTTCCTTATTATGACCGGCCCCCAGGCAAGATCCCCCAATTTTTTATGATCCCGGATGAGATACCCCAATTTGTTAACTTCCTAAATAGGACCCCAATTTTGTTATGCTCCCAGGTGAGGCGGAATGAGCTGGCTCCCCTTCTTTATTCAACCCCCCAGCACCTCCTGGTTGGTTGCCATAAGGTTAATTTAAAAAGGATCCCTTCCCTTGTGGATATCTTTTCCCAGTTCAAATGTATTTATGTTTTAGAAGGAGCCTATTTAATCAGGCTTTCTTGAGTCAAAGAAAGAGTAAGTTTATTAGTTACTAAAAACATGAGGGAAAATTTTAAAAATGCAACACGCATACGCGCACATGCACACACAGACACACACACACCAGAAATGAGAAGTTGAGTCCAAAAATAAAAGTTAAAAAAGATATACGAGTCAGTCTTTGGTTTGTCCGTGAGGAGTAGATGTTGAAACATTGCGGCCTTTAAGTTGGGTGTTTCCAGTAGAGCTGACTTTGGCAGTTGAGTAGTTGGTTTGGAGACACTTGGTTCTGCAGGTTAGCTGAAGGATGTCCTATTTCCTTTTTGTCTGTGGCTTTGCTGACATGCCTCCAGCCCAAGAGAGAGAGCTTTTATCTGTAACCCGCAGGGATGCCTAGTTGTTGTTCTTCTGTGAGCTTCACAACACACACTCGCACCCTAGGTCTAGAGCACACTGATCAAGTTTGCAGCTGGATGTTTAACCCCTTTCTAGTGTATTCCTGGAAGGGAAAAAACAAACATGTATTTTGCCCAGAATCTGTTTTCTTTCAATTCCAATCATATCCACATTCTGAGACATAACTCAACAGGAGATGGTTTCTGCTGAGATGTGGTATAATCAGTTTCCATTGTCTCCACAACCACAAGAGATTAATGTTCAGTCTTTTGCATTGCATCTTTCACTTTTAAGTGTCTCTGTCTGAAGTGGGCCTTGACACCTTTTTAGGTGCAACATTCTGGGGCCTCTCTGGACTTATCAGTCAAATATAATCCACATAGGAATTTTCCAGAAAGTGATTACTTTACAGTCTCAGCCAACTTTCACTTGTATGTCCTTTTTAAAAAACACATGTCTTCCTCAAAAAATTCAATATGCCCATAAGTAATTTGAGCTATGATCTGCTGTCATGACATCCTCCACATCTTGAGGACTCCCTTGATTTAGATCATTGTATAATTCACTTATATATTCTGTTATTTTTTTTTTACTACTGCATTCATTTCAAACCATATTTTATCATTTTGTCTTTTATACACCCACTATTTGTTGTTAAGATTTCACCATCTGGTGCATAACATGCATTTTGTGATTTCTTTCCAGTTCCAATACTTCATCACACATCTCATTATACCATTTATCTTGAGCCTGCCTACGTGCATTTTTATTTTATTTTCAATTTCACCATACTCAGGTGTGCTTATTTTCTTTGCCCTTTCTATGATCATTGCTAATATATCATCCATCATCGACTCCTTGGCAGAATTTTCCGCTCGTTGAGCAAGCGTCATGACATCATCACACACTCGCATGATATTTCGGTCAGTGGGCGCACATGGGAATCAGCAGTGCGCCCGCCGACAATTAAAAGGCCCATTAAGGCCATTAACAATCTAATTGAATTAAATTTTTCGCTGCCCATCCCACCTTACGGTTGGCATAGTCACATGAGGGGACATGTGTTTTAACATCTTAAAATGCCTTATTTTTAATTTTTCACATCTTCATCTCCCTGAGGCAGCTCTGTACCTCAAGGAGCTTTTCCTGCGTGCACATGTACGTATGAACGAAGTTCCCCACTCGGCCTCCTCCCCACCCCAACACAGGAAGGGCTTAGCGCTGCAGCAAACGTTTCACTCTGGGCGGGCTTTAATTGGCCCACCAGTATGAAATCGCGGTGGCTGCCCGATTACGGGCAGCAGTCAGCTTCCTGACCTCCCCCGCCAAGCCCGCCCAATAAGGGCAAAATTCTGCCCCGTGTCTTTTTTTCCTTTTCCATTTTGCTTACATGTCCTTTTGTTGGATTGTTGTACGCTCTCTTTCATGTTTTTCCATTTGCATCCTATTTCTTGTTCTGAGACCTCTGCTTGTTCCGATTGCACAATCTTGAGACATTCATGCATGTGTTTTACTTTAAGAGTGAATGTCGTTCTGATGTTCTCATTCTTCAGTATGTCAAGATCTAAATGGTTACACATCTTTTACTTTCTTGTTGTTTTCAGCTTCAACTTAATTTTTGCCACGAGCAGGCAATGATCTCAATTTATATCCATCGTCAGGATTTTACGGCCCTGTCATGGCATGTCTGCCCCCGGAGGATGCAGCGAGCCATTTAAATCTCCATTCAGTTCAGTGGGACTGTAGTAACCCACCAGGCCGTGGGGGTAGCCATAAAATCTTAGCCCATGCTTGAATACGTATGAACATTCTTTATACTGTTTCTAAAATGTTGTTTCCCTATCACACAATCTATTTGATTTCTATTCAGATTGCCTGGACTTCTAAAGCGTAGTCTCCTTTCTCGTCACTCAAAGAAGGTGTTTGCCACCATCAAATCATTTTCTTGACAAAATTGTATCAGTGGGCCGAATCGTCCCAGATTTGCACCAAGTGCGGTAGCAGACGGGGAAAATAAAGTTTTACCTGCCAGCCCCAATGGCAGCTTCTCATCACTTTCAACTCTCACACCTTTAAAGGGATCTCATACCTCAAGGGACAACACCACTAACTCTCACACACACCCTCACATCCCCATCAGGCTGATACCCTCTCAAGTTCACGTCCTCATCCTGTCCGTGGCTCCGCTCACCTCACAAACATTCCACACAGTGCCATGTGTCCTGCTCACACTCTTTGTTTCCATGTAGGAGAAACCTGCTCACACCAGCAGGGAGAAGGCCCAGACCCGGGGTGGAGTGGCCCACATTAGGCCCCTCACTCACTTTGAAGACCGTGACATTGCGCTGACTGGTGAGAACGTGGATCATGCCTGTGGCGATGATGAGGTCAGTGGCGAATACCCATATGAGAATCCTGCACCACATGATCCCTCTCTCAATGCAACTGTGAGTGCTCTGTCTCCTGGTTTTGACTCTGCTGCCATGCACTAACTATCTCTACTTCGGTTCACAGGGAGCTCTGCCAAGCGACCAACATCCTCAGCTAGCCAGTCCGTCAGTTCATCCACGTCCTCACCTCCAGCCAAGAGGACTCCTCCTTCATTGAAGAGCTGGAAATAAGTAGCCTGGAAGATCTGTCACAGCGCTTACCCACATCCTCCATCAATGCAGAGACACACAACTCGGTGAGACCTAGATCTAGAGCAGGCTCAGGTTCAGAATCTGGTGGTCACCGCACGGACACATGTCCGCAGCAGGAGGAGGCAAGTTCAGCTGAGCTCCCCGGCACTCGGAGGATTGCCAATGAAGAGGCATTTGTGAAGTCCAAGTCAGATGACGAACATCTGGATTGGGCCTTCCAACCCGTCAAGTAGTCAGGCTGGGGCTGCCGGGCACCCGAAAGGAGAAGCGGCAGCAGCTGGACACCCCTGGGTATCCACTCAGGAATCTCAGAGGCTGTCCTCTCCCTCCGAGGCCCCTTTGCCTCATCCTCTGTCACTGCAGAGGGAGCAGCCGGCCAAGGAGTGATTCTGGAGGGAGAAGTGGGTGCGTGTGGCCGAGCCTTTAGGAGCCTTATGCAAGCACTCTCCCACGCACATGGATCCTTCCCATATCACACTTGCCTCAATATCCTGAATATTTTCAATGCTGCCTGCTGGGGTTCGCTTTCACTTGTCCATCTGAGCTGACCTGCATCTCCACCCACCCAATGATCACACTCCCATGCAGCACCTGATCTCGCCCATCAAGACTCTCATTTCACTTTCAATTTAGACAGCATGGTGGTGTTTCAGTTTTTCATTCACTCCCCAGTCCTTTCCTTTCCCCCAGTCACCCATTTCCTTTCCCCAATCACTGTTGACCCCCCACCTCAGTATCACTTTCCACCTCCCCTCCGTGACCTACCAGCCACAACCCTTTGCTTTCGGGAATGTCCAGATGAACATGTATGTTCCCTTCCTTCCCGAAAATCCTACCCCCATCCACATTAACCTCCTGGACCTCCTCCTTCTCAACCCCAGGGTCCATGTCTGCCTCCAAGACCCCACAAACCACCCTCACTGCCCCTTCTACTGCTACTGTCGAACCTTCACCATCCCACCCTACTGTCTCACTCTGCCCTCAGTCATTCTCACCATTCCCTCGTACCACACCTACCCTCAGTTCACTCCCTAGGAAGCAGTCGTGGACTCATCAGAGCCCTCCCTTGCACGTTTACCTGGACATCCCTCCCTTGGAACCCCTTGCACCCTTATAACCCCTCCCCCACTTGGAATCCCTTCCTCTCCTCCGGACCTCCCCCTTCTTAGTCCTCCCCCACCATCTAGCATCTAGAGGAAAGAGCAAGAGGAGGACTCTGGGACAGGCAGTCAGCAGCACCTAGAGGAGAGTGCGAGAGGAGGACTCTGGGACTGGCAGTCAGCAGCACCTAGTAAAGAGTGCAAGAGGAGGACTCTGGGACAGGCAGTCAGCAGCATCTAGAGGAGAGAGCAAGAGGAGGACTCTGGGACAGGCAGCCAGCAGCACCTAGAGGAGAGAGCAAGAGGAGCACTCTGGGACAGGCAGTCAGCAGCACCTAGAGGAGAGAGCGAGAGGAGCACTCTGGGACAGGCAGTCAGCAGCACCTAGAGGAGTTGGGAGTTAAAAAGGAGTGCGAGAGGAGTCAGGTGTTGAAAAGGAGCGCGAGAAGAACTGGGAGTTGAAAAGGAGCACGAGAGGAGTCGGGAGTTGAAGAGGAGCACAAGAGGAGTCGGGAGTTGAAGAGGAGCGTAAGAGGAGCTGGGAGAGCAGGGGTGACTGAGGGAGTTTGATGAGGAGGGAACGAAGTGATCTTTTGAGTACCGTAAGTACAGCCGGGTAAGCATTTACTACTTTTATTGCTTATAGTTTTTAAGGTCTTATTTTGTGGTTCATCATTTGTAGGGGCTATATTCTGTAACACTGGGGAGCAGGGAAGAAGAGCCCGAGAGTAATTGATATTAATTATTGTCCAAAAGGTTTAATTAAATTTAAAGGGGTAAGTCATGGCAGGAGAGCTCAACGCCATGGTGTGCTTCTCCTGCTCTATGTGGGAAGCCGGGCACATTTCCAGTGCCCGGGGCCAGCGTGTGTGCTGGAAGTGTCTCCAGCTGCAGCTCCTGGAAGCCTGGGTTTTGGAGCTGGAGCAGCGGCTGGGGGCACTGTGGAGTATCCACAAGGTGGAGAGTATCGTGGATAGCACATATAGAGAGGTGGTCACCAGCAGGCTAAGAGTCCACAGGCAGGAAGGGAATGGGTGACCACCAGGCAAAGCAGGAGGTCTAGGCAGGCAGTGCAGGAATTTCCTGTGGCTATTCCCCTGCAAAACAGATATAACGCTTTGGATACTGTTTGGGGGAATGGCCTCTCAGGAAAGCAGCAACAGCCAAATTCATTGCACCGTGGTTGGCTCTGCTGCACAGGGGAGAAGTAAAAAGTGTGGGAATACAATCATTATAGGGGATTCAATTGTAAGGGGAATAGACAGGTGTTTCTGTGGCCGCAAACAAGACTCCAGGATGGTATGTTGCCTCCCTGGTGCTAGGGTCAAGGATGTCTCAGAGCGGCTAGAGGACATTCTGAAGGGGGAGGGTGAACAGCCAGTGGTCGTGGTACACATTGGTACAAACGACATAGGTAAAGAAAGGGATGAGGTCCTAAAAGCAGAATATAGGGAGTTAGGAAGTAAGTTGAAAAGTAGGACCTCAAATATAGTGATCTCAGGATTACTACCAGTGCCACGTGCCAGTCAGAGTAGAAATAGCAGGATATATCGGATGAATACGTGGCTGAAGAGATGGTGTGAAGGGGAGGGTTTCAGGTTCCTGGGGCATTGGGATCGGTTCTGGGGAAGGTGGAACCAGTACAAACTGGACGGGTTACACCTGGGCAGGACCGGGACTGATGTCCTTGGGGGAACATTTGCTAGAATGGTTGGGGAGGGTTTAAACTAAAATGGCAGGGGGATGGGAACCTATGCAAGGAGTCAGAGGAAGGGGAATCAAGGACAAGAACAAAAGACAGAAAAGGGAATAAGAAAAGTGATAGTCAGAGAAATCAAGGGCAAGAATCAAACAGGGCCTCAGTGAAAAATAGTGGGAAGGAGACAAGTAATGTTAAAAAGACAAGCCTTAAGGCTTTGTGCCTTAACGCGAGGAGCATTCACAATAAAGTGGATGAATTAACCACGCAAATACATATAAACAGGTATGATATAGTCGGGATTACGGAGACATGGCTGCAGGGTGACCAGGGATGGGAACTGAACATCCAGGGGCATTCAGTATTTAGGAAGGACAGACAAAAAGGAAAAGGTAATGGAGTTGCATTGCTGGTTAAAGAGGAAATCAACGCAATAGTGAGGAAAGATATTAGCTCCGACGATGTGGAATCTGTATGGGTAGAGCTGAGAAACACTGAGGGGCAAAAAACGTTAGTGGGGGTTGCATATAGACCCCCAACTGTGGTGGTGATGTTGGGAATGGCATTAAACTAGAAATTAGAGACGCATGTAATAAAGGAACATCTGTAATTATGGGTGACGTTAATCTGCATATAGATTGGGCAAATCAAATTAGTAACAATACCGTAGAGGAGGAGTTCCTGGAGTGTATATGGGATGTTTTCTGAACCAATACATTGAGGAACCAATGAGAGAACAGGCCATCCTCGACTGAGTATTGTGTAATGAGAAAGGAATAATTGGCAATCTAGTTGTGCGAGGCCCCTTGGGGATGTGTGACCATAATATGATAGAATTCTTCCTCAAGATGGAGAGTGACGTAGTTGATTCTGAGACTCGGGACCTGAATCTTAAGAAAGGAAACTACGATGGTACGAGGCGCGAGTTGGCTATGATGGATTGGGAAATGTTACTTAAAGGGATGACGGTGGATAGGCAATGGCAAACATTCAAAGAGTGCATGGGTGAACTGCAACAATTGTTTATTCCTGTCTGGCGCAAAAGTAAAACAGGAAAGGTGGCCAAACCATGGCTTACAAGGGAAATTAGAGATAGTATTAGATGCAAGGAAGAGGCATACAAATTGGCCAGAAAAAACAACAGACCTGAGGATTGGGAGCAGTTTAGAATCCAGCAAAGGAGGACCAAGGGATTGATTAAGAAGGGGAAAATAGAGTACGAGAGTAAGCTTGCAGAGAACATAAAAACTGACTGTAAAAGTGTCTATAGGTATGTGAAGAGAAAAAGATTGGTGAAGACAAATGTAAGTCCCTTACAGTCAAAAACAGGGGAATTTATAATGGGGAACAAAGAAATGGCTGACCAACTAAATACATACTTTGGTTCTGTCTTCACAAAGGAGGACACTAATAACATACCAGAAATGTTGGGGAACACAGGGTTTAGTGAGAGGGAGGAACTGAAAGAAATCAGTATTAGTAGGGAAATGGTGCTGGGGAAATTGTTGGGATTGAAGGCCAATAAATCCCCGGGACCTGATAATCTACATCCCAGAGTACTTAAGGAAGTGGCCCTAGAAATAGTGGATGCATTGGTGGTCATCTTCCAAGATTCTATAGACTCTGGAACAGTTCCTACTGATTGGATGGTAGCTAATGTAAGCCCACTATTTAAAAAGGGAGGCAGAGAGAAAACAGGGAATTATAGACCAGTCAGCCTAGCATCAGTAGTGGGGAAAATTCTAGAGTCCATTATAACATATTTAATAGCTGAGCATGTGGAAAACAGTGGCAGAATCAGACAGAGTCAGCATGGATTTATGAAAGGGAAATCATGCTTGACAAATCTACTGGAATTTTTCGAGAATGTAACTAGTAGGGTTGATGAGGGGGATCCAGTGGATGTGGTTTATTTGGACTTTCAGAAGGCTTTCGACAAAGTTCCACATAAGAGATTAGTGTATAAAATTAAAGCGCATGGGATTGGGGGTAGTGTATTGAGCTGGATAGAAAACTGGTTGGCAGACAGGAAACAAAGAGTAGGAATAAACGGGTCTTTTTCTGAATGGCAGGCAGTGACTAGTGGGGTACCGCAGGGATCGGTGCTGGAACCCCAGTTATTCACAATATATATTAATGATTTAGATGAGGGAACTAAATGTAATATCTCCAAATTTGCAGATGACACAAAGCTGGGTGGGAGGGTGAGCTGTGAGGAAGATGCAGAGATGCTTCATTGTGATTTAGACAAGCTGAGTGAGTGGGCAAATGCATGGCAGATGCCATATAATGTGGATAAATGTGAGGTTATCCATTTTGGTAGCAAAAACAGGAAGGCAGATTATTATCCAAATGGCTATAAATTGAGAGAGGGGAATGTGCAACGAGACCTGGGTGTCCTTGTACACCAGTTGCTGAAGGTAAGCATGCAGGTGCAGCAGGCGGTAAAGAAAGCAAATGGTATGTTGGCCTTCATAGCCAGAGGATTCGAGTACAGGAACAGGGATGTCTTGCTGCAATTGTACAGGGCCTTGGTGAGACCACACCTGGAATATTGCGTGCAGTTTTTGTCTCCTTATCTGAGGAAGGATGTACTTGCTATAGAGGGAGTGCAGTGAAGGTTTACCCAACTGATTCCTGGGATGGTGGGACTGACATATGAGGAGAGATTGAGTGGGTTAGGATTATATTTGCTGTAGTTCAGAAGAATGAGAGGGGATCTCATAGAAACCTGTAAAATTCTAACAGGACTAGACAGGGTAGACGCAGGAAGAGTGTTCCAGATGGTGGGGGAGTCCAGAACCAGGGGTCACAGTCTAAGGGTGTGGGTTAGACCATTTCGGACTGAGATGAGGAGAAATTTCTTCACCCAGAGAGTGGTAAGCCTGTGAAATTTGTTACCACAGAAAGTAGTTGAGAGCAAAACATTGTATGTTTTCAAGAAGGAGTGAGATATAGCTCTTGGGGCGAAAGGGATCAAAGGGTATGGGGAGAAAGCGGGAGCAGGCAATTGAGTTGGATTATCAGCTATGATCATAATGAATGGTGGAGCAGGCTCAAAGGGCCGAATGGCCTACTCCTGCTCCTAGTTTCTATGTTTCTATGAGCGGCTTCACAGCAGAGCCATGTCCATGAGAATCCACCCAGCATGTCATGGCTGTTCCTCCAGTGTGCCCTTGCTGTCGGGTTCCAGTATCTCCTGCTCCTCGGATGTCCACAATGTAAGCAAGGCCCTGGCAGGTATTCCCTACTTCTGCACCTCGCACTTGTCAAGACGTGTTCTGCAACGGCGTGTTTTCCCACCGACATGGGCAAACGATCCAGCGGTGAGGGGGGCAATGACTCCGGCAGGCTGGCCTGGTAATGATATGCAAATGTTTTACAATAAGGTCCCCAATTCCCGACAGTGGGAAATGCGGCCTGCCATCAATGGGCTGAGCGGACTCATCACAAACTCATTTCACGATGTCGTGAAACTGATTTCTGACCTTCTCGCCATATTGTCCGCTCATGCCACCCAGCATGCCTGACGCCAGCGGGCATAGAAAATTCCACCCAGTCTCTCTCCTCTTTCAATTCTTGATCCAAGATTATATTGACTGACATGTGTTCCAGATGTTCCTTCACCTATTTAGTGTTTAAGTCGCCCATTACAATTTTTTCTAATTTATTCTTTGATGGGATGTGGGTGTCACTGGCAAGGCCAACATTTGTTGCTTATCCCTAATTGCCCTTAGACTTAGTGGCTTCTTAAGCCATTTCAAGAGGGCAGTTAAGAGTCAACCAAATTGCTGTGGGTCTGGAATCACATGTAGGCCAAACCAGGTAAGGGTGATGGATTTCTTTCTCTTTAGGGCATTAGTGAACCAGGTAGTTTTTTATGACCATCAATGCTAGTTTCATGGTTACCATTACTTTTAATTCCAGATTTTACTAGTTGAATTTCACCAGCTGCCATGGCGGCATTTGAACCTGTGCCCCCACAGCATTAGCCTGGGCTTCTAGATTTCTAGTCCAGCGACATTACCCCACATCAGTTGATTTCACTTGATCATAACACTTCAGGATGCGACCTTAAAATGCTTACATTTCCTGCTTATTATGATCTTGTGTCGGGGCACGAACTTGTAAGACAACCAGATCACGAGGTTATTCGATGATCTTAATCATGATCATTCTTTCTGAAATTGGCCAATAATCTTGAAATGATATCTTGTACCTTATGGTTGGTTACTAGGATTCCTACTCCATTCCTATGTTTCTCACCTCCCAAGAAATAAAGCACACGATTCTTGTTCCCTTCTGATCAGATTCTCGCTAACTTATTTCTGCAAGTCCCAGTAAGTCAATACAGTGTCTATCCATTACCTGTATAAAGTTTATCAAGCTTTTCCGCCTGATATAAAGTCCTCATATTCCATGTTCCTATTCTCAAGAAGCTACCTCTTCCGTTGAGTGTAATGGGCTGAGAAGCTGACCTCGCTATTGAGTTTAGGTCAACTTCACCATAAATTTGTTGGTTACTTTGTTGAACAAGGGCTTCTCCTTCGCTATCACTATCTACAACAGAATCAGTTGCAGGGGGCCCAAAGTCTTCCGTATCTCCTATACTTCGACGATGACTTTCCATGACTAACTATGGGGCTTATATTGTGTGAGGTCCCAGAGTCTTCACGGGTGACTGGCCACATTGCCTTACAAAGCATCATGACCGTGCCCTTGGGTGTGTCACACACCCTGCTGGTTTCCACCTTCTAAGCCATTGTCCAACTAACTTGTTGGAACTAACTTTGACCTCTTTTGCCATTCCCAGACTTCCTGCATACTGGAAGGCGATTATGCTTCCAAAGCACACCAGCTGAAGCTGCTGGGCCCCTCATTTAGTTTATCCTAACTGCTGAGTCAAGAACCCTGGGAATGACAGCTGGTGCGCACAACCAGCTACTTGGAGTCATAAGTGAGAGTCTACGGTGGATGAAAAGCGAAGTGCGCTATTTAATGTTAGTTTTTTTCTTAATATGCACATTGACTACTCACGGAACACAGAACTGAAGACACATCATCTAACAATATGGTACCATTTTCAGTCTCAGCTCTGACTATAAAAGATTTTCACTGCCACTGAAAATTGTCGGTAAATTCTTTCACTATTGTCTGGATGCTGCCATCTTCTGTGGCATTTATACTGTTCATATTACTGGGCATGTCTCTTGAGGGGAAAAAAAATGTAGAATTATTAGAGAGACCTTAAAGAAGCGCAGCATTTCATATTTGTAATGGCAGCTCTAGCATTCCCAGTTGTCTATATGACAACACCAAAACAGCAGCTGGCTATTTTAAGAAATAAATCAGTCCGAGAAACTCTTTAGCGCAGAGACTGCTCCATCTCGACACTGCCAAAAAAAACAAGCAACTGTGGTGGTGGGTTATGGTGGGGAGGGACACAAAATAGGAGCTTAGACCTGCACTGCACCAAAATGTATTTGTGATTGTGAAATGAAGCACAAATTAAATTTTGCCTTGATGCAGATTGAATTTTTTTCCCTATCCCCATCTAACTCAGACCACAGAAAAGTCATTACCAACCCTGTTCCACAAATCCGGTATAAAATGAATTTGAATTGATGCCACCCACACATATATAAAAAACATAATTCCAAAAACCCTTTATCTTGAGTTATGATTTTTTTTTGTTTGTTGCGTCTGTTTCATTGAATGTTTTTAATTCTATTTATTTGCTGACCCCCCTTTTCCTGTCCCCCAGTGATACCCATTGAACTGATTTGTCAGACTCCACATAAGAAAAAGAACTTTAAAAATATTAGAAAACTAATAGCCACCTCCCACGCCATTTGAATATTAAGAGTGAATAACAGAAGCAAGCTGTAGCTTTTAGTATGCATGAATCATCTACTTTCTTATTTACACGCATGATTAAAATTTTATTTTACTCTACAATGTCCAGTAACTTCCCCCCCAAATAATGTAATTTATTTAGACTCATTTAAACAGGGACAACATGAAGTACCGAATTCAACTCTGTAAGTAAACAGATAGAATACACATGCCAAGCTGAGAAACATTTACAGTTTTTAACATCTACTTTTCCAGTATGTAAACGATGCTGGGTCAATTATTTTGTATTAGTCTGCTGGGCTCAGTGTGCAAGTCCTGTGTAGTCCTCTTTCCCATGTTCTTGTAGTTTAAAAATGTCATTGCTGCAGTTCTTGACTTTGTGTGATGTTGTAAAATGGGTGAAAGTGAATCCATAGTTCTTTTTCCAGTAGTTTTTTTAAATTTATTCTTTCAGGGGATGTGGTTGTCATTGGCAAAGCCAGTATTTCATATGGGAGATTGAATACCCCTGGACTGAAACTTGAGGAAGGGAAGAGTAGGAGTTGGCTAGAATCTGTAATTATAAATATGGAGTTACAGAAATGCAATACAAATAGTTAATGACAAAGTTTCATGTTATTGTTAGAAAGAAGATAGCATACTTGGCAGAGGTGTAGTGTAAGGGTTAACACATAGGATATGCTCATGTATGATGTAAATGATTGTAGTAATTGTGGTTTTATTTAGTGTGTAATGTACCTTTAAGAATAATACTTGTTAGGCAAGATCACATGATCTGTAGTAACCAATAGGCGAGTACCATGGGCTACCTCAGCAGTCAGTGTAGAGATGGAGTTAGAGTTGAAAGCACACATGTAGTTGCTGCTGAGTATATTGTAACTAAACTTAATGTTTCCAACCAAGAAGTGTGTGCAGATCAACTCTGTTACTGATAGTACAACTCGACCACCTACAACAAACTGGTGATGAGGATAAATCAGATCCGGTACTGTCCCTCGCCCAGCTATTGTGAGTGTTTAAGATAATTAAAAATAAAGGAAAATATACTCACCAGGTATGCAGTTGCTTTAAGTTGGGGAAAGAACAGTCTGAATGGCTGAGAGGTCTCCCGGAGCACTCCCGGCATTTGGAGGATGTGCCGAAGTTGCTAGGCCCCTGAGTGGCAATCCACAGGACAGGTGAGTAGGGTAGGAGGGGAGGGGAAGAATCTACGCTTGCATTGTGGGGTAGACGGCAGCCCTGCAGACTCAGTGGGTTGGAGAGGCTGGCAAGTTATCAAGTTAAAGGAAGGAGGGCGGTCAGAGCAGAAAGCAATGCTGCAGTTTTAAATTTTTTAAAAAAGAGGACCTGCAGAATCACCCAGAGAGGGAAGAAGATTTCACTGCTGTGATTTTTTACTGAACAGGAATGAGGTTTTGCAAAGTTGAAAGCGCAGAAGGCCCACGATCGGAGGGATCCTGCCAAAACTCAAGCATGGGAAACACAGCACAGAAAGCTGACAGCTGCAGAGACAGCCCAAGTTAAAAAAAGGTGACTGCTCTAAAAGCGGCAATACATTTAAAGTGGTAAATACAAGAAAAATGGCTATGGGCAGAAAATTAGAAGAAACCCCAGAGAGAGGGCAGCTCTGTGGAAGGCAACACGAGAGCTCAGAGAGCGGGCAACTCTGTGGAAGAAAGCAAGTGGGCCCAGAGAGAGGGCAGAAGGCAGAAGGCAACCAGGGGCCCCCGATGGAGGACAATTCTGCGGAAGGCAACCAGGGACCCCCGATGGAGGGCAACTCTGCTGAAAGCAATCAGGTACCCCCGATGGAGAGCAACTCTGCAGAAGGCATCCAGGGACCCCCGAGACAGGGCAACTCTGCGGAAAGCAACAAGGGACCCCCGAGGGAGGGCAACACTGCAGAAGGCAACCAGGGACCCCCAAGAGAGGGCAACAAGAAATTAAACGGTTTAAAGAACAGTTGATTGTCCTTCAAAATCATATACAAAAGGAATGCATAACCATTCATTAGGCTGTCTCAAACAGTGGAATGGAAGCACAACAGAGGAAACATGAAGAGGGTTCAGGAGAAGCCCTGGGAGTTGAGTATAGCTGAATCCAGACAGGAGACAGGAGTTCGGAAAAACTCCAAGGCAGTGCCAGCTCAGTGAAGCTAGCTGTCTACCAAAGAGCTGAAGATCCCACAAAATGAAACCAAAGAGGCTCCGGAAGCAAAAGTTTCAGAATTTTCCAAGAAGCAGACAGATAATGAAATTTTGGGAGATTCAGCCACTGAGCTCAGACAAGTTGAGCTTGAGAGAAGTCTGGCCAATAGTGAAGTCAGAAAGAAGGCCGAGATTAAAGTCTGTGCTAGAAAGAAGAAGACCTGTAGAACGAAGATACAGAAATAGTAATAGGGCCTCCAACCGGCTATGGGGAAAGTGAGAGCCATAAGAGAGGCACCTGCGCCAAAGAACGCCTCAGAGCTCAAATCATTCCTAGGAATGATCAACTACAATGGGTGGTTCTTATTTAATTTGTCTACAGTGCTGGCCCACTGCATTCTCTACTCAACATTGGTCTGGGGAGGCGCCCCAGAAAGAAGCTTTCATAAAGGTAAAACAATTGTTGCACTCATCCAATCTATTAGTGCATTATGACCAGACGAAAGAATTGGTGCTGACATGTGACACACCTCCCTATGGAGTGGGAGCAGTGCTCTCTCATAGGATGGATGACGGCACAGAACGGCCAATAGATTACTTATCAAGAACGCCCACCACAGAGGTAAGGGGATACTCGCAGATAGAAAAAGAAGGCCTGTCTATCAACTTTGGTGTCAAGAAATTTCACCAGTACATTCACGGACGCCATTTTACAATCATTTCAGACCACAAACCATTGCTAGGATTGTTTAATGAGGACAAGGCTATACCACCCATAGCCTCAGCAAGAATACAACGATGGGCCTTAATTCTGCCAGCATACAAATACACTTTCGTACATAGGCCTGGCAATCAAATCGCAGACGGCGATGTCCTTAGTCATTTGCCTTTACAAGAAAATGATGAGCACGTCCCAGTTCCACAGGAACTTGTTTAACTGTTTAAATTTCTTTGACCCCTCACCGGTATATGCTCGACAGATCAGAGACTGGACAAGTCGGGACCCAGTCCTATCGCAAGTATGAGAACAAGTGCTACATGTTTGGTCACAGGAGCCCGTACCTGACTAAATGAAACCATACTTCAACAGAAGACATGAAATAATCAGCCAGGATGGCATCTTATTGTGGGGAGCATGAGTGATAGTTCCTCCAAAGGCAAGGGAGCCGCTTTTAATTGAACTACAAAGTGCGTATCCAGGAATTTCCTGAATGAAGACCATAGCACGCAGCTATCTGATGACCTAGGATAGATGGCAAAATAAAGGGTTTAGTAAAGCACTGTGTGCAATGTCAGCAACTGCAAATGTTGCCAGTGACAGCTCCATTACATCCATGGGAGTGGCCGGGTAGACCCTGGGTGCAGTTACACATTGACTACGTTCAACCTTTCCCGGGAACAATGTTTCTGCTCATTGTCAATGCCCATTCAAAATGGTTGGACTTATTTGAGGTGAAGTCACCAACGCTGGGCGCTACAATTGAGAAACTATGTCAGAGTTTTGCCATTCACGAACTTCCAGAAGTAGTTGTTTCTGATAACGACATGGCATTTACTAGTAGTCAGTTTCAACGGGTTAGCAGCCCCAGCGGTATCACTCATGTGAAAACTGCACCATACCAGACTTCCTCAAATGGACTGGCCAAAAGGGCAGTTCAAACATTCAAGGCAGGCATGAAAAAGCTAACTGGTGATTCCTTGGCAACCAAGCTAGCACGCTTTCTTTTTCATTACAAGATTAGCCCTCACACAACAACAGGTAGCACACCTGCGGAGTTATTGTTGAAACGCCATCTCAGGACAAGATTGAGCTTAATAATGCCGAATTTAGAGGGAAAGCTGAAAAGGAGACAGGGAAGCCAGAAAAACTAGACACAACTGGCATAGTTGCAAGAGGAAATATACTGTGGAAGAGACAGTATACATGAAGAACTGCAGGGAAGGATCAAAGTGGCTACTGGGTGAAATAAGTGCGATGACTGGACCTCTATCTTACCATGTGGATATGGAAGGCTGGATCATCCATAAACAGGTGGACCATTTAAGGAAGAGAGAGACAAATCATCAAGATTTGGTTGTACCAGTGATCATAACTGGGTCTGCGTTTCCTGTTGAGGATACTCAACCCAGGACTGTTTCTGTAAGAGTTGAGGATACCAAACTGCAATTGCCCACCAAAGCAATTGATGTTCAGGCAACTCCAGGAAAGGAGGTACCTGACAAAGAGTCTGAAGTCGTGGAGCTGTGATGTTCCACACGTACCAGGAAACCACCTGAAAGACTGAACTAGTAAATTTATTACCCAGTGTAAATATTATGTTGTCTTGAAAAAATGTACTTATAAATATAGTATGCATAACCGAGTTAAAGGGGGAGGAATGTAGTAATTATGATTTTATTTAGTGAGTAATTTATCTTTAAGAATAATACTTGTTAGGAAAATCACATGATCTTTGGTAACCAATAGGAGAGTAACACTGGCTACCTCAGCAGTCAGTGTAGAGATGAATTTGAAGATGAAAGCACACGTGTAGTTGCTGCTAAGTATATTGTAAATAAACTTAGGGAAGGATTTTCCACTCGGCGTGCAGGCGCGCACCGACACACCCAAGCATGAAACAGCATGCGAAGACGTTGGGTGAGCGCCCCAGCATCATTGTGAACTCATGAGATATTTCGGTCCACGGGCGCTCGCAAGAGTCGGCAGCGGGACTGCTGACAATTAAAAGGCCTATTAAGGCCATTACTCAATTAATTCACCTGCATTTTTCGCAGCCTGTCCCAGGTGGGCGAATCAGTCATGTGGCCTTTGGATTTTTGAGGATGAGGTTTCTGTAATTACATTTTTTTTTAAATGTTTAGGCAGAGTTTTTAAAATCTACATGCTAAGGTGAATGAGTCCGCTGTTTTTTTCCAGAATTTTAAAAACTTTATTAATTGGTTTAAAATACTTCATTGCGCGCTCCCCTGCACCTGTGCTGACTTCAGTGCTTGCCCTACCCCCCCGCCCCGGCAGCACTGAGCCGTTAATTGGCCAGCCAGCTTGAAATCACAGTCGGGGGCCAATCGTGGGCAGCAGGTCGTTTCCTGGCCATTCCCAGGCCCGCCCGCCATACTCGCTCTACGACCTGAAAATCCTGCCCTTAATGTTTCCACCCAAGAAGTGTCTGTGGATCAACTCTATCATTTACAGTACAACTGAGCCACCCTACAACAGTGGTGTACTACTGGCATCAGTCAGTCATGCATTAGACTCTCATCAGAGAGGTTGCGATCATTGCTGAAGTGCAATGTGCCTACTTTGTAAGCTGTTTAGATGCAGTGCTAATAAACAAGTGTTAAGCAGATACAAAAGTATGTCTACAGTCTGCCTAAGAACCAAACCCTACTCCTAGAGTCCGTGATAGAAGAACACACCTCACAGCAATCTCTAAATGTTAGTATTGCTCCCATTTGTTATATATTTATTTAGAATATGTACTAGTCGGTTAATAGATTGTATTTTGAATTTTCTTTTTCTGGTAAACAGAACATTGACGTATCACTGTTTGTATTATTTTTCCTTCTTTTGTCTTGCTCCGTGCTGAGGTGTTTGAGGCAGCGACAAGCACAATAAAATGATCTGTGGTAACTGGTGAAAGCCTGCCCTCTACAGATCTCAATGCATTGAAAGTGTCCCTGATGGTTAATGTGGCTTAGATATTTTCTTTAGATGAAGAAGGATATTCAAAGAGACAATTAAATGTGGAGACATACTGTAGGCTCCCCCAGAAAGGTAATCACATAACCTGGATATCTTAATGTCATTTGAAAATTAGCATAAATCTACCTGATATCAAGGTCTCCTGGATTAGAATCACAGCAAAGAAATTGGACAGTGCCTGTAAATGGGCATAGGCATCACAGTGCAGAATTGAACTGCACCCATTTCTTTTGACTTTTTTATGCTGATTTGCATGATAGCTGCGTGCAGCCAGCACAAAACATGCTGCTGAGTGGCTGCATGCCTCAGCCAGGGGCCCAGCAAGTTTGTGCAATAATAGCACCACTTAAAGTTAGCCTGTACCTCTTAAAGGGGAGGTGTGTTCTGATAGGAGAAAATGATGGAACTGGTTTCAGAAGAGAGTGTGAGCAAGAAGAATTCTGGGTTAAGGTGCAACAGCGCTGAGGGCATGTTGCAAGGTTTTTAGACATTAGCACTGGATGCCTTGTGGAGGAGGTGGACAGCAGGAAGAGTGACTCTCTATGCACAGGTGGCCAGGAGATGTTCCAGGCAAAGTGGACAGAGTTTAATGTAGGCTTGCCAGCTGGCTGGAGAGCTGGCAAGAACCCCATGTCGCCTCTTTTCAGGAAGGCCTGCCAAATTAATTGCCTCTTCATTGCTCAGAGGGGCCACTGGGGAGGCAGTGGCTGCTGCTGGTAATGCACCCGCTTGATGCCCAGGATTGCCAAGAGACCAGGGCCCACAGGTGAATGATGGCAGGAGGGGAATCACAGGAAGGGGGTTGCAGGGGAGGGGAACATGTGTCGGCATCGAGGGCAGGGAGATAGCTCTCAGCAGGCACAGAAGGCTGTGGAGGCCAGGTCATTGAGTGTATTTAAGACCAACATAGATAGGTTTTTGATTGGTAAGGGGATCAAAGGATACAGGGAGAAGGCGGGAGAATGGGGCTGAGAAACTTATCTGCCATGATTGAATGGTGGAGCAGACTTGATGGGCCGAATGGCCTAATTTCTGCTCCTATGTCTTATGGTCTTATGGCCCATCCCTTCATCCCAATGTCAGGACCCTTGATCAGATACTGTGCGCCTTTGAATGAGAGTCAGCCCCCCACCCCACCCCACCACCCCGCTCCAAAAGCACTGAAAGCCACAAGCAACCCTAACAGGGTTTTCCTTTTGAACTTCCCACATGGTGAATCGCCCTCCCTCCACTGGATGAATATCAGCAGGGGCAGGAGGAGGCCCTTAAGTGGGTATTAATTTCTCATTTAAAGGCTTCATTTGGGGGGATGGGGAGGCCATCCACAAGTCTTCCCGCCTTGGACTTAATGCCCCCTACCACCAAACTCACCGCGAGGGAGTGCATTAAATCCCACCCATGTCTGAAGGCTGTTGGAGCAGATAGTCATTACGGTCAATGTCAACAGTGCATCCCTGGATGCAATGCTGCAAGAAGTTCAATGACCATTCACAAATGGCCAAGTCATCGAATTCGCCTTCACGTGCTACATCTCACAAACTGGACCATTAGCCTCACACACTGCTCAGTCAGCATACCTCCAAAATTCACCTACCAACGATCTCTACCAATCAGGACTCAGACCTAACCCCACACACTGTTGCAAGTCTCACACTCACATCCCACAGCTTGCACACAATGCCAGCTATTCAACCATGGCAGCCACATCACCCATACACACTGCACCACTCTTGCAAGATAAGGAGGCACATAACCGGAGGTAGTAGCTTCGATCAGCTAGGTATGGCTGCATGTCTTTATCCCTCATGGAGAGGATGGTACTTGACATCATTGGAGTGATCATGAATTAAGGTCGTGGCCAAAGGCTGGGCTGAAACCATTGAAGACAACTGTATGCTCATATCTAATCCTCCTACTCATATCCCACTCCCACCTCATTTTACAATCCCTCCAAATTTCCAAACTGCAGATGGTGCAAGAATACATCTTTTGCATTTCCCCACCAACTCCCATCTTGTCACTGCACCCTTGTGACATTCTCTTTTAAGATATCCATGAACAGCCACCTGCACAGGAGATATCATAGAGAAAGAGGTGAAACTGAAACAGCAAGAAGACAGTGATGAAGAAGAAACACTGTTACCAGCTCAGATACTGACACCGCGCATCCTTTATAGGATACTTTAGATGCAGGTTCTGCAGGTGGTGAGACAACGGGCAAGGGTGAGCTGCACGAGGGCGTGGCACAAGTGCAGCTCAGCTGCCACTTCACAGGAGGGTGAAGTCGCAGATGAGTTTCTGCTGCAGTGGACTCAGATGAGAACTTTGATGGTATGTGTGGTAAAGTGGAGTACATGTACCTTTAAGAGAACGAAAATGGACTAACCATGTGACAGTACTGACTAATTACTGTACAGCGCGGGCTACTGGTTAACTGTAAATCTGCAGCTGGAGGTGGTTGTGGGAGCACTTAAGGATTTAGTGCTCTGTCTTCTGTTGCAATAAACAATCACAGTTTACTCTTATGTCAGTCTCTCTCCGTTATTGATAATGAGCATCAACTAACAAGTGAATATGAAGGCATACAATTCGAGCTTACTTGACCAGCGGACTCATAGGCTCAAGATATAAAAATATGGCCTGCAGAAAAAGGCTGATAGGTCTGCACATAGAAATACTTGGGGCAGGATTTTACGGTCATCAGGCGGGCATGGTGAGCCGGCCAGCTCAGGAGGGGCCAAGAAACTGTCCGCTGCCAGCGATCGGCCCCAACCACAATTTCATGCTGGCTGGCCAATTAACAGCCAGCCAGTGTGAAAGACACGCTGAACGGTTCAGCGCTGCCGGGGTTAGGGGCACGAGGAGCATGAGCGCAAAAGTCTGTGCATGCATGGTGGAGCGTGCACTGAAAGCTCCCTGAGGGAGCTGCCTCAGGAGGCTGAAGAATATTAAAAGCAAAAAGAAAGATTTTTAAAATGTTAAAAACATGTCCCAACATAGAACTCTGTAACAATCGCAGAAACATAATAAAAATTATGGTCAAAAATGTTTCTATTTTTTTAATTACTGTTGGAAATCTCATCCCGCCTGTGGTTGAGGTTTCCAAAAAAATCCAAAGGCCATCTGGCCGATTCGCCCACCTGCCAACCATATGATTGGACGGGCAGCAAAAAATTGCTTTTAATTATTTGATTAAGGGCCTTAACAGGCCTCTTAATTGTCGGCTGGCATGCTGCCGACTCTCGTGTGCTTTTACACCCGATTGGGCCGGGCACGCACCCGCCGTGGGACGTAAATTTCTGCTCTTGATGTATTAGTAGGCCGGTCAATGTCAAAGAGGATAAGGTGTGTGGGGATTTTTGATGATGGGGAATTGGATTGGTTGATTTTATCATAGCTTGTTCACCGTGGATAGCCCAGCCAGAAAGGGGATACGATTGTTGCCTCTTCTGTTTCTCTTTCTCCTTCTCCTCCTCATCAGCTAATCGCCTGGTAACCAGCGTTGTGCCCGCATTGTGGTAAGGTTGTGCACCACAATGAATCTTGACCACACTCTGCCAAGTTGTGCTGGGCTCCCCCCAAGTGCCCCAGGCAAATGAAGCATTGTCTATGCACCTCAATTGTCTGCTCAATCACACATTGTGTAGCAGCATAGATTTCGATACATGCATGCTGCCCATGTGTCCGTTGGTTGAGCAAGAGTCATGGGCTAGGTAGTCAATGAAAAGCCCTTGTTGCCATGGCACCCTGCAACATGGGATAGTCTGCAATCCTGCGGATTCATGCACTCATTCTCCAGCTTCCCTATGGCAAGATGGAATGAAATCTATTTAGTTCCGCTGAATGTGGACCATCAGTAACTTCCCTTATCCAACAGTGGATGGCAAACTGAGAGATGATGCAAGTATCACCTACTCCAGCCTGGAAGGAGCCACACGCATAAAAGTTCATAGTCACAAACATTTTCCCAATCACAGGCAATACTGTTCTCGGCAGTTCTGTCTGTGAAGGTGGCAGATTTTATTGAGAACATCCTTGGCGAAGTGGGGACATATGACATATTGTTCCTCACTGAAATTCAGGTAGAACGTTCTGTGAACACTCTGGGTGAATATGGCCTTCTGCTGAGACCCCTTTTCCCCCTCTCCCCACTCCCTCTTCCAGCAGCTTGTCCTGTTATCGATCATCCCTGCTCATTCTTCCTGTCATGCTGCAGGCCAAGGCAGATGTAAACAATTGCACCCATGTCTAGTAGCAAGTTGTTTGTACCGAACCCTTCAGCACATACTACACTGTTCCCTGTTGATTTTAGCAACTTTAAACAACTCTAGAAACCACCAAACGCTTCTACAATTACAGCAAGAGCCAGGAGAAATAAATCAGCAAGCAAACTTAAGTAGTTGATGATCCATTTAAATGCAGTTAGGGTGCCCTTTGTGCTGCTGAGCACAGTTCAGTTGTGCAAGGGTAAGGGTGAGCATTAGCTGGAGGGCTAAGCTCCTAAATGACAGCACTGATGTCAAATCAACTTTTTGACGTCACAATCCAACTACGCTGCACTATTCTGGTGAACACTCTCTGCATGTGAACTAACAATCCTACAAAAATGGGGTTCTGCACAGCTGGTAACTGAAATCTGTTCTCACAGGTCATGGATGCCATTTTGTAGGTAAAATGTCACTCACAGTGCTGAAAAACCTGCCCTACGGAACCAAATTTCAGAGCAATAGAATCATATAGCACAGAAGGTAGCCATTCGACAGATTATACTTATACTGGTTCATTGAAAGAGCTACTCAATTAGTGCCACTCCATCATTATTTCCCCATAGCGCTACAATTTTCTCATTTTCAAATATATATCCAATTCGTTATTTGAAAGTTATTATTGAATCAGCTCCCACCACTCTTTCAGGCACTGTGTTCTAGATCGTAACAATTTATTGCATAAAAACATCTTCCTCATTTTCTACCTATTTTCCTAGTAATCTTAACTCTGGTTACTGACCCACCTGTCAGTCAAAAATGTTTCTTCCACCTACTCCGTCACAACCCTTCATAAATTTGAACACCTCTCTTTTATCTGCCTTTCTCCTTCTCTGCTCTACAGTACTCAGTTGGACTGTAGAATGCAAATTGGAAACCAGACAGTTTTCTAACAAGAACAAAAAGTGCTGGAAAAACTCAGCAGGTCTGACAGCATCTGGGGAGAGAAAGACAGAGTTACCATTTCGAGTCCATATGACTCTTCAGATTCTGAAGAAGAGTCATACGGACTCGGAACGTTAACTCTGTCTTTCTCTCCCCAGATGCTGTCAGACCTGCTGAGTTTTTCCAGCACTTTTTGTTTTTGTTTCAGATTTCCAACTTCAGCAGTATTTTGCCTTTATCTTAGTTTTCTAACAAGTCTCAGAGCTCTAAGAATTAATTAATGTGACCTAAACATTGAATGGAGTGTTTCCTTTCAGCTGAGTGCTTAATATTGGGAAAATAAATGGCAGAGGGACCTAACTAAAGGTGATACGTATGAAGGTGACCTCCAAAGTTATCAGGTTAAAAATATACAATGGCATCACAGTAACAACCCTCTCCCAAGCACCAAAAAAAATCACCAGGCACCAGGAAGGTGGATTATCCTAATTTTAAATTTCTGAGATTCTGCCACTTTTAAAACAATATCATTCACTTTATTCAAGACGTGTGATATAAATGATCTTTGTTGGATTGTGTTCATTGTTATATAGTAGATTGCAAAACATCCATCATGGTATTCCTTGGATCACATAATAAGACTAATTTCACAATCTAACTCTCCCAATGGGGGAGCAACACTCTCAGAAAACGCAAAGCAGCAAATTGCAGGAATCCGGCCTGTTGGTCTTAAAGATGAATGGGAGCAAAATCTATTGGCTGACCTGCCTGCCTTTTCCCCTGAACAAACTCCCTGTCAGTGCGACTCTCAACCGGAAGATGAAATCATGGCATCATCCCCAACATGAAAAAGAGGCCTCACCTGTATTTGAATGCAACATTATCCTTCTGTTGATCAGGTGCATAAGACATTGGAGGAGTCAACAACTGCACAGAAGACCTTAATGGTTCCTCTGTTGCTGTTATGAGATGTTGAAAAATTGTTATAATGAGATATCCTCCTGAGCAAGAGTGGCAAGCCGAAAAATTACCTCAGAGATTATTGACTGATTCCCACAGTTTTGTCAGCAGGTGCTCCTGCTATAGAAGCTGAGCTCTTCCCTAGTGCCTGTCAGAATTCATAACATGCAAAGTCTCCTGATAAATCTTAAAAAGGTCATGCTTTGTAATTAAAATCATGGGACTGGCTTTTATGAGACACCAGCAGGCGGAAAAGCAGGCAGATGGAGCTTTAAAGCAGGATGCATGCCATCGATTATGTGCCCGCTGCTGGTCTGCCTGTTTCGCCATGATTTTACCAGCAGAGAGTGAGGCATCAGATGGGTCGTCCACCCGTGGCCCAATTGAGGCCCTCAAGTGGGCAACTAGTGCCAACTTAACAGCCTTATCGCACTGCTGCTCAAAGTTAACGGGCAGTGGGAGAGGATTGCGCCCAATGTGCCCAGCATGTTTGACCCTGTGGGTTGCTGGCCAGTGAAAGGAGAGGGTGGACACTTCTTTTCCCAGTCCTCAGTGTCAATGGGAGGCCTCACCCACAGATTTTGCTCTCTGTCTCTACCCTCCCCCCACTGCCCAGTCCAACAAGCACCCCCCTACCCAAGATCTGCCAACCCGGGCTAAGCTGGAGTCCGGTCCATTGCCGAAAGCCTCCTCAATATCCTTGGTGCAGTATTGGCAGTGTCCACTGCTCCCGGTGATATTGCTGATTGGCCAGCAGCTCTGCAGGACTTCCTCCTGGGTGGGGGAGGAAGTCTCACCTCATAATAATTAAAAGCCCATTGGCTGAGAAATTAATGGGGTTCGAGCCAGTAAAGTGGAGGTGGGCTTGTCCCCAACATTTACATTAGTGTTTGGGGAGCCTGACCGCAGAGTATGATCCAGCCCATGGAACCTTACAGCAAAGAAAGAGGTAATTCAGCCCATCATGGCTGAGCTGGTTCTTTTGAAAGAGCTATCTAACTTGGTCCCACACCCAAGATTTTTACTTTTATATATGTCTTTTGAAAGTTACTGTGGAATCTGATTCCGCCACCACCGTCCCACACCGCCACCCCCACCCCCCTGACCACCCCACCCTCTCAAATCATGTATTCCAGATCTTAACAACCCGCTATGTGAAAACATAACTCCTCTAGTTCTTTTGCCAACTATTTTAAAGTCCATGATTTCTGCTTACTGATCCATTAGCCGGAGAAAAGTTTCTCCCTCCTTTCAGCATCAAAGCCCCTCATAACTTTGAATATTTCTATTTGGCCTCCCCTTAATTTTCTCTGCTCTAAAGCAAACAATACCAACTTCTACAAGACACTACTGAAGTCCCTCATCCCTACTACCATCCTGGTAAACCTCCTCTGTACTCTCTCCAAGTCCTTGACACCCTAAAGTACAGAGTCAAGGATTTTATACAATATTGCAACTGAGGCTGAACCATTGACTTGTAATGGTTTAGCATGATTTCCATGTTTTTGTATTCAATCCCCCTATTTACAAAGCCAGGAAATGTCTTATCAGCTTGCATGACCACTTTCAAAGATTTGTGTATATGTACTCCAGGTTTTGTATGCCCTTTAGAATGGTACCACTTAGATTATGTTGCGATTCTATGTTATTTCTCCCAGAGTGCATCACTTTATACTTATCCATAATAAATTGCATCCTTTGTGTGTGTGCCCATGGCAAAATTGGCAATTTTATTTTGTTGTAAGTTTTGCTGTTTGTGTTAAATTCTATTTCCTTGCTGATTAAATTATTGTTGCCTCTTCATCCTACTGATGTCATTTATTATTTGCAATTGCTTCATTTTCTCATACTTCAAATAAAACTTTAAAGCATACCAGAAAGTTGGCTGCCTCCAAATATCCCTTTTGAGTGGGTTGAGCGAAAAGAAGCAAGTATTACAGAGGCTTGGTATATACATATTTTGGTATCTATAACCTATCAAAGGAATGAATTTCCAAGCTCTTTGTCTTTCTAAACTTTTGTGTGCGTACCATTGATCGTCAGTTATGTCGAAAGATTAACCCATTTTTCTCATAAATGTGTGTATATCCTAAATTGTTGATGCCAACAGATCTTGATGCTCTGATCTGAAATTTAAATTTTGGACTTCGTAGAATCATTAAATAACTTAGCTAATCTAGATATTCACCATATATTGAACGCTCACTAATTTTCCTCTCAGCAATATTCATTTAGACAATGACAAAACAGTTCATCCAAATTAGACCAGAGAGAAAGATTTTCTGTTCTTCGTTAACTCCAGCCAAAATCTCAAGTGATGAAAGATAATAAATATTATTGGAAAAAGTGCAGCCCATACAACATATGTTAGAATTTCAAGCAGGACTTCATATAGTGAAGAATGCCAATTATGTGATTATTCCATATTTTTAATTTTAGAAATCCCCTATGAAACTGGATGGCAAATAACATGCATTAATAGGAATTTAGGCATAGATGAAGCAATGGACACATGAACATACAATTTGGGAGCAGGAGTTGGCCATTCAGCCCCTTGAGACTGCTCCGCCATTCAATAAGATCATGGCTGATCTGATTGTGGCCTCAACTCCTCATTCCACCATCCCCAGTAACCTTTGACTCCCTTGTTAGTTAAGAATCTATTTACCTCGCCTTAAAAGTATTGATTGACCCTGCCTCCTCATCTACTCTCTGGGGAAGAGAGTTTCAAATATTCATGACCCTCTGAGAGAAAATATTTCTTCTCATATCCGTCTTAAATGGGAGGCAATTTATTTTTAAACTACAGCCCCCACCCCCCCGGTTCTAGTCTCTCCTACATAGGGAAACATCCTTTCAGCATTTTTATAAAGTTGATCTTCCAGGCAAGTTTTCTCAGTAGATACATTTAACTTTATTTAGAAGACAGCAGCAGCAACTATATGCGTGCATCAAACTCTATAACTAAAGAAGTACTCTCCTTCTAGAGGTTCCCCGCGCTGCTAACTCATTTGTTTACATAGATCAAGTGATCTTACAACATAGGATTATTCTTAAAGCTACAGTCCTACATTTATCTGAACTATAATTACTATATTCCTCCCCCTCTAATTTTCCTGGACATTTTGTATTTACAAGGATATTTATCTCATGACATTACAATATTCACACAGGTCATGAAATTACAAGTTCAGCCTTTCAAGTGGTTTCCTGATCCGTGTGAAATGTCGTAACTCCACAACTTCCTATTCTTTGCAGGAACCACATTCTCTGGAACCGTATTAACATCAGGCACCTCATTAGCCACAGGCTATTCAGTGTCTTCCACTCTGACAGAGATATTGGGCATGTCTATCTTTGATTGAGCAACTTCAACAGCAACTACAGGTTCAGCAGTGGTTACATGTGGAACATCATTTTGTCAAGGTATCTCCCTTCTCCTTAAATGATCCACATGCTTACGGGTGATCCAGCTCTCCACTTCCATGTGGTACAACAATGGTCCAATCACAGAACTCAGCTTACCAGGTAACCACTTCAGTCCTCCACTGAAATCCCTTACATATGCTGCTTCTCCAACAGTAAATTGTCGCTCACGACTATGCAAATCATGAGTTGCTTTTTGTTCCCTTGACTTTTCTCCACGTTCCCCTCTAAATTGGGAAATATCAGGTTTAGTCTTGTTCGAAGGCAGTGCCTCATCAGTAATTTCTGCGTGCCTTCCTTCTACCACAGAATTTAGTCTTGGCCTTCTTTTTGACTTCACTGTCGGCCAGACTTCGCTCAGATCCAATCTCAACTTGTCTTAGTTCAGTAGTAAAGCTACCCATAACTTCATTACCTATTATCATCCTGAAAAGTTCTACGACTTTTGGCTTTCAAAGCTCTTTAACTTCATTCAGCTGATTCTTCAGCTCTTCTGTCTCCTTCTTGTATCTGTTGGCTTCCTCCTGGAACTTTGAACATTGCTGTGCCTTCTCTGCCAACTGGTTCTTCAATTTGTTCAGAGTGACATCAAATTCTTCCTGTTTCTCTTCGTAATGTTCCAGAGGCACAAACTTTGACCTGAGGGATACTTGTAGTGTGTGAAGATCTTTCTTGAAGATGTGCGAAGGTTTTGTAGTGTGTGAAGGTTTTCCTTTTCTTTGTGAAGCTCACTTGCTTTATCTTGAATTCTGTAATTCAGCGGAGTCTCCTTGAGTTTCTTCTGTTTTTCCATGTCATCGCTTAAGACAGTCTTCATTTCTTCAGGTTGCTGAATGCTTACACACGCCTTTTTCATCCTGTTGCAGTCCTTGGACTCTCCAGGCTCTTTCTGAAGCACCTTGCCTTGTTCCCTTTTCCGACTCAAGAGCTCTTCCAGCTTCCTTTTGAAATCTCACTGGCCAATCAAGGTTAATTTCCCTCAACCAATTTCAGAAAGCTCAGTCCTCTACCTTCTAATACCATCACAGGTAGATATGCTGTTTGGTGTTTGTAATGAACTGTTACTCTGGTGATACTTTTTACCTGGATTTCTTCACCTGTGTACATTTTCAACTTGGCAAATGTTTGTTTCAAATTTAATTGTTGACCACCTTTATTTAAATATCTGAAAGTGTGTTCTCCTATTATAGTGGTAGAAGCACCCTTGTCTACCTCAATTTTTAATGGTTTACCATTCACTTGCACTGTGACAATGATTGACTCTGCCTTCCCATCTTTCATGTTGAATAATGAATAAATGTCAGAATTGGTTGTTTCTGGCTCTTCTACACTATATACTTCAGTGGGCTTCGATTTTTGCCTGGAAGCCTGTTTAAATCTCACTTTGCAATGTTTCAATATGTGTCCACTTCTGTGACAAAAATAACACTCTACCTTTTTAAATTGCCAATTGTTAGGAGCATGATTGTTGCCACGTCGATGAAAATTAGTTTTCGACTTTGCTGCTAAGCTGTTTCCTCTCAATTTTCGGTTAGCGGGGGCTGTTTCCCGCTTCATGGCGGAGTCCTAGCTTTTCGTGCTACTTTCAGCTGACTGTTCCCACCCAGCTAGGAGAACAGCGCCATTTTGCTCCCCTTGAATCACTGGTGAATCCCCTACAGCGCTTTCCATCCCAAGCACTATTTCTAATGCTTTCTTAAAATCAAGATTCAGTTCAGCCAGCAATCTTCACTGAATAGCATCCTCCTGCACATCACATACCAAATGATCCCTGAGCATGTCATTCAGGGTTTCACCGAAATCACAATATTCTGTTAGTTGTTTTAATTTTGCCATGTAGGTAGCAATGGTCTCTCCAGGGGCTCTATTCCGTGAATTGTACCTGAATCTGTGCATTGTGACTGAGGGCTTGGGTTGGAAATGGTGCCAGGAATAAACATCAGAAACATTCAAAGATGGAAATGATTTATTTAGATTAGGTGGGTGTGCTTCTTGCAGCACTCATTCCTGATTTTTGAATGTCCTGCTTTTCACTCGCCACTTGTTGAACTCACAAAGCACAGAATTATATTGTAATGCTGCCCTGTATTGCGATAGATGACCTAAGGGGAAAACAAGAGCAAAGGCTTAGAAGAATACTCTCAATCACAAATAATGATTACACCTAAGGCCATAAATGAATGCCAAGTAACAGTTTCCTGTCTCTAGCAGAGAAGCAGTGGATGTAAAGACTGAGGCTAGCAAGGTAGGTTATTGACTTGGACCACATCCTAAAGAACCCTGAATATCATGGTCATTCTCCAGTCACCACTGGTCTTCCTGTGATAATCAATATAGCATCAGCTCTCAGTTTCCATGTGCTACCGGTAGCTTTTGGGTCTCAGAAAAGAGATGCTTTGGAATAAGGTACTATTTGGTCCACACAGCCAATAAGTTGGTTCCCAACACTAAATTAATTTTTGCTAAGGGTTATATCTACATTTCCAAAGGTTAGAAGGTTTCTACAAATTTCCACAACCCCCACTATTCAGCAAATGATTGAATCTGCGCGTACTATTCTTTGGACCTTGGTCTGCCATACCATAGCATGCATAAATAAAAAAGACTTCCGCTCCTTTACATTTCAGATGACTCATTATCCTTATTTATTTGATTATAGATGTTAATACCTTCTTCTCTGAAAGTACCTCCAGAGTCAATCTGATGTTAGTGAGTCTACCAAGGAAAGAGGCTTAATACTGGGATGCCTGGACTATTCTTTACTTCTTTGACACTTGACACCCTTGTACAACATGCACCATTGGCTGAACTGCAGTAAAATGAAGAGCATTTCCAGATGAAGGTCCTAGTGTAACAGATCTTTGGCATTGTCAAACAGTGTGTCAAAACCTAGACAACTCTGGTAGTTGCCTCAAGCATATCTCTTGAAATGATGGCCAAAGTTATGACTGTGCACTGCAGATTACACAGTGCTGATATTGACACTGATGATTAAAAGGCACAAGTGCAAGAGAAGAATGAAGAAGGGCAATCATATCTACTTAGAGGAAGAAGGACCTTAGGCAGTATGAGAACCACCATAGCAATTTGTTGATTGTTTCTTCCACTGAATTCATGTCTGTCCATTCAGCATTGTTAACACAAGCATATGCTGATAACTCCAGGAGTAGTGATTTAA
This sequence comes from Cetorhinus maximus, assembly GCF_964194155.1. Classification (NCBI taxonomy): domain Eukaryota; kingdom Metazoa; phylum Chordata; class Chondrichthyes; order Lamniformes; family Cetorhinidae; genus Cetorhinus; species Cetorhinus maximus. Next base: position 96,490,605 of record NC_135885.1, read on the forward strand.
TTAATGGCAACATCTGTTTAACTGGAATGTGCATGACTGTAGAGGTCTGCTTGTGTATCCCAAGTGTTTTGTGTAAGGTAAGTTTGGAAGGGAAGTCTCGCAATTGGTGAGGGTGGGGGTCCTGGGTCATCAGTAGACCAAATTATTTCTGCAGGAGTTGCATTCCCGCTCTTTATGGACCCATAAAATTAAAATAGTCTGCCAAAACTCACTACCTGGTCTCACACTTAAATATCAGCCCTGGGTACAAGGTATTTAAGAGCAACTAGCATCTGTGGAATTGCACTGCATCTAGGAGTTAACACCTTCCTCAGAGCAGGGCACAAAAAACGGCACCCTTTTTTTTACTTGCTTTATATTTTTATATTCGTTCATGGGATGCAGGTGTCGCTGGCTCGACCAGAATTTATTGCCCATTCCTAATTGCCCTTGTCCAGAGGGCATTTAAGAGTCCACCACATGGCTGTAAGGATGGCAGATTTCCTTCCCTAAAAGAAATTAGTGAATCAGATGGGTTTTTACGATAATCAGCAATGGTTTTATGGTCTTCATCAAACTTTTAACTCCATTTTTATTGAATTCAAATTTCACCATTTCCCGGGTCCCCAGAGCATTACCCTGGGTCTCTGGAATAATGGTCCAGCGACAATATCACTATGCCACCACCTCCCCCATTTCTTTGCATTCTCCCTCCCTCCAATTTTCTTTTTATCTGTCCATTTTACCTATTTTATTGAAAACCCTCATGATTTCATTATATTCTCTGCATCTTTCCTTGCTACGTTGTACAATATGCTATCTATCTGCTCACCTTGAGTTAGCAGTGACCAATTATCACATATCATTACTTATTTCTATGCAAATGTTTTTGTAATCTTCACTCTATTCCCAGCCTTTTCAATTATGCACCCCTTTCTAGCTTAGTAGCTCTATCTTTAAAACTGTATTGCGCACTCGTAGCTCCAGCTCTATTTTCAGCTTGTAGCCATGCTTCTCGTGTTAATAATGTCAATATTTCAATGAGCTATGTAAACTTTGAAATCCAATAATTTATTTCAAATGTCCGTTGCATTAATATTGAAGTGCCTTCATCATCTTCTCCTTTTGAATCTTTTGTTACATTTACGTACTTTTCTTTTACCTTCAACTTTATTTTTGTGATCTCTTCATTAGCGGTAACCAATATGTTCATCAAACCCTAACTCCCTTTCTGCAGAATTTAAGTCAGGTGAACATTGATTCTCACTTTTATGTTTTAGATGAACAACTTATCTCCCAAAAAGTTTTGTAAAGGCCATTGTTCCTGAAAGAGAGAATTTTCTAGACCATCCCCAAATGGATGAGTCTGGAAGTCTCAATCCCTGATCTGCTGATCCATGGTGGGAATAGAGGCACTGCATTTGGATTTAGAATATCGGAGCTGGGAAGAAGAGACACATTGACCAGTATTCCTTCCAAATTATTATCCAATTGAAATGTATACAATAACCTGCCTTTAATGCCTAAAACATCTGATGACACTTCACAAAGCGTTATCAGACAAAATTTAACACCAAGAAACAGATATTAGGCCAGGTGGCCCAATAGGTCACCAAGAAAGTGAAGGACACACAAGAGTTCAGAGTTGAAGTAATAAAGAGCTCTCAGGGGTAGTCTGGGGGTGGTGGTGGGTGGGGGGAGGGGTGTTGTATGGCTGGAGAAGATTACAGAGATTTGGAAGGACGTGATCTTGGGGGGGATTTGAACGCATGGATGAGAATTTTAAAATTGAGGCATTGGTGGATGGAGTCAATTTAGGTCAGTGAACAGAGGGATGATGGGTGAACAGGATGGTGTGAATTAGGATATGGACAGCAGAAATTTGAATGAACTCAAGCCCACGCGTGGAGGAAGATGGGAGGCCATCCCGAGGCACAGTTAATGAATAAGAATGGAGTTGGCCTCAGCTGTACAATTCCCAACAGGCAAGCAATCAGCCAGTATTCATTGTCTATGTACACACATGAAGAGTATATAATGAGCAAGTAACAATGGAGCCAGGCACTTCCCTTGTGGAGGAGTCTAGGACCAGAGGGCATAATCTCAGAGTAAGGGGTCACCCATATAAAACAGAGATTAGGAGGAATTTCTTCTCTCAGAGGGTAGTCAATCTGTGGAATTCTTTACTGCAGAGGGCTGTAGAGGCTGGGTCGTTAATTATATACAAGGCTGAGATAGACAGATTTTTAATCAGTAAGAGGATCAAGGGTTATGGGGAAAAGGCAGGAAAGTGGAGGATTATCAGATCAGCCATGATATCATTGAATGGCGGAGCAGAGTTGATTGGCCGAATGGCCTACTTCTGCTCCTACGTGTTATGGTCTATGGTCTTATAGCAGATGGTAAGAGCAGGAGAGTTTCCTGGTCAGCCATGAGATGGAAAGAAAGTCAGAGCCTCTACCATCAGTATCTAAAGTTCCAGACCACAGCATGCATGTAAAAATTCATGTTACCACATCAACTTGGACTCCCTATGTGATCTACAATACACCACCACTTTAAGGCACTCCAATTATCTAGAAAGATAATTTTCTCTTACCACCCAATGAGCTAGTCAATAAACTCTATTCCCTGGTTAGCACTGGTGCACTTTATATTATTTCTTTAGTTCTTTGGGTTGTTTATAATTACATTTGGCTCCACGTGTTTTAAGAAGGAGAAGACAATCTCACTTACCATCTCATCCAGGACTTTTCTCTGGATCTGCTCTGACCCTGCTTTCTTATTAATATCCTTTCTCTACCTTAGCCATATCCGCTCACTCTTAGCTGAATCATGAATTCATCTAATTCACATTACATATGTTAACAGGTTGAGTATTTACTACAGCAGATGATGGTTTATTCCATAGGTGAAAATTCTTATGTTGAAATTATTCCTTATGTACATTGGATATACTTTGGCTTCTTCAGACAATATCCATAACTTCTGGTTGTGCCTTGATCTCACAAGCTACCTCACTGTGTTCACCTTATTGATTTCCTAATTTAAAAAATCAGATCACACTTTTAAAACTTATTTTATTTATAAAGTTTTATTTATTGAAAATTGATTTAGTTTCTTTAGCCTCTCTTCAAAAGGCAAAGAGAGTAGTAAGGGTGGTAGTAAAGAAACAAAGAATTGGTCCAGAGTAGGTGTTAATGGCAGAATAAAGGTCAACTCTGTCTGAAAGCAAAAGCATGAAACAAGATATAAACTGGCACTTGGGGAAATAAAAAAATCAAAATGGAGGACAGAGTTCCCGGTCTAAAATTGTTGAACTCAATGCTGAGTTCAGAAGACTGTAAAGTGTCAAATCAGAAGATGAGATATTGTTCCTCCAACTTTTTTCAGTTTCACTGGAACATTGTACAATGTCAAGGACAGAAATGTGAGCATGAGGGAAAGATGGTGAGTTCAAATGGCAAGAGTCCGGAAGGTCAGGGTCATGCTACAGAAAACCTCCGCTCAGGGATAATCTCCCTGCTTTTCTTCAAAATAATGCTATGGGGTCTTTTACATTCATCTGAGCAGGCAGACAGGGTCTCAGTTTAACATCTCACCCAAAAGGTAGCACTTCTGACAGTGTAGTGCTCCCTTAGTACTGCATTGGAATGCCATCCTTGATTTTTGTGCTCAAGTCCTGGTGTGGGATATAAAACCCAGCACCTTGTGATTCCAAGGCAAGTGTGCCACAATCTGGTTGCAGGAGGGGTGGGAGATGAAGGAGATGTGGGAAGTTGTATGGAGAGATGTGTATTAGGAAATGGGAGAGGGAGAAGGAGTGGAGGGGAGAGGATGTAGTAAGGAGAGAGTGAAGGAAAGGGTTGTGAGCAAGGTGGGAGAAGAAAGGGAAGTGGTGAGGGAAAAGGGACAAAGGGAGAGAAAAGAGGAGAAGAAAGGAAAAGTGGAGAAGAAAGGTGTAAAAGAGAAAAGGAAAGGACAAAAAGGGAGTAAATGAGAAAGGGAGGAAAGGAGGCAAGTGGGGCCAATTAGAGAGGGAAGAAAGAAAGAGGAGGGGAAGAGGCGTGTAAAAGAGGACCAGAGTTGAGGGGAGATGGGAAGGGAGGACAGTGAGTACTGGAAAGGAGGGTAAGGTCTTGGGGAGAAAGGAGAACAGGAATGGAGGGGAAGAGGAAAGGAAGTAATTAGGAGGATGGAGGAAAGTGTATAGGAAATGAAGACAAGAAGGTGAGAGGCAGGGTGAAGGGAAATAGGGAGAGCAGAAGGAAATTGTAAGGAAAATTTTTTTGTAACCCTCCTGGGGGTTTGTGGGGAGGTAGCCGTTCTCACCCAGGCCTTGATTATCCTGACAGGGTGAGGGTAGGAAAATGCTGACTCCTATTAACCAGGCCCTGACTTTATGTTTGGGAACCAGTGAGAGAGATTTATCGCCTCTATCTATTTAATGGACAATGAGAGTGGGGTGGAAAAGCTTTTCCTCTAACCAAGTGAGAGCTGGAGGTTGTAGTATAAGTTCTTCATCTACTTTCGACATGATTAAATGGACAGCCAGGGGACTTTATGGAGTTCTCACAATTTAGTTTGTTTTCAAGCTGCTAAACAGTAGCAGGGAATGCAGTATATTTAGTGGTATGGCTGTTGGCAGCAATGGGAACACACATCTGCATTAAAAGTTCTTCAGACTGGTGGCTAAATAGTACTGTGGAAACAACGGGCAGAATCTTTGCTGCCCAGTAGAGGTAGCTTGGTCCCCTCTCCAATGTGTTCTCACCTCCAGGAGATTTTCACAGAGGCATGCTCCCTACTGCAGCATCTGCCCATCCCTCCAAGACAAGTGTTCAATCAAGGTATCTTAATGTGCAGTTAACTGTATGCAGGAATGCAATCTGTGTCAAGTCCCTGGTAATGCTTCAGAGGCAGCCTCACGATGGGAGGTCAAGAGAGACATCAGAGATGGCTGTCCTTGCTGCTATCACAGAGTCACAAGGCTGAAATGGGAAGAGCCATGACCAAAGTAATTCTTGTGGACAAGTTCCTCCTCTTCACTGATAGTCCTAACAGCTTTGGGCCTTCATTTTTATTAAGCCCTCTGAAACCTTTCAATAGCGCCTTCATTTTGAGGCACCCTCATGCTTTCCATCTGCTTCAGCAGCACCACCTCTCCCAGATCTGCAGGCCCTCCCATTGGGCCTCCCATGTCTGTGTCCCGGCCATCCCCATTCTTAATTGGACAGTGAATATGGAGATGGCTTGTTAATTGGCCTCTTATTATAAAATTGCTCTGCAGGACACACCTCCAACACAAGTGGGTTCAGGATTCGCAAATGGACCTGACGCATGAAATTTTTTAAAGTGGGGAAAATTTCAACCCAATATTTCAGTGTGAAAGTGGTTGATCCATAAGTCGGCTTCCTGGAGAGACTGTAGAAGCAATTAGTATTGAATCGTTCAAATGCAAATTAAATAGATTTCTTTCAAAAAATAACATTCTGAGTTATAGTGGGCGACATTTTCCATAAATGAGACTAAGTGCTGTGGCGCCCGATTCTGCGCTTGGAAGGTCATTAATTATGCAAAGGCATGTATCAGTCTGTATCAGTGAATCACCTGGCGGCTTGGGAGCTGATTCTTCCGCCTGCCATCATCTGGCAGGTTCGAAGGTCCAGGCACCAAATTTAAATGCCAGTCCAACAGACAATCTCACTCTCTCCAGCCCAGCAGCAATGTCTGGCAGCCAAAAGAGGAAGGCCGAGAGTCTGAAGAAGAAGGCAGCATCCCACTTCACCCACCAGGCCCTCCAGGCATTGATCAGAGGGGTGCAGGCGCAAAGGCACACGCTCTATCCCAGGGATGGCTGCAGGAAACACAGCAGCCTCACCTCTCCACCCTGGGAGGCTGTCGCAGAGCAGGTCAGTGCAGCTGACACCTGGGCCCGAAATGGTACCCAGTGCAAGAAGAGGGTGTTTGATCTCATCCGTCCTGCCAGAGTAAGTCACCCTTCGACCCCCTCCAATATCAAACTCTCATCATGGGATCATGCACTCAAATGGCTACTCTCTTCAGGGAGCTCATACAACCATTAGCAGAGGATACATATCACCACTCATTCTCTCACCGAGATTCACATCATCACCATCCCATCTATCATGTTGCACACATGTACACTCCATCCTCTGGCCGTTCTAGGGAGGGCTCACCACACATAGGGGACATGCATCTAACCCGAACTCTGCTCCATCCCTTCTCATCACATGCCTTTCTTTCTTCATACAGGCCAAGCTGGCGCACAACAGGCGAGAGATCGCAGCCTGGGGGAGGGGCGACCAACGTCATTGCCCTCATTGAGTTTGAGGAAGCTGCAGCCGAGCTGGCTGGGGAGGACAGGGATCACTCCTGTGGGGAAGGGGAGATCAGCCTCTCCCACCAACCTAGTACAGATCACAGCTCCATCACTTCATCAAATCCTGACAATCACAGTGAGTCACATGCAGTCTTACCTAGCTCATGCTCATTAGCTGAAACTCGATCTTCTAGGCACCAGCAGGTTGAGGCCCCGAAGCCAGTCCAGCACTAGTGCGAGCCCAAAGACTTCCTCCGAAGAGGAAGCTCACACGCAACTTCCACCAGCTCAGAGGCACACACGTCGGTGGGGCACAGCTGTAAATTCGGCTCGGGCTCATTTTCTGGGGAACACCTCACTGACACATTCCCAGAGCCATTGGAGGCAGGGACTGCCCAGGTCTCCAGGACTCGGAGAGCTGCTGGAGACCAGCCACCCGCTCAGTACAAGTCAGGTGATGAGCCCCTGGAAGCGGCCACCAAATCAATGCTGAAGATGCAAAAACAGGCAGCAGAACATCAATAGTCACCCAACAGACTAGAGTGAACAATTGAGGAGTCCTCCACATTCTGATGCCATGGCTCCGACATGCGAGCGCCTCGAGGTCACCATGGGGAAGGTTAGCGACCACCATGGAGACCTTGGTCCAGCAGGAGTTGTCGGATTTGCACTCGGCCCTGGACTCCATGGCCACACACTCTGGTGAGCACCATCAAGACATAGGCAACATGGGGACGAGGCACCTTGACCTCCCTCCAGATGCACCATCTCCTGCAGGAGTCAGGGCGGGGTCCTCAGGCACCCACAGGGAGGATAAGCATCAGTCAGACACCCCGGGGGGCCTACTCTCAGGACACTGGAAGGGGGTGCAGCCACTCACAGCCCCCTCTGCCTGTGATCCCATCCGCTCCAGCTGCTCTGGCCACCAAGGGCGCTTCTGCCCCTGAGCAGTTGACCCTTATCATGCCGGGGCCCTCCAGGTATTGGGCCACCAGAGGACATCCACAGACATCAGGACATAGCAGTCAGCAGGCTGCCCTCCACCTCTGCTGCGGGTGTTGGGGCTGCACCCAGGTGTAGCAATAGAGTTAGAAAAGTAAAGAAAAATAGGTCAGTTTTGGGTCATGTAAATAAATTGCACTTTTGCTAATATATTTGATGGTTATGTGAATATTCCTGTCAACTGAAGGTGTTGTGATTTTGTACTTTGGAATCTTCCTCCCACTTAGTGATAGTGTCCCACTGTGAGGTGAACATTCATGTGATGTCAACCTCAGCTAAACTAATCTCCAGACTCTTGTGTGATGTCAGGAAGACATGTTAAAATCTTTATTGGAAACGTGTGATGAAAGCATTTCTAACCCTTCTTCCTCAAGGAACACCATTGAGTGAGGGCAGCTCATCAGCATTGATAATCTAGCAGCATTTGTGTCTCCTCAGTGGTAGTGGCAGAAGAATAGACATGCACAGAAGGAGTGTCCTTCATAGGCATGTCCTCATCCCAATCGCAGCAGTGTTGGCATCATTAGGTGGCAGCGAAGGCTTCAAGTCTTCTCTCGCATAGCTCTTGTTCCTAAGTGGACTCTCAGGTCCCAGAGTGAACTCACTCACAGGGCACTACAGACCAGAGCAAAGGTCATGGGCTGGTGATTCATGAGGTCAGAACTTGCAAGTGTGAATGCAGGACTAGTTCTCACTGCAAGTGGGTGTACATCCCCTGAGTTGACCGAAAATGGCATTGAGGGTGAGAAGAGATGTGGCTTAACTTTATTCTTCCTGGAACCTGTCAGCAATTAATGTATCAGGGGCACGTCTCCCATGTCTTCCTTCCTCCATGGTGTGATTGCACTCATATTGACCCTCAGCAGCCTCCTGAGGTTCTTGGGCCTCCGGATCTTCATCCTCCGAAGAGCTCTCATCCTCCTTCAGTTCATCCTCTGGCAGGGGTTCACCTCTTTGCATTGCCAGATTGTGAAGGGCGCAACACACTGCGATGATGTAGGAAACCCTGTCGGGAGTGCCTTGGAGTGAGCCACCTGAGCGGTCGAAGCAGCTGAAGCACATCTTCAGAAGCCCTATTGTCTGCTCTATAAGGTAGCATGTGGAGCTGTGAGCAGCATTGTACTTCTCCTCAGAACGACTCTGAGAGTGATGCACCAGTGTCATCAGCCAGCATTTTGGTGGGTACTGCTTATCCCCAAGCAGCCATCCCTGCAGGTGTAATGGTGCCTTGAAAATCTCAGGCACCTGGGAGCGACTCAGGATGTCAGAGTCATGGCAACTCTCAAGGTACTGTGCACAACCGTGCAGCATGTGCTTCCGATGATCACACACCAGTTGTGTATTGATGGAATGATAGCCCTTGCGGTTTACAAACTGGCCTGCTGCCATGGAGCCTATATAACCACATGGGTGAAGGTTATTGTACTCCGCACTCTTGGGAAGCCTGAGATAGCAGTGAAGTCAGTGAATCTCGCAGCCTGGCTATCTTCGTCCAAAGCAAACTTGACATAATGATGGACGTTCCTGTAAAGGACATCTGTGACCTCCTTTATGCACCGATGTGCTGCGGACTGAGAGATACCGCACAGGTCCTTTGTTGATCATTGGAAAGAACCAGAGGCCAAGAAATTGAGCACTGTGGTCACCTTCAAAGCCACCGGCAGGGGATACCCCCCAACTCCACGTGGCATCAGGTCTTCACGAAGAATGTGGCATTTGTGATGTACCAGAGCTCGGGACAAGCACAGACATGCACAGAATTGCCTGTCACTTATTTGGAAATAGGAGACTCTTCTATGATAAACCCTAGGCCTGACGAGGCACCCCGGTTGTCTGGGTCTCTCCTCCTGACCCTACTATTCATGCTCTGGCTCCGCTTGACCACGTCCCTTCTGCTGGGGCTGCATGCAGAGTTGCCTCTCCCTCCCTTGCCTCCTCCATTGCATTAGAACCCTAATAAATACAGCATTGAGCCTTGGATCCATATCTGTTTTTGCCTTCTTTCTGAAAGGAAACATTGAAGACACTAATGATTCAAGAGGCAAGGGAGTGGAGCTCAGAAGACGACACATTTGGAAACTGTAATGGTCCATAGTTTCTCCTGCCTACTGTCATGGTGGCTGATGCCACCTTGTCCCTGAGACACTAACACATACATCAAGGTGATCAAGATGGCATTGCAGATATGTAACATCTTGAGCCCTGAGTGGGATACTAAAGTTTCAGTGAGATGAGTGACCCAACCTAGCTCTGTGCTCTAATCTCTGGCATATTAATGGCCAATCAGTTGCTCATGGTCAATGAGTGGATGCTCTTTGGCCCATTAAGAGTGTCAATTCTGGCGAACACGTGACAGGCCTTCATTGATGGAATGTCATATATGATACAGCTGTGCCTCCTTCACTACTGCCTGCATTCTCAAATTCTACATTCCCATGTGTTACTCTTGAGATGCAGCGACTGTGATGTGAAGCCACTTAGTTCTAAGTAGCCCTTTAACAGTGCTAATGAAGCCATTGGCTCTCAGTGACTTTCATCACAAGGAGGTCGTTTTCCTTTCTTTCTAAGCAGACTCCTGCTCACTCCTGTGGCAACAAGGGGTTTGAGGGCAACCCCAGAAACACCCCCCTTGTGTTCACCCTTCCCCCTCACTGTCATTCCACAGCTTTCCCTCCCTGTTGCCCTGTTATTGTATTTAACTTCCTTGAGCTAAACACTTCAGCTTCATTTTCCTCCATTCTCTCTCCCTGGACAACCTTATCAAAGGTAATATCAGCTAATTGAATTTCAACACCTTTCCCCTGCCTTTTAACTCCTTCCTCTTCCTGTTTCAACCTATGAGTTTGTGATCTCATTACTACACAATCTGGAAATAATCCAGTTTGCTCAATCTGCAGCAACTCTGTTGAATGCACCTCCACAGGCTGCTTGACTATCATAGGCATCACCCACATCTGTGACCCAGCTGTATAAATACCTAAAATAAATTGAACCCCTGCAATTGTCAATTTTCCCACTATTCCAACAATCACCTCACCTGTTTTCCACTCACTCTTTAAATTTACCTTCCACAATGGAATAGGTTTAGCATCTCCATGAACCCGACTTATTATCGCTTTTTCCTGCAATACTCCCTCTGAACAACAAATATCACTATCGCATAACATTAAGGATTGAATAGCCCCTGTGCCTCTTAAAAATTTAATATCTTTACCTGCTCCACCCTGTACGCATGCAAATACTTCCCCTTCACATACAAAATCTTTAAGCATTTCTGCAACCTGTCCTTCAGAACTCCCTTGGGTAAATTGTGAACACATTCCCACTTCTTTACATATCACTGATTCTTCCTGCTCCATCTGTACACAAACCATTGGTTTTTCCTGTGCCTGGATCTCAGAACTCACATACTCTTACTTCCAGAACTTTTCTGTGTTCCAATTACTGCAACAGATTGTCCCTGTAATTTCCAACACTTTGGCTTTGTGTGCCCAATCTTATTACAATGAAAACACCTCGATTTTCAAGTGTCACTTCTACCCTCAGCACCTTCCTTTTCAGTATGAGAAAAAACTTCCTGAGAATTTCCACCTACTCCTTCTCTTCCCTGACTACTGACCTTCCTTTTACCTTCCCATTTTCTATCCTTCTCTGATTTAAAAGGGTGGTGAAAAAGAGGTTTAGATCTATGAACTAGTTCATAGTCATCAGCTATCTCTGCTGCTTGCCTTTCCACTTTAACCCTTTGTTCCTCCACATGAGTTCTCACTACCAAAGGAATTGAATCTTTAAATTCTTCCAAGAATTACTTCTCTAAGAGCTGCATATGTTGACTCCGCCTTTAATGCCTGTATCCACCGGTCAAAATTACTTTGTTTTACTCACTCAAACACAATATAGGTTTGCCCAATCTCTTCCATTATATTTCTAAATTTCTGCCTGTACACCTCAGGAACCAACTCAAAATAGCCATTTTTTACTGAATCGTAATCCACCGATACTTCTTCTGACAGTGAAGCATAAACCTCATGAGCTCCACCTACTAACCTAGGCTGTAAAAGCAACGTCCATATTTCTTGTGGCCATTTCATCTGCTTAGCTATCTTCACAAATGAGATAAAGTATATGTCTACATTCCTTTCTTCAAACTTTGGAAGAGCTTGCACAAATTTAAATATCTCCCCACTGGGTTTTAGACTCGAAGTGGCCGTTTCCACATTAGAACTTTCCTCAGCATCTGGGATCTCTTTTTTAACTTCCAGCTTTCTAAGCTGATATTCTCTCTCTCTCTGCCTCTCTATCCTCCCTTGCTAATTTCTCCAGTTCCAATTCCATTTCCTGTTTTCTTTCTCTCTCCTTTTCTGCTTGCTCCCGTTGAAATGCCTTTTCTCTTTCCTTTTCCTCTGCCTCCAATTCCAGTTTTTTTCATTTCCATTGCTTGTTCAAGTTCAAGCTTCTTCATTTGTAACTGACGTCTCACTACCTCCAGCTGTGACTCACTAGTGTCAGGTATCCTTTCCAACTTGAAATGATGTGCTATCACTTCAACTATGTCTGCTTTCTTTGCCTCTATAGTTAACCTCAGCTGCAACTTATCCACCAATTCTGTTAACTCACACTTAGATACTTTTTGTAACCCAATCAGGGTTATATCTTCTACTCCAAAAAAATTTTTAGCCATGGATACAGCCATTTTTGCAGTCTAACCTATTTTAAAAACTTCACACCAATTCCTAAGTTCAATGTGCTTCTTGTACTCATAGCCTTACAATTCGCAAACTCCAAACCAATCAAGGAATTTCAAAAACCCGCAAAGAGCCCTCAATTCTGTTATGACATGGCAAATGATGTGTGCCAGGTGGATCAAGTCCACCAAGGGAAACTTGGCCACACTATCACAACAGTTTTGAAATTTGTATTTATTATGAGAAGATGTGTGCACTGAATTCAGAATCAATGAGTCCACCAAGGTCTTTAGAGATTTTTAAAAATAAATTAAAATATTTATTAACAAAAAAAGATTTCAAGCACATTCACAAGGCTACAATTACTTAATACTCTAACAAATCCTAAAATTTGTATTAACCTGACTCCCAATTACACACCCCCTTTAAGGCAACAGTCCAGAATAGATTTTAGATTTTTAAAAAACAGCAAGTTAACACTGTACCCACTTGACAGTGGAAATTCAAATGGCTTTCTCCAACTTTAGTTACATACTCCCTCCACCACTGACACATACTGGCAGCAGTGTGTACCATCTACAAGATACACTGCAGGAACTCATCAAGCCTCCTTAGACAACACCTTTCATTCCAGGACCACTACCACCTAGAAGGACAAGGGCAGCAGATATATGGAAACACCTGGAAGTTCCCCGCCAAGCCACTCACCATCCTGTTATGATGTGGAAGATGATATGTGCCAGGCAAACCAAATCCACAAATGAACCTTGGCCACACTATCACGATGGTTTTGGAATTTGTATTTATTACGAGAAGAGTTGTGTACTGAATTCAGAATTAGTGAGTCCACTGACAACTTTAGAGATTTTAAAAATTAAAATAAATTAAAACATTTAATACAAAAGAAAATAATTCAAACAGAGACATAAGATTACAGTTACTTGATATTATAACAAATCCCAAAACTCCTAATTAACCTGATTCCCAACTGCAACCTCCTTTAAGGCAACAGTCCAAAATAAATTTTAAATTTAAATAAGCAATCCAGCAAGGTTACCAGATGCACCCAACTCAATAGTAGAATTCCAGATGCTTTTTACCACAACTTTAGTTACTAGGCACAACAGACTTCTGCAAAAGTGGTTAGAGGCTTTCCCCCAAGGCTGCTTTACATGGTGTACCTTTCAAGGTGGTAGACAGCCACACCCATGTAGCCTTCCATCCTTCTTTATATATGTTTCTCTCCCTTTAATATGTAAAACTCCATCGTTCTGCATGTCTTTGGAAATTTACTTTTCCCATAATCTAAAGAGTTTCATGTTGTTAATGTAGCCTTTTTCCTTTTGGAAAAAATAAATGTAATAAACTTGTCCTATTTATCTTAGAACCTTAGAACCATAGAAAAGCTATGGCACAGAAGGAGGCCATTCAGCCCATCATGTCTGTGCTAGCCAGATCCTGTTAGTTGTAAACATGCTACCATCCCTTTGAAAAACAAACAACACATTCACTTATCTAAAAATGCAAATTTCCTTCACACCTTATCTACTGATTCTTATACTCTAGCTCACTCATTAGCATTTCAAATACCCGTTTGATAAATTCCACTTTGCAGTCTATCTGACTCTAATTCAATTAAATCATTCACACAGACAGAACCATTCACACTCACACCCATAAGCCTACAGTAATATTGTGAAAAATATGATAGTTTTGTGACAATCCTGACTTGGAACTATGTTACCGTTCCTTCACTGTCACTGAGTCAAAATCCTAGAATTCCCTCCCTAACAGAACTGTGAGTGTATCTACAGCACATGGACTGCAGTGGTTCAAGAAGGCAGCTCACCACAACCATCTCAAGGGCAATTAGGAATGGGCAATGAATGGTGGCCTAGAAAGTGACACCCACATCCCATGAACTAATAAAAAAATTCCATGATCAGTGTATCACACAAATACCAGGATAGTAGAATAGACAGATCTAGTTTTGTCTAGCAATTTCTATGTTCCTGTGGTTCAATGTTAAGCCTTAGGGGAGGGGCTTGGGATGTCAATGCCAGCAACACTTTGCTGTGTTTCCATGAGACAGGCTTGAAGCTACAGCCCTGAACAGGGAAATCTTAACTATCTTTAACAACAACAATAAGAACTTCCATTTATTTATCGCCTTTGAATAAAATGTCCCAAGGTACTTCACAGGAGCATTCTCAAACAAAATTTGACACCGAATCACATAAAGAGATATTAGAACAGTTACCCAAAACTTGGTCAAAGAGGCAAATTTTAAGCTTTGTTTTAAAGGGGAGAGAGGTAGAGAGGGGATTCTAGAAATTAGGGCCTAGGTAGCTGAAGGGAGAGCTACCAATGTTAGAGCGATGAAAAGAAGGCATGAACAAGAGGTCAAAGTTGGGTGAGTGCAGAGATCTTGGAGGGTTGTAGGGCTAGAGGAGGTTATTGAACATTGGGCAGAATTTTACTAGCCCCAAGAAGTAGGAACAAGGTGGTAAAATCGTAGGGAGCTGCATCGGGTCAGCTGCATGTGTCAGAATTTCCGTTACGGTGGGATCGATATCAGGCAACCTGCCTCCCCCAAGATGACGGGCAGCCAAATTGGGTACGCAAACACCCTATTAACTGTTATTTTACAGGTTGACCCCCTGCTGCTTAGGGAGGTCTCGTGCTAAATGGAGGTGGCCAATTAGTGGCATCCCAATGAGCACTTTTTTTTAATCCAGGAGAGGGCGGAAGGCAGCTCCTGCTGTCCCAGCACTTTCCTTGGAGGGGTTTCCTCTCCATCAGTAGCATTCTTACATTTCCTTAACTTATTTTTGGTGTATCTAATGTAGGTGCAGTGCCCCTGGCTTTCTCAGCAGTGGCCACCGCTCCTTGTGATGCTGCTGAGATTTCATCCCTCTGATTGGGTCGGCCGCTCTCAGGGGCAAGTGACTGTCCTGAACAGCTACTTAATTAGCAGCCACTAATTAAATTGAATGAAGTCCCGCTGGTCAGCCACGTGTGTTTCCTACATGTATTTCCGGCTGATGTCAGTCACCGGATTGCATTAAATCCTGGCCATTGTGTCTCGTAAAACTCCTTTGCTATTTCAATTTCATTCACAGAGTGGATATTACCTCTCTTTCTTTGTAGTACCTCATAGTTGTCTACATGGAATTTATCTTGCATTGTTCTTCCCACTTGCATCTTATCGTGACTCGACAGAGTGGACAGGTTTCAACTAGAAACAGCTAAACTTTATTACAGAGAGCTTTTCAGGTGCTACATGCTCAATCAGGACTCTTGTCAGGAAGTCCCACTCCAAAGATTTCCCGTGCTTAGGGCTCATTGTTTGGAGCCTCCCAGAACATCACGTGACCCCTGACAGACAGCAGGAAAGGCCAAACCCTCAGTTACTACATTTCCTCCACCTTTAGTTTTTTACAATTTCTATTTACAGGGAAACATTTGAATATCCAACAACATATACACATATACAACTTCGGGTGATTAAAGATCAAGCCTCTGAGGTGCTCTCCTTATACAGCTAGAGCGGCATAGCTCTACCACTTGAGGTTCCTCAAGTGGACCGACAGGATCTGGAACTGCAGCATGAGATACATCATCAGAAAGTGGCAGTTAAGGGTTTTGCAACTCTACAGAGACATCAGGCATGTCTATTCTAGATCAACCAGTCGGCTCAGGAACTTACTGTTTGACGTTAATCGCAGGTGGAATAGTTGGTCATTGGATTGTTTCTCTAGCACGAATATGATCTACATGCTTATGGAAAATTCTATCTTCCACTTTTATTTGGAAAGATAATGGACCAGTCTCTGAGACAATGGTTCCAGGAACCCAACAAGGTCCATTTCCAAAATTTCGCATGAATACCATGTCACCTACACTGAATGTGCGAGCTTTGCTCTGTATGTCGTGGTTGAATTTTTGATTACTCTGATTCCGCTATACCTTCCCTCTAAGTTTGGAAACACCAGGCTTAACTGTGTATGTAGGTGGCATTTCATTATTAATTCAGACGGTGTTGAATCTGTAGTCAAATGTGGCATTGTACGATAACTGAGAAGAAAGTGGTAAAGTTGAGATTCTAGAGTACCTTCTGATAACCTGTTCATACCAGACTTGAAAGTTTGTACAGCTCTCTGGGCTAAACCATTCAATGAGGGATGCCAAGGGACTGTCTTTATATGGCAGATTCCATTTAGATTCATGAATTTCTGAAACTCTGTGCTTGTAAAAGGCTGCACCATTATCAGAAACGACAATTTCAGGCAGGCCATGTATGCTAAAACAGTGACCCAGCTTCTCGATAGTTGAGCTCGATTTTGGCAAATTGATTTTGTACACATCCATCAATTTACAATGTGCGTTACAATCAAACATGGTACCTAAGAATGGTCCTACATAGTCAATACATAGTCTAACCCAGGGTTAACCAGGCTACTGAAATAGGTAACTTCTGTTGTTGCTGACACTGGAGGCAGTGCTTGACCATTTTTTCAATGTCACTGTCAGTGCCTGGCCACCAGACATAGCTTCATTCAAGCATTGTCATCTTTGATATGCTTGGATGTGCACTGTGGAAGCTCTGTCAAGAGTGGTTCTCTATCTTGTGGTGGGACAACAACTCTTGATTCCTCATAACACAATTCCACTTTAACAACTTAACTCTGTGTTTCTGGCATGGAATGCTCTCAAATCTTCAGATATAGGCGAATCTGACTTTGCAAAGCAAAGTCTCTGACTTTCGACAATATTGGATCTCTGTTCATCCAATTTCTAACTGTCTTGCGCACATAGGTGAAGAATCCAAGAAATTCAGTAATAGCACACCTTCTTGTGGAACAGGAGCATGTATAATGCTATCTAGTAACAGGAGATGACTGAGTGCCTCTGCATTTGTATGTATAAGCCAGGACGGTACATAAAAGTATACTCAATAATGTCAGCGCCCAACATTGTAGTCTTGCTGATGTTATTGGCGGAATGGCCTTATCCTCACTGAATAAACCCATTAATGGTTTATGGTCCGATACAATGGTGAAATGTCGTCCATGCAGGTACTGATGGAATTTTTCACCCCGAATATCACCAATAAACCTTCCTTCTCAGTTGTGGGAAGGGTTCTCGAGATGTAGCCAATGGCCTTTCTGATCCATTTTCCATTCTGCGATAACACAGCTCCTATACCATAAGGAGAGGAATCACATGTTTATACCAACTCTTTCGATGGGCCATAGTAACCAATAAACATGACAAATGCAACAGTTTCTTTACTTTCACAGAGGCTTCTTCCTGTTGTGAAATCCACGGCCAAGGGTGATTCTTTTTAACAACAAGCGTAATGGTGCCAACTCAGTTGATAAGTTAGGTAAGAAGCGGCTTCAGTAGTTGATCATATCCAGAAAGGTCTTGAGTTCAGTTACATTGGATGGTGAGGGCGCATTTTTTATTGCCCGAACTTTCTCTTCTACTGGATGCAAACCCATAGCATCCACTCTGTGACCCAGGTAAGCAACTTCTGGCACTTGAAATGTGCATTTTTCCTTCCTTAACTGTATGCAGGCTTCCATGAACCTTCTTAGCACCCCCTCCAGGTTGGCCAAGTGTTCGGTCTCAGTTGACCTTGTTATTAGAACATCATTTAGGTATACTACCGCTCGGGGAAGTCCTTGCAAAAGACTCTCCAATGTTTTCTGGAAGATAGCGCATGCAGACAATACTCCAAAGTGTAGGCGAGTGTATTGATAAAGACCCTTGTGTGTGTTAATAATCACGTATTCTCTCGACTTGCTATCCAGTTCTAATTGTTGGTAGACGTGGCGCATATCCAATTTTGTATAGGACTTGCCTCCAGCCAGCTTTGCATATAGGTCATTTATCCTTGGAATAGGGTACTTGTCTAGTTTTGCTGCCTTATTTACAGTTAATTTATAGTCCCCACAAATGTGTGTGGCTGGTCAGGCTTAACCACTGGAACTATGGGTGCTGGCCATTCTGAGAATTGGACAGGTTGGATGAGCCCCAGCTTTTCTTAGCGGGACAGTTCTGTATCCGTCTTCTCCTTCAATATACAAGGCACAGGCCTGGCCTTAAAGAAACGCGGTATCGCCTGAGGATCCACATATATCTTGGCATGCACGCCTTTTAACTTCCCTAATTTATCCTAAAAAACCTTGTTGTATTTCCTTAGCACTTCAGGAACTCCTCCTGATTTCAGGTGAAATATCTCGGACCAGTCAAGCTTGATCTTCTGTAACCAGTCTCGGCCAATAAGACTGAGTCCTTCTCCTTTCACTGTTATCACAAGCAGCTGGGCTGTCTGTTGCCTGTGTGGCGATGCCCTTTACCTGAATAGATTTACCCATGTATGTCTTTAATTTAGCGGTTATCTGCTCCAGGTTTATTGGCTGTCTACCTTCATTAAGGTATTTAAAAGTGTGCTCTCCCACCACTGTAGTTGAGGCACCCATATCTACCTCCATTATTAGTGGCTTCTCATTAACTTGGATTGTGACAGTGATAGGTTCGGTTTTTAGAGTTGTCACTTTACACAGGGAATAAATGGCAGTGTCGGCAGCTTCAGGTTTTGCTGTATTCCTTAATTCAATCATGTTGGTTTGCTGCTTTACGGGCTGTTTCGACTTCGCCCTGCATTGCCTTACTACGTACCCTTTCTTATGGTAGTAATGACATTCTGCCTCCTTGAATTTACAGGTGTCTGGTCCATGGTCACCTCCACATCTATAATAACTTAATCTTGAAGACACTGCTGAAGCCTTTTAATGTTTTGAACAGCAGACATTGCATCTCGCTTTGATGTTGTGTCTCTGGTTTTTGCACCACGCTCGGTGATAGGTTCCCCCCCTACATGAAGAATGGTGCCATGTTGTATATGTTGCAAAGCCTGCGAGTCTCTCGCCGCACTTTCTTTGGCGAGGGAGATTTCTACAGCGCGCTTAATATTGATGTCAACCTCAGTGAGTAAACGGGGCTGAATGGCGTCCTCCTGAACTCCACAAACTAATCAGTCCCGCAGCATGTCATGTAGAGTGTCCCCAAAGTCGCAGTGTTCTGTCAACTGCTTAAGGTTGGTTACATAGGGTGCCCTAACTCTGGAATTAAATTTAAAATGCCGCATTATTATGGACGGCTTCAGCTGGAAGTGCATTTATACAAGGTCCACTAATTCGTTTTCAGATTTAGAATTAGGTGTACTCGGGGCCGTCAGGTTTCAAATGAGATTATACTTCTTACTGCCACAAACACTCAAAAGGATGGCTTTCTGCTTTTCCTCTGCGGTAATTTTGTTCGCTACAAAATAAAATCCAAGGTGCTCTACATACTGGATTCAGTCTTCCATAGTCGCGTCCTAAGGATCGATTCTGCCGAAGACTGGCATGGCTGGTCAGTAGTCTTTTATTTTTCTTAAGATTCGATGCACACACGGTAACAAGGTGAGGTGCAGTGACGGAGCTATTTTACCCTCATCGCCAAATGTAATGACTCGATGGAGTGGATAGGTTTCGACAAGAAACAGCTAAACTTTATTACAGAGAGCTTTTCAGGTGCTGCATGCTCAGTTAGGACTCTTGTTTGGAAGCCCCAGCCCCTGGATTGCCCGCACTTAGGGCTCATTGGTCAGAGCCTCCCAGAACAGCACATGACCCCTGATGGACAGCAGAGAGGCTGCACCCTCAGTTACTACACATATTTTGTTCAACTCATTTTGTAATTTCTGGGCTACTCCTTTAGAACATAAGAGATAGAAGCAAGCCTGCTCAAGCCTGCTCCGCCATTCAATAAGGTCATGAGTGATGATGGCCTCAACCCCACTTTCCTGCCTGCTCCCTATAATCTTCGACTCCCCTATAATTCAAGAATCTGTTTATCTCAGCCTAGAATATATTCAATGACTCAGCTCTCTGGGATGAAGAATTCCAAAGATTCATGACACTCTGAGAGAAGAAATTCTTCCTCACCTTCGTCTTAAATGGACGACCCCTTATTTTGAAACTGTACCCCCAGATCTAGATTCCCCCATGAGAGGAAACATCCTCTCAGCATCTACCCTTTTAAATCCCCTCAGAATTTTATGTTTCAATCACCTCTTATTCTTCTAAATGCCAATGAGTATAGGCCCAACTTGGTCAACCTTTCCTCATAAAACAAACCCCTTTATCCTAGGAATCAACCTAATGAACCGTCTCTGAAATGCCTTCAATACAATTATATCTCTCCTTAAATAAGGAGGCCAAAACTGTAAACAGTACTCTAGGTGTGGTCTTTCCAATGTCCTGTACAGTTGTGACAGCACGTCCCTATTTTTATACTCCTTTCCCTTGCAGGAAAGGCCAACATTCCATCTGCCCTTCTCATTATTTGCTGTACCTGCATGCTAATCATTTGTGTTTTGTATGGGAACAACCAGATCCCTCTGTACAACAGCATTCTGTAGTCTCTCTCCACTTAAATAATATTTTGCTTTCCTAATTTTCCTACCAAAATTGATAACCTCACACACTACGATATTATACTCCATCTGACAAATTTTAACCTCACTTCACGTATCTATATCCCTTTGCAGACTCTTTGGGCTGGATTTAATGGTCGTGGCGGTGTGGTGAGCCCATCCAGCTGCTGAAGAGCCAGTGGCAACCCTGCCACAGCCATTCCCCGGCGTCCCAATGCAATTAAAAGCCAATCAGGCACCTGTCTGGTCAGCATTAGGGTTCCCAGGTCCTGAACAAAGGCTATCCATCCTCTGAGAATTACCAGCCAATTAGACACTGGCAGCTCTTCAGTATCAGCGGAGCTGCTGGGCGTGGTATTCATTGCTGGTGCTGCAGGAGGCCCAGGAGAAGAATTCTTGTTGGAGCCCCGAAACGCAGGTAAGTGAGGTGGACTCACCAGGGCTTGTCAGGCAGGCACTGATGAGGAGAGAGGAGTCGTCAGTGTGAAGAGTGGTGGGGGTCTCTCCATTGGGCAGTGTGCCTAACCAGGAGGGCTTTCCTATCATGTTCAGATATACCCTTCAAGGTATGCCTGGTGACTTGCCCGCATGGCGCGGCCTCCACAGCACTGATAGAATACCAGTGGCATGGGCTGTGGCCCTTAAGTAGCCACAATTGGCCTCTGGGCAGGAAGACCATTCTCGACCCTTCCCATCCCAGACTTAATTGAGGGCGTCAAGAAGAAGATGGGCTCTCCAACTCATGCCTTCCTACCCCATTATACACCCCCTGCCACCCAGCTTGCTTCCAGGGGAGCATTAAATTGCATCCCTTATGTCCTCCTCACAACTTGCTTTCTTACATATCTTTGTATCATCAGAAAATTTGACTGCAATACACTCGGTCTCTTCATCCAAGTCATTTATATAATTGTAAATATTTGAGTCCTCAGTACTGCTCCCTGAAGCACCCCACGAGTTATAGTTTACCAACCTGAAAATGGCACAATTATCCCAACTCTCTGTTTCCTGTTAGTTAGCCAATCCTCTATCCATGCTAATATATCACCCCAATACAATGAGTTCTTAACTTCTGCAGTAACCTTCACTGTCGCTGGGTCAAAATCCTAGAACTCCCTTCCTAACAGCACTGTGGGTGTATCTACCCCACATGGACTAGAGCGGTTCAAGAAGGCAGCTCACCATCATCTTCTTAAGGGCAATTAGGATGGGCAATAAATGCTGGCCCAGCCAGCGAAGCCCACATCCCGTGAATGAATAATAAAAAAACCTTTCATGTGGCTCCTCATTGAATGCCTTTTGGAAATCCAAATATACATCTACCCATTCCCCTTTATCCAACCTGCTCATTATATCCTCAAAGAGCTCTAATAAATTAGTCAAATATGATTTTCCTTTCATAAAAGCATATTGACTGTGCTTATTGTATTATGAATTTCTCAATGCCCTGCCAGTACTCCATTAATAATGGATTCCAACAGTTTTCCAATGGCTGATGTTAGGCTAACCAACCTATAGTTTCTTGCTTTCTCTCTCAATTCCTTCTTGAATGGAAGTATGGCATTTGCAGTTTTCTGATCCATCTAGGGAATTTTGGAAGATTACAGCCAATGCATCCACTGCAGTCACATCTTTTAAGACCCTAGGATGCAAGTTATCAGGTCAAGGGACTTGTCAGACTTTAATCCCATAAGTTTGTCTAGTACTGTTTTTCTAGTGATAATGATTGTTTTAAGTTGCTCTCTCCTTTCCACCCCCTGGTTTTCTATGATTATTGGGATTCTTTTTAGTGTCTTCTACCATAAAGATAGATATAAAATATTTGTTCAAAGGCTTGAATTTTTAGGTTGGCGGGCACGCTCAGCAGGAGTGGCCAGGAAATGGACCGCCAACCACGATCAGATCCTGACTGCGATTTCACACTGGCTGGCCAATTAACTGCCAGCCAGCATGAAATGCGCACTGATAAGCTCAGCGCTGCTGGGGTGGGAGCAGGAAAAATGCGGGCACTGACATTACCGTGGGCGGGGGCAAGGGCTGACAGGAAGCTCCCTGAAGGCAGAGAGCTGCCTCAGGGAGCTGAATTACTGAGAAGCTTTAAACAAATTTTTTAAAACCGGGAAAAAAATGTGCAAGCATCACAATCAGTCACCTGAACATATACATTATAAAATGCTGTCCATAGATTTTTACTTTTCTTTCATTTAATAATGGAAGCCTTATCCCCCCCCTGGATGAGGTTACATGAAAAATGCAAAGTCCGTCTGGCCGATTTGCCCATCCACCAACCATAAGGTTGGACATGCCATGAAAAATTGGAGACAATTGCACCTTTAATTACCTTAATTGGCCTCTTACTTGTCGGCGGGCGTGCTTCTAACTTTTGCACATGCCCGCCAACCGAAATATAACGTGAGCACAGGATGACGTCGTAACACTCGCATCCAATCAGGTTTGGCGTATGCCCGCCTGCCGAGCTAAAAATTCTGCCCAATGTTTCCACCATTTCCTTGTTTCCCATTATTAAGTCCCTAGTCTCACCCTTTTTAAAGGCAATTAAGGATGGGCAACAAATGCTGGCCTTGTCAGCAATGTTCACGTCCCATGACAGAATTTTTAAAAATATTCTAAGGGACCAATATTTGCTTTAGTTACTCTCTTCCTTTTCATATGCTTTTAGAAGCTATAAGTGTCTTTGCATATACTTCTTGCTAGTTTGCTCTCATTATCAATTTTCTCTCCCTTTATTTATTTTCAGTCATCCTTTGTTGGTTTCTAAAATTTTCCCAATCATCTGACGGACCACTAATCTTTGCCACATGGTATGTTTTTTCTTTCAGTTTGATACAATCCTTAACTTCCTAAGTTAGCTACAGTTGGT
The DNA here is from genome assembly GCF_964194155.1 of Cetorhinus maximus. NCBI lineage: Eukaryota > Metazoa > Chordata > Chondrichthyes > Lamniformes > Cetorhinidae > Cetorhinus > Cetorhinus maximus. The sequence continues at coordinate 96,513,986 of NC_135885.1, forward strand.
GCATCCTTCTTGTAGTGTCTCTCTCAATTGAACATTTATTTGTGAAAATTTTGAAGTATCTCCTAAATATCTTCTATTACTTATCTACTGTCTTACCTTTTAATCTATTTTCCCAGTCCATATTAGCCAACTCTCTCTTAATACCTTTATAATTGCCTTTATTTAGGTTTAAGGCACTAGTTTCAGGCTCAAGTTTCTCACCTTCAAACTGAATATGAAATTTCATCATGTTATGATCAATCTTCCCCAGAAAATCCTTTACTTAAAAATCATTAATTATTGCTGTCTCATTACACATTACCAGAGCTAAAATAGCCTGTTCTCTAGTTGGTTCCACAACATATTGTTCTAAAAACAAAATCTGTTCTGAATACATTCTATGAACTCGTCCTCGTGGCTACCTTTGCTAATTTGATTTGTCCAATCTATATGAAGAATAAAGTCTTACACGATTATTACAGTACATTTCTTACAAGCCCCATTATTTCTTAATTTATTCTCTGTTATGAAGTGTAGCTGCTGACTACTAGTGGACCGATAGACTACTCCACCAATCGCTTCATTCCTTTGCTGTTTCTTGCCTCCACCGAAACTGATTCTACATCTTAATCTTCCGAGCATAGATCATTTCTCACTACTGTAATGGTCTTATCCTTTATTAATAAAGCTACCCCACCTCTGTTTCCTTTCTGCCTCTCCTTCCAAAATGTCAAGTATTCCTGAATACTTAGTTCTCAGCCTCATCACCTTGCAACTACATCTCCGTAATGAATATCAGATTACACCCATTTGTTTTTATTTGTGCCATCAATTCATCTACCTTGTTCCAATGCATACATTCAGATAAAGAGCCTTTAATTTTGTCTTTATACCATTTTCCTTATTCTGGCCCTATTTGCTGCTGTACTCTTATGTTTGTACACTCTGTCCCTTCCTGTCTCATTCTGGTTATTAGTACCCATATAGCTACCTTGCATTATTGCCTTGTCCTTTCTCTTTAAACCTCTACATTTCTCCTCACTTGAGCTCTCCCTGTGTACCTAATTCATTTAAAGCCTGATCTGCAGCCCTAGTGATTTGTTTCACCAAGGTACTGGTTCCAGCACCATTCAGGTGAAATCCATGCCAACAGAACAGCTCCCTCTTTCCCCAGCACTGATGTCAGTGCTCCATGAACTGAGTGAGACCCATTTGTCCCAAGCTGTTTTTACCCAGGCATGTAATTGTCTGATCTTATTGACTCTATGCCAATTTGCTTGTGGTTCATCTAGTAATCCACAGATTATTATTTTTGTAGTTCTTCTTTTTAATTTAGCCCCTAACTGCTCATAGTCCTTCAGCAGAATCTCTTTCTTAGCCCCACCTATGTCATAGGTACCTACATGGAGCATGAAAACTAAATTTTTCCCTTCCCACTCCAACTTTCTGATTCCACAACTCCTCCTAACTTGGGAAGCATGTCAGAGGTGCCTTCTTTAAGTTGAGACATAGACCAAACTCTCAGTCTGTCTGCCCCATTAAGTGGATGTAATCACTCCCATGGCTTTATTGGAAGGTAAGCAAGAGGCCTCATGTTGTTCCACGGAACCTGCCATGGCTCCAGTAGAAACTGTGACCTCAGTCATCAGGCTTTGCATTGATGTTGAGTTCCACTGGTTGTTCAATAGAATTGACTAACCTTTCCATGTTGGAGAGTCTGTCCCAGCCTCTGCATCAAGCCACCTTCCAAGCTGGAGATGGACTTTTCCATTCCTAGCCATGACTCTATAAAGGTTTCAGGCAGGTTTTCCATTGGACCAAGTATTGGTTTATCAAATCCATCAGCCTTCTTTTGAAGCTTGGTCCTGTGAGGTCCTCATCCAAATCCTCTACAGCAAACCTTGTATGTGACCTTGCCCCGTACCCCGACATAGTTATGAACATACATACGAATTAGGAGCAGAGGTAGGCCACTTGGCCCCTGGAGTCTGCTCCGCATTCAATAAGATCATAGCTGGTCTGATTGTAACCTGAACTGCACATTCCCACCTACTCCCGGTAACCTTTCACCCCCTTGCTTATCAAGAATCTATCTAGTTCTGCCTTAAAAATATTCAAAGGTTCTGCTTCCACTGTCCTTTGAGGAAGAGAGCTCCAAAGACTCAAAACCCTCTGAGAGAAAATAAACTCTTCATCTCTGTCTTAAATGGGAAACCCATTATTTTTAAACAGTGACTCCTTGTTCTGGATTCTCCCACAAGAGAAAACATACTTTCTACATCTCCACATCCACTTTGTCAAGATCCCTCAGGATCTTACATGTTTCAATCAAGTTGCCTCTTACTGTTCTAAACTCCAGCAGATATAAGCCTAGCCTATCCAGCCTTTCATCATAAGACAATCTGCCCATTCCAGGTATTAGTCTAGTAAACCTTCTCTGAACTACTTCTAACGCATCTTCCAATGCATAGATTTGCGAATCTATAAAGAAGCTGGAGTGGGTACAGATCTCTAGGCAAGATGTCCCCTGCTCTGCCTGTGGCCATGATTTGTTCAACTTCCAGTTTGATCATGGCCAGCACTACCTCTTCAAAGGGATTGATTGATATCATGGAGTCGTGCTTCCCCACCTTGAGTCTGGCCCTCTTATGTGCTATTTTGTCCTGGAAGAGAAAAAGTGGTGATTGTGAATAAGTGCATTGACAGGTGTGTTTATGAGTGCGTGTGTGTGTGTGATGGCTCATGTGGTTGAAGAGCTATGAGATGTGCCTGATGTGTGAGTAGTGCCTTTGAAAAATGCAATATTGTGGGTTGTATGAATTTCAGTGTATAGTTAGATACTGGTACAATGTGTTGACATTGTGATGCCAAGGGTGGTGCAGTTATTGAGAAGTGTAGTTGTGAGATGGGATCTTAAATTGACCACTCTTGTCAAATCATTATATTTTTCATGGCATTGGTACCATGGTCAGAATTTTACGCTCCCCAACTAGCAGGTGGGGGGGAGATGTGGGGGAGTGGGGGAATGGTGGGGAGGCGTGATATTGAAGGGATGGGATTCCATCTGGCTTCTTCCCCGCTCCAACCACCCAGCGATTTTACATTGGGGTGGGCAAGGCCTCAGACTGGAAACCTGCCCTTGCCCCAATTAAGACCCTTAAGTGGCCAACTATTGGCCACAAGGGCCATTTCCTGCCCAGCCTCAATTTTGGGCTGGTGGGAGGATTGGGGGATGCCTAAAAAAGAGCAGAGTTACATCTTGGGCTGGAAAAGGAAGGCGTCTCCAATAGAGCCCCCTTCTGAAGTCCATCACCGCCCCCCCCCCTCCTTTAAGGTCTCGTGGCCCCCAGGCCTTCCCTACTCTCCCGCCCAAAAACCCCTTAAACTTACCTGGGCTTCCACTTCTAGGACTTAGGCTCCAACATCTTCATGAAGTTCCTCTTCTGCCCACTGAAGCGCTGTTGCTGCAGGAACTAGAGAGCTGCTGGCCAATCAGCTTGGCACCTTTCTAAGGCGGGACTTCCTCCCAAGTGAGGGGTGGAAGTCCCACCTGCAGCCACTTAACACTCATTCGAGCATGAAATGTCTGCAGGGTGGGAAGCGAGACCATCTGAAAAATTCAGGCCCATGTCCTGGGGAAAGGGCTCCTGGCTATTACCTCCTCACGATTCCAACCTCCCATATCTGCCACATTAGCTGCCTCTGCGACTTTTTCCACTGCAAGTATGGGACTTCCCTCCTCCGCTCTACCCTCTCTACTAGGACCGTAAGTACCATCGATGTGAACCAGTGACCCCTCTCCCTCAGTTCCTGAGCCATCCTGATATTTGCTGTTGCTTGTCAGTCAGTGAATTCCACAGTGCAATGTAAGTGTGGAGGCTACATATAATACTTCACGAAAACCGCTCCTAATCAGCACTTGAATGTTAAACATACATATCTCATGGTTAGCACCTCTAGGCACATGAAAATTGCTGGCTAAGACCAGGCTTTTCAACAGGTGCGTATTATTAGCACAGCACCCACTTGACAACTATTTTCACCTTTTCCCCCAAAATTCTGGTTATTAACCTTATTTCTTTTGTGGATACTTGCAGTGTGAAACTTGGCTGCCATATTATCCTATACTTCAAAAGTGACCATGCTGCAAAAGTGGTTCATTGGCTATGAAGGGTATGGGATGTCCTGAGATTGTGAAAGATTCTTTATAAATTGAAACTGGCTCATTTTGTTTTCATTTTCATCATTTTACATTCAGTTCCTGAATCCAAGTCATTTGTGTAAAGATTTTCCGGTTGAGTTCCAATATGTATCGATCTATGTAATTCATTGCTATTCAACATCATCCTCCCTCAGTTCATTCTGTGTCATTTCTACATCCACTTGCCCTTAATTTCACAAAACAAAAAAAGCTCTCATAACACTAACCTCCTTGCACTGCTCAATATCCAGATGTGGCACTGTTGAATTCTCTATAATGATTTCCTAGCTATATTTCGCACACTATTGTTAGTGCTGAAGGTTAGATTTTGTCAGGTCTCTTGTTTCACACAGTAACACATTTTGGGTCTCTGCACTGTCTTATCTCACTTTGCCTGCTTCCTCCAGGATTGTTATAATATATATCTATTGTAGGATTCGATTGGAGTATTATCTTCTGAAAATATATATCCAAAGATCAGGCAGGTTTGGCTGAACAAGACCTTTCAATCAATTTGATGTTATCTTCCCTAACCTTATAATCTGCCAATTATGACTTCTACCCAATTCTTAAGCGAATTCAACCTTCCTGACTTCAACCACTCTTCTTGAGAACTGTGCATGTTTGATCATCTGTATAAAGAAATATTACTTCCTGGTCATAGTCACCAATGATATCTCTTCTAAACATAACACCAGAACATTAGGCAGAATTTTCCCGTTGGTGTGTGGGGGCGGGCCCCGCACGTCTGCGCGGTGATGTTGGGCGAGTGTCCGGACGTCACCGCGCGCCATTGCAATAAGTCGCTGGGCGGGCGCATAATGATGTCCGATGAGCGCCCGCCATTAATTAACGGGCCACGTAAGGCCCTTGACTCACCAATGGACGCCAATTTTTTGGCACCTGTGCAATCTTCAGATCGGCGCACGGGTGTTGCGCCCGTTGTATGCCCGTTGCGGGCAGGCAGGTAGGACATATTTGTATTAATCTCATCCACGGGTGGGATAAGAGGGCTCACTGGGGTCAAGTATTTATTTTTGAAAGTTTTTGAAACTTGCCCATGTGATATGCAATACTTCAAAACGCATACCAGCTGCTTTTTCTGGACTCTTAACCTTTTGGTCAGCACTCTGCACTGAGGAATCTTTTCTGGGCCTGTGAGTTTCAGGAAGCTTTCTCTTAGTCCAGGAATGAGAGCTGAACTGTCCACTGGAGGCAGCTCCTCTGAGGAGGAAGGGAGGGCTAGAAGGGGGAGGAGGCCAGGAGTGCACATTCAGCCTCCAGGGGAGCCACCTTTGGGAGGACAGGCATAGGAACAAGGGGCACAGGGACAAGAGGTAGTCCAAGGTGGAAGAGGCTGCAGAAGACGCCATTATCCTACTGCCAGGGTATACAGGCGGCGAAGCAGCTACCTCAATATGTCTGAGGTGCAGTGCCGAAGGAGGCTCCGTCCCTCAAGAGAGAAAGTCAACTATATCTGTCAGATGATAGGGCCTGAGATCTCCGTGAACTGTGTGGGTGGACACCCCATGCCAGTGGCTCTAAAGTTCACAGCTGCCCTCAACATCTATACCTCTGGCTCCTTCCAGGTGTCGGTGGGTGACCTTTGAGGTGTCTTCCAATAAGTTGTCCACATTTGTGTCAAGGAGGTTATAGATTCTTTGTTCTAGCGTGCATTGACCTTCATCCTCTACCGTTGGGACCAGACAAGCCAGACACAATGAGCCAGAGGCTTCGTGGCCATTGCTGGCTTCCCCTGCGTCCAGGGTGCAATAGACTGTACACATGTGGCCATCAAGGCGCCAGCAGGTGAGCCCGGTGCATTTGTCAACAGGAAGGGCTTCCAATCCATGAACGTGCAGATAGTGTGTGATCACAGGATGCTGATTCTACAAGTCTGTGCAAGGTACCCAGGCAGCTCCCACAACGCCTACATCCTCAGACACTCCCAGGTGCCAGAGCTCTTAAGTGCTCCAGCCCGGCTGGATGGTTGGCTGCTGGGTGACAAGGGCTATCCCCTCAGAAGGTGGCTCATGATGCCTCTCCACCATCCAAGAACAGAAGCTGAGCAGCGGTACAATAGGAACCACGGCACCACAAGGGCTGTGGTGGAGAGAGCCATCGGTCTTCTCAAGATGGAGATGCCTGGACCGCTCAGGGGGCGCAGTCCAGTACCCCCCAGATCATGTTTCGGTGATAGTGGTTGCATGCTGCGCTCTCCACAATCTTGCACTGGAAAGGGGGGTCTCAGTGGACGATGAAGACGTCGATGCAGTGGCTGCAGCTGCACACGATGAGTCCAGCAATGAGTCCGAGGATGAGCATGCACAGGGAAATGCTGAGGGGGTAGATGCTGCCCCAGGCGTGCTCCAGGAGGCAGGGACATCTGGGAGGCTTTAATCCAATGAACCTTCAGCTAGCACACTACATATGGACCTCCAGGACAAGCCTGGGTGGTAGGCTCGATACTCGACACCTAAGTGAAAAATCTGCCAGGTTAGGAACAGTCACTAAGGGCCTTGTTAATAAAGCTGAATGTCCAACAAAGCACTCATTACAGTTTTGGAAACCATACACATGCAGAAGGAAAGATGCACCCTCAGCCATGGTGACGTATCTGAATTTAATATGTCAAGCAAAACAACTTATTCCAAGAAAAAGACATTAGTGTTACAAATCAAAACAAATCATAAGGACCTCATCTTGGGCCAACACAAAACCACCAGTAATAAACTTGTGGTGTGCCTAAGGTGCCTTTTGTTTTCATTTCCAGGTGCTACGTCTTGGTGCTGCCCCCTCGCTGGGAGTGGCATCTGAGCCAGCCTGCTGACTCTGCTGTCCTGTTGGCCTCGATGATCTTGGCGGCCAGCCTCTGGCCCGTGGAGCCAGTGCTGGCCCCGCCTGGGAGGGAGCTGCCAGTTCCACAGCTGGCATCTCCCAAGTTGCCACAGCCTCACCGGATGCTACTGTCACTGGCAGAGGGGCGGAGGAGCTGCCGCCCTCATCCGGAGCGCCCTGAGAGGAGCCCACAGAGATGACGGGCAACTGCTGCACCGACGTGAGGTCGCTTCGGACCTCCCTGCTCACCGTGGATGGATGGGCGCTGAGCTGGGAAAGTTGATGCCCAAACCATCTCCTATACTGGCACTGACCAGCTGAGGTCAATGCTGATGTGAGGGCTTGCTGGTCCGAGCGCATCCCCAGGAAGCCCAGATGGGTCTGCTGGAGGAGCCTCTCCATGAGAATCACCACTCTCTCCATGGAGGACGTTTGGCGCTCGGACAAGTGGCTCATTGCTTCGGCGATCGTCCATGTAGACTCCTCCACTATGGACACCAAGCCAAGCATAGCCTCATGTATCTTCCCCAGATGCTCCCGCCCACCCGGCCGCATTTCCCGCACCTGCTGCGTCATGGACGACTCCAGAGGCACATCATCAGGCACCGACTGAGCATGTGCCTGGTCCCCTGCAGTCCTATGACTGCTGGCATCATGGGCACTCTCTGTCTCTGCCAACTCCTCCAGCGACTGTGAAGTGCCCTCACCACTGTGCCCCAGGAAACTAGCCGATGCTCTAATTCCCATCGAGGCGCTAGTATCTGCGCTGGTGCCTGTCTCCCAGAAATGGTGTGACGTTGGTGAGACTTCAGGCCCCTCAGGTTTGAGAGGGGGCCTCTGCTGCTCCTCCTCCCAGCCCTGCTCCGCTGATGCTGAAAGGAAGAACAAGGACAATGGATCAGTTAACGTGGAGACAATGACAAAGTCCATTCCTGTCCCCCGGATCATTATGTGCTCGTCTTTCCATAACCAATGGTCAAGACATGTTGCAAAATTAAATCAATTAACATTCAGCAGTGCCATGGCTGTTGGGAGAACAATGCTGACCTCACTGCTGGGCATAAATACCTGGCCATGGCACCCCAGCCTCACTGACACCAGTGGACCTGGGCGCATGGCGCCTCTCCAGATCCAGGGCCTCCTGCTCGAAGCGGCTAAGAATAGTGATCGGCGCCTGGCCACCGCCAGTCTTCGCATGCTCTGCCACGTTATGAGCATTTTTCTTTTCAAAATGAGGAACGAGCATTGATTAGTGCAAATTGCACATGGACTCTACGCACACAGCCCACCCCAACCAGAGTGGGACATATCAGGGCTCCAGTGCCTCCTCACCCTGCTGCTGCCAAACACTCACAAAGATGCTAGACCTGTTCCCCACCCCGCCACTTGGGCACATGCTGCCTACATCACATTAGGCACCACACGATATATCCTTCCATAGTAAGGAGGCGCAAGCACGTGGAGCGCAGTGTGCAGCAGATAGTTCATTGCCACACCACCTTGAAGCTCCCCTCCCAGCATGTCATCACCCTGACTTAGACATGTCCTGGAGTTCAAACTCAGCGCCTAGGTGCAGATCCTCCAGGTTGCCCCCAAATCAGTCATGTGGGATTCAGTTTAACACATGCTGCGGGGGCAAAACACATCTCGTCATCACCCTCTCAGGCTGACCTCAGCATGGGCAGTATCTGCTGGCCCACCCAGCAAAGGACAAATGCCATCAGTGATTCAATGCAGTCACTACACTCAGACTTGGGGGGCGGGAGGCAGCAGGGGGTAAGCCGACCTGCTGGGTTAAATGACCAATGCCAACATGGTACTCACCCTGCCAGAGCGCAACAAGTCATTGAAGCGCTTGCGACACTGGTTCCAGGTGTGCCGCACCACATCGCGGGAGCTCATCACCTCCACCACCTCCTCCCAAGCATGTTTCGTCATGTGGGGGGGCAACCTCCTCCCATCCTGGGGTGACCAGCACCTCCCACCGCGCTGCCACCTCCTCGAGGATGGCAGCAAGGCAGTCAGCCGAAAAACGCTGGCCTACCCTCCAGACTGGCCTGCTCACCAGAAGCCCTCTGGTGAGCCCTTCCAATTGTCATTGTGAGCAGCCTTGCAAAGGCTGCCAGTGCTTCATATAAACAGGCCGCCGGGTCGCCATTGGACCCGGTGGACAGTGCTGTCCCGTGGCTGCCCGCTGTCCTCAGGAGTCGTGAATTATGCTGGGCGGGCCTTATTGGCCTGCCCACATAAAATGGCGGCAAGGCGCCCGCTCCCACTCCGCCCCCTCACCAACCAGAAAATTTAGTCCATTGGGTGGAATTTAATGGAGCCTGCCAGAGTGGGCAAGCTGGTGGGGGGGGGGGGCGGTGGATGGGCGGAGGATCTGTGAGAATCAGGCAGGAGTACCCACATCGGTTACCTGGCAATGGGAAAACTGTCCCCACCTAAGTTGGGGTGGGAAGGGTCTGATGGGGGAATCCCGTCTGCTGGCAGCAGAATGCCAATTACACTCATTGATGAGCCGTTTAACACCAATTATCCCTGAGCACGTCACGGAAAACACGTCAGAGCACACCTTGACAACTGTGATGTGCAAAAGTCAGGACTTACCGCCAGGGCCTTGCTCACATTGCAGACATCCAAGGAGCAGAAGATACATCGTTGGCATGCTGGGTGGATTCTCATGGAAATGGCTCAGCTGCAAAGCACCTCTTGGAAGTTGGCAAGTTGTCGTTAATGCTCACAACAGATGATGGTCGAAGGGATGTGAGAGGAAGGTCTAGGATCAACTGGGAGATGAAGAGTTATTGGGGGATGGGTGGGTGAGGTTGGGAGGGGGGAATGAATGTGGCTTTTTTATTCATTCACGGGATGTGGCCTTTGCTGGCTGGGCGTGCATTAATTGCCCATCCATAGTTGCTCTTGAGAAGGTGGTGGTGAGCTGCCTTCTTGAACCGCTGCAGTCCATGTGGTGTAGGTACACCCACTGTGCTGTTACGAAGGGAGTTCCAGGATTTTGACCCAGCAACATTGAAGGAACGGCGATATATTTCCAAGTCAGAATGATAAGTGATTAGGAAGAGGACTATCAGGTGGTGGTATTCTCATCTATCTGCTGCCCTTGTCCTTCTAGATGGTAGTGGTCGTGGGTTGGGAAGGTCATGGGTTGTCAAAGGAGCCTTAGTGAATTCCTACAGTCCATCTTGTAGATGGTACACACTGCTGTTGCTGTGCGTCAGTGGTGGAGGGAGTGAATGTTTGTGGGTGTGGTGCCAATCAAGTGGGCTGCTTTATCCTGGATGATGTCAAGCTTCTTGACTGTTGTGGGAGCTGCACTCATCCAGGCAATGGAGAGTATTCCATCACACTCCTGACTTGTGTCTTGTAGATGGTGGACAGGCTTTGGGGAGTCAGGAGGAGGGTTACTTGTCATGTGATTCCTAGCCTCTGACCTGCTCTTGTAGCCATTGTATTTATATGGCTAGTCCAGTTCAGTTTCTGGTCAATGGTAACCCATAGGATGTTGATAGTGAGGGATTCAGTGATGGTAATGCCATTGAACATCAAGGAGTGGTGTTTGGATTCTCTCTTGTTGGGGATGGTCATTGCCTGGCACTTGTGTGGCATCAATGTTACTTGCCACTTGTCAGCCCAAGCCTGGATATTGTCCAGGTCATGCTGCATTTGGACATGGACTGCTACAGTATCTGAGGAGTCGCAAATGGTGCTGAACATTGTGCAATCATCAGTGAACATCCCCACTTCTGACCTTATGATGGAAGGAAGTTCATTGATGAAGCAGCTGAAGATGGTTGAGCTGAGGACACTACACTGAGGAACTCCTGCGGTGATGTTCTGGAGCTGAGATGACCGAGGCTCAACAACCACCACCATCTTCCTTTGTGCTAGGTATGACTCCAATCAGTGAAGAGTTTCCCCCCTGATTCCCATTGACTTCAGTTTTGCTAGGGCTCCTTGATGCCACACTTGGTGAAATGCAACCTTGATGTCAAGGGTGGTCACTCTCACCTCACCTTAGGATTTCACTCTTTTGTCCATGTTTGAACCAAGGCTGTAATGAGGCCAGAAGCTAAGTGGCCCTGGTGGAACCCAAACTGGGCATCAGTGAGCAGGAGTGCCACTTGACAGCACTGTTGATGACCCCTTCCATTACTTTACTGATCATTAAGAGTAGACCAATGGGGTGGCAATTGGCCAGGTTAAATTTGTCCTGCTTTTTGTGTACAGGCCATACATGGGCAAATTTCCACATAGCCAGGTAGATGCCAGTGTTGTAGCTGTATTGGAACAGCTTAGCTAGGGGCTCAGCAAGTTCTGGAGCACAAGTCTTCAGTGCTATTGCCGAAATATTGTAATGGCCCATAGCCTTTGCAGTATCCACTGCCTTCAGCTGTTGCTTGATATCACATGGAGTGAATGGAATTGGCTGAAGACTGGCATCTGTAATGCTGGGGACCTCCAGAGGAGTCTGGGATGCATCATCCACTTCTGGCTGAAGATTGTTGCAAATGCTTCAGCCTTCTCTTTTGCAGTGATATGCTGGGCTTCTCCATCATTGAGGATGGGGATATTTGTGGAACCTTCTCCTCCAGTGAGTTAATTGTCCACCACCATTCACGACTGGATGTGGCAAGACTACAGAGCTTATATCTGATCCATTGTTTGTGGGATCGCATAGCTCTTTCTATCACTTGCTGTTTATGCTGTTTGGCATGCAAGTAGTCCTGTGTTGTAACTTCACCAGGTTGACACCTCATTTTTAGGTATGCCTGGTGCTGCTCCTGGCATGCCCTCCTGCACTCTTCATTAAACCAGGGTTGGTCCCCTGACTTGATGGTAATGGTAGATTGGGGGATATGCCAGGCCATATGGTTACAGATTGTGTTCGAGTACATTTCTGCTGCTGCTGATGGCCCACAGTGCCTCATGGATGCCCAATCTTGAGTTGCTAAATCTGTTCGAAATCTCTTCCATTTATCACATTCTGTGCTCCAATTGCTTCATTCCTCCAAGGGTGTTCAACATGGAGGGGTACTAACCCATCAGCTGAGGGAGAGTGGTACATGGTAATCATCAAGAGGTTTCCTTGCCCATGTTTGACCTGATGCGATGAGACTTCATGGGGTCCAGAATTGATGTTGAGGACTCCCAGGGCAACTCCCTCCCAACTGTATACCATTGTGCTGCCACCTCTGCTGGGTCTGCCCTGCCAGTGGGACAGGACTTACCCAGGAATGGTGATGGTACTGTCTGGGATATTATCTGTAGGGCATGATTCCATGAGGATGACTATGTCAGGCTGTTGCTTGACTAGGATAAAAGCAAAATACTGCAGACGTTGGAAATCTGAAACGAAAACAGAAAATGCTGGAAAAACTCGGCAGGCCTAGCAGCATCTGTGGAGAGAGAGATAGAGTTAACATTTCGAGTCTGTATGACCCTTCTGCTGAGTTTTCCAGCATTTTCTGTTTTTGTTGCTTGACTAGTCTGTAAGACAGCTCTCCCAATTTTGGCATGAGCCCCCAGATGTTAGTAAGGAGGACTTTGCAGGGTCAACAGGGCTGAGATTGCCATTGTCCTTTCCGGTGCCTAGGTCGATGCTGGATTGTCCGCCTGCTTTCATTTTTTTGAGACTTTGTAGCGGTTTTGTACAACTGAGTGGCTTACTAGGCTATTTCAGAGGACATTTAAGAGTCAACTAACATTGCTGTGGGTCTGGAGTCACATGTAGGACAGCCAGGTAAGGACAGCAGATTTCATTCAATCAATCAACAAAGGTTTCATAGTCATCCTTAGATTTTTAATTGCAGATTTTTATTGAATTCAAATTCCACCATCTGCCATGACAGGATTCGAACACACATTCCAAGAGCATTACCCTGGGTCTCTGGATTACTCATCCAATGACAATTTCATGACACCATAGCCTCCATTAGGCGCGTGGTTGAAAAGGATGTAATGAAGGTGTCTGACAGGAGTGTGGTTGAGAAGGAGGAAATGAAGGTGTCTGATGGGAGGTTAGGAAGGGGGAGGAGGAAGGGGTAATGGGAGAGAAGACGTCAAATGGGGAGGTAGGTGTAAGGGGGCTGGAAGGTGTAAGGGAAGGAGTTCGGAGGAAGGAAGGAGTGCAGAGAAGGGAAGGAGTCCAGGGGGAGGAAGGAGTGCAGAGAGGGGAGGGAGTCCAGGGGGAGGATGGAGTGTCAAGAGGGGCGGGAGTCCAGGAGGAGGAAGGAGTATGGAGAGGGGAGGGAGTAATGGTGGGGGAAGAGGTAAGTGTGGAGGAAGGAGTCAGGAAGGGGGAAGGAGTAAAGCTGGAGGAAGAAATAAGGCTGGAGGAACAGGTAAAGCTGGAGGAAGGAGTTGGGAGGGGGGAAGGGCTAAGGGTATTGGAAGAAGTAAGGGTGTCTGAGGGAGTCAGAAAGGTGGAGGGACTAAGCGGGGGGGAAATCTAGGGAGGTGGGAGGACTAAGGTGGGAAGGGATTCTCGGGGGAATGGAGTCTGGAGGGGGGAATGTCCAGGTGAACGTGCAAGGGAGGGGTCTGATAGGTCCATGACTGCATCCTGGGGAGCGAACTGAGGGTGGGCGTGGTACAAGGGAATGATGAGAATGACCAAAGGCAGAGTGAGGCGGGAGGGTGGGAGGGTGAGGGTTCGATGGTAGTGGTAGAAGGGACGGCGAGGGTGGTTTGTGGAGACTCAGAAACAGCATGGAAGTGTGATCAGTGGGTGGGTGGAGATGCAGCTCAGATGGACAACTGAAAATGAACCCCAGCAGGCAGCATTGAAAATGCTCAGGACGTTGGGGTGAGTGTGATACAGGAACGATCCACGTGTGTGGGAGAGTGCTTGCACAAGGCTCTGAAAAGCCCTGCCACACACACATTTCTCCCTCCAGAATCACTCGTTGGCCAGCTGCTCCCTCTGTGGTGACAGAGGATGAGGCTGAGGGGCTCACAGGCAAAGGGGACTCAAAGGGAGAGGACAGGCTCTGAGATTCCTGAATGGATGACCCAGGGGTGTCCAGCTGCTGCTTCTCCTCCCTTCAGGTGCCCGAGGCCACGGGCCTGACTTGTTGATGGGAAGGAGCAGCTGGAGGAACATCGAGGTGCCCATTTCCCTCTCATGTTGCCACTGCAGGAACTCACCAGTGGTTCCCATGATGGAGTGCAGGTCTGCACACATCTCCATGTTCTGCTAGACCAGGGTCATCCACCATCCTACCCATGAGACCTCCATACACACACATGTGGGCAACACTTCATCAGAGAACAGGCAGATGCACTCCTTCAACTCGGTGCCACTCTGTTGAGGGCTTCCAACAACCCTGCATGTCCCCCCATCTTCTGTTGACTCTCCAAGAAGAGTTGGTAGGCCAAAACTAGAGGCTTGTCATCTGACTCAGACCTCTCAGAAGCCTGATCCCCAGCAATCCTCTGAGTGCCGGGGAGCTCGGCTGAACTTGCCTCCTCTTGTTGCAGACCTGTGTCCATGCGGTGACCTCCAGATTGTGAACCCAAGCCTGCTCTAGATCTAGGTCCCACTGAGGTGTGTGTCTCTGCGCTGGTGTGATGGATCTTCCAGGCTGATTATTTTCATGGAGGAGGTGTCCTCTCAGCTGGAGGTGAGGACATGGATGGAGCTGAGGGACTGGCTGGCTGAGGGTGTCAGTCGCTTGGCAGAGTTCCCTGTGAAGCAAAGTAGAAATAATTAGTGCATGGCAGAGTCAAAAGCAGGAGAATGGGTACTCACAGTTGAGAGAGGGATGATGTGGTGCAGGATCCTCAGGTGGGCGGTCGCCACCGACCTCACTGTTGCCTTAGGTGGGGTCCACGTCCACACCAGTCAGAGTGATGGCATACTTCTCAAAGTGAATGAGGGCCCTAATGTGGGCCACTCTACCCCTGGTCTGGGACCTCTCCTTGCTGATGTGAGCCAGCTTCTCCTGCATGGAAACAGATGGAGAGAGTGTGAGTAGGACACATAGCACTGTGTGGAATGTTTGTGTGGTGAGCAGAACCACGGACAGGATGAGGACATGAGATTGTGAGGGTATGAGCCTGATGGAGATGTGAGGGTTTCTGTGAGAGTTAGTGGTGTTGTCCTTTGAGGTGTAATATCCCTGTGGATATGTGATGGGTTTGTAAGTGTGTGAGTTGAGAGTGATGAGAAGAGTGAT
Organism: Cetorhinus maximus; assembly: GCF_964194155.1. Classification (NCBI taxonomy): domain Eukaryota; kingdom Metazoa; phylum Chordata; class Chondrichthyes; order Lamniformes; family Cetorhinidae; genus Cetorhinus; species Cetorhinus maximus. The sequence continues at coordinate 96,529,202 of NC_135885.1, forward strand.
TTACCCTGGCAGAACGGATGAGACCATTCATCATGCAGCAGCATTGGGTGGCTGTCCCCTTTTGCAGGGTATTGGCGCTGACCACCGCTGCCACCGCCTCCCATGCTGGATTGGTGATGGAACTGCCCATCCTGCAGTCAGAGTGGGGTAGAGGACACTCAGAGCTGCAGCCTTCTTGTCTTTCAGAGCCATGTTTTCCATGTAGTAGCTATGGGCTGGGAGCACTGAGAGGTGTGCGTGCAGCTGGGCTTAAAACATGCCACCCGGCCTGATGAAGTGGTGAGGTGATGGCATGTCAGGCGAATGAGAGTCCGCCCGCCAAGTAAACGGCGTGTTTCCTGGGAATGCATAATTAATGTGGCAGTTTTGAGACAATACGGCTGGCGGGTAAAACACTTAGTGCAAATCTGGGACGGTTCCGCCCATTGTTTCTGTATTCATCCACAATGACAAAAATCAGGGTTGTGACAGGTACAAGATCTGTTTCCAAGATCAAAGGGAAAGAAAATAATAAAAGAAGAGTTTGCCTTAATATAGCACCTTTCACTATGTTGTAAAGCTCTTTACAAATAATGAAGAATTGTTTTCGAAGTGTAGTCATTGTTGTAACATAGAAAAGACAGAAACCAATTTCCCATGAACAGCAAGGAGATAATGGCCAGATGATCTGTTGTGTTTTCAGTGATGTTGGTTGAGGGATAAATATTGGCCAGAACACAGGGAAATCTCCCCTGCTGTTCTTCAAATAGTGCCATGGGATCTTTTACATTCACTTGAGAGAATAGTCAGGCTCTCGGTTTAATATCTCATCCAGAAGAGGGCACATCCAATACTGCAATGCTTCCTTAGTCCTGCACATGAATTGTCAACCTTGATTATGAGCTCAAATCTCTGGACTGGGACTTGAACCCATGACATTGTGACTCAGTCAGATTGTAAGATTGTAATCGTGAAATAATACTGGGAATCAGGTTTATGGGAACAACCAATGAGTGCAGAAAATTTTATGGATTTATCACCTGTCCATATTTTCAATTTTGTTTTGGCTTCTTTTCATTTGAAATAAAGTCAACTTGAAATTGACCTTACCCACTGCCACTCAACAGGACTGCCTGTGGATCTTTAGTTTTCAAACCTCACTACAATGGAAGCAAACAGTCACCATGAAACCTGAAATTATCACAGATATCTATTAAAACAAATTCACTTTCCACTGGTAGAAGAGAAAAAGTATTTGGTTTTATTCCTAACAAAGCCAGAGGTAAAACTGTAATCTCTTATCGTCTGTAAATTGCATTCAATATATCAGCTATCCTTGTTGTAATTCTGGTCAAATTTAATCTGCGTGGTGGACAGGTGTTCATCCATTTTCATGTTAATTCAAGCACAATCAACAACATTTACCATTTTCATGGCTGGTAATTAACCAAATAGGAACATTTAAATTGCTAGATGACGAAAGACCAAAGCCCATTAAGTATACTTTCTATCATCTTTATAGTTGCAATGATAATGGGATTGTTGACTGATCATAGCAATCAATCTTTACCAATTAATTTACAACAGATACAAACATAAGTTGAGGAAAGCCCAAGCAGCTGAAAGCTTTGGGAACCATGGATCTGAAGTCACTTTTTCTTCATGCTACACTTACCATGTCTCAAATTACTCATATACCCTCAAATGTAATTTTGTTAAAGAAATCTATCTAATTAAGCATTTGAAAGAATCAGCAGCAATGGTTTGCACCATCTCCCTAGTGAAAGTGTTCCATAGATTGACATCTCTCTCACAGAAAATTATTGGCCTTGATAATAACTGGAGGTGCATTGGGAGCTGAAGGGGTTGGCGGGGTCGGGAAGGGAGGCGTCATACATACATACAGGAAACCCAGAAATAAATTCAGTGCGTCTGTCAGAAGTATTTTAATACTCCTGCTGTTCTTGGTGGTTGTCATATTGTTCCTGGTCCAAGTTCCAATATAAGGCAAGCAATATGCCATCCATTCTTGGGTGATCCAGAAAACCTCTGTAATGTAGAATGTAAACTGTTAGCGTAAGTGCTATTCCCATGAGGAGTGAAGAAAGCGGCTGAGAGTTTTGAGTATTTATTGCAGTGTTTCCATGAGTTCAATTGGCTCCCTCTTTTGCTTACAATAGTGAATTTCAAAAAACCTGGGAATCCTGTGGATGTGCTTTTAAACTTAAAAGTGTATGGGAAATATAGGTCCAACTGAATGATTATCAACTTGTCCTTCCTGAGGAGGTTACGCATAACCAACCTAACGCAATTCAGTAAAATCTGGATTTTTGCTGGTTTTAACCCCCCTCCACCCACACCATAAGCGATGCACTCTCCAGTTTAAAACTTTACCCCTTGATTCAGCACTTTGGTTAATAGGCATCCATTATTTGCAGTGAGGTCATGACAGTAAGAACTCATTAATCCATCTTTGTCAGGTACCGCAGGCTGATTTGGAGGAAGGTCCTTCAGTTGTAATCATCCTGCTCATGGCCATGAGCAATCACCACCTATACCATCTTCTCATTCCTAATTTCAGCAGGAGATATCACAGGGGTCAACCAGTCAGAAATGTCAAACTGTATCAAGACTTTTCATTATCCGAGTGATAAATTGTTATCTTATCTATAACTTATGAACCCTCAGAAGCACAAAACATAACTCAATGTTCTTTATGTATATTCTTATGTGTAGAAATTAGTGTCCCCCGTTTTGGGGCCTAGGCTTGACATTGCTCAAGTAGCACGTGCCTGAACTGAGAGTCCTGAGAATCATCAATATCATGTCTTTGGGACTTAGCTCCATATTCGAGGTGAGCTGCCATTAGCAGCAGCCCTCAGTTAAGTTCCCGGAGAGGAGGGGCTTTAGGCAGGACAACGGGGGGAAGGATTAATTGCTAGAATTGTGCATTTGGGGAAATACATCTGCTCATCCTAGTCCCCCTTCAAGTGCAGGCCATGTCCCCAGACTCCAATGATTCTCAACCAGGTGAAACAGCTTTTACTTTACATTGGAGAACTTACTGCACAAGAAAATCATCCCTTTATGGATGCCTTTCTTTGCTGCCTAGTTCTCCTCATTTCTTCTGTCAATACAATCGGCAGATAAAATATTAAGCGGATGTGTGGGCTTCCAGTTCAGTGGTGTTTGAGATAATGATTGCTTGTTACACTTGCCACATCACCTACCATAATCCTCCCAGATTCTCCATTTTAATTTTTCCATTAGCAAAATAAAAAAAGGTACAGAGAACCAGGTCTGCTGTTAGATCACCATTATAGATCTTGTAACAGTAAAGTAAAGGAAGAGGTCATCAACGATGCTATCAAGTGGCACTTGCTTAGCAATAACCTGCTCACTGATGCCCAGTTTGGGTTCCCCCAGGGCCACTCAGCTCCTGACCTCATTACAGCCTTGGTTCAAACATGGACAAAAGAGCTGAACTCCTGAGGCGAGGTGAGAGTGACTGCCCTTGACATCAAGGCTGCATTTGACCGAGTGTGGCATCAAGGAGCCCTAGCAAAACTGGAGTCAATGGGAATCATCTCCACTGGTTGGAGTCATACCTGGCACAAAGGAAGATGGTGGTGGTTGTTGGAGATCGTCATCTCAGCTCCAGGACATCACTACAGGAGTTCCTCAGGGTAGTGTCCTGGGACCAACCATCTTCAGCTGCTTCATCAATGACCTTCCTTCCATCATAAGGTCAGAAGTAGGGATGTTCGCTGATGATTGCACAATGTTCAGCACCATTCACGACTCCTCAGATACTGAAGCAGTCCATGTCCAAATGCAACAAGACCTGGACAATATCCAGGCTTGGGCTGACAAGGGGCAAGTAACATTGGTGCCACACAAGTGCCAGGCAATGACCATCCCCAATAAGAGAGAATCTAACCATCCCCCTTGATGTTCAATGGCATTACCATCACTGAATCCCCCACTATCAACATCTTAGGGGTTACCATTGACCAGAAACTGAACTGGACCAGCCATATAAATACTGTGGCCACAAGAGCAGGTCAGAGGTTAGGAATCATACGACAGGTAACTGACCTCCTGACTCCTAAAAGCCTGTCCACCATCTACAAGTTACAAGTCAGGAGTTTGATGGAGAACTCCCCACTTGCCAGGATGAGTGCAGCTCCCACAACACTCCAGAAGCTTGACACCGTCCAGGACAAAGCAGCCCGCTTGATTGGCACCACGTCCACAAACATTCACTCCCTCCACCACCGATGCACAGTAGCAGCAGTGTGAACCATCCACAAGATGCACTGAAGGAATTCACCAAGGCTCCTTCAACAGCACCTTCCAAACCCACAACCACTACCATCACCATCCAGAAGGACAAGGGCAGCAGATAGATGGGAACATCACCACCTGCAAGTTCCCCTCCAAGTCACTCACCATCCTGACTTGGAAATATATCGTCGTTCCTTCACTGTCGCTGGGTCAAAATCCTGGAACTCCCTTCCTAACAGCACTGTGGGTGTACCTGCACCACATGGACTGCAGCGGTTCAAGAAGGCAGATCACCACCACCTTCTCAAGGGCAACTAGAGATGGACAATAAATGCTGGCCCAGCCAGCGAAGCCCACATCCCATGAATAAATTAAAACAAAAACAGGTGGTCAACAAAAAAGCGGAAGGATGTAGGAATAATCACAGAACTGGCTGGATATGCAGTCCTGAAGTGGAGAACAATCCCTCCCCCCTCCACACCCCATCCCCCCTCCCACCCCAGATCCCCAGGGTCTTTTTTGCCTCTGACTGAAATTGCCAAATGGTATGAGAAAACCAGCAGCATTGCCATGGCAAGAAACATTGGAACTAGCACTTGACTCATGACGCAGGACACAGCTCAAGAAAAAGAGTGCAAAGCCCTGGCTTCCCAGACATGAGTGGGCTAGTAAATTCACCAATCTGGAAGATTGTCTCAAGAGGCAAATCTAAGTTGGGAGGTTAGCTCTGGACCTGTTCATTCAGATAGCAACTTCTGAAACTTCCCCTAAAACATAGGAAATAAAAACACAGGCAAACCCCTGGACTTCCTCGTAACTACAATCAGGTGAGACATCTCACTGAAGTGGAGACCTTCTGGCCTAGAGTGGCTAAGGGCACTGTGGAACATGGCACAGACTGAAGAGACTCATTGAAACTCAACAAGGCGATATTCTTCACCAACCAGTATCAATTCCTGGCTCACAGCCAACACAACGTAACTGCATCACTGTCACTCACTGTACAGATTGCAACATAGAACCAGAAAGGAGAACACTGCAAGCCATCCGAATTTTCCCATCGGCAATTTGGGGGCGGGGCCCGCTCACCGACAGGAAAATGACGCGGGATGATGTCGGGAGGAACCCCTGACGTCATCCCGGTCCATTTAAATATTGAGGAAGGTGGGCGGACAGCAAAATCAGCTATATGCCCGTCAACCTGTCAATGGCCAATTAAGGCCATTGACAGGATAATTAAGCTTGTTAAATGCCCTGCCCGTCCAACCTTAAGGTCAAGAGCCCCAGCGGGCTTCTGATAATACATGAAACCTCATCCACTAGCGGGATGAAATTTCATGTCCATTTTTATAAACTTCAATAAAGTTTATCTGCTTCTTATTAACATATCGCATCTCGTGCGACATTGTCACATGAGGGGGACATGTTAATAATTTTAATATTTTTCTATTTTTAAAGATTTTTATACTGTCAGTAATCTCCCTGAGACAGCACTTAGTCTCAAGGAGACGTGCGCTCTTTTGCACACATGCGCGAAAGAGCGCACTTTGACAGATGGGGAATCCCTCCCCCCCCGCACAGGAAGCACATAGCACTTCCTGTCGGGCGGGCCTTAATTGGCCCACCCACTCAAAATGACAGCGGGCCCTGTTTCGGCGGCGGAGTTCAGCTGCCTGCCTGCCGCCGAGCCGATGGGGCCCGCCCGCCCATCAAGGTAAAAATTCTGGCCCAAAAGTAAACAGGTGCTCAGCAAGAAAGATTAAACCAACTACAAAATAATGTCTTGCCAGCTCCTTTTGTGTTGTAGCAGTTTAAAAAAAGAGACACCTGTCAGTGTGATCCAGAGCCCACCCAAGCTTTGCATCTATCCTATGTACAATATATAATGTACCAACACATTAATACTGCAAATGTATGTGCAACACACAATGAGGCAGATTATGACTATGCAATAGTGTAAAATGAGTAGCTGTGAATTGTCAGTCTGTTTTGCCTCTTTCCTGATTTTAATTTCCAATAACTTCAGAATCTACCCCAAAATATTTTAATTTAAGACAAAAAAGTGTTTTTTAGGTGTATTCAGGAAACAGCTTAACATGAAATGGACTCCCACAACCTGATTAGTTTGTATAGAGATGTCACAACATATTTTGAATTAATGTGTGTACCTTACACAGAAGTGGGAAATTTACCAATTTCATTTTTTTAAACAGGCAAATTGTGTTCCATATTATGTATGATAAAACTGTTGAGAGATATTTATGAACGGGATTTACGTAAGAAGCCAATGCCGTGTTAGACACTTTAAAATAGCTGCATTTCCACTACAGGGACAAATTGATGAATTAGTACTCACAGTGTGTAATCTCATCCAGTGAAAGGCTTTTCCAGGGTTTTGGGCCTGCATTACCCATGATTTCCCATCCATTAATCATAGGGGCACCAGTGTGCACCCACAGCAAGTAAAGAATCTGAACTGAGTACCAACTCTTAAAATTACCCCTCGTAATGTAGCATTGGTATAAAGCAATTTCCATTTATATTGATTCTTAAGTTGTAATGTAAATCTGAAGCCAGACTCACCACCATCTGACTTCAGATCGAAGTGAAGCAAGACTTCTTCGAGGAAGCAATCTCAGTCTGCCTTACATTCAGAAGCACAATGCAAACTAGCAGATGATATCAAACGGGCAAAAGCAGCTGGATCTGTCAAGGAGCTAAAAATGGAGTTGAACAAAATATGTAAATTAGTGGAACAATGGTGGGTGAAGTTGAATCCAGAAGATTGTAAATGCAGAGGAGTACTGCAACAAGAAAAAAAACACTTCCTGAACACTGCTGAAATTGTCAAGCTTGAATCTAGCATTTGAAGTAGACTTCAAACTCAATCCCAGTCACTGCAGAGCAGCAATCAGCAAAGACAATACTTGATAGTGTTATGACCATGAGAGGTGGGGGTGAAATGATTCCCAATTTCTCCCACTCCAGGTCTGACTGTAACAGGGGTTTTTAGTGAATTTAGAGAGGATGTGCTTTTTCAATTCTGTAGGAATCCCACTATTTATGCTTTCAGCTTGTAGACAATCAGTCAGACAGGTTTTCTTTTGTTAAACAAGTTTATTGAAATTATTTCCCAAATTTAAAAAAAAGGCTAGGTAAATCGTAACCACCATTCATATGTTACACACATTCATCTCAGCCCACACACACCAGTACAGATGGCAGAATAAGAGAATTGGCTTAAGGATCTTTTACAGTGTATGAAAAATTAAAATACAGGAGTATACGGCTAGCTATTCTTTGGCTGGTCTTGATGCGGTGATTCCACATTGCAGCTGTTTTGTTCAGTTGTCTTCCTGGGTGTGGTTGTATGGGACAGGTTTCCATGATTTATTCCCAATAGATCTCATTTTGCGGTAGATTTCTCTTCTCAGGATGGTTACTTTGCATGTCTGGGCATAATGCTTCCGAGAGAGACAGAGGACACACCTTCTGCAGCCTGTTTCAGTACAGCATTGCCTTTTGATCTCTCTCCCCTGCTTGCTAAGCAGTCCCTTAAAGTACTCTGCTGGCTGTATATTCCAGAGAAATTATATTGGTCCATGCCTGCTGCAGTTATTGTTTCAGAACTGGCAATTGCATTTTGATGTCTCACCTCAGAAACATTTGAAAAGTGTTAGGATAGTGTAAAGCCAATAGGAGATGGGGTCTTTCACACTCTCCTAGGAACTGAGTGCCTGTTTTTTTAACCCACTTGGTGGAATGCAACTGTGTATTGAGACAGTCTTGGACACTGCTACATTGTCTTTAGAGGGTTCCAATATTTTTAAAAATCCAGCCAGATGAAGAAAAATAGAAAATTCTATCTGTAAAATAAAGCTCATCCTCATAACAATATAAATAAAATCAGAAAACCTAGCTATTATAGGTTCAAGAAATGGAGTCTTGCCAATCTAACTTACAAGTTTTCTTTGAAAGTGTGAAAAAGGAACTTGATAGCAGTACGAAAGTGAATTTCAATAAGGTCTTTGTTACAGTTTCTCTGAAAAAGCTGGCACCAAAAATAAAGCTGGAATCAGTGCAAATATTTTGCAATAAATGCGTAATTGGTTGACGGATAGAACTTAGAGGGTAGTGATGCAGAGAATATTGCAAGCCTAGGAAAGTGCTGGGGTCCCACAGAGATCTGTTTTAGGATCTCTATTCTTAACATTTTCATAAATGAACTGCCTCAAGTAAAGGGTTAACATCAAAGGCATATGTGATGCTGATATAATAAAGGTCACATCACATGACTGAGAAGTAGGAGTGATCTGGAAAGAGAGGCTCTAACATTGTGTAAATGTCTAAATGTGTAAATACTTACTGTAAGCAAAGACTAATTGTTTTGAGAAACTCCAGACTCAAGCAGCATACTTTGGGAGAGTAGACAATCTGCCAAAACACTACCCAGACCCCCACCACAGCTGTATTGGGCTCTGGCTAGATCACATATTGAATACTGTGTTCAGTTTTGGTTATGGAGATGCAAGGGTGACAATCAAGCCCTGGAGGCAGTGTAGAGAGGAGCCTAGAGACTTATTTCCATTGCCAGAAGACTGAGTTGTCAAGAAAGATTAGAGAAATATGAGTTTTTCGGCTTTGAAAGAAGGTGACTGAGAGACAAACTTAGTAAAGTATATAAAAGATAATAAATGGCATCAAGATGTAAAGATAGAACACTATTTCAAATTGTACTGTGACAGTAATAGACAGGTTCAAACTAATGAAAGACAAATTCCAAGTTTATGTCAGGAAGTTCTTTTTACACAAAGAGTAATCATTACATGGGATGGAGATCTGGGTAGATTAGTGGAGACAAAATCCTGGGAATTAATTAAAGACAATTTAAAGCCTCAGAGAGGGGTTTATATGGTATTTTGGCTGGGTGAGCTAAGATGAATCAAATGACCTTCCTTAGCTATATCATCTTGTGATCTTGTAAATTATAAATGATATCCTACCATATTCAAATTATGGTGGCAGAGCTATTAACAAAACTTGACTTCTAATAGCCTCATAAATCACTTAACCACCCACATTGAAACTAATGTTATAGAAACTTAAGGTTCAATAAGCCAAAGTACAAATCTATAAAGACAACTGTCAGTATTTTGTGTGAGTTTTTGCTGCCAGCACTAATTAGTAGGATTAGTTATACATCTACATGATAAACTCATTCGCGTTTAGTTAATAAGGATCAAACTGGATAAGTTGAAAGTCTCAGCAATTGTGTGCTTATGGAATTTTGTAAATGTTCTTAAGGTGAATTTGGATTGGCCAATCAAAGTGACAAGAAGTAATTGAAAAAACACTTCCCTGTTGAAGGACAATAGGAAAATAAATGAAGAGAAAGAAATTGAGTGGGGCAGTCAGAAGTCATGACAGCAGCAAATACAATGCTGAAACTTAGTAGGTCACATTGATAGAAATAAATTAACAATAATATCATCTGCCACATTTGAAATGTATTGAATATGGAATCTCTCTTCCCCTTCTCTAACTCTTCCAGCATCTCCAAAACCCATGTCCTCCATGATCTATAAGGTCAAGGGTAGGGGATGCTTTGGAACACCATCACCCAAGTGCCCCTCACACACCATCCTGAGTTCTAAATAAATGCTGGGAATAGAATGTAGAAGAAATCAAAGGGGTATATTTTCATTATCAGTGTTCCCAGTACAGAGTTTTGCACAATGGTTAAACTGGCAAGTGTGCTTAAAGCCTCATAGGCTGTAACTTCAGGACTCAAATAGGAGAAAATATTAGCAGAATAGTCTGAGCTCTCTACCCCAGGATAAGAAATCTGACTGCTGCAGTTAAGGTGGATCATCTTCAAGAACCTCACAGACTTATAATTTTCCATCTGCTTAGTTTATGGGTCCAGCTTGTGTGACGAAATAACAGTAAAGAAAATTTGTGATTATGTTTGGAAGTCTGTAGTTGTTTTTAAAATGTTTGAGAACTTTTAAGCGTTTTATCACTTGTGAAAGAATAAATTATAATTTTTGTACAATAAACAATACTGGTCCATGTGACCTGGTGACCCTTAACCTGGAAGCAATACCAACAGGAAAAATACAGAGCCTCACTGACAGAAAGAGAACTAGAAGAGCTGGAGAGGAGTTGAGAAGGTTCTTAAAAGAAGTGTGCCATATGAGATTTGTCTAATTCCTTTCTAGCAAGAGTGATTGCTTCTTCATTTTGAAGTTTTAAGTTCTGTTAAGGAATATATACCCTTCCTCGCAGCTCTATGATGTCAGCTGTGTCACTTGCCTTCAAAGCATTCCTTTTCTTTGTTTCATCATTAGCTTTGAGTACTGTGGCTATCTGTTTTGCTGCAGCTCACTCATGCATTTTTAATTCAGACAAATTTAACTCATCTCCAACTTTTCCTTCTCAGCCTGATTTTCCAATGTCCTTTTAAAATTAATAGGTTCAGTTTCTGACTTTTCAGGCACATCTTTAGTCAAAGCATTAATTCTTGCAGCAGAGTTACAGAAAGTTTCAGCAGCCTCAGTGAGCTTTCCTGGCTGGAGGCAGGAACTGAGGTAGTGGCCATGTTGTCAACTGATGCAGTCAGATGTGTGCTGGTGCCATCCTTAAAAGGCCAGCAGCCCTGGACTACTACTTCAGGAATCTTGCCCAGCAGCCTGTGACCCACCCTGTGCAGCAATCTCAGAGCATCCTGTTCACCCACCTGTGACCAACAATGCTGCAGCCTCAGAGGACCTCTAGCCAGCAATGTAGACTTGCCAATGGGAGTGGGCCAAGAGGTCATCTAGGCAGGTGCAGTGAGGGCCTGAGAAAGACACACTTGTTGGCATGGCAGAAGGAAGATCCCAGGTGGCCCCATGTCTCAGTGACAATTTCCTGCACGTTCTCCACATGGCAGGAAGTCCTCTTCCCCAGGGAAAAAAGGAGGCCAGCCTTACCAAGCAAGCCTGGATGAAGGCCACAGTGAAGGTCATCAGCTTAAGGCCGTCCGGAGAACTTGCCTGCCTTTCCACCAACAAAGCAACGACCTTCTCTGCTCCACAAGGGTGAGTGCCACAATTCGGTTCCCTTAGAGGGTCAGAAAATGGTTAAGTGTGAAGGTGCATCAGCTAGGTAGTGAGAGCCCACCATGTCAGTGACAATAAAGTGAGGCTGCAGTATCTCCTTAGAAGGGAATGGGTGCAGCTCTGTCAAGGACAGTGAGTCTGGCACTAAAACCAACCCATAACAGTTTGTGTGTGAAACCCTGATATGCCTTCAGAGAGAGGTGCAAGACTCCCCCCTCCCCCAGAGGATGCAACCCCAAATTGCATAAGTCAGACTCCATGTGGAGTATAACTCCAGTGCTGTGAAGAAGCAGGCTGCCAAGGTGTTCACAGGGATCTGCTGGAATTTACTAAATGAACTAGAGCTTATTTAAATGTTTAGAGTTTGCAGATTCTCCCTCCCATTCCCTCAAAGCATTTAAAATGTAATCGGCTGAGAGTAAGCATTTGTACCAGAGCTCCCTCTTGGAACAGAGGGTCAGATTATTAATGAGACAGTATTAGCAAGGCACTATTAACTCCACATTGATATTGTGCCTACCACCCAAGTTCAGGAGCTACTGTACAACTGCAGCCCAACTTTTTCTGCTCTAAATTTGATTTCCTTCATTTGCTTTTTTTTTTGATATTTCAAACAACTCAATAACTATGACTTTTGTGTGATTTTTTTGGCCTTTCTAGCCTTTTTATTATCATGTTATTATCATGACACGGATTCTTATTTTCTCATTGGCGTTACTTGAATAACTTAAACATTACTTAGCTCATGTAAGTTCACTTAACCCTTCTATCTTGAGTCTGTTTCCTGAGGCTGGAGCATGATACCCACTTCAATGCAATACTGAGAGGGCTGCACTCTCAGAAATGTTGTCTTTCAGAAGAAATGTGAAGCCGAGGCCAAGTCTGCCCTTTCAGTTGAATGTATAAGGTCCCATGGCAGCATTTTGAAGAAGAGCAGGAGAGTTCTCGCAGGATCCTAGCCAACCTTTATCTCTCAACCAATATTTAACACAATATCTGGTCATTTATTTAATAGCTATTTTGGGGGACATTGCTGCAGGTAAATTACAATAGTTATTACACTTCAAAAGACCTTCATTGGCTGTAAAGCACTTAGGGATACCCTGAATTTGTGAAAGTTTCTGTAGGAACACAAGTCTATCTTCCTTTTCTTTTATTCTGGCCTCTTGCTCATACTTGGCTATTGTCTCAAATCATTAATGGTGATCACAATTTTTAATTCCCCTTGCTTCTGTTTAATAGATATTATTCTGCTCCATCAAGGTTTGTTAGAGAATTTACCACTCCATGATACTCTGCCTTCTTGTCACCTTTAATTGAAGTTATATCTTCTGATGTACTAAAAGCTTTCACAACTTCAGTATCATATCCTGAAGTATCATAGCTGCCAGATTACTATCAATTTTTGCCTTTCAAATTCTACTATTTTTGATCACAGCTGGCTTATTTCAAGTTGCATGTTAATTCGATCCATCATGCCCTGGTTAAGTGCCACTTATAACTCCAGCCACCTTTTTTCTATTTATCACTCTTGTTCACAGCAGTTAGATGAGGGATACTTTGCACTAGCTGGTGCTATGAGATTTGTGATAATCAATGTACTGGAAAGAGCCTGTATTTTCTTTTGTGCAATGTCCCTTTAAGACCAAAGTGGACTGTAGAGTATTCTGAAAGAGGGTTAATTAGTTTCCTGATTATGGTACCATTAGTTTCCAAGAAATGCCCATATGACCTGAGGATGAACAGATAAGAAACAAATGTTAAATAGAAAGCTAATTGCAATGGGGTTAGGTTAGCCAGTGTTTCCTGTTTTGCAGTTCAGAACAAACTGAGAATTTATGTAAAGAGGAAATGAGCAAGGTTCTCTCCAAACGGAAGAATTTTCTGTTTGGCAGTCCTCAAACAGATCCTGGTATTGAAGCAGGTCTCTGAAAATAGACAGAGACTGTGTTACTAAGTGTGTTATCCAGTTGAAAAGAGCGGAGAGCTAAAGACAGGAAGGGCAAGGGGTAGTGGATTGAACAAGACCCATTGCTACTGTTTCAGTGTTGCCAGAGCCCACCGGATCATTTAAAGGGGTCAGAGAAGGGAGTTGCTGGGGATTCTTTGCCATTAAGCTTGTCATGACCTAACTGAGAGAGGGTTCGTAGATGTGCACCTTATCAGTGTTGGCTGTGTCCAGGGGCATTGGATGGAATACGGCTACTGGTGAATGCAACTCAAGGGCTGAAACAATTCAATGGGAATTGAGAAACCCTACGTAGCAAAGGCCAAGTGGAAAATACTGAGCTCTTACGTGGCCCCACATTTCTATAGGAAGTAATACAAGCACTTACAACAAGGCTATGTTTAAAGTAGTTATATCAACTACTTCAAATAAAAATGTAAATTTCACTTTAACTATCCTTCACCTGTTAATTAATGTTTGAACTATGTTGATTTTAGTTGATTTGTTACAGTAAAAGTTTGGAAAAGTGAAATCTTGTCTAGCGGTTTTCTTTCCATTTGCTTTGTGTGGAATCCTTTCTTTTAAAAATGATCAATCCCGAAGGGGATCATAAAAGATTGGAGACATTTTATTTCAATGTTCTATTGTACAGGTGCTGATTGAACACCTGAATCCTTAAGAGAATAGCAATTAAAGTGCAGTTAACTTTGGGCCTGGCATAACCTCACTCTATACTTTCCAAACTATTGATCCTACTCCAGTCAAACAAACTTCAAACGGACTTATTAGACGAGTACTTTCTCTCTTCACCAGTCCCTCTTCCTCCTGAAAAAGAAACAGTTGCTTTTGCCACCATTCCAGATGTTTATTGCTTTTCTTGTCAAGCTGTATCTTCTGTAGTTTCCAAATGTTCTTTCCTTTTACCCTTCCTCTGGTAAAGGCACATTTTGGAATGTGCTTCCACCTATAGCAATGATCTAACATACCAAATGTTTATTAATGTGCAAGCGCCTACAATGACTGCCAAGGATCTACTTAGGCGTCAAAGCCTTGCATTCCAAAGCCTAACTATTATGGATGCATATCACAACATGCAGGGAAATTAAATACCAGTCGACCAGCCTGCATCAAGTACCAGTTAATCTGTTTTGTGGCTCCTGTTTCACCTCTATCAATGGTAGACATCTCTCCTCTTTTTCACAAATTGCTTTATTCATTCTGACACCATTGCAATATTAAAAAGGCCAATTATACTTTGGGTTGTAAGGAAGGACTGCTATAACATTCACCTCTGGATAAATCTGTTTATTTGTATTGATGATGAATCTATTGTGCGATGGTTTGAATGTCAGGAGGCTTGCTCGCTTCTTCTGTGATGTTTGTTTCAGCATATTGAAGAATATCTCCTCTGTAAATAAATTAAGTCAGCTCTGTTTTCTGCTCTAGAAGGTAATTGATCTTTTCCACTGAATAAAACTAATTATCCAATTTTCCCAAGCTCATTGCTGTGACAGACAATTCACCTGCAAATTTTATAATAAATACATCACAAGTGAACAATCCTCAACGTCTTCAATTTATTTCACTTCAGTGACAGGATTCCAGATTATTAGTTCCTACCAACACTGGAAACAACCTATGCTTTTTCACAGTTCTCTGTTACGCAAACACTATCACAGTTTTAGATTTTTAGATAATAAGGTCACTTGGTTTTTGTAACCAGCGAATCTAAAATATTCAATGTGTGCTACCAATATTCATACCGTTTCTCAAGTTGTATACCAATTTCTTATGTATGGAGATGGTACCTCAATTGTAAGTTGTTATATAAGAGGGTTATATGGCTGTTATGTTTTGAGAGAGTTTCTTCAATTTAGGATAACTTGAAGGAGGTCATGTGACCTGTTCTGAAGCCTGCCTGACAACAGGCCTGGGTGATGAGGCTGTTAAAGATTAAAGGGAAGCCCAAGTTGTTTGCTGCAAAGAAACTGCAAGGTATTCATACTTGGAGACAATGGCAACATCATCTGTGTTTTAGTTGCTAGACTGCTAGGCTGGAAACTGGTGCTCTGGCTGGCGATGAGCTTGGAAGCGGGAAGGGCGTTTACTTAGGCGGGATGGTGGCATACCAGAACCCTACCGCCTTCCCATCTCCACCAGAATTAAATTCTGGGCAGGGTAGGCCCATGGTCAACCTTCCTGCCCCGCTGCCATTTGAGGCTCTTTAAGTGGCCAATTAATGAGCCCTCAAGGATCTCATCCTGCCACCACTGGTATTAACCCAGTGGGCCTGCCGCCAAAATTGCGTGCATGACAGGTAACACTACAGCCAGTTTCTCACCTCTGGGGGCGATCCCTTGATCAAAGGCGGAGCCTGCTGAGAACCACACCCCACCCTTGCTACCAACCCCACTGCCCTCATCTCTCTGTGACCCCCCGCCAGCTGCCAAAACTATCATTCCCCCAACCCCCACCCCCACACCCCCACATTACTTACCTGTGGCTTTGGTCATTCCGTGATCCTGGAATTCTGGTGCCTGTCCTTCCAGCAGCAGCCACACCTCCCCAGTGGCGTTGCTGAGCACAAGAGCTGCTGACATCTGATTGGCCAGCAGCTCTTGGAAGATGACACTTCAGCCCTTAGAGTCTTGATTCCAGGGGAAGGCCTAACCCTGGCCTTACCACTGCCTGATTAGTGTGTGGTTCATGGGCATTCCTGAAAACAGGCAGCGCAGATGTCTTGCCGGCTGTCTAGCTGGCAGGTGAGACCCCCGCTGCCTCAACAAGGTTCCACCCCTAGTCCACAAAATCCCGGGAAAGTGTTGAGTGTCAGGTTTTAAACAGTTATTCTTTAAGTTGTCCATCTACGTTCAATTCAAAAGACAGCTTGGGTCTCAAGGATAGCTAATCAAGACTTCTGAATACAAGGTCAATGTGATTCACATTGCCATGGAGATGGGCTTTGAGACGGGAAGGGTTTCTAAGATGTCCCTGAAACTCTCAGACACAGGAAGTCTGTCAGGATCTGGGAAAGAGGGAGCAGCTAGGAGCCAAAAGCCTCTGTGATTCACTGCACAGAAATGGGGAGGTGATGGCATAGTGTTGTTGTCGCTGGACTAGTAATGCAGGATAATTCTCTGGGGACCCAGGTTCAAATATCGCCATGGTGGAATTTGAATTCAATAAAAACCTGAAATTAAAAGTCTGATGATGACCATGTAAAAATGTCCTTTAGGGAAGGAAATCTGCCGTCCTTACCTGGTCTGGCCTACATGTGACCCCAGACCCACAGCAATGTGGTTGACTCTTAAGTGCTTTCTGAAATGGCCTAGCAAGCCACTCAGTTATATCAAACTGCTACAAAGTCACAGAAAAGGAATAAAACTGGACAGACCACCAGGCATTGACCCGGAAATGACAACGACAATCTCAGCCCTATCAACCCTCCAAACTCCTGCTTACTAACATCTGGGGTCTAGTGCCAAAATTGAGAGAGCTGTCTCACAGACCAGTCAAGCAACAGCCTGACAAAATAATCCTCACGGAATCATATCTTACTGATAATGTCCCAGAACCTAAGAAATGAAATTAAATCGATAGCAAAAAATGACGTAGGGTCAGATGATGTAGAATCTGTGTGGGTAGAGTTGAGGAACCGCAAAGGTAAAAAAACCATAATGGGAGTTATGTACAGGCCTCCGAACAGTAGTCAGGATGTAGGGCACAAGATACACCAGGAGATAGAAAAGGCGTGTAAGAAAGGCAAGGTTACAGTAATCATGGGGGATTTCAATATGCAGGTAGACTGGGAAAATCAGGTTGATAGTGGATCCCAAGAAAAGGAATTTGTAGAATGTCTACGAGATGGCTTTTTGGAGCAGCTTGTGGTGGAGCCCACTAGGGAACAGGCAATTCTAGATTTAGTGATGTGTAATGAGGCAGATTTGATAAGGGAGCTTAAGGTGAAGGAGCCCTTAGGAGGAAGTGACCATAATATGATAGAATTTACCCTGCAGTTTGAGAGGAAAAAGCTGGAATCAGATGTAACGGTATTACAGTTGAATAAAGGCAACTACAGAGGCATGAGGGAGGAGCTGGCCAGAATTGACTGGGAGATGAGCCGAGCAGGAAAGACAATGGAACAGCAATGGCAGGAGTTTCTGGGAGTAATTTGGGAGACACAGCAAAAATTCATCCCTAGGAAGAAGAAGCATACTAAAGGGAGGACAAGGCAACCATGGCTGACAAGGGAAGTCAGGGACAGCATAAAAGCTAAAGAGAAAGCATACAATGCGGCAAAGAACAGTGGGAAACCAGGGGATTGGGAAGCCTACAAAGACCAACAGAGGACAACTAAAAAAGAAATAAGGAGGGAGAAGATTAAATATGAGGGTAAACTAGCCAGTAATATAGGGGAAGATTGCAAGATTTTTTTTAGATATATAAAGGGTAAGAGAGAGGCAAAAGTGGACATTGGGCCACTGGAAAATGACACTGGAGAAGTAGTAGTGGGGAACAAAGAAATGGCGGAGGAACTGAATGGGTACTTTGCGTCAGTCTTCACGGTGGAAGACACGAGTAACATCCCCAAAGTTCAAGAGAGTCGGGGGGCAGAGGTGAGTATGGTGGCCATTATCAAGGAGAAGGTGCTAGGAAAACTGAAAGGTCTGAAGGTGGATAAATCACCTGAACCAGATGGATTATACCCCAGAGTTCTGAAGGAGATAGCTGAAGAGATAGTGGAGGCGTTAGTGGTGATCTTTCAGGAATCACTGGAGTCAGGGAGGGTCCCAGAGGACTGGAAAATCATTAATATAACCCCCCTGTTTAAGAAGGGAGTGAGGCAAAAGACGGGAAACTACAGGCCGATTAGCCTGACCTCAGTCGTTGGTAAGATTTTAGAGTCCATTATTAAGGATGAGATTTCAGAATACGTGGAAGTGCATGGTAAAATAGAGCAAAGTCAGCATGGTTTCATCAAGGGGAGGTCATGCCTGACAAATCTATTAGAATTCTTTGAGGAGGTAACGAGTAGGTTAGACAAAGGAGAGCCAATGGATGTTGGACTTCCAGAAGGGCTTTGACAAGGTGCCGCACAGAAGGCTGCTCAATAAGATAAGAGCCCATGGTATTAGAAGCAAGGTACTAGCATGGATAGAAGATTGGCTGTCTGGCAGGAGGCAGAGAGTGGGGATAAGGGGGTCCTTCTCAGGATGGCGGCCAGTGACTAGTGGAGTTCCACAGAGGTCAGTGTTGGGACCACAACTTTTCACTTTATACATTAATGATCTAGATGAAGGAGCTGAGGGCATCCTGGCTAAGTTTGCAGATGATACAAGGATAGGTGGAGGGACAGGTAGTATTGAGGAGGCGGGGAGGCTGCAGAAGGATTTGGACAGGTTAGGAGAATGGGCAAAGAAGTGGCAGATGGAATACAACGTGGGGAAGTGTGAGGTCATGCACTTTGGTAGGAAGAATAGAGGCATAGACTATTTTCTAAATGGGGAGAGAATTCAGAAATCTGGAGTGCAAAGGGACTTGAGAGTCCTAGCCCAGGATTCTCTTAAGGTTAACTTGCAGGTTGAGTCGGTAGTTAGGAAGGCAAATGCAATGTTGGCATTTATTTCAAGAGGACCAAAATATAAAAGCAGGGATGTGATGCTGAGGCTTTATAAGGCTCTGGTCAGACCACATTTAGAATATTGTGAGCAATTTTGGGCCCCGTATTTCAGGGAGGATGTTCTGGGCCTGGAGAAGGTCTAGAGGAGGTTCACGAGAACGATCCCAGGAATGAAAGGCTTAATATATGAGGAACGTTTGAGGACTCTGGGTCTATACTCGATGGAGTTTAGAAGGATGAGGGGGGATCTGATTGAAACTTACAGACTACTGAAAGGCCTGGATAGAGTGGACGTGAGGAAGATGTTTCCATTAGTAGGAGAGACTAGGACCCGAGGTCACAGCCTCAGAGTAAAGGGAAGACCTTTTCGAACAGAGATGAGGAGAAACTTCTTTAGCCAGAGAGTGGTGAATCTATGGAATTCATTGCCACAGAAGGCTGTGGAGGCCAGGTCATTGAGTGTATTTAAGACCTAGATAGATAGGTTCTTAATTGGTAAGAGGATCAAAGGTTACGGGGAGAAGGGGGGAGAATGGGGTTGAGAAACTTATCAGCCATGATTGAATGGCGGAGCAGACTCGATGGGCCGAATGGCCTAATTTCTGCTCCTATGTCTTATGGTCTTATGGTCTTATCACCATCCTGTCCCATCAGCAGGACAGACCCAGCTGAGGTGGTGGCACAGTGGTATACAGGTGGGAGGAAGTTGCCCTGGGGGCTTCAAAATTGAGCCTGGATCCCATGCAGTCTGATGGCACCAAGTCAAACATGATGATGCTGATTACCATGTACCGCCCTCCCTCAGCTGATGAATCAGTGCTCCTCCATATTGATCACCACTTGGAGGAAGCACTGAGGATGGCAAGGGCACAGAATGTACTCTGGATGGGGGACATCAATGCCCATCACCAAGAATGGCTCGGTAGCACCACTACTGACTGAGCTGGCTAAGTCCTAAAGGACATAGCTGCTAGACTGGGACTGCAGGAGATGGTGAGAGAACCAACAAGAGGGAAAAACATACTTGACCGCATCCTCACCAGCCTGCCTGCAGCAGATGCATCTGCCCATGACTGTATCTGTAGGAGTGATCACCACACAGTCGTTGTTTACGAAGTCCCACCTTCATATTGAGGATACCCCCCATCGTGTTGTGTGGCACTACTGCTGTGCTAAGTGGGGTAGATTTCAAACAGATCTAGCAACTCAAGACTGGGCATCCATGAGGCGCTGTGGACCATCAGCAGCAGCAGAATTGTACTCGAACGCAATCTGTAACTCTTGGCTCGGCATATCCCCCACTTTACCATTACCATCAAGCCAGGGGATCAACCCTGGTTCAATGAAGATGCAGGAGGGCATGCCAGGAGCAGTACCAGGCATACCTAAAAATGAAGTGTCAACCTGGTGAAGCTATAACACAGGATTACTTGCACACCAAACAGCATAAGCAGGAAGTGATAGAGCCAAGCAACCCCACGACCAATGGATCAGATCAAAGCCCTGCAGTCCTCCCACATCCAGTCGTGAATGATGGTGGACAATTAAACAACTCACCGGAGGAGGAGGCTGCACAAATATCCCTATCCTCAATGATGGAAGAGTCCAGCACATCAGTGCAAAAGATAAGCCTGAAGCATTCGCAACAATCTTCAGCCAGAAATGCCGAGTGGATGACCCATCTTGGCCTCCTCTGGAGGTCCCCAGCCAATTCGATTCACTCCATGTGATATCACGAAATGGCCAGATACTGCAAAGGCTATGGGGCCTGAAAATATTCTGGCAATAGTACTGAAGACTTATGCTCCAGAACTTTCCTCGCCCCTCACCAAGTTGTTCCAGTACAGCTACAACACTGGCATCTACCTGGCTATGTGGAAAATAGCCCAGGTTTGTCCTCTACACAAAAAGCAAGACAAATCCAACCCGGCTAATTACCGCCCCATCAGTCTACTCTCCATCATCAGTACAGTAATGGAAGGGGTCATCAACAGTGCTATCAAGCAGCACTTGCTTAGCAATAACCTGCTCACTGGTGCCCAGTTTGGGTTCTGCCGGGGCCACTCAGCTCCTGACCTCAATACATCCTTGATTCAAACATGGACAAAAGAGCTGAACTCCCAAGGTGAGATGAGAGTGACTGCCCTTGACATCAATGCTGCATTTGACCAAGTGTGGCATCAAGGCGCCCTAGGAAAACTGGAGTCAATGGGAATCAGGGAGAAACCTTCTGCTGGTTGGAGTCATATCTAGCACAAAGGAAAATGGTTGTCGTTGTTGGCAGTCAGTCATCTCAACTCCAGGCATTACCATCACTGAATCCCCCACAATAAACATCCCGTGAACGAATGAAAAAAAAGGGGTGGGAGTTTGCACTCAAATTGAAAATACCAAAATTCTGAGGATTTGAAGATTCATCTAGCTTATTTTTAATTCATTACTGGGATGTGGGCATCGCTGGCAAGGCCAGCATTTATTGCCCATCCCTAATTGCCCTTGAGAAGGTGGTGGCAAGCTGCTTTCTTGAGCCGCTGCAGTCCATGAATCGCCAGGAAAATCCCTCACCGCGAAAGTCAGTTGTAGGGTTAAAAGTTACCAGGCTGGGAAAGGAAAGGAACAGAAATGAACCCTGGGGAGCGAGGAATCATTTTGGACTGGATCCAGGAAATTCAAATGACTACTTAAGGGACAGTGTTTTTTTTTCATTCCCTCTGGCTGGGCCAGCATTTATTGCACGTTCCTAGTTGCCCTTGAGAAGGTGGTGGTGAGTTGCCTTCTTGAACCGCAGCAGTCCATGTAGTGTAGATACACGCACAGTGCAATTAGGGAGGGAGTTCCAGGATTTTGACCCAGCACCAGTGAAGGAACAGTGATATATTTCCAAATCAGGATGGTGAGTGACCTGGAGGAGATAGTGGGGGATTCAGCGATGGTAATGCCATTGAACGCAAAGGGGTGATGGTTAGTTTCTCTATTATTTTAGGTGCTCATTGCCTGACACTTGTGTGGTGTGAGTGTTACTTGCCACTTGTCAGCCCAAGCTTGGATATTGTCCAGGACTTGCTGCATTTGGACATGGACTGCTTCAGTATCTGAGGAGCTGCGAATGGTGCTGAACATTATGCAATCATCAGCGAACATCCCCACTTCTGACCTTATGATGGCAGGAAGGTCATTGATGAAGCAGCTGAAGATGGTTGAGCCTAGGACACTACCCTGATGAACTCCTGCAATGATGTCCTGCAGCTGAGATGACTGACCTCCAACAGCCAGTGAGTAGGTTATTGCAAAGCAAGTGCCGCTTGATCGCACTGTTGATGGCCCTTCCATTACTTTACTGATGATCAAGAGTAGACTGATGGGGCTGTAATTGGCCAGATTGGATTTATCCTGATTTTGTGTGCAGGACATACCTGGGAAATTTTCCACATAGCCATGCAGGTGCCAGTGTTGTACCTGTATTGATCATAAGTTCATAAGACGTAGGAGCAGAAGTAGGCCATTCAGCCCATCCAGTCTGCTCCGCCATTCAATGAGATCATGGCTGATCTGACAATCCTCAACTCCACTTTTCTGCCTTTTCCCCATAACCCTTGATTCCCTTACTGATTAAAAATCTTTCTATCTCAGCCTTGAATATACTTAACGACCCAACCTCTACAGCCCTCTGCGGCACAGAATTCCTCAGATTGACTACCCTCTGAGAGAAGAAATTCCTCCTCATGTCTGTTTTAAATGGGTGGCCCCTTACTCTGAGGTTATGCCCGCTGGTCCTAGACTCTCCCCAAGGGGAAACAACCTCTCAGCATCTACCCTGTCAAGCCCCCTAAGAATCTTATGTGTTTCAATAAGGTCGCCTCTCATTCTTCTAAATTCCAATGAATACATCCAGTCGTATTGTAACATCTTGGCTAGGGGCGCGGCAAGTTCTGGAGCACAAGTTTTCAATATTATTTCCGGAATATTATCAGAGCCCATAGCCTTTGCAGTATCCAGTGCCTTCAGCCGTTTCTTGATATCACGTGAAGTGAATTGAATTGGCTCAAGACTGGCATCTGTGAGTATGCCGAGATAGATCACCCACTCAGCAATTCTGGCTGAAGATTGTTGGAAATGCTTCAGCCTTATCTTTTGCACTGATGTGCTGGGCTCCCCTATCACTGAGAAAGGGGATATTTGTGGAGCCTCCTCCTTCAGTGAGTTGTTTAATTGTCCACTACCATTCAAGACTAGATGTGGGAGGACTGCAGAGCTTAGATCTATTCTGTTGGTTGTGGGATTGCCTAGAGCTGTCTATCACTTGCTGCTTATGCTGTTTGGCAAGTAAATAGTCCTTTGTAATAGCTTCACCAGGTTGACACCTTATTTTTAGGTAGGCCTGGTGCTGCTCCTGGCATGTCTTTCTGCACTCTTCATTGAACCAGGGTTGATCCCCTGGTTTGATGGTAATGGTAGAGTGGGGGATATGACGGGCCATGAGGTTACAGAATGTGTTCAAGTACAGTTCTGCTGCTGCTGATGGCCCACAGTACCTCAAGGACACCCAATCTTGTGTTGCAAGATCTGTTTGAAATCTATCCCATTTCACACAGTGGTAGTGCCACACAATACAATGGATGGTATCCTCAATGTGAACTTCATCTCCACAACGACTGTGCGACGGTCACTCCTACCGATACCGTCATGGACAGATGCATCTGTGGCAGGCAGGTTGTTGAGGATGAGGTCAAGTATGTTTTTCCTTCTTATTGGCTCCCTCACCACCTGCCACAGACCCAGTCTAGCAGCTATATCCTTTAGGACTCAGCCAGCTCAGTCAATAGTGGTGCTACCAAGCCACTGTTGGTGATGGCCATTGAAGTTCCCCACCCAGAGTACATTCTGCGCTCTTGCCACACTCAGCGTTTCCTCCAAGTGGTGTTCAACATGGAGGAGCATTGATTCATGAGCTGAGGGAGTGCGGTACATAGTAATCAGCAGGAGGTTTCCTTGCTCATGTTTGACCTGATGCCATGAGACTTCATGGAGTCTGGAGTTGATGTTGATGATTCACAGGGCAATTCCCTCCCAACTGTATACCACTGTGCCGCCACCCCGTTGGGTCTGTCCTGCTGGGGGACGGGACAAACCCAGAGATGGTTATGGTGGTGTCTCAGACATTATCTGCAAGACATGATTCCACGAGGATGACTAAGTCAGGCTGACGCTTGACTAGTCTGTGATACAGCTCCACCAATTTTGGTACTAGCACCCAGATGTTAGTCAGGAGGACTTTGCAGGGTTGACAGAGCTGAGCGTACATGTGAAGTGGGTTTTTCAGCTGTGTTAAAAGTAAAAAAGAAAGTCCTGTTCTGTAGTTTAAGTTGTTAAGTATAAGTTACCCATAACAATTGTGTTTAGTTAGTAGTTTATTTGTTACAGTAAAAGTTTTGTGTAATCTTTTTGTATCATCCTTTCAGATATCAACTGGGAGTCTGAATTCATTTTTTTTAAAGTTATTGGTCTCTATAGGGATCGTAGCAAAGTTAGCCCACCCCCCCTTTAAACCCCAAATAAGGTTGTATACTGTTAATTTCCAGGTAAGATCAGACCTCTTTGATTTCGAAGAAAGCCAATATAAAATCAGGCTGCAAAGCTACTGATGGTCAAATTTTCATGATTCAACTGCTTTCAAGATTAGGGTGTTAGTTATAATTCAGTTTAGATTTGGTTAGCTTGGTCAAAAATACATTTGACTGTGGTTTAGGGCCATCAGCCATAAAGTCAGCTTGTGGGCAGAATTTTGCCCTTGGCAGGGGTGCTCAACAGGTCGGGAAGCCGCCCCCTACCCGCAATCGACACCACACAATGATTTCACGCTGGCGAGCAGTGTGAAACGTGAGCAGCAGTGCTGAGCGCTGCCTGTGCCGGGGTGAGGGGGGGGGATTGTGGGGGGTGTCAGAGGGGGAGGAGGGCAAACGGGCTGAGCGCGAATTTCGCACATGCGCACGAGTGAATGCTCCATAATCTCCCTGAGGCACGGAGCTGGCTCAGGGAGTGAAGAGATATAAAATTTTTTAAAATGTAGTGAAACATGTCCCCTCATGTCCCTCTGTCACATGAGCAGGGACACGTAAATAATGACAAATTAAAGTTTTTATTTTTATCTGATTTTGGAAACCTCATCCCATCCATGGGTAAGGTTTCCAAAGGCCTGCCCGTCAACCATTAGATTGGATGGGCAGCGAAAAACTTGATTTAATTGGTTTATTAATGACCTTAACAGGCCTTATAATTGTCAGTGGGCATGCTGCCAGCTCTGGCGTGGGCCCACCGACCGAACTATTGCACAACTGCGCGTTAATGTCTGCACGCTCAGCCGATGTCTACATGCGTTATTTCACGCTCCACCGGGTCAGGCGTTCACCCGCCTGCTGAGTGAAAATTTCTGCCCTATGAAATAATACACTGTGGTCGCTCTTGTGGCAGTTTATAAAACTATTTTATCAATGTTTTACCCTGTGGTAAGTTTCATGACTTTAACAGTGAATCCCCCTTATTAGGAGCTACTGTTATGGTTTTTAAGATGAGGTAAACGTTTTCACTCAGGGGCCCATGATCATTTAGCATTGGTGATACAAACTTGAAGTTGATAAGATTGTTATGTTTGGGACCGTCTCTTTAATTTAAGATTAATATGGTGAAATGAAAGGAGTCATGTGACCTGCTCTGAATTATGCCTGACAACAAGCCTGGCTGGCTTGGTTGGTTAATGTTAAAGGTGGGGGGAGGTGGGGCACAGGTTATTTTACTGGGGAAAAAGGTGTCAGATGTTCACATCTGTCAATAATGGTAAGAGCAGTTGTGCTGAATATTGGGAAGACTGATAATCTCCAAGTCTCACACAGAGTTGTTAGAAATCTCAGGTTTTATAAAGTTATACTTTGAATTGTCTGTATAATTCCAAGATAGAATGGAGTTGGTGGTCTAGCAGGTTGCTAATTAGTATTTCTACCTGGACACAAGGCTCACGTGATTCACATTGCCTTGGAGATGTTCTTTGGGAAGAAAGAGTACTTAGCAAGCCGTTGAGTTCCAGAGTTTCTAATATATCTCTGAAGCTCACAGACACTAGGCAGTCTATAGGCATCTGAAAGGCAAAGATGAAGAGATAGAGGCTGCTAGTCCTACACTTGAAACAGAGAAAATGCTGACCCTACTGTTCACCACGCAGAATGCAGGTAGGAGCTTATGCTCAGATTGAAGAGATTAAGCTTATGAGGATTTAAAGGAGGCTGGAAGATTTGCCTAGCTTGGGCTAAAGGGAAGGAATATCCAGTGTAACCCTCTCAGTGAAAGTTAGTTCTGGGAATAGAAGTTACCCAGCTGGGAAAGGAAAATGGAAGCAGACCATCGGGAGTGGAGAATAGTTTTGGACTGTTTCCAAGAGAACGAAGTGTCCATTTAAGAGATCATGTAACACGTAAGCATAACGTGAGATCTTAAATCATGCTAAAAGTTAAACGGGGAGTTTATTTTCTGTAGTTTATATATGAGTTGCCTACAAAACAGTCAATGTTGCTTTTAATTTGTTTGTTACAGTAAAAGTATTAAATCTTGAAATCTTGTTGTATGATCCTTTTAGTCAGTCACTGGAAATTCAAAAACCTTTTTAAAAGTTTTAGTCTTTACAAGGATCATAACGTTTGAGAGATGAACTTCCTTAAATTCCTTAAGAATTAAAATGAACTCTTTTTAAAAAATTTTAACCATATTATGTCTGGATTCCTTCACACCTCCTGTAAGGACTCTATTCCATTCTCCAGGCTTCTTCATCTCTGTCGCTTATACTCTAACGATGCCACTTTCCATACCAGTGCTTTTGATACATATTACTTTTCCTCAGCTGAGGATTCCACTCCAATGTGAACCTCCAAAAGGCCCTCAACCATGTCTGTCCATTTCTCATACATCTACTCTCACCCCAAAATAGGATTTCCCTTGTTCCTGCCTTGCACCCCATCTGCCTCCACATTCAACGAATTATCCTTCACTATCTCCACCATCCCCAGCATGATGCCGCCACTGAACACATCTTCCCCTCCCAATTAAGTATTCTAAAGGAACTATTCCCTCCACAAGAATCTGGTCCACTTCTCAATCACCCCCAACACTCCCCTCCCCTTCCCACGGCAGCTCCCCATGCAAGTGCAGGAGATGCTACACCTGCCCTTTTATCTCCACACTTGCAAATGCCCAAAAACTCATTGCATGTGAAACAGCAATTCACTTGTATTGTTTTCAATTTAGTATACTGTATTCGTTGCTTACAATGTGTTCTCCTCTACAACAAGGAGACTAGTGCAGATTTGTTAATTGTTTTGTGGAACACCTCTGTTCAGTTCGCAAGCGTGATTCCAAACTCCTAGTTCCAAACATCATTTTAATTCTCCACTCCACTCTCATTTCTGCACTCAGCCTCCTACACTGCTCCAATGAAGCTCATCGTAAGCTCAATGAACAGCACTTGATTTAATGATTAGATACTTTATAGCCTTCTGGACACACCATCGAGTTCAACAATTTTAGATCATAACCTCTGCCCCATTCTCTCTCTTTTGTTTTGAGCTGGCAGCTTTTGGTAATGATTTTGCATTTTCCTATTTACACCACCTCTAGTCACATCTTTTGTTTCTTTTATTGTCCCATTAATACATTTCCCCGTCTGCCTTGCATCATCATTCCTTTTGTTACTTAGACCCTCCTTCCTTCCAAACTATCTCAGACCTCCCTTTCCCTGCCTCTGTACTTGCTTTAAATCTGTTAAATCACTAACTTTGTCCAATTCTGATGAGATGTCATTGACCTGAAATATTAACTCTGTTTGTCTCTCCAGATGCTGATGGGCCTACTGAGTATTTACAGTATTTTCTGTTTTTATTTCAAATTTCTAGCATCTGCAGAATGTTGCTTTTGCACAGAGCTACTCAACTGTTGGCCAGATAAGCTTGTTTATATCATAAGTAGCTGACTGATGAACTTTACCTGGGGTAGCTTCTTCCTCCTGTCGGGAAGCGGGCACAAGCGGGTGGATTCACGATTGGCGCCCCTGGTCAGGGGCACACCGCCATTTTACATGGGAGGGCCAATTAAGGCCTGCCCAGCGTGACGTCCACCCAGAAGTGCTGTGCGCTCCCTGTGCGGGTGGGGGGGATTCCCTCAGCCAGGAGTGCGCTCTTTCGCGCATGCGCACGTAAGAGTGCACAGATCTCTCTGAGGCAAAGTGCTGCCTCAGGGAGATCAGTTGAAGTTTTAATAATTTATTAAGGGTAAGAAAAAATTTTCCTGACGTGTTCCCTCATGTGACACTGTCACGTGAGCCGGGACATGTCCATTACTTTTATTTTAAAAGTTTCCGAACATTTTAAATCCCTCATGAAACCTCATCCCGCCCGTGGATGAGATTTCATGCTTTTTCGGAAGGCCACCTGGGCTCTTCGCCTGCCCGCCAACCTTAAGGTTGGACGGGCAGGTCCATTAATCATTTTAATTACTTTTTTAATGGCCTTAATAGGCCGTTGACAGGTCGGCTGCGCGCCCACCGAACTGAAAATCTAAATGACGCAGGGTGACGTTGGGACACACGCCCAACAGAATCCTGCGTCATTT
Organism: Cetorhinus maximus; assembly: GCF_964194155.1. Taxonomy (NCBI): domain Eukaryota; kingdom Metazoa; phylum Chordata; class Chondrichthyes; order Lamniformes; family Cetorhinidae; genus Cetorhinus; species Cetorhinus maximus. Next base: position 96,557,787 of record NC_135885.1, read on the forward strand.
TACGTGTCGGCGAGCAGGACCCACCCCCGCTCGCCGACGGGAAAATGCTGCCCCTGGTAAATCTAGTCCTAATAATTTCATGGTTGTAAGTTTCTTATTAAAAGATATTTTTATTTTCATTAAAATGACAAGCATACTCAACATTCATCATTCATTATTCAAAGGTTATTTAACGAGAGAGTCAGTAATTAATGCCTGGGCACTATAGACTATGGGCCACCCATAGGTGGATAGGACTGTGAATTAAGGTACTGTGCCATCGGCGGAGCAACTGTCCTCAGTCCAACCACCCCCACTCTACCACAATTTTACAGGCATCAGATGAGTCACCCACCCATGGCCCAATTGAGGCCCTTAAGTGGACAATTGTTGGCCAATTAATAGCCTCATCTCACCTCCACTCCGATATAACGGACGGAAGAGGAGGCCTGCATTCAATATACAGTCCAACAGGATTAACCCTGCAGGCTGCTGGTCAGTATAAGTGTTTGGGGGGGGTTACCCTCCCTGGGCCTCCTGTGACAATCGGATGCTCCCTCCTACAGTTTTACCTCCCCATGTCCATCCTACCCCCTGCCCTGACCAAGATGCCCCCAACCCCCTTGCTGGGGCCTGTCAGCCTGGCCCCGGAGAGATCTTGGGCTGGCCTGAACATCCAGGTCCATCGCTAAAAGCCACTGCCTGCCCTAGCTGCAGTACCAGCAATGGCCACTGTTCCTGCTTGGTGCTGTAGTTATGCAGAACCGCCAGCCTCTGATTGGCCAGCAGCAGTCCCACTCTTACCAATTAAAGGGTCATCACCTGAAAAATCAAAGGGGGCAAACCACCTAAACAGGGCAGGCTCACGCCCAAAATTTACGCTGGGGTGTGGGGAATCCAGCCTTGGTGTAAAATCCAGTCCCATGTTGCAGCCAATTGCATTGGATTCAGCTGCACTAATGTGGAAAAAATATGTTGTCGCCCTTGTAGGAGGCAAATAACTGGATCCTGGACATCATGAGAAAAACTTCTTGGAATGGGGGAATTTCCATAGGTGTGCGGTCAGCCGCTTGCTTTTTTTTCAGGTTATCACTAACCATTAGCCTGGATGGGTGTAGGAGTCAATGAAGCCTTTACTGTGGACAGATCAGACTGCAGTGTTGTCAGGTTTCAGTGCTTGCAGTGAGCCTAATCCCCTTAAATGTACTTAGGGTCAAGACCCCGATGTCATCCCACCCACTGTCGGCTTTCTTTGGGGCAGGTTCCCAGTTCAACGGGGAATCCTCTTGGGTCTGGCAAAAAAGCAATTGAGCCAATTAAAAAGGCAATTAGGAGCCTTTGTAACCCTGGATTTCATTTCTCCCAATAGTGCACAGCTCCCGCATTATGTCAGCAACTTTCCAGGGTCACCAGGGCGATACACAGCGGGAAGAGCTTCTTTAGTGAAATTGAAAAGCTGCAAAGTCATTGATCATTGAAAGTGAGGAGCTCCAGCCATGGCCATTGAGAGGCTGCTGTTCAAAGTGCTCCTTCTCTCAGAGAGTGCTTTCACTGTTTGACAAGTGATTACCAACTTCTTGGAAGGCACTTCACCTGACTAACATTTCATGTACCTTCAGCTGCACTTCCCTGCGACCAGCCTTCACCATGCCAAGGGGACAGCTTATGCAGCTCCACTTTCCATCTCTGCTGGGCACAAGAGCAGTGGCCACACCACTGCCAACAGCAACAGCGGCAACAAGAACAACACCAGCAACACCGCCAGCTCTCTTCTTTTCACTCTCATGCCCCACCAAAGGGCAGAGGGGATGGACACTCAGGGCAGAATCATCCCAGATTTGCACAAAGTGCGGATGTTTTACCTGCCGGGCACAATGGCAGTTTTTCACGCCATATCATCCCAATCCCAGCACATTCTGCCTCATTAATAATGCAATGCCAGGAAACACGCCAGGTCACTGGCAGGGCGGCCTCTGATTCACCTACCCCACCGTCACCTCAGGCCTTCCGTAATCCGGGCACCATACTTAAAGGGCACCCCTGCACAGAGCTACTGAAAAGTCATGGTTGCCAAAGGGAGGAAACATGCTGCCACGAAATTAAGCGACGTCTCCCTCGGGTGCCTACTTGGAGCGGTGGAGGCCCACCGTGAAGTCCTCTACCCCCTCTCTGGGCAAAGACCAGCAAGCAAGGTCACCAATCCAACATGGAAGGTGGTGGCAGCAGTGGTCAGCACCAGCGCTCTGCAAAGGAGGACAGCCACCCGGTGCCGAAAGAGAATAAATGATCTCCCCCGTTCGGCCAGGGTAAGTCACTCTTCTCATCGCTCTCAACTCTCACATTCACAAACCCATCACACATCCACAGGGATCTCACTCACTGACAGCTCAAGGACATCAACATTCACTCTCTCACACACACCTTCATCTGCCTTGCAGATTGTGTCCTCATCCCATCCATGGCATCACTCACCACCCACACATGCCAAACATCCTTCTTACCTGGGCTGGCAGGCATCCTGCTTACTCTCTCTCCATCTCTATTCATGCGGGACAAACTGGCACACAAGAGGGAGAAGTTGCAAACTGGTGGGGGAATGCCTGGCATCAAGGTCCTTACAGACTTTCAAAATACAGTCATCCAGCTGGCCGGAAATGACCTGGGCTGTTCCTGTGCTGACGTTGAGGTTAGCAGTGCTCTACCAAGTTAGGATCCAGCAGTGCTATATCCATCAGACAGCCATCCTGTAAGTCAAAACAGAAAATGCTGAAAAACCTCAGCAGGTCCGACAGCATCTGTGGAGAGAGAAATAGAGTTAACATTTCAAGTCTGTATGATATGCATCATATAGACTTGTGTGCAGTCCAGTGTGTGCAGATCCTCTGGGTCTGTGTGTAGTCCAGTGCATGCAGATCCTCTGGGTCTGTGTGCAGTACAGTACGTGCAGATCCGCTGGGTCTGTGTACAGTCCAGTGTGTGCAGATCCTCTGGGTCTGTGTGCAGTCCAGTGCATGCAGATCCTCTGAGCCTGTGTGCTGTCCAGTGTGTGCAGATCCTCTGGGTCTGTGTACAGTCCAATGCATGCAGATCCTCTGGGTCTGTGTGCAGTACAGTGTGTGCGGATCCTCCGGCTCTATGTGCAACACAGTATGTTTAGATCCGCTGGGTCTGTGTGCAGTGCAGTGTGTGCAGAACTCTGGGTCAGTGTGCAGTGCAGTGTGTGCAGAACTTCTGACTCTGTGTGCAGTGTAATTTGTGCAGACCTCTGGGTCTGTGTGCAGTGCAGTGTGTGCAGATCCTCTGGGTCTGTGTGACGTCCAGTGTGTGCAGATCCTCTGGGTCTGTGTGCAGTGCAGTGCATGCAGATCCTCTGGGTCTGTGTGCAGTGCAGTGCGTGCAGATCCTCTGGGTCTGTGTGCAGTGCAGTGCGTGCACATCCTCTGGGCCTATGTGCAAACCAGTGCATGCAAATCCTTTGGGTCTGTGTGGAGCGTAGTGCAAGCAGATCCTCTGGGACTATGTGCAGTACAGTGAGTGCAGATCCTCTGAGTCTATGTGCTGTTCAGTGAGTACAGATCCTCTGGGTCTGTGTGCAGTGCAGTGCGTGCAGATCCTGTGAGACTGTGTGCAGTGCAGATACTCTGTGTCTGTGTGTAATGCAGTGCGTGCAGATCCTCTGGGTCTGTGTGCAGTGCAGTGTGTGCAGATCCTCTGGGTCTGTGTGCAGTGCAGTGTGTGTAGATCCTCTGGGTCTGTGTGTAACGCAGTGCGTGCAGATCCTCTGGGTCTGTGTATAACGCAGTGCGTGCAGATCCTGTGAGTCTGTGTGCAGTGCAGATCGTCCAGGTCTATGTGCAGTGCAGTGCGTGCAGATCCTCTGGGTCTGTGTGTAACACATACGTGCAGATCGTCCAGGTCTATGTACAGTGCAGTGCGTGCAGATCCTCTGGGTCTGTGTGTAACACAGTGCGTGCAGATCGTCCGGGTCTATGTGCAGTGCAGTGTGTGTAGATTCTCTGGGTCTGTGTGTAACGCAATGCGTGCAGATCCTCTGGGTCTGTGTGTAACGCAATGCGTGCAGATCCTCTGGGTCTGTGTGTAACGCAGTGCGTGCAGATCCTCTGGGTCTGTGTGTAACGCAGTGCGTGCAGATCTTCTGGGTCTGTGTGTAACGCAGTGCGTGCAGATCCTCTGGGTCTGTGTGTAACGCAGTGCGTGCAGATCGTCTGGGTCTATGTGCAGTGCAGTGCGTGCAGATCGTCTGGGTCTATGTGCAGTGCAGTGCGTGCAAATCCTCGCATTTGCTGTTGGAAGCAATGGTCAACACAGCTGCAGGGCTGATTTAAACGTTGATACCAAACAGAACAAGAACAGTCTTCAGATTCTGATACAGCCAGTACTTTGACCATTTTAAAGTTTGATGCTAGGATGTGTCCTGTGATGCACGGTGTAAATCACCTTGGCGCAATGAAGACTCTCTTTTATAATTTGCGAGTGCTCATGCTTTCAGATTGCCTCTTTTATCTTTTACACTGTAATTTATTGAGGACTATCAGTAAGTCTCGGCTTTCTGGGGGTGTCTATACAAGTTTCAGTGTACACCCAACTCTCCACCCCACTCACAACACACAAACCCACACCCCCACACAAAACCTTCCACATACTCACACCCTCACACCCCACTTAAACCAACCACAACACAAATACACCCACATCCCACTCAGATCCACACATGCCCCATTCATATCCACACACAAATACACACACACATACCCCACTCACATCCACACACCACTCCCCTGGCCACCCGCATACCCACACAAATGCTCCACACACACACCCCGTTCACATACCCAAACACAGCCCGACACCCACATACAAAACGGTGAACAATTCAGCCCCCTCATGTTGCTGAAAATGGCATTCCAGAAGCCAGAGTTCCTCTTGGTGGCGTGTGCAATGCTTCAGCTATGTGGCCTGGATGGTTCCCATGCGGGCATGGCTTTGCCATATATGTGCCAGAAAGCTTGCTAACTGCCCAGATCCAGATGTCAAATGGCCATTCTGGCCAATTTAATGTGCATGTCCTAAACTTAGACCATGCAAGTCCACTCAACGGATTTGATTGTTCCTCACCAAAGAACAGTCACACAGCTACAAGAGGGACCTACAAACTAGGATTATTTAAAGGGCCATGCATCCAACATATTGGTAAGGAGATTTGGACAAAATTATGCTATTGCAGTTTCTGGAACAAGAACATAAGAACATAAGAACTAGGAGCAGGAGTAGGCAATTCAGCCCCTCGAGCCTGATGGCTGATCTCATTTTGGCCTCAAATCCAACTTCCCACCCTCTCCCCATAACCTTTCAACCCAATACTAATTAAAAATCTGTTTATCTCCTCCTTAAATTTACTCAGCGTCCCGGCATCCACTGCACTTTGAGGTAGTGAATTCCACAGATTCATGACCCTTTGAGAAAAGAAATTCCTCCTCATCTTTGATTTAAACCTACCACCCCACAGCCTAAAACTATGGCCTCTCATTCTAGAATGCCCCACAAGGGGAAACATCTGCTCCACGTCTACTTTGTCTATCCCCATTAGCCTCTTATATTCCTCAATTAGATCTCCTCTCATCCTTCTAAACTTGAGCAAGTATAGGCCTAAACTGCTCAATCTCTCCTCATAAGACAAGCCCCGCATCTCTGGAATCAATCTAGTGAACCTCCTCTGAACTGCCTCCAATGCAACTACATCCTTCCTCAAGCAAGGGGACCAAAACTGTGCACAGTACTCCAGGTGCGCTCTCACCAATGCCTTGTACAGTTGCAACAACACTTCCATATTTTTATACTCTATTCCTTTAGCAATAAGTGCCAAAATTCCATTTGCCTTCCTTATTACCTGCTGTACCTGTATACTAGCTTTCAGTGATCCATGCATGAGGACACCCAGATCCCTCTGCACTGAAGCATTCTGATGTTTCTCTCCATTTAAATAATAAGTCATCTTATTATTCATCTGACCAAAATGGATAACCTCACACTTTTCCACGCTAAAATCCATCAGCCAAATTTTGGCCCTTTCACCTAACCTGTTCATATCCATTTATAAATTTCTTATTTCTTCATTGAAACTTACTTTCCCACCTGTTTTGGTGTCATCTGCAAACTTAGCTATAGTACCTTCTATCCCTGAATCCAAGTCATCTATATAGATTGTAAATAGTTGGGGCCCAAGGACCGAACCCTGTGGCACCTGACTAGTGCTTGCCATCCAGAAAAAGACCCATTTATCCCGACTCTCTGCTTTATGTTGCTTAGCCAATCCTCTATCCAAGCTAATATATTACCCCTAATTCCGTGTGATTTTATCTTGTGTATTAATCTTTTGTGTGGCACCTTATCAAAGGCCTTCTAGAAGTCCAGATATACTACATCTACAGGATCCCCATTACCTACTTTGCTTGTCACATCTTCAAAGAACTCTAGCAAATTAGTCAAACATGATTTACTCTTCATAAAACCATGCTGACTCAGGTGGATTGCATTTTGACTTTCCAAATGCCCCATTACTACTTCCTTTATAATGGATTCCAACAATTTCCCAACGACAGACGTTAAACTAACTGGTCTATAGTATCATACTTTCTGCTTCCTCTCCTTTTTGAATAAGGGCATTATATTAGCACTTTTCCAGTCCACAGGAACCTTTCCAGAATCTAGGGAATTTTGGGATATTATAGCCAATGCATCCACTATCTCCGCTGCCACTTCCTTTAAGATCCTGGGATGTAGGCTATCAGGCCCTGGGGACTTGTCACCCTTTAATCCCAATAGTTTGCTCAGTACTTTTTCTCTAGTGATAGTGATTGTTCTAAGTTCCTCAGTACTATGGAGTATTTTTGCCAGTGTTGTGGTGAGTTTTGCAGCTGGCAGGGATTGTTGCTGCATCCCTGACAGGGACGGCAAAGGATTTAGGTGACCTTTCCACACAAATACTACAACAAGGATGGAGGCTTCAGCTACAGTGCCTCCAGGTCTGCAACACAGCAGGGAGATGGAGCAGAGGCTGCAGAGAGGGGAAGCCCTGCGTGATGCCCTCTGCCAACTTGGAGTCATACTCCTCCACAGAGATTAGGCAAGAAAGTGGAGTTGAGGTTATAAATGAATCGTGACCTTATTCAATGGAGTAGACCCAAAGGGCCGTTTGGCATACTCATGCTCCTATTTCTTATGTTTTATATTCTTATGTTAAATGAGTGGAGAAAGGTGGAGGGGCAGCCCATGGAGAGATTTAAGCACAAAAATGAGAATTTTAAAACTGAAGTGTTGGTATGCCAGGCGCATGGTAGGTCAGTGTACGCAGGGCGAAAGGGATTTGGTGCGAGTCAGGATAAGGGCAGCAGAGTTTTAGATGGGCTCCAGTTTATGGAGGGTCAAGAGAAATGGCAGTGAGATAGAGCTGGATGTTGTCAGCATAAATGCAGAACCTGATTATTCATTAGTTAGATTTGTTTCTCAAAATGATATAGAAACATAGGAACACAGGCACAAGAGACGGTCATTCAGCCACTCGAGCTTGTTGCAACATTCAAACTGATCAGAGCTGATCTGTGCCTTAACTCCATTTACTTACCTTTGCTCCATATCCCTCGACACTCACCTCACATTGCATTCAAGAATGTACTACACAAATCCAACAACCTTTTGCAGCTCTAAAAATAGACATAAAAAAGCTCTCAGAAGAATTTAATTGGTAGAGATTCAGTAAGAATGGATGAGAGCAAGCAAAACTAATTTGCAGCAGACAAATGTGAACAGAGGTAAGATATAATAACCTATGACAGTGTTGCACAATATCATCTGTGAAGTGCATTAGGACATCAAAGGTGCAGTTATTATTTTAACTCTAGAACACGTAGACATATTGCATCATACAGGAATCAGGAATGAGACAGAATCAACGTGCTCAATGGATCATTTACATTTAATAAACCAGGGCTTTGCAGTGATAATGAGGTCCAAAAATCTGTAATGGTGTTTTGTGTTTGATAATGAAGGAGAGATGTTCTGATAATGAGGCGATGAGAATCAAAAAGCCCTACTGGGATGAAAGGCAGATGGTAGTTTTAGAAGGATTTACAGGTAGTAGTGTAAACCTGCATCCAATTTATCTACATACATCTGGGATTTGCATACATCTGTGTTTGCATTCATGATTATGTGTAAGGATACAAGGATAAGCAGTATCCCACTGGAGTTTGCCACCTCTAAGTGACTTGGACAATAATATCTCTTTCCCTCTTCCCTTGGCCTACATGAATTTAATATATTTTGACAAATAATTTTCTCCTTTTTAAAATCACATTGCCAACATCTATACTGCTTCTGCAGATGTGCATATGATGAGCACACAAGCCATAGTCGCCCCCCAGTCAGCTCCTGAGTCGACACATCCCACTCTTGCACTGACAGATAACACTGCATTGAAATGGTCATAAGTATATTATCATTTATTACAATAATAGTTGCACACTGGCCGAGAAGCATCACTTTTATGAATACTCATGACGCCCATGTGCATCTAGGAAGTTTTCTTAAACTTCTTACATGTGTTCCTACATTGTGCAGGAGCCTCCTCTATCATCGCAGTTACCTGAGGCGCAGGGGTCACTGGCAGAGGCGCTGTCCACATCAAGAGTGCCCTGAGAGGAATCCCCAGATGTGGAAGTCAGCCTCTCCTCCTCTGTCACAAGACACACTTTTATCCCTGCTGATCTGAGAAGCACAGAGACACCGGGTGCCATGTGCCCTCCTTGCCTTGCCACTGCTCCCTTCAGCTGAGGGACAAAACAATGGAATGCAGGTTTGTGCACATCTCCAGCAGCCACTGACTGGCCTGTTGGATGTGGTTTCCCACGAAATTCACCTATCTCTCCATGGAGGAAGCCTAGCATGCAGATGAGAGGGGGTTTACAGCACTCATGAACTGCGTGGACTCCTCCACTGTCCAAGCCAGGGCGCGGATATCCTCTGAAATCTCTGGCAGATCTTTACACCCCTCACGCTGAACTTTCAACACCAGCCACCTCACAGATGACCCCAGAGAAGCGTCATCATCCTGGGCTGCATGGGCCTAGCCTGCCACACTCCTCCAACTGTCAGTGACCTTGACTGTCATAGCCTCTGACAGCTGGTCAGGTACGTGTGTGGTGCTTAAACCAGGTTGTCACCCTGAGTCTACTCACAAATACTTACCCACTAAGGTGACAGTATTTGAGCTGGTAGTGTGGGGGAAGGCACATGTGGCACTGTGCCTGCTGAGGTCCCCTCCTCCTCAGAGGTGGGTGAATGTCTCCCAGAGATGGCAGCTCTCTGGCTGAGCCATTGACCTGCATGAGAGAACCGACTGATGAGGCCCACTTGATGCTCCAGACTGGAGACCACAGAATTGACTGCAGCTCAAACTTATGTCCGTTTCTTACAAGGCACATCTGTCCATCATGCCCACCTGATGCATGCCCTGTGCCTGTTTCTAAGGCGACTCACCCTCACTCATTGCACTGTAGACTCACTGGCCAGAATTTTACGCCTCCAGGCAGGCGCTCGCCCAACCCAAAATGCAAATTAGCGTGGGGTGATGTCAGGCGAGCGTCCCGATGTCATCGTGTACTGGCGCGATATTTTGTTCGGTAGGTGCGCACAGCAGTTGGAAGCGCGCGCGCCCACAATTATGCGCATTAACAATGCAATTAACAGCGATTTTACATGGCCCGACCACATTTATGGTTGGCAGAATTCACATTTTTGCTGAAACCTCGATCCAGGGTGGCCTGAAATCTCCATGAGCAAATAAAATAAAAGGAGGAATCTGTTTTTTATAAGGTATGCTTTCAGGTGCGTGATTGTGCCGCCAAATGTTTTGGAGCATTTTTGTCATTTCCTTTATCCTGTGGTGGTCTGCAGCTCCCTGGGGCAGCTGTCTGCCTTCAGGGGGCTCAATAGAAGCAACTTTCCTTCACCCTCAGTTTTGTAAGTGCCCGCCCTCTTCCCGCCCCCACTCCAACAGTGCTGAGCATTTCTCAGCACGCATTTGGCGCTGGCTGCCTGTTAATTGGCCAGTCAGCGCGAAATCACAGTCGGGGGCCAATCGTGGCCAGAGGCCAATTTCTCGTCCGCTTCTGGGCCCACCGATCGCGTGGGCCCGACGAACAAAAAATTCAGGCCACTGTCTGCAATGGAGCAACCTTCCTGCTAACCCGCCACCTCTAGCTCCTCCTCCTCCATTGGGATCAGGACTGCGATGAGTAGAACATGGTCACTGGTCTGTGCCCACTCTCTGCTAGCTGGGGCCTCTTCTCCTATGGAGACACAGGAGAATGATGTTAGTGGCTGCACTAGAATAAGGAAAATGCCTACTCACTTTGCCCAGTTGCTGCAGTGCCTGTGACCAATGGCATTCACGTGTCATTGGGCCACTCTGGAGCAGCTCTGCACGATTCAGCCGTGCCAGGCTCACGTCCCCTGACAGAGCTGCAGCCACTCCTTTCCCAGGAGATGCTTCAGCCTCCACCAATTGCCACTGACATTGTGAACTCTCCTTCCCTATCATCCACACCCTCCCATCTGTCTATTTGCTGGCCCCATCAAAGGAGACTGAGACTTGTGACTCACCTTGGTGGAGCAGAGAAGGCCAATGAGCCACTTGCAGCACTGTAGCCAGCTTCCCTGGTGAACCCACGGCTGCTGACCTCCTCCGTGACCTCTATGTAGACTTGCTTGGTTAAGTGAGGAGGGCTCCTTCTCCTCGGTACCTGGGTACAGGGATCTCCTACTCTTCCCAAGGGACTGGGATGAGGTCATGCAGGAAGTCATCACTGAACCGTGGGGCTCACCAGATTTTGGCTTCTGAATTGCGCACAAGTGGGTTCCAAGTGCAGGCTCGTTAGCCAAATCAATGGTGGCTGCTTGTCCAAGGCTCGCAGGGGGTACCTTGGTTTCAGGAAGGGATTCCTTTGGTTGAGGGGAGGCTGGCAGGTGGTGTCCAGTAGAGGATGAATGTGTCAGGCTTCCGAGGGCTGCTCACAGACTGCAGGCTTCCTGTTGTGCATAGTTTCATTCAGGGCTCAGGTACTGGTAGCGCTTTAATATGCCGCCATCACCTCCTTCCACATCAGCTGATAACGCAGCCTTGGCCTCGAGTCCCGCCTCCGGTTCAGAGTCGTGAGTGACTGTCTGCTGGCTGTTAATTGACCGTCTGGCACGAGATTGCTGCGTGAATGGAAATCGGAGCAGGAGGGCCTTTGCTACCGCTTCTGGTTCCACCTTCATGATCGTGCCAATACAGATAAAATCTTGACCTGTAAGTACACCACCTGACTTATCGGTGAAGGTGGATCTAGAGGCATCCAAAGCCTGAACCAGGCACATTCCCGTTGCATCTACAATAGGGTCCCTAATACCAGCTAGGAACATAAGAATTAGGAGCAGGACTAGGCCATTCAGCCCCTCAAACCTGCTCCACCGATGAATTAGATCATGACTGATCATCCAGCTCACCACCAATTTCCCACACTATCCCCATATCCCTTGATGTCTTTACTATCTAGAAATCTATTGATCTCTGCCTTGAACATACTAAATGACTGGGCCTCCACTGCCCTTTGAGGTAGAAAATTCCAAAGATTCACCACCCACTGTGAGAAGAAACTCCTCCTCATCTCAGTCCTAAATGGTCTTCCCTTATTCTGAGACTGTGTCCCCTGGTTCTAGACTCCCCCAGCCAGGGGACACATTTTTCCTTTCCTGCTGACTATGCAGCTACACTGAATGCAGCTTGCTCCACTGGTGTGTGAGGATCATTGCCAATCCCTGACTGACATCCTTCCTCATCCCTGATTGCCTCTCTCCCTTCTGGCCACTTTCCCTGACTCTTCCAGTCACTCCCCCCTCTACCCCAGTCACAAGCCTTCCCTCCCAAACACTTCAACCCCTTCAACAGGACCTACCTGAGGACCAATGCTGGCAAAGTGGTGGCCTGGAATTGTAATCCTTTTTGTGACAAACTGCCTGAAGACGCTCAATGAGTGTCTGCAACTCTCTGGCCTCATGTAACTGAGTATAGAGATTGTTCCCCCACATCCAGTCTGTGCTGGCAGGTTGGTGCAGACCAATTCCTACTCCTATAAATCATTATAGAATGAATACTGTTTTCTTAGAGACAGCAAAGGAAAGATGGAAGAGCAGGACCAGTCCTTTTTAAAATTTTCTCAAATATTACTTATCTATCTTTTCATATTCCATTTTATTTTTGGATTCTTACTACCGAGATGTTTAAGTTAGTTCAATGAACAGATTGAATTGGGTGCATACTGTTTCAGAATGCTGTGTACATTTTCATTTAAAACTAGTTGAATTCATTTTCTGCTACCTTAGCTTTCATTTGGGAATACTAATCATGGCAATGTGCTGCTGTCAAAGGAATGGCTCTACTTGTAGACCTTCCGTTTTTACATGAAAGCAGATCTTTCTCTCTCAAGGCACCATTTCATTTTAATGTACTGGAACCTCATCCCATATCTACAGAAAAGACTGGAGAAATATATTTTCCCTGGTCTTTGAGTTGCATTTTCAATTCAGCTTTTGAGATAGCTTTAGAAACTGCTTAGAATCTTTTTATCGGAAGTATATAGGGTGACTGCTTACTCTACTGTTATATTTTTCTGGACATATTTGACTTCCATGATGGCCAACAAATTCCCTTGACCAAATATACTTCTGTAAGAATCAAGGATACTAACCAACTGTACTCTCCCCTGCCATCTCCAAAGATGATCTTAATTAATGTCCTTATGTATGACAGTCCATTTCAGTTGTATGATCAATTTTCTCCACATGGAGAATTATTTGCAGCTCCTTATTACACCAAGAAGCCATAATGGTCGAAGGCTTTTGAAGTTATTTTTCCCCTCTAGGGGAGTAAAAAATAGATGATTTCTTTTCTGACTTTCCTCCACAGGGTACCTGGATGTGCACAGCTGCAATTGCTTATAGCTTTTTAGATTTAAATTGTATTTATTGGCGTTATTATAGAATATTTTCTAACCTAATTGCTTATTTCCTAAGGAAACAGATCATTATTATTTCAGGAGCTGAAATTGCTCTGTTCACATCATTGCCTACCCCATCAGGAGTAATTGTACTGACGCATGTTTAATCATTATGGTGCTAAACATACAGCTTTTCAGAGTTCTGTCTATTTAAATACATTTTTTAATGTACCTTTGAGGCATCAGTAGATCCAGAAAAATGTGGACTCCCTAGATCAACTACTTATTTTTCAAGTTTTCAACCTGCATACTTTAAAGCTAAAACCAACCTGAATGTTATAGTTACGTCAGATACAGCGACTGAGATACAACATCTGAACACTTTTATGTTACAGTAATAGGCTGACTTCAGATGCTAGCCTTTCATTAGTCGTAGTCTCATTACCTCAGTCAGAAGATTGTGAGTTCAAGCTTCATGTTAGAGACTTGAGAACATATTTTCTCTACCGAGGTGAGTAGCTCAAGTTGGGAAATTTCAGAAAATCTGTTTAAAGGGCTCTGAACCTTGTAATTTTGCACCAGTGGAGGGTTGGCGGGGGGAGGGGGGTGTGGTTTGGGTGCAGATGGATTTGGGCCGGTAACCCAGAAGCAGATCCTAGACGGCAGTGGAGGCAGGCTAGTGTTGAGGTGGGCTGGTTAGAAGGCCCACTTCAGTCCTCTGGGACTTTATCCCGTTTGTAATAAAAGCAATTAGGCCCTCAAGCCCTCACCCTTCACACCCCCTCTACACCCCTACTCCCACCTACTCCCCATGGCCATTCATAGCCCCCATGCCAAATCAATGTCAGCTCATTCCTCCCAGCCACTTCCCATGGCCCCACATATCCTCCATGCAAACTCAATGCCAACTCATGCCCCCCAGCCACTCCCCATTCCAACTCCCTGCTGAGCTCATGCTTTTATTGGTCTGGGCTCTCAGCCAAGCATGCATAATGAGGACAGTTGGAAACCCAGGAGAGTATGAGAGGCAGTGAGAAGGGGCATGAGTTGGTGTAGAGGGTATGAGAGGAGTGGCTGGAAAGCATGGCTAAGACCTTTTGAAGTTACCTATCAGAAGGTTCCCAAGTCCACACTATGATCCATGGCTCCTCTGAGGGTCCGTGGATGGTGACTCATGGAGAAGCTGGCCTGACTCCATGGAAATTGTGGGGAGTTAGGTGATGTCTACCCCAGGTCGGGAGTACATGGTGCAGGCTCACGAACCGCATCCTTATCCTGCGCTGGTGCAAATTGTTAGAGTTGGGAATAGGGGTGCGAATCCTGGAATCAGGTCTTGCCTGCCATTTTTAAATGGCTCTTGAGTCATCCAGACTCTGCAAAAATCCAACTCATAATCTCTAGGCTGACACTTCAGTGTGGTACGGAGAGATTGCTACATGTAAAAGATCCCATGGCACTATGTGAAGAGCAGTGGATTTCTCTCCAGTGTCTTAACCAAAATTTGGCTCTCAATCAACATTACCAAGGACAGATTATCTGATTATTTATCTCACTTGTGTTCGTGGGAGCTTCCTGTGTGTAAATTGACTGTCATGTTTTCCTGTATTACAATAGTGATGACATTTCAGAACTAGGGGCCATAAATACGAGATAGCCATGAATAAATCCAATTAAAAATTCAGGAAAACTCAGACAGTGGTTAGCATGTGGAACTCATTGCCACAAGAAGCTGTTGAGGCGAATAACATAGATGCACATAAATGGAAGCTGGATTGACATATGAGGGAGAAAGGAATAGAAGGATACGTTGATGAAGTTAAATGAAGAAGGGCGGGAGGAGATTTATATGGAGCATAAACACCAGCATGGGTTAAGTATTGGGCCGAATGGCCTGTTTCTGTGTTCTAAACATTAATGTATGTACTATGTTATATCATGTACGTAATTGGATGTGAAGCAATTTGGGATATCCTGAGATTGTGAACAGTGTTATACAAATGCAAGTTCTCTCTCTCTCTCATTATCCCAGTTCTTAACCAATGGATTCAAAGTAGGTCATAACAATCATTGGGACAACTAAATTCCCTGCTACTAATTGATCTTCATGTCTGTTATCAGCCAGTTTTGGTTAGGTGGTTTTGTAGACCATGCATGAAAAGGTTCATTACTGTATAAAACTTTGTCAAAAAGGAACAGAAGTACTTCTCAACATTTTAAATTCAAACTGTACCTTTCTAACAATGTTGAAATTTCAGTGACCTGCACTACTTTGATTTTCCATTAATCCAAACAAAATTCTAATTTTAGTAGGTCAGCCATACCTAAGATATTCTGGGCATATAAGCATTACAAGAGAGGTAACCATGGACTGTCATCATATATGGTTTGCCTGGTGTCTTTACTAAAAAATATGCTGGTTAAGTATCTGTCTATTCTATTTATTATAAATGTTACCTGCCTCCTAAACATGACCCATTATGGTCTAGATTTTAATGTCCTACATGCGAATATTTTCAGGAGCAGAAAAAGATGTTTGCAATTCTGTTTCACAGAAAATATGAGAATGTAGGACACCATTGTTTGTCGACTGATATTAATCATTTCTTGTGTTAAAAATTGAATTAGATTAAAATAAATTTAATTTAATCGAATCATCCAATAATTTGAATTGCAAATAGGGGAAAGTAGGAATTTTAATTAATTAATGAATTTTCCAATAATTCGAATTAAGCAATTTTGATGTAAACAGAATCAACTGTATCTTGTTCCATTGTTTCTTTTCATCAATATGAAGGCAACATTGCAATCACAGTATGATTAAGTATCTGAAATCATCAGCAAATGTCCACTGCAGAGGACTTCAGCAAGACCTTCTCTGATTTAATGATGACTGATAATTAATCGGATCAATCCTTTCATGTTTTCAAGAGACCCGATCATTTCCTCAAATACCTAGTTATTCAAGTATTTATTGCATGAATAACTGTTGATTGGATTGAATCTTCCCTTATGCTGATCGGCAGGTGAAAGCAAATGACCTAAATTAATCCCACCGCTTGACTCTCAGCAGATATGTTATACTTGCTGAGCCCAAGCAAACACTTCAGTCTTTTTTTAAAATTCAGAGATCACATGCGTGAGTTTAAAGAATCGCAGGTCATAAAAAAGGTACGTGTAAATGTTTTGGAAGAACCTGGAGTATCCAGCAGGTTATCACCCCACCAGCCTCCACATTCAAAGGATCATCCTCCGCCATTTCCGCCAACTCCAGCATGATGCCACCACCAAACACATCTTCCCTTCACCCCCCCTGACGGCATTCCGTAGGGATCGTTCCCTCCAGGACACCCTGGTCCACTCCTCCATCACCCCCTACTCCTCAACCCCCACTTATGGCACCTCCCCATGCCCACGCAGAAGATGCAACACCTGCCCCTTCACTTCCTCTCTCCTCACCGTCCAAGGGCCCAAACACTCCTTTCAAGTGAAGCAGCATTTCACTTGCATTTCCCCTAACTTAGTCTAGTGCATTCGTTGCTCCCAATGCGGTCTCCTCTACATTGGAGAGACCAAACGCAAACTGGGCGACCGTTTTGCAGAACACCTGCGGTCTGTCCGCAAGAAAGACCCAAACCTCCCTGTCGCTTGCCATTTTAACACTCCACCCTGTTCTCTTGCCCACATGTCTGTCCTTGGCTTGCTGCATTGTTCCAGTGAAGCCCAACGCAAACTGGAGGAACAGCACCTCATCTTCCGACTAGGCACTTTACAGCCTTCTGGGCTGAATATTGAATTCAACAACTTTAGATCTTAAACTCCCCCTCCCCCCATCCCCACCCCGTTTCTTTCCCCCCCCCACCTTTTTTTTCAATAATTTATATAGATTCTTCTTTCCCCACCTATTTCCATTATTTTTAAATCTAAACTAAAACCTTGTTAGCCTTTCCACCCCACCCCCACTAGAGCTGTACTTTGAATATCCTGTCTTCCATTCTTAATTAGCACTTTTCTCAGACAAATGTCACCACCTTCGACACCTCTTTGACCCTTTTGTCTGTGACATCTTTTGATTATCTGCTCATCTCCACAATCACCACACCCTCAATGTGTCTCTCCCCCCCCACCCCCCACCTTAAACCAATTTATATTTCTCCCTTCTTCTAACTATGCTTCAGTTCTGCCGAAGGGCCATGAAGGCTCGAAACGTTAACTGATTTCTTCTCCACCGATGCTGCCAGACCTGCTGAGTTTTTCCAGGTAATTCTGTTTTTGTTTTGGATTTCCAGCATCCGCAGTAGCTTTTAGCTTTTTGTTTTTATCTTAGTATCCAGCAGGTGTTAGCCACACACATCATGGATTAGTGCCTGAATTATGAGGCCATTTATGCAAACTGTGGTCCCATGTATTGACAGCACGCATGGAGGGTTGAATTTGATGGCCACAGCAGCAGCCGTGGCCTGAAAGCTGAGGGCAACTCCACCATGCCCATTTTTGGAAACCCCTGGCAGAATTCAATGTCAATTAGACATTAAATGCCTGCCGTCGGCGCTTCCGCGTCTTGAAGGGCGAAGATCCCGCCTCTAAGAGCTGCCAGCCAATCAGAGGGCTGGCAGCTCTTCAGTCCTAGCAGCTAGGACTGTAGAAGGCCCCAGGCAGCATCCATGGAGCAGGCCCCAGAGTGCAAGTGAGTTGGTCAGGCTCATCGGGGCCAGTCAGACAGCTCTTGGCAAGGTTGGGGGGGAGGGCACAGGGGCTCTTTCAGCAGGGATGGCCCTTGCTGCCAGGAGTCCCTTCCAGGGACCATAGGTGTTCGATTAGGAGGGCCCACCCCAGAGCCCACAGTGAGGCCACCTGTATTTACTGAGCAATCTTCCCTCATGGTGTAGAGCACCAGCGGTGATGGGATATGGCCATTAGGTGTCAATTAATTGGCCACTTCAGGGCCTAAATTGGCCTCAAGACAGGAAGGCCTTTCTCACCTTCTTTGCCCAAACTTAATTGTGGTGAGTCGGGAAGGTGGTGGACACTCCACACCCCGCTTTCTCTACTGATTCTATGCCCTCCGGTGCCTATCTCCCAGCCCCCTCCCATGGAAAGAATTAAATTCTGCCCCAAGAGTGGAGAATTTACTTTTAAACCTCCCTTTCAGTACAGCATCTATCAGGGCAATACGATGGACTCATGCCATTTAATTATAGAATGGCTCTGATCGATGCCATGATGTGTACTGTTTGGTTTGTGCTCTGCACTGATTCAATCTTATTTCACCACAGACCTTAAATGGGTCCTCGTGAGGTCCAAGGACACCAGAAGGGAATGAAATTCTGTGATGCATTCAGTGGATAAAAAGACTTGTATTTATATAGCACCTTTCATGACCACTGACATCTCAACATGCTTTACAGCCACTGGAGCACTTTTGAAGTGTGGTCAGTGCTACAATGTAGGAAGCACAGCAGCCACTTTGTGCACAGCAAGCTCCTACAAACAGTGATGTGATAATGACCAGATAATCTGTTTTAGTGATGTTGTTTGAGGGATAGATGTTGGGTAATACACCAGGAATAAATCAATTGCTCTTCTTTAAAATAGAACCATAGGTTCTTTTACATCCACTTGAGAGGACAAACAGGGCTTTGGTATAATGTCTCATTTGAAAGATGACACCTCTGACACTACCGCACTCCCTCAGTAGTGCACTGATATGTCAGCCTTGATTTTTGTGTTCAAATCCGGGAGTGGGACTTGAATCCAGAATTTTCCAACTTAAAGGTGAGAGTGCTACCAAGTAAGTCATGGCCTGAATTTTGCAGTGGGGCTGAGGGGGGACACGTTTGTCACCCCCCACCCCACTACCCCACCATAGAAAAGTTGCTTGCGAGCTAACCGACTTTAAAAAAGGCTGCCCTGCAGCGATAACGCACTGGGGTGGCCCTAACAAGAGAGCGGGAAGTCCGGCCAATCTGATTGACCGGCAGCAGAGTGGTCCCAGCAATACCAGAACTCAGTACTTGGGGCTGTTGGGCTACAACATCCAGTGCCAAGATGATCATGGCAACCAGATTCAAAGGTGGTTCACAGGGTTTTATGACAGGGAGGGATTGTACGTCGTAGGGGGGAGAGTGAGGGGGATGGAGGTCGAGTTTTAGAAGCCGGGGTGGAGTGGGGGAGAGGGACAAAGGGGGAGGGGGTAACAACTTGTGGGATTGCCGCCAATGTGCACAGGGCACCCCCACCTTCTCTCCTTTTCACCTCAGATGGTGAAAAAACAGGCTGTCCACTTTCCTCTACCTTTCACCACCCACTGTATTATGGCTGCAAGAGCAGAATTAGGCTTTTAATTGCCCACAAAATGCCAGTTAATGGCCCACCACCCTCTCATCTACCTCCGCTCACGGAGCTGCCTCAGGGAGACTAAGTACATATTGATTTTTTTTTAATAAAGAAAGAGAAAAATTATTTACACATGTCCCCTCATGTGACAGTGTCATATGAGCTGGGACATGTTTGTCAATTTAGCAAAAGTTATTTATTGATTTTATTAAACCTTCAGGAAACCTCATCCCGCTCATGGATGAGGTTTCCTGAAAAACACGAAAGCCACTTGGGCACTTTGCCTGCCCGCCAACCTTAAGGTTGGAAGGGCAGTGCTGTTACTTATTTAAATTCCTTTCCTAGTGGTCTTAATAGGCCTTTGACAGTTGGGTGAACGCGCAGCCACGCCTGGTCCGTGCCCGCCACACTAAAGATCTAAATGATGAGCGATGACGTCAGGACGCACGCCTGATGTCATCGGGCGTAATTTTGTGCGTCGGCGTGTCAGGCCCGCCCCTGCACACCTACAGCAATATTCTGGCCATAGTATAGACAGGGCATTAGATGTTCCCACAATGAAATAAGCTGGCAGGCTGAACCCAGCCCAAAGCATAGATTAAGTTAGGTAACATTGATCAAAGTCTATGAACGGTACATAACTAAACAAGAACTAATGATAAAACTTTCCATTGTATTAGCTGGAGAATAGAACACTAAATGCAAGTAGTGAATGTTTATTAACCAACAGAAAAATCATCAATCTCTATGATACTCGGAGACAGAGAAATATTGGAAGAGCTTGCATTGATATTAACACATCATTGCATCACTCAGGAATATCCTGGAGTATTTTGCATTGAATGCATGTTTTAGAAGCACAATCACTGGTTATGGAAGCAAATGCAGCAGCCATTGTGTTCAAAGTTACATCCTCAAAAATAATGAATTAATAATCAGTTAAGCTATCTAGCGTGGAGTTTCCATTGGATTTTAGCACATTTCCACTGAAATTCACATAAGATAGCGCAAAATGTCCTTTAGGGATGGAAATCTGTCATCCTTACCCGGTCTGGCCTACATGTTACTCCATAGTAGTGTGGTTGACTCTTAACCACCCTCTGAAATGGCCTAGCAAGCCACTCATTTCAAAGACAATTAAGAATGGGCAACAAATGCTGGCCTTGCCAGTGACGCCCACCTGCCATGAAAGAAATAAAGAGAAAAAAAATGATTGCGGAATTTTAAGCACAGTTTGCATCCAGCACAATTCAAGTTTCCATGGGGCAGAATTTTTTGCTCAGTGGGCACATGCATGCCCGTTCCGCTCGAGCGTGAAATAAAGCGCGATGACATCAGATGAGCGTGTCAACATCAACACGCACTCACGTGATAGGTGGGCGCGCGATGGAGATGGAGGCACGCCCGCCATTAATTAAGAGGCCAGTTAAGGCCCTTGACACCAACTGTCTCTGACTTTACATAGTCCATGGAATTTTTCGGCTGTTGCACAGGCAAAACGGGCAGGCGGGCAGGCCACAATTAGCAAAAGCTCATCCATGGGCAGGATAAGAAGGGTCAGTGGCATTGTCAACGTGAGTAGTGAAGAGTTTTGGATCAAACTTGCTGCTGGTTCCTTCTGTTAACTGGATAGCTTCATCTTGCTTCAGAGCTGCACTCTGGGCATTTCTAGGCTTCATTTCAGGACTCATTGGTGTCTTCCAGGCCCCAAGAGGATTCAGGCCATGTGGGCCCTCCCAGGTATCAGACAGCCTTTCATAACCCTGGTATTGGGGATTGTGGTCTCCGCTGGAGGCACCTCCTCTGAGGAGGAAGAGAGGGGCAGAAGGGAGAGGAGGCCAGGTGTCCCAATGCAGCTTCCAGGGAAGTGAACTGTGGGAGGAGAGGCAGAGGCACAAGGAGGGCAGGACCAACAGGAAGTCGAAGGCGGAAGAGGCCACAGAAGACATTACTCTTCTGCTGCCAAGGTATACAGGCGGTGGTGCAGCTACCTCAATATGTCTGAGGTGCAATGCCGAAGAAGGCTCCGTCCCTCAAAGGAGACAGTGACCTCCATCTGTCAGAGGATTGAGCCTGAGATCAGCTCCAACTGTGTGGGTGGACACCTCATGCCAGTGGCCCTGAAGGTCACAATGGTCCTTAACTTCTATGCCTCCGGCTCCTTCCAGTGCTCAGTGGGGGATCTGTGAAGAGTCTCCCAATCAGCTGTCCATAATTGCGTCAAACTGATGACAGACGCACTGTTCAGGCATGCATTGACTTTCATTCATTACCGGATGGACGAGGTCAGCCAGACACAGCGAGCCAGAGACTTCGCGGCCATTACTGGCTTCCCCTGCATCCAGGGTGCAATCGACTGCACACATGTGACTATCAAGGCACCAGTGGGTGAGCCCAGTGCCTTCGTCAACAGGAAGGGCTTCCACTCCATGAACGTGCAGATAGTGTGTGATCACAGGATGCTGATTCTGCAAGTCTGTGCAAGGTACCCAAGCAGCACCCACGACGCCTACATCCTCAGACACTCCCAGGTGCTGAGACTCTTCAGTGCTTCAGCCTGGCTGGATGGATGGCTGCTGGGTGACAAGGGCTATCCCCTCAGAAGGTGGCGCATGACTCCTCTCCACCACCCAAGAACCTAGGCTGAGCAGCGGTATAACAGGAGCCACGCCTCCACAAGGACGGTGGTAGAGAGAACATCGGTCTTCTGAAGATGTGCTTCCGATGCCTGGACCATTCGGAGGGCGCACCCCAATACCCCCCAAGAGCATGTGACAGTGATAGTGGTTGCATGCTGCGCTCTGCACAATCTGGCAATGGAAAGAGGGGACACAGCGGAGGAAGAAGATCTTGATGCAGCTGCACAGGCAACAGATGATGAGTCCAGTAGTGAGTCCGAGGACTAGCACAGTAAGGAGGACACTTAGGGCATGGACGCTGACGTGGGTAGCCTCCAGGGAGGCAGGGACACCCGGGATGCTTTGATCCAATGCTCTTTCAGCTAGCCAACTAAATAAGAACCACCACCACATGCCAGGGCTGCAGGCTCCATACTCGATCCCTGATAGGACCATTTCCTTGGCCACCAACATACACTCTGTGCCTTTGCAATAAAGTTTCAGGAGACACACGTCCATCATAACACAATGGCCTATCCGGCACCAACAGAACAAATGAAGCATACAGAGGCCAATAGCACAAAATAACATCTAATTTAATTGTGAATATGAAACAGAGCTGAAATGAACATTAACCAGCGTTTTTAATCACACCATGAAAAAGTTCAAACCAAAATGCGGAAACAAAATATCACCAGTAATAAGTCCATCTTGTGCTTAAGGTGCTTTCCCTTAACGTTTGCGGGTGCTACGTCTAGATGCTACCCCCTCGCTGGCACAGGCATTGGAGACAGTCTGCTGACTCTGCTGTCTTGTTGGCCTTGATGACCTTGGCGGTCGTCCTCTGGCCAGTGGCGCCTGTGCTGGCCCCGCCTGGGAGGGAGCGGCCAGTGCCACAGCTGGCATCTCTCCAGTCACCGCGGACTCATAAGATGCCACGGTCACTGGCAGAGGAGCGGAAGAACTGTTGCCATCATCCGGGGTGCCCTGCAAGGAGCCTGAAGAGACGACAGGCAGCTCGTGTGCCAATGTGAGGTTGCATTGGTCCTCCCTACTCACCATTGATGGCCGGGCACCTAGCTGGGATACTGACCAGCTGAGGTCATTGCCGATGTGTGGGCTTGCAGGTCCAAGCGCATCCCTGGGGACTCATTGATTGAGTCCCTGGAGCAGCCTCTCCATTGTGCTCGGCCATGAGGGTCAACACAGTGGCCATGCTCCGCAGGGACTTCTCCTCAGCGGACACCATGGCACACATTCCCTCATGCCAGATCATCCCACACACCCCGCTGGACTTCCAGCATCTGCTGCCTAATGGATGACTCCAGAGACCCATCATCAGCCATCGACTGAGCATGTTCCTGGTCCCCAGCAGTCCTCTGACTGCCGGTGCCCTGGGCACTCTCTGCCTCCACCTAAACCTGAAAGGAGTGTGAAGTGCCCTCATCAATGTGCACCGAGATACTAATGGTAATCTTATGCCCACCAAGGTGCTGGTATCTGTGCTGGCACCTGCTTGACAGAGAGGGTGCGATGCATGTGCATGCTCAACATGCTGGTCCTCGGGATCAGGGGTGGGCCTTCAGACTCCTCACAGCGACCACCTGCTGGTGAGCCTAAAAGGGACAAGAAGGACATGTAATTAGTTCAAGTCATTACACTGTCACTGTGCATGCCAGGCACCCTGGTGAGACAGGGAAATGCATCATGGTGCCCTCGTCTTTCCATTAACGATGGGGACTCTAGGTCCGAGGCTCACATCAATATAGAGACTACACTAGAATTATTGCAATAGCCAACATTCTCACCTCAGTGCACTGCACTCTTACCTTCGTCTGGCTTCCCAACCTCACTGCGGCCGCTTGACTGAGGTGCATGGCGCCTCTTGAGCTCCAGGACCTCCTGCTCGTACTGCATGAGGATTATGAGGTGTGGAGGTCCCCCGCCAGTCTGCGACCTCTCAATGTTGTTATGGGATGTCTTCTTCTGAAAGGATAGAGGAGCATTGATCAGTCCACTCTCTACCTGCAGCACCATTGCAACCTGGCCAACCCCACCTCAGGAATACCTCTCAGGGCTCAGCCGATCCATGACCCTGGAGCTGCAAGGCACTCAGTCCAAGCAGCTAGGGCTCACCCCCTTGCCCAGGTGCTGCCTCATTGGAATTTGCCACTCACACTCTAACACTTCTGAGGTCCACGGGAGATGGATGGCCAGCTCTTAACTGTTCTGCAAAGTGACCCATGCCAACATGGCCAATATGTCAACAATATGTTAATGATCGCAGCAGATCGTTAAAGTGCTTCCAGCACTGCATCCATGTGCGCCTCACCATGCTGACCCTGCATGCCACCTCCTCCCAGGCCTTTTTGGTGAGGCGTAGGGTCCTCCTCCTCCCGTCTCTGGGGACAAGGGTTTGTCTCCTGGCTGCAACCTCCTCCAGGAGGGCTGAGACGCATTCATCCAAGAAACACGGGGCCAACTGCCCCGCCAACCTGCCCATTTGCTGTGTCCAAATGCAAAGGGATCCATCTTCACTTCCACGTCCTCCCTGGCAGCCTTCCAGGGGCTGCCTGGGCCGGTTTTGAATCGGCCGCCAAGTAACCATTGGACCCGGCGGACATCATGCCCTTGCCTCCATCTGCCCCTTCTCGCTGATTCCCCAGCCACCTTTCACGCTGGGCAGGCCTTAATTTGCAAGTGAAATCATGGTGCGCTGCCAATCGCGGGCAGCGGTCGGCTTCCGAGCCCCCACCGAGCCTGCACGCTAAGGGTAAAATTCTGCCCATGATCTATTGCATTCTTTTTTGAAAGTGTTGTGCTGGAAGTAAGCAAAATTCACCATTCCCAGGCCTTCAAAATTAAACTGATTCTTTTGGGCGTGAGAATGGTAAAAGATACCATTAAAAGCCTTTGAAGGCAATTATTGTTTTAATTTTCTAAGAAATTAACTAAGGTACCCCAACATAACATAACTAGAAAATTGTTTTACATTTTTTTTTAAAAGTGACTTTCAGTAATTTAAACTTGTGTTGGTCCGAGGTGGTGGAATGAAACAGATTAAATGCTTATATTTTCTGGTAAGCCCATTTTCAGCAGTTTTATTCAAACTTCACCAAGTTATCACTTTTAAACATAGGAAGGAAAATGTTTTAAAGTAAAAAATTTTTTAAAGTTACAGCTTATAAAATGGCCTAATTGCACTGATTCAGGGAAGATTTGTGTTTGCAAAAGAGTGTGAGTGCAAGTTTGAGGACAGGAAAAAACACTTAACAAAACTGGACCAATTTTGAATGCTATTTACCCCAGAATTGCCAATTGAGCACAAAGTGACAACTCTACCCCAATATTTTTTGGCTGGTGTCAGTTGATAAAATAAGGTTGGCCAATATACCAAGAGAATCGCCTGCTCTTCTATCAATAATTTAATGTCCTCCAAAACTACTAGAATAAGCAGATAGCCTGAGTTTCACTTCTCATCAGAAAGATAAAGGGGTTTCCCGGCCCTGCCTGCTGCCAGGATCGTCCAGTCCCACCGAAAGTCAATAGACTTTTGGCTGGGCTGTCGAATCTCCCGCGGTGGGTCCCGCCACAACAGGGCCAGAAAATCCTGTCCGATCCCTCTGACAATGGAACATTTCCTCTGCACTGGACTGAAAGATCAGCCTATATCTTGTGCTTGAATATAGGAATTGTGTTTGAATTCACAACTATCTTACTCAGAGACAAGAGTGTTGCCAACTAGGCCAAATGTACATATTATAATGCTGAGGATGTTAACTATCAGCACACGCCATAAAACAAACCAACCATATGTTATCAGGAACATAACAATCCACTCCAGGCTTCTATTAAATTTTGCCTCCCAATGTTGCTTGTTAGATGAGATGAATACTCATCTTGTTTAGAAATATGATGTACTTCATTCCAACAAATCAGTTGCATGAAGGTCACATTGCTCAGTATCAGAGCTAGCACATGAGGAAAATGTACATGAAGTAGATTTTTTGTTTATTTGCTTCTCTTTATTTCTCTTTCTGTGTCTGATTTGACATTGGATTCCCCCATTCTAATTTCTCAGTCCTTCCTATTTATTTCTCAAACCTTTACCTCATTGAAGATTTACATTTTATCATGTTGTTCACCAAGCTCGCAGATACCATGTTTCCGTCCCTGCATGGGTTGCTCACAATTCCAACAATTTAGGAGTACACAAACAAATCGACCTAACGAGCACACCATGAGATGCTCCGCTGCAGCAAAATCAGGCCCAAGATCAAATCAGATCAGGAAGAGATAAGGGGAGGAAAAGACAAGCTGGCTTAGGAGAGAGAGAGAGATAAAAGAGAACAAGGGAAAAACTTAACAGTTTTAAAATTTCCAACAATTCACTACCTGAAGGAATGAACCCCAACATTTCAATTGTTCATTTTATGGGCCAGAGGAGTTGATTGGCAGTCATTAACAATGATCATGTCATGAAAAGGGTATTTATATTAATAAACCAAAAATTCATGTCAAAATGACAGTGAGGCTATTGGCACCCATTGTTGTTTACGCGTAAATGTTACAGCAACTTCAGGCCAGTGCAGAAGCCTGATTAAATGTGGAAATCAAGAGTTGTTGTCAGAGATGCTTCTCTGCTGTTAGCTGCAGGCAAATGGAATCCTGTCGTCTGATTCACCATTCAAATGCTTTGAGTGCCATGAAGTTTCTGTAATTCCATATAAATATAAAAGATATAAAATAAACTCGTCAGAGACATTTAAGTCAAGTTATTTCAAGCTTAAACACCCTCTTAACAATGTAAGTTTTAATTATTACCAATCAACCTCCCAGGCAATGAAAATTAACTACTACAAGCATGCAGTCTCATTCCTTGAGATTTAAATTATTATTTGAGATTTCAAAGAAATAAAGATTATTTTTACTTTATCCTTTCTGTTTCTTTTCTCTCTCTCCCTTAATCCATTCTTTCTTTCCTTCCCTTTAATTTTCTTTCTGGACCTACTATAACATTGATTTCATCATTCTAACTTACACTTCCTTCTTCAGAACTTGGATCGTTAATTTCACAGTCTTTCAGTTTGATTGGTGAAGAAGTTCCACAGTCATGTTCACTCTGGTCCAGGATGCCCTGTAGAGGCTGCCTCTCTGTTTCCATCTTGCACTCCCAGCAACATGCAGGACAAAAGTATTGTCTATATTAAACAAGCAGGGATAAGTCTAACTAAAAGTCAGTACTGTGCATGTACATTGGCCTGTCACAGCACAGTTTTGGGCCATTAACTACTAGAATTAACATTTTGTGGTAAGTTTAATGGGCAGTTAACATGTAAATACAGCAATATCTTGAAAATCATAGCAGCATAAGTGATGCTGTTTTCACAAAACTAATGATGGGGCAGGTCAAATTTTGCAGCAATTTGTGGCAGTTCACAATTCAAGGAGTTTCTTTTACACACTATAGGTTAATAATGTTTTTATTTGTAGTTATTTTGTTAGTAAATTCCAGGTCAAAATATTTTGGCCCCTCAATGTCGCTTGTTAGATGTGATTATCACTCATCTTGTTTAGAAATTACTGTACTTTAATTGCAGACTGTCCCCTTAACTGATGTAAAATAACTGAGGTGGAGGTTTGCCTGCTGTGTTGGCACAGATGCAGTAAAAATTAAGAAAAACAAATTATAAATAAAAATTAATGTAAGAGATTGCAATTATATAAATGCCTTTCATAACCTAAGGATGTCCCTTCATTCAATGACAAACAGCTATGTGAACCAACCTCTCCACAGTTCCATTACAGTCTCTGAATAGTAATGAGATATGGGAGCCCTGACTGATTTTTTTTCTGCCTTATCTAGATGTATTACATGAACTGAGGCTAATTCCTGGCATTCTTACTGCTACCTGGGCTCAGATCAGGTGGGAAGGTTTACATGAGGTTCTCCCACTCTCCTGCTGTATCCTCAGTGGAACCCAGGTGAAATTATATGAACAACCAGTTTTAGTCAGTCATAGGCCAGCAATTTTGCATAAATGGAGAGGCTGTCCGTCTTTCTGAAAATAGCAGTGGAGGCCCAGATCCAGAAGTCCTACCCCCAAACCCAGCCTCTGCCATTTTTGCGGGGTTGGAGGGGAAATGGAGGAGGGTTCAAATGTTACATGTCACATGTTAAAGTGCAGCTGCTGCAGTCAGATCTGATTTTGGCCAGTGGGATGTCCAAAGGGCGACTTGTGCATTTCAGACCTGGCAGAGGAAGGTCTAAAGAGGTTTGTGGAGAGGTAGGGTCCCCTTTTGGAGAGGTAAAGTACCCTTTTGGATATGATCCCAGGACACCTTTAGAAGAGGTCGGGTGCCCTTTGGGAGAGGTAAGGTGCCCCTTGGGATTGTTAAAAGTAGACATGATTGCGCATAAAAAGTGTTTAAACTCATTGGCACTGTCGAGTTCAATGGAACCATCAAAAGAACTGTCAAAAGAACTGTCAAGCTGTCAAGACATTTAAATGTCCTGCCCTTTAACTATTAGGAAATACAGTCTGCAGTGTTAAAAGAAAAATCAGTGCTTGCTGTTTCACTATGTCTGCTGACATATGCCTGAGGGTTATCATACAGGATCAGTGCTGAATGGCTGATTCCATAACATATCATTAACACAGTGGGATGCCTCTCAGCTCACAGTTTGATTGACAGCTTCAAGTGGTTATAAACGCTTTGAAGTGGGACAATGAATAGAAATGCTTGTTTTCATAAGGGATTAAAGGAAGTAGAATGTAGTGATTGGGAATGAGAGTTTTTTTTTCTTTGAAATAGTGAATTCATCAATAGACACTTAAGAAATGTCTTTAATCTCAGCATGGGTCTTGAGGTATGCCCATGGCGGTTACTGGGTAAGTTGGTAGTGGATGGAGGGGCATGGGTTGGCATGTGTTGGCACTAATTTGGCATCAGGGCTGTAAAGGTCCATGGGAGGAGGATAGAGGGACATAAGTTGGCATTTGGGCTCTAAAGGGCCATGGAGGTGTGTGGAGGGCATAAGTTGTAATGGAGGGTACGGGGCTATGGGGGGTGGGTGGAGGGGCATAGGTTGTCTTGGAGGGTATGAAGGACCATGGGGGTGGGTGGAGAGGCATGAGGTGGCATGGTTTGACATGGATAAGGCACAGGGAGTGTATGAGGGGTAAGTGCTGGGGGTCTGTTTTTGTTTAATTTGGTTTTTTGGTCTCCTTGACAAAGTGCCAGAGCACTTAGGTAGGCCTTCCTCACAGCCCACCTTGGCACCAGGCAACCTCCAAACTCTTTCCGGGGTCACCCGCCACGACTCCCATTTTCACTCGCACCACCAGACCGAAAATTAGAACTTCTGGGGTCGGGTTTGTGGATCCGAGAATTGAGAATTGTCCCAACTCTGCACTCCCGACCCACAAGCAAAAATTCAGGCCATACTGTTTCTCCTGTGGTGTTAACTCAGGACGAAATTCCAGGCATAGATTGCATACATCAAGCATCTTCCTTGTCTGTTTAACTCATGGCCTTGTCTGTTTAACTATACAATGCATAGGTTTATTGCCTGAGCCAGTGGGGAGGCTAAATGCTGTCTTCATTGCATGTACTACAGAGAAAGAAAGACTTGCATTTATATAGCACCTTTGATGACCTCAGGACATCACAAAACACTTTACAGTCAATGACAAATTGTGCACAAAACAGCAGTGAGATAAATGGCAATAGAATCTGCTTTAGGTCTTGTTTAGGGGATAAAAATTAGTCAAGACATGCCAGGGGTGGAGTAGAGGGGTGGTGGTGGGTGGTGCTCCCTTGCTGTTCTTCAGATAGTGTCATGGGATTTTTTACAATTGAGTGGCAGATAATTCCTCAGTTTAACATCTCATCTGAAAGACAACACCTCTGACACTGCAGCATTCCCTCAGTATTCCAATGAACTGTCGCTTTTGATGATGTGCTCAAAAGGCTGAAGTGGGTCTTGAATTCACAGCCTCCTGCCTCCGGGGTAGAGTGCTACCAATGAGCTACAGTTAATGACAGCTTTTCACTCCTGTGCACTAAATGGATCTTGCTCTTAATATCTGCTTATAATTTTACATCTCATCAAATACACTCGTAAAGGAAACTATATAAATGAAATCATGGTAATGGCCGAGTCTTCCATGCCTGATAATTGGTAAACGTTTGTTAACCAGGTCAATGATCAATATTCACAGATATAAAGGCAAAATACTGCGGATGCTAGAAATCTGAAACAAAAACAAAAAATGCTGGAAAGACTCAGCAGGTCTGACAGCATCTGTGGAGAGAAAGACAGAGTTAACCTTTCGAGTCCGTATGACTCTTCTTCAGGGCTATTCAATGTTCACAACTCATGACTCTTCTTCACAACTATTCAATATTCATTGATAGTTGTGCTACAGTTTATTAGTCTCAGTCTAATTTGAAAGCATTTAAAAATAATAAGTAATTTGAAAGAAATGTTTACTACGCTTCTTCAGTTGATCAATAGCTCTGACCAACCCATTTGGTCATGAACAATGTAGATTCAGAAGGTTAGTAATTTAGTCCCTGGTTTACAATATTTCACTGATTTCACCCAGCATGGTTTAAAAAAATGGTGATAGGAATTGGCCCACGTGTCCTCAGACTAAAGAAGGGAACTTTCATTTGGGTTCATTCTCCTGATCATTGTCCATTGACCCCTGCTGGAGAATGCATGTGTGTAAGTTTTTGCATGAGAACAGGACTAGATTTGGCTGTGTAGCCTCTTCTGGTTAAATAGCTTACTTACACTCAAAGGCCAGGCTGGCACAAATAATGTAAAGATTTGGAAGGCACCTGGTACCCATGGAATCATAATCCTCGTGTGGTAGCACCTTCAGAATAGGGCAGTTAAAGAGATTTAAGAGATAAATTGGCAATAAAATAGTGTTCTCCCAAATAAAGATAAAGTTGAACAAAATTGCCATCCCCACTATAGCAGCCACTGGAATGTGTACTTTTTATTCAAAGTTGCTTCATTCAAATTTTCTTTAGCACTAAATTCCCATTTTATGGGATATTTCGATTTTGTTCGTACAAAAAGAATCTTAAATAGTTGGGTGTGGAGTGCATTGTAATCGAAGTTTATTTATCACTTTCACTTTTTATAAAAGATGTTTCTCTTCAGGCATTTGAAGTCAAAATATAACATTGAGTTACTCCTCAAATTCCTAAATAAATGAACTGCTCCTGAAGGAAATGACGTGAGGTGGAAAATGAGAGGTGTGTGTATTTGAATGGGAGAGAGCAGTGGGGAGCTAGGCAGGAATTATTAGATATTCAGAGCACATTACTGCCTGGTGTTGTAGAGACTGAGATTTTACACAGACCGCGAGGGTCAGTGGATCGCTGACACTATGGCAGAAACTTCAGAAAAAGTGCCCATAGCCCTGGCAGGACCAGCTGACCTGGAGCAATGCCTGCCGCCTGTAAGTGCTTTGGAGAGGAATGAAGTGCTGGTTATTAGAGTAATATTTTAAACTATGCAAACTTTAAAAAGCTTATTAAACAGAGTTTATAGATTTGTAAATCACATAAACCTTAAGCGTTTATTCGATCATGAGGAAATGGATTGCCCAGGAATTGTAAACTATTTGTTTTAATTGTTGTTTTAATATGCAAGATGTGTATTTTTAAATCTTTCCAAGATTTCAGAGTGGTTGAACTTGCAGCAGGTAAAGCTGCAACCCTGGAGATCAGTACAAGTGGTAATGAAATAGTAGCTGCAGGATAACGATTTTTTATCCAGCAGACGTCATTTAATTGCATGGAGTTAGGTCCAATATAAGTTTCTCCAGAAACTTTCCTTTAAGATTTCAATTTCTTACTCATGGTCAGTTTCGAATGAAATCTACTTTTCAAAGTTGATGGCCTCAATATACAGGAGCTGCGTAGCGGTGCGGAGTAGTGTTTTTTTGTTGTTGCTGTGTTTAATGTGTTATTGGGACCTTTGCTTTGAAATTACCGCTGGTTTAAGAGTTGCTCTCTGTTTTAAAGGCTTACACCATGGCCGTCAAACCCTCCAGCAGTAGCCGCCTGCTGAAGATCGGCGCCGTGGTTCTCATCACGGGCGCTGCTCTGCTCGTCCTTGGAGCTATTGGAGCTTTTTACTTCTGGAAGATCAATGACAAAAATGTAAGCAACGCATCCCCAATATTTTGTTATATTATTCCCCACCTCTTCAAAAGAAGAAACGGTTAGCTGGGTCAACGTCTATTTGGTTTTATGGCAGCGATCAGCCTGTGGGAAGTTTGATGGTCTCTTGGCTGCACTAGGGCCGGCTGGTGTGGCACCTTTGATTCATTGCACAGAATCGCCCCCCTGTGCAGATCACTGTCTACTGCGGGACTGCACCTAGTCCGGAAAGTGGCAGTGCCAGTGCCGTGCCGTGCCAGCACCCCAGCTCCAATTGCCCCGTTAATTTTGCAAACTAGAAATTTTGGATGGGTCTTGCAAGAACCCCGGGATATAAATGTTAATCGACAGTGATGTACAGATAATAAAGAGCGACAACCCACTTTTGACTAGAGCCGTAATTAGAGCGTTGAAATGTAAGCAAAAATGAAATATGAACAAATTGGACCAAACTGGTGTTCCAGGTGTTTGCGAATTGAAGCAAGATAACTGCTTTCCGCTCCGCGTCCGCTCTCATTTGTTAGCATCAGTTCTGTAAAATTTTGGAGCATATCCCTGCTCAAGCTAACACCCCCACCCCACCACAGGCGATGGTTATTTAGCAATATAGACTACTACTGGGGTAGGAATATTTTCCGCGATGTTTATGCTTGGTCATTCGAGGTAAATGTGGATTTTCAACAGCCAGTAAAAAGACTCTTTTGAGCCAAAGCTGCTGTTTCCTCTAGTCAGGAGCCTAGGAATCCAGTTGAGGACAAGGCCCTCCTTATAGTCTGGAATTCCATTGAAGAGAGAGGCAGCTCTGTTGGCGCTGCAGAAAGAATCAATCAGTCAGGATTTTCCACTAGGTGGGAGATGAATGGTCATCATTTCTTGAGGACAGCTGCTTTCTACTCTTGGTGAAATACATATTAATTCACCTAAATAAGTGACTATATTCCTTCGTGTTTATGGGTGACACAGTCTGGAAGCCAATGGAAAAGTAGGGTTATTGGTTCTTGTCTGGACCAGGGCGGTGATTTTCAACTGTTGTCTGTTCTGGTTATGCTGGGAAGCAAGGTAGGTGACAGTAGAAAATTGAAAAAAAAATCTGCCCGTTGGCCACACAAGGCTAGCCCACCCACCGGAAGCAGGTCGTAACCTTATTAAATATTTAAATCAGGGTCCTATCCACATCCGTTGGAGAAGAAATACATTTACAAAAGGAAATTGGATGGGTTGTTGAGGGAAATAAACTTCCAGGGTTATGGGATAGACCAGGGGAATGGGACTGATTGGATTACTCTACAGAGAGCTAGCAGGGATTTGATGGTCATAACAACTAGAGCCAATAACCCAATAATCGACTCTGGTGCCATTTTCATGTCTAGTGTGTGAGCCTGAGTCAGTCGATCTCTACCAGTTGGTACCAAGGGCTGACTGGCCTAACCAGTGGTCCTTGAAAGGAGCTCAGGCCAGGTTTGGGCCTCTCACTGAAAACCATCAGACAGGCAAGGCACCTGTGTCCCGTCCCACTGCCTACTCAGTGCGCTCTGACTGAAAGTTGCCTGCAAGACTTTTTCCCTCTCATGGTTTAACCTTTTTCTCTGCTTTCTTTGTTGCTTTCATTATTCATTCTTATTTTTTCTCTTCTGTCACCTCAACAAGCCTGAAGATGCAATCATTGGGAGAACATTTCACAGTAATACAGGGCTGGATTTCTTGCATGTTCACAGGCAGGTGTGGGGCTGTAAAATTGGACCAGACGCCATGGGTACTGTTCCAGGTGCTCGCCCCCACCTTGCCAAACTTTTATCAGCAGAGTGTTAGGTGTTGGGATGCATGCCCACTCTGGGCTAATTGGTGGATTATATCCTGCCATTGCTGGAGAGATCGGCACCAAGTGTGCAGCAGGTTTCACTACTCAGGCTGGTGGACAAGGGAGGTGTGCATCCTTTATGGGCATTCTGTGCCCATGGAGGGCTTCCAAACAGTTTTTGCACCTCCACGTTTCCACCCCCCCGCCCTGTCCACCTCGGCCCCTCACCCCCCTCATATGGGCCTATGAACCTGGCCCCGTGGGTCCTCAGGCTTACTGTAAAGTTCGGGCTCCATCAAAGCATGTCTTCCTCAGGACTGGCTGCCATCCTAGCAGTGGCTGCCACTCCCAATGGCTCTGCTGAGGCCAGAGGGCTGCTGGCCATTTGATTGGCCAACAACCCTTGGAGGCAGGACATTCTCCCCAGGAGAAAGGACATTGGTGAAGCACTTGGGTTTTTTATGATAGTCCAACAGTATCATGGCCACTTTTATTGATACCAGCATTTTAGTTCTAGAGTTTTTAAACTGAATTCTGATGATGCAATCATTGTGAGAAGATTTCACAGTAATACAGGGCTGGATGTTTTTGTAGGTTTACATGGGGCAGGGGTGGGGCTGTAAAATTGGGCCAGATGTCATGGGTACTGTTCCTGACACTTACCCACCTTGAGCCAATTAACAGGCCGAGAGATGTTAAATGGCTGTGGGGCAAGCTGGTCAAGCTCACTACGGTAGTTTGAAAATTTTGAATTCAGTTTGAATAATCTAAAACTAAAAAGCTGATATCAATAAAAGTGACCATGATATGATAATAGCTGATTGTTGTTGTGGTCCAGTATTAGATACTATATGGTACTCTGTACTATATACGGGGTCATTTGATCTGGGGGTTGAAGGTCAGATAGCACATGTTGGAACCGACTTGATAGAGTTCAGACACTGCAGATACGTGCTTATGTTAGGAAAATGTGTTATCAATAAAGTTAGTTCAGCTACAGTGTCGACAGCCTGTGTGTGTCATTAAAAAAAGAAACAAGAAACAAGACATGTTCTCAGAAGTAAACTAAATACAACAATGGAGGTTCTGAAACTATCGACAGAGCTCACTTTGGAGGACAATCTTACCGGAAACTGGAGGAGGTTCTGGCAGTGATTCGAGTTGTACCTCACAGCGATGGACAGTGATTAAAAAAGATCCTCAGGTACAGTCTT
Source organism: Cetorhinus maximus (assembly GCF_964194155.1). Lineage (NCBI taxonomy): Eukaryota > Metazoa > Chordata > Chondrichthyes > Lamniformes > Cetorhinidae > Cetorhinus > Cetorhinus maximus. The sequence goes on from NC_135885.1 coordinate 96,592,972, forward strand.
CCATCCTTCGTCACATAGCAGAGGAAGAAGCCCTAGAAGTCTGTGACACCTTCTTGTTTGAAAGTGATGAGAAACAAAATGACTTGAAAGAGATAATGGAAAAATTCGAAGCCTACTGCAGCCCCAAGAAAAACATCATGTATGAAAGATAAAGATTTGTTACGTGCATGCAAGGTGGTAACAACATTAGTCAGTATGTAACTGAGCTGAGAAAAGAAGCTAAATCGTGTAAATTTAGAGAACTTGAAGAATCAGTCATCCAAGATAGAATAATTTGCAGAATCACAAATGATTCTCTGAGAGAATGGCTTTTGAGCAAAGTTGGTCTCATGCTGGAGAAAGCAATAAATATCTGCAGAGCAGCAGAGAAAATGAAATGCCAGATTAAACAGATGAGAGAAGATGATGAGCTGCACACGGTCAAGCAGTTAGATGCAGTTAAACAGAAACAGCCCCAGGAAAGAACAAATAGACAGTCTGAAGGTAAAAAGAATAAAACTGCTATTAAAACATTTAATTAAGCCAATGCAGGACAGAGCATTTACCGTGTAGTTTTCTAGCCTATGGAAAGCAGTGTAAGAACTGTGATAAACTAAATCACTTCGCTAAGATGTGTAAATCGAAGAAAGGGCACATGATAGCAGATGATGACACAGACACTGAAACTGAACTTTTCATTGGCGCAGTAACAATGAATTACAAAGAAGACAAATGAAAGGTTGACTTAAAAATTATGGCGAATTTTAAGATTGACACAGATGCTCAAGCGAATGTCATTCCCGTAAGCCTGTATTGTAAGGTAAGCAAAGAAAAACTGCTAACTAAAACAAAAGTGAAGCTGTCTACTAATACAAGTGAAAAAATTTCTGTAGAAGTCAAGTGCACACTTAAAGTGAACTACAAAAAACAGTCTCAAGCACTTCCATTCATAGTGGTGAAAACTGATGCTAAATCCATTCTAGGAATCAAAGCTTGTGAAAATCTGAAGCTAATCAAGAGAATAATGACTGTCATCACTGATGACATCCTGAGCGAGTATAAAGATGTGTTCCAGGGGATTGGCTGCCTAAAAGGAGAACGCACCATCAAGATTGATAAAACCGTGACACCCAAAATACACCCGCCCAGGAAAATACCAGTAATGCTGAGAGACCGACTGAAAGCGGAGTTTAACAGAATGGAGAAACTTCACATCATCAAGAAAATTTGTAGAACCTACAAAGTGAGTTAATCCAATTGTAATTGTGGAAAAATCAGATCCCAGGGACCTAAACCAGGCAGTACAAAAAGAGCATTAACAGTTGCTCGCAGTGGAAGAGATCACGTGTAATCTAGCTGATGCTAAATATTATTGAGTTTTGGATGCGAGTTCAGGCTTCTGGCAGGTCAAGCTGGATGAAGCTCCAATCTCTGTACCTTCAACGCACCATATTGGCAATACAGGTTTTGACACTTACCTTTTGATATTAATTCAGCTCCGGAGGTGTTCCACAAAACAGTGAAGCAGCTGTTTGAAGGGTTAGAGGGTGTGGAAACCTATATCGATGATGTGCTGGTCTGGGGAGCCTCACGAGAAGAACACGACCACAGACTGAGGCAGGTGCTGGCCAGAGCTAGAGAAAGGAACCTCAAGTTGAAGAAGGAAAAGTGCAAAATAGGTTTCCATGGATTCAAGTACTTGGGACATGTGCTAACAAATGAGGGACTGAAGCCGGACCCAAGTAAAATCGAAGCAGTTATGAACATGCCACCCCCAGAATGTAAGAAAGACTTGGAGAGGTTTTTGGGAATGGTGACCTATCTTGGGAAATTCATTCTGAACATGTCAGACCTGACCGCACCTCTCAGAGAACTTCTACAAAATGATGTGGAATGGCACTGGGAACAAAGTCACCAGGAAGCTTTGACCAGTCTGAACAGAACACTGACCCAGGCACCAGTGTTACGATGTCAGTCAGCCAGTCAAGATCTCAGTGGATGCTTCAAAGACTGGCCTGGGAGCTGTCCTCTTGCAAAATGAGGCACCAGTGGCATACGCTCAAAGGCAAAGACTGAAATACAGCAGTGGTATGCCCAAATAGAGAGAGAAATGCTAATAATTGTTTGGCCTAGAACGCTTCCACCAATGCTCACCTCGGATAACAATCCACAAATCTCAGGCACTGAGTTTCGCAAATTTTCACGGGACTGGGAGTTTTGCCACATTATGTCAAGTCCCAAATATCCACAATTCAACGGAATGGTGGAACGTACCATGCAGACCTTAAAACACCTGTTGAAGAAGGCAAAGGCGGACGGAAGACACCCCTATCTGGCTCTGCTGGATTTCAGGAATACTCATTAGAGGGCATTAGATCACCTCCAGCACAGCTCCTGATGGGGAGAAGACTAATAGCTATGCTTCCTGCTGCGCCCCAACTGTTAATTCCACAGCCAGTGAGCTACAGCATGGAGGACCTGCTCAAACTGAGACAGCAGAAGCAGAAGCAGAACTTTGGTTGAGGCACCTGACTTCTACCTGACCTGAACCTGGGAGAGACAGTGAGGATTCAGCATGAAGGGATCATCATGTCACTGGAATCACAGGAGAGCCAAGATCTTACATCGCGCAGACTTCAAACGGACAACAGTACAGGAGAAATTCATCCAGAAAACAAAAGGAACACAACCCTGCTCTGAACCAGAAAGTGTAGCTGAAGATCAAAAACCAGAATGCACCAGTGAAGCAAAAGGTAACCAGACAAAGCCTGAAAGTCCTGAAAAGTATCCAAGTGGTGATAGTGACACAGAGCTGGAAAAGGCCCCTTGTCCTTCAAAATCACCTTTGTCACCATTCAGAACATCCAGTGGAAGAATTTTGAAAAAAACCACAGAGATACAGAGATGAATAAAAGACAAAACAGACTGGTCAAAACAGAGTGAGAAAGAATAGATAAGAGACTTTGTGTACTTGAGTTGTAGAAAAGTTTTTTTTTAAAAAGGGAAATGTCATGATAATAGCTGGTTGTGGTTGCGGACTCCAGTGTTAGATACTATACAGTACTCTGTACTATATCCGGGGTCATCTGATCTGGGGGTTGAAGGTCGGATAGCACATGTAGGAGCCAGTCTTGATAGAGTTCAGACACTGCAGGTATGTGTTCATGTTAGGAAAATGTGTTATCAATAAGGTTAGCTCAGCTACAATGTTGATGACCTGTGTGCATCATTAAAAAAATAAATAAGTAACAAGAAACATGATACAGTTGGACTATCGTTAAAAACCCAACTGTTTCACCAATGTCCTTTAGGAAAGGAAACTGCCACCTTTTCTCAGTCTGATATATATGTGACTCCAGACCCACACCAACATGATTGACTTGTCATGCCCCTGCAAGCCAGTCAGTTGTATCAAGCCGCCACGCGTGGTCCAAAAGAAGGCCCACCACCACCTTGTGGCAACAATTGTAGGGCTCATTAGCCACCTATAAAGACTTATTCTGTGTCATGATGATGACAGTAATTGTATTTGGAGCATTAGAAGTTATAGGAACAGCCTATTTGATCCAACAAGCTAGTTCCTTTTCCAGAGGTCTGTTTCATCTTCTCGCCATTCTCCTCAAATTCTTCAGCCCCTTCTGTCTACACTAACACATCCAATTTTCTCTTGAAACTCCTTTGTATTTGCTTCGATGACTTTCTTTAGTAACTTACCTCTTACTATTTGGAATTCCCGGTGCTATATCTTTCCACCTTGCTTCCCTTCTTGAGGACACTTCTTAAAACCTACCTCTTTGACCAAGCTTTTGGTCATCTATCCTAATTTCTCCATATGTGGCTCAATATCAAAACCTCACACACTTATGAAGCAGGCTGGGATGTTTTACTACATTAAAAGGTGTTATATAAATGCAAGTTGTTCTTGCTGTTAAGCAGAATTATACTTTTATTTCAGTAAAGATGCTTTCAGTAAGAATTCATGTGATGAGAAAATTTTTGAATTACATCTAATCTAATTACAATTATTTCTATGAGTATCATAACTTGATGTAGGTTACTGATATGCAAGTAATTAGGAAAGCTAATAGAATGTTATCATTTATTGCAAGGGGTATTGAATACAAAAGTCGGGAGGTTGTGAGACCACATTTGGAGTACTGTGTACAGTATTGGTCACTTTATTTAAGGAGGGATGTAAATTTGTTGGAAGCAGTTCAGATAAGGTTTACCAGACTAATACCTGGAATGGGTGGGTTGTCTTATGAGGAAAGGTTGCACAGACTAGACTTGTATCTGCTGGAGTTTAGAAGAGTAAGAGGTGACTTGATTGAAACATCTAAGATCCTGAGAGGCCTTGACAGGGTGGATGTGGAGAGAATGTTTCCTCTTGTGGAAAAATCTAGAACTAGGGGTCACTGTTTAAAAATAAGGGGTCACTCATTTAAAACAGAGATGAGGTGAAATTTTTTCACTCGGAGGGTCGTGAGTCTTTGGAACTCTCTTCCTGAAAAGGTGGTGGAAGCAGAGCCTTTGAATATTTTTAAGGCAGAGGTGGATAGATTCTTGGTAAGCAAGGGGGTGATAGGTTATCAGGGGTAGGTGGGATGCAGATTTCAGGTTACTCTCAGAACAGCCATGATCTTATTAAATGGTGGAGCAGGGACGAGGGGCTGAATGGCCTACTCCTGCTCTTTGTATGTGGATTTAAATCATGTTTGCATCCTAATGCAAATTATCTTGTACAAAATAACAATTCAACATTTGAGAACAGATGGGATTTTTTATTGTTAGTTTTCTCAAAACTTTTCTAGCCTCAGATTTACCTCCTTTTTGAACAGTTATGAAACAGTTAAATAATATGCAAACACAGAAGATTATAATGGGATTTTGAAGTTAATATATCATTTAAATATGGCTAAAACAAAATGCTACTGTCTATCAGCTGACTTTAACCAGCTAAATTCCAAATTCAGCCGTTAGCGTTTAAAACTATTATGATAAATATACTTTTTAGATTTTCATATAATGTTAAAAATTAACTTCTCCTTTCAACTTAATATGAAAAATTGGAGATCAATCCTATTAGTAGATCTGCCATCCTTAAACAAAGCAGTTGCAGCTGTTTAACCCTGAACTACACTAGATCTGTTACTGCAGTTGACCCAAGAATTTTGAAAGACCATTAATTCAAAGAAATGAGGGAACAAATAAAGCATATAGATGAAGGGAGTTTGTTAACTCATCAACATAATTGACCATGCTGGATAAATAGATTCCCAAAACCAACCAGCTAAGACTAATCACACATGACCTTAACTGGATCAGCAAACAAATTAAAATTAAGAAAAAGAGGAAAATTATAAATACAATTGCCACAAGGAGAAAGAAGGGTTTCCCTGCGATGGAAACATGAAATTATAGAGAAGGTGATCAGAGAGAACAGGGGTTTGGGGGTGGGGAGTTGTCATGGGTGCCATAGCAACTGAGGCTATGTATAACAATTTTCAATTGTATATTTCTGGATCACAAAGGCTAGAGGTGAAAACCACAAACAATGCAATGGGTTTCAAACTCAGCTGAGCACAAAATAATAATGGAAGCCACTGTAGTCCCAGAGGCTGCTGTCTCATTAGAGAGAGATAACTGGTGGTGAGTTTAACCTGAGAGTCACCACACCTCAGGTTGAGAAGGCAGGCCTTCATGGATGACCTTAGTCAGTACGGGAATTGAGCCCACGCTGTTGGCTTCACTCATGCATTACAAACCAGCTGTCCAGCCAACTGAGCTAAACAACTCCCAATAAAATATTAAATATCCTGAATGGCTGCTTTCTCTAAATATTCACAAAGCAAAACAGGAGGAACAAGCCCTCTCTAAACAAATGTATCCCAAGTAAAATCATATACTTTATTACAAATTAGATGGAAATCCTAGACAGGTTAATTGGGCTCAAAGCAAATAAATTTCTTGGCATAGATGGTATTTACCAGAGAATGCAGGAAGAAACTAGGGAGGAGATTTGAGAACACTGATAACCATTATGAGGGAGGGGATGCTGTGAATGTATTAGAAGGTTGGAAGTAAGTAAATGTGCTTCCCATATTCATAATGGGCATCAAATCAGACACAGGCAACTACAGACACACTTGTCTTCCATTTCATGTTAAATAATGGAATTGATTATCTGTTGTATGTTTCAGTACCATCTGCGCTATAAGCCGCCTAACAGTAGCCAATGTATATTTTGAAGTGAAGGTCTGACCAACCTTCTCAATTTCTTTGAGGAAGTATCCATTCAAGAAGACTATATAAGCCCAGTGGCATGGCGCACTGTGACTTTCAAAAGATATGGTCGTATTAATTAGACTCAAAATTCTGTGGATACATGGATATGGAACTAGCCGAAGGGTATGTGACAACCAAGGATCGGGCTGCTTTGGATCTGGTAATGTGTAATGAGGCAGGTTTAATAAATGATCTCAGAGTAAAATAACCCCTAGGAAACAGTGACCATAACATGGTGGAATTTAGCATTCAGTTGAGAGTCAGAAACTTAGTTTGGAAACATCTGTGCTAAACTTAACTAAGGGTACTTACAAAGGAATGAAGGCAGAGTTGACTGGAGTGGACTGGGAAAGGAGTTTAGCAGAAAAAATGGTTGATGAATAATGACAGACATTTAAGAAAATTGTTCATGACTCACAGCAAAGATATATCTCAATGAGGAAGAAGGATTGTACGAAGAGGATAAAGCAACCATGTTTAACCAAGGAAGTTAAGGAGAGTTATCAAAGTTGAAAAAAAACATACAATGTGGCAGAGATTAGCGATAAACTGGAGGATTGGGAAAGTTTTAAAAACCAACAGATGATGACCAAAAAAATATGAAGAGGGAGAAAATAAACTTTGAGGGTAAACTAGCAAGTAATGTAAAAATGGACAGTAAGAGCTTATTTAAATACATGAAAAGGAAGTGAGAGAGGCCAAAGTCAATATAGGCCCCTTAGAGAACGAGGCTGGGGAAATAATAATGGGGAACCAGGAAATGGCAGGGGAATTGAATAAATACTTTGCATCATTCTTCATGGTAGAAAACACTAATAGCATTCCAAAAATAACTAAACAATCAAGGGGCATAAGGGGGGGGTGGTGGGAGGGAGAAAATAAATACAACAACTATCACTAGAGAAAAAGTACTAGGGAAACTAATGGGGCTGGAGGCCAATAAGTCACCTGGACCTGATGTGTTGCATCCTAGGATATTAAAGGAAATAACTGCAGACATAGTGGATGCACTGGCGGTAAGCTTCAAAGAGTCCTTAGGTTCTGGAAAAGTGCCAGAGGATTGAAAAACTGCCAATGTAATACCCTTATTCAAAAAGGGAGGGAGACAAAAAACAGGCAACTATAGGCCAGTTAGCTTAACATCTGTCATTGGGAAAATGTTGGCGCCTATTATAAAGGATGTAATAGCAGAGCATTTAGAAATGCATAATATAATCAAGCAGAGTCAACATGACTTCATGAAGGGGAAATCATGCCTGACAGATTTATTAGAATTCTTTGAGGAGGTAACAAGCAAGATCGAAAAAGGGGAACCAGTAGATGTAATATGTTTGGATTTCCAAAACGCATTCAATAAGGTACCACACATAAGACTACTTAATAAGATAATAGCCCATGGTGTTGGCTAGTATATTCGCATGGATAGAGGACTGGATAACTAATAGAAGACAGAGAGTTGGGATAGAGGGAGTGTTTTCAGGATGGCAACCTGTAACTGGTGGAGTGCCACGGGGATCAGTGCTCGGGCCAATTATTTACAATATATGTTAATGACTTGGATGAGGGAAGTGAATGTACTATCGCAAGTTTGCAGATGACACAAAAATAGGTGGGAAGGCAAGTGGTGAGGATGACACAAAGAGTCTACAGAGGGATATAGACAGGTTGAGTGAGTGGGCAAAAACATGGCAGATGGAATATAATGTGGGAAAGTGTGAGATTATGCACTTTGGCAGGAAGAATAGAGGAGCTGAATGTTATTTAAATGGAGAAAGACTACAGAAAGCTGCAGCACAGGGGGATTTGGGAGTCCAAAAAGCTAGCATACAAGTTCTGCAGGTAATAGGTAAGGCAAATGGAATGTTCGCCTTTATTTCAAAAGGAATGGAGTTTAAAAATAGGGACATCTTGCTAAAACTATACGAGGCACGAGTTAGACCACACCTAGAATACTGTGAACAGATTTGGTCTCCTTATCTAAGGACAGATAACTGGCATTGGAGGCACTCCAGAGAAGGTTCATTAGGTTGATCCCAGGGATGGAGGGATTTCCTTATGAGGAGAGGTTGAGTAGGTTGGGCCTGTACTCATTGGAGTTTAGAAGAATGAGAGGTGACCTTATTGAAACATATAGGCCAGAATTTTCTCGTTGGCGTGCGGTGACGTCGATGTGTAAAATGACACGCGGTGACGTCAGGCGAGCGTCCAAACATCACAGCGCGCCATCGCGATATTTAGGTGGGCAGGCGCGCAATGATATCCACTGCATACCTACCATTAATTAAACAGCTAGTTAAGGCACTTGAGACAGCAATTGTCTGCAATTTTTCGGGGCCCGTGCAACCTTCAGGACATCGCACAGGTGCAACAGGCAGGCGGGTAGGAGACATTTGTATAAACCTCATCCACGGGCATGATAAGAGAGGTGATTGGGGTTACATGTGGTATGTGTTGGATATTTAATTGTGAAAATTACTGATACTTGCCTGTGTGAGCAGGAATACTTCAAAACTCTTCACAGCTGCTTGGGCAGGAATAACAGCCTTCAGACCAGGACTCTACAGTAAAAATCATTTTTGGGGCCTGCAGGTTTCAGAAAGCCTTCCCTCAGTCTGGGAATGGGAGTTGTGCTATCCACTGGAAGCACCTCTTCAGAGGAGGAAGGGAGGGCCAGAAGGGGGAGGAGGCCAGGACTCCACACTCATTCTCAGGGGAGCCACCCTTGGGAGGAGAGGCGCAGACACAAGGGGCGCAGGGCCAACAGGAAGTCGAAAGCGGAAGGGGCCGCAGAAGACGCCACTATCCTGCTGCTAGGGTTTACAGGTGGTGAAGCAGCTACCTCAATATGTCTAAGGTGCAGTGCCGAAGGAGGGTCCATCTCTCAAGGGAGACAATCACCTCCATCTGTCAGATGAAAGGCCCTGAGATCTGTGCCAACTGTGTGGGTGGGCACCCCATGCCAGTGGCACTGAAGGTTATGGCTGCCCTCAACTTTTATGCCTCCGGCTCTTTCGAGGGATCGGTGGGTGATCTTTGCAGAGTCTCCCAGTCAGCTGTCCACACTTGTGTCAAGCAGATGAAAGATGCTCTGTTCAGGCGTGCATTGACTTTCATCCATTACTGCTGGGACCAGGCCAGCCAGACAGAGCGAGCTAGAAGCTTTGCAGCAATTGCTGCATTCCCCCTGTGTCCAGGGTGCAATCGACTGTACACATGTGGCCATCAAAGCGCCTGCGGGTGAGCCCGGTGCCTTCGTCAACAGGAAGGGCTTCCACTCCATGAATGTGCAGATAATGTGTGATCATAAGATGCAGATTCTGCAAGTTTGTGCAAGATACCCAGGCAGCTCCCATGACGTTTACACGCTCAGTCACTCCCAGGTGCCGAGGCTCCTAAATGCTCCAGCCTGGCTGGATGGATGGCTGCTGGGTGACAAGGGCTATCCCCTCAAAAGGTGGCTCATGATGCCTCTCCGCCATCCAAGAACAGAGGCCGAGCAGCGGTACAATAGGAGCCATGCCTCCACAAGGGCTGTGGTGGAGAGAACCATCGGTCTTCTCAAGATGTACTTCCTATGCCTGGACTGTTCAGGGGGCGCACTGCAATACCCCCCAGATCGTGTGTCGCTGATAGTGGTTGCATGCTGTGCTCTCCACAATCTGGCACTGGAAAGGCGCGATGCAGTGGATGAAGAAGATGTAGACGCAGTTGCTCCGGCTGCACACGATGAGTCCAGTAGTGAGTCCGAGGATGAGCACGCGCTGGAGAACACTGAGGGGGTAGACGCTGACCTGGGCATACTCCAGGGAGGCAGGGACACCCAGGAAGTTTTAATCCAATGAACCTTCAGCTAGCCCACCACAGATGGACCTCCACGACACACCAGAGGCAGAATTTTACGGCCCCGTTTCGGTGGGGACGGGGCCGCAAAATGCGGCAAGTCATTATAAACCCCATTGACTTCAGCGGGAACGTAAAATCCCGCTGTCGTAAAATTCTGCCCCAGGGCTGCAGGCTCCATACTCGATACCTGAGCGCAAAATCTGCTGGGATAGGAGCATTAATTAAGGCCCTTGTCAATAAAGCTCAATGTCAAACAAGTCACTCATAACATCATGGGTTCCCCTTCACCTGCAGGAGTAAGGAATCACCCTGAGCCATGCTCGTATATCAAAATTTAATGATTTAACAACATGAAGTACAAAAAAATATCAAAATTTAATGATATAATAAAATGAAGTTCAGAAACAAAAAAAAAAGGTGTTGCACATCGCATCAAGTGGCCATGAACTAATAGTGAGGCATCATAAAAGCACCAGTGAGAAACCTGTGGTGTGCCTAAGGTGCCTTAAATTTATGCTACATCTAGGTGGTCCCCCTTCACTGGCACTGGCATCTGAGACAGCCTGCTGACTCTGCTGTCCTGTTGGCCTCAATGACCTTGGCGGCCGTCCTCTGGCATGTAGAGCCTTTGATGGCCCCGCCTGGGAGGGAGCGGCCAGTTCCACAGCTGGCATCTCCCCAGTCACCGCAGCCTCATCGGATCCCACAGTCACTGGCAGAGGGATGGAGGAGCTGCTGCCCTCATCCGGAGTGCCCTGAGAGGAGCCCACAGAGACGACAGGCAGCTCCTACGCCAATGTGAGGTCGCTTCGGACCTCCCTGTTCACCGTAGACGGGATACTTGGTGCCCAAACCAGTTCCCACACTGACACTGACCAGCTGAGGTCAATGCCGCTCACAGGAGCCTCTCCGTGAGAGCCGCTACTCTCTCCTTGGAGGAATCATGGCGCTTGGCCATGAGGCTCATTGCATCAGTGATGCTCTGCGTGGACTGCGTGGGCACCATGCCACACATAACCTCATGTAACTCTGCCAGATCCTCCAGCATACCCTGCTGCACTTCCAGCGTTTGCTGCCTCATGGACAACTCCAGCATGTGCCTGGTCCCCAGCAGTCCTCCGACTGCTGGCGTCCTGGGCACTCTCTGTCTCTGCCCACACCTCAAGTGAATGTGAAGTGCTCTCACTGCTGTGCCCCGGGACAGTGGCCAATGATCTAATTCCCACGAAGGGGTTAGTATCTGCGCTGGTGCCTGCCTGGCATAGATGATGTGACGCTGGTGAGTTGATATGGCCGTCTGGTGTGAGAGGTGTTCCCTCTGCCTCATCCTCCCGGCCCTGCTCCGGTGATGCTGAAAGCAAGAACAAGGACATTTAATTAGTTACAGTGCAGACAATGTCAATGTGCATCCCTGTCCCCCGGATTATTATGCACTCATCCTTCCATAATCAATGGTCAACCCATGTTGCAAGCTTCAATCACTGAGCATTCAGCAGTGCCATGGCTGCTACGACACACATGATGGCCTCAGTGCCTGGCAAACATACCTCCCCGTGGCACCCTAGCCTCACCACCACCGGTGGACCTGGGCACATGGTGTCTCTCCAGGTCCATGACCTGCTGCTCGAATGGAGCCACGATGGTCAACTGGGCCTGGCCTCTGCCAGTCCACATCTGCTCAACCGAATCGTGTGCAGTCTTGTTCTGAAAAAGGGAGAAGAGCACTGAATAGTAATGGCCAGCGTGTACCTGGATTCCCATCGCATCCCCGCCAACCCAACCAGAGTGGGACATTGCAGGGCTCCAGTTCTTCATCACCCCACAGCTGCCACATACTCACACAAAGAAGCCAGGGCTGACCCCTCCTTGCCCAAATGCTGCCTCCATCACATTTGGCACCACACGATCTAACCTTGCAAAGCAAGGAGGCACAAGCACGTGGAACGTAAAGGCCAGCAGATGGATTGGTGTCCCACCACCTGGAAGCTACCCTCCCAGCATGTCAGCACCCCGACTTTGACATGCTTCACAGTTCCAGCACTCTGCCTAGGTGCAGATCCTTGAGTTTGCCCCCGAATCTATACTCTGGATGTTAGTATCACACATGCTGTGGGTGCAGAACCCATCTTAGCACAACCCTCTCAGGGTGAGCTAGGCATAGACAATATCTGCTGGCCCACCTAGCAAGGGAAAAATGTCATGAAGGATTCAATGCTGTAACTGCTCTCAGAGTTGTTGGGGGGGTGGGGCCAGGGCTTACAACTGTATTAAGTGACCTCTGCCAATCAGTAAGGAAATCAAGGATTATGGGGAAAAGGCAGGAAAGTGGAGTTGAGGATTATCAGATCAGCCATGATCTCACTGAGTGGCAGAGCAGACTGGATGGGCCGAATGGCCTACTTCTGCTCCTACTTCTTATCGTCTTATGGACAATGAGCATTCATTAGTTATGTTGAAATGAATGGGGTTGGGGCACTCAGTTGCTGCTGAGACCACTATTGTTTCTAATTTATATAGAAGACATGGTTCAGAAACATAAATGCAAAGCTACCAAATTTACAGATGATAATAAAGGCAGAGAAAGGGTGGGGAGGCCATTCAAAAATTACAAAATGAATTGGACAGGATATTGTAAGTGGGCAGATCAGCTGGAGATAAAGTTTAATGCCGAAGAAAATAAAGTGCACATGTAGGAAGAAAAATAAATTAATGTGCTCACTCAGGAATGGTGATAAAATAGCGAAGCCTGAAGTTGAAAGAGATCTAGGCATCTTAGTTGATTCAATGCAGTATTCAAAAAAGCTATTAAGATATTGAACTACATAGTCAAAATGGTTAGAAGAGTAATGGTCAAATTTTATAATGCTCTTGTCAGGCTGCATGTTGAATACTGCATTCCAATCACCAAGAAAGGAAAAATATTTTGGTGCTGGGGGCAATATTGAAATAAGGCTGGTTTGCAGAGTAGGGCTGAGATGTGAGGAATAATTGAAATATGTGGACTTATCACCCTGGAAGGAAGGTCCATGAGAGGTGATCTTACAGGGGTAGATAAGATGGTTAACTGTACAGAAAAAGTTAACCTAAAATATTACTTTAAGTGTAGAACTATGGTACACAGGTTTACCTAGTGCACGTAACTTTAAGAAAGATATCAGGAAGACTTTCTTCACACAAGAGGTAGAAGTTGATTTTGTGTGCATAAAATGGATGATAGATAGAGCAGTCTGTTTTACACTTTATTTTATGGAAATAAAAATTGGAAGAGATATAAGAGGAGCTGATTCACTAACATTTTTACACAATTGGACAAAGTCAAAATGTATCTCAAAGAATAGTTAACATGTGGAATAAACTTCCACACAGAATAGTGCAGGCACTAACCTTGGAATCTTTAAAGAAACAATTGGATGGCACAATGGGGTGATATTACGATCTGTGTGAATGCGTGAAACAAAATAAGGGTGAATGGCCTTGCTCATCTGTAATTATCTTGTGACACCCTGGAAGAACACAACGAATAGGGTGAATGCCACATTAAATGTTCTAACTGTAAAAATGCTTTGAAAGGAATGTCAATTGTAAGGAACATCTTTACATTAAATGAGTGTTCAAAAATAAAAATAAGGATTCTGCCCCAATTATTAGTCTGGATAATGGTTTTCAGAACAGTAGTGAATTTGAATCCTTGTACAGCATCAACCTTTTGATGTGAGGAATGATTGAGTGATTTTGTTAGTTAATACATTTTGCTTCAATTTCTGAGTGTACTACCAACAGAGCTGGATCATGTTGCACTTTTCTCTACAAAGGCAGCATGTCAGTGCTCCTAAGTAAAATTAGATGATTTTCCAAGGACATTGCACTATCTCTGGCACCCACCCACTTATTCTTCAGTGCAAATAGCCATTTTCTGACATGCTGTGTTCAGATAAATGGAAGCAGGCAGCCTTGCCAACATCTACTACTTCATCTGAGAAATTGTGCAGTTTTGTAACCATTTGCACAAATGATGGCTTCAGATGAACTGCAATGAATTAAAACAGGTGGATAATATAGCGCACAGAGAAAGGAATTAATTACATTAATGTTTGCTCCATCAAAATTGCTGATGTATTAAACCCAAGGCCATTCAGTTGGCAGCTTAACAAGTAGTAAAAAATATTCAAGCGTACCTAATCTAGCAATCTGATGAATGATACCTTTATATAATGCATTGCCCATAATACATTCCTTTCTCTCTGACAATGTGACAATTAAATGGTTAGCCTTTATCTCATATTGCATTAAAAGATACTTTACAATGTTGGGCCTTTTTAATTTGTTTGGCACATTCAAATTTTACTTATTAACTTACTAAAGAAGTCCAACTGGTAGGGTTTGGGTTTTTATTTGTCATTTGCCCACATAGTTTTTGATCTTGGCCACAACAACGGGAGCTCTGGAGTGCGTGGAAGGCTTCCTTACACCATTAGGGAGGGTGACTAAAGGAGACTCTCAATCTGAGTAGACCCTGTACACTGTACAGTAGCTGGTTTAAGGGCCATTTTGGAGAAATCTGAGAGCAAGTCTCAGTAGTAAATTAAGAAGGTTTTCCTCTTTAGGACTTGTATGTATAATACCCAGCTGAAGTATATAGAGCAAAATCAGACAGGATTCTGCTGCAGTGACCAGGGCCAGATTAGCCATACAGGAAGTTAAGAGAGTTCCTGAATGCTCCAAAGCGTGGTTCCAGAGTGCTTTATTATCTGCATCCTCATCTATTCATGAGAGTGCTAAAGAATCCCCAAAACTTCTGGGGACAACCAGTCCACCTCTAATAATACTTAATCAGCCCCACCTGATTTTCCTTTGTGCTTTCTCAACTGCTAAAGAGGAAATTTGCCTCTTTCCCTTCTCACCTATTTTCCAAATGTGGCAGCCTTATACAGAATACTTAGTCTAAATGATCTGAACTTAGTACTTAACCATTACCTGAGAGTAATAACAATGTTGGCTTGATTACAGATATACAATATGCATTACAGCATGAGCATCAATGGAAAAGTAAAGGATGGATCTCTGGAAATTGACACTGAAAACAACCTTGAAACATTCAGAACTGGAAGCGGCAGTGAAGAGGCAGTGGAAGTTCATGATTTTCAGACTGTAAGTCAAACTGTATTTTCCATCTTGGGAAGAGCAGCCCGTCATTAGATATCTTCCAGTTCCTGGCTTACTTACATGTGCATTGCCAATAATAATAATATAGCAATTGTATATTGTGAATTACATCTTTTTGCTTTTGATTGAAATCATTTTCATAATCAGGCTTCATTTGAATTTGTTTGGTACAGTATCAGCGTCCAAGGAGCAGTCCACTGATTAGGAAGCTGAGCCAGAAATCAAAACTTTAAAGGAGGGATAAGCAGTCTTGGGGAGGGAAGTGTTTGGGGAAAGTCACTGAGTGGATGGCAGCTGGTGACAAGATTTTTGTGGGGCTGGGAGGAACACTAATCCTGGTCCCACGCAAATTAGTTGCACCATGGTTTCTATGGCAGTCATGGAGCTCCCTACAGCAGTTCCTTTAGAAAGTGCTGGTTAGGCTACTTCTTCATCCGATGAGCAGACCCTGCATATTCGGCTTACTGATACCTGCAAATTGCATGGAGATCCTACAACCAAGGTAGCACCACAACTTTAATATTCTAATAAAGCTCCTGCTTGCTTTGGGCAGAAGTGCTTGTTGCCCATTTTGAAGGCAAGTCAGGTGAACCTTTGGCATTTAAAAAAAAACTCACCTGCTTACTGCATGTTTTCTACTGTGAACAGTCTGAATGAAAATTGGTGTCTTGTGATTCCATGTAAAACAGTTTTGTACCCATTTCCTGATTATTTTGGTATTAACTCTTATGTGATCAGCCAGGAAGTACACAGTTTGAGCCTTTCATACATTATAAAGTGTATTGCAAAGAACCAAATAGATCCTAACTAATAAAAGAGACAAAAGAACTTGCATTTATACATGAATTCAGGATATTCCTAGATTGCTTTACAGCCAATGAAATGCTTTAGGAATGCTGTTGTAATGTAGGAAGCATGACAGCTAATTTGTGCAAAAGTCCGACAAACCGTACTGTAGTTATGACCAGTTTAGTGACTTTAGTTAAAGGGTGGATGTTGGCTAGGTCACCAGGGAGAGTTTCCCTGCTTGTCTTCAAATAATGTCATGGGATATTTTTTTTAAATGCCCACCTGAAAGGCACATATGATCTTGGTTTAAGGTCCCACCCTCAGTACTGCACTAAAGTGTCATAGTAGAATATGCACTGTCTGGAGTGGGGTTTGAACCTACAACCTTCTGACTCAGAGCACTAACACTGAGCCATGTCTACTTAGGCAATGAAAGCCTAAGAACAAAATTAACCATTTGTAAATGTAGAATTTTTGTTGTTTTGTAGCAACTTGAGAAGAAGTACAGATGTGTTTATGGATTGTTTAAGAGTAGCTAATTCCTGTGTTACAGGGGATTACAGGAATTCACTTTGCTGGAGGAGAGAAGTGTTACATCAAAGCCCAAGCTAAAGCACACCTGCCAGATATCGAGAACCTGAAAACTGAAGCGATTTCATTTGAGCTGGTAGGTGTTACATGATTTTAATTTCTAATGTTTTTAGAATAATAAGAACCAGGTAACATAATCTTTAAACGAAGAAAGTAAATATATTAATGCCATTTGGAGCTTGTAGTATCTTTCAGTCAAGTGAATGCATAATTTGCGGGCCCTTAATTTCTCCAGACCTCATTGCTATGTCAATCAACAGGAGATGCAGTTTGCTGCAGGGCAAGATTTTCCCCTTGAGTATGACATTCAGATTCACAAGGGAATCTGGCCTAGTTGCCCAGATACTGTGAAATTCATACAGTTGGACAGCTGAGAAAAAGCATCTGAAGTCTATTCACCTACTGTCCCATAGGGAAGGCAAGAAAAAAGATCTGTGTGCACAAATAAAAGGGTTGAAGTCGCATTGCAAAAGTAAAACAAATAGGTTACTCTGTCTGCTAAGATAGCAGACAAAGTAATTACTAAAAGCATATAGAGAAAATTCAACGTAGAAGCCTTTAATATTTGTCGTGCCCTTATTAAAAACAGAACAATTTGCATATGCCAGCCAGGCAATAAGTCTATTTTAAGCGAACAGTAATGATGCATTACACCTTCCTTCCTACCTATTATTAGATGCCCCAGCCCACCTGGGATAATTAGTAGAATTACTGATATGCAAATTAGGTGCAGTTGAGACGGGGAGAGGTGGCCCCTTAAATAATTTCTGCAGTGGGTCAAAAAATTGAAATATTGAGAACTCCAGACATGCTTTAATCTCAAGAATGTGATGTTTAATTAGATTTTAATTTTTGACCAGGCACGTAATACTTGACAGCTAAGGATTTTGGACAAAAATGGAATTTGAGGGGCTATGTTCAATTAAAATTTTAATTGAAAATTTAATGTGCTTTTTTTAAAAAGTGATAAGTTTTAAAGAACTGTAGATGTGAGTTCCTGGCCTGTGGGCTTCGAAAGCACTTTAGATGGTTATCCAGGATTGCTGTTATATCTCTGACATGCAGCATCATAACTTATCATGGTAGTATATTGGATTGCTATATCAATGTACAGCTAGGATAATCAGTTTTAGTACCTTTACAAGCATTAAAATGGGTGCCTAACTCCTTTAAATCACCAGGTAGAAACTCCTTCAAACTGTGTTAACATTGTTAGAGAAAGGGACAAAGCTGTAATTGTGATGGTGTCAGTGGTCAAGAGGATGTCCATGTTCATTATGGGTCCCTGTAACAAAAGAGCTGGAAAGAGGTTGTGTTAAACTTCCAGAAATAGAAGGAACATGACAGAAAGTGAAAAGGCGACTTTCACAACAAAGGCATAAAGGGCAACAAATTTAATTTAGCCAATAAGAAAAGCAACAAGCCTCATTATGTATTCTTGTCTGATAGGCCAGAAATCCATTACCCTGTTGAAATGCCAGAGCTCCAGGGAAAACATTGCTTGATTGAAAGCTCTGGTTTTTTGATCTCTACTATCAATTGTACAATGTTTATTTACACAAGGTTAAGAGATTTTAAGTGTTTTTAGTTTCTACTATTGATACTTTAAAGTATCTGGATGATTGACACTTTCATTGCCCTGTAGTAAAAGGACTTTATTAACATAGTGGAAATGAATGAATGAATGACTTTTTAAAAACTTTTTTTATACATCTTATTGCCACAATAGGATTCATTGGTTCTATACAGTGTACAATGAGCCATTGGGCATGGAAGTGCCATAGTTTGACATGGGATGGGGGGGGGGGCATGAGGGGCCATGGGGAGTGTGTGGGGCTGAGGTGGGTTTGAGGGGTCAGGCCTAGGAGGCCATACTTTTTCATTATAACTGGGACAAAATCCCACAGCACTGTGGCCAGACTTTTAAACAGCCCGCCTCGGCACCCAGCAATCCTCGTGATTGCCTCCGACCTCTTTCCAAGTCAGCTGGCCCGACTGCAGCCCACACCCGTCTCCCAGCAATGAAAATCCCATCATTGCGGGCACTTTGTAAGCACACAAATCTGGGAATTTTCCTGACTCCAGCAACCCATCTCGGTGATGAAAATCCAGGCCTCTAGCCTTAGTCAACTTTTTTAGCACAAATTATAAGAGATTGAGAAGATAACTCTTCCTGACGAACATACACTCTGTAATATGTCAATCCACCCCATCCATAGATGAAATGTTATCCAATATGGGGGAAATCAATTGAAGATTGCAGATACATTGGGAGTGTTCATGCAAAGTTCTCTATCATCACATTTGATGTGGCAGCAACTCTCCAATTGCTCTATGGTCTGGATTGGAGATCTTAAAGAGAAATTCCAAAGGAATGGCTTGGAATATATTAGAGAAAAAGAGTATTCTAATAAAACTGATGGATTTATATGATTTATAAGATGTCAAGCAGTCCACTCTTGGCCAAAAAGCTAATAAACTTGAGAAGTATTTGAGACCTAGGACTGTGGATTAAAGCAATTTAATGATTCAGAGCTGGCCTCATTTTGGCAAGTGTTTCTCAGCCCATCTCCAAAAAAAGGCTGGAGCAATATTTGAGGGCGTGTACAAAATACAGAATATCCAATTCAAGTCACAAGGGATTCAAGTTATTACACCCTTGCGTTAGGATATAGTAGGGTTAGATATTAGGCAGTATTGGCACATCCCTAACTGTAAGACACTTAGAACTCTTATGCGGGAGTGGGGTGGCCAGCACTGCATTAAATTTGTAACATTGACACTGAGATATAATTGGGAATGTTAGCTAATACAATTCAAGAACAAAAATTACTTCAATGATGGACAAGGAGCTCTCTTTCTTTATTCATCTATACATGTGAATATGTGTACTTTTGTGATTGATGAGTGACTATAGGGGCAAGACAAGCCATTGGCTGTAACTACATCAGTGTCGGAGATTTCCTTCATTGAAGTGAGTGATGAGGAGACTTCTGCAAATCTTCCATGTCGATGCTGCTTCATCCTCCAGTGGCACATTGTTGGAGTGCTCCCATTGGACATTCTTCATCGATATTGAGCTTGATTCCTCTTTCTGTACTGAAGTTAAGACAGGATCATGATTACTGTAGTTTTCTTGAAAGCCTTTCTTCATGTTTTTTAATCAACTAGTTTATATTATAGAAGAGTCCATATGTGATATACACCTCCAGTAAAGTACACCAATTAACTAGGTGGAAGGTAAGCGTGACAAGTCAATTGGCTCACACTTGTCAGTAATTGACTAAATTTTTTATTCCATTAGAGAAAATGATTTAATCCTGGAAAGAAAGATGCAAACCATCATAAATACCAACCAAATACATTCTGACACCTACATGGTAAAGGTGCATTAAAATATCCCCCAGATGGGAGCTGATCCCACAATTTCAGAAAGATTATTAGACATACAAAATAACAAAAGTCAATTTTCTTGACAGTTTTCTTACTCATGTTGACTGCTTGCTGGGGTACAGGGCATAATCTTGTTGAGGCATTGGAGGTCTCGCCTGCCAGCTGGAGAGCTGGCAAGAGACCTGCGATGCCTCTTTCCAGGAAGACCCGCAAAACCACACGCCAATCAGGCAGTGGTGAGGCCACTGGTGGGCCTTCCCCTGGGGGAAGAAGTCCGGCTTAGTGAGAGCTGCTAGCCAATCAGAGGCTGGCAGTTCTTGCACCATGTGCTCAGCAGCACCACTGAGGAGGCCATGGCTGCTGCTGGTGGACACCCACTGGAGTCCCAGGATCATGAGGACCCTGGAAACAGGTAAGTACTGTGGGATTTTCTTCACAGGGTGGGGGTTCGTGGGGAGAGGAGGGAAGGGGGGGGTCGAAAGCAAGGGCAGGGGGTTGTCTCTCAGCTCCCACCACTCCCACCCTCCCTTCCTGATGTCCAGTCCCTCTATCAAGCACTGATTGCCTTTAATCAAAGGCCCCCAGCCTCCCCCAAGGTGACAAGTGACAAGCTGACAGGTTCGCCTGTCGTGCACGCCTCAAGGTAACAGGCCCACTTAGGTTAAACCCAACGGTGGCGTGATGAGACCTTAAGTGGTCATTAATTGTCTACTGTTGTCCATAATTAATTGTCCACAATCATTGACCCTGGGTCTTCCTGCCAAGAACTTAATTCTTGTTGAGGAAGAAAGGCGAAGGGGTTCAGGTAAGCCTCCAACCTGCCTAAGTAAATGCCCTTCCTGCCTCCAAGCTCACCACCAGTGAGAGCAGAAGGTTCCACCCAGAGTTCTCCATCAAAAAATTCGCCAAAGAGGCCATTATCCATGTGTGCACCTTCACAGTAAATCTAACCTGACCTGTATGCCGTGTTTACAATTCAGCAACTGAGAAAGCTCAAAATGGTTTTAAAAGTTACAGATTTGAGAAAAGATATTTGCAATGAAGTACACCTGCAAAAAAATTAAAATGGGACCACGTAGCTCAATTCTAAATTGTTAAGGTAGTGACGTACTTAAGCGGAATGAGTTCTTGCCTGTCTGGTGTAAAAGAAACCTATAGTTCACAAGAATTAAACGAAAGAAAAGATTGTAAATCTTAAGGAGGTGAATATTTAAGATATACAAGCTGTGTAAAACCTACCAACAAGCCAGAACAGAATGAGTGATCAAAATATATCACTGAGAGACTTATGTAAGACCAAAGTTTGAAAGTGGCAATAATACAGGCAAAATGCAATTTGGACCTAAGTAACACACACTCCACTACAAATGTATGAGATTTAGTAGTGACTTGAGTGCAAGCAAGTCCATGGTTGAAGTTCCTTTAAAGATTGCCAGATAGGTTCTTTCAAATGGGTTTTTTCCTAAATCAATGAATTCGAGTTATTTAATATGCAGGTAAAAATGTATGCAGTATGGGATTTTACTCACTGAACAACTTGAACGGCAAGAACATGTTGTCAATCAAGGTCTCTACTTTCCAAAGCAGAGGGGCTGAACCTGTCCTGCACAGAGTCTAGAATGTGAAATAGGAGGTAAAAAACTGAGAAAAGTGAGAAGCTTCATTTAATTTTATATGGAACTTCCTACCATTGACATTTATAATCCTCAAATTTAACATTCTGAAGCAGAGTCTTCACTCTTCCTTCAAGGGACCCAGAAGCCAAAGCAAACCAATAATATTATTATGTGTAACAAGCACCTGCTGCAAGTAAACTTGCGGGAAGTTATCCCTACTAAATATTTTATTCGGTCATGCGATAAGGTACTAAGCTATAATAAGTCACCCAGATTCATGGTAGAAGGAAGACCTCATATAAATTGAGACACTTGTAACGTATGTTGTGCTTAGAATTGCCAAGTGCTCCTGCGAAGCAATGCATTAAGTAGCAGTCCTTAAAGGGCCTTCACATAAGGAATATTCATTATAAGGTTCTAGCATGTGGTTTGCTCCTGAGGTTATGCAGTTGTTTGGCACTGTTGCAGTCGTGTGTACCTCCAATCTCTCTTACACCTGCTTGCAAGACAAGATGGTGTAAAATTAAGAACAGAATCTCACATGTGGTAAGCACCTCATCCCTTAAAGTAAGGCTACACTTAAAAACACCGAAGAAGCAAGGCACAGTGAAGTTGGAGCCTCTCTCAAAATTTGGGGCAAGTACAGTTCTACAATGTTCATGCCAAATGTTACTGTACTGCTGTGAGAATGTCATTGAGGCACACTCTTAATTTCAATAACTATACAGAGAGCATTAGATCAGTTGAAGAATTGCTTGAAAATGTTCATCTAAGACTGAATTTTGGCATTTTTAGGAATGGAAGAACAGACCCCTTTCATGTAGTGTCATTGAGCATGCTAGCACTTCATAGTACCCTGTTTCACTGTCACACCTCTGCAATAGGAAAGAAAGAACTTGCATTTAAATTATGCTTATCACTTCCTCAGGACATCCCTGAGCACTTTGGATTTGATGGATTACTTTTGAAATGCAATCACTGTTATGTAGGCAAACAAAGCAGCCAATTTGTGCAAAATGTTTCACTAATGAGAAAAGTGAATGCCATATAATAACAGAATTTTCTGGCTGACGTGCGGGTGGTGGAGCCCACACATCAGCACTTAAAATATCGCGCGCTGATGTCACGCAAGCATCCCAACGTCACCGCGTGGCATCGTGATATTTCGGTGGGCGGGTGCGCTCAGCAGCAGGACGCGCACCCACCATTAATTAAAGGCCTCATTAAGGCCCTTAACTTGCCAATTGTCGACGATTTTGAGGGGCCAGTGCGAACCTCCGCTCGGCGCACGGGCCCAACGGGCAGGCGGGTAGGAGATTTTTTATTAAAACTCGTGCACTGGCAGGATATGTGGACTCAGAGGGGTTGTTCATGTTTTCCATAAAGTATTAATGCAGAAAGTGTTTTAAAGTTGCCTGTGTGATTGTTAGCAGTTCACATCAATTTCCAAGAGCTTCTTGTGTACTTTGAAACCAGTCTGCAGACAGTTATCTTTCTCGGGCCTGCAGCTTTCCGAAGGCCTCCATTTAGCCTGGGGGGGTATGGATTCTGACATCTCCACTGGAGGCAGCTCCTCTGAGGAGGAAGGGAGGAATAGAATAAGGAGGAGGCCAGGACTGGACAATCAGCCTCCAGGGGAGCCACCTTTGGGAGGCCAGGTGCAGGCACAAGGGGCACAGGACCAAGAGGTTGTCCAAGGTGCAAGGGGCCGCAGAAGACGCCACTATCCTGCTGCCAGGGTATACAGGTGGCGAAGCAGCTACCTCAACATGACTAAGGTGCAGTACCGAAGGAGGCTCCAACTGTCAAGGGAGACAGTCAACTATATCTGTCAGATGATTGGCCCTAAGATATCTCCTAACTGTGTGGGTGGACACCCGATGCCAGCGACTCTGAAGCTCACAGTTGCCCTCCACTTCTATGCCTCTGGCTCCTTCCAAGGCTCGGTGGATTATCTTTGCGGTGTCTCCCAATCAGCTGTCCACACTTGTATCAAGCAGGTTACAGACGCTCTGTTCAGATGGATATTGACCTTCATCCACTTTTGCTGAGACCAGGCCAGCCAGACACAGCGAGCCAGAGGTTTCACAGCCATTGCTGGCTTCCCCCACGTCCAGGATGCAATAGACTGCACACATGTGGCCATCAAGGCACCAGCAGGTGAGCCCGGTGCCTTTGTCAACAGGAAGGGCTTCCACTCCATGAACATGCAGATAGTGTCTGATCATAGGATGCAGATTCTGCAAGTTTGTGCAAGGTACCCAGGCAGCTCCCACGACGCCTACATCCTCAGACACTCCCAGGTGCCGGTCTCTTCAGTACTCTGGCTCGGCTGGATGGTTGGCTGCTGGGTGACAAGGGCTACCCCCTCTGAAGGTGGCTCATGACACCTCTCCGCTGTCCAAGAACAGAAGCTGAGCAGCGCTACAATAGGAGCCACGGCACCACAAGGGCTGTGGTGGAGAGAGCCATCGGTCTTCTCAAGAAAGGTGGACTTTATTCTGTCCAACATAAAACAGAAACGTCTCTATGGCAAACATAATTATATTTTTCCCTAATCTAAGGCCAACACAAGATCACCAGTGACATACCCGTTGAGTGCCTAACGTGCCTTATGGTTTCGTTTGCGGATGCTACATCTAGGTGCCGCCCCATCGCACAGAGTGGCTTGTGAGACAGCCTGCTAGCCCTGCTGTCCTGTTGGCGTCGATGACTTTGGCGGGCGTCCTCTGGCCCGTGGAGCCTGTGATGGCCCCGCCTGGGAGGGAGTGGCCAGTTCCAGAACTGGCACCTCCCCAGTTGTCGCAGCCTCAACGGATGCAACGGTCACTGGGAGAGGGACGGAGGAGCTGCTGCCCTCATCCGGAGTGCCCTGAGAGGAGCTCACAGCGACAACAGGCAGCTGCTGCACTGACGTGAGATCACATTGGACCTCCCTGCTCACCGCAGATGCATGGGCACCGAGCGCTGAAACTTGGTACCCAGTGCATCTCCCACATTGGGAATGACCACCTGTGGCCATTAACACTGTGAGGGCTTGCAAGTCAGAGCGTAACCCAATCAGAAGAGTCTCCATCCGATCGAACCCCCTCTTCATGAGAGTTGCCAATCTCTCAGTGGAGGAAGCCTGAAGCTCTGTCCTGAGGTTCATGCCTTCACTTACACTCTGCCTGGACTCCTCCATCGCAGAGACCAACTGAAGCATACCCTCATGCAATCCTGCCAGATGCAAACGCGATTCCTGCCGCTTGTCCTGCAGCTGCTGCATTGTTGACAACTCCAGAGGCACATCATCAGTGCCAGACTCAAAATGTGCCTGGTCCTCTGCAGCCCTCCGGCTGCTGGCGCCATCAGCACTCTCTGCCCCTACCATCTCCTCCAGCGATTGTGAAGTGCCCTCTCCACTGTGACCCGGGACAATAGCCGACTTTACATTCCCCACCGAAGTGTTTGTGTCTGCGCTGGTGCCTGACTGGCTGAAATGATGTGCCGCAAGTTGCACGCCTTGGCCCTCAGGTGTGGAGAGGGGGCAACGGTGTCATTGGGCGTGGCCATGCGGTGGTGATGCTGAAATTAACAACAAGGACAGTGCATCAGTTAGCGTTCAGTCAGTAACACCTTTCATCCCTTTCCCCCCCAGCCTCATAAGTTTCTCACCCTTCAAGACCCTAAGGAGACAAACATTGGTGGGGTGGAAAAGAGTCAAGAGGAGGCCCAAACATTAGACGCACATACAGACAGGCTGGTCAGATGGCCTCAGGAATGCCACATGGAATGTTATGTGGCATTGGAGTGGGGAGAGTGCAGAGGTTCCTGACCTGGATGCATGCTGGCCTGGAGAGTTGTGGTGATGAGGAAACATTGCAAACAGTTGTGATATTTGCCGTGGATCACAGCAGATTGACCGGTCACATTATTGACCTTCATACCGTTAGGAGGGCATAGACCGGGTGGGCAGAAGGCAGCATTTCCCCTTGGTGCAGGGATGAGTAACTTGGTGGCATTTATTTAAGTTGAGTGCCATGAGGTTCACAGCTGAGGTGCTGAGGACCTTTTGGACAGAGTAATGTGGGACGCACTGGCTGAAAGGGTGCTGGAGGTCCCAAACACCCTAAGATGCAATGTCTTTGGCTGTGCAGCGGCGATGCAATGGCATATTAGGCCATGGGGATAGTGGTCACAAATGGGATAAGGTGACTTTGGAAGGTGATGGAGATTCGCATCCTCAAGGGGACGAGGGACCTTTGTATATGACCCACATGTCAGAGTGTCTCAGTCTGTGAATAAGCAGTGTTGCAGCATTAACGATTGCAGCAACCATCAGTGGTTTGGATGGTGGGCAGACAGAGTGGATGGGACTAACATGGGTAGCATGGATAGAAGATTGGCTGTCTGGCAGGAGGCAGAGAGTGGGGATAAGGGGGTCCTTCTCAGGATGGGGGCCAGTGACTAGTGGAGTTCCACAGGGGTCAGTGTTGGGACCACAGCTTTTCACTTTATACATTAATGATCTAGATGAAGGAACTGAGGGCATCCTGTCAAAGTTTGCAAATGATACAAAGATAGGTGGAGGGACAGGTAGTATTGAGGAGGTGGGGAGGCTGCAGAAGGATTTAGGTTAGGAGAATGGGCAAAGAAGTGGCAGATGGAATACAACGTGGGGAAGTGTGAGGTCATGCACTTTGGTAGGAAGACTAGAGGCATAGACTATTTTCTAAATGGGGAGAGAATTCAGAAATCTGGAGTGCAAAGGGACTTGGGAGTCCTAGTCCAGGATTCTTTTAAGGTTAACTTGCAGGTTGAGTCGGTAGTTAAGAAGGCAAATGCAATGTTGGCATTTATTTCGAGAGGATTAGAATATAAAAGCAGGGATGTGCAGCTGAGGCTTTATAAGGCTCTGGTCAGACCACATTTAGAATATTGTGAGCAATTTTGGGTCCCGTATCTCAGGAAGGATGTGCTGGCCCTGGAGAGGGTCCAGAGGAAGTTCATGAGAACGATCCCAGGAATGAAAGGCTTAACATATGAGGAACATTTGAGGACTCTGGGTCTATACTCGATGGAGTTTAGAA
The DNA here is from genome assembly GCF_964194155.1 of Cetorhinus maximus. Lineage (NCBI taxonomy): Eukaryota > Metazoa > Chordata > Chondrichthyes > Lamniformes > Cetorhinidae > Cetorhinus > Cetorhinus maximus. The sequence goes on from NC_135885.1 coordinate 96,619,703, forward strand.
GGATGAGGGGGGATCTGATTGAAACTTACAGAATACTTAAAGGCCTGGATAGAGTGGACGTGGGGAAGATGTTTCCATTAGTAGGAGAGACTAAGACCCGAGGGCACAGCCTCAGAGTAAAGAGAAGACCTTTTCGAACAGAGATGAGGAGAAACTTCTTTAGCTAGACAGTAGTGAATCTATGGAATTCATTGCCACAGAAGGCTGTGGAGGCCAGGTCATTGAGTGTATTTAAGACCGAGATAGATAGGTTCTTGATTGGTAAGGGATTAAAGGTTACGGGGAGAAGGCGGGAGAATGGGGCTGAGAAACTTATCAGCCATGATTGAATGGCAGAGCAGACTCGATGGGCCGAATGGCCTAATTTATGCTCCTATGTCTTATGGTCTTATGGACTGCAGACCTCAAATACCTGGCCACTAGACCCCAGCCTGCCGCCCTGGCTGCCTGCCTCCTCCCCAGCTCCATGGCCTGCTCCTCAAAGGTGGTGAGGTGCTGGAACAGGGCGTGCCCACCACCAGTCCTCTGGCACTCCCGCTGATTGTGCTCAGTTTTTGCCTGCAGAACAGAGAAGAGGATTTACTGGGGCTGGTCGCTCATGTACTCTGCACACGCATGCCGCACCCCAACCACAGTGGCCCATCTGAGGCCTCCAGCGGCTCCTGTCTGCCCTACTGGTGATCAGTCCCCAGAAGATAGTACGGCTGGTCCCAACCCCCTCTCCCAACGGCCACCTTGGACACATTCAGCATCCATCACTTTGAATAGCACACGGGTCTTAGCGCCCATGGTAAGGAGGCGCAACTAGGTGCGGCACTGAGGCCAGCAGATGGCTCTTGGCTACAACACCTTGAGGCTCCCCTTCTACCATCTCACCACCATCAATATGACATGTGTTGGAGTTCTGAGTATGTGTCTAGCTGCCTCCCCTGCAGGTTGCCCCCAGACTGTTCAAATGCGACAAACACCAACATATGCTGCAGGGAGAACCCATCTTCTCCTCAACCACTAAGGCTGATGTAAGCACGGTCACTACCTGTTTGCCCACCCAGCGTGCGCCAAATGCCCAATGCAGTAACGACAGCAACACATGCTGGGGTGGGGGGGTGGGAGCTCAAAAGCTAAGGCTACCTTCTGGGTCAAATGGCCAAGGCCGACATGGTACTCACCCTTCACCCTTCCAAAGCGCAGCAAATCATTGAATCTCTTGCGGCACTGTGTGTCTGTGCGCCGCACATCATCATGGGCACTTATACCGTCACCTACCTCCTCCCACGCCTGCCTGGTGACATGGGGGGCCCTCCTCTTCCCACCCTCCGGTGTCCCGACGGCTGGACACCTCCTGGAGAAGGACAGCAAGGCAGGCAGCAGAGAAGCGAGGGGCACAGTGGCCCCCCCGCTGGCCTCTCCTGCAGCCTGCCCCCCTCCTCCTGCTCCTGCTCCTGTCCTGTGACAGCTGCCTCTCTCTCTCTGCGAGTGGCCATGGAGCACTGCCTCAAGGAGGCTGCCTGGCTACTCTTTATACAGACTGCTGGTTCCCCATTGGAACCGGCGGTCTGAGCACGCCCGTCTCCGCGACTATTTTCCCGTTCTCCATGGGAGTCACTAACCCACTGGACGGGCCTTAATTGGCCCGCCCATGCAAAATGGCGGTGCGGCCCGTTTCGGCAGCGGCAATCAGCTGCCCGCCCCCCGCTGAGTCGGTCAGGCCTGCCTGCCCATCAAGGGCAAAATTCTGCCCTGTGTATTTGGTGGTGTTACTTTGAAGCAGAATCATCTGTACGAATCACTGATCTTCTCACAAAGCCAGATAACTATGGAGATACGCAGTAGCAGATCTGTGGATAAACAATTGTCTCACTGCAGCCTGCCATGGTACAGAATTCCTGTGGCATCAGTGACAGAGCTCTCAATGACACAGGTCATAAGCATAATGAGAGTGTTGTTTGTCAGTAACCACCCAGATGTTATAAGGGCCTGGCATGCAAATCTGAAAGATGGTCTCGAACCAGCACCAACATGCTGGGAGATTAGGAAGAGACATCCTTGAGGCAGAGATTCACAGATCTCATAGTTGTCCAAAGGTCAGTTCTGACAAGAGAGTGTGTCCAACAAAGAAATGGATGAGGTAGGAATGGATCATGTCTGTCTCCCAAGATAACACGTCCAGCCCATCAAGCATTCCTGATCAAGTGCCATTCAATGTAGCATAGAGTGGCTAAATAGCTACTACAACAACAGATATCTGAGAAATCAGAATCAAGTAACCAGTACACCACCAGTGATTGAGGAGGATGCATAGAGTGAGTCACAGTACAAGGGTGAGGCAGATCAAGTATTGACGCCTACTGAAACCAAGATAGTCTCTGGCAGGTGGTCCAACATGATTTCTGCTTCTGTTGCAACAACTAAGGATTCAGCTTTCACAGGACTGAGACTCCTTTACGATCCAATTTATCAGGTTGCCTATGACTACCAGTATCCCAGAAAGCCACCAGCGAAACCCTGCAGCTGGCCAGCAACTTTATTCTTTTCACAAAAGGATCTCTTAGGAAAAGTAGTAGGTTGAATGTTGTACATCATCCACAATGCATCAACACCAAGGAGAAGCATTTGCAGACCATACAATAGTTTGAAAAAGGGTCTTGTACTTAATTAGTATATTGCACAGAGGATTTATATGTAATTATTTTGAATAATGTAGGAGCACATTGATTGATAGAAGTTGAAAGAAGACATTTTAAGAAAGCTTGTTTTGTAGTTGTCAGGCAGTTTGAGAATTGGGCAACTTGAATACTTATTAAGTGTCTGATGAACTAGTCTTTAAAGGTTACACTGATGTTTCGTCAACTCCTTCCTCATGGATGGCTGCTCTTACCTTCCTGTTCTGGCATGGCTTCAATAATTATGCTTTTGTTGCTTGACAGGTGTGGGGGTGGGAGGGGGTGGATTTTGCAGAGCACAGTTATGCAGCAGCTGACAATGATTTTGGGACCCTGGGGTCTGTACTGCAATGTGTTCTCTGATATATCAAGAAATCTGGGTCAAAAGCCATCCTTGTTGTTTTCCTAATGCTTTAAAATAGTGCTGGAACAGACAATTGCCATGAAATAATCATGGGAGCTTCCAAAAAAAGCAGTAATTGATCTGCATGATTCTAAGATGAAGGTCCCAGACCTGATGCACAGAGTAAAAAAGACTTCTCAGTTCACGTATATCACAGCATTGTGCACAAGTCCAAATGGCCATGCGGGTACAATCAATGACCCTCTGCAATCAGAAAGTCAGACCGGTAGTATTGACCATCCTGCTGCTACTAGTCAGTGAGGAAGATGGCAGCTCTACTAAATCTGACCCCCCTCCCACCCACCCCACTCACTTCTCATATCCGTGCCAAGAGAACTGGCTCACATCAGTATTTGTTTGAAAAGAGTTAGTTGCTTAAAATCTGAGGCTGTGGCAATTTTGACAGCTACTGGTAATGCTGTACCAATGTTAGATCCTGTCTGCTAGTGTCGGCTAGCCACAGCTGTAATTGCTTCTCTGCTAAACCTTATTGTCCCGAAGCACGCACAGATCTTCAGTCAACCCCACAAAATGGTGCCGGAATAGTATATCTGATAGGTAGAATATAGTAGGATGGTATGTAGAAATTATGTGACCTGGAATCTTTTGAAGCCCTTTCCTCCCACTCTTGCTTAACTAAATTCCCTGCATGGGAGCACAGAATATAATACCCATTTTGATAAAGTTCAGTATCATGAAACTCTACTATGTATTTAACCTGTCACCACTAACAAGCGGTATGTTGCTTACTCAATATCTAAGTCCTGAAAATATTTCTGTTCAATTAGTCAAAAGTCCCAATAATATTAATAAACCTGTCTTCAGCATTGTAGCATAGGAATCCCTATCCCTCAACTACCCCTCCAGTTCTAATTTCCAGGGTCCAGAGATTGCCTTTTTGAGGAAATTTTATGTGTTGCAATAGATACTTCAATAGAGAGGCTCAGAGAAAATAGGAGGAAAGGTCACTTAGAATTCCAGAACACATGTTACCTGCCAGTGGAGGCATGTAAGCCACAGGTATGGCATCCCTGCTATGCCACCTAATTTTACTCCCAACCTGCCCACTGGCCTTGCTCTCATGGGATGGTGGGGTTGGGGGATGTAAAAATTTGGCCATGGAGTTCAATGAAATGATTATCTGGGTTCAGAGCATCAAGAGCAATGATGACATCAATTCAAAAAAAAGGACAGTGAATTTCCGAAGGGGACAACTTTGGGGAAATGTAATCCTATGTTTTGGGCCTTGGTCATTGAAGTCAGCCAGCAGAATGCTATCCATTTCCGCAATTGCTTTATCGGTGTGAGTATTACTTTCAGATCCCAGAGTCAATTCCTGATTGACATTGTGGAGACACTCCACAATGCTGATTAGGAAATCAAAGGTGAAGAATATAAAAAATTACCATTTAAGCTTATATTTTTTGCCAGACTGTAATGATATGGCATAAAACCAACCAATCTCATTACGGCACCAATTCATGCACTCTGTGAAATTTTCAACACTCACATTACACCTAGTACAAGTTGAGAATTGAGAAATTTCAGCTTCTGGCACCTGAATTTTTTTTTAATGGAAGGTCACTAGAGCTTCAATGGATAATAAAATGGTAAAATTACTATATGCTGAGGGACATATCAGAAGAAGGATGCTGAAAGGATGTCTAGCAGATAATAAAACAGTCAAAAACATGTAGTAGTATTACGAAGATTCCTCTGAGCATTAAATATATCAATGTTCGGAGTAAAGAGAACATGGCAAGGATCCCAAAATAACCAAAGGAGGATAATGAATAATCCCAGAGGCTCAATAAATTGAGGAGAAATAAAGTGTTTAGTAAAATAAAGAAGACACTGAAGTGTACCTTTGATCCCTGAAGCATCAACTTGTCCAAAAGTAGTGAAAGCAGAAAATGTTAGAAATACAAATCAGGCAGCTTCTCTGGAGAGAAACAGCTGAAGTTTCCTATCAATGAAAGGCTATTGACCAGAAAAGTTAACTTATTCCCTCTCCACAGATGCTGCATGAGCTGCTGAGTATTTCTGGCATTTTCTGTTTTTATTTCAGAATTCCAGCATCAACAGTATTTTGCTTTAGACCAATTGTAGGTTTTGCGACAGGAGGTAGAATTCTCCGATCTTGAAAATTGCAACATAATGAATGAGCTGAAAATGATCTCCTAAGAATTATCATCATGAGGTGCAATGGTTGACTATGCAAGTAGTCATATCAGAATCAAATGTATGTTTATTGAATAATCTGATAGATCAAGCCTGACATTCAGCTGAATCTTACCACCAAACACCAATTTTAATGAATTGTACATACAAAATACATGCAAACATTTATCTAGAAAGAGAGAGGAAGTGAAGAATAATAACCAACATTGCTGTTACCATAAAATATTACATCTAAGGTTTGACTAATTGACCATAGTCCAAGGCATACTATTAAAATCATATTGATATGAAATTATGGTAATTTATGAATTATTCCCGTCTCTTTCAAATGCTTGCAGGGGATTTTCGGTGTAGGCTGTGTACAAGGTTTCACAATATACTTAATGGTCTTTCATTAATAAACTAAGAGAAAAACGAAAAGCTGATCCTTTGTGGCAGCTCTAACCTTTTCACCCATTCCAAGAAACATTAATTTCAATATGTTGTTTTCATATGATTAATTCTCTAGATTCTTCTGTCATTTTAATTGGATATTTTTAGCTTTTAACCGTAGGATTATATAAATAAATCTTTGAACCTACCACTGAATCCTATTAATTGACAGAGTAATGTTTGTATATAAATATATAGAACAGGTTACATGTTAAAACATCTAACATCTAATTATTGTATGTGAAATATATTTGAAAAGATCTTGGGGAAAAACAAAGCCTGATAGTTGCTATCTTTACTTAAATTTTGTTTACATGAGATTGCCAAATAAATTGCCAACAGCTGACAATTGTACTTCTGGATATTCGAGTACAAGACCTTTAAGCAATAGCAAGGCATGTCTGTATGCCTGTCTGAGCAATACAAGGTGCCCTTTTCACAAGATGTTCTACCAAATCCCTTTTCAAAGATGCCTAAAGGGAAATACTCAGAAGCCTCTCATCAATCAATTAGATTAGAGAATTTTCCTTGAAGAAGTGGCTTAACAAGAGGTGGAAGTTTGCTCTTTCTGCACAAGAGATGTACACTCGTATAACCGTGAAGGAATGATATCTGCAATAACTTCAGCATGAGCCTGTCTCTGAAGTACAGCAGGAGGTTTGTAGGAGTTTGATGATGATTCCACACTAGTCACAGCCACAAATGAACCCATGCATAAGCACTATTGTGTCAACAGTGCCATCATGTGGTAATATGGGTGTAAATTCAGACATTTCTGGTAGAACCATTTTAAGAGGGGAAAGACAACCCAAGCTCCACACTGAATGAGTGTTCTGCTATCAGGCTCTCTGAGGGTGGGGCAGAGTTGCTTTGTCTCTGTCCAGCATTTGTGAATTATTATTAGTCTTGATTGGATGGTTATGGGCAACTGGAACTTTGGCTCACCTCAGTTTGAAGAGATGACCCTAATTGTTAGTGGCAATTGTCGAGCTGTTTGATGTTGCTAATGCCAGGCATTGCAGAGCACAGCTGGTTTTGTAAAAGCTTAAGAAATGTCCCTGTTTAGTGATTTTTGGGGTCACATTTAAAGGAATAGGATTGGTAAAAAAAATCACAACAGTCTTTGGAAATGAGTGCACTCAATAAAACCTGTTTGGTAATAAAAAAAGACTCCATATTTTTTTAAATAGTTCCTTAAATATTTGCAGTGAATAAAACTGAAATAGTGAATACAGAACCTTCTGTCCATAAAATAGAAAATAAGCCTCTGTTTTCAATAAAATGCTTGGATGGTTTGGGACAGTGACAGTGACACTCCCTTTAGATATTCTATGTGCCAATAATATAACAGATGGTTGATGACTACATTATTATTTTTTGAATAATTGATAAATAATCTGCAATGCATTATCTACTGTTCTCATATTTAAGGAAGATGAAATCATGCCTGCAAAGTTTGAAGAAGAGTCTCTCATCTGGGTCGCTGCAGAACAACCAATCAACGACCATGCCTTCTTGAGCCCTAAGATTTTAGAACTCTGTGGTGACCTCCCTATATTCTGGCTTCGTCCAACATATACAAAAGGTAACCTGTGATGATGAAGAAGCAACAACTGTTTACTGCTGCAGTTTTAGTTATAAAGCCTACATAGCAATGGCTTCAGATGAGGCAAAATGTTTTTGTGGAACCTATATGTGGACCTTCTCAGGACAAAAAAAAACAATTAGCATTTCAAACAATCTACAGACATGAAATTTAATTTTGGGCTTCATGTTTTCACCCTTGCACTGATTGCTGTGATGCTGTGCTCAAAAAACAGGCTGGCTCAACCAAAGCACTGATTGGGAGCACAGGTCAGCATTCCGGACATACCCACCATTAAAATTAATGCACTTAATAATCAATTCATAAATAAATCAATCACAGAACTGTAGAATCATTGAATGGTTATGGCACAGAAGGAGGCCATTTGGCCCATCATGTCTGTGTCAGCTCTTTACAAGAGCAACTCACCTGGCCTCATCCGGCATCTTTTCCCCATAGCCCTGCATATGTTTTCATTTCAGATAATTGTCCAATTCCTCTTTTTAAAGTCACATTTAAATCTGCCTCAACCACACTCTCTCAGACAGTGCATTCCATATCCTAACCACTTGTGTAAAACAGCTTTTCCTTATGTCACCATTGCTTCTTTTGTCAATCAACTAAAATCAGTGTCCTCTGGTTCCCAATCCTTCCACCAAAGGAAGGTTTCTCCCTATTTACTCTGTCTAGACCCTTTATGATTTTGAACACCCCTACCAAATCTCCTCTCAACCTTCTCTTCTCAAAGGAGAACAGCCCCAGATTCTCATATCCACATAACCTAAGTTCATCATCACTGGTGACATTCTCATGAAAGCTTTCTGCTACCTTCCTAATGCTTTCACATCCTTCCTAAAGTGTAGTGCCCAGAACTGGATACAATACAGATGAAGCTGAACAATTGTTTATGTTTATCAAAACTTCCTTGCTTTTGCAATCTGTGGCCAGGACTTTGTGGCCCTGCCATGGTGGGATGTGCCGCGGGGGGCTGTGGCGGGCCAGCCAAAAGTCCATTGACTTTCGGCAGGCCCGGAAGATCCCGCCGACAAGCGGGGTCAGAAAATCCTGGCCTATGTCTCTGTTTATAAAGCCCAATATGCTTTACTAACCGCGTTCTCAACCTGCCCTGCCACTTTCAATGACTTGCGCAAATATACCCTCAGGTCCCTCTGCTCTTGCACCTACTTTAGAAATGTACCCTTTATTTATATTGCCTCTCCTCATTTTTCCTGCTAAAATGAATCATTTCAAACTTCTCTGCATTAAATTTTGTCTGCCACTTGTCCACCTATCCCACCAGCATGTGTCCTTTTGAAGTCTAACACTATCCTCCTCACATTTCACAATGCATCCAAGTTTTGTGTCATTCAGAAATTTTGAAATTGTATCCTATACACCCAAGCCTAGGTCATTAATGTTTATCAGGAAGAGCAAGGGTCCCAACACTGACCCCTGGGGAACTCCAGTACAAACCTTCCTCCAGGCAAAAAAACATCAATTAATCACTACTCTTTGTTTCCTGTCACTCAACCAATTTCCTATCCATGCTGCTGCAGTCCCTTTTATTCCCTGAGCTATAACTCCACTCACAAGCCTGTTATATGACACATTATCAAATGCCTTTTGGGAGTTCATGTACACCGCATCGACCATATTACCCTATTCGTCCATTCTGTTACTTCGTCAAAAAACTCAAACAAGTTAGTTAAACACGATTTTTCCTTAACAGATCTATGCTGGGGTTCCTTAATTAATCCACATTTGCCCAAGTGACTGTTAATTTTGTCCAGAATTATCATTTCTAGAAGCTTCCCCACCACCAGGGAATCAGGCCATATAATTTTGATTATCTGTATTTCTAAATTAGTTTAAGGTGGAGTTCAACTTCTGCTACTTCATCAGTCATTTTGCAAATGGGCAGCATAGGCATACTACATTATTTTGACATTTTGTAACAACGCTTAATAAGTGATTGCTCATGTACTTCATGCACTTGGTTGATTGCGAGCCAACAATGAGGCTAGGCAAATTATGGTGGATACATGTATAAGGTGCACTAAACTCCAGTCTCCAATGGGTTCCTTTTGTACTGTATCATTCTATGATTCTTTTTTTATTTTGAGGATTTGGATGTCGCTGGCTAGGCATTTATTGCCCATATCAAGGGGATCAGAGATGGACAACAAATGCTGGCCTAGCCAGTGACACCTACATTGCATGAAAAAATAAATAAAATTCCATGCTTCCAAAAAGTGAGGCCTTGCACCAGTGAGTGAGCCCTCACAAAACTTACTCTTAACTGTATAATAACGTTATTTGAATTTATAGATGCATATTGTATCTTTTTGGATTGTTTCATTTTTCATAGAATTATATAACAATGCCGCATAGAAGGGATCCATTCAGCCTATCGTGCCTGTGCTAGCTATTTCCTGTCCAATTAGTCCTACTCCCCTACATTTTCCTCATACCCCTGCAAATGTTTCCTTTTCATCCATATATCCAATTCCCTTTTGAAAGTTAGTATTGAATCTGTTTCCACCATCCTTTCAGGCAGATCATTCCAGATCCTAACAAACATCTCTTTTAAAAGTCTCCTCTTTTCCCCTGATCTCCCCAAAATTGTGAAGGACTTTGATATGAGTCGATAAGGAGAAACTGTTTTCACTAGCAGGAGGTCAGTAACCGGAGGATGCAGATTATGGATAATTGACAAAAGAACCAAATGGAGAGGATGGGATGAATAACTTTTATGAAATGAGTTGTTTTGATCTGGGATGCACTGAAAGAGCAGCAGAAGCAAATTTAACAATAAGTTTCAAAAGGGAATTGGATAAATACCCTGAAGAGGAAAAATATGCAGGGCTATGTGGAAAGAACAGGGGGGATTGTGCCTAAATGGATAACTTTTTCTAAGATCTGGCATGGTTTCCTTCAGTGCTATAAAATTTGTTCTCAGTTTGGTGGTACTTTTAATAGTGCACAGCCAATGGAGACCAAATACTTTTGTCCCATTAATCTGGGCCAAATTCAACCCAGGTCCCAAAAACAGATATCATTGTTTTTAACATTTAAGAAGAAAACTTCCTTGAGGCTAGTCAATTTGCCCTGTAATTACTGCTGTGTTCACAGAAGGTCAAAGGAAGAAAAGATCAGTGGCCGATGAGAGACCTCAGATACTTGATCCTTACTATAACAATTTTGAGCTCGATACCTATGTGGTAGATGAATATGATCAGATCGAGGGAGCGCCTGCTGAGGTTGACATCGTCACAACTGATGTCCAAGCTCAGGATGCAAGACCAGCACAGAGAGTAAATGACACAATTCCAGAAGAAGAAGGGGTTCCATCTACTTTCAATGCAGAAAACCCCTATCATGTAAGTATTGAATTGTCTTGCATGCATTCAGGATTATTTTACAAAGATTCTGCATAGCAGTTAATCCAGTAACAGAGCCTAGACAAGCATGGGCATCTGTGCCAGAAACAAATTTAAAATTTTAAACAGTGCATAAACAAACATGTTTATATGGGTATTATTCTACTTTAATCACCATTTATGACTGTCCATAGACAAAATTATTTCTAACAATATAGCAAACACATTGACTGCAATCATGTAGGACATTCCTCAGTTTGGCTCCATGGAGGTTTCATCTTTCGGAACACAATTTCCAAGTGATGTAGCTCTCTTAAGTAAAATTGATTTTGCAACTTCATGTGATTGAAGCTACTTATCACCTTCATTCTTCTTTCCCTTCCACAATCTTCAGGTTTTTAACACCCAAGCATGGTGTCACGTAACCACTGTTAATTGATTTTATCTCATGTTGTCTTCTACTCCGTTCAAATTTTGTGTCCTGTACTGTGCAAGGGATCTTCAACTTAGATTGCTTAGTGAGGCAAGAATATGCAAAACAATCATGACTCATGAATATTGTAAGGAACTTTCAGATCATGCAACCCTATCGTGACATCCCATATTCTCAGCTGACTAAAAATAAAACTTGAGTATTATTGAAAAGAGATACGTTGTCAAAGCTTTTTGTCTGGCACTCATCAGGACAATTCATGAGAATAACAAATATAAAGGGAACTACAATTGAAAACTTCATGAGCAGAGCGTGCTGATTGGTTGGCAAGTGGACTCTGATTGGTAGAAGCCTTGCAATGGGAGTGCATCAGTTAAATGAAGACTGACAGTTAACTGTTAAGCTCTGTTTAAATTCAAACCGGGCAGGTTGACTCTTATTGGTCAAGGCATTTCCCTAGGGAATGAACTAGAGAATAGCTGTCACCTATTTTGTTTAGCTGAAACAGGCATAATGTGTGCAAAGAACAGGGCCGTATGTATTAATATATATAGCTTCTAGCACACATAAGTGCACCACATTGCATACTTTTAAACAAAGCTAGGCAGTTAACTGTCAGTTATCAGTTAACTGATGCATTCTCCATGGCAATGCCTCTATCACTTAGAGTCCACTTGCCAACCAGTCAGCACTCTCTTTTCATGAAGTATAAATTGTTGTTCCCTTTACATTTGGTATTCTTGCAAAATGTTCTGATGAGTGCAAGACAAAAAGCATCAACAACATGTGCTCTTTTTCAGCATTACTCAAGTTCTGTCCTACCAAACAACTGTTAAAAATAAAACATTATATGACCATGCACAGAACCTTAGCTAAATTTGAGGGTTTCTTCGCTATTTAAAGATTTCAAATTTACCCAGTCTGAATGCATTTGAAATTTGGATGTCTTTGTTGGTCTCTGGATTTAGTAGTTTCATATGGCTGGTGTATTTTCTACCACATGATGATACACAAAACAATAATTCTGACAATGAAGGAATCCAAATCAGAATTTGTTTTTAGGCAACCCCATTCCTAACCCTACAAACACAAGGATCTACTGTGTTGATATGTTTTCTATTATCAATATATTGGTGACCAAGCACAGTTTGTTTAATTATGAATATCGACACAGCATAGATTTGGATTGTATTCCCTTGAGTACAGGGAATTGAGAGATGATCTGATTGAGGTGTTTACTATATTAAGAGAATTTGATATTTCCTCTGGTGAGTGAATTAAGACCAAGGGGATATAATCTTAAAATTAGAGCTTGGTCATTTAAAAGCAAAATGAGGAAGGACCTTTTCACACAAAGGATAGTAGAAAGCTGAAACTCTCCTGCAAAACGCTGCAGATACTGGGTCATTTGGAACTTTCAGTGCTCAGATTTTTGTTAGATAAGTGTAAAAATGGATAGGGAACTAAGGTGGGAAAATGGAGGTACAGATCAACCAAGATCTAATGAGTGGTGAAACAGGCTCAAGGGACTGAATAACTTGCTCCTCTTCAAATGTTCCTATGTCCCTATTAAGTCACGTAATTCTCAGTGCCTACTTACATTTTCAAAACAGCAACATGTCCTTTCCAGTAAGCTCACAAATAATACATATTGGCGGCCTAGACTTGGGTACCCAAGAAACAATTTCAAAGTTTGTAGATGGACAATCACAGATTTCAGGAGGACGTAGGCAGATAGACTGGTGAAATGTGTAAACACATAGGCCAGGATTTTCTGTGCCCGCTGGTGTCGGCCATGTTTGGTGGCATGAGAGGACAATATGGTGAGAAGGCCAAAAGTCAGTTTCATGATGTTGTGAAACCAGTTTGCAATCATCCGCTCCATCCGCCGATGCGGGCTGTGTTTCCCACCATCGGACGTCGAGAACCTCATTGTAATACATCTGCATATCATTATAAGCCCAGCCTGCCGGAATCATCCCCCCGCTGGACTGTCTGCCGACCCGACTTGTTTCACAACTGCATATAAAAGGCGCGCACTTGGTGGGCTGCACTTTGAGGAGAACTCGGAGGTGAGTGCACAGTAACATTCCAGAGCGCTCGCCTGGGTCGCTTGTTGGACTTCAAGATTGAGGCGCGTTTGGGGGAGGGAGCAAGGGCTGTCCTGTGATTGAGATGCATTGGTGGGGGCTAGGGTGCCCTGCAGTTGAGGCGACTTTGGTGGGGGGGCGGGCAAGGGCTGCCCTACGGTTGAGGTGCTTGGAGGGGGGGAACAAGGGCTGCCCTGCGGTTGAGGCGACTTGGGGAGTGGGGGGGCCAAGGGCTGCCCTGCAGTTGAGGTGCTTGGAGGGGGGGGAACAGGGGCTGCCCTGCGGTTGAGGTGACTTGGGGAGTGGGGGGGCCAAGGGCTGCCCTGCAGTTGAAGGTAGCGCACAAACACGTGCGGGGTGGGGCAGGAGGGGGGGCGAGGGAAGCCACAGATTAGGGAAACCTTGTATAAAGTGACCATTCCTCTGCAGCTGAGACAGTTCAGGTACAGCCACATTGATATGATTGGAGTTGGGTCTCTAGCTTATCTGCCCACTCAAGCAATGCAGAGGCATCAAAGTGCCATCAAGTGCTCCAGAGCTTTTCACCACTCAGCACAGGCTACAAAGTAATGAGCATTTTAGTGGACTGCAGAACAGTTGGACGACTGGGCACATTGTACAATCTCCTTGCTAAAGCTGGCCATGGAGCAGCTACTGCTGGAGGTGCTCACAGCCCCTTGCAATGTCATCATCCCGGTTTGGACCAGTCTCCCCTAACAGTGCAGCCTTGCAGTGCAGGTTAGGAGAGTGCCTGTGCCTCAGCTGAGAGCACAGCATGCAGTCAGGTGGGTAAAGCTGCTGCCAATTGGTCAGATGGAGTGGGACGGAGGTGGTTCGGGTTTCAGGCAGCCATGCAGTGCACTAACCTCTGGCAATCCAAGTGGCAGCCAGCACTCTCCGGGATGCGTCACGGGGCCCTCAGACTTAACCAAGACAGGTGCTTAGTACACCCATGCTAACCCACGCATCTCTTTCATCCTGCAGGAAGAGTACATCAGGATCATGGAGCCTGGTGACCTAGCTGTATGCCTCGTGGCTTACAGGGAACGAAGATGACGGAAAAGAGAATGACTGAGGCGCCTGGCTGCGCAGAGACAAAGTGAGCACCCTCTGCAAGAAGGGGCAGCTGGGGCTTCCGTACACACCACCAAAGAGCCACAGTGAACTGTTGCTGGTCGGCACTGAGCTAGACCCAGGGTCTATAGATGCCACCTTACTTTCCTGCAGATGACCGAGAACCAGTGTCGCCGAAGACTGCGCATGTCTAAGGAGCTGGTCGGTCACACCTGCCACCTGCTGCAGGATTTGGCACCATGGAGGGCATCCACTGCCAGTCGCTGTGAAAGTGACTGTGATGCTCAATTTCGATGCCAGTGACTCCTTTCAGGGCTCCACATGTGACCTCTGTAGGATATCATAAGCCTTCGACCACAAATGCATCCACAAGGTCAAAGATGCCATCTTCACAAGGGCACACAACTTTGTGCATTTCACCCAGGACCAGGACAGCCAGGATGCAAGACTGATTAGACTTACCCAGATCTCGGGTTTCCCACAGGTGCAGGGTGCCATCAACTGCAGTCACATGGCGCTCAGATCTCCATCGCAACACGCAGTCAACAGTGTCAACTGCAAGGGATTCCATTCGCTGAATGTGCAGCTGGTGTGTGACCATCACAAACACATCCTGCAGGTCTGCACACGGTTTCCAGCAAATGTGCACGACCCCTACATTCTCAGCTGTTCACAGATCCCTGAAGTCTTCCATGGTCCACAGAAGCTGTAGGGATGGTTCCTCGGGGACAAGGGCTACCCACAGAGGACGTGGCGAATGGCACCCGTGCAGCAGCCTCAGACTGCAGCCAAGCGAAGGTACAACGAGGCTCATGCTGCAGCTTGCAACTTGGTGGAGCAGACCATCGGGATGCTGAAAATGAGATTCTGGTGCCTAGACCGGTCTGGTGGAGCCCTGCAACACAGTCCACAGAGGGTGTCACACATTGTTGTTTTCTGCTGCACCCTTTACAACCTGGCGCTACAACTGGGAGTTGAGCTGGCTGAGGAGGAGATGGAGGAGCTGGAGATCTCCTCCGATGAGGAGGACGCCAACAGGAATGAGGGTGAGAATGTCCTCGAAGGTGATGATGACGGGGTTGAGGCCCTCACGCTGGCCAGATGAGGCAAGCACACTCAGGAGACTTCATAGCTGCTAGATTTGTGGAGGATGATGACAACATGCAGTGAGGAGACACCATAGATCCTCACATTTCATCTGTGAATGTTTGACTCCAATCTGGCTTATGGCAGCACACATATATTCTGTGAGAATGCTTCTGTCATGGAGACGCAGTGAAGGCGCTGATAGTCGCTCAATTGCAGGAGGATGATGATGACATGCAATGAAGACACTCCATAGATCTTCACACAGCCTCTGAGAATATCTGACCCCTGTCTGGCCAATAGCATCTTGCTTGTGCTCTGTGATCATAGTCCTACCATCGAGATGCAGCCATGAAACTTTAAAAGCGTCTGATGCTTTGTCCGCCTTTAGCACCTGAGCCCTTTAGGAGAACAGCGTCACAGATACTGAAGAGATGGGGGCCAGCCCCACCTTAAAGATGCTGAGAGCACACAGAGAGAATGACAAAGCTCTGTGATGCCTATCCACAACATTCTGGCAGCAATGACAAGCACCATCGAGGTGCAGGCATCAGTAATGTGTCCAGGGAGTGTGAGGCCGGACCATCACTTTGGCCTGAAGGCAGCACACAGCACAGGGAAGAGGCCCTGGACTGAGACACCTGCCTCTATCTTGTGCAGAAAGATTTCACATCTGAGTGACACGAACACTGCTCATCAGAACAAGGAGCCATAGGCAGGGAGACATTCTTGGGAGTTTATTGACAATAGTGAACATTATGTATGAGAGATTAACACCCATACCCAAGCTGTGCAATTACATCTTCTTAATCTCCCTAACCCTACCGCTACATCTTGGTGCTCCCTGGACATCCACAGTGGAGGTGGAGGCAGCCTGCTGACTGTTACACCCTGTCAGTCATGACATTGGCGGGCGTCCTCTGGAGGGCCAAGACCTGGAGGGCCCCGGCCTACTGTGGGGTCTTGCTATGTAGCAGTAGCACCCTCCTCGGCCTGTGAAGCTGGAGCTGCTGAGGTCACAGGAAGAGGGGATTCAGATGTGCTGGACACTCGCGGAGTCACCTGGATGGATGGCCCCGGGGGTACACCTGCTGATCCTCCTCCCTAGGGGTGCCCAAGGGCCCCTAGCTGACTCCTTGAGAAGAAGGGGTAGTTGGACTGAGATCGAGCTGCCCTGCACCCCTCTCGCATACACACTGTTGGAGGCCAACTATGGCGTCAGAGTTGAGTTGAGTCAGTGCAGCAATACAAGAGCGACATCCTGGACCAAGGTCTCCATGACTTCCGCCATCCTACCAGTATTGACCTCGATGCAATGGCATGCCGGCACTATCACCTCAGCCTGAAGGCAGATGGACTCCTCCATCATACCTTACAATTTGAGGAGTGCAGCAGACATCCCTTCCTGATGTTCCTGAGTTTGCCTTTGCAGCTCCAGCAACTATGACATGACCGAGTTCAGAGGCTTGTCATCTGACTCGGACTCAGCAAATTTGTGGTCTCCAGCAGTCCTCCAAGTGCCGGGCACCGGGAAGTCCATGCCGCCGCCTGCTGCAGATCAGAGCATCAGATGTGCTCACCAGGTTTTGATCCCAAGGCTACTGTAAAGCTAGGTCCCACCAAGGTGTGTGTCTCTGCGCTGGTAGAGAGTGTGGGTGAGTGCTGTGATGGGACTTCAAGGAGGGTGCCTTCAGAGGTTTCTTTGGGGCTTGATTGGAGGCCCTGGGTCGTCGACTCCGTAGGCTGTTTCCAGATGTGCCTGCGAAAGCAAGGAGAGATAGTTAGTGCATGGCAGTGGCCTGTGAAACAGGATACATTACTCATAGCATGGTTGTCTGATGGATGTTGCACTGCTGGATTCTCACTTGGTAGAACATCAGCGACCTCACCGTCAGCGCAGAAACAGTCCAGATCATGGCCGGCCAGCTGGATGGCTCTGATTTCAAAGTCTATGAGGACCTTGATTTCGGGCATTCCTCCACCAGTCTGCCACCTCTCTCTCAGGTGTGCCAGCTTGTCCTGCATGAATAGAGATGGAGAGTGTAAGCAGGATGCCTACCAGGCCAAATGATAAGTATGCCTGACATGTGTGGGTGGTGAGTGGTCCCATGGACGGGATGAGGATAATGAAAGTGTGTGTGAGAGAGTGAATGGTGATGTCCCTTGAACCGGCAGTGAGTGAGGGTCCTGTGGATGTGCGATGGGTTTGTGAGTGTGTGAGTTGACAGTGATAAGAAGAGTGACTTACCCTGACGGAACAAAGGAGATCATTCATCCTCTTGCGGCATTGAGTGGCTGTCCCCTTTTGAAGGGCATTGGAGCTGACCACGCTGCCACCACCTCCCAAGTCGGTTTAGTGAGGTTGCTGCCCATCCTGCGGCCAGAGCAGGGGACAGGATATCACAGCGCTCCTCCTCTGCATCCAAAAGGCGCTCAAGGCACGCATCATTTAACCTCGGGGCTGCAGTCTTTTTGCCTTTCTTCTTTGTCTTCTTTGCAGCAGTCATGAGCTGGAAGCACTGAGAGGTGTGCACGCAGGTAGACTTTAACTATGGCACCTGGCGTGCTGAAGCGGCAAGGTGATGGTGTGGTGGGCGAACCAGAGCCCACCTGCCATTGAAACGGCATGTTTCTCTGGGATGCATAATTAATGCAGCGGGATAAGGACGATACGGCGTGAAAAGCTGCCTTTGCGCTGATATGTAAAAGTCGTTTTACCCGTCCGCTAGCGCACTTCGTGCAAATCTGGGATGATTCTGCCCATAGTAGATGAAATTTAGCACAGAATTAATTTATTTTGCTAGGAAAAATGAGGACAAGCAATATAAACTAAATGGTAAAATTTGAAAGTGGGTGCAGGAACGGAGTAACCTGAGGATGTACATACACAAGGCTTTGAAGGTGATAGGACAAGTTGAGAAGGCTGTTAAAAGGCATACAGAACCCTTGACCATGTAAATAGATGCATAGAGTACAAAAACAAGGAGGTTAGGCTAAACATTTATAAAATACTGATCTGGCCCCAACTGGAGTGTTGTGGCCAATCTGGACACCATAATTTAGGAAGGATGGCAAGGCTTTAGACAGAATATAGAGGAGATTTACTAGAATTAAACTAGGGATAACAGGCTTCATGAAGTTGTTGTTCTTGGAGCAGGATAAGTAATGGGGAGATTTAATGGTGGTTTTCAAACTTTAGAAGTGTTTTGATAAAGTAAGGGGAAACGGTTTCCAGTGGCAGAAGGGTCAATGACCAGATTTAAGGTACTAAGCAAAAGAACTGGTGGCGACATGAAGGAAAAAAAATTGCCCAACAATTGATGATCTGGAATGCATTGCAGGCAAAGGTGGTGGAAGCAGATTCAATAGTCACTTCCAAAATGGAATTGGATAAACACTTGAAAAGGAAAAAATTTGCAGGGCTGTGGGGAAAGCATGCACAGATATGATGGGCCAAATGTCGTCCCCTTGCGCTATATCATTCCAGGATTCTATGGTTCGAAACATGAGATTTTGTGTGCTTGTTAAGTTATATCCCATGACCTAGCTTCTGCATGTTCTCCGCCAACCTCACTATCACAATAAATATTCACAAGTCACTACACTATAAACATAATAAGTGCTAAGCTAAATTCTCAGCATGGATATTAGATATTAGATATGGATTCTGGTACAATAATATGTACATTTGACAATGAACTACCTGAATGTGACCTACAAAGCATAATTAAAGCAAATGTCCAAGACCTTCTCTGAAAGAGTGACTGCAAAGATAATGATGGAGCTGCAATCAAGTCGACCAGCTGTCAAGACAAGTAGGCATCAAATGTTTACAAATGAGGAAATAGACATTTTTCTTCTGGAAACAAACACTCAGGAAAATGAAGAATGTTGCATCTCTATTGAAAATTTAATGACCAACATCCTATAGGGAGAAATGAAGTAACAAATGCCCTGATGAACTAAAGGAAATCATTAGAACATTCCCTGTAGGCATAAAAAAAAGGAAGAATGTGAGCCGATAATAAATGGACCAATCTCTTATGCTGTTAAAGCTGGTGAAACTATATATTCCCTTTTCACTATCCTGCTTCCCATGGAGCCAGAGAGTTTCTCAAATGAATAGAACTTAGAAAACAGCAGAACCAGAGACTGTTGAAACAGAATTGAAGGATCAAAAAAAAACAAAAGAAGCTGACTGAAAATGTTTCAAAAATTCAAATGGAAAACAAACTGATAAGGATCAGTTTATAATCTGCCATCGTGTGTTTGTGACCCCCTGATGAGAAACATTTCAGAGGATGCGCACAGACATAATATAAAGTTGGAAAATGTAGATTTGAAAATGCCAATTGAAGCTAATACACTTCTCTCTCACAGTCTCTCTTCTCCAACTCCCAGACTCCCAGAAAGCAAAGCTTTTGAAAAGAGGAAGTTTTGAGATATACAACATTTGTGATGTACCTGCTGATATCGTGTTGCACATGGATAAATGTCTGAGAGTTCTTTCTTCCTGGGGTTTAACCTCAGGGTCCTAAAGTTGACCTGTAACATTCAGGTGAACTTCTATGAGACAGGAACAATTTAAATAGCAGTGGATAAAGCTAGCCGGCAAAGTTAAAAAGAGACCTAATCAATCACGAAGAAGAATTCTGTCAAAAATTGATTTTAACATTATCCCTCAATCAAATTACACAGATCGCTCTTACAAATCATTGTACCAAGATCAACAACTAAAGATATCTGTAATGTTCAAAATTATACTCACAGAAACATATGAAAAATCTGTCCAGAATCTGAATGCGCAGAATATCAGTAAACCTGCAACACAAATCATTCTTAGTCGCATTTCCAGAGGCAATATCAACACTCATAAACATCAAAACCTCACTATGTCTACCAGTCTCTGAATCAAAGTATAAGAGAAGGGATTTTGTAATTGAACAGACTCTTATGCCTCAGACAAAAGCACTGAGAATTTTATTATCATCTTGTATGAAGGATTTTATCAAAACTCTTAATTTTATAGTGTCAATGATGTTACATCAGAAAGTGTTTAAATATTAAGAAGTCACTGGGTGGAACAGGGTTAACACAGTGTTCTTTCACTTTTGAGACTTGGCCTTGGATCCTCTAACATTGATCAAGGCCATGGATTGAAAATCTCCTCTATTTGTCTTCTGCAAGGCCCAAAGCAAAATACGCTAGTGGTTACTCAATTCTTTCTGAATAGACAGTAGGTCATAATGCCTAACCACCCAGAATTCAGCACACTATTATCTTATTCAGAAAAGCCATATGGATGTCAGGCAGTGTGGGCTGTGGAAGTGTCACACTCGTGCCCTGGAGAACAACCAGCAAGGTCAACCTAGCAAAATCAAGCAATGTCTGCTCACCAGTATTCATCTCTCATACACTCCTTTAAAAAAAAACATTTTAAAGTCATACACAAAAATACTTTTGCTGGGAGATTTTTAATAGGGACAACATTGGATAGCCACTAAAAAATAGGCGCACAGATCGCGATGCACAATTAACTTGCGCCTATTCCTTCCCATGCAGTTTACACAAAACCTTTGCACTGCCTACTCGTTACCATGATTGTAACTTGCAGCTAGCACTAATCACACTGTTGAGTGGCTGCCCACCTCAAAGTTCATACGAGGTTGGAACCACTTAAAGCTGGGCTTACGCCTCCTCAAAGGAAAGTGCATTCTGGCTGCAGCACGTGCTGAAAGTGGCTGGAAAAGAGTGTCTGAACACAAAGAATACTGAATGATGGCATAACAGGGCTGAGAGCATGCTCCAAGGTTCTCCAACACAGCATTGGAATTCTTGGTGCAGGAGGTGAACAGGAGGAGAGAGGTTTGTTATCCACAGGAGACCAAGAAGCCCTCCAGGAAGACACTACAAAGCCAGTAGGGACAACTAGTTATTGTGGTCAATATCAGCAGTGTAGCCTCAAAGACCTGGTTATAGTTTTGCAAGAAGTTCAGTGACCTTTCAAGAGTGGTTAAGGTGGAAGGATCTTCAAATGGCATATGCTTACAACTGAACCATTGGCCTTATACGTTGGACAGTTCACCATTCCCCCACAGCCCCCACCTTCATTCATCTACCAACAATCTCCATCAACCACAACTTATATCTCACATTCATAGCTACTCCACCCTCACACACTTAGCACTGCTGCAAACTTCACACCCACATATCACAGCTTGCACACATTGACAGCTATCCAACCATGACAAGCACAAACAGTTTTCAGGGCGCTCACCGATATGCTTCCTCCTTTCTTGCAGGACAACATGTTGGATAGCCACAGGCAGCAAAATTTAACTGGTGCGGTCAGGCACAGCTGTATGTCCTTACCCTAGTAGGGGAAGATGGTGCTGGGGCATCGCTGGAGCAGCTATGACTGAAGTCAGGGCCAGCTGTGGGGTTGAACCCATTGAAGATGACAGTATGCTCATACCTAAACCTCACATCCCACTTTCTACTCATCTTGCAATCTTTTCCGATTTACAAGCATGCACTTCTTGCTTTCTCTGCCACCGCACTCCTCGAATTTACCCTTGTTCGCCTTTCAGATACCCAAGAACTGCAACCTGACAAGACAGGTGGAAGAGCAGGTAGACAGTTACAATACAGTAACAGTGTCACTCACTCTCACACTCACAGCCAGTTACTCAATGCTGACTCTGTGTAATTTCAAAGATAGCTTAGAGGTGCGATCTGCACATGGTGAAACACCTGCAGCCAGAGCACGGGAAAGGATAGTACAGGTGCCAACCCCACCGGAGGGCAAGGTCAAACAGCACTTCGGCTGCAGAGGATCCAGGTGAAGCTCCTTGAGGAAGCCTACAGAAAAAGGCTGATGGGTATGCACACAGAAATAATTGCTAGATTTGCAGGCCAGCCAGAAAGCCTGGAGCTTTCAAGGAGCATGGAGGAGTCTGACACCAACATTCAACAGAACATTGTGCAGAGCTTGGATCCTACCCTTTCTAGCGTGGATCCAGCCATGATGCAGCACTCTGTTCCCTAGCAGATTAGAATGATTGCTGAGGCACCACCCCAAGGGAGTGGCAGTGACTTTGTGGAGAACAAACCTGCTGTTCTCTCTAAGGATGACAGTATTCATCCTACAACCGCCCCTGTTCTACCTATGCCCTTGCTACTCTGTCAGCCAAACTGCTGCCACCCTTACCCAAGTGGTACAGTCAAAAGCCACACCTTCTAGTGCCAGAGTTGTTCAAGGTTGTGCTACAAGGCAATCTGCAGTCTCCCTCACTGAAAGTCAGCAGCCTTCCATCAACCATGTTGCAACCACTAGGGTAGCACTGCAAAAGAGTACTAAGCCAGGCGTAGGCACCAGCAAGACAGACACCAATGGATTGCATAAAGGCGATTAGTTAATTTTTGTATGGAATATTTGTTGGTTTAATGTATAAAGTTGGTTTTAAATGTTTTTTCTGTGGTGGTTTATATTGCATCATCTTGGCCAAACTTTGATGGTCAGTGAAAAGAGGGAAGGGAAGGTGTGGGACTGTTGGTGAATGGGGAAGTGAGGTTGTATTTGCAAGTATCATAGTCCGAAAACTCCATCACAGACATAAGAATGGCAGTGGGTCATTTAGCCCCTCGAGCATGGACCACTGTTCAATGAGATCATGGCTGATCTATGACCTAACTCCATTTACCTGTCTTTACCCCTCATCCTTTAATACCTTTGAATAACTAAAATCTAACAATCTCAGGTTTCAAATTTACCATTGATCTAGTATCAATTGCCATTTGCAGAAGAACATTCTAAACCTCTGCTACCTTTTATGTGTAGAAATGTTTCCTAATTTCACTCATGATTTTTAAAATGTGCCCCATAGTCCTAGACTCTCCAGCCAGCAGAAATAGTTCCTCTCAATCTACCCCATCTAACCCCCTCCATACCTTGGAAATGGCACTCAAATCAATCCTAGTTTGTGTAATCTCTCCTTGCAATTTAACCTCAGACTCCAGGGCCAGAATTTTATATCCTGCGGGTGACCGCGTGCCTGACCTGTCCGGCTGTGAAATAGCATTAGATGACGTCAGGCGAGCCTCCCGCCGTCATCACACATTCGCGCAATAACTTGCCCAGTGGGCGCACGCGGCAGTCAGAAGTGTACCTGCTGACAATTAAGTGGGCAATTAGGCCCATTAAGGACACAATTGAAAGCGATTTTTCATGACCTGTCCACTTTTACGGTTGGTGAACAGGCCAATCGGCCAGGCGGCCTTTACACTTTTACTCAAACCTCGATCCAGGGCAGGATGAAATCTCCGTGGGGAAATAAAATACAAAAAAGAGATATCTGGGGACGGCTTTTTTCTGAGGTATTCTTTCATTTGCTTGATTTTGCTGCATGGACATATTTTGCAGCGTTTTTGTTGTTTTGTTTATTCTGTGGAGGTCTGCAGCTCCCTGAGGCACTGTGACTGGGTATGTGTGTGTGTGTCTATGTGTTGGACTGGTGGTGACTGTGGTCTGAATTGTTCCCGCGTTGGGAGGGCTCAGGGAGAGCCGGAGCGGGCGGGGTCGGTCGCGGAGCTGACCACCGCCTGCGATCAGCACCGCGCCGCCATTTTACACGGGAGGGTCAATTAAGGCCTGCCCAGCGTAATGCGTGAGCAGTAACGCTGAGCACTACCTGTGCTGGTGGGGGGAGGAGGGAGAGTCGGGTCCAGCGCTCTTTCGCATAGACCTGTGCCTCAGGGAGATTGGAGCACTTTTGAAAAAGATAAATAACTGCAATAAAAATTGAATGAAACATGTCTCCTCATGTGACTGCGATGAGATGGGACATGTTTTTATTTTTCAGAAAAAGCTTTCATTTAATTCATAAAAGCTTTTGGAAACCTCATCCCGCTCGTGAATGAGGTTTCCTAAAAAAACGTAAAGGCCACCAATCGTAAGGCTGGACGGGCAGTGTAAACTTGAAATGAATTACTTCGTTAATGGCCTTAATAGGCCTTTCAATTATTGGCGGAGTGCACAGCCGACTCTGGTGCGTGCCCGCTGAACAAAACATCGCGAGACAGCGCCATGACGTCAAGACGCACGCCCAACGTCATCGCGCGTCATTTTATTTCCAGCATGACAGGACCACCCCCACACGCTGAAAATAAGATCCTGGCCAGTGAGTAAGAAACCTGAGATTGGGAGTAAGCCAGACAGACACTTACCCTCTCACACACACACACACACACACACACACACACTCTCTCTCTCTCACTCCACACACACACACAGACATACACATTGTCTCTCTTTCACTTACACACACTCTCTCACTCCCACACACACACACACTCTCTCTCTCTCTGTCACACACACATACTCTCTCTCTCTCTCTCTCTCTGTCACACACACACACTCTCTCTCTTTCTCACTCTCACTTCACACACACACACACACACACACACACACATTGTCTATCTCTCATTTACACACACACTCTCACTCCCACACACACACAGACACATGCACACCTTCACTCCCACATACACACACACACTGGGCAGGATTTTCACGTCATTGGGTGGGCGGGCCCGGAAGTGGCCAGGAAACGGGCTGCCTCCTGCGATCAGCCCCTGACCACGATTTTACGCTGGCTGGCCAATTAACGGGCAGCCAGCATGAAAGATGCGCTGAAAGGCCCAGCACTGCTGGGATGGGGGCTGGGAGGAGGGTGAGCACTGAAGTCAGCACGAACACGGGTGGGCACGCCATGAAAGCTCCCTGAAGGCAGAGAGCTGCCTCAAGGAGTGGAAGAATTTTAAAGCCAAAAATAAACATTATGAAGTTCCAAAAAAAATTTCCACCTATAAGAGTCACTCACCTAAACATATTGATGATAAAAATTCTGCCCAAACATTTTTATTTTCTTTAAATTAATAGCAGAAACCTCATGCCACCCTTGGATGAGGTTTCCTCAAAAATCCAAAGGCCGCCTGGCAGATTCACCCACCCCCCAACCGTAATTTTCAGTGAAAAATCCAGGTCAATTAATACATTGATGGCCTTAACAGGCCTCTTAATCGTCGGTGGGTGTGCCGTTGACTCTCACGCGCGCCTGTCGACCGAAATATCACGTGAGTGCGCGATGATACCGGGTCGCTCACCTGACATCTTCGCGTTGTTTTACGCTCAATCGGGTCGGGCGTGCACCTGCCCACAGGACATAAAATTCTGCTCACTCACCCTCTCACTCCCACACACACACTCAGTCTAACACACTCTCTAACTCCCACACACTCACTTTCTCAGTCCCACACACTCACTCACTCTCTCACTCACCTTCTCACTCCCACATACTCACCACGGCACCGTCTCCTTCCCGGGCCCACCACAACTTCACCCTGCCCGGGCCCACCGCAACTTCACTCTGCCCGGGCCCACCGCAACTTCACTCTGCCCGGGCCCACCGCAACTTCACTCTGCCCGGGCCCACCGCAACTTCACTCTGCCCGGGCCCACCGCAACTTCACTCTGCCCGGGCCCACCGCAACTTCACTCTGCCCGGGCCCACCGCAACTTCACTCTGCCCGGGCCCACCGCAACTTCACTCTGCCCGGGCCCACCGCAACTTCACCCTGCCCGGGCCCACCGCAACTTCACTCTGCCCGGGCCCACCGCAACTTCACTCTGCCCGGGCCCACCGCAACTTCACTCTGCCCGGGCCCACCGCAACTTCACTCTGCCCGGGCCCACCGCAACTTCACTCTGCCCGGGCCCACCGCAACTTCACTCTGCCCGGGCCCACCGCAACTTCACCCTGCCCGGGCCCACCGCAACTTCACCCTGCCCGGGCCCACCGCAACTTCACCCTGCCCGGGCCCCCGGCAACTTCACCCTGCCCCGGACCTGCCACAACTTCACTCTGCCCGGGGCCGGCCACAACTTCACTCTGCCCAGGTCCTGCCACAACTTCACTCTGCCCAGGCCCACCGCAACTTCACTCTGCCCGGGGCCTGCCGCAACTTCACTCTGCCCAGGGCCCGCCACAACTTCACTCTGCCCGGGGCCCACCGCAACTTTACCTTGCCCAGACCCACCGCAACTTCACTCTGCCCGGGGCCCACCACAACTTCTCCATGCCCAGGCCCACCGTAACTTTGTCCCGCTCAGGCCTGCTGAAATTTCGCCCTGCCTGGAGCCCTCAGCAACATCACTCTGCCCGGGGCCTGCCGCAACTTCATCCTGCTCGGGCCCGCCAACACTTGGCCCTCCCAGGGCCCACCAAAACTTGGCCCTCCCTGGCCTCCAGCTCTGCCGTACCTTTGCTCCCTGCTCTCCAGCTCTGCCGTACCTTTGCTCCCTGGGCTCCAGCCTCCCCACATCTTTGCTTCTCTTGGGCCTGGCAGCCCCCAGAAGACTCATGGCTGCCAGTGTTCACCACTCCTCCAATCAGAGACTGTTTCTCTCCCTCATTCTCTCAATAGTGAGCCTATCAGCTGCAAATGCAGGAAAGCAATGGCATGTGATTAGTGGAGTGGCCCCTTGCAAAACCTTGAAATTAACTTACCTGTATTTTGAACTTGCAGGCCAGTTTTACTGGCTTTTGAACAGTGGCTCCGCGGGCTACATCGAGGGGTTTCTCAGGTCTCAATGCAGCCAATTGGACAAGGCTGATTGTATCCTGTCCTATCCTTTATAAATCCAAAATGGGTGACCTCATATTTGTCTACATTGCAATCCATTTGCCACAGTTTTTCCTATTCACTTAATCTATCATTTTCTCTTTGTAATTATATGCTTCTGTTTACATTGCTTTCAAAGTGCTTATCTTTGTGTCATCAGCAAATTTGGATATGCACTTTCTATCTCATCTTCCTAGTCATTAATAAAGACAGTTAACAGTTGATGGCCCAAAACAGGGGGCAGGCCACCACCAATCATGTATTCTCAATTAGATTACCTACCTACTTTCCCTACTCTCCGTCTCCTACCACTCAGCTAATTTCCTAACTATGTCAATAATTTGGCTTCAATCCCGTGAGCTTCAACTTTAGCTGACAGTCTCTTTATCAGATGCCTTCTGGAAGTCCACTTATATCGCATTCTCCTGTCCACTCATTTGGTTATTTCTTCAAAAAATGCAATCAAATTCATCAGGTATGACCTATCCCTTACAAATCCATGCTGGCTTTCTCTAATCAGCTGAAAATTTGCAAGGTGTTAAGTCACCCTATCCTTAATAATAGACTGGCAATTACCTAACCACACATGTTTGGCCAAATGATCTATAATTCCCAGCTTTGTCTCCCACCTTTGCTAAATAGCAGAGTGTCATGCTCATTTTCCAATCTAAAGGAATGGTTTCTGAATGGAGAGAACTCTGGAAGATTATAGATCACCTATTTCATTTGAAACTCTGGGTTGGAAACATCTCGTTCTGGGGATTTATCACTCTATATTTTCTATTATTTTCCTCATTGTGGTTATTTTGCTAACATTAACCTTGAAGAGTCCTTGTCCTTAAACCAATATTTATTTCCTGGGGATTTCTGGCACGCTGACCTATTCCTTTACTGTAAATACTGACACAGAGTGATTATTCAGCATGTCCGCCATTTCCTTATTTTCATTAACAGTATCACCGTTATCAGTTTCCAAGGGGCCCATATTACTCCTGACCATCCTTTCTTCCCTAATATAATTCTAAGACATTTCTGTGTTGATTTTGATATCCCTCGTCACGCTCCCTTTTCGTAGCTTTTAATATCTGTTTTGTCACACTTTGCTGTTCTTTGTATCTTTTTCATTCACCAGGATCTGTGCTTTTTTTTTATATTTTTGTTTGCTTTTTCTTCCAGTTTTATGTTGCCTATTACCTTTTAGTCATCCATGTTTTTTTTGGCTACTACAGCTCTTGCCCCTCAGGGGTATAAACTGCTTCTGTATCACATCAAGTTGCACTGACACTGATCTTGTATCATTTTACCCATTATCAGACTTGCCTGTTTCCTGTGAATAGTCTTTGGCTCATCACATTGAAGTCAACCTTACCTAAAATCTAGCATCGCACTAGCTGTTTCACATTTCTCCCTTTCAAGCATGGCATTGATCTTGATCATATGGTGTTCGCTATTAGGTAAATACTCCTGCACTGTTAGCTGTTAACTGAACCTGGCTCATTCATCATTACTCAATCTAATATGGCAACCACATCAAAAAGGCTGGGTTGGTTGTCTCTTCCTCTTCTTCAACTGCTCACTGTCTACCTGGTGACAAGAGTTGCACCTTCATGATGGCGAGGTTGTGCAGCATGCAGCAGACAATGAGGAACCTTGAAACATGTTCTTGCCTTTACTGCACATTTCCCCCAAAAAATGATGCAGGCAGCAGAAGCATGTTTAAGCACCCCAATGTTCTTCTTGATCAGATCCCATATGGCTGCACGGCTCTTATTATATGCGTGCTTCTCATGTGTGCTTGGGTTGCAAACCAGAGTCATGAGTCAAGTGGTCAGCAGATAACCTTTGTTGTCCAGTAGCCACGCTTTGGTCTTTTGTGGTGGTTCAAATGATGTTACAGTGGACTGCCACAAAATGAAGGCATCTTGTGTTCATAACTGCTGCTAGTATACTGGGACTGAACTCCATGATGCACTGCATATGGTCACACACAAGCTGCATGTTGAGGGAGTGGAATCTCCTCTGATTCCGGGAGGTCTTAGAAATGACATGTAGTACCTGCAAAGTGACTTACGTGCGGTCAATGCACCCTGCACTGTGGGGAAGCCTGCAATATTGGCAAAGCCACCGGTTCATTCTGCCTGCTTTTCTTTGGCAAACGTATTTAATTCTCTTTGCAAACAGAACCTCCTATGGACCCTTATACAACAGTGGAGATGTTATAATTATCACCTGCTCCAGCCTGGAAGGAGCTCAATGCGTTAGAGTTCATGGCCACAGTCACCTCCACAGTCACAGGCTGTGCCATCTTGTCCTGCTGTGTGGCTGCAGTTCTGTCAGCAGCAGGTGACAGATTTTTGTGAGCACCTCTTTAATGAAGCGGAGACCTCTGAAACACTGTTCTTTACTAAGGTTGAGTTCTGAAAATTGCTCTGGGTGAATATGGCCTCCATATGAGGGCCCTTCTCCCCTCTTCTTCCTCCCTCTCCAAGTAACTTGTCCTCATCTGTGCTACCTCTGCTTATTGTCTCTATTATGCAGCAGGCAATACACATGGTAACTACATGACCCAGGACTGAGACCAAATGATCTGAGCAGAACCCTTGAAGTCAATGCCAAACTTTTTACCACATCATGCCACTCCCTTAGGGACTTTAAATAGCAGCACAAACCACCAAACACTAACTAACTCAGCAACATTCAGTAGAATCAACCAGCAAGTAAACTGAAACTTGTTGATGATCCCTTTAGATAGTGCAGGTTGGGGAGTGGGAGGGCCTTCCTGCTGCTGAGTGCATGTTCATGAGTCTATGCTTGATTAAGAGAGGACATTATTTGTAATGCTGAAGGCAAAGTGGCACAGCTGGCATCAAATCAGCAGTACATGCTATCTGACATTAGGATCAGCCACATTACTCCTCTGGCACCGCACCCAGCTCCCGCACTAATGACCTATTTAATATGGAATTTGCCATGGCTGACGTCAGCAGTATATGTGCACAGCGTGGGTGCCATTTTGGTTCCAGAGCAGCATCCGTAGCATCGAAAATATGGGTGCTACCTAACCAAATTTTGCACCAATAATGTTTATATCAGTAGTGAGTAACAAAAATATTTTTACAAATAGCTTTGTTATATGATTGAATTGTTGGGGTGAATTTCCATGCAATCCTGAATTGGTTTTAGATGTTGGTACATATATGAGGGAGGTATTGTGATGCAGTGGGTAGCATCCCTGCCTCTGTGACAGAAGTCCAAGGTTAGAGTACCACCCTGAGACTTGATGGCCAAGGAAGGTGTAAATTCTTCCAACACATGTCAGTGGCAAGAGTGGGAGATATTCCTGGCCATGTGATGGAAAGAAAGTTGAAGCCTCTACCATCACTATCCATAGCTCCAGATGACAACATAGATGTAAAAGTACATTTTGCCACAGCAGGCCAAACTCCCTGTGTGATCTATAACACACCATCACCCACATATATCAGGTGCTAGCTAATGAGGTAGTTATACATATCCCCATGATGCATTAGAGTGAGTTTAACTGCACAGATGAAGTGTTTCATGGTAATGAGGAACAATGAATATGAAACATAATTGGTGCAATATTACATTAGCATTTTATATAAATGCTGTAATGTTACATGTCCACTCTAACTCAGGGCCATGTCTATATATCTGCAATTAATCCTGAACAATCCATTGTTCTTTATATATGCTGGATATTACTTTGTATTTTACATCTTTTACTGAATGTCGTGACTAAAATCCCAACTCAGATTCCTTATGGAGGATGACTTTGACTTCTGTTGCCTGGTTGTCTGAGGAATGAAAGGAAAGTTGACAGAAGAGTGGGCTTTCTTACATAGTTTAAA
Source organism: Cetorhinus maximus (assembly GCF_964194155.1). NCBI lineage: Eukaryota > Metazoa > Chordata > Chondrichthyes > Lamniformes > Cetorhinidae > Cetorhinus > Cetorhinus maximus. Next base: position 96,650,584 of record NC_135885.1, read on the forward strand.
TGCACCTTGTGGGGGAAGGTTTCCTCTCTGTGCTATATGTAATGAAATTGTAAATCTATTTATAAAGATTTATGATTTTATTAGCCATAGCCGCAGAAGAAAACTTCCACAGTCAATCAATCAAGGAGCAGCAATGATGGCATTCATTGGTATAGTCACCACTGATCCCATTCCATCCTCCTAATTGAGAAAATATGGACCTGAAGGAAGGAAGTGACAGAAAAAGGGACAAAAATTTCAAGGATTTTTAAAAATGACATATTATGCCATACCCGATACCATCTATCTTACAGGTCTTGAATGTGCCATGCACTATGATTGATTCACTTGTAAACAATTGAATCTGACAATTCTAGAATCAGACACTAGGTATTAAGAGCTAATACAGGTGACAGTAAAATTATCTTTTTGTAGAATAATGCACACTTACTATAATGTTAATTTATGATAAGAATACAGGTGTAACAATGCTGAATATTTATATACATTTAGCCTGCATTCCTTATCTCATTAAAGTGTCTATCTATATTTTAGCTGTTACTCAATTTAGCTGAAAATTTTTTTGATGCTTTGGACTGTTAATAAATTCATTGCGCTAAGTGTCCCAGCAGTATAATAATCATGTCTAGGTTAGTGGCAAGGCTTGAATGGTGTCGAAGTCATAATATAATTCCATTCATTGCTAATACTCAATATTACATTTATATTAAATGATAGGTAAGCTAAGATATATTTCTACATGTGTTTTGACTCTGATCACATTATAGCAGGGTATGAAAATGATTTAAAGATGTAAAGTTTAATTTATGGCTGAATCTGGTTTCAATATTTGTTCAGATTAAAATTTCTGATTGAACTTAGTTGAAGAAGACCATCAACCATGAAGGGGAACCATTATCCCATTTGCAATACACAAGTTCAGGCAGATTTGGAGCAGAAAGCAAATCTTGGACAATCTAAGATTTTTCATCCAAAACAGATACTCTTTTTTTAAGAGTTTCACAGCAAAGGCTACTGGTGCCAAGGATTATTTTTACATATTCATTCTCAGGTTGTTGGCATTGCTGGCAAGGCTGTAATGTATTAACCATTCCTGGTTGCTCTGAGAAGGTGGAGGTGAGCCTTCTTTTTGAGCTCATGCAATCTGTAAGCTTTGTAGCTGTTTGATATAACTTGCTGGGCCACTTCAGAGAGTAGTTAAGAGTCAACTACATTGGTATGGAACTGGTCCTATAGGCCAGATTGAGTTCCTACAACACTCTGATAGTTTCATGGTCACTTTTCCTGGTACCAACTTTTCATTCCCAGATTTTTAAACCTGAATTCAAATTCCTAAATTACCAGAGTGGGATCTACTATCTACCAAACTAAAGTACTGATATTGGATAGCAATATTTAATTGCTATCGTTTAAAGGGTACAAATGTAAGAAAAAGTCTTACAACAACTTTATCTGGAACCTTTAATGAAATGAAATGTCCAAAGAAGCTTCACAGGAGCATTATAAAACAAAGTATGACACCAAGGCAAACAAGGAGATATTGGGTCAGATGATGAAAAACTTGGTCAAAGAGGTAGGTTTTAAGGATTGTCTTAAAGGAGAAGAGTGTGGTAGAGAAGAAGTAGGTATAGGGAGGGTATTCCAGAGCTTGAGGCCTAGGCAACTGAAGGCAAGACCACCAACAGTGGAGCAATTAAAATTGGGAATGCACAAGAGGCCAGAATTAAAGGAATGCAGATATTTCAGAAGGTTGTGAGACTGGAGGAGATTATATAGTTGGGGAGGGCACGACCATGGAGGACTTTGAAAACAAGGATGTGAATTTTAAATTCAAGACATGGCTTGACTGGGAACCAATGTCAGTCAGCTAGCACAGAGGTGATAGTGGAATGGGACTTGCTGCGAGTTAAGACATAGGCAGCAGAGTTTTGGATGACCACAAGTTTACCTATGAATAATATTAACATTTTCTGATCATTTTGAAAGATTTAGTATTTTACAGATCTCTTCATTATCAAGCATTAACTTTACAGGCAATTTCAAAGTAAAACTTAAGCTATTTTATCTAACATTAGAAAATTGGATATTGTGCCTCTTTGAAAATGCTCCACTGGTAAACCAGACTGCCTTTCTTGACCATGATAATTGCTTTAAAGCAGTGCATGCTGCACAATAGACTGTACTGCTGTCCATTGAGGCCGAGTACATCTTTATACATGGATATTCTGCTCAGTGCCCTCCAAATACCAAGGACATTTTCAATGTTGATAAAAGGTCACCTGTCAGATTGGCTATGTAATAAGAATTAAGCACTTCAGGAGATGTATCTGAACATATAATTTTCTACTTTAAAAAGTGGAGATTGTAATATTGTTAAATTATACTGGTATGAAATCTAAGTAACAGGAGCTTTCTTCAAGGTAGTCACGTGCTGAAGTTTTATTGTCCACAAATCCAAGATCTTAGAATATTACAGCACATGAGAGAGTTACTCAGCCCATTGTGCCTTTGTCAGAACTTTGAAAGGAATATCCATTTAGCCCCATTTTCCACTCTTTCCTCATAGCCCTGCAATTTTCTTTCTTTTCAAGCATATATCAAATTTCCTTTTGAAAGTTACTATTGAATCTGCTTCCACACCCTTTTAGGCAGTGCATTTCTCTGCATCTCCCCTCTGGATCTTTTGCCGATTGTCTTAAACCTGTGCCTTCTGGTTACTGACCCTCCTGTCAGTGGGAGCATTTTCTCCCTATCAACTCTGTAAAAAACCCTTCATAATTTTAAAGGTACCATTTTATTCCCATTTAAAACAGGCAAACATTTATGGTCTTAATGACGGTTTGTATATCAGAATATTATAACATTGCTGAACATGCCCTTCAACTTTGTTGATCTTGACATTTTGCGTGCCATTTATGAAGAGTTAATGGGGTGCATGTTAGCATGCTGCTGCAGTGATTGATTCAAGTTTTCAGCTGAATGAACTGTAATCTCGATCTCAGGAGACATGCTATAAAGAGTTGCCAAAGATTACATTTTTCATAACCCTTTCAGTAAAATCTTTTGGGACCATCGCAATGAAAGCAGCTTCTACAGGCAGAACTGTAAATTTTCACCTTCTGACGCGAACAGTATTGGAATTGCAAGTATCATGCAATGCTGAGAAAGCTACAAAAATAAACATTATCTACAGTAGGACAGCAAGCTAGCTGCAGAAGTGAATGCAGTAGACATTCTCTCCAAGAAAACCTTTGTTCCTTGAAATTTAAGTAGTAGCTTTATATAAACAGTTGAGCAAATCATAAACCCTGGCTGCCAATCAAAAAGGTTTTTTCCTCCATTTAAATGCTATTCCAACATGAGGGTAGGAATTACTCATGGGAATGTTAATATCCAGATGTTTAATATCTACATTTAAATAGCAGAGTGAGGAATTTAATACAAATGCATTAAAAATTGATATAACACCACCAGCAGAAATTTCCACATTATGGGGATCAGAACTGGTGGAAGAACAAACAGGAATTACTAGAAAAACCACCCCAAAGTTTTGAAGGATGATTGGGAGAACTCGCTGCACAAACCCACCTCTTACAATTTTAGGAGTATATTAATCAAATTATAAACACAAGTTTTGAAAATAGCTTTTGCTTGTTAGAATTACTGAAATTCCAAGATGTTATTGTGGTTGAATCTTTTCACAACATTGGGAGGAATTTTAACCCCCGAAAATGAGCAAGTTTGGGTCAGGCAGGAGGTTAAAGTGTTAAAAATCTGAGCTCTAACCCCAAGCTTTCTCCATAGCAGCCACTTCCAATTTTAATAGAGAACGGACATTGAGCGACAGGCAGCTCAACCCACTTCCATGAGGCAGGTTGCTTGTTTAAATATTAGAATGAGACTGAAAGCCTCATATTTATCCATCATTTTAAATTTAACTTTGACCAAATGGGTTCCCTTGGCTTTGGGAACCCACTGGCTCCAGGAAGTCATGGACTGCTAGATCCAGGAGATAAATGCTGTTCTACTTACCTGCTAAATCCAGCTTAGCTGCCTTGACAGCTCCCCGCAACCGACACCCCTCTGAGTGTTCTGATATCCCCACCCCTCTCACCCTTTAAGCCTCCAACTTTCCCACTTGGCTCTTTGACTCCTTAGGCTTTCAATCCACAAGTCCCCCACCTCCCCCAGCCTCTGATTCCCCCATTAACCATGACTTGTGATCCCTTAGGGAAGAATTTTCCCTCCCCCGTTGGGGGTTGTGCTGGGGTGGGAGCTAGCGCAAATCCAATCGGCGCCACCATTTTATGTGGGTTGGCCAATTAAGGCCCGCCCAGCGTGATGCACGCTTGGAAGTGCTGTGCGCTCGCTGTGTGGGCTGGGGGTATTCAGGGCCTGCGCTCTTTCGCGGTAGTGCCTCAGGGAAATTAGTTTAAGTTGTGGGAAGTTTAATAAAGGTGGAAAAAAATTTTACAAACATGTGAAACTGTCACATGAGCTGGGACATGTCCATTCATTTTTTCAAAAATTTTAATTTAATTAACAAACCCTTCATGAAACCTCAAGTGTTGTTGGAGCTGCATTAATCCAGATAAGTGGAGGGTATTCCATCTCATTCCTGACTTGTGTCTTGTAGATAGTGGACAGACTTTGGGGAGTCAGGAGGTGAGTTACTCACCACAGGGTTCCTAGCCTCTGACTTGCTCTTGTAGCAACAGTATTTATAAGGCTAGTCCAGTTCAGTTTCTGGTCAATGGTAACCCCCCAGGATGTTGATAGTGGGGGAATTCAGCGATGGTAATGCCATTGAATGTCAAGGGGCATTGGTTAGATTCTCTCTAGTTGGAGATGGTCATTACCTGGCACTTATGTGGCGCGAATGTTACTTGACACTTGTCAGCCCAAGCCTGGATATCGTCCAGGTCTTGCTACATTTGGACATGGGCTGCTTCAACATCTGAGGAGTCATAAATCGTGCTGAACATTGTGCTATCATCAGTGAACATCCCCCCTCTGACTTTATGATGGAAGGAAGGTCATTGATGAAGCAGCTGAAGATAGTTTGGCTTAGGACACTACCCTGAGGAACTCCTGCAGTGATGTCCTGGTGCTGAGATGACTCTAACAACCACAACCATCTTCCTTTGTGCTAGTTATTACTCCAACCAGCAGAGAGTTTTGCCCCTGATTCCCATTGACTCCAATTTTACTAGGACTCCTTGATGCCACACTCGGTTAAATGCTGCCTAGATGTCAAGCCCAGTCACTCTCACCTCATCTCTGGGTTTCAGCTCTTTTGCCTATGTTTGAAGCAGAGCTGTAATGAGGCCAGGAGCTGAGTGGCTCTGGCGGAACTCAAACTGAGCATCAGTGAACAGGTTATTGCTAAGCAAGTGCCACTTGATAGCACTATTGATGACCCGTTCCATTACTTTATTGATGATGGAGGGTAGACTGATGGAGCGGTAATTGGCCGGGTTGAATTTGCCCTGCTTTTTGTGTACAGGACTTACCTGCACAATTTTCCACATAGCCAGGTAGATGCCAGTGTTGTAGTTGTACTGGAACAGCTTGGCTAAGGACATGGCAAGTTCTGGAGCACAAGTCTTCAGTACTATCACCTGAATGTTGTCAGGGCCCATAGCCTTTACAGTATCCAGTGCCTTCAGCCATTTCTTAATATCATGTGGAGTGAATTGAATTGGCTGAAGACTGGCACCTGTGATGCTGGGGACCTCTGGAGGAGGCCGAGATGGATCATCCACGCAGCATGTCTGGCTGAAGATTGTTGCGAATGCTACAGCCTTATCTTTCGCACTGATAGGCTGGGCTCCCCCATCATTGAGGATGGGGATATTTGTGGAACTTCTTCTTCCAATGTGTTGTTTAATTGTCCATCACCATTCATGACTGGATGTAGCAGGACTGCAGAGCTTAGATCTGATCCGTTGGTTGTAGAATCACTTAGCTCTGTCAACACTTGCTGCTTATGCTGTTTGGCACGCAAGTAGTCATGTGTTGTAGCCTCACCAGGTTGACGCCTCATTTTTAGGTGTGTCTGGTGCTGCTTCTGGCATGTCTTTCTGCACTCTTCTTTGAACCAGGGTTGATCCTCTGGCTTGATATTAATGGTAGAATAGGGGATATGCTGGGCCATGAGGTTACAGATTGTGGTTGAGTACAAATCTGCTACTGCTGATGGCCCACAGCGCCTCATGGTTACCCAGTCTTGAGTTGTTATATGTGTTCGAAATCTATCCCATTTAGCATGGTGGTAGTGCCACACAACACAAATGAGGGTGTCCTCAATGTGAAGATGGGTCTTTATCTCAACCTTGGCAGTGTGGTGGTCACTCCTACTGTTACTGTCATGGACAGATGCATCTGCGGTAGGCAGTTTGGTAAGGATGAGGTCAGGTATATTTCTCCCTCTTGTTGGTTCTCTCACCACCTCCTGCAGACCCAGTCTAGTAGTGGCGCTACCGAGCCACACTTGGTGATGGACATTGAAGTCCCCCACCCAGAGTATTTTCTGCACCCTTGCCAACCTCTATTCTTCCTCCAAGTGGTGTTCAACATGGAGGAGCACTGATTCATCATCTGGGCAGGGGGGGGTTGCAGCTGTACGTGGAAATCAGCAGGAGGTTTCCTTGCCCGTATTTGACCAGGTGCCTGATCTGATTGTTGCCTGAACTCTTCTTTCCTCTCTACCCCTATACCCTTTGACTCCCTTGTCAATTAAGAATCTATCTAACTCAACCTTAAAACTATTCAATGACCCTGCTTCCACTGTTCTCTGGGGAAAAGAATTCCACAGACTAACGACCCTTTGAGAGAAAACATTTTTCCTCATCTCCATCTTAATTAGGAGACCCCTTATTCTCATCTCTCTCACAAGGGGAAACATCCTTTCAGCACCTACCTTGTCAAGGCCCCTCAGGATCTTATCTGTTTTAATAAGATCACCTCTCGTTCTTCTAAACTGCAATAGATACAGATCCAACCTGTGCAACCTTTCCTCATAAGATAACCCCTTCATTCCAGGGATCAGTCAAGTGAACCTTCTCTGAACTGCTTCTAATTCTATTATATCCTTTATCAAGTAAGGAGACCAAAACTGTACACAGTACTCCAAATGTGGTCTCACCACACCAATTTTCTGGCAATAGTTGACAGATTTTGTCATTTAATAAGTGCAGTCAACTCTGTTATGACACATGGGCTACTAAGCCGGTAACTTGTTGCAAAATTGCATACATTGATTGTGTCTCTGACAGAGAAGGATGTATATTCATTACATGAAATCTGTGTTTTATGACCTTGGTGCAATTTTGATATTAGTCAAAATAACTTTCCTCACGTTAACATTTTAAAAATAAAAGTATGTGGTCATTATTATGGTACATTGCTTTACTACAAATTTATTTACTTGGAAAGGAATGAGTTTCAAAGCAAAAGAAAAATAAATTTTGGATTCATGCAATACTAAAATATCTCTCTTGCTTTTCCAGAGAATCTTAGAAGGTGAGAGTGGCGCCATGACCTTTGACCCTTTGCTGGATCACAATGGAATCTGTTGTGCTGAGTGCAGGCGCAGTTATTCACATTGCCAGCGTATATGTGAACCCCTGCGTGGCTACTACCCTTGGCCTTATAATTATCGAGGGTGTCGTGTTGCTTGTAGATTGATCATGCCTTGCTCCTGGTGGGTAGGACGCATACTCGGTTTGGTGTAAGCCACTGAAGAAGTCCCTTTTTTGAAATGGAGTTCCACCCAATGGCAAATAATTATTGGCTATGAATTTAATAAATGGTTATTGTTGGAAAGAATTTTTGGAAAGAGATACAATTTAATGCCTTTGTAACACTATCCATTAAAGCACCTCAGTCCATGACAACATACTTTCTGCAGATGTACTGTTATTGGAGTTTGGTTTAAAAATTGAAGTGCTCCAAACCCCTCCAAATTGTGTAAAGCTAAACAATATTAGGCAAAAGTAGAATTGCATAAGATGATCCTGTTTATATAGAAAATTGTATAGACATTTGTAATTGTGCAATAAAGCATGCAGCAACATGTATGTGTGCTTAGATTCTTATTTGTACAGATAATATAACCAATTGGTGGTGTATATGTAACTAAGATTAAAGAGGCCAATTAATACAATAGAACTAGATGACTAGGACTGTTAAATGCCTTTTGTCATTAAGCTCTGGAATTTTCATTTTCCAATTATTAAATAATGTCGTGCATTGTCATGTGTTGTTTTCCAATTAAATTCAATTTTGCTATGTGCAGCACAGACATTCAAAAAAAATCAACACCATTTCTTGGCTGTTTTTAGTAAATAAAACGAATCAAACTGTAAGAATTTGCCCTATTGCGTGTCAATAACAAAAAAAAGTTTTTGTTTAAGTCTGCAGTGATGGCGAAATGCGGATTTCATTTTCCCTGGTATGCTGAGCTCTTGATGTCAGCTGCATTTCTGTAGATTGACAAAAAGTAATGGTCAGGGGCATTTAGAATGGAGAAGGGCAAAGTGGAGGTATGATGGCCTGCCCCCAAACTTCTCTCAGGACCCAGTTTTAATGGAAATGGCAGAACCATGGCAACAGGCTATCTACCTACTGCCTAGTCATCTGCATGAATGCATGGCCATGGCTGTGGAGTGAAGTATCTGATTTATACCCTCAAAATAGTCCAAAGGATAAAACAGAAGTGTATACTTAAAACTAAAAAAGTTTTGTGATGGATTATAGCATCCAAGTAAAGGTGCAAGTGAAGATCGGAAAAAAAATTCTATTAACTCCTCCACTGCTCCAGCTAATTGTGTTGGACAGGCATAAGAAACAGATAGATTACCTATAAGGGAAGACAGAGAAAAAACAACTAACAAATAATAGATAAAAGGAGTAGCAGAAATAGATATAAACAAAATCATAATGTGGAATTTTAGCCCCTACCAGGTACAGGAACGGAGGCGAATGTGCATAGCAGTTTGTGCCGCTAGTCTACGTACCAGTCCCGCATCTCCTTCCCACCCTTGGGCCATTATCCTAGAGGTTGGGTGGGAGGGACAGCATCCCTGAAGGCAACTGACCCGCTTAAAGGCTGATTCAGGCCTGTTAACAAGACAAACTAGGAATTTTCAGTCAGGAACAGTACATCCTGCAGGTAGTGGAAGACACTTTAATTGCCTGGAGGCAGCCACCCAGCAGTAGGCCCGGGGTTTGGGGGTGGGGGCGGAGAGGGGCAGTGGGAGGCAGCACTAAGGTGGCCACTTGCGAAGGTTAGGAATACTGGACACAGACCATGCCCCACTCATCCCACCAACCATCACACATGCACAGATGCAGAATGGCTATGAGTTAAGTCCTGCCAATATAATTAATTACAACAAGCACAGAGCATTGCTGTTGCAATTGAATTAATCACCTTATGAAGTTTATTAAGTAATAATTACCAATGATAACTGTACTTATATATGAAGTGTGTTGTGAAGCTATGCTTTAAATCAAAAAACTATTTTTGAATTTCCTGGCAGAAACCCCTAAGTGATTTTCTTTTTAAAACTAAAGCCACATTCCAGTGTTTTGGGATCGTAGTCAAAGATGGCTGCACACTTTCATCACTGTACTTCTACATTCCAAAATATTGAAATAAAGACAATCTGTCTGCAAAACCTCACCAGGAACAATTCTCTTAGGAGATGAATGGGGTATCTCTTATCCCAATAATAAAGTATCCAGACAATCATCTGAGTGCTCAACTAGTTGGAGACAAACCAATAGACATAACACTTGACAATGAGACCCTGACTGAGAAAAGGATTCCCAGCTATGATCTAATCAAGGTAATTGGAATACACTAGACATGACCATATTTGGGTCACTGGGCAGTTGGAGAGTGAAAGACATGTGGCAAGCCAACCCTTTGTGTGTTTAAGCACTTGTTTTCTCTATAGAACAGAGCAACCAACAAACACACTGAAGGAACAAGACCCTGAGTGGGTTCCTTCTCTCTCTCTCTCTCTGTCTCTCTGTCTGTCTCTCTCTCCCTCTACAACTTGCAAGTTGAACACTTTCTGCCTTTCTGCTAATTTTGACCATTCAAGTTCCACAGACAGAGATTTTAAAAAGAACTGAACCCAATGCTGTTGCCTGCAAAAGAACTGATAAATCATCTGTCTACAGCATTAAATTTCCTTGGCCCCAAAAGCAGCAGGACCACTGAGTGAAAGCCACAGGACCATTGAGTTCAGCCTGAAGCCAGCTGGGTCACCAACCTTCAAGAGCCCTATACTTTTTTAAATTTTACTGGACTCTAAGTTTCTCAATCTATCTCCCCCACTCTGCAATCTATTTGTGCATGTGTGAACATAGTGTGTGTGCGCGTTGTGAAAGTGGGAGCATTGTTATTATTTTTCTTAGGCTGGGTTAAGTACAATAAAACTATCCTTTTTTCTTTTACAAAAATTCAAGAAAATCTGCCTGACCATGTATTTTATGTTCACAGCACATAAACAGTTAAGTACTTATGGGATTGGCACGATTATCCGTTTTTAAAAAACCCTGTTGCAATCAAAAAGAAGAGGGAAAAGGGCAGAGTCATTCCACCCCTCCTCACCTGATCATAACAAACATAATAACTAATATATATAGTATAATAAATAATAACAATATCAACAATTTAAAGCAATTATGCCACCATGGAAATGATTTTATATATTTGTCCATTCCTAGCGGTATTCAGAAGTTTTTGGCTCCCCAAGAATTCAGAGTACGTGTCTTTGCATTCTTCTGAAAAATTGATGCCGATCTGGAGCTCTGCTTTCACACTGTTCACTTCCAGCTTGTTCCTCTCGTTTGTCCAAGTGGTGGTAATCATGGAGAAAATGTGTTTTGTATGAGCATTGCTGCATGGCGTGGAGAATATATAGGAGCTGATTTTCTTTATGATTTTTTTTTCCATGGGCTTTGCTGATAGTTTCAGGCATCTCTCCTCATTGGTCTCAGGGTAGGATAGAACACTTTCCACAATGCTGAATTATTCATTTCGCTCATCCATTTCAATCTCTTTAAGATTGCACAGTTGAACACCGTCACAAAATTCTTCAAATGACACAGCATTTGCAAGGGCTAATTTGGACCTTCTGTTCTGAAAGCTGTTTTCAGACAAGTCATATCTGTCACTCAAGTACCTCTTGACTTATGGAAAGTGAACAAGTCTCACATTTTCTTGCCACATTTGGTGTTAATTGCTTCAGTCTGTCATTCACTGAGTACCCAAAAAACTCGTCCTGTATCCTTCTCTCCAAGTTCCTATTCAAATCACTCATTAGCTTATACAACAACAACAACTTCTATTTATATAACACCTTTAATGTAATGAAACGTCCCAAGGTGCTTCACAAGAGCATTATAAAACTATGTATGCAACCAAGGTCAGGTGATGAAAAGTTTGGTCAAAGAGGTAGGTTTTAAGAAGTGTATTAAAGAAGGAAAGTGAGGTAGAGAAGCAGAGAGATGTAGGGAGGGGATTACAGAGCTTAGGGAGGACCAAGAGGATGATGAACAACTTTGCTTTCAAAACTTCAACGCAGTCTGTAAATAGTTTCAGAGAATTGCTGAAAAAGAGGAAGTAAAACTCAGGTACTTCATTGTCATCCCCCTCCTCCGCGAAGCATCTCCACAGTATTTTGACACACTTTTCCTTACCTACCTTCTGAAAGTAGATTGTCACAGTTTTCCAGCATTTTAGCAATCTTGTCAATAGCCGACAGTAGAGGAAGGCACCTGGTCGCAACGTGCCTCAATAGATTGCACTCCTCTACTTCAATGAAGCCACAGAACTCTCTCAATTGCTGTGTTCTGCTCACAGAAAAGCTAAAGTGAGCAAATATATTGAGAATGATGTTTTCTACATTTACATAAAGGTTTCCAAGAGCATGTCTTGTGGCATTGTGCAAAATATGAGCCGAACAGTTGGCTGCAACAATGTTATTTTGAGCATCTTTAAGTTTTTGGTAAACATTGTTGTGCTTTCAGTAATTAGCAATTGCATTGTCAGCTGAATATGGAGAAAGTCTCTCTAGAGATCAAAGGTACTGAGTTTGGATAATACTTCTGCTATGAATGCTTCCGAGGTTTCCTGGCCACAATGTAGAAATCCAACAATAAATGCTGGACCATCTTCTCAAAATTGAAATATCACAAAACTAAGAGGAAACACTTTGTTGCACCTTTGTTTCAGACATCAATTGCCAAAGGAAAATAATAATTTGCTTTAATATAATTTAAGTACTTCTGTGCAGAATATGGCGCTAGAATGTTTTCACTCAGTGTTTTCACTTTGTTTTCCCTCACATCAGGCCACGGGGAGTCACTGTAGATTTTTTTTTTAATCAACTTCTATGCTGCAGCCAATACTCCTATAAGACTGATGATGCCTCACAGCATAGTAGACTTTACATAATTCAGCAGCTGTCACTTTATCGTTTTGTGGCAACACAATCGATTTAAAAAAGCTCAATGATGATGTATATCGAGTATTAAATTTGTGTTTTTCTGACAAAATGCACTGATTTACATCTCCCTTTCCTCAGCAGCTGACATTGATATCACATTGACACAATATGAAGAATGTGTGATGCTCGCTCTCCCTGCTTTTATGCTATGAAATCAAATTCTGTTGACTATTCCGGATTGAACATTGTTTTTCTTTTAGGCATTTTGAATTTGTAAATGGTGGCATGGGTGTCAGGATACACTCACTGACCTGAAAATGATTTCATGATCAACATTTAACTAATGAGACTGTTAGGATGACCATTTGGATCCGTCCAGCCTCTATTTGGTTGATTTTGATATCACTCATTTGTGAATCATCTCCACACTGGTTGGCAACTGGCCACAACTGAATGGACCTTCCCTCAGGCTAAGCTATGGCATTGTGAACAGTGTGGCAATCAAAATACTGAACCTAAGGGCATCCAGTGCTGGAATTGGGCCAGATATGCTGAAATCAGGACTGTCTGGTACAAAACTGGACATCTAGCTACTCTAGCCAGCACAACAGGCAGGCTTAGAGGCCTTCCATGCCTGTCTGGCTTCAACCTCAGGCCACCCTGTGGAAGAGTTTCTGTCCACAGTGGTGGCCTGGCTGCAAAGTATTGTGTTTTATGCCTCGGAGGTATGCAGAGATGACACTCACCAGGTTGTGTGCGTGAACAAGAGCTTTCTTACAGTGCTCCAAAATGTCATGTTTCACTGCTCCATTTCAGTTTCTCTAACCACAGCCCCAGGGTTGACACACAGCACACAGTGAGCAGTTGATAGAGACACATAATCAAACACTGAACAATTAAACACATCTTTTCCCCCTTGTAAAACTAAAGCACCTAATTTTAAATTAAGCCATCCTAATCAAGTGTATGGACATTGAGTCATTTCTTAGATTCCAGAGTGTCCAGAATCCAGGGAAGGTCAGGGATAGGTTAGAGGTTGGAGTAATCAAATACCAAAGATGTCATGAAACAAAAGGCAAAGGGAGCGGTAACATAGTAGTAAAGAAACAAAGCATTGTCCCAGAGTAGATGTTAATAGCAGAACAATTCCTTGATCTGTGTTGGTCTTGATAGAGGTGATGCAATCTTGTGGTCATGTTTTGGCCATTTGATACAAATCTAATCACCAACTTCAAATTATAGTTACCTTGTGCATGTTCTCTTGTCAAAGCACGCTTTTGCTTTCCCTCGTCACTTTGCGATTTCTTCTGCTTTTGCTCTGACATTCTCATTGGATAGTGGTTACGGCTTAAGAATGGTCAGCAGCATGTGAAAGTTATGACTAATCATAAGTTTGGACGCTGTCTTTCCAGTCAGAGATGGGATGGATCGATGTATGCCAAGTAAAATATGAATGGATTGTTCAAATATTTTCCCTTCCAACATGCTAGCCCTCAGACTGTCCTTTATCACCGTGTTGAATTGTTTGATGCCACTATTCGATTGTGGTTTGTATTGCAATGTCAGATGGTGGTGAATTCTATAGTTTACTAGGGAACTCCGTGAACTGACTGAAAACAAACTGTGGTCCATTATCTGTAGTGAAAGTCTCCGGCAAACCCCATTTTATAAACAACTTGTCTAAAATATCAATGACTGAAGTGGTGGTTATGGAATTTGTTGTCGCAATTTCCAGCCATTTTCTGTACAAATCATGGACAACAAGCAAAAAACATTGATTGCTAGGGGCTGTTTGCACTTCTCCAAAAGTATCTACTTTGGAGTTGTTGCCATAGTTTTATTGGTCATGTGGTTGGGTATATAGGTGTGGATATGGTTCAATAGATTTTTCATTGAGCGTACAAGCTCCACAGTTTCTAATGAACTCTTCTATGCAAGATCTATTGTTGGCCACCAGCCTGCTTCACAGGATCATTGTTTCATCATAACAACACCCAGATATCCTTCATGGGCAAGATACAATGGACATTGCTGTAGCGCTTTTGAGGTAACCCTTTGAGCTCTGCTTGCAACACAGTTCATAAGAACCATAAAAGGTTTACAGCACAGAAAGAGGCCACTTGGCCCGTCATGCCTGTGCCAGTCGAAAAATGAGCCAACCAGCCTCACCCCACTTTCCAGCATTTGGTCCATAGACCTGCAAATTATGGCACTTGAGGTGCATATCCTGATGCCTTTTAAATGAGTTCATAGTTTCTGCCTCCACTATCCTTTCAGGCAGTGAGTTCTAGACCCCTACTACTCTCTAGGTGAAAAGAAATTCCTCATCTCCCCTCTAATCTTTCTACCAATTACTTTAAATCTATGCCCCCTAGTCACTGACCTCTCTGCCATGTTAAAAAAGCCCTAAGCAACCATTCTATCCAGGCCCCTCACAATTTTGTACATCTCACAACCCCAGCCTATCCAATCTTTCCTCATAGCTGCATTTTTCCAGGCCTGACAACATCCTCATAAATCTCCTCTGTGCCCTCTCTAGTGCAATTACAACCTTTTTGTAATAAGGTGACCAAAACTGTACACAGTACTCAAATTGTGGCCTAATGATTGTACAGTTCCAGCATACTCTCTACTCTTAAATCCTATACCTTGGATAATAAAAAAGAGGATTCCATATGCCTTCTTAACTACTTTATAGATCTTTTCTGCTCCATACAAGGATCTGTAGACATTCACTCCAAGGTCACAGAATCACAGTGCAGAAGAGGCCCTTCGGCCTATCAAGTCGGCACCAACACGTGAGAAACACCTGACCTACCTACCTAATCCCATTTACCAGCACTTGGCCCATAGCCTTGAATGTTATGACGTGCCAAGTGCTCATCCAGGTACTTTTCAAAGGATGTGAGGCAACCTCCCAGGCAGTGCATTCCAGACCGTCACCACCCACTCGGTAAAAACGTTTTTCCTCGCATCCCCCCTAAACCTCTTACCCCTCACCTTGAACTTATTCCCCTTGTGACTGACCCTTCAACTTCACTTCCTTCACTTCCTCTACACCTCTCAGTATTCTCCCATTAATTGTGTATTCCTTTGCCTTGTTTGACTCCCCAAATGCATCACCTCACACTTCTCCGGGTTGAATTCCATTTGCCAATTTTCTGCTCACCTGACCAGTCCATTGATGCCTTACTTCAGTCTACAGCAATCCTCCTCGCTATTAACCAAGCGGCCAATTTGTGTTGTCTGCAAACTTCTTGATCATGCCCTCTACACTTACTTCCAAATCATTAATATATACCACAAAAAGCAGGGGGCCTAGTACTGAGCCCGATGGAACCCCGCTGGAAACAGCCTTCTAGCCGCAAAAAAAAACAATTATTCTTTGTTTCCTGCCACTGAGCCAATTTTATATCCAGCTTTCTACATTCCCCTGGATCCCATGGATGTCAGTTGCCAGCAAACAATGTGATCTCATTGTGTTCTCTGTAGTACAGAGCAGTTTTCCTCTATTTCATGTGGCCATGGTTTTTAGACACTGGCTTACTCTCTGCAGTACACTGTCGCTGATTCTGCCTCCAACTCTTGTCACATAACAAGATTCGCGGTCATGTATGAAATGATTGTGAATATGTAGTCTTCAATGTCACAAGTCACTTCACTATCACTAATGCTGCCTGGAGCAGTAGTATGGCTAAAGCATGTCAGCTATACAGTTGCGTGAACCTGCTACATACTCGACCTCAAAGGTGTACTGAAGAAGACAATTTGGCCATCTGTCAATACGTAGTCATCAATGACCAGATGCTGGCATGGCTAACTATGACTCAATTCTTCTGAGCAGCATCAGAACTGCTTTGTTTGATGCAGATCAGACAGAAAACCATCAACTTACCTGGATACAATTTTTCTGGCCAAACTTCCAATCCTTGATGCAGAAGAACTTGATCAGTGCAGGAATCCATGGAGAGAGCAGCAAAGAGAATTAGTGCAGAATCTAATGCCCCTTTTCATGGCACCAGCTGCCGTATTCTGGTAAGTATTTAAAGGCCCCATGCTTTTCAGTGTGTTAGTGAATGAGTGTATGAGTAAATTGAGTTAATGAATGAGTGAAAGGGTGAGTGCGCAAGTGGGTAGGTGGCAGATCGATGAGGTGGTAGGGTGGCAGTGGGGCAGGTGAGTGAGGGGTAGGGTGGCAGGTGGGTAGCGTGGCAGTGGGCCAGGTGGGAGAGGTGGCAGGTGGCTGAGTTGGTCGGGTGGTGTGTGGGCAGGGCGGCAGGTTAATAGGGTAGGAGGTTGGCAGGTGGGTAGGGTAGCAGGTGGGTGAGGTGGGTAGGTGGGTGAGTAGGTAAGTAGGTGAGTGGCTAAATGGGTCGGGGAGTAGTTAGGTCAGTTCGGGGGGCGTGGTCAGGTGGAGGGGGCTAGTCAGGTCAGGTCTGAGTTGGGGGGCCGGGAGGGTGTAGTCGTGTTCAGGGTAGCTGTGGGGTTAGGGGAATAGTTAAGGGGTCGAGTGGGGAGTCAGGGGTTCAGTGTGAGTGATTGGGGCAGTCAGTTGTATAGTTACCGAAGAGTTAGACTAGGATGTTTCTAGCATTTCCTGGGTAACTATCCAGGTAAGTACATTGGAACTGTCCGAAGTCTCTGACACTAACTCAAAGTCAGAGACTTATTTGGAGGGTCCCGGGGAGCAGTGGAATTGCTCATCAGAGACTTAAACTTGGCAGACAAATCCCACCCAGTCATTGCGTTGGGATTTCTGTGGGGTCCCGACACGGTGTTGTACATCCGGTGTCTAACGATCCGGAGACTGGAAGGTCTTGGCCAATGTAATCAGCACATGGCAATCAGTGCAAAGAGTGAACTTTCTATCATAGAGATACATGCATCAATGTTCATAAGCATAGATGCAGGCTAGTGCTTCCCACTCTCCAGTAGAGTATTTGCATTCAGTTTCCAAAAACAGGTGTAACACGTAGGGGACTGGTTATTCGCATTCTTCAATGTACTGTGAGACTAAGACCCAATCGCATTTCCTGATGCATCTATTGTGACATGTATTTCCGCATATGGATTGAAATGCATTCAGACCGGTGAAATTTCCATCTTTGCCTTTGATGTATCAAATGCTGTTTGCTGTGCAATTGTTCATTCCCATTGAGCATCTTTGCGCAATAACTTTCGCAAAGGCTCCATGATCTCTGCACGCTTAGGAATGAATTTGCGGTAAAAGTTGGTAGTACCAAGGAACGGTGCCAACTCTTTCATGTTAGGTAAGGTCAGAACTGCAGAAGTGACTTTAACGTTGTCATGTGTAGACTTTACTCCAGTTGCTGTCACTCCACACCCTAAAAAGTCAATCTCAGAGGCCACGAACATGCAATTGTCCTTGTTGAGCATCAAATTGTGTTGTGCAAGTCAATTGAGCACCATTAGTAACCATTGATCATGTTCTGCTTTGTCCCTTCCATGGACAACGACATTGTTGAGTAGGTTATGCATATCCTCAATGTCTGACAAGACTGAAGGAATTATCTTTTGAAATATGCTAGATACTGAACTTAGTCCATAGGGCATTCTGTGGTACTAAAACACACTTCCACGAGGAACAAAAGCTGGAAAATATCAGCTTTGCTCTGCTAGTGTTACCTGAAGATAGTTCCTTCACATGTCGAGCTTCGTGAATACTGTGGAGTCATGAGATGATGTCAATAATTCTTGAATCATAGGAAGCGAATACTTTATCTTGAAATCTGGAATGATAGCTTTTTTGATCACCTTAAGGTCAACACACAGTTTAGGTTCGCCATTTTTGCATTGTGCAATGATTAGGTTCGATATGAATTGATTCGCTCAATGATACCATCTGCTTCAAGCCATTTCAGCTCCTGTGACACATCGACACAGATTGCAAACGGCAACTGTCTCAGGTTTTGTGAAACTGACTGAATTGACATTTTGACATGAAGAGCATGACAGTACCTCTTAAACTCCCCAAATTCGACTGACAGCACACAGTTAGCAGTGAACAGACACATTCACAATCGAACACTGAACAATTGAACACTGCAATAAGGGAGGATACTGTTGTACATAGTCTGTGTTATCAATCATGTTGATGTGTGCTCTGCTCGGGTCTTCAAGTTAGAAGCCAAGCTTATCAAACTGGTTTACCCCTATAAGGCTTCTGCCTTTAGCTACATAGGACATTAACTTGTCTAGATTGACATTTTTGTAGAGCATTGGAATTGTGGTCATTCCCAAAATCGAAATAATCAGGTCATCATAAGCTTGAAGAGTGTCTGACGCAGGAGTGAGAGAAAGTTTTGAAAAATAACAATGGTAGTTTGTCATTCAATATAGATACTTATGTGCCAACGTCGATGAGGGGCAACACTAAAATGCTCCTTATCTCTATTGGCAATCCTTAAAATGACCTGGTGTTTTACTGTCCATGATGTTATACACATGCTGCACTTTACTCTCAAGAATAGATTCCTCCACATGTCGAACTGATAAAGTCTTCTTCTTTGATCACCTTTGCGAAGCAATTCGTCTTTGAACATGAGTTACTCTTGTTCCCTTGAGCTGAACATGGTGCAAATCAATGGATACCTCCTCAATTTGGACACTTTTTTGAGGGTATCTGACCAGGATGGGACAAGTGTGTATGAGTCTGCTTTGTCCATAACCCTTGCATTTGAGCTGTTTGGGCAAGTTGTGTCTATGATCCTAGGTCTGAGAGTGCATTTTTGTATAACATCGTTGAATCTAATATGGGAGATTCAATTGGACAGCCAAGGTCATGGCTTCTTCCAAAGTTAAGTCATCATCCTACCTAAGGAGCTGTGCCCTAATTCATGAAATTTAAGTTTTTGCAACAAGTTGGTCACAACTTAGTTCATTAGTGTGCCAAATGTATTTGTAGAAGCCAACTAATGCAACGCTGCCACATATTGTTTTATGAGCTTACCATTTCCCTGGCACCTCTGATGTATGTATATCAATCAATCATCACACTTTTCTTTGGCCCGAAGTTTTTCTGGAGAGCACTTACCACTGTATCAAATGTAAAAGTGACTTCTTGAGCTACTCAAATATTCACTGACCTTCTGCTCCAAGGCAATTGCCTTCTTTTGGGTCAATATTACCTGCATACCCATAACCATGTCCATACTCATTGTGACCAAATAGGTCTTGAACCTCAAAATCCTTCAATCCTATGGCATAGGTGAATCTAGTGGTGAAGAAAGGAAAGATACTAGAGCTGGTAAGTTTAAACTATTCTCCTTGTCACCAGTTATTGTGTTTTGTGCCTCGGAGGTATGCAGAAATGATACTCACCGGGTTCTTTGTGTAAAAAGGAACTTTATTCCAGTGCTTCAAAATGTCGGCAGCCTCATGCTTCACTATTCAGTTTCAGTTCCTCTAACCACGTCCCCAGGTTTGACTGACAGCACACAGTTAGCAGTCGACAAGACACATACACAATTGAACTCTGAGCAATTGAACACAACACAAAGGCCATTTTTTATTTTAAATGTGAAGAAGTTGGAGAATGGATGTCCATTTGGGGCAGCCTGTCCCTCATTTCCCTGGAAGAGCATCCTGCTGCTGCTTCCAAGCTGGTGGGCCTCCTATTGGCTCTCCAGCTTTGGCAGCCCACCCATCATCCTCAATTGGATGGCGATGCCATGCTGTTGCCACAAATTGGCCAAATCGGGGAAAATCACAAGGAAGCGAGTGTTTCCCTCAGAGTAGGGGCTTCTGACCCCCATTTCAGCATGATGGTGGGGTCCTGACGCCTGTAGGGAAAGTATGCCCCTTGCTGTGACCTTAAAAAGAAGTCCAAGTAAAATGTTCTGTTTTATTGATTTCACAAAGTTTGATAAGATGAAGTTTAACGATTAAACTCATAAAATGTATGAGTATTATGGACTTAACAAGTTGGTTTCCATGCAAGGATCTGCAGCTGGCTTGCAGCAATCCTTTTTGAAATAAATCCAAAGTCTAACAAGAGAAAATAAGTGATGCCTGGTGAAAAACCTATCAAGCGTTTATTACTGATTTCAGTGACAAGAGCATTCATGGATGCATGAACAGATGGGAAGTGTTGAACTGCAAATCGCATTACTTCTAGTAAAATGTGCAGAGCATTAGACACAATTAGCTGTGAATTTAAGATTAAAAAGGTACAGAGTTTGGATTTTCTACATCTGAATGCTGAGAGTCCATAGGACGGTCCCACGGTTGGTTAGACAAAACATTTATTTTCTCTTATTTACCAATGATTGATACATAATGGGCCCACAAAAGACAACCAGGGATCAAATGTGTGTTGGCCCAGCATCGCTGTAGGGCCAGAGATCTGGCAGACACTCACCATGAAGTGGCAAACTTGATTTCATCTCTCAGTTATGTCCCTTAAATGAACTGCAACTGGGCAGAACTTGGTGGTGCAGTGAAAATGGAACTCTGCACAGACAGGCAGCACTTCTTGTGCTTCAGTGCTTCCAATTAGTTCAAAACCAGTAAATGTTCAGTTTGCCTACCTTAATCTTAAAGCAGGTAACATTAACTTCACCTTTGCTTAGTCTCAGGGGACATGCCGTTTTAGCGTACAGCATATAAAGAAGAAACAAAGCTCTTATATTTATGGATGGCTGTTCAAATGCATCTTCTTTAGAGTTTTCACTGACATAAAGTAATCTAAACTGGGTCAATTCCAAGTTTGGGATTTTTGGATGTTAGGTCTGTTTGACAATGCATTATTCCAATTCCAGATATTTCATTACAGCAGCAGAAAACTGAGCTCTTAAACAAATCTCAGCAAACTTAATTTCGAATTTCAAACTCCATGAGGGATCCATTCTCTCAACAGAGGGTGTTTTGGTGGCCCAGTGAAAATGGAACTCCGCACAGATACTTGCAACACCTTTTGCATTTCAGTGTTGCAATGGTCCCAGGACCCACTGTCCTAACTTGCAAACGTGTCAGTTGCTCAAAAGGAAAATAAAGCTATCACCACAGAAAAGTTAGTATTGATATAATAGTAATAATGGAGCTGAATCAATGATGTTGAGGTCACAGTGTACGACCCTTATGTTGGGAGCACACCTCACTGCACCAGTGATTTGTGAGGACCTGATATGTGTGCAGCTTGTTTTCAGGAAGCTCTGGCCTTTCAGAAACCTAATTTTAGCTTCTTTAGTGCTGCATAATATACATAATGCTTCTGCTCTGGCCTTCAGGAAACAGATTAGGATTTTGCATGCAATTCAACATTATGTTTAAAAGCTATATTTTCTTTTTATTTTCACAGAGCTGTATCTGCGTTATCTTTGTCGCATTACTTGCCACTATTGTGCACAGCTGCATTTTTGCATTGCAAGATTTTGATTTTGTATTGTTTCTAACACCCACGCCTGTCACCTTAGCTGGTCTTTGATGGGCCTATTATGAAAATTAATCTCCACACTACAGGTTAGATTTTAAACCTCCTCACCTAGCATGAATAGGAGGAGCTAAAACCATGCTGTGTACACGTAGTAGCCTGAGGCCACACATTTGCTAACCCAAAACTTTGGGCTGAATTCTGCCAGCCCATTGGAGACTGGCTGGCAGGCGGGAGGGCTGGCAATATGATGGGAAGGGCTTTGGGAGAGAGCTCAACATCTTCCCACCATGGCATATTGCCAGCGGCGGGAACTTTGGCAGCGCATTTTGGCCATGTCAGCAGGGCATGGAGACCACCAGGTAAACCACCTAGGGAGGCTGCCCAGTAAAACTTAGCATCCTCTCTGCAGGCCTGAGGGATGGTTCCCTCCTGTTTGGGCACCCTGTGCCTCACTGAGGGCCCCCCCACCCCGCCCCCAGCAAGACGAGCCTCTCCTGCAAAGAAAATCCTGCCTAACCTCATGTCCCCTTCCTTTCACTGGGGCTTGCCTGCTTGCTCCCGGGGATCCCCAATCTCACTCACCTCTCTTCCATGCCTGCTCCAGTGTCACTGATCCAAGGTCTGCTGCTATCCCAGCAGTGGCCACCACTCCCAGTGACACTGCTGAGTTGCAGAGCTGTCACCCATCTGATTGGCTGGCAACTCTTGGAATAGGGGCATCCTGCCTCAGGGGATTGGGAGAGTGGTGGGGGTGGGGATGGAAGATACAGCCTTAGGCAACTAATTGTCTGAACCATACAAAATAGCATTGTGATTAAAGCAAAATTCTGCAGATGCTGGAAATCTGAAACAAAAACAGAAAATGCTGGAAAAACTCAGCAGACCTAACAGCATTTGTGGAGAGAAAAAAGAGTTAGCGTTTTGAGTCCTTATGACCTTTCTCCAGAGCTAAAGGGAAGTAAAAATGAACTGCTTAAGGTGGGGTGGAGCAGGTGAAGCTGGATAGAAGGCCAGCAATAGGTGGGAGCAAAGGAGAGATTGACAAAGATGCTGTGAACAAAAGGACAAAGTGGGTGTTAATGATAGTGGTAAGAGCTAAAGGAGGTGCTGATAGTGGCATTAAGATAAGAAAGCAGAAAGTGATAATAGCAGTGCAAGTGTAAGCACTCTGAAAAGAACAACACGAACACGTGATTGATGGCCCTTGTGGGGGTGGGGTGGGGGGAGGGGACAATGGTGGGGAAAAAGGATCGAAAATAGGGTAAAAGGTGGGGATAAAACAATGAATAAATGAATAAAAATGAAAATAAATAAAAATAAAAAATAAGTGGATACAAGATGAAAAATTAAAATTAAAAAATAAAATGTTTTTAATAGCACCTCCTTTAGCCCTTACCACTACCTTTAAATCCCACTTTGTCATTTTGTTCATGACATCTTTGTCAATCTCTCCTTTGCCCCCACCTATCACTGGCCTTCTATCCAGCTTCACCTGCTCCTCCCCCCTTAAACAGTATAAATTTCATCACATTTTTACTTCTCTTTAGCTCTGGAGAAGGGTCATACAGACTCAAAACGCTAACCCTGTTTTTCTCTCCACAGATGCTGTTAGGCCTGCTGAGTTTTTCCAGCATTTTCTGTTTTTGTTTCAAAATAGCATTGTGGCTACCAGGGCCAGTGGCTCTGCATTAAAGTTCGGCTATGAACTTTGTTTCTGTCTCCTCAGATGCTGCCTGACCTGCTGAGCGTTTCCTGCTTTTTTATTCAATACCTCACCCAATAAAGGAAAGCATTCCATATGCTTTCTTGACCACCTTGTTCACCTGTCCTGCCAGCTTCAAGGACCTGTGGACATGCACTCCAAGGTCTCTCACTTCCTCAACCCCTCTCAATAACTTCCATTTATTGAATATTCCCTTGCTTTGTTTGCCCTCCCTAAATGAATTACTTCACACTTTTCCAGATTGTATTCCATTTTCCACTTCTCCACCCACACAACCAAACCATTGATATATTTCTGGAGTTGACAGCTATTCTCTTCACTATCAACTACACAGCCAATTTTTGTGTCATCTGCAAATTTCCCAATCATGCCTCCCACATTTAAGTCTAAATCATAAATATATACAACAAACAGCAGGGACCCCAACACTGAGCCCTATGGAACACCACTGGAAACCGTGTCCTGTCACTGAGCCAATTTTGGATCCAACCAGTCACCTTCCCCTGTATCCCATGAGATCTCACTTTCCTGACCAGTCTGCCATGCGGGACCTTGTCAAATGCCTTTCTGAAATCCATGTAGGCAACATCCACTGCACTACCCTCATCAATCCTCCTTGTTACTTCCTCAAAAATTTCCATCATATTAGCTAGACACGATCTTCCCCTAACAAAACCATGCTAACTACCCCTGATCAATTTGTGTCTTTCTAAGTGACAGTTTATCCTGCCTGTCAGAATTGTTTCCAATAATTTTCCCACCACCGAAGTCAGACTGACTGGTCTATAATTTTCTGGCCTAAATCTCACACCCTTTTTAAATATTGGAATATTAAAGGGTGTGGGGGCAAGCAAAATAGAATGTGGTAAGATGTAGGGATAATCATTGATGCAGACCGAATAATTTGATTCTCCACTGTATTACCCCAATTAATAAGCATCTTGGGTCAATTTCTCAAAGCACTTTACAGTCAATGAAGTACTTTTGAAGTGTAGTCATTGTTGTAATCTAGGAAATGCAGCAGTCAATTTGCACACAGCAAGCTCCCACAAACAGCCATGTGATAATGACCAGATAATCCATTTTTGTGATGCTGATTGAGGGAGAAATATTGCCCAGGACACCACCTCATGCCCCACACCCACCCCCATGGCCCCTCATACCCCTATGCCAACTTAGTGCCAACTCATGCCAATCCATAGCCCCCAGGCCATTACCCTTTGCCCTTACACATAGCATGCCAACTCACCCAGTATTGCCCTTGCTCTTCTTCAAAATAGTGCCATGGGTCCACCTGAGGGGGCAGGCATGGCCTTGGTTTAATGTCTTATCCAAAAGGCAGCACTCCCTCACTAATGGACTGGAATATCAGCTTTGAGTTTTGTCCTCAAGTGCTGGAGCAGGACTTGAACTCACACTCTCCTGATATAGAGGCAAGAGTGCTACCAATGGGGCCACAGCTGACACACAAATAGCAAATGTATATCGATTGAATAAAACAAAGGGATCATTGCTCGACTATTTTTTTTGTCTTTTTAATTTTATGAAATGAATTAGTAATGGTATGGTATTATTCAAGTGTATATACACCATGGAAATATTACAGTGAATAAACATGAAGAAACATAGCTCAGATCAGAAAAAGGAAGTGTTCATATTAATTTTGTTAATACTCTGCCTGAAGACAATGGGTATAAATGTGTGAATAAATAAATTACAAATCATGAAACATTGGTATATCACATTAAACTTGCAATGAAACACTAATGATGCTGTGCCACTGTTTTGGATGCAGCTGTGCAAACAAAGCAATGTGAAGTCACTCATTAGAGTTAAAGTAGACATGGGACTGAATTTTTCAGAGACCTGGATTTTCACTCCCAGATCAGGTGTGCAGATTCGGGACATTTCCTGACTCTGCAAACAAGACCTGGGAAGGTCAGATTTTCATTCCGGAGTGGTGAGGTTCCCTGGGACAGGCCAGGCAACCCAGAAACGAGTGTGGAGGATGCTGGGTGCGGAGGCAGGCTGGGCAGAAGGCCTGCCTCGGTGTTCCAGCATTGTATTGAAGTTTTTTCTAAAAAGAGAAACATAAAACAGCAATCCAGCCCTCGCCCCTCACAACCCCTCACTCCCATACTCCATATGCCCCACCCATGCCCCCCACACACTCCCATGGCCCCTCATACCCTCCATGCCAACTAAGTGCCAACTCATGCAATCCATGCACCCCCACCCACCACCCTTTGCCCTTACACCTACTATGCCAACTCACACAATATCCACCATGGGCAGACCTCAGGATCCACAGCTTACCTTTCACATAGCTTGGTATCATCAGCATAGGGGCTCTTTGGGGGATGCACCTTGGTATGGGGGTATGAGGGGCCATTGGATGTGGGGGACATACCTTGGCATGGCTGGGATGAGGGGTCATAGGGGTTGTTTGCAGGGCATATCTTGGCATAGGAGAGAGCTTGAGAGGGCCTTGATAACTTACCTTTCAATAGGTTTCCTAATGCAAGCTATGGTTCACAATGCCTCTATGATGCCATGAACCAAAGCACTTTGGAAATCTGGCCTGACTCAATGAAAATTGCGGAGAACTGGGATATGCCTATCCCGGCAATGTAGCCAGCCAGGTCGGAAGTGCAGGATGCAGGCTGGTGACCCAAACCAGCCCGCACCCTTAAAATGCACAGTTAAAAATCAGAAAATCCAGGAATGGGGTCAGGAATCCCGGAAACATATTTAAAGGACTCCCAACTATCCCTGACATGGTAAAAATCTAGCCCATAGTTATTCCCAACATGGATCACAGCACAACTTATTTGAATTTATTTAATGGAATTAATAAAAAAGTCACATTTTTCATTGTGTGTTTTTATTTTTCTTATTACAGCAGTGAAACAGCATTTACCTGGCCTGGCCCAATTTATGGTTGATTCTGTTTGAAAATGTTATTCAAAGTTCATTCCTATCTTGGTTTAACTTTTTCAGAGCCATTCTTCAACATCTCTGCTATCATTATTCTTCCTTCCGAACCTCAGCAGTGTGTATGCTCACTGAGGGCTGTCTAAAAATACAAAGCAAACAGCTAGCGTTACTTGTCACAAAGTAAATGGTGGCAGATTTGGATTCCCATATCTTCTGCATCAGTTTAGTTACTGTTTGATGCAGTCTTAATATTTATGGATCAATAAAACTGGCACAGGAGCTGTTCAATACTGGGGACATTCCTATTAGTTTTAAAGTAACATTCTTTCACTCATCTTTGGAAGGCTGCATTCTTTCTTAACTCTAGGTAGTTAATGACCCCAGATGAGAAACAAAGCAATTTAAAATATAAGAGTGCACACATAACGATTGTTATCCACTATCCATTATTTCACACAGGAGAGCATCGGCTGCGCGCCACCATTTTGCGTGGGCAGGCTAATTATGGCCCGCCCAGCGTGACTCACACCAGGAAGCGCTGTGCGGGTGGGGGGTTGGGAGGGAGAGTCAGGGCCTGCGCTCTTTCACAAAGTTTGATTCTTAAATTTATCTCCTTGAGGCAGCTCCATGCAATCAGCTCCCAAATTTTCAAGGTTTTGCTTAAAATTCATTCCTTCAGTGCCAGTGATCAGCCTTGCAGTTCTTTGCTACCATGACTTCCACAGCTTTGGTGTTTTCCCCTTGTCTGCTTCCATAACTAAATAAAGTACACAAGGCAAAGTCTGGCCATGAAGTCGCATTCCTCAATCTTCAGTTGATGGCAAGTTTTCTAAAGCTGGAAAAGAGCTGACATGATGGTCTATCAATAGGAATTTATTTTAAACCTTTAAGCCTTTTACAGTACTTATTTTCTCCAGTATAACAAATCCAATGATGAAAGCATAAATAAATTTTAAATAAGGACATGTTGCCAAATAATGCCAGCAGTGTGTTGACATGTATGTTCTAAACTAAGATTCTGTCGATGACGATGCTGAACTCTTCTTCCGCAGCCTTCGTCTCCGTGCTCACTTCTTTGGGCAAGAGTCCTCGCCCCGTTCAATGGATCCTTTTACCCACCTCCAATATTCTCCCTCCACCTGGACCCCTCCCTCTGGATTCTTACCTTCTCTTGATCTTTTCATTGAGAACTGTCGGCGTGACATTAGTCGTCTCAATTTCTCTGCTCCTCTCACCCATTCTAACCTGTCTCTCTCTGAACTTACTGAACTCCATTCTCTCAGGTCCAACCCTAACATTGTCATCAAACCCACTGACAAGGGTGGTGCTGTTGTTGTCTGGCACACTGACCTCTACCTCGCGGAGGCTGAGCGTCAACTCGCAGACACTCTTCCTCTTACCTCTCCCTGGACCATGACCCCACCACTGAACATCAAGCCATTGTTTCCAGGACTGTCACTGACCTCATCTCCTCTGGAGATCTTCCTCCCACAGCTTCCAACCTGATAGTCGTCCAACCTCGGACGGCCCGCTTCTACCTCCTGCCCAAAATCCACAAACAGGACTATCCCGGCAGACCGATCGTGTCAGCCTATTCCTGCCCCACGGAACTAATTTCTCGTTATCTTGACTCCCTTCTCTCTCCCCTTGTCCAGTCCCTTCCCACCTACATCCGTGATTCCTCTGACACCTTACGTCACATCAACAATTTCCAGTTCCCTGGCCCCAACCGCCTCCTCTTCACCATGGACGTCCAATCCCTCTACACCTCCATCCCCCACCAGGATGGTCTGAGGGCTCTTAGCTTCTTCCTCGAACAGAGGCCCAAACAATCCCCATCCACCACTACTCTCCACCGTCTGGCTGAACTTGTTCTCACACTGAACAATTTCTCCTTTAACTCCTCTCACTTCCTCCAAATAAAAGGTGTGGCTATGGGTACCCGCATGGGCCCCAGCTATGCCTGTCTCTTTTTGGGGTATGTGGAACATTCCTTGTTCCAGTCCTACTCCGGCCCCCTCCCACAACTCTTTCTCCGGTACATCGATGATTACTTCAGTGCTGCTTCATGCTCTCGTCAGGACCTGGAAAAATTTATTAATTTTGCTTCAAATCTCCACCCCGCCATCATTTTCACATGGTCCATCTCTGACACTTCCCTTCCCTTCCTTGACCTCTCTGTCTCAATTTCTGGTGATAGACTGTCCACCAATATCCATTACAAGCCTACCGACTCCCACAGCTACCTCGACTACAGCTCCTCACACCCCGCTTCCTGTAAGGACTCCATCCCATTCTCTCAGTTCCTTCGCCTCCATCGCATCTGTTCTGATGATGCTACCTTCAAAAACAGTTCCTCCGACATGTCCTGCTTCTTCCTTAACTGAGGTTTTCCACCCACGGTAGTTGACAGGGCCCTCAACCATGTCCGGCCCATCTCCCGCGCATCCGCCCTCACGCCTTCTCCTCCCTCCCAGAAACATGATAGGGTCCCCCTTGTCCTCACTAATCACCCCACCAGCCGTCTCATTCAAAGGATCATCCTCCGCCATTTCCGCCAACTCCAGAATGATGCCACCACCAAACACATCTTCCCTTCACCCCACCCGGCAGCATCCCGTAGGGATCGTTCCCTCCAGGACACCCTGGTCCACTCCTCCATCACCCCCTACTCCTCAAACCCCACCTACGGCACCTCCCCATGCATACGCAAAAGATGCAACACCTGCCCCTTCACTTCCTCTCTCCTCACAGTCCAAAGGCCCAAACACTCCTTTCAAGTGAAGCAGCATTTCACTTGCATTTCCCCCAACTTAGTCTACTGCATTCGTTGCTCCCAATGCGGTTTCCTCTACATTGGAGAGACCAAACGCAGACTGGGCGACCGCTTTGCAGAACACCATTGGTCTGTCCACAAGAATGACCCAGACCTCCCTGTCGCTTGCCATTTTAACACTCCGCCCTGCTCTCTTGCCCACATGTCTGTCCTTGGCTTGCTGCATTGTTCCAGTGAAGCTCAACGCAAACTGGAGGAACAGCACCTCATCTTCCGACTAGACACTTTACAGCCTTCCGGACTGAATATTGAATTCAGCAACTTTAGATCTTGAACTCCCTCCTCCATCCCCACCCCCTTTCTGTTTCTTCCCCCTCCCTTTTGTTTTTTCCAATAATTTATATAGAGTTTTCTTTTCCCACCTATTTTCATTATTTTTAAATCTATACCTTTTATGCCCTTTTAGTCTTATTTCACCCCACCCCCACTAGAGCTGTACCTTGCATGTCCTGCCATCCATTCTTAATTAGCACATTCTTTTAGATAATATCACCACCTTCAACACCTCTTTGTTCTTTTGTCTGTGACATCTTTTGATTATCTGCTCCTATCACTGCTTGTTTGTCCCTACAACCACCACCACCCTCCCCCCACCCCCACACCTTAAACCAGCTTATATTTCACCCCTCTCCTATTTTTACTTAGTTCTGTTGAAGGGTCATGAGGACTCGAAATGTCAACTTTGTTCTTCTCCGCCGATGCTGCCAGACCTGCTGAGTTTTTCCAGGTATTTCTGTTTTTGTTTTGGATTTCCAGCATCCGCAGCTTTTTGTTTTTATTCTGTCTTAGTCATTAAATATCATGTTTGTTTTAGTATCCAACCTGTTGGTTTTCAAATAAATTATTGACAGGCTATACTAGGCATAAGTGTCATTATAGCTTTTGACAAGATTTCACACCTGTGACTGATGGATAGGATGAGAAATCAAGGGACAGGAGATAATGTATGGCACTGGATACAAAATTGCCTTCAAAACAGAAAACTAAGGGTAGTCATCAATGTGACAATCAAGGTATTCCCATGAAGGAGAAAGGTAGGGCAAACAACTCTAGAGCTCCCTCGATGACAAAAGAGATAGTGATTGAGGTGAAGAAGGAAAGGTCTGCTTATGACAGATGTCAAGTAGGTAATACAACGGAGAGCTAGGCTGAATATAGAAGGTTTAGAGGGGAAGTGGAAAAGCAAATAAGAAATGCAAAGAGAGAGAAAGAAAAGAGACTGGCAGCTAATATAACAGGGAATCCCAAAGTCTTCCATAGGCATATCAATAGTAAAAAGATGGTAAAAGGAAGGAGTAGTGCTGATTAGGGCTCAAAAAGGTGAATTACACATGAATAGTTGAGGTATTAAATTAATTCTTTGTATTGGTCTTTACCAAGGAAGAAGATGCTTGCCAGGCCATGATGAAAGAGGAGGTCATTAATATACTAGAAGGATTAAAAATTGGTAAGGAGGAGGTATTAGATAGGCTGTCCATACTAAAGTTAACAAGGCACCAGGACTGGACAAGATGCATTCAAGGATATTGAGGGAAGTGAGAGTGGAAATTGCAGAGGCTTTGGCCATAATTTTTCAGTCTTCCTTAGACTCAGGAGTGGTGCCAGAGGACTGGAGAATTTCAAATGTTGCAACCTTGTTCGAAAAGGTTGTAAAGATAAACCCTGCAACTATAGGCCGGTTAGTTCAGTGGCGTGGAAACTTCGAGAAATAATAATTCAGGACAAAAGTAATAGTCACATGGACAAATGTGGATTAATTAAGAAAAGCCAGCACAAATTTGTTAAGGGAAAATCATGTTTAACAAACTTGCTGGAGGTTTTTGAAGAGGTAATAGAAAGGGTCAATTAAGGCAATGCTGTTGATGTGTTGTACATGGACTTCCAAAAGGCATTTGATACAATGCCACACAACAGACTTGTGAGCAAAGTTATAGCTGATGGAATAAAAGGGACAGTAACAACATGGATACGAATTTGGTTGAGTGACAGGAGACAGAGTAGTGGTTAATGGATGTTTTTCAGCCTGGAGGAAAGTTTGTAGTGAAGTTCCCTAGGGGTCAGTGTTGTAACCCTATCTCTTCCTGATATATATAAATGATGTAGACCTTGGTGTACAGGCATAATTTCAAAATTTGCAAATGGCACGAAACTTGGAAGCATTGTGAACTGTGAGGAGGATGGTGTGGAACTTTCATAGGATGTAGGTAGACTTGTGGGATTGGAAGACAAGCCCAAGAATTCTGCCCTTGGCATGCGGGCTCATTGGGGGCAGGTGGAGACGGTCGGGAGCCGACTGCCGCCTGCGATCGGGCTCGGAAGGCAATTTCACTCTGGTGGGCCAATTAAGGACCGCCCAGTGTGAAACACGAGTGGCAGTGCTGAGCGCTGCCTGTGTGGGCGTGGGGAGGGGTACGAGCCAGGCAAGCGTGACCTTTGCGCATGCGCATGAGTGCGCACTACATAATCTCCCTGAGGCAGCTTTCTGCCTCAGGGAGGTGAGCTGATTTGAAAAAAAATTAAAGATTTCATAAATATTATGAAACATGTCCCCTCGTATGACTCTGTCACATGAGCAGGGACATGTTATTTATGAAAATTTAAAGATTTTATTTAATTTTTATTTGCTTTTGGAAACCTCATCCTGCCCGTGGATGAGGTTTCCAAAAAGTGCAAAGGCCACTTGGCCTTTTCACCTGTCTGCCAACCGTAAGGTTGAACAGGCAGCGAAAAATTTACTTCAATTACCTTTTAAATGGCCTTAATAGGCCTTTTAATTGTCAGCTGGCTCTGGCGCATGCCCACCGACCGAAATATCACGAGACTGTGCGATGAAGTTGGGGTGCACTCTCGACATCATTGCATGTCATTTTACACTTGGTCGGGTCGGGCGCGTGTCCGCCCGCCCAGCTAAAAATTTTACCCCTAGGCTTTATTAATAGGGACATAGGCCATATGTTGCCATATGGAATATTGCCATCGGCTTGAGGGGGTGGCCAACACACTGACGAGCAAAATGACACGAGATGACATCGGGCGTGCGTCCTGACATCATCGTGCGTCATTTAGATCTTTCATTCAGTGGGCATGCCAGAGGCGGCTGCACGCCCGCCAAACTGTCAAAGGCCTATTAAGGCCATTAGGGAAGTAATTTCGATAATTAACAGCGCTGCCCATCCAACCTTAAGATTGGCGGGCAGGCGAAGAGCCTAAGCAGCCTTTGCGTTTTTCAGGAAACCTCATCCACGGACGGGATGTGATTTCCTGAAGGTTTCATAAAATTATTAATTAATTTTTTCACAATTCATAAACATGTCCCAGCTCATGTGACACTGTCACATGAGGGAACTTGTCTAAATAATTTTTAACTTTATTATTTAAAAACTTTTATTATGTACTTAATCTCCCTGAGGCACGGAGCTGACTCTCACTTCTCCCGCTGCCTGCACAGGTAACGTGAGCGCTACTGGCCGTGCGTCACACTGGGCGGGCCTTAATTGGCCCGCCCACGTAAAATAGTGGCGCACAGCCAATTGCGGGCAGCAATCGGCTCCGCGCCCGACCTTGCCTGCTCCCGCTCCCGCCCAACCCACCCAACACAAGTAAGTTTTTGGCTTTAGAGTACGAGATCAAGGAGTCTATGTTGAACTTGTAAAAGACACTTGTTCAGCCTCAGCTGGAGTATTGCATCCAGTTCTGGGCACCACGCTTTAAGAAGGATGTGAAGCGTTAGAGAGTGGGATTCACGGGAATGGTTCCAGGGATGAGGAACTTCAGTTACATATATAGAATGGAGAAATTGGGATTGTTTTCCTTGGAGAAGGGAAGGCTGAGAGGAGATTTGATAGAGATATTCAAGACCATTAGGAGTCTGAACAGAGTAGATAGACATAAACTGTTTCCACTCATGAAAGGATTGAGAATGAAGGGGCACAGATTTACATTAATTGGCAAAAGAAGAAAAAGTGACATGAGGGAAGCTTTTACACGCAGTGAGTAGTTAAGGTCTGGAATGCACTGCCTGATAGTATGGTAGAGGCAGGTTCAACTGAAGCATTCAAAAGGGAATTAGACTGTCATCTGAAAAGGAAGAATCTGCAGGGTTATGCAGAGAAGGTGAGAGAAAGGTATTAGGTAAATTGATCATTCGGAGATCTGGTGCAGACACGATGGGCTAAATGGCCTCCTTCTGCTGTGTAACAATCCTGTGATTCTGTGTTTCTTAAAATCTCCAATTGGGAATCAGTTATGAGTGAACTGACCCAGGTGAGACATAGGGCATAATTTTACGTTCCCCCACTGGTGGGTTTGAAGGCAGAGGGGCCCTTAAAGTTCCTCAGATGGCCTTCCTACCAGTTTCCTGCCTGCCCCAGCCTCTCCGCAATTTTACAGTGGGAGCGGTAAGGCCTAAGCCCGTGCCCGAATTGAGGCCTTTAAGTGGACAATTAATGACTACTTAAAGACCATTTACCACCCAGCCTCAATTTTCAGGCAGGAGGGAGGAGTTCAGGAGCAGGGAGGAAGCCTGGAAAGTGACCCTGCTCAGGTTTCAGGTGGATGGCACCTCCATCAACAGCCTCCATTCAACATCAGGTAGCTTCCCTCCGAAGGTCTTCCCCCTGCAGATAGTCCCTCTGCCCCCAGCTTCGCCATCAACATCCCCAACCCCCTCTCCCCTTCCGCCCCGCAACCGTCCCCCTTCCAACACCTGAGACCTGCATACTTATCCGGTCCGGGACTCCAGGACTTAGCATCTGAGGGCTGCTTGTTGTCCCAGTCCTGTGCACTGCAGCTTCTGGCACTGCTGGGACTACAGAGCTGCCAGCCAATCAGACTGGGCAGCAGCTCTCTGAAGCAAATCTTCCTGCCACGTGAAGGATGGAAATCCTATCTCCAGCTAATTACAGCTCCTTGGAGCGTTAAATGGCTGCGGGGAAGCCAGTATTGGCAGGGATACGTTCTCTACCGACTCTTCTATTGGGAGCCATCCAAAAAGTCTTGGTCATAAAGCCATTTTCAGCAAAAACACACTAATACTTTCCTAACAACCAAAAGGAAACTACTATTGTTCTGTGAACAAAGTCTAACTTGAGGAAGAACAAAACA
Organism: Cetorhinus maximus; assembly: GCF_964194155.1. NCBI lineage: Eukaryota > Metazoa > Chordata > Chondrichthyes > Lamniformes > Cetorhinidae > Cetorhinus > Cetorhinus maximus. Next base: position 96,685,044 of record NC_135885.1, read on the forward strand.
AAAATAAAACAAGCCAAAAACATTTGAAAACTTACAAAGTTTGAGAATTGAATTAAACTTCTTTAACAACATTACAAAAGGTGAGATAAAACTTTTATACTCTATATTGCCAATAAAACCTGAGCATTGCTTATTCCTTCAGGGCACAGGTTGAGAAGAGAGAGAGAGAAAAATGGAGTTAATGATTCCTTTCAAAATATATTTTCTGTGTTGTAAGGTAGCCAATGTTCATCTTAGATGGCATTTAAGATATTTTAATCTGTGCAATTATCCAAAATGTATGCAATTTAAGTGAGAATTACCATTGTGAAAATTATAACTGCTGTGCACAGTATGTGGTCACGATGCCATCTGAAATAAATGGATTTTCAAGAGCTTTGTCATTTGAAAAAAAATTTATGTCTAGAGAGTTTCCCTTCCCCATATAAAGAGGCAATTGCATTTAAGACTGTGGATCCCACAATATAATGCAGCCACCACTTCTCTCTTTCAACACAAACTCACCAATCACTCGGGTAGGATTGGTGAGCTATGTCATGAGTTATTTTATTTGAAGATTACCGTAGTATATACACATTTCTGAGGAGTTCTTACTAGTATGTCTTTCTTGGTCAATATATGACCAACACATATGACATTCTATCCTGTCTGATGATATATCTAGATTACAGGCATACCAACTTCATGACATACTGCAATGCAGCACATGGCAGAGATTTAGTTCTGCAGTTGATAACTAAGATATCAACCCAGAGATATGATAGCCGTAACAATGAAACCAGAGATAAGTCACAGAGATGCCAGTTTTGAATGAAGAATTCTTGCCTGTCAGCTCATAACTATGTCAGCTAGAGTGTAAGGGGTACTGAGCAGTTATATTAGTGATACAAAACTCTAGAAAAAAACAAGGGGAAAGAAACAACACAGAAGTTCTGTGTAAATATGATACTCTGAGTATTGAAATTAATTCAAATCAATTAAAATCAGCTGAAGAAAAGTTAGTTAAGAAGATGCTGTTGACAGAAAATAAAGGGAGCTAATAGAGAGAAAGCAACAAAGCAAAGTAGCTATGTATCTCCTGTGACATTGCTCAAGGTTAATTTGAGGCATGAAACACAATATTCTACATATTTTACCTGTTTTGGGTTATACTGCCACATTGCTTCTGATCAAAGTCTTGCTGATGTCTCTTAAGGGCTTTGTTTGTCCATCAAGATGGGCATGAGGTCTGGCAGCACCCAAGGGAAAGCTTTTAGGATACAAATTAAACTGGCTTTGCTGCTGAAAAAGCATTTCGTCCTTGCTGATGAATCTCATATGTACATCTTAGAGGTGTCTGTGAGACTTAGATACATCAATAGGTTTTGGGAAACCCTTGGAAGAAAAATATGGTCAATTCCCATGTCTATGGTATTCTGCTTTTCTTGTTCTGTCTCTGTTCCTTTGTCATTTTCTCTATGATTTTTACTTTGTCATTCTTTGTGTCACACTCTGTAGTAATTATGGTTTTATTTAGTGTGTAATGTACCTTTAAGAATAATATTTGTTAAGGAAGATTGCATGATCTGTAGTAACCAATAGGAGAGTAGCACGGGCTACCTCAACAGTTAGTGTAGAGATAGTTGGAGTTGAAAGCTGCTGAATATATTGTAAATAAACTTAATGTTTCCACTTAAGAAGTGTCTGCAGTTCAACTCTTACTAATAGCACAACTCAGCCACCCTACAACAAACTGGCAATGAGGATAAAACAGAATTGAACAGAAGAAATCAAGTTAGAAAGAAATTGGCACTGTACTTCACCCAGTGATTGTAAGTAGCAAGTTCCTTTAGAATTGAAGAAGTTATCCTCTCTCAAAATGCCCCAGTTTTGGAGAATTGATCCTTTTGAACCAGCCACAGATGATTGGTCTCAATACATAGAACACCTCACGTTCTTTTTTCAAGCAAACAAGATTATGGTGGAAGAGAAGAGGTGAGTGATCCTCTTAAGTACTTGTGAGAGCAAAACCTACAGTCTGATTCAAAGTTTGATGGCACCCAGTGCTCCAAGATCAAAGAATTTTGATGAATTGGTGGAACTTGTGAAGAATCACTTTCAGCCCAAGCCCTCAGTCACAATGCAGACTTTTAGGTTTAATTCACAAAACAGAGCCTTGGGTGAGACAATTGCATGTGGCAAATTTGAAGCAGTTAATCAAACATTGTGAGTTCGGTATGACTCTGAATGACATGCTCAGGGATTGTTTAGTGTGTGGTGTGAAAGAGGACGCTATTGAGAAAAGATTATTGTCCGAAGTGAATCTGGATTTCAAGAATGTGCTAGAGATAGTGCTGGCCATGGAAAGTGCAGTAAGAGATTCAAAAGCAATACAGGGTGCACAAAATGGCACCGTCCTCCCCAGCGGGCAGGAAACCTTAAGAGAAAGTGGCATGAAAAAGCGAGACTCTGCCGAGAAGTGGGAAAATGCCCCCACTAGCCAAAGAAAAAGAAAAATAACTTAGCAGCGAGATTGAAGAATAATTTTAATAGAGGTGGAAACAATCAATCTTCTAGCGATTGGCAGTTTGAAAAAATTGAATGCTACTATTGTCACAGAAATGGACATATGATGAGGCAATGCAAGGAAAGATTCAAGCAGGCTTGTAAACAAAAGAAGGAGCCCAATGAAATCTACAATGTAGAAGAGCCTGAAACAATAAATTCTGACATTTACTCGTTGTTTAATCTGAAAGTTGGAAAGACAGAACCAATATTTATCACAGTGAAAGTAAATGGCAAACCAGTTAGAATGGAAGTGGACACAGGAGCTTCCACTACAGTAACTGGGGAACATTGCTTCAGATATCCGAATAATGGTGAACATCAATTAAGATTAGAACAAACAGACGTCAAGCTAAAAACATATACAGGCGAAGACATTCAAGTAAAAGGCATAAGCAGAGTAACTGTTCATTATGGAAGCCCATCAGCAAAGTTACCCCTGATGGTGGTAGCAGGTGAAGGGCCAAGCCTCCTCAGGTGAAATTGGTTAAAGGAGATTAAGTTAAAATGGTCTGAAAGTTTCCAGTTGACAGCAAGTGGGCTACCAGAGCTATTTAGAAAGTGCCACCATCTTTAAGAACAAATTGGGGAAAATCCAGGGCCTGCAGGGCCAAGACTCCTGTGGATCCGGAAGTAACCCCTCGCTTCATGAAGGCTAGACCGGTGCCATATGCCCTGCCAGAAAAAGTCAACACTGAGCTGAACAGGCTAGAGAAACTGGGTGTTATACAAGCTTCAGTTCTCAGAATGGACAGCACCCATAATCCCTAACCTTAAACCCAACCAAAGCGTCTGAATTTGTCGGGACTACAAACTGACGGTTAACAAAGAAGTCAAGCTGGACAGGCACCCCATTCCAAACACTGAAGACCTGTATGCCAAGCTGGCAGGAGGGGCAACATACACAAAGCTTGGCATGAGTCATGCTTATCAACAACGAGAATTGGACAATGCCTCCCAGGAATTTGTCACAATTAATACCCAAAAAGGGTTGTACCAATGTATACAATCGCCTTTTGGTGTCTCCTCACATTATGCCATCTTTCAGAGAACATTGGAAAGCTTACTTCAGGTACTGCCCCAGGTTGTAGTCAAGTCTATGGGTAGAATTTTCCTCCCTTCAGGAGGGTTGTGCAGGGTCAGGTGCGGGTGGCCGCAGACCTGATCGGTGCCCCCGATTGGGTCCATGCTGCCATTTTACGTGGGCAGGCCAATTAAGGCCTGTCCAGCATGACGCACATCCAGAAGCACTGAGTGCTCCCTGTGCGGGCGGGGTGGGGGTTTTCCTGAATCAGGGCCTGCGCTCTTTCGCTCATGCGCGTGAAAGAGCGCAAAACTATTCCTGAGGCACAGAGGTGCCTCAGGGAGATAAGTTTTAAGTTTTAAAAATTTTAACAAATAAAAAAGAATTTAAGACATGTCCCCTCATGTGACAATGTCACATGAGCTGGGACATGTCAATGAGATTTAATGAAAAAAATTACTTAATTTATAAACCCTTCATGAAACCTCATCCCGCCCGTGGATGAGATTCCATGAAAAATGCGAAGGCCACCTGAGCTCTTCGCCTACCCGTCAACCTTAAGGTTAGACGAGCAGCTTTCTCAATAGGCTTAGTTAGTTCATTAATTACCTTAACAGGCCTTTGACAGTTCGACAGGCACACAACCGAGTCGGCTGTGCGCCCACTGAACTGAAAATCTAAATGATGCACAGTAACATGCCCGATGTCACCCCGCATCATTTTACGCCTCGGCGAGCAGGCCCCACCCACACTCACTGAGCCGAAGATTCAGCCCTATAGTGCATTGGTGACAGGATTCGTTGAAAAAGAGCATTTGGCAAACTTAGAAGTCTTAAAACATTTCTTGCAAGCTGGAGTGCGTCTAAAAAAAAAGTGCACATTCCAAGCGAGGGAAGTAATCTATTTGGGTCACTGAGTAGATTCACAGAACCTCGACAGTTAAAGAGAAATTGAGAGCCATAAGAGAGGCACCTCTGGCAAAGAACGCCTCAGAGCTCAAATCGTTCCTAGGATTGATCAACTATTATGGGCGGTTCTTACCCAATTTGTCCACAGTGCTGGCCCCTGTGCATTCTCTGCTCAAAAAGAACCAACGTTGGTCTTGGGACGCGCCCCAGAAAAGTGAAACAATTGTTGCATTTGTCCAATCTATTCGTGTATTATGACTAGACGAAAGAATTGGTGCTGACATGTGAACATCTCTCTATGGGGTGGAAACAGTGCTATCTCATGGGATGGACAACGGCACCGAACGGCCAATAGGTTACGTATTAAGAACGCTCACCACAGCGGAAAAGGGATAATCACAGATAGAAAAAGAAGGCCTATCCATCATCTTTGGTGTCAAGAAATTTCACCAATACGTACATGGCTGCCATTTTACAATTGTTTCAGACCACAAACCACTGCTAGGTTTGTTTAGTGAGGAAAAGGCTATACCACCCATAGCCTCAGCAAGAATACAATGATGGGCTTCAATTCTGGTTGCATAAGAATACACTTTCGAACATAGGCCTGGCAATCAAATTGCAAACGCTGACACCCTTAGTCATTTGTCTTTACAAGAAAATGATGAACACGTCCCAGTTCCAAAAGAACTTGTTTTATTGTTAAATTTCTTAGATTCCTCGCCGGTATGTGCTTGACAGATCAGAGGCTGGACAAGTCGGGACCCAGTCCTATCTCAAGTACAAGAACAAGTGCTACATGGTTGGTCACAGGAACCCGTATCTGATGAAATGAAACTGTACTTCAATAGAAGACAAGAAACAACCAGCCAGGATGGCATCTTATTGTGGGGAGCAATAGTTCCTCCAAAGGGAAAGGAGACACTTTTAATGAACTACACAGTGCCCATCCAAGAATTTCCCGAATGAAGACCATAGCATGCAGCTATCTATGGTGGCCTGGGATGGATGGCAAAATAGAGAGTTTAGTAAAGCACTCTGTACAATTTCAGCAACTGCAAAAGTTGCCAGTGGCAGCTCCGTTACACCCATGGAGTGGCCAGGTAGACCCTGGGTGCGGTTACACATTGACTACATTGGATCTTTCCTAGGAACAATGTTTCTGCTCATTGTCGATACCCATTCAAAATGGTTGGACGTATATGAAGTGAAGTCGCCAATATCGGCTGCTACAATTGAGAAACCAGATCAGAGTTTTTCCATTCACGGGCTAGAGAAATAGTCATTTCCAATAAGGGCACGGCATTTACAAGTGCTGAGTTTCAATGGTTTATCAGCCTCAACCGTATCACTCATGTGAAAACTGCACCATACCACCCTTCCGCGGATGGACTGGCTGAAAGGGCGGTTCAAACGTTCAAGGCAGGCATGAAAAAGCTAATTGGTGATTCCTTGGTAACCAGTTAGCACACTTTCTTTTTCATTACAGGACCACCCCTCGCACAACAACAAGTGTCACACCTGTGGAGTTATTGTCAAAACGGCGTCTCAGGACAAGAATAAGCTTAATAATGCCGAATTTAGAGGGAAATGTGGAAAGGAGTCAGGGAAGCCAGAAAACTAGACATGACTGGCATAGTCACGAGAGGAAATTTACCATGGGAGAGACGGAATACGTGAAAAACTTCGGGGAAAGGCCAAAGTGGTTACCGGGTGAAATGAGTGTGGTGTCTGGACCGCTATCTTACCACGAGGAAGTAGAAGGCAGGATCATCAGTAAACATGTGGACCATTTAAGGAAGAGAGAGAGAAATCATCAAGATTTGGTTCTACCAGTGATCATGACCAGGTCTGCGTTTCCTGTTGAGGATACTCAACCCAGGACTGACACATCTGATGTTCCTGTAAGAGTTGATGATACAGAACTGCAAGTGCCCAGTGAAGCACCTGATGTTCAGGCAACTCTGGAAAAGGAGGTCCCTGACAAAGAATCTGAAGTTGTAGAGCTGCGATGTTCCAAATGTTTCAGGAAACCATCTGAAAGACTGAACTTGTAAATTCCTTACCCAGTGTAAATATTATGTTGTCTTGAAAAATATGTACTTGTAAATATAATATGTATAGCTGAGTTAAAGGGGGAGGAATGTAGTAATTATGGTTTTATTTAGTGTGCAATGTACCTTTAAGAATGATACTTGTTAAGGAAGATCACATGATCTGTAGTAACAGATAGTGGGGTAGCACGGGCTACCTCAGGAGTTAGTGTAGAGTTAGAGTTGGAGTTGAAAGCACACGTGTAGTTGCTGCTGAGTATATTGTAAATAAACTTAATGTTTCCACTGAAGAAGTGTCTGCAGTTCAACTCTATCATTAATTGCACAACTCGACCACCCTACAACACACCCTTTCCCTGTTTCTCTCTGTTAACCTCTTTCTATGTCTCAAACTCTCCCTGGTTTTCTCTTTTAATCTATCCTTTTTTTTTGCTTTTCTTCTGTGTTACTTTCCTTCTTTCTTTGCTTTGTCTCTTTCACTGTCTTCTTTTCTCTCTGCTTTACGTTTCCAATACTCTCGGTGTGTCTTTACATACTACAACCATCTTTTTCAACCACACCTTTCTCCTTAAGCAACCAACCTCTGCAACAGAACTAGAGGTGACATGAGGGGCAAAGATTTACGCAGCAAGTTATGATCTGGAATGCACTGCCTGAAGGGGTGATGGAAGCAGAAAGTAACCTTCAAGAGCCAATTGGATAAATGGGCAAAAATTTGAGAAAAAGACAGAGACAGGTTAAAGGGAAAGAGTAGGGGAGAGGGTCTAATTGATTATCTCCTTCAAAGAACATGGTAGGATAAATGGCCTTCGACTGGACTGCATCAACCTATGATCCTATGGAGTCCCATAACTAGCTCTAAAGACTTGACCAAAACCACAGAAGCTGGGAACAGAGTCATGGCATAAAGGAGAGCTGCTGGAGGCAGCAAGCAAGTGATGAGGGAATGGTTGGTGCTGATATTGTGCACAGAGCTGTATTGAGCAAATGGAGGTAACACCAAAAGGTGGAGATGGATAGGCAAAATCATGTAAATACTGTTGGCTTGGTGCCCATACTCATTTTGATTTCACATCAGTCCTGTGGACTTTGCCTCAAAATTGGTTGGCCTTAGTGTAGAGGAAGGATAGTCTCTGTTAACAGGGACCTGTATCCAGGGTTGAGGCTATATTGAAGGAGGGAGAGATTACAAGGCAAAATGGATATGTTAAAGTTTTTTGTGAATTATCCAATTACCCATTTTTGATTGTGTTGATTTTTATGTAGGAGTATGAGGTGAAATTAGGCCGTTTACCACAGATTATTGTGGTAGAATATGATTAGTTAGGACCAAATAATGATTTTAGAATCCGATTAGATCTGGTGACATGTCTCGGATCTGAATGATTAGGGTTCTGGGATATAATCGGCTGATAGGCAAGAAGGACAGTGGTCTCCAGTTCTGACATCCAATTCAGAGGACCCAGGCACTGTGACAAAAAACGCAAAGCTATATTTGTGCACGTACAATTATTTTTCTTTGTACAATATATTTATAAATAACAGAATCAAGTAAATCAGTGATATTGTTATATTAATGTTTTAATGCAGGGTAATGATAATGCAGATAAAAGCAAAATACTGTCAATGCTGGAAATCTGAAAGAGAAACAGAAAATGCTGGAAAAATTCAGCAGGTCTGACAGCATCTTTGGAGAGAAAAACAAAGTTGGTGCTTCGAGTCTGTATGACCCTCCTCCACAGCCACAGAGAAGTAGGAATGTGATGAAATTTATACTGTTTAAGTTGGGTGGAGCAGGTGAAGTTGGATATAAGGTCAGCAATATGTGGGGAGAAAGGAGAGATTGACAAAGATGTCATGAACAAAAGGACAAAGGGAGTGTTAACGGTCGTGGTACTGGCTAAAAAAGATGCTGATAGTGGCATTAAGATAAGAAAACAAAATGATGATTATAGCAGAACAGGGGTAAGCACTCTGAAAAGAACAATATGAACAAGTCATGGATGGTCTTCGTGGGGATGGGGTGGGGGGAAGGGGCAGTGGTGAGAAAAGAAGATCAAAAATGGAATAATAGGGTTTTTTAAAAAGGGGATAAAACAATGAATAAATGAATAAAAAATAAAAATGAAAATAAGTGGATAAAAAAAATGAATTTTGAAAAAAGGGGATAAAAAGGGGTGAAGATGGAGGAGAGAGTTCATGGTCTGAAGTTGTTGAACTCAGCTGCTGAAGTCTGGAAGGCTGTAAAGTGCCTTATCAGAAGATGAGGTGCTGTTCCTCCAGTTTGCGTTGAGCTTCACTGGAACATTGAAGCAGGCCAAGGACAGACATGTGGGCATGAGAACAGGAAGGTGTATTGAAATGGCAAGTGACTGGAAGATCTGGGTCATGCTTGCAGACAGACTGAAGGTGTTCCGCAAAGCAGTCACCCAGTCTGCGTTTGGTCCCTCCAATGTAGAGGAGACCATATTGAGAGCAGTGAATGCAGTAGACCAAATTGAAGGAAGGGCAAGTGAAGCACTGCTTCACCTGAAAGGAGTGTTTGGGCACTTAGACGGTGAGGAGGAAGGAGGTAAAGGGGCAGGTGTTGCACCTTCTATAATTGCATGGAAAAGTGCCTTGGGAAGGGGATGAGGTGTTGGGGGTGATGGAGGAGTGGACCAGGGTGTCCTGGAGGGAACTGTCCATGTGGAATGCTGATGGGGGGGTGAGGGGAAGATGTGTTTGGTGATGGCATCATGCTGGAGTTGGCATAAATGGCGGAGGTGCAGCTGAGGGTCCTGTCAACCAGAGTGGGTAGGAAACCTTGGTTAAGGGAGAAGGAAGACACTCCTTTCAGGTGAAGCAATTCTTCACTTGCACTTCCTTCAATTTGGCCTACTACATTCGCTGCTCCCAGTGCGATCTCCTCTACATTGGAGAGACCAAACGCAGACTGGGTGACCCTTTTGCAGAACACCTTTGGTCTGTCCGCAAGCATGACCCAGACCTTCCTGTTGCTTTCCATTTCAACACACCGTCCTGCTCTCATGCCCACATGTCCGTCCTTGGCCTGCTACAATGTTCTAATAAATCCCAACGCAAACTGGAGGAACAGCACCTCATCTTCCGATTAGGCACTTTACAGCCTTCCAGATTTAACATTGCATTCAACAATTTCAGACCATAAACTCTCTCCTCTATCCTCACCCCTTTTTCAATATTATTTTCTATCCAATTATTTTCATTTTTATTCATTTTTATTTTTATTCATTTATTCATTGTTTTATCCCCTTTGTTATCTCATTTTTCGATTGTTTTTTTCTCTCCTTTGCCCCCAACTATCATTGGCCTTCTATCCAGCATCACCTGCTTCACCCACCTGAAACAGTATAAATTTCATCACATTTCTACTTCTCTATAGCTCTGAAGAAGGGTCATATGGACTTGAAACGTTAACTCTGGTTTTCCCTCCACAGATGCTGTCAGACCTGCTGAGTTTTTCCAGCATTTTCTGATTTTCTCTCTAATGATACGGCAGGTTTGCACCTAGTTGGAAATGGAAATCAGGTAGTGAACAATTGAGTCATAAAATGCATCACAAAGGCTGTGCAGTCTTTTCCTGAAAGTGACAAGTAAGAAAGTTTATTACAGCTCTCTGACAGAATTCTTTGTGTCCTTCTTACACACATAGGCCTGGATTTTCTGGTCGTCGGGTGGGCTCGGCGGGGGCGTCTGCAAATCGGACCACCGCCCACGATCAGGCTGTGACCAGCATTGCAAGCTGGCTCGCTAATTAATGGCCAGCCAGCATGAATCGCACACTGCAGCGCTGCCGGGGTGGGGGAGGAAAGGAGGGCGAGCGCGGAATTTCATGTATATGCGCGCAGTAAAAGCTCCCTGAGGCAGCTCTGTGCCTCAGGGAGCTGAAGCTTATTGAGCATAAAAAATAAAGAATTTCAAAATGTTAATAACATGTCTCCTCATATCACATGAGCAGGGACATGTTAGAAATTAGTTTGAAAAGTTTTTATTTTTTTAAATCACTGATCGAAACCTCATCCTGCCCGTGGATGAGGCTTCGAAAAAATCCAGAGGCTGCTTGGCCTTTTCGTCTGCTCGTAAGGTTGGACGGGCAGCAAAAAATTTCATTTAATTACAAGTTTAATTGCCTTAATGGGCCTGTTAATTGTTGGCGGGTGTGCTGTTGACTCTCCTGCACACCCGCCAACTGAAATATCACATGTCATTTTACGTTTGTTCGGGTTGGGCATGTGCCCGCTTGACGAGCACCATATACTGCCCATAAGGTAGATTTTCCAATCACTTTTCCTGATGTACATTAATCTTGCTGTGCATTATGAGCATCTGCTCAACCACTCGTGTGCTGATTACCTTTTTTTTGGAATTTGTATTATTTACATAATGTGAGCTAGGTGTTGGAAGCTTGCCAGAGGAGAGGTGTGAAATTGCAGATAAGCAACCCTCAAAGGACTCCTTACAAAGGTTGGCTGGTTAAAGTAGAGGTGTGGTCAATGTAAGGTGCATGATCATATAGATGCAAATCTGATATATTGAATAGCTATTTCAACTTTTGGAAAGGATGTTTGGCAAGCCAATTTAGCTAACAAAATTCATTGGCTGACGTAGTAAAAGTAAAGGAAGGCCACCAAACTCTGATGATTGGAGAAATGGAGATGGTGCTGAATGAGCCAATCATGAAAAGGATGGCCCTATTTACCATTGCAGTGTGCCAGGAATGAAGGAGAAGCAGGGAAATTGAGGTTATAGTTGACACCATCACAAGCAGTGCCAATTTTCTTTATTATTTCATGGGATGTGGGCGTTGCTGACAAGGCCAACATTTGTTACCCATCCCTAATTGCCCTTCCATTGTGTAGCTTGCTGGGCCATTTCAGAGGGCAGTTAAGAGTCAATGACATTATCATGGGTCTGGAGTCACAGGTAGTCACATGGCATATTTCCTTCCCTGTTATGAGACAGCCTTTTGGTAAAGCTGAGTTACTCAAAAATCCCAGAGAGAAACTTTAAACAACCGTCATAACCTATATTTTTAAGTGGTATGTTTGAGATGCAACTCTAAATTCAGGAATCAGACCACCCCTCTGAAAACCTTCTCAAGGGGTTTTATATTAAGCTAAATTAAACATTTTATTCATTTACACAAGTTAAATACAGATACATGGCAGCAAATTACTACTTAACAAATTCTTAAACTAATCTCCATTAAGGCAACAGCAACCCATGAATTTTTAAGCAGACACCAGGCAAAGCATTTTCACCTTACAAATTCAAAATGAGGCTCCTTTCACTTTGGTTCCTGTGGAGTCAGTTGGATGCTTACAACTGCTTTAATCTTACATTGCCTCTGCTCTGCTCACACAAAACTACTGAAGTTATACCTAGCACAGCTCATTAAATGTAAATTCTCATTGTATCACCAGCCTCTTCTAACAATAAAACCCCTTTCATAGTACCAATTTTATTAGTATTATAAACATATTGCTTGGTATCTGTTAGCTCGATGCCAGATTACACTCGCCTTCTTGAATGCTCTATTCAAAAAATGCAAATGCACTCCACCTCTCTTACATCTCAAAACTAGTACACAACAAAACACCCAGACTAGCTGGCTTTAATCCAATTAAGACACACCCACAGACTAAACCTCTATTTCAAAAGAAAAATATTTTCCAATAATGTTATATACATTAATAGCTTCATAACATTCCCTAAAGGACATTAGTGAACCAGATGGGTTTTTAGAACAGTAGATGATAATTTCATGGTCATCATCACTGAGACTAGCTTTATATTCCAGATTTTCATTAACTTGAATTCAAATTCCACCAGCTGCCGTAGTGAGATTTGAACCCATGTCCCCAGAGCATTAGCCTGGGCCTCTGAATTACTAGTTCAGTGCCACTGCACCACCATCACCCTATTAGCTGCTGATATCCTTACAGCAGCTTGCACAACTTTATCACTGCTTTGCTAGTGATTCAAAGTACATGTAAGCACTGCCTTTATGATAGATCCTATCAGTAAAGATGAAGGTATGGATGGGTATGCATTATCTGTCTCTGGTGTGGTCATGACTTGGCTAGCATCCCTTCATTATTGTTCCTCCTTGCCTTTCTGCAAATATGTAAGTAAAGGGGATTCCCATGGAGCAGTGCCTTGTGCCAACATTGTGAATATTCCAAAAAACAATTGGAGTTCCAAAATGCTTGGCTCAAATTCTCCTGAATAATGAAATCCTAATAGGGTAATAGAAACACAAATCAACAAAAAGTTTAGAAAAAAAAATTAAAATACAAGGATAGGTCATAATTTGGGGCTCTTATGCAAGAACTGCTACCCTAGTAATATCAGACATCCATTTAATACTAACAATTGTAATTCACTGTTAGCTGCTGCAAATTTCAGGTAATTGCCAGGAAGTTAGATCTTTATTCATATTTTCAAACTGTCATGAATATTCTACCTGAGTCAATAATGAAGAATAAGTTCATTGCCCTGCAGTCATTCTGTTCCAAGCATTTGTGAATAATCATTACTTCTGAGGTCTGTTACATTCTCAAATTGTCAGATATCATATGGACCCCAACTCATGCAGTAGGTATTAAGCAAATTTCTTTTTTGCAGACAAAAATTCCTGAATACTTAGTGATGACTGGTGATATTTTAGAAATTTATTCTTCGGGTGTAGGCGTCTCTGGCATAACCAGCATTTATTGTCCATTGCCAGTTGCCTTTATTAACTGAATAGCCAGCTAGGTATTTGTAGAGGGCAGTTAAGAGTGAGCCATCTTGGTGTGGAACTGGGCTCATATGTAGCCAGGCCAGGCCTAGCCAGGACAACAGGTTTCCTTCACTATGAAGCATTAATGAACCATTTGAGCTTTTATGGCAGCTGCATTGTCACTTTTTATTTCCAGATTTGTCTTTAACTGAATTAAAATTCTCAAGCTGCTGTATTTAAACTCTCTGGATTATTAGTTCAGGTCTATGGATTATGATGCAAATAACATTAGTCTTGTTATTAGTCCAGTAACGTAACATAATTTGATTGTTTCTATATATTCTGTTCATTTAACTCTGATATTTTATAAAATATATCACTGTTCTTAATACAACCATTAGTTGCAATTATTCTCTCTTTGGTTGTTGGTTCTCCAAGTTTTCTGCTCTTGTGTTTTCTATCTAGCTCTTTTATTTCTCTTCACTGTTCTTCCATCCACATCTTCTGTGTTTCAACACGCTTAATGTAACAAAGGAGACATCAAAGTTAAGTGGTTGGAACATAGAGAATGCTTAACACAATTTTCAAGTGAAAGATTAACATTACAGATGAGTTAACAAGATTAGAAATCACTACTTCAGAAGTTGAGCACATTAGAATATAGATGTTTCAAGAAAAGACTGTGGAGATTATGTCATGAGAGAGATGCTCCGGAATAATGAAACGCTGATGTATAGAAAGCGACCCCCACTCTGTAACACTGATCAATAGCTCAGGAATCCTATCCACAGATGTTGGCAGATCTGTATTCATAACAAAAAATATCAAAGGCCATAGAATGTGGAGAATGGAGAATCATCAGTCTCTTGAGCCATGTGTGAATTCCCTGTAAAGAATCAAAGGATAAATAAAGCAACTGGAATGGTAACTAGGCATGGAACACATTGGTCTTCGAAGTGTGAAAATAACATGCAAAGGAATATTTGATTTGAAAACACTTTTAGTAAGCAATAAAAATAAAAAGGGAAATGTATCTGTGCTTTATTACAAAATGCTGGTATGTTGAAATATAAAAAGATCAATAGATGTCCTGGGAAAGTTAGAATTGATGAGACATACTAAAAACCTTTAATATATATTTATATATATATATATATATATATATATACCTCCAGAGGTATTCTTCTCTGTATCTGCCTAACAACACTATGGATGTACCGACAGGTGGCTTAGTACCACCATCTCAAAGACAGTTAGGGATGGGCAATAAATGCTGGCCTAGACAGTGACTCCCACAGCCCATGAAAGAATAAATAAAAAAAAGACTTGGGGAATCAGGAAAAGAAGTGGAAGGTTGGTAAATCAAGTCTCCAACCCCTCTGCATTGACTGAAATTTCCTGGGGCATTCTTAACCCTCGCAAGCTGGCCTGTGTCTATAAATGTAGTGCCCTAGGCCCAGTTTCAGCTGCTCCATCAATTTTCTTCCCTCTGTGTTAAGGTTGTTTGCTGATGATTGTACAGCGTTCAGTGCCATTCATAACAGATTAAGAACCAACCCATGCCCATATGCAGCAATATCTGGACAACATTCCTGCCACACAGGTGCCAGACAATGACTTTCTCTGACAAGAGAAAATCTAACTATCTTCTCTTGACATTTAATAGCATTACCATAGCTGGATTCCCCACCATCAATATCTTTGTAATCACCATTGATCAGAAATTTAATTGGACTAATCATATAAATACTGTGGTTACAAGGGCAGATAAGAGGCTGGTAGTTCTGTGGCAAGTAACTCACCTTCTGACTCCCTAAAGCCTGTCCACCATCTATGTGGCACAAGTCAGGAGTGTGATGGAATACTCCCCACTTGCTTGGATGAGTGCAGTTCCAACAACACTCAGGAAGTTTGACACCATCCAGGATAAAGCAGCCCGCTTGATTGACGCCCCATTCAGCACCTTAAGTGTTCACTCACTCCATCCCCGACGCACAGTAGAAGCAGTATGCACCGTCTACAAGGTGCACTGCAGCAGCTCATCAAGACTCTTTCAACAGCACCTTCCATGACCTCCACCTCCTAGCAGGCCAAGGACAGCAGGCGTATTGGAACACCACCACCTGCAAGTTCCCCTCCAAGCCACACACCATCCTGACTTGGAACTATATCAGCCTTCCTTCACTGTCACTGGCTCAAACTTCCGGAACTCCCTCTCTAGCAGCACTGTGGGTGTATCTGTACCACAACAACTACAGCGATTCAAGAAGACGGCTCACAATCACCTTCTCTAGGACAATTAGGGATGGGCAATGAATGCTGGTCTTGTTAGCGAAACCCTCACCCCATGAACAAATGAAAAAGGAAATCGATACAGACTCAGTACTGTTATCATAATGAAGCTGGGAGGCAAAATATTTAGCTTACTCACAAACTCAACAAAAGCAAAATAATGTGGATGCTGAAAATCTGAAATAAAAAAGGAGAAAATACTGGAAATATTCAGCAGGTTAGGCAGTATCTGTGAAGAAAGAAACAGACTGTTCAAGGTCGATGACCTTTTGTCCAATTTGTATATTAAAATTTATGAATTGATAATGCTGCCCCACCCTCACAAAAAGCCATCAATCTGAAACGTTGGGCTGGATTTTACAGGCCACCTGTGTGTTGGAAAGTTGGTGAGTGGATCTGTAAAATAGGGCACCATGCCATTGGCAGAATACCCACTGCCAGCCTGCTCACTCCACTGCAATTTTACAAGTGGCAGGGGAGACATTGGGTGGGCTGCCCGCCCATGGAGCAATTGAGGCCCTTACTTGGGCAATTAATGCGCACTTAAAAGTCTAATCCCGCTGCTGCTTAGATTTAATGGGCAGCAGTGTGCTCAATGTGCAGCCTAACAGGCTGAACCCAGCAGTTTGAAGGCCAGTGAAAGGGGGGTTTGGGGGGTGCTTCCTTTCCGGGTCCCTGGTGCCAATGGGAGGACTACCCCACACAGCTTTCCCTCCCCACATCCACCCTCCCCCACGCCCTATCCATTATTCCTCATCACCCCACCTCACAGGGGCCTTCCAATGGCACTCTTGGTGGCACGGTCGGTGCAGCAGAACTGCCAGCCTTTCATTGACTGGCATGTCTATGAGGCAGAACTTCCTCTCCTGGATGGAGGTGGGAGTCTCGCCTCATAATAATTAGAGGCCCATCAGCTGAAGAATTAAAGCAGGGCAAACCAGCTAAGCAGAGGCAGCACACCCCCGACATTTATGCTCTGGTGTGAGGAGCCTGCCCTCAGCATGTTAGCCAGTCCATTATCTCTGTTTCTTTCTCCACAAATGCTGTCTGACCTTCTGAGCATTTCCAGAGTTTTTTGCTGATTTAACTGTTGGGTGTCCACAGCAAAGGAGAACCTATAAAGAACTGTAGTGCAGTTCCTGCTATTAGGATCCCAGCAGACCACCTAAGATGAATCACTTTTACTGATTTAACTCAAGGAAACCTCAGGGTCTCTGGCTACTAATCTGCAGCAGCAGACAGAAGGCCGATAGTAGTGGCCAGTAGGCAGCTCTGTTCTCTCAGCCATTGCGGTATGTCTTAGCCTATTTACGCAAGCACAGCTAAAATGCTTTCAGCCTTGGCTCCGGAGTGACACTTGTGTTCCTGAGTCAGAAGATCGTAGGTTTACATTCCACTCCAGACTTGAGTCCATAATTTAGGCTGACACCACAGTGCAGTATCGAGGGAGGGCCGCATTGTCAGAAGTGCCATCTTTTGGATAAAATGTTGACATGTCCTCTTAAGGGGGACTTAAATAATCCCATGGTACTCTTTGAAGAAGATCAGGAGTTCCCTTGGTGTATTGGCCAATGTTTATCACTCAGCTGTAAAACAAACATTTTGCCATTTATCTCATTGTTATTTGTGGGATCTTGCTGTTTATAAATTGGTTGCCACATTTCCTACATTACAACAGTTCAAAAATGTTTAATTTGAAACTTAAACATGTTGGGACGCCCCAAGGTCATGAAATACACTATAAAAATGCCAATTATTTCTGTCTTTTAATTACATACCTTTTCATGAGACTAAAGATCCTCAAACACACAGGAAATTTGCTAGTAATAACATTATTGAGTTTTGTGAGCATTAGCATGACAATTGAGCAAATTTCAATCATTTCTGTGACACTTAGATGAATTTTAATACGATATGGTCACAGTCAAAACTTACACCCTGCAAAACACACTTCCTCCACCAGTAGCACTGTAGAGCTTCTTCTCTGCAAGCCCTGAACTTCTCTAAAGCATTAATAAAAACAAAAATACCTGGAAAAACTCAGCAGGTCTGGCAGCATCTGTGGAAGGGAGCACAATTAACATTTCGAGTCAGCATGACTCTTCAACAGAACTAAGGAAAAACAGAAAAGAGGTGAAATATAAGCTAGTTTAAGGGTGGGGGTTGGGACAAGAGAGCTGGATAGAGGGCCAGTGATAGGTGGAGATAACCAAAAGATGTCACACAAAAGGACAAAGAGGTGTTGAAGGTGGTGATATTATCTAAAAGAATGTGCTAATTAAGGGTAGAAAGCAGGACAAGCAAGGTACAGATAGCCCTAGTGGGGGTGGGGTGGGGTGAAGGAATCGAAAAAGGCTAAAAGGTAGAGATAAAACAATGGATGGAAATACATTTAAAAATAATGGAAATAGGTGGGAAAAGAAAAATCTATATAAATTATTGGAAAAAACAAAAAGGAGGGGGAAAAATCAGAAAGGGGGTGGGAATGGAGGAGAGAGTTCATGATCTAAAATTGTTGAACTCAATTTTCAGTCCGGAAGGCTGTAAAGTGCCGAGTCGGAAGATGAGGTGCTATTCCTCCAGTTTGCGTTGAGCTTCACTGGAACAATGCAGCAAGCCAAGGACAGACATGTGGGCATGAGAGCAGGGTGGAGTGTTGAAATGGCAAGCGACAGGGAGGTCTGGGTAATGCTTGCTGACAGAACGAAGGTGTTCTGCAAAGCGGTCAACCAGTCTGCTGACTCGAAACGTTAACTGTGCTCCCTTCCACAGATGCTGCCAGACCTGCTGAGTTTTTCCAGATATTTTTGTTTTTATTTTCGATTTCCAGCAACCGCAGTTTTTTGCTTTTTTCTCTAAAGAATTTCTAGCCATCTTGCAGCACGTTCACATCAAACCTTCAGCCAGAGTCCACCTTTTGCAATATTCTTCAACTTCTCTAGATTTGATGTAGTTTTTTGCAGCCATCATGCCCTACTTCAAAATAACTATATTCTTCTGCTGTGTGCTATGAGAAACTACTGCAGGAGGCTAAAGGACAGAAAATCAGCCATAAGAATGTGCTAAGAAAACCATAAATATTTTAACGCCACTCTGCCCTGAACCTGAACTCTAATTCCTCTGCCATTACCTTCCAAGTTTTGCTACTTGGGGCTGTATTGAACTTATTTGACACACACACAAAATGTCCAAGCAGATCGGAAATTAGCAAATGTAACAACACTATTCTACAGAAGGAGGGAGAAAACAGGGAACTATAAGCCACTCAGTTTGCCATCAGTCATCAGAAAAGTTCTGAAATCTATTACAAAAGAAGTCTTACCGATGCACTTGTAAAATCACAACATGGTCTGGCAAAAATAATATGGTTTTATGAAAGGGAAGTCATGTTTGACAAATCTATACGGGTTTTTGAGGATGAAGGTAGGCAAAGGGAAACCAGTGGACATAGTATTTTTGGACTTCAAAAAGACATTCGACAAAGTGCCATATGAAAGGTTAATACACAAGATAAGGTTCAAGGGATTGGAGCAATATATTATCATGGATAGAGGATTGGTTAGTAGACAGAAATCAGAGAATACGGATAAACAAGGGATTTGTAGGTTGGCAGGTTACCAGTGGAGTGCTGCAAGGATCAGTGCTGGGGTCACAGCTATTTCCAAACCATATTGATGACTTTGATGAAAGGACAGAGAGTAATGCATTCAGCTTTGTTGATAATACAAAGTTAGGAGAACAGTAAACTGTGAGGAGGACACAAATAGGCTTCAAATGGATGTAGACAGGTTAAATGAGCAGACAATAAGATGGAGTATAATAAGAGGAAATATAAGGTTCTTCAATTTGGCAGGAAGAACAGAAAATCAAAATATTCTTAATGAATGGTGAGAAACTTCCAAATATTGATGTTCAGAGAGCCATCGGTGTGCTTATAAAAAGGACACAAAGTTAGCATGCAGGTACAGTATGCAATTAGGAAGGCAAATTATGTTAGCCTTTATTGCAAGGGGATTGGAGTACAAGAATAAGGAATCCTTGCTACAATTAAACAGAGCTTTGATGAGACCACACATGGATTACTGTGCACAGTTTTGGTCTCCTTATCTAAGGAAGGGTAGACTTGCTTTGGAGGCAGTGAACAAGGATTCGCTAGGTTGTTTCTGGGAATGAGATGTCCGTCCTATGATGAGAGGTTGAGTTTGTTTTGCCCCTTCACATTCACTTTTTCCCTTTGCAGAATGGTGGTAAAAAACTGGGAGTATTAGCAGGCTGATTATCAACTTGTTTGAATTGTATCATGAAAACTCATTTTGTGACCAGCAAGTCCTTGAGTGGGACTTGAACCTGGAACTCCTGGTTTAGGCAGTAGCTCTAACTACTGAGGCACAAGACTAGCTAGAGGTTTAGTAGGATAGGCTTCTACTTCATGGGCCAGAATTTTACGGCCCTTCCCACCCGGCGGGATATTATGGTCCTGCCGAACTGAATGGAGATTTATATGGCTCGCCGCACCCACCATGGGGAGACACGCTGCGGCAGGGCCATAAAATCCTGGCCATGGAGTTTAGAAGAATGAGAAGTTATCTGATTGAAACGTATAAGATCCTGAATGGCATTTGACAAAGTAGCTGCTGATAGGTTGTTATCCTTGGCTGGAGAATTTAGAACTAGAGGGCATAGTCTCAGGATAAGAAGTTGATCATCTAAGACTGAGATGAGGAGGAATTTCTTCACTCAGAGGGTTGTAAATCTTTGGATTCTCTACCCCACAGGCCTGTGGATGCGCAGTCATTGAGCATATTCAAAGCTGAGGTAGATTGATTTTTGGACTCTAGTGAAGTAAAAGGATACTGGCATCAAAAGGAAAAGTGAAATTGATACCCAAGATCAGCTAAGGCTTTATTGAATTGTGGAAGGGGTTTGCGTGGCCCAATGGCCTACCCCTGCTCCTGGTTCTTATGTTCTTATGGCAGGAAATCACTGGGGCCTCATGGAAATTTATCACAATGTAAAAAGCTATCATTTTATTCCAAAGCTTTAACATGTTGCTCCAAAGTTAGAGCCTCACTCTGTGGACTTTGCTTCATAAAATGCAACTTAATTGGCACCCTTCTAATTCCAATAAATAGCATCACCTTTTGAAGTAGCAGCTATACATAACACATCAGGAGTTATTACAATTGACAGTAAGGCTGAGACAGTAAGGCTGACCATTCAAAGACATGCAGAGAACACACACTCCCCTAATCTAATATAGAATAGGACTTTCAGGTCTGAAACCCAAACTAAAAAGTCATTGGGCAGGATTTTGCCCTTGGTGGGGGTGCCCAGCAGAGGCAGGCAGGGGTGGTCAGGAAGCCACCCGCGATCGGTTCTGCACAGTGATTTCACTCGGGCGGGCCAATTAAGGATCGCGAGCGGCAGTGCTGAGTACTGCCTGTGCAGGCGTGGGAAGAAGGGCGAGCGGGTCTCGTGCACAGTTCACACATGTGCGAGAAAGAACGCTTCAATCTCCCTGAGGCATGGAGCTGCCTCAGAGAGATTAAAGCAGTGTTTAAAATATTAATAAAGACAGTAAAAATTTAATAAATTTAATAAAACATGTCCCATCTCATGTGACTCTGTCACATGGGATGGGACATGTTTTTAATTGTAAAATAAAGTTTTTATTTAATAGTTATTTGTTTTAGGAAACATCATCCCTCTCGTGGATGAGGTTTCCTAAAAAGTGTAAAGGCTGCTTGGCATTTTTGCCTGCCCACCAACCGTAAGGTTGGACAGGCAGCGTAGATTTGAATTTAATTAGATTGTTAATGGCCTTAATAGGCCTTTTAATTATCGACGGGCGTGCAGCTGACTCCGGTGCACGCCCATCAAACGAAATATCGCACGATAATGTCGGGACGCACACCCGACGTCATCACTTGCCATTTTACACTCGAGCATGTCGGGTGCCCGCCCGCAAGCCAACCGTAGTATTCTGTCCATTATCTGCTGTGTGTGGTTTTTTTGTATTTAAAAAAACAGAAGAAGTATAAAATTCTGAAATTTATCAGAGGCAACTTTGGCAAGAAATATGTACAAACGTTTGCAGTGTATTATAATATAGTAATTATGTAAACATGCCATATGCTGTTCTCACAAGTCTCCACCACAGCTTCCACATCTGGCCTTAACTAAAGGAATGCTTCCTTTTCCCTCCTCGGCCCAAGGTTACCTGCGTCTTAGGCCTTAGTTTAGGACTCCAGCTAAAACCTATTATCCACAGTATGCACTGAAGTAATTTCACTAAGGACAGGATGTTCGGGTCGTCAGGCGGGCGTGGCGGGTGGGCCCAGGGGCGGCTGGGAAACGGCCCACCACCCAGGATCAGCTCCCGACTATGATTTCACACTGGCTGGCCAATTAACGGACAGCCAGCGTGAAAGGCGCGCTGAGAAGCTCATTGCTGCCGGGGTGGGGGCGGGAGGAGGGCGAGCACAAAAGTCTGTGCATGCGCAGGGGGACCGCAGATTTCTGAAGGCAGAGAGCTACCTCAGGGAGCTGAAGTATTTTAAACCAATGAGTAAAGTTTTTAAAAATCCACAGAAAATGTTCACTCACTCATCCTAACGTATATTTGAAAAATTCTGCCCAAAATTTTTTTTTAATTACAGGAACCTCATCCCACCCGTGGATGAGGTTTCCTAAAAAATCCAAAGCGGAAAATATAGGCTGGTTAATTGATTAATGCCCTTCATTGGCCTCTTAATTGTCGGAGGGCACACTACCAACTTTTGCATGCACCCACCGACCAAAATATCACACGACTGTGCAATGACGTCAGGACGCTTGCCCGACATCATAATGCGTTATTTCACTCTCGAGCATGTCGAGCGCGCACCCGCTGGTCAAGTGGAAAATCCTGCCCTAAGTTTACTGGAACAGCACCTCCCAACCAATGTAAACTCTATCACTGAAAAAGACAACATCATGGGAGCATAACCCCTTGCAAAGTTACACATCACCCTAACCCTCACCATTTTTCCATCGCTGCTGTCAAAATTTAGGAAGTTGTGATCTAACGTCATCATGGGAATGATTGTTACCTCGAGCAATGCAATGATTTAGCAGACCTCTATCACCATCTTCTCAGGACAACTATACCAATGTCACCCCCACCCTAAGAACACATTGTAAAAATGCATCACATCTAAATGGAGATTATTTACATATTCCTGGCATTCTTATTGAAGGTACAGTCCTTCCATTATTTCGTGTACTTAAGTTAATCCTTCGTCAGTTGTCCTTGCTATTGTGTTAGCTTTCAGTTACACATCGATACTTACAATAGAGAGAAATTTGGCTACCCCGTTATTCAAAATACATTACAAAATTAAAAAACAGTGCAAAGCTTCACTTGTCAAAGCTACACCAGACAGTGTCCCTCCAGTAAGCTAAGGAATTAGATGACAGTCTCAACAATTTCATCAACCTTCGCAACCAGTGATCCATCCCACTGTGGAAATGAGCCTTAAAAAATTGGGTGCAGAATTTGGATCAGGAGCACCCATTGTCTGCATGTTGCAAGTGCCATTTGGTGACCAAAATGGTCTCTGATGCGCACAAGCAAACTTCTGCCCTTAATCTTGCTAGATGCCATCTTGATAAAGGATAAACAAGAGGTGTCCTTTACCTATGATTGAGGCAGGCATTAGTCCATTTACACATACAAATAAAAGAATCTAACATCTGCTTCTGGTCCCTACTGCCACTTTGATTTGCCTAGAACAACCGGAACATATACCACATGTGTAAAAGGAAAGTAATTACTTACCATAATCACCACCATTCCTGATCCAAAGTCAACTTGCCCAGCATTGAGGCACTAATCAGTCAAAACCAGTTCCGTTGAGTAAGACATGTCATTTGTGTACCTGACACCAGAGTCCCGAAGCAATTGTTCTCATCAGAACTCAGTTGCGGCAGCAGACCCATGGGAGAATAGGGGAAACACTTTAGGGATAGCCTCAAAGCATTCCTGAAGAGGTCATACATACCCGCCAACTCATGGAAGACCCTGGCTTGTGACCAACCAAAATGGTGAAAGCTTATTCGGGAAGGCGCCGAACACATCGAGAAACTTCATTGGGAATGTGCAGAGGCTAAGTCGAGATGTCGGAGGCACAAACCTCCAACCAACCCATCTACACAACCGTTCTAGCACCATATCTACATAAAGATTGGACATATCAGATAATCAGATTAGCAAAGGTAGCCTGGAAGATGAGTTCATAGAATGTTTTTGGGACAATTTCTTAGAGCAGCAAGTTTTAGAGTCAACCAGAGAGCAGGCTATTCTGGTCCTGATAATGTGCAATGAGACAGGATTAATTAGTGATCTCATAATAAAGGAGGCTTTAGGTAGCAGTGATCATAACATGCTTGAATTTCACATTCATTTTGAAGGAGAGGAGAGTGGGTCTCAGACTAATTTTTAAAACTTAAATAAAGGTAATTGCAAGGGTATGAATACAGAGCTAGCTAACCTGAACCGGGAAATTAGGTTAAGAAGTAGGTGCAGTGAAGATGCAGTGGCAGACATTTGAGGAGATATTTTGGAATACTCAGAAAACATATATTCCATTGGGAAAGAAAGTCTCTAGCAGAAGGATATGCCACCCATGACTAACTAAGGAAGTTAAAGATAGCATCAAGTTGAAAGAAAAAATGTACAATTCTGTGAAGTTTAATGGCGAGTCAGAAAATTGGACAGAATTTAAAAACCAGGAAAGAATGACTAAAATAATAAAGAGGGAGCAATTAGAGTATGAAAGAAAACTAGCGAGAAATATAGAAGCAGATAGTATAAGTTTCTATAAGTACTTAAAAATGGAAGGAGTAAATTAAGTGAGTGTGTCTGGGGAATGAATAGGAAATAAGGAAATGGTGGAAGTATTGAACAGATATCTGTGTCTCTCTTCACTATAGAAGACAAAAATAACATTGTAGAAATGCTTGTAATTCAAATGGTGAAATCGAGGGAGAAATTTAAAACAATTACAATCATCAGGGGAAAGGTACTGAGAAAACTACTAGGACTAAAAGCGGATAAGTCCTCAGGACCTGACAGACTTCATTCTAGGGTCTTAAAAGAAGTAGCTGCAGAGATAGTAGATGCATTTGTTGTAATTTTCCAAAATTGCTTCGATTCTGGACAGGCACCAGCAGATTGAAAAATAGCGAATATAACTCCTCTATTCAAGAAAGGAGGAAAACAGAAAGCAGGAAACTAGAGCGAAATTAGCTTTGCATCTGTCACAGGGAAAATGCTAGAATCTATTATTGAGGAGGTTATAACAGGCCACTAAGAAAATCTTAATGCAATCAGACACATCAACATGGTTTTATTAAAGGGAAATCATGTTTGACTAGTTTATTAGAGTTCTTTGAGGAAGTAACAAAAATGCAGATAAAGGGGAACCTGTGGATGTGTTGTACTTGAATTTCTAAAGGGCAGTTGGTAAGGTGTCACATCAATGGTTACTACACAAAACAAGAGCTCATGGTTTAGGGGGTAACATATTAGCATGGATAGAGGATTGGCTAGCTACCAGGAAGCAGATATTAGGGATAAATGGATCATTTTTGCATTGGCAAGCTGTAACTAGTGGAGTGCCACAGGGATCCAACAGAGGGCGCTGGTGAGAAGTGACTGAAGCATTCTGGGAGAAGTCATCGCAGCCACCGCAACTCAGGAGGGAATCGAGGAGAAGGACTCTTGCACTCAACAAGAGGAAGGGCATCCAACAGAGGGCGCTGGTGAGAAGTGACTGAAGCATTCTGGGAGAAGTCATCGCAGCCACCATGACTCAGGAGGGAATCGAGGAGAAGGACTCTTGCACTCAACAGGAGGAAGGGCATCTAACAGAGGGTGCTGGTGAGAAGTGACTGAAGCATTCTGGGAGTGTCCGCTCACTACGTGAACCTCCAGATGCCACTGGAGCAGAACACGGCCAAGGAGATCTACCTCAGCCCATCCAAAGTGAAGGAATTTGAGCTCACTACGGGTATGAAGGAGCAGACTAAAGGTCTGGGACTCTCAGAGACAGTGGGTTTGGTAGGAGAATAAATGCTTTAATATGGGTTTAAAGATTGTATCCATAAATGTGCGTAGCATTAAATCTACTACGCGATGTGTTGCGACCTTGGACTACCTAGCCAAGGTCAAAGCTGACCTGTTGTTTCTGCAGGAGTGTGCGATACCGCACCTCAGCTCCTACAGGCAATGGTCACGATGGTGGTCCCACGGGCCATCGATCTGGTCGGGCGGAAACGACTCTCGTTCCTCCGGCCTGGGTATTCTGCTGCGGGGAGGCAACTTCACCGTCTCCGAGGTCAAGGAGGTGGTGGGCGGGCGACTCCTGGTAGCAGACGTAATGTACAAGAACGCTCCACTCCGGTTAATTAACGTGTACGGCCCGGCACAAAGGGCTGAGCGGCTGGAGGTTTTTCAGCAGCTCCCACTGCTGCTGGCGACCTCCAGGCCGGTCATTCTGGGCGGGGACTTCAACTGCATCATCGATGCGGCTGGACGATCCGGCAGGGCCGGAAGCAGATTGGACGCTACGTCCAGATCCCTGATGGAAACAGTTAAGGATGCCAAGCTGCACGACGTCTTCAGCAACCCTGCAGACGGAGCGCAGCGTAGATACACCTGGTCGCGGCCAGACGGGTCCATTCGTTCCAGGATAGACTTCCTGTTTGTGTCCCGTGCATTCACAGTCAGATCCACCGAGGTCAAGCCGGTGTTCTTCTCTGACCACTGCCTCCTACTGGCGGACTGCCACTTGGAGGAAGACCTGAGGGTGGGCAGGGGGGCATGGAAGCTAAATGTGCAACTGCTGACCCCAGAGAACATTGAGGAGCTCAAGAGGGATTACAAAGGTTGGAGAACCGTGAAACCCCTCTTTGAGTCCCTGACACACTGGTGGGAAGTGATCAAGGGAAGCATCAAGAGGTTTTTCATCCTCAAAGGCACCCAGAAAGCTAGAAAGGAACAGAGGGAAATGTCCCGACTCCAGGAAAAGATGCAGAATCTGCTCCGGCTGCAGTCGATGGGGGTCGATGTCAAGGAGGAGCTCCAAGAGGTGAAGGGCCAGCAAGCCTCGCACTTTGCCTCGGAGGCCTCCAAGATCATCTTCCGTTCCAGAGTCCGCTCCGTGGAGCAGGATGAGACGTGCTCACGTTTCTTCTTCCAAAAGGTACACAGAGAGCGCTCTGTGATCAGCAGCCTGAAGGAAGAAGACGGCTCAGTAAAGTCATCACGGTCCGACATTCTGAGGATCAGCAAATCCTTTTATGCCGGACTGTATGACGTGAAGCCCACGGACAGCACGGCCTCCCAGTCCTTCCTGTCCTCTATCACGGAGGTCCTAGACCACAGTACGCGGGAGAGCCTAGACAAACCGCTAACTCCTGACGAACTGACTAAGGCCCTCGAGTCCTTCGAGAAGAGTAAAACCCCCGGAAGCGACGGCCTGCCGGCGGAGTTGTATTCGGCTCTGTGGGACTTGATCGGCCCAGACCTGCTAGAAGTGTACGAGAGTATGCTCCTGGCCGGCAGCATGTCAGAATCCATGAGGAAAGGCATCATCACCCTCATCTACAAGCACAAGGGGGAAAGGGAGGAAATTAGAAATTGGCGACCCATTTCACTGTTGAATGTGGACTATAAGATTCTGTCCAAGGTCATCGCCAACCGGGTCAAATCCGCTCTGGAATTGGTGATTCACCCTGACCAGACCTGCTCTGTGCCAGGCAGGAAGATCTCTGACAGCCTGGCGCTGCTCAGGGATACGATTGCCTATGTACAGGACAGGGGTGTGGATACCTGCCTCATCAGCTTGGATCAGGAGAAGGCCTTTGACAGAATATCGCACACCTACATGGGGGATGTGCTCTCCAAAATGGGCTTTGGGGAGGGAATTCGAAATTGGATCCAACTGCTCTACACTAACATCAGTAGCGCAGTCTCAATCAATGGGTGGGAAACAGATAGCTTTCCGATTAAATCTGGAGTCAGGCAGGGCTGCCCTCTCTCGCCTGTCCTTTTTGTGTGCTGCATAGAACCCTTTGCCGAGTCCATCAGGAAGGATCCGGGCATAAGAGGAGTGACGATCCCAGGCAGTGGAGGCACTCAGGTAAAAGCCTCCCTGTACATGGACGACGTCGCCGTCTTCTGCTCGGATCCGCTGTCGGTGCGCAGACTGATGCACGTCTGCGACCAGTTCGAACTGGCCTCGGGAGCCAAGGTAAATCGTGGGAAGAGCGAGGCCATGTTCTTTGGGAAGTGGGCTGACCGATCCTTTGTCCCCTTCACTGTCAGGGCTGACGGCCTGAAGGTGCTGGGGATATGGTTCGGAGGGACCGGGGCATGCGTTAGAAACTGGAAGGAGCGAGTGGCTATGGTGAAAAGGAAACTGGGCATGTGGGAGCGACGCTCCCTCTCCATTGCGGGTAAGAACCTGGTCATCAGGTGTGAGGTACTCTCGCTGTTGCTGTACGTGGCGCAGGTCTGGCCCATTCCACACTCCTGCGCGATGGCGATCACTCGAGCCATCTTCCGCTTTATCTGGAGGTCGAAAATGGATCGTGTCTGCAGGGACGCGATGTACAAGCCTCTAGATAAAGGGGGAAAAAACGTGCCCAACATCGCCCTCATACCGATGGCCACCTTTGTGTGCGGCTGCATCAAGCGGTGCGTAGACCCTCAGTACGCAAACACCAAGTGTCACTACGTGCTGAGGTTCTACCTGTCCCCGGTGTTGCGAAGGATGGGTCTGGCCACGCTGCCGCGGAACGCTCCAAGTAGTTGGACCGTGCCGTACCACCTGTCCCTGGTGGAAAAATTTATGCAGAAAAACACCTTTGACCACAAGTCCATCAGGCAGTGGTCAGCACGTAACGTCCTAGAGGCCCTGAGGGATAAGGAGAGGGTGGACCCTGTGGGATGGTTCCCCGAGCAGACTGTCAAAGTCATTTGGCAGAATGCCTCATCGCCAGAACTTTCCAACAAGCACCAAGACGTAGCTTGGCTGGTGGTGAGAAAGGCCCTCCCCGTCAGATCCTTCCTACACGCCAGGAGTCTCACCCCCTCTGCACGATGCCCTCGAGGTGGCTGTGGTGGGGAAGAGACCGTTGTTCACCTCCTTGTGGATTGTGCCTTTGCAAAGAAAGTCTGGAGAGAGATGCAGTGGTTGCTGTCGAGGTTCATCCCGAGCAGTTCTGTGACACAGGACTCTGTGCTCTACGGGCTGTTCCCAGGGACACACACCGAGACAAACATCAACTGCAGCTGGAGGATCATCAACTCGGTGAAAGACGCGCTTTGGTCTGCCCGAAACTTGTTGGTCTTCCAGCACAAAGATTTGTCCCCGACCGATTGTTGCGGACTGGCACAATCCAAAGTCCAGGACTACGTGCTGAGGGACGCACTAAAGCTTGGGGCAGCTGCCGCAAAGGCGCAATGGGGAAGGGTCGCTGTCTAAGACCTTTCTACCACAGCGCACCGAGAGACTGGGAACTGTTTAGAGCCCCTCGGGCTGTACAGATCAAAATGAAAGGCTGTAAATGACTGTAATATTGTTTGTACTGATGCACCTGGTGATACATTTTGTAAAAGTTTAACCTGGATTGTACCCTTGTAATGTTGTTTTTGAAATGGTTTTGAATGTGATTGAAGATTTTTATGAATAAAGTATATTTTTACAAAAAAAAAAAAAAAAATTCTGGGAGTGTCAGGGCTAAGATCAAGTGTAGTGTTGCAGGGGCGACACCATGGTCCTGCCATGGCAAGGTCGGGATGGAAGGGCGAAAACCAATCGCAATCCGAATTCATACCGTGGGTTACCTATCACCGTCCGAGTCACGGTGAACCACAGCGACGAAGGAGGATCACCTATGGATCGGGGCTTCTTCACCAGGAGGATCCTGTTGAAGGCATGCGGCTTCCAAGCTACGGAGATCTTCACCCTGCACGACTCCCGCAAAGGCGGTTATTTCGACGTGACGTTCAAGCAAGTGGCAGACTGCGTCCGGCTCCTGAGGGTGTTCGAGGAGAAGAGAGACCTGCCGGAGATGAAGATCCTGACGGCGGAGCCGCACTTTTCTCTGCCGTTGCAACGGGAACGTGAGGTGATGGTGCATGTGTACAACCCCTTCGTCCCTGTCGCCGACGTGGTCACCTTCCTCACCAGGTACTTCGATAAGGTGGGGAGCGGCACTGAGATTCGAGACGACTTGGGGATCTGGACAGGCAAACGCCTGTTTAAGGTCACGCTAAAGACCGATGGTAAGGGAGCCATTTTCCACCCTCCTTCCAGTTTCGCAATCGGGGGAAACCGTGGCTACCTGGTCTACGCTGGGCAACCCAAGCATTGTCGCTCATGCGGCAAGGCTGGTCATGTGGCGGCCAACTGCAGCGCCTCCCTCTGCAAGATCTGCAAACAGGAAGGGCACCAGACAAAAGACTGCAAACAGGCCAAGTGCTGCAACCTGTGTGGCGAGGCAAGTCACCTCTACAGGACCTGCCCCAAACGCTGCCGTACTTACGCACAGGCAGCCAAAGCCGACCACGGGGAAGCAGAAGAAATGTTCCGTGTCACTCCAACCACCAAGGCCCCCAGGGAGCTCAACGGGACAAAGGAGGACACAGAGAGAGACAAGGTGGAGAAAGAGATTGAGGCAACAGAGAGCCAATCAACAGCACTACCCCCTGAACCTTCCAGTCCTCAGGACAGCGAATCAATGGAGGAGGAGGCAGCAGTGGAAAAGCAGCAGGGGGAGTGGCGGACGGTGAAGAACAAGAAAAGTAAGAGGGAGCGAAGAAGAAGCAAAGGCGTTTCCCAGAGAAGCGGCAAGAGGCGTCTCCCATCCGACACGGATGACAAGGGCAGCAGCTCTTCGGATGAGGAAGTGCCAGAGCGGCACCGACAGAAGAGGCGGCAAAGCTCCAGGGCGTTGGAGGACGAGACACCCGAGCTCCAGAAAATTGGAGACAACAAGGAGACCAGCGCACCCCAACTTGGCCTGCAACCTGAGGAGGCCAGTGCACCACAGCCCCTGGAATCTGGGAGCAGTGAGGCAATCATCGCACCCCAGCTCCAGGAAGCCGGGAACAGCAACCCCCCAGAGGGGGTGAGTTTTGGAGAAGCTTCTCCAGCAAAGGTCATCTCAAAATCCGCTCACTACGTGAACCTCCAGATGCCACCGGAGCAGAACACGGCCAAGGAGATCTACCTCAGCCCATCCAAAGTGAAGGAATTTGAGCTCACTACGGGTATGAAGGAGCAGACTAAAGGTCTGGGACTCTCAGAGACAGTGGGTTTGGTAGGAGAATAAATGCTTTAATATGGGTTTAAAGATTGTATCCATAAATGTGCGTAGCATTAAATCTACTACGCGATGTGTTGCGACCTTGGACTACCTAGCCAAGGTCAAAGCTGACCTGTTGTTTCTGCAGGAGTGTGCGATACCGCACCTCAGCTCCTACAGGCAATGGTCACGATGGTGGTCCCACGGGCCATCGATCTGGTCGGGCGGAAACGACTCTCGTTCCTCCGGCCTGGGTATTCTGCTGCGGGGAGGCAACTTCACCGTCTCCGAGGTCAAGGAGGTGGTGGGCGGGCGACTCCTGGTAGCAGACGTAATGTACAAGAACGCTCCACTCCGGTTAATTAACGTGTACGGCCCGGCACAAGGGGCTGAGCGGCTGGAGGTTTTTCAGCAGCTCCCACTGCTGCTGGCGACCTCCAGGCCGGTCATTCTGGGCGGGGACTTCAACTGCATCATCGATGCGGCTGGACGATCCAGCAGGGCCGGAAGCAGATTGGACGCTACGTCCAGATCCCTGATGGAAACAGTTAAGGATGCCAAGCTGCACGACGTCTTCAGCAACCCTGCAGACGGAGCGCAGCGTAGATACACCTGGTCGCGGCCAGACGGGTCCATTCGTTCCAGGATAGACTTCCTGTTTGTGTCCCGTGCATTCACAGTCAGATCCACCGACGTCAAGCCGGTGTTCTTCTCTGACCACTGCCTCCTACTGGCGGACTGCCACTTGGAGGAAGACCTGAGGGTGGGCAGGGGGGCATGGAAGCTAAATGTGCAACTGCTGACCCCAGAGAACATTGAGGAGCTCAAGAGGGAGTACAAAGGTTGGAGAACCGTGAAACCCCTCTTTGAGTCCCTGACACACTGGTGGGAAGTGATCAAGGGAAGCATCAAGAGGTTTTTCATCCGCAAAGGCACCCAGAAAGCTAGAAAGGAACAGAGGGAAATGTCCCGACTCCAGGAAAAGATGCAGAATCTGCTCCGGCTGCAGTCGATGGGGGTGGATGTCAAGGAGGAGCTCCAAGAGGTGAAGGGCCAGCAAGCCTCGCACTTTGCCTCGGAGGCCTCCAAGATCATCTTCCGTTCCAGAGTCCGCTCCGTGGAGCAGGATGAGACGTGCTCACGTTTCTTCTTCCAAAAGGTACACAGAGAGCGCTCTGTGATCAGCAGCCTGAAGGAAGAAGACGGCTCAGTAAAGTCATCACGGTCCGACATTCTGAGGATCAGCAAATCCTTTTATGCCGGTCTGTATGACGTGAAGCCCACGGACAGCACGGCCTCCCAGTCCTTCCTGTCCTCTATCACGGAGGTCTTAGACCACAGTACGCGGGAGAGCCTAGACAAACCGCTAACTCCTGACGAACTGACTAAGGCCCTCGAGTCCTTCGAGAAGAGTAAAACCCCCGGAAGCGACGGCCTGCCGGCGGAGTTGTATTCGGCTCTGTGGGACTTGATCGGCCCAGACCTGCTAGCAGTGTACGAGAGTATGCTCCTGGCCGGCAGCATGTCAGAATCCATGAGGAAAGGCATCATCACCCTCATCTACAAGCACAAGGGGGAAAGGGAGGAAATTAGAAATTGGCGACCCATTTCACTGTTGAATGTGGACTATAAGATTCTGTCCAAGGTCATCGCCAACCGGGTCAAATCCGCTCTGGAATTGGTGATTCACCCTGACCAGACCTGCTCTGTGCCAGGCAGGAAGATCTCTGACAGCCTGGCGCTGCTCAGGGATACGATTGCCTATGTACAGGACAGGGGTGTGGATACCTGCCTCATCAGCTTGGATCAGGAGAAGGCCTTTGACAGAATATCGCACACCTACATGGGGGATGTGCTCTCCAAAATGGGCTTTGGGGAGGGAATTCGAAATTGGATCCAACTGCTCTACACTAACATCAGTAGCGCAGTCTCAATCAATGGGTGGGAAACAGATAGCTTTCCGATTAAATCTGGAGTCAGGCAGGGCTGTCCTCTCTCGCCTGTCCTTTTCGTGTGCTGCATAGAACCCTTTGCCGAGTCCATCAGGAAGGATCCGGGCATAAGAGGAGTGACGATCCCAGGCAGTGGAGGCACTCAGGTAAAAGCCTCCCTGTACATGGACGACGTCGCCGTCTTCTGCTCGGATCCGCTGTCGGTGCGCAGACTGATGCACGTCTGCGACCAGTTCGAACTGGCCTCGGGAGCCAAGGTAAATCGTGGGAAGAGCGAGGCCATGTTCTTTGGGAACTGGGCTGACCGATCCTTTGTCCCCTTCACTGTCAGGGCTGACGGCCTGAAGTTGCTGGGGATATGGTTCGGAGGGACCGGGGCATGCGTTAGAAACTGGAAGGAGCGAGTGGCTATGGTGAAAAGGAAACTGGGCATGTGGGAGCGACGCTCCCTCTCCATTGCGGGTAAGAACCTGGTCATCAGGTGTGAGGTACTCTCGCTGTTGCTGTACGTGGCGCAGGTCTGGCCCATTCCACACTCCTGCGCGATGGCGATCACTCGAGCCATCTTCCACTTTATCTGGAGGTCGAAAATGGATCGTGTCTGCAGGGACGCGATGTACAAGCCTCTAGATAAAGGGGGAAAAAACGTGCCC